>NC_133405.1:71276432-73676432 GCF_047511655.1 Castor canadensis | reverse complement strand
AAAAGCAATAAAATGAAAAACTGTTTTTTTAAAAAAATTAGCAAACCACCAAATAATAATAATAAAATACTATGGAAAACTCTATGCTTATCAATTTGACAACTTAGAAAAAACATACAATTTCCTGAACTATCAACCAAATTGAATATATAAACTAAATATTCTTATGATTGTTAAAGAAATTTAATTTTTAATTTAAAAACACCAACTAGAAATCTCAAGGCTTAGATAGATTCACTGGAGAATTTTCTCAAACATTTGATAAAATGATGTGAATTTTACACAATTTCTTCCAGAAAATAGAGAAGCAAGCATTCACTATGTGTTATGTGATACCAAAACCAGACAGTAATCGCCATGCAAAGAAAAATACAGCCAATATCTCTAATATGTCTTAAGATGCAAAATCTTCCATCCTAAATTAGCAAAACAAAGCCAGCAATAGACAAATAACATGCTGTGAGAAATTAATAATTTAGTCAAAATAAGCAAGATCAACACACAAAATTCAATCACATCACAATATACTTTACAATGAACACGTGGAAACTAAAGTTAAAAATACAAAACCACTTTAAGTTGCACAGAGAATATTAAATAGTTAAATATAAACTTAATAAGGTATGTGTGAGATATGTGTGTTGAAACATAGAATGATAATGAAATAAAAGAAAACCTGATGTAGAGAAATATGTCATGTTCATGGACTAGAATATTCACTATAGGAGAGACACCAATTTTTACACATTGATCTGTAAGTTTAACATAATTCATATTGAAATCTCAAAAAAGTTTTTATTGACATAAACAAGTTTATTATAAAAGTACAAATAGACCCTCATTTATGATGGTTCAACTTATGACTTTTTTACTCTACAATGATGTAAAAGTGGTACATATTCAGTGAAACCATATTCTGAGTTTAGAAATTTCATGTTTTCCAAGATTTGCAATATGCAGTATGCAGTGCTGACAGTAGCAGTGAGCAACAGCCCCCAATTACTCATGTGGTCTTGAAGCTAAATAACCAATATTCTATAGGGCACTGCATTGTTAAATATAATGTTCAGTAGGTTAGGTGTAATACAGTCATTTTTGTCTTAAAACATTTTCAATTTGTGTTGGATTTTATTATGATGCAACCCCATCATAAACCATGGAGCTTCTGTATATCAAGTGGCATAAACTGTAGATTGACAAAAACAATATGAAAAATTAGAATAAAGCAGAAGAAACCACTCTAATTCTGTACTATGGCTCAATAAATAGCTACAATAATCAAGAACAGTGTGGCCTACAAAGATAGAGCCAATTAATTCTTTGTTTTTGTCCTTTAGATATTTGGGGTTTTTTCTTTATTGTTGTGCTGGGTAGGGTACATTGTAGCATTTACAAAGGTTCTTACAATGTATCAAATATACCATACTTGAATTCACCCCCCCACTACTCTCTTTAATCTCCCCTCCCCTAATTCCTGGAACAGTTTCAATGGGCTTCATTTTTGCATTTACATACATGTGTACATATTTTTTGCACCTTATTCCCCCTCCTACCATCTTTCCCCTGCCCCCTCCCACTGGTGCCAACTCCCTGCCCCCAGGACCTGTTCTGCCCTCTAATTTTGTAGAAGAAAAAAGATAAAAGATAAAAAAGAAAAACATTGCATTTTTTCTAGTTTGAAATAAAGATAACTACACAGGAAGTTTCCTTGTGTTGTTTCAGGAAGTTTCCTAGTGATGTTTCCATACATATATGTATTACAACCCCATTTGGTTCATCTCTACCAGTGCTCTTCACTCCTCCCTAGTCCACTTCCCATGGTGGTCCCTGCCAGTTTAAGATTTCTATATTCATTCCTGTATGGAAATCACATCAACCACATTCAACTTTTTATTTCCTTTCCTTGTCCTATCCCTCCTGTGGGCAACTTCCTCTTAGTGTGACCTGCATCCCATAATATTGCTGCATTTGTTTTAGGTTTATAATTCACATATGAGAGAGAATATGTGGTTTTTGGCCTTCTGAGCCTGATTAACTTCACTTAAGATGATGTTCTCCAGTTCCATCCATTTACCTGCAAATGGAAAAATCTCATTCTAATTAGTGTCTGGGTAAAATTCCATTGTGTATAAATACCACATTTTCTTAATCCATTCATCAGTAGTGGGGCATCTTGACAGCCAATTGACTTTAACAAAAGTACAAAGCAGTTCAGTGCAGAAAATAGTCTTTTATACAAATGGAACTGGGGCAATTGGACATCCATAGCAAACAGAATTAAGTTTAAAACTATATTTTTAACTGTATACAAATCTTAGATAAAATTGAAGCGTAGATTGAAATGTAACATATAAAACTATCAAACTTTTAGAAAAACTTTGGAAACTAGAATTGGGCAAGGAACTATTAGATTTGACACTAAAAGTACTATCAACATGCTTGGATGGGCAGGGTTTTAATCTGGTCAGCCACTCCTTGATCTGTGACATGAGTTTATACTTCCATCTGTGACAAGGGGTCTCACTACTTTGGGATTGTTAGGAAGACTTCTGTTACACACAAAGTTAGAGTGTTATTAACTGTTAATGAGGAAGGGAAGGGAAAGTAGGCACCTCATATATGGGTGTGGCTTTAACACTGTCCTCATTGGTCTGCAATGGCCTTTTTAAATGTATGGAAACAAACACTGACAGGAAACTATGTATTTCTCCCATCATAGCCCCACCTTACTCAAGGTCTTAAATCAATCCATTCCTTGCCTTTTCGTGCATTTTTATCAGATACACATACCTGCTCTTTTTAGCTTCATGAAAAGCATAATGTAAATATGAAATTCACTGTATTTCTATTAAAACTATTTTATTTATTTTAAAATTTAACCATTAGTTTAAATCCCTCCTGTATCTGTAGCTATAGATTTTTTTCATCGATTCAGAACCATTTAATTACTGTCTGGAGGACATTTAAAATTAATAGCACTGCTTTTGACGCTTCCATAGATATATCTTGACACACATGTAGCTTCTCTTGCATAATAATACCTACAGGTGACCTGCAAGATAATCCAGCTAGAGCCTGAAATGGTAGTTCATGCCTGTAATCCCAGCCTTGTGGAGATAGAAGAAGCTCAAGGCCAACAATGACTACATGAGATCCTGCTGTTCCCTGAGCTGTTGCAGTAACTTTTACAAGTGCTCCTGTACTCTGGAGGCAAGCATCAAGACCCAGGTCAGGAGAAGTTCTGCTTCTCACTGATCTCATGTCCTCATCCACTAAGTGGAGACAGAGGTTAGAGGTTAAGAGTGTCTTGTTTCCAAATGTCTGGCACTAACACATGATCTGAATATGGAATACCCATGTTTATTATAAACTTATGAAGTGCCTTGGCACTCTGGCAAAAAAGAATTCTGGTTTCATTCACTTTGTAACTGGAGAGTTAAGCTCAGCACAATTCTTAAGGTTGTACAAGGAAGTTACCAAGAAAGCTTTCTAAAGCTGAGATCTGCACTGCACATCCACCCACTCAGTATATGGACAAACCCTGTACAAGGCATCTGTTGATCCTTACCTTCCATCTCTAGTAATGTATTCAATGCTGCACTATTAGGTGCCTTTGTACTAGCATCAGGCTTGTGAAGTATTTCCCCCTTGATGATGGTGACGGGAAAAAAAAAGCCTAACACGTCATGACAAAAGAAATGACAAAGCATAAGCATTACAGAAGTGAGATCACTTTTCATAGAATACACCCAAATTCTCAGCCAGAACAGCGGCAGAGTCCAGCTTTTTATTGAATATGTTGCAAAGAGGATTAGTCAAAAATGACTGAAGCCCATGTCATAATCAGACTCTTTTAACTCTTCCTTCTTTGTTTCTACTTTCTTCTCCTCAACTGGGGCAGCAGCAGTGGAAGGGGAAGGACCTCCTGCTGATAGGTGCAGTACCAGTTGCTGGAGCAGGAGCCCCAAACCCTACATTGCAGTTGGGGTACCCAACATTGATATTGGCCAGGGCCTTTGCAAATAAGCCAGGCCAAAAAGGTTCAAGATTCACATCAGCTTCCTTAAAGAGGGCACTGATCTTATCCTCCATTATTGTCAAGCTTGTTCTCTGAGCAGCATAGTTCTGGGCACCTTCCTGGCCCTTTCTCCTACTTACACCATTTTCCTCATCTGTGATAATAGCACCTGTCTCGCAAGATCTGGAAAGGAGAAAAAAAAAGTGTTCCTTTGTTCAGTGAGCACTCAGCTGAGCAGACCTTAACATGGGAAAAGACAGCATCCAGAAGAGCAGAAAATGAAATGGTAAACAAGGAATATTGTAAGTACCAAATTCAGTTGTCTAAACAATATCACCAAGTGAAATGTTCACTGTAGAACACCCAAGTGTTCATGTAGCCTCAATGACTGACCTAGCTTTTCAAAGAAACCTTAATATAGCTAAAAATCCAAAGAACTGTCTGAAACTCAAATTAGGAGGTGAATCCAATTCCACCAGTTTCTTAGTTCTCTAGAGTCTTCATCCTCGGCAAAATGGGACTAATCTCCTTCATAATAGGAATAGACACATGTAAGTGAGCCTGCCATAAGTGTTTGCTGCCTCACAGATACTTCTCTTGTGCATGCAATGTAAGGAGCACAGCTGCCATCCCTGGTTCCTAGGTCCAACTGGCCGAAGGCAGTGCTCAATCTGCTCTTCACTCCATCATTCCCAATCAGATTTGTTTGGTTGCTCATATTTCACACTTGGAATCATTCAAAAAGTACACACATTGTTTTGTTTAAATGGTTCCATTGCGCTCAAAGTCATCTTATCTCTTCTGTGGTCATTGGAATCATACTCAGGTCCATATCTGGCTCATTCCTTTAATCCTTTATGACTAGAAAGCTAGGTTTAGGTTAAAAGCCCTCTTAAAGAATTGTACTCATTGATAAGCCATCTAAGAACACAAAAATCTATATTGTCATTGAATATTTTACACAACAGAATAAGTAAACCCAAAATTTCTTTGGAACAAAAAGAAAATACTAGAAACAAATGGAATAACTAAGTTTGGACGTCAATAAAATTTGTATTTTTTTCTGGAAAGCCTATATGAAGAAAATGAAAAGGCAAACTATAAACTGGGGGATACTATTTGTTTTTCACCTATTTGAATAGGGTTAGTATCAAGAATGTAGGAAGACTGAATATTCAACATGGACAAAAGACATTTCACTGAAGAAAACCAGATAACAAATGGACATATGAAAAGATGGCTACTTCTTTAGGTATCAAAAAAATGCAAAATAAAACCATAAAGAGTTATAAGTACTTTTAGCCTATCTATCAGATAGCCTAAAATAAAAAATAATGAATACAAATGTGGGTGAGGATTCACTCGCGTTGGATAACAAACACATTGCTAATAAGAATGAAAAATAGAATAGCCACTCTGAACAATTTGACAGTTTCTTAGAAAAACTAAACAAGTAATTAAAATAATTGGTAGTTAAACAAGTAAATAACAGCAATTAGTCTCAGGTATTTATCTCAGAAAAATTAGAAGTTATCTTCATTCAAAAATGTACAAAATGTGATTGAGAGATATTTTCATTGTGGTTAAAATATATATGGCATAACATTTATCATCAAAACATAAGTATTCAATTTGTTGGCATTCAACATTCACATGGTTTTGCAACTATCAGCACCATCCATATCCACTACATTTTCATTTTTTGAAGATTGAAACAGCTAGAATAGCCAACATGTTTTTTTTTAAATAAAGACTAAATTTGGTGACCTAATAGTACCAGGTTTAAAAACTTACTGTAAATCTACAGTCTTTAAGATATCATGTCATTGACATCAAGGTAGAAAAATAAATGAAACAGAATAGAATCCAGAAGTATATTCACATATTATCAATTGACTGATTTTCAAAAGACATGCCAAGGTAAATCAGTAAAGAGAGCAGAGATTTTGCAATGTGTTAGAACAACTGGTTATGTATATATAGAAATATGAACCTCAATTGCTACTTCATACCCAAAAGAAAAGTTAATTCAAGATGGATGATCAACCAAAACATAAAATCTAAGACTAGCAAGTTTCTAGAAGAAAAAAAGAAGAATATTTTCACAATTTAAGGAAAGAGCTCAATTTTAAAAAGCTCAACAATAATAAATGAAAAAATAATAACTAGTATTTCAACAAAATTTAAAAATTCTGCCCATCAAAACATTCTGTTTCCTAAATGAAAGCACAAACCATAGACTTGAAGAAGTTATGTGCAATGCACATATCAAATAAAAGATTGTTAATTACAAAATGTAAGTAACTTGTACAGTTTGACATTTAAAGAAAAACAAATAAAATGGGTCAAACCTTCAAAAGACACTTTGCAGAACAAAATATATGAATGGTTAATCAACACACGAGTATACTCAACATCAACAGTCGTTAAGAAAAAGTCAACAAAACACAATGGATACAATTTCATACGTGCTAAAATGATAATGGTAATGATATGGGAGCAATTACAGCTCTCATAAATTGCTCAAATATATATAGTTCTATAACCACTTTGGAAAAGAGTTTGTCAGTTTCATTCATATATTTTTTGGCCAAGAAATTTACTCCCAAAAAATAAAAAATATAAGCTCACACAAAGAGTTACATAATAATATTCAGGATAGGTTTACTCACAAGAGCTAAAAATTTTAAACAATCAATATGTCCTTAAACAGATTCATGTACAAATAAATTGTGATGAATCCATAAAATGGAATACTACTCAGCAGTGAATAACAATGCATTACTAACTTGCACAATAACAAAATGGTGGATGAATTTCAAAAATATTTTTAAGTCAAAGAAGTCAGACACAAAAGAGTAAATTCTGTATAATTCAATTTGTAAGAGGTCTTAGAAGAAGCCAAATTGATTTATGTTGAGAAAGAAACTAAATAACGTTTACTTCTAAGGTCTAAGAATTGATCGGAAAGAGCCACAGGAGAAGTCAATGAAGTGATAAAATCATAATACTGTGTTGGCTATTACAAATATGTATGTATTTTTTAAATTCATTTAATTCTGTAACTAAAATGTGGAATTTCATTTTATATAAATTAAAGTACTAACTGTAATGAGGGGTACAAGGTCTGCCGGTAATAAAACATAGTATACATGATGAACAATTACATCACTATGATATAACACAAATACACGAATCATTTTAACAAAACACAAGTTCTAAATATAGACTCAAATACATATGGGAACAGTAAGAATAAAAATGGGCTTTATAATATGTGGATTGGAACAACTGGATAGTAAGTTGGAATACGGACAAAGGTATATCCATAATTCAAATACTATGCCATGATATATTCCAAAGATTTGTAAATTTGATGGCATGAACATAAGAATATGTGTATTAAAAATACCCTATGCAAGACCAAAGTTATGGAGAATAATTTGGTACTTACTATAAAAATTTCAAAAGCATGTGTTCTTTGACTCAGTATTACCACTTCTGAGAATTTATCATATAAAACATTCACACACAGGTACATATCAAGCATCATAGGTGTTAGGTTATTCTTTGCAAAATTTTAATAACCAAAGACTAAACACAACTTATTGTCCTTTTATAGGGTTAGTGAATGTAGCCATGCTTCATCCACACAATGGGATTTAATATTGCTATTAAGAAATGATAAGGAAGATCCCTATGGACTACATAGATCTGCAGGATATAGTCAGTAAATAATACAATTTCCAGAGTAATGTATACAGTGCATTAATTTTTGTGTTAAATATGAGTAAGTTTCCTTTTATTTTAATAAAGGAGTACTGGAAGCATATATACAAAAAACTGCTAAAATTATAGTGCTATGTTGAGTGTGAGGGTGGTAAAACATAGGAAACTCAAATGAGTATGGGAATAGAATGAATAAATATTGACGCTGATGGCTTACATGTATAATCCTAGCTTCTCAGGAGGCAGAGATCAGTAAAATGGTGGTTTGAAGCCAGTCCTGAGCAAATAGTTCACAAGACCCTATCTTGAAAATACCCAGCACAAAAAGGGACTATCTGAATGGCTCAAGTGGTAGAGTGCCTGCCTAACAAGCATGAGACACTGAGTTCAAGTCCTAGGACAACCAAAAATAATTGACATTTTAAATTCATATTTTGGGTGCATTTGGGTAGTGGCCTTTATTTACTAGGAGTGGGAAGCAAGTGCTCTTTATGTGTATATTTTTATAAAGTTTTTTTTGAACCATGTGACTTTATTATCTATTCAGATATTATATTAATGAAAAAAGAAAATTGATGAAAGATTTGAGTGCTAATTTTGGCTAGGGGTTTCATTTCTGTGAAATACTGGAGAAATAATTAGATTCATTAAAATACAGCAAATAGTGAGGAAAAACAGTTAATAACTCATTTAAAACACATTTAAATTGCTTACCCATTAAAAGATGACAAATAGTGGAAGGGTAATTAATAAAGGTAGCAAAAATTAGACATACAGTCTTTAAAACATAGGAAAATATATGGTTATATGAAAGCACATCAGGAAGAAGGAACTAAAAATCTGAATGAAAATCAAAGGATAAATGTGGGAGGATGATCTCTTAGGGCTCAATTGAAGATGGAGACAAATATACTGATTAAAGAAAGGCACAAAAGAAAGTATTTGAAAATTGTTAGTATATACAAGATGGCATTTTAAGGTAAAGACAAAGTGGATTGAAGGAAAAGATATTTATAACAAATAAAAGAGGTTTGAGGTCATCAACTCTTGAAGAATGGGGAAGGAAATGAGATTACGAGGAAAAAGAGATGATTATTGTGAAACATGAGCCAGTGAGAATATGAGATATGTAAAATAAAATTGTTAAATCTTGTTCAAAGCCACGACTTAGCTCAAGCACAAAAGCTTGGACTCTAAACCACATTTGTTTAATTTTGGGACGTTTTAAACAATATTCTCACAAAAAAGTGAGGGAGAAAGGGCTTGCATATGTAAATTCTGTTGTAACCTAAAAGGTGGATAACGTTCTATTATCCACATTGCATACATGAGAAAATTGAAATTCACAGTGAATAAGCGATTTGCCTACAAACACTCTTCTAGAAATTATCAGAATCAGAATTCAAACACATGTTGATCTAACTTTCAAACCTATATACTTCTTGTCACTAAGCCTCCCATATAGAAGACATTTATTGGCCATTTTTCAAATGATCGAAAGCATCTTAGGAATTTTTGAATTATGGAAGTAAAAAAGAGTGGAGATTGGGTAGGCAGAATTAGAAGATAGCGAAAAGTAGAAAAATTTTGATTTGATAAGAGGAAAATTTTGAAATATAATTACTACTATCTTCATGAAATATTTGATCATGTTTCAAACCTCTATGAGGACTAAACATGCTATCAGAATGTTAGATATGCAGAAAATAAGCCATGAAATCAATATCAAAAATCTCACCCCCCAAAAAAATTATGTCTTGTCTTAAGTACTGAAGATTTTATACTATTATTGAAATAAAAGTATTTTTGCATGAACAGATCAATTCTAAATCTAATAAGACTCCCAGAAAATATTGTTTCTGTTATAAAGGTTAATAACCATATGTATGTTCCTATCAAAATATACAATATTGGGCATTTACTCAACTGGTATAGCACATAGACACATATACATTGAAACATGAATACTATTATACACATACAAACATATGCATACATAAATGTACATGTATGTTTGTTAATAAATACAGAAAGATAGAGCATAAGAAGCACTGAAAGATCTGTTTTTAATATTGGTCTTTAGGCTGCACCTGCACTGACATATAGCAATTATAATTAGTAAATTAACTTTCATATGTAAACAAACAACCTGTTCATCTGGTACCTGGATAAATAGAGCAAGACGTTTAAGCATTTCTCTGCAATTAAGCTAGACATTTTCATTTTGTTGCCCTTAACGCAGAGAAACTAAAGCAGATACCTTAAAGCAACTGAGGCCAATAGGAAAAGGGGAACAGGTACTAGAGAAAAGGTTAGATCAAAAAGAATTAACCTAGAAGGTAACACCCACGCACAGGAAATCAATGTGAGTCAATGCCCTGTATAGCTACCCTTATCTCAACCAGCAAAAACCCTTGTTCCTTCCTATTATTGCTTATACTCTCTCTACAACAAAATTAGAAATAAGGGCAAAATAGTTTCTGCTGGGTATTGAGGTGGGGGAGAGGGAGGGGGCAGAGTGGGTGGTAAGGGAGGGGGTGGGGGCAGGGGGGAGAAATGACCCAAGCATTGTATGCACATATGAATAATAAAAGAAAAATGGAAAAAAAAAAAGAAAGTCTATTATGTTAGACGGACACAGGTCAAAGAATGCATAAAATCCACTTCACATAACCAATGGATTATAGAAATGAGGAATATGTGAAGAAAATTTCCAGAGTTCCTAATATTAACTTCTAAACATTATCCTCTACCAGTTTTGAATATTGTGTTCCAAGATTTAGTTTTATTTTAATTTTGTGTAATTTTTGCTAGTTAGAGAAGAGATATTGTCCCTTTCTGTTTACATCTTATAGGAAGAATAAATTTGATTTATAGAGGCATATGCCAAGGCATATAGTATTCCAAACATAAATGGATAGTCCAATGACATAAAATGACCAAAAATGAAAGGAACAAGTCTTAAAATAATCATTAATTCTATGTAAATTTAAGGTATAAACTGTACCAAAATACACAAGAGAATTTCTTACTAAAATAATCATGATTTATTAATCAGAAAGGATGAGGGCTGGCGGTGCAGATCAATGGTAGAATGTTTGCCTAACATTTGGACAGCCCTGGGTTCTATCTACACCACTGCAAATAAAACAATGTAAAGTAGTACTTGGAAATAACAGCAGGGATATAAAGTAAAGTGTAAAATCTTCAAATTTCAGGAAAAAGTCATGCTATAGGATGGAAGGATTGTAAGAAGTAGAATTTACTGAAATGATTTCCCCCATAACATGACAAGGCAAGAAGAGACTAACCAAAGCATAAAGGAAAAGCTAGAAATATTCAAAACTGTGCACATTAGCACATAGTTTTCCCCAGCTTTTCAGGATAGAGTTCATTTCAGATTTAATCTTACTTTGTAAGAGTCACAGTTCTGCACTTAAGCATACATGACATATAAATAAGAGACCAGAAGTTCATTAAAGGAAAAATAAACTTGAAGATGAAATTAAAGCTGTTCTTAGGGATGTGATATTTGAGAACACAGAGAGAAATTATCTCATACGAATCAGAATAAGCTACTAGATATTTTTGCTAGTGCTTACTTAATGTTTGAGATATTTTGAAATGAATGATGTGTCTCTAAAAAGTTTTAATGGTTTAATTTGATAATAGGCAATAATTGAATCTAAATGGTCAAAACAATCTTTGGTGAAGCATCTTAAGCATGCTTTCATAAATGGCAGAGCTTTAGAATGTCTAACCCATAGCATTTTGGTGAATTAAATCAGATCTTCCAATATATTGTTTTTGCTTTTCATATGCATGTTCACATTACTATGTTGCCTGAAAAGTATTTCTACTATGTTTTATATTAGAAACACGCTATGATACATTTTATTTCCTCATTCATTGATTATGATAGCTGTTAAAAATAATGCTGTAAATTTTAACTAACAGAAAGACATTTGTTGTAATAGATTTTATTTCAACTGATAGAAATTTTATTTTTATAAATTAAAATAGATTTTTAGTTAGAGATATTTAAGATATCATAAAATATAAGAGTGGCACTATCACTTCAGATTTCCATGATTTATCTATTTTCATTTTGTATTTTGTCTAATAAATTCTCAGCAATGTATATTTTAAATGTCCAAATAATTTGATATTTCACTGCATTTCCAAATCAAATCTATTGACATAGAATTTATTTATTATCTATATCACATATACTATCAATATCATATATTTGCATACAGTTCAAACTCATCATGTTCTGAAACCTTCTTCTACCAGTGATTTTTGCTGAATTTCAAGACTTTTATTTCTAGTCACAATAATCTTTTTATGAACAATGCTCTTATCTGGGGTGCACTAAAATATACTTTCTACCAAAAGGAAGTACATCCTTTCAAGGTCTAATTAAGTATTCAGGTAGATATTTCTACATTATTGCAGAAGGAAGAACAACTGAACTGGGTTAATCCCCCCATGCTTATATAAAACTGACAGAATGCAGGACCTCAGTGTTTATGATAGCAAATGAAAAACATTCAAGCTTCAGGGAATTCGATTTATGTAGACATTACATAAGCTAAATCAGCTGTGGTGAGCTCTAAAATTATGAAACAAGAAATAACTAATTTAATAAAATTTTGTTATAAGAAAGGTTGTTTTGTAATTTTTTAAATCCACTGACACAAAATATTTCTGAGCCCCAGCTGATGGTTCATAGTCATAGCACATTGTTTATTTGGTAACATAAAGATTCACTGCATAAATACTAAAGAGTAAAATGAATAACTATTGCCAAACCATGTCTCCATGATGATCACTCAGTAATATGAAAAGCAAAACTATGCAATACCCAATTATGTAATATGGATAATGTATAAAGACAAACCAAAGTTTAAAGAGCACAGACTCCAGACCAATTTTAAACCATAGTAGGAAATCAGTATATTTCTGGGATTTTCTTTCAAAGAAATTTTTGAATTGATAGAAGTACTGACTGACAGGAAGAAAAGTCAAAGCAAAAATATTTCAACATTATATATTATCTAGATTAAAAATAACTGTATATTCATTGTTAAAATTGGCATAATATTTTAAAATTGTTCTTATGCATTCCAAATTTCTTTTGAGATAATAAAATTCCAATATTTAATAAGAAATAATTAAAGTTGCTTTAAAGTACAAAGTAATGCAATTCAATTTTAAGTTCTAAAAATGATATATGAGCATAATATGCTCTTTTACCTTGTATCCATTTTGGGACAAGATTTTTTCTAGCTCTTAAATGTATTTTCTACTTTGCCCCTCTCAGGATTTCAGTAAAAATGCCTGAGTTCTGAATTTTACTAACGACAGGAAGAAAGCAATCTTTTAATTGCAGTTAGTAATCAGAGTAATTCCTTTTCATTATATTAATCAGGTGAATCAGAAACAATCAAGAGAATTTGATCCTTTTGCCATGCCTTTTGTTAACTTGGATGTGATAAATGATCAGCTGAGCAGTGACAAAACTGTAATTCAATCTTTAAGAATCC
This sequence comes from Castor canadensis, assembly GCF_047511655.1. NCBI lineage: Eukaryota > Metazoa > Chordata > Mammalia > Rodentia > Castoridae > Castor > Castor canadensis. Next base: position 73,663,136 of record NC_133405.1, on the reverse strand, counting down.
AAGAGGGTGGTCAAGTGGAGCAAATAAGGCAATAACAGGTGGTTGATGAACACAAGGAATGGTTTTTAAAATCCTGCACACTAATTATTCATAATGTTTTTATCACCAAAAAATTGGGAACAATCCAGTCTTTCAGTAGGTGATTATTTAATCAATTTCCATGATAAAAAAGAACAACTTTTCAAACCACAGAAATTATACTGAGAGAAAAATATCCTATCTTGTAAAGTTACATTCTCTATATTCTATTTATGGGGGTAGGATGGGAGGAAGGTGGGTATAGTTATAAAAAGACAGCAACAAGAATCTTTGTCGTGATTGAACTGTTCTATGTCTTGACTATAGTGATGAACACACAAATGCACATGTGTGATAAAACTGTACACATAATAAACAAATGCATATGTCTAAAACTGCACACATAAGGAACACAAATGCATATGTTTAAAACTTGGTGTAAGTTGAACAAAATCAGTTAATCATATCAGTATCTAGGTTGTGATTTTATGCATTTTTTTGCAAAATATGGAGAGTACAGAGGATCTCTGTACTGTTTCTTCCAACTGCACATTAATCTACAATTATTTCAAAATAAAAATTTCAAATGTAAAAGAAAGGAAACTAAAGTGCATGGTTCAGGGATCTATAAATCTACTATTCTATTCTAGCTCTCATTTGTAATTAAAGCATGGACGTATTATTTTCACTTTGGTTTTAAACCAAGATAGGATTGTACTATGATGATAGTTATAAACCAATCCAAACAAATATAAAAAAATAATTGTTCAAAATAGTCCCATCTCAATAGTCTTCTTCAAGCTACTGGACAAAGGTCAATGAAAACTGTTGTTGTGAAGGTATTTGTTAATGAGTGCTCAATATTATTTATCTGGGTGCCAGGCATATATTATCTCATTCTTATAGGAAACCTATGAAATAAGGAGTGCTCTTTTTCATATTTTATAAATAGGAAAATTGAAGCTCTGAAGAGCTAAAGAATATTTTCAAGGTTATGAAGTAAAGATAGACTCAAGATTCTGACCTCTTAATCCAGTTCTTTAACAAGTGTGCTTTAATGTAAATGCTGTATTTATCCATTGAAAGACTGCCTAAGAAAAACCATTGTAGCCTTTTCTATAATTAAGCATAATCCACCCCCAGTGATGCACTAGGGGAAAAAATAACAAATTTATGAGATATTTGCTTGCAAGGTTTGTGCTGTACCTTATAAATAATTATTTAAATATGCAGTGTTAATGATAGTACATTTTACAAGGGGAAATATGTTAATATCAAATTCATATCTACAATACTGCACAAAAACATAGCTTTCAAAATAATAGAGAATAAAATATAACAGTTACCAAATTTTAAAAAAAGTGATTTGTGAAATTGAATTATTACCTGAAAGCTAGAAACCACTTTTTTGTTGTTACAAAAATGAAATAGTTTGTATAACCACGGAAAAATTCAATCACTTGCCAGTTGAGTTTAGTTATTCTGTAATACTTACTTTAGAGTTAACCTTTGAGAGTTTGAAATATCAATGCATAATTAAAATATTGCTATTTTAAGTATGAAAGTTTGAAAATGAGATGGTACCTTTAAGGGTACCATCAAATAAATTAAATTAACTTTTGGTTTTATTTCTTTTGCCTATTGACCAGGGTTACTACATACCATAAAAATAATTTCTGAAATTCAGTAAGATTACAAAATGCAATAAAGACCTTAGCCAATCTACAATAGATATGCATTCCCCCAATTCAACATAAAATATTCTTCAACATGCCATATAAAGCTACATGCACTTCAAAAATGTTCCTGATTATATAATTCCCAATTGTCCTTTTTTCGGATCTTTTCACTTTTTACCATAGAAAATTAAAATGATTTAGTTGATCTTTATCCAAGATTTTGAAATGTGTTGCAATAAAGAAACAAAAATTATTTGACATGCTTTAAAATAATATGTCATCAAATTAAAGATAAAGGTATCTCACCTGGGTTCTATCAGTACCAATAAAAAGTCAATTCATGAATGGAATATAGAAAATCCTATAGTTTTTGTTAATATTAAATGTCATTAAATGGCACAATAATGGCAGCCATATTTGTATGTGTGTCTTAATTACACCTTTGGTGTGGGGAAATTCCAATTAATTTAGAGAGTAGAGTAGAACTGGGATCATATAATGAAAAATTTCTTCACTCATAATTATTTTCTTGATGAACACATATATAAACATAAAACCAAGTAAGTAATAATGAAATTAAAGCAAACTTACTAAATAACAGGAAACTAAGAATCAGAGAAAGATCAAAAGCCAAAACTATGCAGCTGTATTATTTAGTAACATTATACTTAACATGTTCATAAAATACCTTCTGCTAAGAAAGTCTTTTGTTATACTTGAATCAGAGATCACTGCACTATTTTAAAAAAACCTTTTGTTTGAAGTATGACTAGCTTTTGCAAACTTAAGTCTGTCTTCCAGCTTTATGTTTTCAGAATTTTAGACTCCTCATAATCCTTCTATTGGCTGCAATAAAGATTTGTTCACTGGAGTAACAAGGTCTCCTTTTTTTTTATTAAGTCCATTTTATGGCAACTGTCCTTGTGACTGAATTCTCTTCAAACAATTAGATACACTGTTTAGTCCACTTCAGTTGTTGGGATGACCCAAAGCAGATTAGTAATTTTTCAATTCATGTTTTTCATCAAGTAGGCATGTCTTAAATTTTACAAATAACTCCACAAATGTAAAAGATACACATATCATTATGTTAAAACTTTTCATTGAAAATGTCACCCTGGATATTTAAGATTGTACAGAAGATAAAGCTTAAATTTTATTAAAGCATAAATATTTTAACCAGCTCAATAGATTCTTCTTAAGTGTTGTGTGTAGAAAGAAAAGTGTTGTAAGGAAATTGAAATATTTAAGTTTTTAGAAACTTCATTTTAGAAATATATACATCATGCTCCATGGAAATCTCATATATTAGAATGCCATCTTTTCAACATCACATTGACATGGCAGTTAAACAGATGGCAGTGTCATTCAGGATCTTGAGTGGGAAAGTAAAGTGGCCATTGCTTAAGGGCTCATATTTGTTTTCAGTTTCCAAGGAATTTTAGCAAATGCTCAAATATCTCTTTAAAATGATGCCACTTTAAAGACTAATATGTATGTGCAAATAGAGTAAAACAAAAATTGCAGCCTAATTTTCAGTTATGTCACTGGGTTTCCTAGGTGCTGATGTGCAAATTGCATCTGGTACTGGCTACTCATATTATTGAAAATAGGGGTAAGTTGTAAAACTGGAAACAATTAGGCAATTTTACTAAGTAAAAGAGAGAATGCTCTCTGAAAAGATAGCTTTTTGATTTTCCATCAATCACTTTCTATATCATTCTCTTTAAAGAAATTATAAAAAATAAACTGCCTGAAGTCCTGCAAGGTAAAAATATACGTGGCATTTGGTTGCATTCTAGGAAGAGGAACGTCTGAACAATTCTTCACTTCTCATTAAGTCACATTCTTAACAAACGGATGATGGCATGGATCATGATCATTCAAAGGTTTTGCTGGTCCAGAAAGATGGTAGAAAGCTAAACAGTGGGTCACATGGCATAACTGGGTAATATGGATTCAGGAGCACTGCAGAAAATAATTATTTTGCTTTGACTTTCCAAAATGTTTGTGAAGAGGTCCACTTGCCTCAAAAAGGGCTTTTACTATAACATGAAGGGGCTTTTGGAGGTCTGGAAGAGTGGCAGCAGACTTTCTTCAAATTTCAGAGCTCATCTTGGACCTTAGAGCAACCACTTGGGACCTAATTTATTAAGTCAAGATTCATGGCAAAACTCTTTCTGCGTGCTCTTGGCTAGAAGAAAGTGAGGCTCTCTACAGAGGGCTAAAGGCGCTGGCTTCCCTAACAGGTAAGGCTGCGCGTTTGCCCGAGGCTGAATACCAAAAAGGCGCAGGCCAGAAAATCACACAAAACAGTATGTTTCCAACTGACTGTGAGAGGCTGCAGTTGGGTTTGGAATCACCATAGTGATCTAAGGCAGGAGAGGGCTATATAATAATGGTAGACAGTTTAGAAATTCTTTGCTTTCTGATCCCTGAGCAGTAGTCTTGGAGGGTTACTGTAACTCTGGAGATTGGCAGCTGGCTCCACCATTAATGTAATCGCTCTGAACCTCAATTTATTTCATCTGGATAGTGGGGAATTAAATTACCTACGCCGTTTCTTGTTGCTAGGAGCATTAAGATAACGCATATAAAGAGTTAACACTTAGCAAACTTAAAGAAAAAAAAAAACTGGCAACGGTTATTGTTAGAGGTCCCGCCCCTGAAACTGGTGTCTCTGCAGAAGGCTACCAATACCACCTCCTTTTCTTCTGTTGAGCTGCGATCCCAAGACTCTTTTTTTTAGGAGCCAGGAGTTGATTCTGCCTGCTGAGGTCAAAGAAAAGATGGGGCCACTGAGGTGCCTACCTAGGTAGCACACACCTAGGGCTGGGTCTGACCATAGGGGCGCTAAAGCAAGTTTCTAACAAACTCTTCCCCTGGCTACGTGATTCTGCGGAATGTTAGTCTGATCTCTCAGACTTCACCCCAAAGGCCAGAACTGAAAGATCAGTTGGCTGCCAGGGACCTGAAATGCAACATTTTGAAATTCACAATAGGAGGTGGAAAGCGGGAGGAGGGCACAGGTCTCCTGAGTTGCTCCAGAAGAATTGTTGACTGCGTGGTCTAAGCTTCATCTGCTCCAGAGGGCGGCGAACTTGCCATCTCAGAGTCGCACAAGCAAGCACTCACTAACTTTCAGCCCTCTTCCTGCAATTCACTACAGAGACAAAAAGGAGCCTCTGGCCTGCATTCGGAGAATATATTCTGCGATGGGAGTGCCATCTCTGTGGCTCAGTCCCCAATGAGGTGCTACTCACCAGAACAGAAAGCTGTTTCATTCATAAATAATTGTCTTGAGCCTTACTGTATAAGAAAAATAGTTACAAATTTCTTTGCTTTCCTTGGGAAATGACCAGATTTAGTTGATAATTGCCTGCCTGATCAAGAGCCATTTACTTCATGGTTAACCAAAAATCAACTCCACTCAGCCGGGCCGTTTTTAAATATCATCAAAAGTGAATAGCCTCAATTACAGCAGGAAACATATTTCCCGACATAAAACGAGAACCAGAAACAAATTTGTTCGTGTCTCAAACTGCAAGTCGTCTTATGGATGGGCTTGCATGTTGTTCTTATCTGAAAGCCCTCCCCCCACCAGCACACACACACTCTCTCTCTCTCTCTCTCTCTCTCTCTCTCTCTCTCTCTCTCTCTCTCTCTCTTCTTTTAGGAGTTGTGGAATCAGTCTTGGAAACTCCTGTTCGTGAGTTCTCTTAAAAAAAAAAAGACTGAAACCAGTATTACAGGAATATTTTTGAGCTTAAAAATCAAAATAAAACGCATGGGTAAGTCTTAGACAAAAACCAAAATCTATTTTTTACTTTCCGTGAGAAAAGGGAAAATATTCACCAGAAAACTACTTTTTAGAAGGTACTATAGTCCCCATTAGACACTAATAAAAGAAAAAAAGTTAGATTTATGCGAGGCCGACTGTAAATTAGAAACTTCAAAATCTCGGGAATGTAGTGACAGAGCTTCAATGCATCTCACCCTCATAATTGAGCTTCCAACTTTGGTAAAGCCATGCCTGGTCCTCTTTGGCTGTAGTTTCCCAAGTAGGGTCACGCACGTGCTTTACCTGGTTCAGAGGTTTCATTAAAGAGGCCTCTGGTTCTTTTTGGTGACCCAAAAGCAGCGGAGCAGCAGCCAAATGCCAGGTGTCCTGATTTTTCCGCAGTCCTTGAAAGGTACTCTCCTTCCAGCAAACTTAAAAAAAAAAGGTTCAAATATTGATCCAAATAAACTGCACTGATCCAGAATCTGTCTCCTCTGAGGGCCTCTCCACTGGAGGACAAAACGAACATTAATTTTCCAAGTCCCTATGGGTTTTCCAGCTTAAGACCATAGCCCTTTTAAATTCTTTCTGAGCTACCCTGGAGAAATAAATCAACAAGTAAAAGTCAGGCATGCTCCATTCTGCCTCAGGAAAATCTGTCAGCCAATACATTTCTGTGATTCGCCATGGACTAAGTTTTCAGGCGTATATTAACATACGTAGTTGTATGTATACGTGTATATCTCTCCTTTGTGGGTTGTAAGATTTGAATATGTAGTGCACCTGGACTGAGAGAGGACCACTGAATCCGCTAGCCTGGGTGCCTTCTTGGAGTCCCTGATCCTGAATAGGTTGCTTGCTTAGTGAGTGACCAGGAACCAAAAGCAAATCTCCAGATGGACCCCACCAGCACAGTTGCTGAGCTGTTACTGATTGAGTATTGAAAGGGTTTTCTAATTACAAGTGCTTCTGTTTGGGATGTAAATGTGCCCATTACACTTTAAGTTCAATCCACTCCTGGCTCCAAAGCTTTTTACCCCCTAAATAGAAGTGTGCTATCCTGCTGCTCAGAGCAGGGCACAGCCAGGCTGCTCTGGGAGCAGCTGAGAGTAAATACTTGGAGCCTGCACAGGGAGGCTGAAGGAGGATGAATGGGGTAGCTGCAGCCTTGAGGCCCTGAAGGCTGAAATCACAAACTTGTCTTTGTGTGGTCCTGACCTGCCTTGAGTCAAAACAGGTCTTCTGTGTGGGAGAAGGTGCATGCTGGGGTCCAACCCAGGAAGTAGCAAGTGAGGCTCTGGCTGCCCCAGGTCAGAATGCCACATTCTCTTGCACCCTGGATCTAAGCCAACAGTGGCCTCTGGGCTCTGGAGAAGAGCTGATGCAAGCATCTAAGAAGCTAGAGAGCTCAGTGCAAAACCCAGCTTTACCAGCACGGGGCCAGCCTGCCCTCTTGACAAGAAACCACCATTGCTGCTTGTTGCCTCTCAAGTAAAAGTTCCAGCCCTCCTAGTCAGAGTGTGGGTATTTTTTGTGTGCCTACTGCTTAATGATTGCCTGCAGCCTCTGTTAGCTATCAAAAGGCAAGCCTGGAAAACTAGGAAGGTCCAGCCAAAGTAAAAAATTTTGGTGTCCTCTTCCTTCATCAGTGAGCTTTGTGACAGAGATCCTGAAACTGCTATTGCCTAAGAGACCCAAAGTGAGTATTAGTACTCCTCAAAATGAGTGAAGACTAGACTTGACCTGTTTGTGGAGCATATGCTGTCATACCTGAACAGTCCAGTGATGGTCTCTCCTAGGCTAGGACAATGTCTGCAAGGCTCTTTGGAGCCCATGCTCCCAGAGTAAATTTAGGGAATGAGGGGAAGAATCACTTGTGTGGGACTGGAGGGTAAGGACTGTGGCTATCATGGAAACCTCCTAGCTGAGTTTCTGTCTAATGCTGAGAGGTAACCCTGGGCCAGACTCTTTCCTGAAGAACATTATACCAGAGTTTTCTGAGCCAGAATGATTTTTCTGAGTCCTGTTTGCACTCACTTGACTTTACAAAGGACAGCAGAGTATGCAAAAGACACCTTTTATTCCTGCTTTTTCTCACCAGTCCTTCAGTCCAGATACTCCATTTGTAACACACACACACACACACACACACACACACACACACACACACCACCTGCCTTTAAGCTACAGAGACAACAGAAAGTACCTGGCAGTGAAAAGAGTGTCAAAAGAGTTTTCTGTAGGGTGGTTTGGTAGCTTTCTGCAAACCTCACTGCTCCCCAAGAAGGCCTTGTGTGTTATTGGAGATGGAAGGGGAAAAATAAAAAGCAGAAAAAGAGAGACAAGGAGAGGGAAAACAAAAACAAAACAGAAAAAGAGACAAAGTACTACTAAAAAAGTTTTTTCAAGACTGACTTTAGAAACTTTCTAATGCCAGAAAGATATAATGGGGAAAGAAATATAGAACTTCTTTCAAACAAAAAAATCACTCTTGAGGAAAATGTTTCACATCACTCTAAGAACGTCCTCATACATATTTACCTAAAAATAGAAATCTCTGGTCACTTTCACAGCACATACAAAATGCTTTTTGTGAAAACTGTCTTCTAATTAAAAAGGCTTATTAAAACATCAAGAGGCACTCTAGATAAGGAGAGAAGGCAAGAAGGATGTTAGACAAGGAGAGAGAGAAAAAGATATACATATATGTTAGTGAAAATAAAGTTTTAAGCCTGCTAAAATGGCAAATATTGACTAGCTTTCAGTTTAGGCTAACATTCTCAAAGCACATGTCTCTGTAATAAAATAAGTCAGAACTGCAATTTGGAAGCAGAAAGCAATTGTGAATACTGATACCAAATATTTTAGTATTTACTACTCAATAATCACTTTCTATGAGCAATATCTATACACACATGATTTAAATAATTATGGACTTACAATCATGGACCCACTTATTCAGTTCTGGCATTTGGTTTGGCAACACACATAACCATTGATTTTGTTCTTGGGTCTTCCTTTCCTTCTCTTCCAGAAATTAAAACATGGTGAATTCCAATAGTGCATTCTTTGTTATTTTTAGTGGCTCCTTTTCCATATCTTTTCTTATTTATCTTTTTTTAATATTAAAGTTGTTTTTTTGCCCTTGGCATGTTGATCATCATGTCCTAACTATAAATGTTTACTTCATATATTGGAGCAGCTTTTTGTCTATTATATTTATGTGTGGTCCCTGGAAAGGAAGACACTGGGTGAAAGTAGGCATTGATTGGCTTTAAGCATAGGCAGTGTAGATGTTTGCTTACATTTGAAATTTTGATAGATTAGGGAAAACCTCTCATCCTACTACCAAATATTTCCCTCTACTAGTACTCCTGTGGATGTTAAGTATTAATAAGCCCTGATCAAATCTAGATTATTCTAGGAATATGGAAGGAAGACTTGAACAATTTATTCACTTGCTCTGAGCATGTTGGAGTGGGGAACCAAAGTAAGGATGGAAGTAAGAAAGGAGAAGTATATTGGAGATACCCCCCAAAATAAACAGAAATTAGATAAGCATGATATTTGGCGGATCCTGCCTATGGAACTCTGGAAAATTTCCTTGTTAATGGCAGGATCTGCCTTGTTGGGCTCATGGCCTCTCAGATCAGACAGACTCAGAGAAAGGTGTCCAATTGAAATGAAGTCAGAATTTTGCCTGTGTGGATTGTGTATATAATCATATGGTGAAAAAGTGTGTGGAAGGAGGGTATAACACACATTTATCCCTGATTTAATGAGATACAATGATTTTTCCTTCATAAATGATATTTTCCCAATAATTAATTGTTGGGATAAACTTGCTATATCCCTGTGCAGGTGATCTGTGCTGGTGACATATTTTTACATGTCTTCATTATTTATTTGCTTATTTAGGAGCTGGAGATTAAATGTAGGGCCTTGTGCATGCTAATCACATGCTTTACCACTGAGCTACACCTTTGCACACTTTATTTTTTGATTAACATAATTGTATATATTTGTGGCATACAGTATGGTAGTTTTTGATTCATATATGCATTGGATGATGATCAAAGTAAAGTAATCAGCATATCAATCACCTTAAGTTTTATCATTTCTCTATGGTGAGTGCAGTCAAAATCCTCTCTTGAATTATTTGCTTTAAATTTATCACACTGGAACCTATAGAATTTCTCAAATCCTAACCAACTCCCTTTGGGGGCAAATGTACAAAGCATATTTGGAGGTAAATCTGATTCTCGTCTTATTAAAGGAAGAAGGCAGTACAAAAGGAAAGACCAAAAGAAAAATTGGTTGTAAAGAATGTAAAGAAAATATGTAACGCATAAAACTTAGGTTAAAATGGCCTAATATTAAAATCTACATACCACAAACTCAAGCTGTGAAGAATTATTATTGCCAGCAATGCTGATTGGGCCTTCAGTTAATATATGATTACAGTAGTGCCAACAGAGTGGTAACATTAGAAAGTTTAAGGGTTGACTCAAGCTCAATATTTTAATGGGAAGTGTTTGAGGACTGAAAGATGTAGGATTCATTTATAATTATTAATTATTTTCATTATGCACAACAGTCAGAAGGAGCTGAAAGATGGCCATACAATGCTTATTCTGGCATTTATTCAGTTCCCTATAGGGTAACCTCTGGACTTACTCATTTTATTATCTCTCTTTTCATGTATTCATCTACTCTGCCTAAAATTAGCCAAGAATAAAATTATCCTTATAGTTCTGGGGCAAAACTCCTAAATCTGAAGATTTTAAAAGTATCTACTAATCTTAAGTTATGAATTGAGTGGGAAAACAAATTGTATGCTTTTAATATACTTCAGAGAGAATGAGAAGAATAATGACCCCAAGCCTAATGTTGTAATTACTGTCATAAGAAGGACTTCAGCATTTGAAAACAATATAAACACAAAATTATATTTAACAAAACAAATTTCCTTTAGCTAATATTTTGGCAAGCATAAGCATTTAGCTGCTAGTCTTCCCTAAGAGAACACAAGAACACAGGTAAGAGTTTGTCTTCAGACTCTTTCTTCTCCCCTTCTATCTTGGAACAAGGGAGACAAAGTTTGACATATATAACTCAATTACTAGATGCATAAATGCATAAAACTTTTGAGAGAACACATTATATTAGGCTAACCAGAAATGGAAGGATCATTTTGAGAAATTACTTAATGTTAATTAGGCCAGTTTCCTCAAATCCCTAGAGTGAGAACACAGCTATGTGTTCATGGTTTATCATTAACAAATTTATCTAACTATGCTTGCATTGGTGAAATACCAAAAACATTTCAAGAATCTAGTTCATAAAAATCAGATTATGGTTTTGCTAGTATCTTTAATAATAAAAATCAGATTATGTATTCTATCAGACATGTTTCTCATGGATTTTTTTGAAATGAGAATGCAGTCTTTTGGTTTAATTCATTAATTTTGCTTATTAAAATTGTTCTCAAATGTATTTAAGAAAATTGATTTCCCTAAGACACCTGACCCTTTGAATTTGCTTTATGATTTATCCAAATCCAGAGATTCAACATTGGCCCAAATTTCATCTCCTTCTTCTGTCTGGCCTCAAAGGATTCATAGCTGTATAGTTGATACAAAGATTAACATATTATTGAAATTAATTTTCATTATCTCTTTAATGTTGAAAACAGCTGTGAGTGTTTACTATATTCCAGGCATTGTGCTAAATGGTTTGCATAAATTATGTTACAAGATCCTCAGATTATATACCCACTTACAGAAATATACTCTATAATAAAAGCTCAGAAACATAGAAGATAGTGACTTAATCCCAAAAACAAAGACTTATAAGAGCATTCAGAAAGTAATATTGTCATAATTTGAACCAAGTCAGTCTGAGTTCAAAGTCTATCTTCCTGAGACTTATCCTTGATTATTATCATAGTTCTAGGAGTTCATGTAGGAATTCAAATTCTTCATCTAGAAATTCACATTTGCATTTGGGATCTTACTGTTCTGAGTCTATAGGTTATAATTTCCCTATTCAAAGAACCAGTATAATTGGAAAAAGAGAAAGAAGAGGAAAGAGAGAACTAGAGAGTAAGGTGATCTTCCAAAATTTTATCAACATGAGGGCAGATTTTTTTGTCTGTAAGTGAAAAAAATCCAGTCAAATCTCACTTAAGCAAACAAAGATGATTTGTTTCTTCATAAAACATTGTAAACGCAGGCAGTATTTGACTCAGGTACTCAAATGATATCTTGATAAAACTGTCTTTCTGCATTTATTTACTTCACTTTCATTGGGTTTCATTTGAGGAAACTCTTTTCCATGAAATTGCAGAAAATGGTCATAAATAACTTATTTTAGATTCATATTCTATAAGCTAGTAACTAATTAGGACAAAATATCTTAATCATTGGTAGTGAAATTCAAGGGAGAGAAAGCATAACAATTGGAGGAAATAATCTCCATCATGAAGTTGCTTGTGTTTCTGCCAAAGAGTAGCATTAGATATCCAATCAGTCTCAAAACTTTTATTGTATTGTATTGAATTTATATTGTGAATACATATACATGGACACACACACATATATATGTCCTATGTATTTGAAATATTCATTTATTTTATATTTATTTTATTTATTTATAAAAGTAAGAGTTGGGTGTCTGTCCACATGGTTTTGGCATCAACCCATTAGTTAGTAAGTACTGCAGAACACAGGATATCTTTTACCTCCAGGCAGACTTAATTCCTTTTAACATAGTTTTTTTTTCTTCAAATGACCCATATTTCACATGTTAAATCTAGAGAGGCCCTGAATCATTATGTATATCATATAATTTTCTGAGGAATGTAGCATTTTCAGATACTCTAGCTTAATCCTGAATATCTACTATCATGCATATATGTTTCACTACAAGCAACATTTTCATGGTAGATTTTGTTTCCTACACGTGTTAATAAATCCAACTATTTATAGTCATTAATAAATTATTGAGAATTTTATTAGAGTTATACAGTTATTTCTTAATTATTAAGACAGGCTCAAGTACCATATGCAAGAAGGACTCTAATAAAATATATGCCTTTAAGGCTCATTAATCTCTTTTCTATCCCCATAGCTACTGAATAGATTTTAATTGCATTAACCACAAATTTGTTTTTCCTTCAAGTGAAGAATCACTTGCCTTAGTGTATTGCCCCCAGTACATGACAGTCCAGTGTTTCAACAGTTGAACAGATTATAAAATTGGTTCTGAAATATGTGATTTTTTTCTTCTTAGATACAAGTTAACAGAAATTAATTGCATTTTAGTCCAGCACACTTCAGGGAGAGCTGAGCTACATCTCCCTAATGTGATCTCATCAGATAGTTAATACACTGGGAATGGAAAAAAGTTTAGGCTACACAAATTTTAAAAAGTTCTGGATGACTAAATTGCATGCATGTAATAACTATTTAGAAAGATGTTTCTTGTAAGAAGGAACTTATATCATAAGATATGCTATTTCCTTGATTTAAGAAAATCACATTATATGATAAATAGACTGAAATACTAGAACAGATATCGTGCTAAACATCTATCTAAATTTTATAGAAATCTGTTTTTGAAAAAACCTACTGAGAAAAGTTTCCCTTATGTACACAAGGTAATGTTCTGCCTTTTAGCAATAAAATGAGCCAATGTTGAAAGACAAGAAAATACTGAGAAGACACTCAATACTACACAGTAATTAACACTCTAAAATTAATGAACTATTGCATATTTTGTTTCTGAATTCTGCCTTTTAGCTAATGTGAAATGGATAAAAATATATTTTCTGGGTAAGAAGGAATGGACGAACACTCTCTCCTCCTATTTTTAATGACTGAAGAAAGAAATACTCATGGAACTGTGGCAAAGATCACATCCAGATCTGACTATTTTCCAGTCCAACTGCTTGTAAGTTGAAATTGGCCTTGCCCTGTGAGCTCTATTTCTTATCCTCTCCAGAATAAGTACAGCATCTTTCCCTGCTCTATATTGAACCACACCAAACAGTACCATTCAAGCTGTAACAAAACTTTTCCATGATATCCAGAATCATAGATTAGTTAAAGCCATACCCAATTGTCTGAAGATGTCCTCTCAATGGCTGAATGACCCACTGCCACCACCATAACTACCATCACATAGAAAATCTAGTCAAGGTAAACTTGTAGCTAAATAGCTGAAATCAAAAGTTTTTATTCTTCACATTCCAGTATTGAGATACTACAAGTTAATTAAAGTTCCACTCCATTTTAACTGGAATTGGATTGGCTTTGAATGTCACTTTAAAAAAATCAGAGGAGAACAGAAGAGCTTTTCTTGAAATATGTGAACTTCATTAGTTTAAATGCAGTCTTCAAGAGTCCAAGGGCACTGGATTTCTAATTCTGATAAAAAGTGGATGAATAAATCATATGGACATAGGCAGACATATCACATCTGCGGGCATAAACATATTCCTAGGAAATGATAAAGTCTCTCCTAGCATAAAGCATATCTTTAAAGATTCCAGGCGACACTTTGAGGTGCACATATTCTTGGGAGCAAAGACACTGATGTTATGTTGTGGGTGATCCTTGGTCCCTAGGCTGTATTGCTCATGAAGCTATGTGACTGTAAAGAAGAGGTGTAGCTCCAGCAGAAGCAAGGCTTGAAGGCCAAGTTTGCTCTGATCTTTGACAGTGGCATCTGAGATCCTCCTGACCCAACTTCACCTGAACCTCCCTACTAAGAAAAAGATGATACATGGGCACAACCACCTACCCAGTTTGAGAACCTAACTACAGGGTAAACCATCTCAGAAGGCTTGCACTCCTTTCTTTTTTCTCCCAATGCTGTCACTGGAGAACAAAAGACCCAGATACATTTCTCTGGATCTGGTTAAATAATATTTGCACTTTTTTTGGAAAAGTGGCCCCTCGTGGGCAATTATTTCACATTTCTTTGAGTTTTACAATTTAATGTAAAACAGTAACCTTGTATCTCCCTTTCCTCCTTTTTACTCCCGCCTATTCAGAGCCCTTTTCCAACCAACCCCCAACCCCTCCTCCCTGTCAGACTCTAAAGTGTCACTCACTTTGCTTTTTTATGCTTCCAACAGTTTCCAAAACAAACAGTGGAAGCTGTGACTGGCTGGGTACTCACTCTGTCAGATGCAACAGTATCTCCCAATCCCAGCGACTTGAGCCGCTATTGGTGGCAAGTCCGCTCCCTAAAAGGCCTGCATTTGCCAATCTGTGCTCTGGCAGTCCCAGAAACAGGGATTTGAGAACTTATGGTCCGCACATGTCCACTGGAAGGGAGGAGGCTGAAAAAGGAAGGGAGACTAGATTCAGGATGATTTAGACCTTAGTTTAATCTTCTTTTCTTTTTATTTTGCCTAAAGAAAAAAATACATGTACATATAAAAATTACACACATGCGCACAGAGAATTTTTTTGAGTACAGATCCAAAAATTGGTTTTCGGATTTGGGATTTCTTTTTTCTGCTTTCCCTCCCTCGCCTATCTTCGGCGTCCTCCCTCTCTCCCCCTCCCTCCCTAACGCAGCTCAGGTTGAAACTGCTGCTCACATTCACTTCTTCCCCAGCAGGGATGGCTCTGAGCTCTCGAGCACACGCCTTCTCAGTGGAGGCCTTGGTGGGGAGACCCAACAAAAGAAAACCGCAGGACCCAAGAGAGGAGGCACAGCAGCCTGAACTGCAAGAGAAAGAGGATGGAGAGGAAGAGAGAACCAGCGGCGTGACAAGGACGAGCGAGCAGCCTGGTGAGTACCCTTCCACACCCCATTGCTCAGAGCTGCTTGCCTGCGCAAGTTAGATCCACATTTCTCTGCCAGTTTCGCCGCGCTGTGGGAGGGTTGTTGTCCTATGCAAAGATGTCTTGGCCAACCCAATAACCTCCCTGGGCCACCAGACAACTTGGCCAGCTGGCTGTAGGGAAAATTTCAGAGTTTCTGAATCCTTCGCTAAGGGCTGTGGTTTCTTTACAGTGCAAAAGGGGGTCCTACTTATTTGTGGAGGAGTGAGGCTCACAGACCTCCTACAAATCCCTGAGAGTCAGAGGGTGGTTGTTCCTCTCCATAGAAAGCAGGATGCACTCCCAAATCCCAAGAGGATACAACCACAATTAGGAACACCTGCGGGAGGGTGAAGAGAGACAAATTTAAAGGGTCGCACTTTTCGTGGTACAGGACACCGTTAAGGGACCACAGATAGATTTTGGGGGAGCTTGGGGATCAAACACCAGGGTTTCTGGGGACAGGAAAAGGCACACGCCTGCTCCAAGGTGTGCGCAAAACTTGAAACTCAAATCCTGGCGTCTCTGTATCCAGCAGAAAAGCGACCAAAGACAGAATCCTCAACAACTGCTTTCTCCAGCTGTGATGGCAGCAGCGGCAATGGCAAAACCCACGAAAGCCTGGAAGAGAAAGATGTTGTTCAAGTGGAACTTCAAGGATCAGAACTGTGGAAGAGATTCCACGACATCGGGACTGAGATGATCATTACCAAAGCGGGCAGGTTTGGCTCTGCTCAAACTTTTCATGAGTCTCATGTGGTAGGCATTTAATGTATTGATCTCCTTAAGTGTGGAGACTCCGCTTTTGTGCTCTATTACTCCTCCATCTCTCCACTTCTTGTCAGATATTAGAAAGTCACAAGCCTCTCAATATGTTGGGCTAGATAAATCCTTCATATAAATGGTAAATTGCTCATTCTGCTGTTCCTGTACATTCAGATTCCAAGAACTCACTCCTCCAGCTTCTGCCTGTATACTACATAACAAAAATAAGAAGTGTCCAGAGGGGCAGGTGCCCGATGTCACCCACATGCTTTAAACTGTGGCCAAGCCTCTCAGTTTAAGCCTCATAGACACCGCTGGACAACATCATCTCATAGGACCCCACTATTCCAACTTTGGCCCAGGTCACTGTTAAAAGTGGGCCTTTCCACTGTCACTTTTTGGTGTGGGGCAGGCCCTTCACAGCAGTGATATTTCTTTCTTTTTCTCTTCCTCTCTTTCTTTCTTTCTCTCTCTCTCTCTTTCTCTCTCTCTCTCTCTTTCTCTCTCTTTTCTTTCTTTTCGGCCTTTCCCAAATCTGCCTCACAGAACTTTCTGCTAAAAACACAAGAAGACAAAGCCTTTTCTCCCATTCTCTTTGTCTTTTATAATCTTTAATATGGTGTGTGGAGGGGGGTCACAGACAAAGTATTGGAATAAGGGTATTCTGCCCCACTCAGAAATCTTAGAGTAGTTCAACCAAGCCCATAACTAACAATCATTCCTTTTGTAGCAAATGTCAATCCCCAAACCTGTCATGAAATTGGATGGGTATTGTGAGTCTCTTTACTTTTAATTGCTGTAGTATTTGTCAGAGACTACTCCTCCTTTCAACCCTCTCTAAAATCTCCAGGGTCAGTCTCTATTTTCTTACCCACAGGCGGATGTTCCCCTCTGTTCGGGTCAAGGTGAAAGGGCTGGACCCAGGGAAACAGTATTCTGTGGCCATGGATGTGGTGCCAGTGGATTCCAAACGCTATAGGTAAAGCCCCCACAACCCCAAAGATACTCAGGCCCAAGCCTGAGGCAGGGATTAATATCTTCAGATATGCAACCTGACAGCACTCTTTTAAAAACTATAGCTTATGGGGAGGAAGTATTGCCCTTCTTTGGGTTTGTAAGTAGAATTCTCTCACTCAAATCAGGTTCAGAGTGAGGGAAGAGCAGGTTTGTTCCTCCCTTTCCTCTTGGAATGCCATATGAATTGGTGCTTTAATGTACCCCAAGCCTCTAAGCTTACCCACTGTTCTGGCCATGGATATGTAAACTGCAGAAGGGTACTGACTGACTGTGGCAGGCAGGAGGGAAGCAGTTTGAAGGAATTTGTGGAGAAATGCCCTAGGTCCCAAGACACCCCAGGCTTCTGGGAGCTCACTTGAAAATGAGCTGTGCTGCTTTGGTAGAGGGCTCCAGAAATGATGCCATGATTTTCTCGGAAGCTGGTAAAGAGGTTCTCAGTCTAAGACAGGTTAGGCGGTGACCAGGTTCCAGAGGGTATGAGGGTCCTTTACCCTTCTGTTTGTTAAGCCCTGGACTTAGAGCAGGCTAAAAATGGAGAAATTGTTCTAAAGCTTTAGAATTACCTAGGCACTAGGCTGCCTATTTTGACTCAGGGACTCTGGGAAGAAGGTGCCAGGAAATCAGCCCATATCCATCTGTGAACATTCCACCCAGAGGTGAGTGTGGTGCCTGGACCTCCAAGAAAACAGCCTGGAATTCAGTGCTATGAGAAAGCACAGCATGCAGGGGCTGGAGCCAAGACCTAAAAACAGCTAAACAAGTGGTTTATGTTTCCTAATGTAGCTGCATTGGGAATACTGAGCCCTCAAGGGGCAGGGTTGCTTGGGGTTTTCTGATGCAAAGCCTAATTGACAAAAGGGCTTAGATTACTACTGGTGACAAACACTCTTGATCAGCCCTCCACGTCTTCCTGGATTTTTTTTTTTTTTGCATCTCTGCATGGTAAAAGGAGTTAGATCAAGTTGTACTGTGGTTTCTGTGAGGAAATACAAACCAGACTCGAAAATCCCATGGCATTTTACTTGCCCTGGCACTTCATCTCATTGCTTATGCTTATTTACTGTTTGTTTTCTGCCCGCTATTTGGAAATCCAGTTGTCTCTTCCTGCTACTTGCCTTGGGGATCAGCAGAATAATATTTGGCTAGGCCCTTAGGACCAGAACCCAGTTTCCCTTGTTCCTGGCTTTGGCTGGCTGAGCCTAATGCCACACCTGCACCTTTTCAGATATGTGTATCACAGCTCACAGTGGATGGTAGCTGGGAATACTGACCATTCGTGCATTACGCCCAGATTCTATGTCCACCCGGACTCTCCCTGCTCAGGAGAGACCTGGATGCGGCAGATCATCAGCTTTGATCGGGTGAAACTCACCAACAATGAGATGGACGACAAAGGTCATGTAAGTGAGCACAATCCTTGTCCAAGAGAAAGGACATGGCTAAGACTCCTGCCCACAGGTTGTCTTAGAGAAAGCAAGGAATTTTTCCTGAGTTGCACATGTGTTTTTTAGAAACTGTCTAAGCTCTGGACCTGTGGATAAAATAGGGAACAAAGGGCTTCAGAAACCTTTTTGTCTGAGAGTGCTGGCATGTGGGAATGATAACTGTAGGGAGTTTGAATCGGAAAGAGACCAGTTTAAGCTCAAAATACCAGGTTTGCGAGAGTAGCAGGGAACACTTAACAGAACTGTAAGGCACTTTGGCTTTCCAGGCAACAATGTGCTTTTGCTTTCCCAGTGGTCCACACAGTTGTTAGATAGGCACCTTAGATGTCTTGTGGAGGAAGAATGCAAGCTGGAAGCTGGGAATAAGAATGCAGACTGGAAAGCTCCACAACTTGCTTCTAGGAAAGTCAGTTCCTGTTTTCAGATTGCATGAATCCTTAACCTTTCCTTAGTTACACTCCTGCCTCTGTCCTGCCATGCCAACCTTGCCCAGCTTTAAAAGGAGAGGGAGGGCCAGGTGTGGTGGCTCAAATCTGTAATTCTAGCTACCTGGGAGGCAGAGATCAGGATTGCAGTTTGAGGTCAGCCAGGGCAAAAATTTTTAGACACCCCATCTGAACCAATCCCTGGTGGTATATGTCTGACATCTCAACTATGGAGGGAAAGCACAAATAGAAGGGTCACATACAGGCTGGCAAGGCATAAAGCAAGACCCTATCTCAAAAAAAAATAATAATAACCAATGCAGAAAGGACTGGTGGAATGGCTCAAGTGGAAGAGTACCCGCCCAGCAAGTGTAAGACCCTGAGTTCAAACCCCAGTACTAGTGAAAGAGGAGGAGGAAGAGGAGAAGGAGGAGAAAGAGCTTGCAGAGGGCTGGGAAGGTCAGGTTTCCTACCACATTCAGACCCATGTTACTGCCCAGAGAATCTATGACAGGTGATCAGATCTCAATAACACTCTACGTCACATGATCATCCACATTAAGAATCAGGAAAGAGCTCCAATCTGGAAGTAAAGTATGCTGCCTGATGTAACTGAGGTGCCTTGCTCTGGAAATCCAATGCTGTAACAACATCCTTGTGTGTGGTTACCTGAACTTCTGAGGTTTAGCCTTGTCTCATTCTTTGCATGCATACTCATTGGCAGTGGTCATGAGAGGGGGAAGGTGTTGGGGAAGAGAAGTCAGTTCTTCTGGCAGCATTTGACCCTTTCTTCCCCAGATCATTCTACAGTCTATGCATAAGTACAAGCCCCGTGTGCACGTGATGGAGCAAGACAGCAGGGTTGACCTGTCTCGGATTCAGTCCCTGCCTGCTGAAGGGGTTAAAACTTTCTCCTTTAAAGAAACTGAGTTCACCACAGTGACAGCTTACCAAAATCAGCAGGTAAAGCTGGCCAGGCCCCAGGCAAGGGCAAGTGGCCTCAGAAAGGACCTTGGGATAGAGGCAAGTGGCCCTCTCTGGAATGCATTTTAAACAATGGGGAAATCATGGTTTTATTGCATTGTGGTCAAGTGAAATTTGACAATAAATTATGTGCTTTTTATATTATAAAGGAGAGCACAGTAAAGGATACCAGTAGATAAAGGAAATAATTATTCTAAATTTGACTTTCTTATATGCTTACATTTGTTTAAAGTGCCACATTAGAAGTTGCAGCCTTGTATGGTTGTTGTAACCATTATGAGCAATGGGGACAGTGCTGTAGCCCTGATTTTCTGTTTCTTTTGAATCCATAGATTACAAAACTGAAAATAGACAGGAATCCTTTTGCTAAAGGATTTAGAGATCCTGGAAGAAACAGGTAAGTAACTACTATTTATGTAGCCCTTTACACAAGTATTAGGAAACTGTGGCTCAGATACCCAGAAGTTCCAAGTTTTATGACTAATAAGTAGTAGCAAAGGAACCAGATGTTTTTATCTCCAATAGCTTTCCTTCTCCCATTCTCTTCCCTACCCAGTTTGAAGATATTGTTTATTCTAACATCATAGGGTTTATTGGATTTTATTCAGAATCTAGCTATAAAAGATAGATACTTCAAATAATTACTCCTAAAATATAGATGGTTTATATAAATTATGTTCAAGAAGTGCATGGGGGTTACTGAAAGTTAAATCTCTTTTTTAGGGGTGTATTGGATGGGCTTTTGGAGACCTACACATGGAGGCCTTCTCTTACTCTGGATTTTAAAACCTTTGGTACAGACACACAAAGTAAGAAAATTTATAACAGTCAGTTTTATTATTACATATTAATTAAATAACAACAACCAAAACTCTTGCACCAAATACTATACAAGGGGATAAGTATATTCTAGAAAATGTTCACTTAGACTGTGTTTTATTCATGACGCAATTATAACCAATTGAAATGTAAAGAAATCAAGATAATCATTTGTTGAAATACTTCCCTGTCCTAAGAAAAACAAGAGTACCATCACTAACATTCCAGAAACGTCAAGTCCAGTGTATAGCCAATTGTTTGATTGGATTCAAACATTTACAAAACTAAGGTTTAGAAACTAGATTTTCCTGAACTTTATATTTGTCCCTAATTTTAGTAGATGCTAAGTAACCATTAAAGATCACTGGACACCATTTATATGAATGCTTTCATTATTGTTTTGATGCCTCTTAACTTGAAAAATTGTCCTCAACTCTTTATGGAGTAAATCAGGAATCAGCCCCTCAATAATTTTCATATAAGGCAAAAAGCTAAGGCTGTGTGCAGTGGCTTATACCTATACTTCTAGCTACTTGACAGGCAGAGATAGGAGGATCACAGTTCAAGGACAATCTGTGCAACAAAAAAAAATAAATAAATGAGACCCTATCTCAAAGAACCAGCTAACGTGGTGGTACATATCTGTAATCTGAGCTATGAGGGAAGGGTAGATAGAAGAATCATGGTCTAAGGCTGGCCCAGGCAAAAAGCATGGGATCCTATCTGAAAAAATACTAAAGCAAAAAGGGCTGGAGACATAGCTCAAGTGGTAGAGTACCTGCCTAGGAAGCATGGAGCCCTGAGTTCAAGCCCTACTATCACCAAAAAGAGCTAATGGTTGTTAATATGCTGATTTTACTTATGCAGGATTATTTTCATATACTGTTATTTTTATTAGGCTCAAGCTCCCTATAAAATCCCAAACAACAAATAAATTTTTCAACTTACTTAACTATATGTTTAAAATTTAAGAAATAAAAGTCTAGGTTTTATTTGTAAGACATTATTGATTGATTCATATACTCAGGCTGCTTCTGTAATTTGTTGGATAAATACAGTTCAAATGCCTTCAGCATAGGGAATGTTCAGTACATGATACACACTAGTGGTGCCAAAAGTAGTAGTGGTGGTAGTAGTAGAGATTCCTTTCCCAAGGAAGATAAAAAAACTGAATTTGTAAGGAAAACTCATCTAAGAATGAAACAGGGATGATGATTGATATGACTATTGGTTCATTGTTCCTTGACTGAACTGTCATTCACAGGTGGAAGCAGTGGCTCATCTCCAGTGACCTCTAGTGGAGGGGCTCCCTCTCCTTTGAACTCCTTACTTTCTCCACCTTGCTCTCCACCTATGTTTCACTTGCCTACAAGCTCCCTTGGAATGACCTGTCCAGAGGCATACCTTCACAGTATCAACCTTCCCCTTTGCTATAAGATGTGTCCAACTAATTTTTGGCAACAGCAACCTTTTGTCTTACCCACTGCTGAAAGACTAGCAAGCAGCAACAGTTCTCAGTCTTTAGCCCCTCTCATGATGGAAGTACCCATGTTACCTTCCTTGGGGGTTAACAATTCAAAAACTCATTCCTCTGAAGACTTCAATGGACAGTGTCTACAAGCACCTTATTCTGCCAATCAAATGTTATACCGATTACAGTCACCTGGAAACATTTTCCAACGAAATCCCATTGCTCCAGAAGCACTCAATTGCTCTTTCCGTCCTTCCTATGGCTTTTATAGGTACAATTTCTCTGTGCCATCTAGACTGGTAAATGCTGCCAACCATCTCAAAGGGAATGTCAACAGTCAAGTTTCTTTTAGAGAAGGCAGATGTAACCATACTCATTGGAATCCAACAATCAACCATTGCCTTTAATGAAACAATCTCATTTTAAAAATAATTACATGTAAGCAGCCTATTTGTTCAATTTTTAGCCAAAGAAAGGTCAATACGCATTGGGCTTTAAAAACTTTGTTACCAGAGACATCACTCTGTTATTTATGTGAAGTGCCTTATCAAATATTCACAAGAAATTGTTTATAATGTCAAATGTGACCTATAAGAATAGCTGATTATGGTGGCCCTGGCCCTTAAAATAAGATGCTTTATAAATATTATTTGATGAAATAGCCCATCAGTGAAAATTTATGCCAGATGACCAAGTCTCCAATCATAGCCTAGTCAGTTTATCATAACACTGCTTTTACATGTTTACAATGACCAAAAGAAGATAGATGTAATTCCTGTAAAAGCAGTGAAACAATTTCAGTTTTACCTACAAAGATTGGCTTCATTGTAAATATGTATCTAGTAATTATAGATGAAAATTAAATTGTTTGTTTACTTTATATCTTTATACTCTGTTGTTGAAGGAAATACTAATTACAATTTTAAGGTGATTTCCCGTATTATTTTTATTAATATTTGTATCCCGAGGACTATTTAATCCTGAAGAAACACAAAGATCAAATGAAAAGTAAAACAGCCTAAATAAATTACTCTTTTATTTCTTTTAATATCTGGATCATTCTTAGACTACCCATTTCTAACATATTCCCTTAACAAACCTAGTATTTTATATGACACTTACAACACAAGTGATTTTAGTTCTCTAAGGAGCCTAAGATATTATTGTTTCAAGTGGAGAATATAATTGAGTCCATATGTGTGAACATAACACTGCATTGGTACAATTCAATTCTAATCTTATGTGTTAGTTATGATAAATTAGGCTAGACAAAAGTAGAAAAAATAACTTTATTTTAGTTGTGAAAGTTAAACAGTTCTTTCACTAGATCCTAAATTTCTGAAAGGAATTATAAAGTCTAACCTATATACAACATGTATATCTTTAATATCAATCGAATGTTAATTTTCATGTGATTAGTTCTAGATATTTTATTAAGCTAAGACCCTTCATGTAACAATGGCATGACTTGAATTTTGACACACTAGACAATTTGCTAAGCTGCTTTCTCTAACTTTTCCAAAATATATTAGGAAGAGCATACACCTACTATTTATGTTGCTAAAATGGTTATTTCATCCTAAATATGCCTTATAAATGTGCTCTCCTAATATGAATTAAAATTATATACCTTTGCACATGGTTACATTCAAATGAATATTGTAGTCAAGACAATATTATTTGTGTCTTAAACTGGTAAGGTACCTGTTGCAGAAATCTTTGATGCATAAAATCTGTATTATCCAGGTTTATTAAACCAGGGATTGAATCAACAAGCTCTCTTATAATTTTGTCTATTTAAAAATAGGACATCTGCAGGCTAATTTGAATTAGTAAAATAAAAATTATTACTTTAGTTGAGGCTTCCATATCTCTTATTCTGAGAGTTTACAAGGAATAAATTTTCAGTAAATTGACAGAAAAAGCATTTAATAACTGAAAAACACAGAAAATCTGAGTTATTTTTAATGATTATTTAAGAAAAGGCACTAATTTCATAGCTGCTCCAAGGTACATATATCTTATGCTTTATAATTCAGGTAATTTTTCTATATATTACCTCCATAAAACTAGTGATAGACAACTATACTAGTAATAGTAATTAATTGAGGCAAAAGTTAAGTGCTGCTATACATTTAATTAAGCTATTTTATATAATGCTCATAAGTTATTGTTTCACACTTTTAATCAAAGAAGTAAGGAAGGGAAAGTCTTCAGAGAAAAGTAGACATGAAAGAAACCTCATGAGGTCTAGTAAGCAGCTCCTTCCTTCTGCTGAGAAAATTGATCATCTGTAGAAATCTGCTAACACCACTAATTCATGCATGTAAATATTTAACGCCCTTTGCCATTTTCTGTTGAATAAATTCTTAATCTACCAAGTAACTTGGTATATTGTGGCTATGGTTATAGAACAACAAACTAGAAATTCTTCCACTTTTAGCTGCCTCAACTAAATCTTAGGCTTGCTTTAAAAACCTACAAAAAATCAAAAGCCTCTTTGGTTAGATGAAGTGTGAAATTGTGAGCAAATGAAAGTGGCTACATGCCACTTGATAAACCACAAATTCTTATTATTAAATATTCTATTTCCATCTGGTTTGAAGATACATATGCATGTGCCTTCCCCCTTTTAAAAGAAAAGAGTATACTACATTTATAAATCTGATTCTTAACCTGACCTACTTATCTTACTTATCCCAAATAAAACTAGAAATAAACTTTGCATCAACTGTGTAAAATTTGCACATTGTGTCAAGAAATAAATGAATGTTACTTTATCCTTATACATCCCTCAGCTAAACTCAGACCTATAGTTAGATTCTCTGGTCAGGAAGGTATTATTTTGGAGAACAGTCAGTCACATTGAAATGAAGGACTTAACGTTTCAGCTTGATTGCAGAATGGATGTCTAAGTGGGTAAGTCTTCTATTCATTGCATCTGAAATACCAATATAAAACTTTAAGTCACATAACTTACAACAGCAATCTCTTTAATATCATTATGTATTTTTATTCCACATGGTGCCTAAGCTCTCTGCAGATTATATTTTATAGTTCAAAATATAACTTTACATTATGTGAGGTAAAATAATTTACAGCTTCAAATTATTTGGTGTCATTTTTTCTATTTAGTATATTACACAATGAAGAGGTTTATTTCTCCAAATTGTGAAGAAAGATGTTCATTGCAATTAGGTGTGAGTTGTATATATGGTCTGAGAATGGACATGATTTCATTCTTTTGTGAGGCTGAAGCATGTTTGTGGCACAAAAAGAAAAAAAACTATTAGAATCAGTAGGTGATGGGTCATTGAATAGTCAGTCTTTGAACCATTGGAGTACTATGTACTGACAGCTTGACAAGGGTGCCAACAACATATAAAGACATGCATTTGCACTGGACATTATGGAAGATTTCCTTTTCATTCTCCTAATCACTTATATTGTATACCCTGAGGAAAATCATGGCATACACAAAAATGTAATACATATATTTTAAGTATTGCTGGTGAGCCCATCAGCTTTCTTGGTTGAGTTAGAATATACCTGAGCCTCCTGGTGCTTACCACAGGCTGTGTTCTTCTACTGGCTGTATAGAAGGAGGAGGCAAAGTAAACCTACCCCTTGTGCACCTCAGCCCAGACCCTGAGCCTAGTCTGTATTGTGAATGGATACACATGAAAAAAAAAGAACATACCTGAAATTAGTTTGATATAAATACTTAAAATATATTTTACAAAAGTCTATATACATACTGATGAAAAATTTAGATTTTTAAGGCAATAGTTGTATGTCCATGTATATAGTAGGACAAAATGCAGTTGTTTCCTTATTTAACCTCACTAATAAGTCTTTTCCTTATCTTGATAAATTCCAGATGCCACAGTGTGGCATATATACATAATGTATATACAAAATATACATATATA
Organism: Castor canadensis; assembly: GCF_047511655.1. NCBI lineage: Eukaryota > Metazoa > Chordata > Mammalia > Rodentia > Castoridae > Castor > Castor canadensis. Next base: position 73,636,961 of record NC_133405.1, on the reverse strand, counting down.
CATTGTATATATATGTATACACAGTGGAGATTTAGTTTAGTTTTTTAAATAATTTGCATTCTGTTGCTTTTTTCTCTCTTCCATTTCTGAAATGATATGCTACAAAGAACATCCACTCATTTTGCATACTTACATATACTATTTACTATACAAACTTATGTAGAAAGGTAGATTTAAATATACTTAGAAATGTTAATTACATGTACTGTACATTGTGAATTGAATTGACAGGTTGGAAGTACAATGTTTTTACTCCAATTTAGAGGTACGTTGACTTTGTACTGAAAAATCTTCAACTGGCCAAAATAACAATAATATCCTGGTACACAGCAACAGTTTGCCAGTTGATTTCACTGGAATTTAACATGTTTATTGGAGTGGTTTAAAACAAACCAAATGTATAGCTTAGGCAGTTGCTTTGATATAAGTGCCTTGGTACACATTTAATCTTTGTTGGTTTGGTCTGCAATTAAATGATGATTTGTATTAAAATTATACAAATAAACATGGTTTGGATAACAACATAAAACAGAACCAACAGATAACGTAGAACATTTGAAACATATCCCATATTAAAACTATTTACATGTGTGGTGCTGGCCAAAGTTTGACATGTTGTTTCAATAAAATATTGAGAAGGGAAAGACTAGTATCATTTCCTTTCAAAGTTTCAAATGTTCATGTTTACAAATTTGTGCTGCACATTAATATGTAAACATACATTATAGTGAGCAGATGATGCACAGAGAATAATTATAGGATCTGTTTACTTAACTTAAATGTATATACATGTCTATTGGTCTTATTTTTTAACTTCCCAAAATAGTTAAAACTTTTGAGGTTATAATATAATAGAAAATCCTGAAATTATAGTACAATACATTGTATCATTAAACCTTTTAGTCAAGTTACCATGTTATTGTTAAGTTGGTAGAATTTAGAGTTTTGATGTAAGATCACATAATTATGAACATGATGAAGCATAATATAATATTTTAGTTGTAGAAAATGTAAATAACTCAAAAATGTAACTAGAATAAAATCATGTGTTTGTATTGGGTAAAAGTTAATGTTTTTTAGAGATTTTTAAATTAAATACATAATTTAGTCTGTCTTCCATTTTTAAGTTCTTCTTTGAGAAAGTTTTGATGTTTCAGTACTTTGCCTTTATTTAAATTTTGCCTTGAATTGATTTTTCATATTTTTTGTGACATAAACATTTTGTGATCTTTTTAACTAATCACACTAATGCATAATTATATTAGATTTGTTCCTTATGCAATTTTGTAGATTTTAGGAAAACAATCTACGTATAATTTCATACAAACAACTTTACCCTTTGAAAGAGATATAGTTTATTGTAAGACCCCAAATTGAAGTAAATAAGTTACTCACTGCTCCACCTATTAAGACCTTGCATTTGGTTTTATTTAAGGGAACTAATTAATTATGTTTTTCACAAATCAGTTTGGATCTTCTTGGATCTTTTTAAAATCATGATACTAGGCAGAAAAAAGAACTGTTTGGCCCAAATATCATCATTTTGTATCCTGTCGCCATGATTTTTGTCTGTAGTTGCAACAGTGAGGTAGGAGTGGGGATGGGTGTCACATTACTAAAGGCTGTGTAGGCCCTAGCTCATACAGATGAGATGGAATTAGGATAAACTAATCTGGTGTTTGCATTCAAGTGCTGTAACCAAATTCAGGAAATCTCTGGGTCTGATGAATCAAGGTAGTTTCTCAGAGCCCTGGGCTAGTCAAGATACAAGGCCTTACAGTGGGTAGTGTGTGTGACTGCCACTGCTGATGCTAACAAAGACTTGAAGTTTCACACACACCTATTAATATTTTGGTTTAGTTATTCATGTGCATGTTTTTCCAAGCAGACTGTGATGTAAACGAAGGAAGAATAGTATATTTTAAATGACATTTATTTATTTTCCAGCTTTTGTATGTATATTATTGAAAACTGAAAAAAAAGCATCTAATTGTAACTATAACTACTTTTGTTATTTATGGTCTTTGGTGGTTTTACGTGAATTTTAGCAGTTTTTTTCTAATACTGTGAAAAATTAAATTGTATTTTTCCACTTTTTTGTTTTTTAATTGACACAACTATATATGTATAGGGCTTACACATTCTATTTTGCTACTTGTAAACATTGTGTAAATATAATTTTTATGCTCTATAAGAACAACTTTTAAAACCTCTAATGTGGTGAGATCATGTGATATACTTCTTTCTCTGCCTAGCTAATTTTATTTACCAAAATGTCTTCTAGCATATGATGAGATATCCATTTATTGCAGCACTATTTATAATTAAAAATTAATGGACATATAGAATGAAATAATGTTCACCCATAAAAAGGACATTGGAATTTTGATAGGGATTTCATTTAATCTGTAGATCATGTTGTGTAGTATGAACATTTTAACAACAGTTCTTTCAATCCATGAACATGAGATCTTTCCACTTATTTGTATTCTATTTAATTTCTTTCCTCAATGTTTTATTTATTTTCATTATAGAGATCATTCACCTCTTTGATTAAATTTATTACTAGGTGCATTTTCTAGCTATTTTAAGTGGAAATGGTTTCTTGATTTATTTTTCAAGTAATTTTCTATTGCCATATGTAAGTACTACTGATTTTTTATGTTAACAAGTTCAATCTTACAACTTTACTGTATTTATTGGTTATAACAGTTTTTGGTGGATTCTTTAGAGTTTTCTACATATAGGATCATGTCGTTGGTGCAGAGACGATTTGACTTCTTTCCAATTGTGATGGGTTTTATTTCTTTTATATGTCAGCTATAGCTCAGAAAAAAACTGTAACTGAAGGTCTAAATGGTTTTCACTGAAGAATTCTAGTAAGCATGTAAAGAATTAGCACAAATTGTCCATAACATCTTCCAGAAAATAGAGAATAATACTTCTCAACACATTTCATGAGTACCATTTTCATGGTATCATTATCATAATACCAAGACTAGGCAGAGATACAACAAATAAGAAAACTACAGGCCAATATCTCTCATGAAATTATATTTAAAATTCTCAGTGAAATATTAGAATTCACATCCATTAAAATACAAAATTAATTGTAACCATGATGAAGTAAGATTTATTCCATGTACACAAAGTTTATTCAACATTCAAAAATCAATCAAAGCAATTGTCCTTCACACAAACTAAAGAAAAACCATCTTATCATTATCAATTGGCACAGAAAATACATTTTAAAATATTCAACACACATTTATGAATTTCAGGATCTCTCAAGGAAAAACATAGGAAGAAAGAAAGGGGCTATAAATCAACCAGAGAATAAGTAGCAATATAGAAATACCAAGTCCTTACCTACCAATAATTATCTTGAATGTAAACGGATTAAATTCTCCAATTGAAAGACATAACTAGGGAAGCCTTTCAAGATTGCCAATACAGAGATATAATAATATCAAGGAGATGGAAATGCTGGTTACCCTGATTTGATCTCCAGTTCCATCCATTTTTCTGTAAATAATATTATTTCATTCTTTTTAATGACTGAATAATACTCCACCATGCATATATTTTTTAATCTATTCATTTGTATTCTGATTAAACTGATTAAAACCCCAGAAGTGGTATAGTAGGATGAAATGATTCTTCTATTTTCAGATTTTTGAGGATTATGCATACTGATTTCCATAGTGACTGAACTAATTTACATTCCCACTAAGAATGAATAAGGATTTTTTTCACTATATCCTCACAAGTATTTGTTTTTTTCTTTTCTATGTGGTATTAAATTCTATTCTCTTTTGTTCACCATTCGCATGGTTTATCCTTTTTGACCTTTTTCTTTCAAACTATTTGTGTTTTTGAATCTAAAGTATGTCTTTCATTTCAGTGCTGGAGATTGAATCCAGGTGCTATACCACTGTGCTACATTGGAAGCCTCTAAAATACATCTTTTGTGGATAACATATAGGTTGATTATATATTAATCCATTTTGTCAAACTCTGACTTATAATTGGAGTGTTTTAAAACTTAATAGATTTCCATCTATTACTTTGCTTTTTGTTTTCCATGTCTGGGAAAACACAGATGTCTGTCTGACATCTTTTATATCCCTTATCTGTCCTTTACACCTTACTTTTCTACATTTTATTAGCCTATATTAAGTATACAATGTGGAGGATTACACTGTGATATTTCCATGTATGCATAAAATATACTTTGATTATATTCACCCCCCCATTACACTTTTTTGTGACAAATATTTTCTGTTATCCCATTTTAATTCCCTTGTTTCTTTTACAATATTTCTAGAAATTTAAAGTATCTTCCATGAGAACTAACTATAATACCTTATAACAAGTTAGTTTGAATCAATATTAACTTAATTTCAAAATATGCATCTTTCAATGTCCTATGTATTATTACTATTGTATAATTTACATTTTTATATATCATAAACTGATCAATGAAGTTTCAAAATTACTACTTTATGGATGTATATCTTAAATCATAGGTAAAGAAAAAGATTAAAACAAAATATATTTACATATTTGTTATATTTACAATATTTATAGTTACCTGTACCCATGCTCTTTATTTTGTATAGGATCAAGTTTTGTGGAATATCCATCCATTTCAGCCTGAAGGACAAAATTTAGTGTTTTTATGAGGCATTTCTACTATGACACTCTGTCTCTTTATTTTTGCTTATTAAAGGACTATCTTAATTTATTTAATTTTTGTGGGATAATGCTGGTGGATATAGAATCATTGGTTAATAATATTTTTCTTGAAGCACTTTCAATATGTCATTCTGAAACTTTTTTGGTTTCCATGGTTTCTGATGAAAGTCATCTTCAATCTTATTATCTATGAATAATAAGATTATTATTGTTATTAAGATTGTTGCTTCTCTCTTGATATTTTCAAAATTTGTTATTTGCCTTTGTTTTTCAAATTATAGGGTGTCAAATCCTAGGATAGTTTGTCAAATAATAGGATGTGACATGGTATAAATCTCCTTGTGTTAATCCTTCCTGGAGTTCCTTGGACATCTAGTACAAAAATAAGCTAAAAATAATGCTACAATGTGTGTAGCATTGCCCATTGCTTTTCAAAATATTATTTTGTTCTTTTCTTTCTCTGTCTCTCATGTATTTCTGGAAGTTTCATTCTCCATATGTTGATACACTTGATGGTGTCCGTCATGTTCTGAGGCTCTGCTGATTTCTTTCCATCCTTTTATCTTTCTGTTTCTCAGACTGTATAATCTTAAACTGCTCTGTTTTTGAGTTTGCTAATTCTTTTTTGTGCCAATCCAATTCTTCTGCTGAGCTTCTGTACTAATTTGTTTATTTTAGCCATTGAGCTTTTCAATGGCACAATTTCTCTGTGTCTTTTCTATGATTACAGTAGTTTAAATCTTCATCTAGTAAATCCCACATGGGCCACAACAGGGTCATTTTCTTTTGATTACATTTTTATTTATGTATGGGACACAGTTTTCCATTTCTTTTCATTTGTCATGAATTTTTGTTAGTAACTAAACATTTCTAATAATATAATGTGGCAACTCCAATGATCAGATTTCCTTCCTCTTCCCATGACTTGTTGATTGTGTTAGGTGTTGTTACAACTGTTTATTTACTAACTTAAGTACTAATTTGATAAAGTCTATACTCTTTATTGTATACTGACATTGAAGTCCCAGCTCAGTTAGCTTAGTGACTAGTTAGTGATTGATAATGATTTCCTTAAATGCTTTGTAGCAATATGTCTCCCAGCCTATGTAGTTCTTTGTAGGTCACAACTTCAGTGTTGCAGCAAGCAGCTTACATGTATGCTTTAAATGTTATTTCCTACTTGTTCAGATCCTGAGGTTAGACAAAGTTGAGAGGTTAGGACCTTTCCAGGACTTTCTTGAGGATGAGCACAGTACTGTGTATGTATGTGGTATTCTAGATTCCCAGAAATATGTTAAGAGCTTTCCAAAGCCTAGTATGAATATCTCATTTTTTAGCTTTTCCTTTAAAAAATTTTTTTATTGTTGTGCTGGGGGTACATTGCAGTATTTACAAAAATTCTGATAATATATCAAATATATCATAGTTGAATTCATTACCTCCACCATTCTCCTTTATACCCCTTTCCCCCATTCCTGGAATAGTTTCAACGGGTATCATTTTTCCATCTTCATACATGTATACACAGTATTTGTACCATATTCACCCTCCTACACCCTTTACCCACCTTCTTCCCCTTCCCACTGATACCAACCTCCCAGACAGGACCTGTTCTGTCCTCTGATTTTATAAAAGGAAAAAAAATGACATTTTCTTTGTTTAAGATAGCTATACAGAGAGTTTCAGGGGGACATTTCCATGTATATGTGTTATTATAACCCAAATTGGTTCATCTCTTCTATTTTTATCCTTTCTACCTTAGTCCCCTTCTTATGGTGATTTCAACAGGTTTAAAAATTCTATATTCATTCTTGTGTAGCAGTCTGTAGATTTTGCCTTTTTAAGTATTTTTAGTCAGTGTCTTATTAGGTTCAATGGATAATGATATCATAGGCATATGTTCTATTAAAGAATTGTCACTGATTATTTTTTGTCAAATGTTTTATAAAAGGGTTCTTCACACAAAGTGAGGTCTGAGTTGGTACAGACCTATTATACAAAAAAAATACAATTGTGGAACAATTACACTTTTGAGGACCTCCAAGCCTGTTCTTCCCTTTCTAGAATATTCTAGGCTGCTGATTTTCACAGACAAAATATTTGAGAAGTTGTATGTTCTTAACATTGCCTCTGCGATTGGGAGAAGAATGGGAAAATGATAAGGTTAATAATGCTCTGAACCTCACTGTTGTTACCAATACTTAGTTATGTTCCTAGAATAATTATCCTATGATTATTGCAAGCTTGGCTATTTTCCAGATTTCTGAAAAAGTTGATTTTACCAAATATTTGCTGATGTCCTTTTTGCTTCATGAACAAGAGAATTTTTGGAATTCCTTACTCTGCCACTGTAGAAATGCTTTTTATTAAGGTCTTTCATGTTAGATATCCAACTTCTATCATATTTATATATTATTTCCACTATCCGTTTTATCTTGATTCAGTTTTCATATTTTATAATTTTGTAGTTTCTTTCATTTATTTTTAACTGTTGAATTTAGAATAATAAAATGTTTTTAATAATCCAAAGTTATCCCTCTAATGGCTACAAGTGACCTATAGTGATTATATCCTTCTTTATTCCTAAAATTGTGATTTGTGTCCTCTGTCTTTTTTAATTTGTCAGTCTTCCTAGAAATTTTTCAATTTTTGTATACTTTCAATTCACCCTTTTTAGTTTTGTTGCCTTTCCCTATTGCTAAACTATCTTATATCATTTCTTTCTTGCAATATCAATGTCTGGTAGAACACAGGCAAAAAGTCAGATGGCTGATGATTACTAAGTCTCCATCTATGTTCTCTGGGGATTCTGTTTACATTTCACCCAGTGTGGCCTTTGTCTGTCATTGTTGAAACAGAGTGGTATCTCATACAACTGAGACACAGTGTTTACCTCAGCCCTCCAAATCTGTGCAGCTTGGTGGCCAGAAGCTACCATTCTTCTTGTCCCATCCCACTTGCTGCTAAAGCAGGCAGAATAGGATCAGACTTGAGAGGGCCAGAGATATCTGCAATCTCTTCCTGGTGAGGGAACCTTTCCCTGGGGTCCAGGTCAGATTGTTGAATGACTGAAGGGAGAGCTTCAGGGCTCAGTAAAACAAGTTTTTTGGTTTTCCCTAGACTCCCAAGTCACTGGTTGGCTTAGGGCCAGTATGCTCCAAGGGTATAGGCAGGCTTCATTTCTCACCATGCTATCTACCAGAATATTTAGGGACAGAAGACTTTAACAGGTAAAATAAATAGATTTAAAAGAGATTTAAAGTACTATGTAAAGTAACATAGATTTAAAGTATTGTAAACTATTTTCCATGATGACATAGTATTAAACACCAGAGGAACTTCATAATAATTGTAAGTCGAAGGAGTTCAAAAGAGCACAAAGACATTATGTTACTTTCTGGAAATGATAGAAACTAAATTGGACCTTGAGGAGAGAGGAAGAAAAATAATAATAAAAGCAAACTCATATCAGTTATTGTATGCCAGGCAACTTCTTCAGCATTTTACACATTCATTTATTCTTCACAATCATCCAAGGAAGCACAGAGAATTTTAGTAACTAGTTCAGGGTAATAAAGGTATTAAGTAGCAAAGTAAAGAACAAGCAATTATAATTACTATACAGTGCTACCTATTGGTAGATACTCAAAGACCAATAAAGCACATGAACAAAGACACATTAAAGAGTGTGCTAAGAGCAGTGAGTAGACTAAATAAGGGTCTATGTATGACGAAAAGGTGATGCATTCCTGCTTCTTTTGAGGTTAGGACTCTCACTGTTTCTAGCTACAATTAGTCTTTATGCTCCCCAGTTGTTAATGCTCACTAAGTACCCATGGATTTAGCATATCAACCCTATTTTTATTTATTCATTTTCTCTATATATTATTTAGGATTAGAAGCTGCCTGTTTATATGTGAAGTGGTTGCCTTTTTCCCATAATGTGGCAGTAACTTTGATTGTACAATTTTGATGTTCAAACTGTGGCTACTGACAAATCCTTCAGTTCAGACTAGGGTGATCAGTGTTCTGATAATCAGTATTAGCTGGTCTTGCCTTTGAGGGTCTTGCCTACTGGGACAAGCCACAGAGGTAAAGCTTGAGAGCCAGTGGGAATGTCTGGGTAAGGAAATGCTGCAGCAGCAGTATTTCATGTGATAACTGTGAGCAGGATGGATTGGATAATAAATAGATTGTCAATTTTCAGAAATGAGTAATTCTACAGATTTTACTTTGCTAGGCTTGCTTCTGTCTTTAGGCAATAAAGCTGTATTCTCAAAGAGAATTCTAAGGTTATCCTATACCTTTTTCTTCTTTTTTTGGAACTTTTTCACCTTACCCATCCACATGCTTTAAGGGCCTAACATTAACCAAAGATGTCTCAACGACCTGCCATGCTCAGGATTCTGTCTAACATTTTTTAGAGGCCTCAATGTATCTAAATAGAATAAATATGCAAGACTTCATCATTCAATGGGATGTTTTAAATTTGAGAGAGAAAAATATAAGCAATTTCACAGAGGAACTCTACATTTCATTGAGTCTGCTTTAAGAGATATTTGCATTACTTCATACTATAAGTTTACTTTTAAAACAAGAAGCTATTTAAACTCTCCTGCTTTTTTATTTAAAAAGTCTTTGGAAGTTTGTGTTTTTGCTCTTCACTTTTCATTTATATTCAAAAATCCAAGAAGTATAATTCTCATAACAATCCTATTTTCCTTTATGATACTTGCTCCAAATCTTCTCCATAAAGGTTGGGGGGGTGGTCTTCTACAGTTTCCTCAGTGTCTAACCTAACAGCTGTAAGCACTTAACAACTAATCAACTCAATTCAACTCACCTGTGTGAGTGATCCTTGCCTGTTCCATCTGCTTTTAGTCAGAATTTTTTATTTTCTCTTTTTTTCATAAAAGACTTAAAGGGAAAAGAACTAATGAACTTGCAAGATTACTTTCAGCTATTTGAGTTTAATTCAAGTTGCAAAATGTTTCAAAAGTTACATTTACTTGAAGGCATATTTCTAGCAACAAATGACTACCACATAATTGGCAATAAATAGTGTTGACAACAAATATTGCACAGACAACCAGAAATTTAGATAGGGACTCTAAAAGAAATATGGAGAAAATGTTAGCTAAAAATCAAAATAAAAATTCTGGATCTAAAACTTTTTTAAAATATGAAGCATTTGTGAAGACTGTTTTAAATACAGCAATAGTTACCATGTCTAAAATAAATGCTAAATCTTTTAGAAGGTCAGGTCTTAAATACCCCCTATAGGGCTAACATTGTATTAGACATGGGTATGGAAATTCAGAAGATTGCAAAGGAACAAAACAGTATCTTGATCATTACTATTTTAAAATAGAATGTGGCTTTTCAAGACACAGGCAGCTAGTAAGATAAGATGAAAAAAGTGTGACCTACCTCTATCTTGTTTGGATCCTTTGATATTGATCTATACTTTTGTGTGGAAGCTGACATCTGATAAAAACAAAATCAAATACCTCACCCATCTAATACAATCCTTATTTTCCCAAAAGAACAGTGAGGAACTATTAACTAAAAAATATATTTACAGATAGCCATACCTACCTGTAACAAAGACTAAAATTTTAAAAATGCCTTTACTCTTGTGAATCTACAGATTTCCAGTCATTCATTTATCCCCTTTTATAATAGCCCTATATAAGTGAGCCCAATCATTAGCTCAGTAACATCAAAGAAGAAATCCTAGGGTCCCATGCCTAGAGTTAGTAAGATTCAGGAGTAGATGGCCTGGCTTGATCTAAGGTCCATGTGCTCCCCATTAAATTTCAGGGTCAGAAATGAAACAAGGTTAATACTACCTCTGCCTAAGCCAAAGAGAGCTCTGCTCCTTCACCTCTTCTGAATTTTCATATTGAATTATGATGGATATAAATGCCAGGCACTTTTTAAATCCAAAAGCGAGAACTCCCAAATAATGTATACAAAAGTAAGTAAAAGTAAAAATGATAAAATAAAATCGAAAAAGGAGAGAGAACTCTTAGGTAAGCCCATTGCTTGAATATAAAAAACAAACAAACAAAAACGGTAGGATATCAGATCTGGAAGGATCCTTTGAATTTTGTTTAGTGAAATCTATCTATTGTACAGATAAGAAAACTGAGGTAAAGAGTTGTGGACAGACTGTCCAAAGGTTTTTTTGGAATAATTTTCTGCTAAATGTTCCCATAGATCTATAACAGTGTGTCTCCTTGTGCATTACCCAAAAAAGTATGATATTTCTCTTACCGTTTGGCTGTTGAAATGAGTTGATGATGTTGTAAGAAGTATTTTGTCTTTTAGTAAAAAGACTCCTCAAACAAATGTTATTTTCAGGCACACCAGCCTTTTGGTACAGTTAAACAGTACCTGTTTAACTTTTGTGTTCCTTCGAAGAATTTGATTTTCGAAAGCATAAATAGTAAAAACTCTTGTTGCCTTAGCAATCTTATTAACCAAACAAACTGCCTTTGATCCTATACCACAACTCATTCCAATATCCACTTGAATATAAAAAAAGTGCAGCCTCCTTTCCAGAAGTAAATTTCTTAGATTTATTAAGAAAATGTTACATCGCATAATGTTTTCAGGGATTTTAAATTTTTATTTATTTATTTATTTATTTTGTGCTACAGGATTTTCGTATATAATGTTTGGGTCATTTCTTCCCCCTTCCCCCTGCCCCCTCCCTCAACTCCCCCTTACCCCCCCAACCCCTTGCTACCAGGAAGAAACTATTTTTGCCTTTATCTCTAGTTTTGTTGAAGAGAGAGTATAAGCAATAATAATAGGAAGGACCAAGGGTTTTTGCTAGTTGAGATAAGGATAGCTATACAGGGAGTTGACTCAAATTAATTTCCTGTGCATGTGTGTTACCTTCTAAATTAATTCTTCTCGAATTAACCTTTTCTCTAGTTCCTGGTCCCCTTTGCCTATTGGCCTCAGTTGCTGAAGTATCTGCTTTAGTTTCTCTGCATTGAGGGCAACAAATGCTATCTAGTTTTTTAGGTGTCTTACTTATCCTCATACCTCCCTTGTGTGCTCTCGTTTTTATCATGTGATCAAAGTCCAATCCCCTTGTTGTGTTTGCCCTTGATCTAATGTCGGCATATGAGGGAGAACATACAATTTTTGGTCTTTTGGCCCAGGCTAACCCCACCCAGAATGATGTTCTCCAATTCCATCCATTTACCAGCGAATGCTAATATTTCATTCTTCTTCATGGCTGCATAAAATTCCATTGTGTATAAATACCACATTTTCTTAATCCATTCGTCAGTGGTGGGGCATCTTGGCTGTTTCCATAACTTGGCTATTGTGAATAGTGCCGCAATAAACATGGGTGTGCAGGTGCCTCTGGTGTAACCTGAGTCACATTCTTTTGGGTATATCCCCAAGAGTGGTATTGCTGGATCATATGGTTGATCAATGTTTAGATTTTTAAGTAGCCTCCATATTGTTTTCCAGAGTGGCTGTACTAGTTTACATTACCACCAGCAGTGTAAGAGGGTTCCTTTTTCCCCACATCCTCACCAACACCTGTTGTTAGTGATGTTGCTAATGATCTGCCTGAGCCTTTTGAATACTACGATTATGGGCATGCACCACAATGCCTCGCCTCAGTGATTTTTCTAAAGAAATTGAAATACAATTTTTAACATTTAAATAAAACCATTTTCTTCATTTTCTGGAAGGAAAGCAAGTTCTTTGTGACTCAGATGGCAAAGTTGTATTTACATATTTCTTAGGTTCTATGGGTGCCTTCATAGTCTTTCTCATCTTTGCAGCATAATATGTACTACATATATATATAATTATATAATGCTTATATATTCTTTCATAAATTACTTTATGAAATATTCTGACACATGTGTATACTGCTCTACACTTTAGTGACAGAATTTACTCTATTGTTAACACAATGCTGGAATACTTTCTTACACTGAAACATTTTTGACCATGTAAACAGTTATTGGATGTATGATCTTTACAAGTCTGTTGGGATCATCTAAGTCTACATGAGAGGAAGTTGTATGCACATCAGAGTTTTTTAGGTTAACGGTGGGATGGAAATGAGAATGATGAAACAGGCTGGGAGGGTTCTGAGAAAGTATGCTGGAAATTAGAATTACATGGGATATTTGAGGCCAGATAGACCAGTTCTCACTCAGCCCGCTAAAATGTCATACCTAACTTCATAGAAATTTTGGGAAGATTATATGCTAGAAGGATAGAACAATGCCTGGCTCACAAAAAATATTTAATATTTATTAACTTTATGTTTCTTACCTTGCTTTGTGGTCACTCTAAGCATGGTCTTACTATATTCAGTGCTAGCTCTCTTTCATTTAAAAAATATTTTTATTATCATATATTGGTTGTACAGGGGAGTTTCATTGTGACATTTCCATATATGCTTACAATGTACTTCTCTCTCTTCCTCCATCCCCCTTCTTAAAACAATTTCAACAGCTTTATTTGTTATATATTTACACAAGTATGTTAAGTACATTGGCCATACTCACCCTTCTTCTCCTTCTTCATTCACTACCCACTAACTAGTATCTATAACCCCCAAACAGAACCTGCTTTACATTTCTGTCCTTCATTTTTAAAATTGTATATTTATCATTCCAAGGGTTTTTGCTGTGGTATTTCATCCATGAATATGTTGTATTTTAATCAGATTAAACCTCTCTATTACTCTCCCTTACTTCCCCCCCACCTATTATTCAATAGCTTTCAGTACATTTCATTATGCCATCTTCATACAAGATGCAATGTATTAATATTATTCACTCTTTTTCATTCTCTTATTCTCTCCCTTCTCCCCCTAGTCTCCTCAAACAGTCCCACTATTACAAATATGTTCTCTATATACTCACATGTGATCATGTTTGTAATTATGTATATGTTTATCTTTTGGGTCTATCTTCCATATATGAAAGAAAACATGCAACCTTTGTCTTTCTAAACCTGGCTTACTTTGCTTAACATGATGATCTCCAGTTCCATCCATTTTACTGCAAATGACATAATTTCATTCTTCTTTATGGCTGAATAATGCTGCATTGTGTATATACACCACATTTTCTTAATCCATCAATCAGTTGTAGGGCATTTGGACTGTTTCCAAAGCTTGGCTACTGTGAATAGTGCTGCTTATAAACACAGGTGTGCAAGTGTCTCTATTGTATCTTGACTATTTCTTCAAGTGTATATATGCCCAGGAATGGTATCACTGGATCATATGTTAGTTCTACTTTTAGTTCTTTGAGGAACATCTATACTTCTTTCCATAGTGTCAACCCTCTTTATTATTCCATCAAAATGCCCTTGGCAATGTCTCATATCTCCAAGGTAGTTTCTTTTTAATTTACTGAAATCTCTTCTTAAAATCTTGTTAATAGATTTTTTTTCTTTTGTCACTACCATAAACCAAAGGAGAGGGAATTTCAGGCACTATAGGAAGCAAGTGCTGAAGTTAAATATAGGTTTAGGCAGTGGTGACATACTTGGACAGACATGAATTTAGATTGGCAGCATGATAGCATCTCCTACTACAATATGTGGCCATCACTTTGCCTACATAAAAATTACTCCACTACTGATCACATTGTTTATGTAAGAGTGGCAAATTAAACTCCATTTGGAACTAAGAAATATTTGACAAGATATACTTGCTTTATCTCATCTAATTTTCTGTTTTGTCATAGTACAAGATACAGTCCACTCCAAGGGGAAATTTTGCTTTTTGTCTCATCACCTGTAAGTTAAGCTGCATTTTTGATACTTCTTTGGGTACCTAAGCCCTCAGAAATTTTAACTTGGCACCTGGTATCAGAACTTCTCTAAAGAACTAGGGATAGTGTCCCTTAACTCAGACACACTATTTACTTGTTCATTAATTTAGGGTCCCTACTCTGGCAAGTGTTGATGTAGGACCAATGGCACAGAGATGAGCAAACCAGGAGACTGTTGGGCTCTGGGGATGGACCTGGACTTTATCTCCCCAGAGAAAGCTCACCCAGTCTAGCCTGATAAATATTTTCTCTGGAAGTTCTTTAAATTGCCTGTTACTTATGTATTAATTTGGGGGGATAGTAGGTAGAACAGTTTCTGATCTAGAAATCAGATCATCATAGCTTTCTGGAATAAATTCTAGAACATAGCTGCTCTAAGGTGTATTTTCTTAGTGATTAGCTTCAACAGACAGGAAAAATCCCATTCAGCTCTAATCACAGAAAAAACTTTGGATGTCCCACTTCCAGGATTAAAACAGAACTTTGCCTCAACACATAAAAATTTGAACAAGTGATGATTTAGTAACAAAGGTAAAGTACTCTCTGGAAAGAAAAGAGAAAGGTTTAGGGATGTGACTAAGTAGTGGTAGGGTGCCTGCTTAGCATGTGTAGTGTTCTAGGTTCCAAACCAACATGCCACACACACACACACACACACACAAAAGCCACCCAGAAATAGAACACAAAGTAGACAAAATGCAATTGTGCAGTGATTTAGAGATGGGAGAATGAATGAATGAAAGTCAGGATCTAGGGTAGCCCTTTGACAAAATTCTGTGCTTTTAACCTCCCTGAGTTGGGCCTTTTTCCATGTTCCTAAACCAATCTTTAGTCATATATTCTCACACTCATGGCTCAGAAATGGATTTAGGGAAGTGAAGAATGGCAGAGAAATGCCTCACCCTGAGCATCTGCTATAAGACAGGTGTTGTGCTATGCCTTGACATGCATTAGAGGTACATTCCTCCAGCAACCCTGCAGAGACTATATTAGTCCCATCCTGCTGATAAAGACAAGTAATCTTAGAATAGTTAATTTGGCATCACATCTTTTGTGTGGCTGAGTAGGCTACAGAACCTAGGTCATCTATGGTTAGAATCTGAGTTTCAACATACAACAAAATACAATCTTTAAACTATAAGGATAAAGTTCTGAAAGGTAGTATAGAGACATTAATGGTTGAACAACAGGCAAACTCTTCAATCTCAAAAATTTCTTATTAGGCAGATAAAGAGAATCTCTCATATACAAAGCAAAATCATTATTTTAACTTCAGGCTGTCCCTAGTATTTGTTGTTTGTTTTAATAATGTTTGTTATATTGTTATATTTCAGTAAAAACCTCCTCTGTCCCCTTAGAGTGATTGTCAAAGCCCCAAGCATCTCAGATCTATAATGGAACTATTACAGCACAGTGGAAAAAACTGGGCTTCTGTGTATCCCAGTATTAATCTGATAGAACTTTTAGGTTTTATCACTAAAATGGATGTTTATTGTTGTTTTTCCCAATGTACCATCCTGTCATTTTTCCCTCTTCCTGACATCTAGAAATTACACCTCAACAATGCTGAATGACATATGAATACTTAGAATCCTCTTCATGAAAAGATGGCAGCCTAATAACAGACTATGTGGCTGAACTAACTCTTTCACTTCCTTTACCACCATATTTCTGGGGGTTCTATCAGAAACATTATTCTTCACAAGCAAGATTTTGTTCCTGGAGGGGCAAGCCTTTTACTGAACTTCTAGCCAGGCAGAGCTAGAGGAAATACATGAAAATGAGGAAGCACTTGAACACTCAGTAGTCAATGGAGCAGGGATCCATGGATTATTCATATTTGGAGAGCTAACCTTTTTGTATTGTCTGACACACAAGGGAAACTCAGTAAATGTTGAGTGAATTATTGAGTATGGATGATATCTTAGATAAGAAGACGTGAAATGTTTAATGTCCCCTTCATGAAAGTGAGGAGGAAAGAGAATAAAGAAATAGACCTTAGACAGGACCGAAACCTGGACATGTCTAGAGCTACATCTCTGATTCAGCCACCTCCTTCTTAGCTCTCAAGAACTTATGTATTGTTTTTAGGTGCCTGCATCCAGAGGCACCTAGAAGTGTCAGAACAATCAGGAAGGGGCTAAACCTTATAAAAATCCTAAGCCTGGTGCTCGTAGCTCACACCTGTAATCCTAGCCACTCAGGAGGCAAAGATCAGGAAGATTGTGGTTTGAAGCCAACCCAAGAAAATAGTTCACAAGACCTTCTCTATTTTGAGAACAGCCATCACAAAAAAAGGGCTAGCGGAGTGGCTCAAGGTGTAGGTCCTGAGTTCAAGTCCCAGTACTGCACACACACACACACACACACACACACACACACACACTCACACACATGCACAAATCTTGATAAGACTGATCCAACAGAAATTAGAAGCAGAGAACTGACAGTAATCTTAGGTTTACAGGGATGAGGGGAAGATATGCTAACAGAATGTACAAGGAGAGAATCTTTAGAACAGGCAAACTTGAAACAAATAAAGATCTTTGAGCAAGAGACTTAGCCAGTCTGCAGTGAGCTCTCAGGGAGAGAGTTGCCATGTTATAAATATTCAATAAATGTTAATATTTAGCACAGTGCATTCAGTTACTTAAAAGCTAAACTAAAAGTACTTTAAATTACTACATGTCAATCATGATTTCAAGTTCATAACATATATTAATTCAACACAATGTATATTAATTCAGGCAAAAAAAAGGCTGCGGCATCACAGCAGACTAGAGATTGTTGCTAACATTAACTCCATTTTAAATTGATGAAACTGGGACAAAGGCAATTAAATAATGTGTTCAAGATTACATGGCTAATAAGGTAGCAGATCCATAATTTGCACATAATTTTGGTTCTTAGACCGAAATCATTAACCACCATTTACAGTGCTTGGGATAATCAGTGTTCTTAGGTCCTGAGGGTGAAGGTATGTATGGAGTGAGATATACTCCAAATTATTTAATTCCATCCTTTTTTTTCTACCTCTTCCCACATCACTTGAAAATAGATCTCTACTTTGCTATCTCTAGGGCCCAATTAAAAACATTAAAACTTTTTTTAGGATTGTATACAACCAGCAGCTCCTATCCAGTATCTTCCAACACAAAATACATGAGGAGCCTGGGATGTAGCTCAAGTAGTAGAGTGCTGAAAACAGATATGAAGACCAGTGGAACATAATAGAGGTCCTGGATATGAATCCACGCAGCTATGCCCACGTAATTTTTGAAAAAGGTGCCAAAAACATACAATGGAGAAAAGAGAGTCTCTTCAACAAATGTTGCTGGGAAAACTGGATATCTGCCTGCAGAAAACTGAAACTAGATCCATGCCTATCACCCTATATTAGTATCAACTCAAAGTGGATTAAGGACCTTAATATAGCATCTGAAACCTTGAAGCTAGTACAGGATAGAGCAAGAAATACACTGGAAGCAATAGGCACAGAAAATGACTTCCTCAGTAAATCTCAATTGGCTCAGAACTAAGAGAAAGGATTGACAAATGGGACTACATGAAATTAAAAAGCTTCTACACAACAAAAGAGATGGTTTCTAAATTGAAGAGGTAGGCTACCCACAGAATGGGAGATAATCTTTGCCAGCTACATATCTGACAAGGAATTGATAACCAGAGAAAAACTAAACTCCTCCACAATCAGTAACCCAATGAAGAAATGGACAAATGAACTGAACAGAGCTTTTTCACAGGAATATCAGTCCAAATGGCGAAAAAAGATATGAAAAAAAAATGCTCACCAACCCTGGCCATGAAGGAAATCCAAATCCAAACCATACTAATATTCTACCTCACTCCTTTTAGAATAGCTACCATCAAGAACACCACCAACAAGAAATGTTGGCAAGGATGCAGGAAAAAAGGAATCCTCATACACTGTTGGTGGGAATGTAAATTAGTACATACACTATGGGAAACAGTATTAGGCTCCTAAAAAAAGTAAAAATAGAACTGCCACATGATCCAGCAATACCACTCCTAGGGATATACCCAAAGGAATGTAAGTCAGGTTCCAACAAAGGCACCTGCACTCCCTTGTTTATTGGAGCATTATTCACAATAGTTAAACTATGAAACAGCCTAGATGCCCCACTACTGATGAATGGATCAAGAAAATGTGGTATTTATATACAATGGAATTTTATTCAGTCACAAAGAAGAATTAAATTTTGTCATTCACAGGTAAATGGATGGAACTCAAGAATATCATCTTAAGAGATGTTAGCCAGGCTTAGAAGGCCAAATGCCACATGTTCTCTCTCATATGTGGAATATAGACCTGATACACGTGCAGTAATGTTATGAAACACTGGTCACACTAAGGGGAGGTGAAGCAGAGGAGGGGTAGGGTAAAAGAAGGAAACTAAGAATTTGAATATAGTTGACATACACTCTATACAAGAATGAATATAGAAATCTCAAACTGGCTAAAACCACCATAAGAAAGGGAGTAAGGTAGAATGAATAAAATTAGAGATAAACCAATTGGGGTTATAATACCTATATACATGGAACTATCACAAGGAAACTCCCTGTGTAGCTACCTTTATCTCAAACAAGCAAAAATGTTATGTTTTTCTTTTTATATTTTATCTTTTCTCTTCTACAAAATCAGAGAACAGAGGGCAGAACAGGTCCTGCCTGGTGGGGGGTTGGCATAAGTGAGAGGGGGAAGGTGGTGGGGAAAGGGGATAGGAGGGTGAATATGGTGCAAAAGTGTGTACACATGTATGCAGATGAAAAACAATACCTGTTGAAACTATTCCAGGAATCAGGGGCAGGAGGGGATAAAGAAGAGCAGTAGAGGGGGTGAATTCAAGTATGATATGTTTGATACACTGGAATAAACTTTGTAAATGCCACAGCGTACCCCCAACCAGCATAAGAATAAAGGAAATAAAAAGAAAAAACAGTAGAGTGCTTGCCTAGCAAGCAGGAGGTTCTGAGTTCAAACCCCTTTGCTACCAAAAAAGGTAACAATACATGAGGAAACGGGATTGTCATTCAAAATAATGTTGATACATTTGTGTATTAGTTTTATTGTCCTTCTGTCAGAAACAACTTGAATGAGGAAAGTTTTACTTTGGCTTATAGTTTCAGAGGGTTTAGTCTATGACTGCCTGGCCTTATGCACTTAGACTTAAGATAATGGCAGTTGGGGCATGTGGCATAGGAGCTTCTTCACCTCATAGTAGATAGCCCTCTTTTGTTCTAGGAAAAGGCTAACCACAGAAACCCTTCATCCTTAATTCTGAACAATCTTTTCTTTTTAAATGCCCCTAGACCGCTCATTTGTTCCTTAGCAGTCAACCAAGGACTATCAAGTTTATCTGAAGACTGTCTAGAAAAATATCTTCCACTTAAAAAGTCCTCCCTTGAAAGTACAAATTCCAATGAGACACTGTCTTACTATTAACTCTTTCTATTCTATAAAACTCAATTCATTTCAAACCCTCTTGAACCCTTGCTGAAATTAAAATGAAGGCAGATAGTCACTTGCCCTAAGTTTATTAATAAGTAAACTTTGTTAATTTTGTATAAGGCTTAGCTTTGTATTTTATACTCCTTTTCCAAGTATTCTATGTGGACTCAGCAAGGCTTACATGAGTATTTTCTCGAGTTAATTGTTTGGTTTTATTCCATGTTAAAGTCTAAGTTATCACTCTTTGCTTTAGTTCAAGATGACGTTCTCAGCTTGTACTAAACTTCCTGCTGGTAAAAAGAAAAATAAACAATTCTAGATGTGAATGTAAGTTATCTTTGTTATTTGCTAAATTTGTCCAATGCTGTAGTAGATGATATAATGAAATAATTTGCCAATGTCATACCTGGCAATATACATTTTATGATTTTTTGTTTTTAAATGCATTTAATCTGTCCATAAAGTGCATCACCAGTGAACCATATATTATGATGAAAAGTAAATATCTTTTAGCAACTTCCTTATAAAGAAATTCCTAGGGAAACAATCTCTGTTATGTGTTCCCACACATCATTAGATTTGATTCATAATTACTATTATTCAAAATGGATATAAGTGCTAAATTACACAATACTTTTAATACTTTCATGAAGAAACAACTTTTCATCTTATCTTGGAAAAAAGAATATTAAAACACACAGAGAAATGAGCCATTTTACTCTGCCAAAATGTAGAAATGCAAAGTCAGAAAAATTCCTCTTGTGTTTTGTAAATTGAGGCTAAAATTATCTTGTTACACACTATTAGTTCTATAACATAAGTTTGTTGTTTGGGGTTAATTTTTATTACCTAATAGGCCCACTTTAAAATATATGTTTAAATTTGTGTGAATATTTTAGATAAAATCCCTTCTTTATCTTGTGTCCAGATTTTAAGGGAAATCTAGAAACTTTCATTCTGTGGACTTGACAGCATAATTCTAAAGATTATATGTAGCACATTAACACAGCTGTGACCAATAACTGCAATTCTCCTATGATATGAAGTTAAAATGAAGTGGAAATGTTTACTCAATAAACGGCAGCCAATACTTTAAACAGATAATAAAATCTAAGAGTTTGCTTGAAAGCAAAATGTACCTCATTCAACCAAAATGATAGGTACCCCTATGCCAAAATTGTCCAAATAGGAACAGACAGCTGATCATCCTGTCAAAAGACTCAGATACATAACAATATCTTCATTAGGGGGAAATATTTCCATCTCGAAATTCCCAGATGCCATGAAAGATTCAGCTTAGATGCATATGGTGAACTGACTTGGCCCATTTCAATAGTACCTGTTTATATGAAGATAGCTTTTCTTTGTGGATCATTTTAGATAAAGGTATTTTGATTTTTGTTTGCTTCTCTTTGGAAATTTCTTTGGAGCCTGTTTAGAAGCTGCATGTTAATTCTTTAGTCAGGTTGATGGTATTATGTCCTCACTAAAAAACAACCTATCACATTTAATCATTTCAATTCAACATTCTTTTGGGTTTTTTTGTACCAAATAATAAGTTAAAACAAATCAAATTATTGAAGGTCGTTAATCCTGAAGCAGAAAAGTGCCTTATTCCAACCTTTGCACCTGACATGTATTTTGTTTGAAATGAGGTATTTCTTCTTCAATAGACACATGCCAATCAACAGTAATATAAGCGCATAAGGAAATACCATAACTGCATAAGGATGACTTGCTGACATGGGACTGCAAATTGGTCTTCAAGATGTTCAACGACTTAGTAGATGGTAGAAAGGCCACCATATGGTGAATCAAGCTCAATGCAAGAGCTCAGTGTTCTTAGTTTGCTTTCCAATTCCATTCATATATGAAGACATCAATGTATAAAGCACCTTTGACTCCAAATAGCACAGAAACTTAGAAATTTCAGCCAGTTTTGTTGCAGTCATTTTATTCTATTAGGTTATGGAAACTATAGGAACCAGTTCTAAATAATCCTGGACAGTCTCCTTGACATTCAGAAAAACTACAGGATTGCTGGATATGAAAGATGGAAGTAATGCTAGAAGAAGGTCACAGAGACTTCATAAAGCTGAACTACCTTTCAGCTTGTACTGTATCCTTTTCCCCTGGAAACAAGACAGTTAATAAGGGTAAAACACTTCAGAGTGCCATTGTATGCTTCATAGAGAGGCCTACAGAGTTCTGGGCCTTACTAAGTCCTGATTTTTCCTGGAGCTGCTTTTAGAGCCTCATGAATTGGGGATGTCATGGCAGACTCTGATGGCTTTCTGGGAATGACAGCAAGGCAATGAGGCAAATTTAGTGGGAAAAAGAAGTTATTGCCAACTTGTGCTAAAAAAATAAGAAACAACTGAGGTGCATTTATAGCATCACACTTTCCCTGCTTTCATAATCAAAATGTGGGAATGCTCCTTTGTCTGTGGAGGTACATTCTTTCTTCAGCTGCCACTTTGCAAGTCTTCTCGCCCTTGGTTTTTCATTTATACTTGTTGTATGTAATGGAGATTCAAATAATGTCATCTAAAGAAGTGTTCAGAAAGATTTGGCTCCTGCCCTTTAGCCTTCTTATGATAGTCTCAGGTCTAATACTATAGTAAATGATGACTGATTCAACCTGTACTCTTTTAACAACTCTACCTCACTGAAAGCTTACACCAACAAAAGGTCCTCCATGGTTGGTTACAGTTTATCATTTGGTGTGTTTCTTACCACATGCTGATAGTTGGATGTCATCAATATTTCATGCCGAGTTAAAATCTGCTGTCTTCCATTTGGCAAACATTGATTCTCCCCTTATTTCCTCTCCTTGACACC
Source organism: Castor canadensis (assembly GCF_047511655.1). Classification (NCBI taxonomy): domain Eukaryota; kingdom Metazoa; phylum Chordata; class Mammalia; order Rodentia; family Castoridae; genus Castor; species Castor canadensis. The sequence goes on along the minus strand of NC_133405.1, from coordinate 73,614,098 downwards.
ATATACAACCTGAAGGTATTTGAATTTTCTTTAACAGTTTACTTCAGCTGGGATTCAGCTCAGTGGTTTGTAATTACTTAGTAAATGGTACTGTAGGATGAGTCAACACAAGAAAAAGAATTGCTAATTCTTTAAAATTCCATTGCAGTAAAATTTGGTATTTCAGTACTGAGACCAAGTGTCTTCCAAGAAGGCTAAGGATCCAGAAGTTTTGTTCAGGTGACTTCAGTCATCGCATATTTGGGATCGCAGTTCCTGAAAGTATGTAATACATTTAAGGTGTAGTGAGCAACTCTGTATCCACCATGGGTTTAGAGAGTTGTGCAAGATATAAGATATATAAAATATGAACCTTCCTCTTATGTACTTACAATATAAAGAAAGGAAAATAGAAAATTTTCTTAGAGATATCAAAAAAGCAATGCAGATATTAATTGCTGTGAGACTTCAGAATAAGAAGAGATTCCTATGAATTACATTATTCAGGGTGTGTTTCCAGAAGTAGACAGAATTTGTGATTAGAACTTGAGGATTGGGTAGGAGTTGAATAAGTAGAGATGTGTACAGCATATGGCAGGGCGGGAACAGCTTGAGCTTGATTGGAAAGGATAATGACCATTTACTAAGATTGGGGAAACTAATAATATCTGTAGAAAAATTGCAGTAAGGATCAGTCATATGAAAAATTACTGATTGATTTTAAATGATCACATCCTTAACCAATCGAGCTGCAATCTACAACAAACCCTACCATAATATTTTAATAGCATTATGTTAATAAATTGAGCAGTCATGATAAGAATTCCTTACATAGTTTTAAAAGGTTAAAATTAATTTAAATTAAATGTTTAGTCGACACCAGTAGTTTGCAAAGCTTAGTATAGATTATAAACACCTAAAGGGATTATTAAACCATTTCTGGGCCTCATCTCAGAGGTTTTGCTTCTATTAGTCTCTGATGGGGCAAGAAAATTTGAATTTCTAACAATTCCCCAGGTGATACTGATATGCCAATACTGATACTGAAGGTTGGGGAAGGTTGTTTCAGCCCTAGGAAACACTAGTGCAATTACTCTGAGACTAAAATTAGCTTCGTGTGTTCAGGAAACAATGGAGAACTTTGGGAGATGATGTATGTCTCTATGACTTCAATTGTAGTGATGGTATCACAGGTGTCTACATGTGTTCAAACTCAAAAATACACACATTTGGTATGCACAGTTTATTTTATATGAAATGTATCTCAATAAATCTGTCTTTGGAAAAAAAATGAGAAGGCCTCTTTAGCTGACTAAATTGAGAAAGGATGCCAGAAGTAGAAAATAAAGTCAAAGAGGTAACAGAGATTAGATCAAGGACCTTGGAGGTCAATATCAAGATCTTGGGTTTTACTCTGAAATTGAAGGTCATATGATTTCTCTTTTAAACAAGTCTCTCTAGCTGCTGTATTAAGAATTGACTGAAGGAAACCACAGTGAGAAGAGAAACAAGTTAAAAGAATGTTGTAGTAATAAGGGCTTGAGAACACTCTTTGAATTAAGGAAAAAGTAATGGAATTGGTGAAAGTATCGAACTCTGGACATACTTTGAGTGTGGGCCAACATGATATTCTGACAGATAGGGTGTAATGATCTAAGTTTGAGAACATTCAAAGGTGATACCAAAGTTTTCGTTCTGATCAATTGGAAGGATGGAGGTGCCATCAATTAAAATAGAGATGACTATGGGGGGTGAAAGATTTAGGAGTGGGGGAAGATAAAGAGTTCAGTTTGAAGTATGTATAGTATAATTTGAAATTTGTAGGTTTATGAAATGTTACAACTGAAAGGAGCTATAGAGATTTTATCCATTTCTACTCATCACACATTTTTGAAAAATTAGCCCAGATGGAGATAAGACTTGACTAAATTTACATAGCCTGATAGGAATACACCTAAGAGTAAGACTCTTTGGCATATCTCTTGTAGAATTGAGAGTGCTCAATATTGTGCTAGGCATATTAAGTACTTTACAAAGACTTGTTCAAAGTTGTCAAGAGTGCTAACTTTGTTTAGCATTTGTAACCAATGCATGTTTGGGAGTGTAAAAATCAAGTCAGAATCTTTTTAGCAATAATTTAAATATATGTTATTTTAAATGATTTTTAGATTCTAAATATGGAAGATATTAAAAAGAACCTCCCATCTCCTTGATTGCAGTGAGGTAACTTCCATTTTTTGAGTTTGGTGTCTTGAAATAGTATCTATTGGCCATCAGTGGACATAATGTCCTTATGACAGTATTTGAATGCTGAATTTAGAAGAAACACTTGGGATATTCTATCAACAGTTGGGTGAATACTATATGGGGACTCAGAAGACCTGAATGCTGTCCTTGGCTTTGTTGCTGTTGTTTTCTCCCTGTGCATTTGGACAAGTCATTCTTCCTCTCTTGAGTACAGTTCTTTCATCTGTAAAACTAAGGAATTCACTCCTATATTTGCTTACGGCTATTGAAATTGGACTAATTTCAGTTTTAGAAAGTATTCATGACTGAACTTTGTGGTTTTGTTTTTTCTTTTTCCTTTTCTTCCTATTTTTTTTTGTTCCATGAAACTTCCATGTGTGTGTGTCCCCAGAAATTCATTTATATAAACAATCAGATGTGAAATGTTTAGCATCCTTCATTGGAAAAGACAAAATGAAGAGATGCACAGCAGGGTGGGAATGTAGCTCAGTCATAGAGCACTTGCCTAGCATGTATGAGTTCATGGGTTCAATCCCCAGTACTGCAAAAAAAAAAAAAGGAAAGAAAAAAAAGCTAAGGGTAACAACAACAAAGCACAGCCAAATAAGAACGCTAAATTTTGAAGTCAGAATCAGAATCCTGCATCCTTTTTCTGGGTCTACCATTAAAGCACTGTGTGACTCAACTGTTACTCAACTGTCACTTATCCTCAGACATCGGTTTTCTTCTACTTGCCCCTCAGATATCATATGGATTGTGTAATAATCTAACAGAATAGCAGATGTAAAAGAAATCTGAAAAAGGTAATTATTGTTAAAATATAAATTGGCATGCATGGAACTGGAGATCATTATGTTAAGTGAAACAAGTTAGGTACAGATAGAGAAGTACAACATGATCTCATTCATTTATGAAATCTAAAAAAGTTGGTCTTACATAACTTTAGAGTAGAATGGAGGTTATCAGAGGCCAGGGACAAGGTGAAGAGGGAAGTAATGGAGAAAGGCTGACCATTAGGCACTAAATTACAGTTGAGAGAAGAAGCAGCAGCTCTTGGGTAATATTGCATAGTGTGATGAATATATATAGAAATTATATGCATTTCAAACCCCTACAAGAAAGGCTTGAAAGTTTCACAACAAAGAAATGATAAATGTTTGATGAGATAATGTGTTTAACCTGATTAAAATATTGTCCAATATGTACATGCATTGAAGGTAACATGGTACGACATTAATATGTACAAATTTTACATTTTTATAAGAGTTACAAGTAAAAAAATAAAATTAAAATATAAGTTGGTATGTATATGACAACTAAACAATAATAATAGAATTTATTATTCACCACATGTTCTTGCTATATTAAATACTCACTTCTTAATTTTGATAAATATCACCTTCATTTTTTTTCTTCTAGTACAAGTCCTTTAAATATTTTTTTGTTTTAGTACAAGTCCTTTTTTATTGTTGTGCTGGGTGTGGTACATTGTGGCATTTACAAAAGTTCTTATAATATATCAAAGATATCATACTTGATTCACCCCCTCCACAATTCTCCTTTATACCCCCCATTCCTCAAATAGTTTCAAGAGATACCATTTTCCATTTACATACATGTGTGCACAGTATTTGTCCCATATTCACCCTCCTTCACCATTTCCCTACCTCCTCCCACCTCCCACTGGTAATAACGCACCCACCCCAGGAAGGAACTCATCTACATGCCTGTACTCAAATTTTGTATAAGAAAAGAAGCAGAAGAAGAAAAAGATGAAATTTTTAGTTGTTTAAGATAGCTACACAGGGAATTTCTTTGTGGCACATACATGTTTATATGTATTATAGCCCGATTTGGCTCATCTCCTCTATTTTTCTTCATTTCACCTTAGTCCGTTTCTTATGTTTCAATCAGTTTAAAAATTCTATGTTCATTCTTGTACAAAGAGCACATCAAACATATTCACCTTCTTGACTTCTTTCTTTTACCCTACCCCTCTCGTATGTGACCTCCCTTAGCATGACCTGGTTTTCCTACAATTGCTGTATTTGTATTAAGTCTATATTCCACATATGAGAGAAAACATGCAACTTTTGGCCTTCTGCACCTGGCTAACTTAACTTAAGATGATGTTCTTGAGTTCCATCCATTTACCTGCAAATGACAAAATTTAATTCTTCTTTGTGGCTGAATAAAATTCCATTCTATATAAATACCACAGTTTCTTGATCTATTCATCAGTAGTCAGGCATCTAGGCTGTTTCATAGTTTAACTATTGTGAATAGTGCTCCAATAAACATGGGTGTGCAGGTGCCTTTGTTGTAACCTGACTTACATTTCTTTGGGTATATCCCTAGGAGTGGTATTCCTGGGTCATATGGCAGTTCTATTTTTAGTTTTTTGAGGAGCCTGATACATTCCCACCAACAGTGTATGAGGGTTCCTTTTTCCTGCATCCTTGCCAACATTTGTTGGTGGTGGTGTTCTTGATGATAGCTATTCTAAAAGGAGTGAGGTAGAATATTAGTGTGGTTTGGATTTGGATTTCCTTTATGGCCAGGGTTGGTGAGCATTTTTTTTCATGTCTTTTTTAGCCATTTGGACTGATATTCCTGTGAAAAGGCTCTGCTCAGTTCATTTGTCCATTTCTTCATTGGGTCATTGATTTCTAGGGAGTTTAGTTTTTCTTTGGTTATCAATCCCTTGTCAGTTATATAGCTGGCAAAGATTTTCTCCCATTCTGTGGGTAGCCTACCTCTTCAATTTAGAAACCAACTCTTTTGTTGTATAGAAGCTTTTTAATTTCATGTAGTCCCTTTTGTCAATCTTTTCTCTTAGTTGCTGAGCCAATTGAGATTTACTGAGGAAGTCATTTTCTATGCCTATTGCTTCCAGTGTATTTCCTCTCTTTCCTGTACTAGCTTCAAGGTTTCAGATGCTATATTAAGGTCCTTAATCCACTTAGAGTTGATATTAGTACAAGTGATAAGCATGGATCTAGTTTCAGTTTTCTGCAGGCAGATATCCAGTTTTCCCAGCAACATTTGTTGAAGAGGCTGTCTTTTCTCCATTGTATGTTTTTGGCACCTTTGTCAAATATTAGGTGGGTATAGCTGCATGGATTGATATCCTGGTTCTTTATTCTGTTCCACTAATCTTCATATCTATTTTTGTGCCAGTGCCATGCTGCTTTTATTGCTATAGATCTGTAGTATAGTTTGAAGTCAAGTATTAGGATTCCTGCAACATTGCTCATTTTGCTCAGTATTGCCTTGGCTATTTGTGGTCTTTTATGTTTCCAAATGATTTTTCTACCTCTGTGATGAATGTTATTTGAATTTTGATGGGAATTGTGTTGAGCATGTACTTTGCTTTTGTTAGTATAGCCATTTTTACTATGTTGATTCTGCCAATCCATGAGCATGGGACATCTTTCTGTCCTCTGTAGTCTCTTTGATTTCTTTCTCCAATGGTTTATAGTTTTTCTTGTGCAGGTCTTTCACCTCCTTTGTTAAGTTTACTCCAAAGTTTTGTATGTGTGTGTGTGTGTGGCTAATGTAAATGAAATTATTTTCCTATATTCTTTTTTAATTAAATACCACTTTCCTAGTGAAGTCTTCTCTAATGACTCCGGCTATAATTACACACTTCAACTTACATTCTCATTTTCCTTATGCTGATTCATTTTTCATGAAGCTTATATAAATTTCTGAGAAAAATATTTTATTATCTGTCTCTGCCACTGAGTGTATAATCCATAATGGAAGGTATCCTGTTTTGTTTTGCTCCCTCTTTTGTCCTCAGTACCTAAAAAATAGTGGCTGATATATAGTAGACACTAAAAAAATGAATTTGCCAGATAAACCTTCCCTCTTTCCCATTTAAATACAGATAGCATTAAAATCTTGCATAAAATTAGCATCTTTGTTATTCTTCCAGAACAGATTAATCCTCACACTGTTCATGTAACTGGTTGGCAATATTGTTATCTTAGAAAGCCTTGAGAGAAGACAGGTCTTTTATTTAATTATAGTAAGATTTGAAGGCCATTCTCATAGATTAGCCTTATGGTTAGGTGGGAGAGATAGTTACTATCTTCTGAAAGGGATTTCTAGTGGAAGAGTTCACCTTGGGGTTCAATTACCATTTCGTATTAACGATGTGACACTGTATAAGTACTTGAATCTCTTTAGGTCTCTATTTGCTCATCTATGAAATGAGGATTAAAGTAGCTCCTATAACATGTACATGTTGAATGACCAAATAAGACATTGTAGATAAAGCACTTAGCACAATATCTGGCATATTATAAGAGCCAAATAAATAGGTGTCCTACTTTAGTAATGCCATTTGAGTAAGGGTGAAAGAAAGACTCCCAAGTTTCCTCCTCATAGTCACATGTATATCTGGCTTTCTGTAAATACCCTTCCATTCCCACAAGATGCAAATCTCCAAAAGGAACTAATCCATAGAACTAATCCACAGTGTGTGTGTGTGTGTATATGTACACTGAAGTTCTATGCCCAGACACTTGATAAAATGGATGTGGAGGAGTAGCAAGAGGAATGTACATAAAAGGAGGCTGAAAATTTGCTTTGCCAATTTCTTAAGATCATTTTGGACTGGCCTTGATGGTAGGAGTTTTATCCTAATTCTGATAAGGAAATTATTCTGAAGGCAAGCACCCCACAACAGAGAGTGAAGGGATACTGGAATCTGTGCTGTGACTTGGAAGCTTCTCTTCATGGTTGTCAAAAAGTAGGCAAACTCTCCCTGCAATGAACTTAATGAGTATGTGTTGTGTGCACTTAGGCATAAACATTCAACAACATGGACAAAGCTGTAATTCAACAACATCACAACACATTTATGGGTGGAGGATTTACTCTAGCTTAGAATATCTTCCTGATTGCTTTCCTTTGTTAGATGGGAGAAGACTGCCCTGGCTTAAGTACCATTTACTCATACGGTGCCTGACTAATCACATGCAAATGAAAATCAAATAAACTCCACCCTCACACAAGGCATCAATAGGGGGTCACTTTTCAGGCTGGAAAGCATAATCCAACAAGTGTACTCTCCCCTGGGGTAGCAGTCACAATCTGCCACATGCCTGTTTGGCTTTCCTCCAGATGGTATGTGTCTGGAGCAGCTCATGGGAGATCATTAACCTACAGCGGGGGCATTTGTTGCCTTTTGCTGCTTTACATAAGAGAGATCAGAGATGAGTTTTAAGGTGTTTCCATACATGCACAATGCTCATTGCAATTATTGCCTGTTTTACCTCCAAAATGGAATATGACTATAACAGAGTCAACCTGCCGAAGAATGAAATAGTATAAATGAAAATACAGTCTAGAGGCCTAAAAATGAATTATTTCATTGATTCCTCTAGAAATTAATTAGGAATGCACACACATATAATTTAGGATGATATTTCTTCTGAAATAGAGGGAAGTAGATGTGTATTCATTCACTTTTCAGGAGTATTTACATAAAATATCTTGTTTAAGACAAACAATCCTACGAGATAAATTGGACAAATTATACACCATTTGAAGATTATTAATCTGAGGATTAGAGAGTCTAAACAATCTATTCAAAAACTTAAGGTTAAGACTAAACCTAGAATCACACATACAGATCCACACCTCAAAAAATATTTGTGAGTAAGTTTCCCAACATCTTTTCCAGTGGGAACTATAAGAGCTGTTACACCACACTAACTTAGCATTACTCTCCTCTAGCAGTCATTAACTTACAAGGGTCAAATTTTGCTCTTTTATTTTCTTCTCATTCTGTCTATTTTCAGAATTTGACATTTTCCTAATAACCTGTTGTTTTTCTTTGGCATAAGGGGTTAGCGAGGTGGTAAAATTTACATATTATTAGTATAAATGTAAAATGATAATTTAGAATTTGAAAGAACTAAAACATTTTTTATGAAGGACAAACTAAAGGGAAAAAGCAAGAGCATTTAAAGATTGGTGTCTGTGACAAGAAAAGAGTGGAAATGACAAATTGAAGCAGTTCTACTGTTGTAAGTGAGATATGGAGGAACAAGAGAGGAAATAATGAAAGCCCACCCTCACTATCAGTCTGAGTGACACACTTGCAAACCATGGCTGCATTACAGCATTACTCTTAGATCCTTTCTTGATGAAGTTTATCTATGCCTTATCCCTTCTTTCAGCATTCTAATTCCTTACTCTGTTCCTTTTGCATTAGACCTGATCTCACTGGCTGATACTTTACTTTTCCACCTCCTGTCTTCTTCCTCCCTCAAAAGTATCTATTGTTTTTTCCTACCATGGTTCCTTAACTTATGAGAGTTAGATTATCCTATTTCTCATAATTGTTGAGACAATTAAAAATGATATAAATTGTGAAAATATGCTCTGCTAATTATTGAGGTGTGATGAGAGACAGAGATAAAACTAGGTGCATACTGCAGCTGAAAAAAATGTCCTAATAAATATTTTCTTAAGTGACTGCTGCTTGCTTACTCACTAACAATCATTGTTTTCTAAAATCATAGACTATCATAAAAATTACTGTTGAAATTATATTATATAAATAACAATGAAATATCCCACTCTTGCCTGGAAGATATGTCTTCTTGACATAGAGACACAGGTTTGATTTACAAACCAAGTACAGAACTTCACATAAGGGGTTTTCTACATGTATTTTAACTTTATTGCTTCCAAGGGAATGGGACCCTGGTTCTACTTTTGCAGTCTAGCCCAGATGTTTGATCCTCTTACACACAGTTTTGCTTTGCTTTGAACCTAAGAAAACATGGATTCTTGCCCTTTCTCTGCTCAGAATGTCTGAGAAGATATGAAGGTAGGGGAGACTCAACAGCTAGAAGTTAGAATTATCTGGAAATTTCTTTGTTCACATATTTGGTTCCAGGGCTAAGATGATTCAAAGATTAGAACAGACAAACAGTGGGCCTTTGTGGGACTTTTTCCACTTGGCTGTGATTCTTATCAACATGGCAGTTTCAGGATAGCTGAACTTCTTAGCTACTATCTCTGCTAAAATGTGAATGTTCTGTCCTCCAGTGTAGAAGCTGATGGACTTTTATGAAAGCATTAAAATTCACACAGGATCACTTCTGCCCTATCCTATAGATTGACTAGTTGCTAGCTTGTCCAGATTCAAGGGGAGAGGAATTTCTCAGAGAATATCAGAACTGTGTTTTAAAATTACCACAGAGTTTATCAAGCACTTATTTATATGCAAGGTACAGTGTTAGCATCTTTGCCATAAATGCAAAAAAGAATCGTGACCTCAGGAAATATATATACATACAGAATCCACAGTTATCTTGCTATGGGATCTTAGGTATGCTATTTTATCTATTTGCATAGTTTTTCTTATCTGAAAATAAGAATAATGTTTTATCTCCCATTATGCAACCATTACAGAATTATAAAAATAAAATAAGATCATTTTGATAGCCAGTCTCTAAGACAGCCCCAAAGATCTCCAGCTTTTTGTACCCTTATGGAGTCTCCACTCACTTTATACCACAGTTGTTAGTCTTTGTGGTAAACAACCTAGAGCAGAAGTGATGGTATTTCCCTTCCAAAAATGCATTATAAAGGACTTTTCTTTGGGCATTTTCTCTAGCTTCTTCTCTTTCTTGCATCACTTCATTTGAAGATGTAACCATGTTGAAATCATCACTACTGGCAAGTTCAGATGATAAGGAAATGTCAAGAGCCACATGAATGAGATCTCAACCACATGACAAACCTAGAACCAGAAGCAACCAGTTAAGCTGCTCCTAGATTCCTGACTCACAGAAGTAGGATGATAATAATTGCTTATGTTTTAAACTTCTAGTTTTGGGGTTATTTTTTTGTGCAACTACAGATGACAAATGCAATCATGTAGAAGTACTTCATGCAACCAGAAAAGAGGATTCTTAATGCTGGTGTAGATGAACAAAGCTATTCAGATGTCCAGTTAGATTTGTTTACCCTTTCATGCATATACATATCAATTTTGGCTAGAAATAATACAGGATGGCATGGGATCTTACTCTTAATAAACATGAATTTACAGTAAAGGAAATTCTTTCTATCTAAGTGTTCTCACTTAAAATTTTCTGCAAACATAAATCACTTAACTAACCAAATACAAATAAAAAATGCTAAAATGAGAGGCACCACAAAGCGGATCAAGAAAAGCCCTGGAGTCTGTGAAGTGGCTCATGTGGTAGAGCACTTGCCTAACATGTATGAGGCCCCAAGTTCAAACCCCACTACCACCAAAAACAAACAAACAAAAAGCCCTGGAAGCAAGGAATCAATAGATCTAAATACTAATCTCAACTATTATCAATTAGTTATGTGAGCTTGGACTAGAGACTATCTTTCACTGAACCTTGGTGTCTTTATTATTTAAAAAAAAAGATCCAGTTCAACTATATTAGTGGTTTTTAAAACTTGTTGATCATAACACACAATAAGAAATATATTTTAATTACACTACAATCCAAATGCATAGTCATGTGTATATGTGTCAAGATTTGTTTCCTAATAATATACTTGGTCTTATTAATGAGATCTTTAATATGAATTTTGTTTTGTTTTTAAATATATTTTTATTAACACAAATTAATTGTACAAAAGGGTTTCATTATGCTATTTTTATAAAAGCATATGATATACTCTGATCAAATTCACCCCTTCTATTGTATTCTTTTAACACTGATTCCTCCTCTCCCCCTTTTCAAACAGTATTTAGTGGGTTTCATTGTGCAATCTTCACACACACATACACACACACATAAAAAGTCCACTAATCATGACTTACTAAATTTAATTCATGACTGTTGAAAACACTGGATGTTAGATAGTCCTCAAAGAATCCAGTCTAAAATTTCATGAGTATAAGTAATTACCAAACCTTACTGAAGGATGAGGTCTGGCTAAATGCCAGGCATAAGCTACTAGGAAGGAAAGTTAAATGTGAAACGAAATTGCAAAACAAACAAAATGGGGCAAAACAATATAGTTATAGGCAAACTTTGATGAAACATTTAAACAGTCACTCAGTTATTCACTCATATATTTGATTCTTTCATTATTTTTAAGAGACGGGGCTGAGGGGGAGCAACAATGGGGGAAATGTAACTAATGTGTAAGTCTAATCAGAATTGTCACTATGCAACCCCCTGTATCGTGAATATGTCCTAATAAAAATTTATTTTAAAAAAAACTTTGTTTACATTAAAGTTCAATACCTCTAAAAAAGAGACATCAAAATTGATTATTGAAAAATTTAATGAAATTTGTAAAGCATAACTCAGAATGAGAATTTATGTATTTATAGTTGAATATGTCTTAGCTTTCCATTGCTGTGACAAAATACCTTAGATAATCAGCCCATAAATCAGAAAGAATTCGTTGACTGTCAGCTTCAGAAGACCAAAAATCATATGTCCTCCCTTTTATGCAGACTTTAGATCAAGGGCAAACACAACAAGGGGATAGGACTCTGATCACATGACGAGGTGAGTGCACACAAGGGAGGTATGAGGATAGGTAGGTAACCCAAAAAAAAAAAAGATAGCATTTGATGTCTTCAATGCAAAGGAACTAATGCAGAAACTTTAAAGCAACAGAGGCCAATAAGTGAAGGGGACTAGGAACTAGAGAAAAGATTAGTTTGAGAAGAATCAACTTAGAAAGTAACACATGTGTACATGGAAGCAATACTAGGAATCTCCCTATATAGCTATCCTTATCTCATCTAGAAAAATCCCCTGGTCCTCCTTATTAATGTTCATACTCTCTCTTTAACAAAATTAGAGATAAGGGCAAAACAGTTCCTGCTTGGAAGCAAGGGGGTGGGGGCATGAGGAAGGGGGTGGGGGGAAAGGGAAGGAGCGGGGGCAAGGGGAGAGTAATGACCCAATCGTATGCACATATGAATAAAGGAAATGAGAAAAAAAAAGAAGTTTCAATCCATAGTCACACATCTCGTATCTTTGGGCCTGTGGTGAGGTGTAACTTAATGGCAGAGAATGTGTGGTAAAGCAAAGCTTCTTAGTTTATAACAGCTGGGAAGCAGAGATAGAGACAAAGAGAAAGAGAGACAGAGAAAGACAGAGAGAGATATGAAGAAGCTGGGGTCCCAAAGTTCCCTTCAATGACACATTCTCAATGGCCTAACATCCTTCCAGTAGGCTTCATCTCCCAACAATTCTACCACCTCTCAAATAGCCTCTTCAGGTGGGGACCAAATTCGCAATGCATGGCCTTTGGGGGACATTTAAGTCCAAATACAATAAATACAATGATATAGTTCTATTTCTGTTACTTTTTAGCTGGCTGAACATTGACAATTTATGTTTATAATCTCCATCCCATTGTCACCATAAGAGTAAAATGAGATAATGGATGTAAAAAAAGCTTTTGAAACTACAAAATATTTATAATTATCAAGTATATATATAAAATATTAAAATCACAATAACTTCCATTATTCAGTTCATTCCAGATAGGATTGAAAGTTTGTGTGCATTATCTCGTCTAATCCTCACAATAATCTTAGGGATATGTACTACCATTGTATCTGTACTACAAATAAGATGACTTGAAGAAAGGATAAATCAGATAACTTGCCCAAAAGCCATATAGATAATATACCCATTCTCCCTTCTAGAAAAGCTACATATATACAAACAAAACCTGTTCCATCAATCTTCTCCATCAGTAGATATGTATGCAGTTCATTCAGTCACTTAGCCCAAAAACCTAGGAGTTATCCCTGACTCTTCTTTTATGCCATATCCACATTCAAACCTTAACAAGTCCTGTTGGTGCTCTATATCCAAAATATAACCAGAATCCAATCTCTTCTCACTACTGACCTGCTATGTCAGTAGTATAAGCAATTAGCATTTCTTTTCTACATTATGACAAACTTCCACATTTTCTGCCCTACTAACTCCACTCTTCACATAACAGTGAAAATGATATATCACACTTAAAACATTGCAATGTATTCTTACCACAGGTAGAATAAAATCCAAACTTCATACCCATAAGTCCCAACAAGATCTGGCTTTTGTCTACTCACATTTCATATCATCCAATGTCTCCCCATGCTTACACGTCAACCACATTCATCTTCTTCTGTTCTTCTTACAGTTAAAGCTATTTCTTATCTCAGGTTCTTTATGTCTGCTGCACCTTCCTCCTAGAATATTCTTTATTTATATCTTTAAATATTTCGCTTGTTTCTTGTCCTCATTTGCATCAGTTCTAATACCATCTTCTCGGAGAGTCCTGTAGTCATCTCCTCAGTGAGCTCCTCTTCTGGCTGTCTTATTATTGCATGATTTTATTGAAATTGTAACACTTAAAATTACTTATTCTATTGTTTATTGCACTTTTTATGTTTTATCCCCTTTTTCTGGAATGGAAACTCATTATGGAAGAGACTTTTATTATCCTGTTGAATGTCATATCTCCAAAACACCCAAACTATTAGAATATAACATGCCCAATGTAGAGTAACACTTGGTACACATTTGTTGAATGAATGAACAAAAGGAATTAAAAACCTAAATAGTAATCTGGAGAGTGTTAACCACATAATCAAAGCAACTGTGTGGATAAGCTGTATGTTAACATGAAGATAATAAGATATTACCACTTGTGTTGCAGAGATAAATCTTTGAAGGCAAATTAAATACATGGGTTAGGGCATTGTTCTTGTAGAGAACTGGATAGCCACTGTTCTTCTTTGGATTTAGTCTTTCCTTATTATTTTGTGTACACATACTCCTTTTCCACAACATATAATGCAATTGATTGGGAACACAACTAATAAGTTGTAAAATGTTCCCAAGAGAGACTACACTCATGGCACCTCCATTTAAATTTTTATAGAAATTAAATTCTAGTGTCTGTAGAGGAGTGAACCCTTCTCTAGGTGATAGAGATGCTACATTGCCAAATTCAGAGGTCTCTGTTCATATAGAGCCCTCACTGTTGTTGTTTCCATGAATCAATTACACAAATATGTCTGCAATGCACATACTATAGACTAAGCTATCTTAATGACATGGTCAACATATGTTTCTTAGAAGCAAGGTAACTGAGCTTAGTGGGAAAAATCTAACCACTATAAGGAAAAACAGATAAAGGCAATTCAGATCTAATTCAAATAGCTGGTGAATATGCAAGTACAAAATATACATAGCTGTGATTTGATGTAGCTGTCTAAAGCCCTGAATGTCAATGTTGAACCCATTTGCAATGTTACAGCCAGTAAAAGACAATAAAATTAAGGAATAATACCTTAAACATTGGTCTGTTCATTTTAAGAAACTTCTGACCCAACTAAAAGCAAGATTTAATGGGAGCCTGGATTTCAAAAATTTTTAATGAAATGTGACTGATTGAAATTTTTTAATGAAATGTGACTCAGATTCCACATAAGGAATCTGAGTCTCTGAGGCACATGTATATGAAAGCAGAAAGGAAAGAAGGTTACAAAAATGGAAATGACAAAAATGGGAATATATACATTGTTTATTCTGTTATGGGTATGACTTTTTGAAATAATATAGATACTGGAAATTTTATAGTTGGGAATATGGGTACATTGGCTAGACTTCTAACTAATTTTTACTTTTTATAGTATTTTTAAGATTCTTAATCATATCCAGATTAAGGAATATAGGACCACATCTCAGAGATAAGACTCATAGCCAATGGCCAGTAATTTAGGATCATTTCCTATTTTCTTATTGGTTATTTTATTCATTCTTCCAAAGGACATTCATTGAAAATCTACTAGGAGTCAGGTGAAGTGGTAGACACTGGGCTACACATAGTGAGGGAAGAGGAAATAAGAAAACAATGACAATTCAATAAATCAGAAATAGAAAACCCAGTTTGTCTATCAGGAGGTGATAGACTGAGGAAGAATAGAATTTCAGCTTCTTATGCTCTTGTGTAAATTGAGAAGAATTATACGTATGCCCTGTCATGGAATGGGAAGTACCACCATTAAAGATTCATTTGGGGAGTCTTAGAAAAATTGTGTTTCAAATTTTGTTTAACAAAAATACCCCCTAGGAAATGAGTACTTCAAATATCTAAGCCATTCCTTTGGTTCTTTGTTCTCCTCCCCCTACTCCATCTGTGTTAAAGCAATCCTCCAGACACATAGAAAGTGCAAAGTGAAACAACTACTAAAGTTCCTATACTACCAAAATAGCTATTACAAATCACCAAGACAATAAGCCTCTGATATTTACTAATTCAAGGTTATTTAAGGGCAATAATATGTAACCACATGACTTATAATCTATAATAAATTTGACGGAGGTCAGTGAGAGAAATAACTGATAAGCACCATACCTACAAGCTCTTATGAGTATGGATTTAATTTGACCCTTACCTATGTAATGACCTCATCTTTTATCTTTGATAGGAGTCCCTCTCATACTTCTTACCAGATCTGCACCCAAGATGAAGTCTGTTTAGGCATATGTGGCTACATGTCTAATTACTGTTGACTTTATTTGTGTGTTTTTCTGCATTATGACTATAATCATAAAGGGAGTCTTACTCCTAGTATACTCAGGAGTGGTTCATGATCAGTTGGCTTTTACTGACATTTCACTCTTTTTGATCTCCCACTGTATTCTTGGCTTCACTCACTATTGTGGCTAAAAGAATGCATAGCATTCCACAGGTCTCTTTGTTTCTCCTTAGTTCTATTTGTTTTTTCATAAGGTCACATTTATTTGTACACTCTTCTGAATTTAATAACTTAACTGCTTTTATTTCTACAAACCAATTTTGATTACTTTCCCTCCTCTGGTACAATAGATTTATCTTTTTGTCAACTTGACCCATCCTACATTTTCTTCTTCCTTAAATGTCTTTCTTTCTAAATAAACAGGAATAATTTATTATGTCTATAACCATTTCAGTATAAACAGACACTGAGGTGGTACAAACGTTTATAAATTGATATATTATTGCAGAGTAATTGATAGCTTTTGAGACAAGGCAAAAAAAGTTTTTAAAAAGCCTAAAAAAAAGGAATAGGCAGAGAGAAGGAAAATGATTGGATAGGAAGGTATAAACTGGAGTGGGTCAGTCTTTTCCTCCCAGGGAACATTTGGTGCTGGTATCAAAAAACATTTTTCTCTGCAGATAAACACATAAATTGTTTCCTATCATAAATGTAAAATTACTTAATATAATATATTTCCATTGTTCACATAGCTGTTTGGAATCTCAGACCTAAGTTAAATAAAATAAGATAACATACATAAAGTATCCAACACAGTAATGGTCCATAAGAGATATCCAAGCAACATTCACTCCTTTCAAAATCAGGGTCAAGTTGCAGTAACTGAGTAATCGCAGGGGCATAGGTAACATATTTTCTGTTTTCTTTAGAGTAATTCTTCTCAAAGCATTGTGGACCCTGAAAGAACAGCATCAAAATCACCTAAGAACTTGTTAGAAAGGCAGAATCCTATGTCTGAGCCCAGACAAAATGACATAAATACTCTGCATGTGTGTGTGGGGGGGGGCGTGGAACAAACTTTGTGTTTTAACACAACCTTCAGATGATTCTGGTGAACACTCAAATTTGAGAAGTGCTGCTATAGACACTCTGCTTTTTTTTTCCATTAAAATTTTTGCTTTGTATTGTTTTAACCTACAAACTAAATTTCCTAGAAAATGGTGGTGTATAAATCTACCTAAAATATGTTTTAAATACATTCTACAGAGAGGATTTAATTTGGAACAGAAATTTCTATAAATCTACCTAGTACCTCTAAGTCCTATCCACCATTAAATCATCCTTTAGAAAACTTAGGCTATTTGCCTATTTATCACTATCAGTACTGGCCATACTGATAGTTGAAAATAGAATGCACTGAAACTGTCAAATTGTGAGTCAGACATATATTTTAATTAGGTCATGCTGACTAGTGCTATTCCATTTCAGAACTTCTACTTCCTATGCTTAATTTCTCATAATCTTCCAATCCATCTGCATTAAAACTTTCCCTGAGGTCCACCAAATGATAATTAGCATGCTTAAATAAATCAGGTGTCTTAAGGAACATCTGATTGTATCTGCTATCTTTGTAAAAACTGCTCTTTGCCATTAGACTTCTGGGGCTTACATAGAAATTTGTTTTCTACAAACATACACTCTAGCCACCTGCAATAAAAGCCCAAATTCCTCAGGTCCCAGTGGTTCCAGGTGGAAAGATCCTTAAGCTGGAAATCTCCATGGAAATGTGTAGGCCCATCAGGGATGTTATGTCCTTATAAGGCCTGTTAAAAATCTGCTAACAAATTAATGGTGTAAAAGGTTAAGTGACAGTTTGACAAACATGTGTCCAGGAGGGAAGGCACATGCCAGAAGAGTGCCCTCCTGACACTCTGTCTGTGGGGGGGCAGTTAAGGCAGCATCAAATTGCAGGCTAGTTTAAGTAACACAAAAGAAAATAGTGTAACATGTGGCAGACACAGACATGCAGAGAGGAAAATTGCTAATAAAATGGCTGTGTAAAGCAAGCGGAAATTCCTTCCCTAATCAGATCTCAATACTGCTACAATAATAAACAATTATAACATGCCCTTTGATTGTTCCACAATTAGAACTAGCAAAACCAAATGGATGGACTAGAGAAAACCACTGCAGACAATGCAGTTTCTAAAATCCAGTCATGTCAAGTTCTGATTTCAAGCAGCATGATAAAGCATGGTAAAAGAAGCATTGAACTCAAGACCAGAATATCTAATTTTTAATCAGGCTCTAACACATGCCGGTTATGTGACTGTGAGTTTCTGGACATTCCCTCACAGCAGTATGTGGTACTATAACACCCTTGACTTTTAGTGAGGATCAATATGCAAATGACTGTATAAAATCTGGTTTTGGGTATGCTAAGTAAGACCTCCATTTTATTTTTTTTATTGTTTTATTATTCATATGTACATACAATGCTTGGGTCATTTCTCCCCCCTGCCCCCACCCCCTCCCTTACCACCCACTCCGCCCCCTCCCTCTCCCCCCACCCCCTCAATACCCAGCAGAAACTATTTTGCCCTTATCTCTAATTTTGTTGAAGAGAGAGTATAGGCAATAATAGGAAGGAACAAGTGTTCCTGGTTGAGATAAGGATAGCTATACAGGGAGTTGACTCACATTAATTTCCTGTGCGTGGGTGTTACCTTCTAGGTTAATTCTTTTTTATCTCACCTTTTCTCTAGTTCCTGTTCCCCTTTTCCTATTGGCCTCAGTTGCTTTTAAGGTATCTGCTTTAGTTTCTCTGTGTTAAGGGAAACAAATGCTAGCTAATTTTTTAGGTGTCTTACCTATCCTCACCCCTCCCTTGTGTGCTCTCACTTTTGTCATGTGCTTAAAGTGCAATCCCCTTGTTGTGTTTGCCCTTGATCTAATGTCCACATATGAGGGAGAACATACGATTTTTGGTCTTTTGGGCCAGGCTAACCTCACTCAGAATGATGTTCTCCAATTCCATCCATTTACCAGCGAATGATAACATTTCGTTCTTCTTCATGGCTGCATAAAATTCATTGTGTATAGATACCACATTTTCTTAATCCATTCGTCAGTGGTGGGGCATCTTGGCTGTATCCATAACTTGGCTATTGTGAATAGTGCTGCAATAAACATGGGTGTGCAGGTGCCTCTGGAGTAACCTGTGTCACAGTCTTTTGGGTATATCCCCAAGAGTGGTATTGCTGGATCACATGGTAGATTAATGTCTAGCTTTTTAAGTAGCCTCCAAATTTTTTTCCAGAGTGGTTGTACTAGTTTACATTCCCACCAACAGTGTAAGAGGGTTCCTTTTTCCCCACATCCTCGCCAACACCTGTTGTTGGTGGAATTGCTAATGATGGCTATTCTAACAGGGGTGAGGTGGAATTTTAGTGTAGTTTTAATTTGCATTTCCTTTATTGCTAGAGATGGTGAGCATTATTTCATGTGTTTTTTGGCCATTTGAATTTCTTCTTTTGAGAAAGTTCTGTTTAGTTCACTTGCCCATTTCTTTATTGGTTCATTAGTTTTGGGAGAATTTAGTTTTTTAAGTTCCTTATATATTCTGGTTATCAGTCCTTTGTCTGATGTGTATCTGGCAAATATTTTCTCCCACTCTGTGGGTGTTCTCTTCAGTTTAGAGACCACTTCTTTTGATGAACAGAAGCTTTTTATTTTATGAGGTCCCATTTATCTATGCTATCTCTTAGTTGCTGTGCTGCTGGGGTTTCATTGAGAAAGTTCTTACCTATACCTACTAACTTTAGACTTTTTCCTACTCTTTCCTGTATCAACTTTAGAGTTTGTGAAATTACTTCAAGAACCTATATTCAAATAAATTTGAAAATCTTAAAGAAATGGACAGATTTCTAGATACATATGATCATCCAAAACTGAACCAAGAGGAAATTAATCATCTGACTAGATCTATAACACAAAATGAAATTGAAGCAGCAATCAAGAGTCTCCCCAAAAAGACAATTCCAGGACCTGATGGATTCTCTGCTGAATTCTATCATACCTTTAAAGAAGAGCTGATACCAACCCTCCTTAAACTGTTCCATGAAATAGAAAGGGAAGGAAAACTACCTAACACAGTTTATGAAGCCAGTATTACACTTATCCCAAAACCAGGCAAAGACACCTCCAAAAAGGAGAACTATAGGCCAATCTCCTTAATGAACACTTATGCAAAACTCCTCAACAAAATAATGGCAAACCGAATTCAGCAACACATCAAAAAGATTATTCACCACGACCAAGTAGGCTTCATCCCAGGAATGCAGGGGTGGTTCAACATACGAAAATCAATAAACATAGTAAACCACATTAACAGAAGCGAAGACAAAAACCACTTGAGCATCTCAATAGATGCAGAAAAAGCCTTTGATAACATCCAACACCATTTCATGATAAAAGCTCTAAGAAAACTAGGAATAGAAGGAAAGTACCTCAACATTATAAAAGCTATATATGACAAACCTACAGCCAGCATTATACTTAATGGAGAAAAACTGAAACCATTCCCTCTAAAATCAGGAACCAGACAAGGATGCCCACTATCTCCACTCCTATTCAACATAGTACTGGAATTCCTAGCCAGAGCAATTAGGCAAGAAGAAGGAATAAAAGGAATACAAATAGGTAAAGAAACTGTCAAAATATCCCTATTTGCAGACGACATGATCCTATACCTTAAAGACCCAAAAAACTCTTCTGAGAAGCTTCTAGACATCATCAATAGCTACAGCAAGGTAGCAGGATATAAAATCAACATAGATAGAAAAATCATTAGCATTTCTATACACTAACAATGAGCAAACTGAAAAAGAATGTATGAAAACAATTCCATTTACAATAGCCTCAAAAAAAATCAAATACCTAGGTGTAAACCTAACAAAAGATGTGCATGACCTCTACAAGGAAAACTATAAACTTCTGAAGAAAGAGATGGAGGAAGACTATAGAAAGTGGAGAGATCTCCCATGCTCATGGATTGATAGAATCAACATAGTAAAAATGTCTATACTCCCAAAAGTAATCTACATGTTTAATGCAATTCCCATCAAAATTCCAATGACATTCATTAAAGAGATTGAAAAATCTACCGTGAAATGTATATGGAAACACAAGAAGCCACGAATAGCCAAGGCAATACTCAGTCAAAAGAACAATGCAGGAGGTATCACGATACCTGACTTCAAACTATATTACAAAGCAATAACGATAAAAACAGTATGGTACTGGCACAAAAACAGACAAGAAGACCAGTGGAACAGAATAGAGGACCCAGATATGAAGCCACACAACTATAACCAACTTGTCTTTGACAAAGGAGCTAAAAATATACGATGGAGAAATAGCAGCCTCTTCAACAAAAACTGCTGGGAAACCTGGTTAGCAGTCTGCAAAAAACTGAAACTAGATCCATGTATATCACCCTATACCAATATTAACTCAAAATGGATCAAGGATCTTAATATAAGACCTCCATTTTAAAGAAACACATACATATGCAACTTTAGCATTTACTGAACAATGAATGTGGGACCAAGCTGCAGTAAGTTTACCTATAATAGTATATAGCCCTCAGAAAATATCCTATGAGAAATGTACTGTTATCCTGGTTATTACAAACAGCAAACTGACGTTTAAAGAAGACACATACTAGGCGAGTGGCATTGCTGGAATTTGAGCCTGTGCCAACACAGGCTCCATGATTTTATCCACTGTATTTTACTGAATATAGATGCTCTGTTTATAAGGACTCCCAAAATTTATTAAGTTTTATACTACACACACTGCTTCTTTAGGTTCTTTGCAATGTTTATCTTTAACAGAAAATAAAAATTATGTGAGCAAGTGCGTATCTATTTTGCCTTGTCTCCTAAGGAATTGAAAGCTAAGGTCTGGAAACTTGTTTTTGATGGTGCAGGAGTTTTAATTCATGGGCTTACACTTACTAGGCAGATACTCCACCACACCCCCAACAATTTTTTGCTTTAATTATTTTTTGATAGGGTCTCCCGTTTTTGCCTGGTCACCAGTCTTGGAGCAAAATTCTCCTACTTATGCCTCCTATTGTAATTAAATCTGTGTGCCACCATGTCCTGCCTATTTTTTGAGATGGAGGCCTTGCTAACTTTTTGCTGGGGTAGACCTGATCCTCCTCATCTCTGCCTCCTGAGTAGCTTGAATTACAGGTGTAAGCCATGCCCCTGATCCTGGAAACTACTTTTTAACCTATTCCTGATTACCACTGTGTCCTCTTCTCCAGTACATAGCCTTGGCTCATTTCTAATTGTCCTTTCATGTCCATCTTTTTTAGTGTAAGCTGCACAAGGATTTTGTGGAAGAATACAGAATGTCAACAAGTTACTTCACTTGCTTTTTGACTTTGTTTTTCCATACAGGACAGGTGAGGTGAAGTGGGCATCAATAAACCAATAATGCATAGATTATTTTCTAATGGTAAAGATTTCAGATTTCCTGTGATATTCCTTTGTAGATAATGCCCATTCCTACTTTGCTTTTAATTTTTTATAAAAGTAATACCGATTAATGATTACCTCTTTTAAATGTTTGAAACAGGTATAAAGTGAAAAGTTAAACTGTCTCATATTAACAATTCCTTATTTCCACTCTCTCTATATAGCTATATATACAGCTACTATACATTCATGTATGTATTTTGCCCAAATATATAAACATACACACACATATGTATACACACACATTATTAACTGAGTTATCTATTTTTTCATAGCAATGTTACCACAAATTTGGCACCTTAAAATCACATACATGTATTATCTCACCATTCCAGTGAGTGAAGAGTCTGGCCAGGGCTTAGCTGAATCCTCTGCTTTAGGAACTCACGAAGGTGTAATATAATTACCTGCTAATTCTGTGGTATTATCTGAAGCTTAACTGAGGAAATATCTCCTTCTGCTATCAAATGGGTTGTAAACATGTTATTTCATTGTTTGTAGACTATGGGACTAAGGCCTTCAAGTTTGTGCTTGTTGTCAGCCAGAGGATTCTCTTAGATCCTTACTATGTGGGCCTTCTCAGCATGACTGCTTGCTTTCTCAAAATCAGCAAAGGAAATAGTGTCTTCTCCAAAATAGGCATTGTAAACTTATGTAGTATAATCATGTACACATATTCATCTACATTCCATCACATTTACAATTCTTTTACAGTTGGTTACAAGAAAGACACAGGTCCTGCCTACACTCAAGAAAATGAGATTTCACAAAATCATGACTACCAGGAGGCAGCATCATGAGGGCCATCTTACTGTTTGTCTGCCACAATCATTTTTTTTCACAAAAACCAAAAGGAAATCATGGTCCCTATTCTTTTATGTACTTTAGTTTTTTTTCTTTTGACAATTTTCCATATTTTCTTATAGCAACATACAGAGGTACATCTTATACTTTTTGACAGTATCCTCATATTCCACAATGTAAATTGCTATAATGTATTTAACTCATTCCTCATTGAGTAGCAGCTAAATGATTCTACTTTTTCTTATCACTAGCCCATATGTATCATTGAGTACTCCTATGAGCATATGTCTAGATAAAATTTTACTCATATAATTGCTATTTTTAAAGGTGTACCTGTTAAATTTTTGATGAATAGTAAATAGGGTGAGAAACACACCAAGCATTTTAATACTTGTCAATCCAATTGCTGAAAAATGGCATTATATTATTTTTGTTTATTTGTACTTTTTAAAGGAGAAAAGTAGATATAGTTGTATACTTATTGAAAAAGTATGTTTTTGCACGACCACTTTTCATTTTTTTATTGGTTTCATCTTTTTTCCTATTGACTTTATAAGAGTGCCATGATCTTGACAGGCATAGTTGCTCATGCTTGTAATCCAAGCTACTTGGGAGGCAGAGACCAGGAGGATCATGATTCAAGGCCATTACAGGCAAAAAATTAGCAGATGGAATCTCCACCAATGGCTGGATGTGGTGATACACACCTGTCATCCTCATTTACATGGGGTGTAGGAAGATCATGGTCCAGGCCAACCCAGGCATAATGTCTCAAAATTAACCAACACAAAAAGGGCTGGTGTAGTGGCTCAAGTGGTAGAGCACCTCCCTAGCAAGTGTAAAGCCCTGAGATCAATGTGTGCTACTGGAAAAAAAGAAAATGTTTTATGGTCTGAATATTTGTATTTCCCCAGAATTCATATATTGAAATGTAATCACCAATGGGATGATATTAGGAGGTGGGACCTTTGGGAGGTGATTAGATAATGACAGTGAAGTTATCATGAATAAAATTAGTGCCCTTCTAAAAGAGGCCCCAGGTAATTTATTCTTCCCTTTCACTATGTGAGAAGGTGCAATTTATGAATCAGGAAGTGGACCCTCATTAGATGTAGAATCTGCTGGTACTGAGATCTTGGATGTCTCAGACTCCAGAACTATGATAAATAAATTTCTGATGCTTATAAACTACCCAGTCTTTGATATTTTGTTACAGCCTTCTGAAGGGACAGAACAAAGAGCTCTTGTATATTAAGAGAATTAGACTTTTATTCAATGTATAGCACTTTTTCTTAGACTGACCGTTCCCTCCCTACAAAACAGTTTTTTTTTAAGGCACTCTGTTCTAGCACTGCTATGGTATGTTGTTTTTTCTTGTAGCTTTTATCTATCTGTACCTTATTTTCATATAAAGTAGTAGATTAATTTTTTCACCCAAATAGCCAGACAGTTCAACTAGTCCTGTTAACTTATTAATATATTTTCTCTCTACTGCTTTGAAATGTCTTCCATATCATTGTTTTAGTACATTTCCTGTATCTATAATAAAATAACCTAAGGTACATAACTCATAAAGAGTCAATTGGCTCACAATTCTGGTGTCTGGAGAGAGAAAACAGCATGGTTATCAGTATTTTAGAGAAGGTTCTCTCTATACACCAAATCATGGTGTATGAGTGGAAAGGAAACCAACCATACGCAGAGGGGGTATATGTTTGAACAAGGAAGCAAGATAGTGAGGAGGGGCTGGAATTGTTCTTTCATAGCAACTCACTCTCTAATCCACTCCTATGAGATCTAACTCCCACACGACAGTCTTAATACATTCATTACCTAATTACCTTCTACCTTTTCAAAGTCCCATCTTCGAATTACCACACTGTTGAGCAAACATCCAATACATGAAACTTCAGGAAACAAATCAGGTCCAAATCACAGCAATCATATTATAAATTTTATATTTATTTGGATCTATTTTGCAGTCATCATTTTGTCCCATTCCTGTCTTTATTCATGTGACAGGGCTAGATTGCTGTAATTATCTGGCAGTGTGAGTCCAATCTCCATGGTCTTATCAAAAATTTCCTGGCAATCATTGCATGTGTAACTATTTTAGATGAACTTCAGTATACATGTCTCAACTCCCCCAAATTGTTAGTATTTTCATTGACATCATATTGAGTTTATAGGATAACTTATGAAATTTTACAAATACAATATTCTTTCCTTTTTACTCAAGGATAACAATGTCTTTCTACTTTGTCAAGTCTCTTTTGACTCTGACTAGAAGTAGATTTAAAATTTTTCTTCATATAACTTTTTTTTACCAATTCTATCATCAATTTTTATGCTCAGGAAGGGAAGTTCAATTTGGTAATATTCTTTGCTGTCAAATAGTGTATAACTTTTTTAACCTGTGACATATATAATTGTTGGCAGTTATTTTCAAAATAATATATTAGTAGACTTTATAGTATTGACCTATATTTTCACTCATTGATTTGACTGTGGGGAATTATTCTTATAAAGACCTATCAAGAGGGCTGTGATCATATCTAAAGTGGTAAAGTGCTTGCCTAGCAAGTTCAAGGCCCTGGGTTCAATCCTCATTATACCCCAAAACACAGAACAATAGGTCTAATTCCTAAGTAAATTTAACTTATGCAAATGCAACTATATACAGTACAATAGGTTGACAAGGAAGGGGTAAGAGAGTAAGACAGAGAAAAGATATAAAAGATACAATATCACTTAAGATATTGAAAATTATTCTACCTAAGATTCTATGAGTGCACACTAGAATGAGCTTGAGATAAGAAACATTAAATTGTTTTCCCTGCAGTAGATTCCACTTTCCCTGTGCTTCTCTTAAATATCAACATCTCAAAATGCTCTCAGCATATGACTCTGATGTTTATATTATTTATGTTATAACAGGGTTCCTGTACCAAGCCAAAATCTTTATTTTTTGTTCAACAAAAGAAACCATAAATTGTTCCAATTCTAGATGAAAACTGCATGCTTAAAGCATTTATTTATACATATAATTATATAGATATATAGGCAAAAACCATATATAAAGTATTTTAAAGCCCATATAAATAATTTTGAACATTGTCTCTTTCAAAATTGACAGAAGAGCAGATTATAAATGTTTTCACCAGAAAAAAATGTTTGGCATTGATATATTTGTTAATCAGCTTGATTTGATTTAAATATTTTGCAATGTAAACATATATCAAAACATCCTACTATTTTCCATAAATATATCATATAATTATTGTTAATTAAGATAAAAAATTTGAAGAAGTATTGAAAACTGATACTGCAACAAAATACTTGCACACAAATATTAATAGCACTATTCACAATAGGCAAAAGATATAAACAACCAAAATGTCATTCAATGGATGAAAAGACAAACAAAATGTGGCATATCCATATATGATGTAATATTATTCAGCCAAAAAAGGAATTAAGTAATGTTATGTGATACAATGTAAATAAACCCTATTAGACATTATGCTAATGAAAAGAAGTGATATGCTTTCCATTTATATGAAATATCCAGAACAGGTGAGTCCATAAAGAGAAGAAGTTGAGTGGTTTCCAGTACCTGGGAAAAGGAGAAAGGAATTCACTGCTTAGTGAGTATAGGGTTTTCTTTTGGAGTGATGAAAAATTTTGTGAAGTAGATAAGAAGTAAAGGTTGAAAAACCTAAATGCTACTGAATTGTACAACTGAAAATGGTTCATTTTTATGTTATTTGAATTTCACCTTAATAAAAATATATTTTAAATTTTTAAGTAAGGATTTTGTTTACACTTTGTTTATTTGATGACTTCAGAAGCACAAAAGACCACAAATAGCCAAGGCCATACTGAGCAAAAAGAGCAATGATGGAGGTATCACAATACCTGACTTCAAACTATACTACAGAGCGATAGCAATAAAAACAGCATGGTACTGACACAAAAACAAATATGAAGACCAGTGGAGAAGAATAGAAGACCCAGATATTAATTCATGCACCTACTCCCACCCAAAAGCAAGCTGCAAGGTTCTTTATGAAAAATTTACTCTTATTTAAATTATTATTTTCTTATAAATAATGTATTATTTATTTTTTTGCAATTGCATTTAATTTTTTTATTATTTATACATTTATTCATGTGTGCATATGTTTGGGCCATCTCTCCCCCACCCCTCCCCCCTTCCTCTCCCTCCATCCACTCTCACTTCTAGGCAGAACCTGTTCTGCCCTCTTCTCCAATTTTTTGAAGACAAAACATAAAAGGTAATAACAAAAATATAGCATTTTTGCTAGCATGAGATAAAGATAGCTATACAGAGAGATTCCTAGCATTGCTTCCATGCAAATGTGTATTACAACCTGCATTGATTCATCTTCACCTGACCTCTTCACTACTTCCCTGTCATCTTCCCATAGTAGCCTCTGTCAGTTTAAGATTACTTTATTAGCTCTTTTACAGTAGGCACATAAAACACTTTCAAGTTTTAGGTTTCTTACCTATCCCTATTCTTCTTGTACGCATTCTCCCCTTAGCATGTGACCCATGTCCAATAATATTACTGCATGTATTTTAGGTCTATAATCTGCATCTGAGGAAGAACATTCGATTTTTGGCGGAGCCTGGCTAACTTTGCTTAAGATAATGTTCTCCAGTGCCATCCATTTACTTGTGAATGACAAAATTTTATTCTTCTTTGTGGCTGAATAAAATTCCATTGTGTATAAATACCTCATTTTCTTAATTCATTCATCAGTAGTGAGGCATCTTGGCTGTTTCCATAACTTGGCTATTGTGAATAGTGCTGTAATAAACATGGGTGTACAGGTGCCTATGGAATAACCTGAGTCACATTCCTTTGGGTATATCCCTAGGAGTAGTATTGCTGGATCATATGACAGATCTATGTTTAGTTTCTTAAGAAGCCTCCATGTTGTTTTCCAAAGAGGTTGAACTAGTTTATATTCCCACCAGCAGTGTATGAGGGTTCTTTTTTCCCCTCATCCTTGCCAACATTTGTTATTGATGGTGTTTTTGATGATAGATATTCTAACAGGAGTGAGGTGGAATCTTAGTGTGCCTTTGATTTGTATTTCCTTAATGGCCACAGATAGTGAGCATTTTTTCATGTGTTTGTTTGGCCATTTGGATTTCTTCCTTTGAAAAAGTTCTCTTAAGTTCAGTTGCCCACTTCTTTATTGGCTCATTGATTTTGGGGGAGTTTAGTTTTTTGAGCTCCTTATATATTCTGGTTATCAGTCCTTTGTCTGCTATATAGCTGGCAAATATTTTCTCCCACTCTGTGGGTGGTCTTTACAGTTTAGAGACCATTTCTTTTGTTGTGCAGAAGCTTTTTAATTTCATAGAGTCCCATTTGTCCATCCTTTCTCTTAGTTGGTAGCCTGCTGGAGTTCTACTGAGGAAGTACATACCTATAACTCTTGCTTCCACTGTATTCCCTGCTCTTTCATGTACTAACTGCAAGGTTTTGGGTCTGATATTAAGACCCAAAATGGGTCCTTAATCCATTTTGAGTTCATACTAGTACATGGTGATAGGCATGGATCTAGTTTCACTTTTCCCAGCAACATTTGTTGAAGAGGCTGCCAATTATCCATCATATGTTTTTGGTGCCTTTGTCAAAAATAAGGTGGGTATAGCTGTGTGGATTCATATCTGGGTCCTTTAGTCTGTTCCACTGGTCTTCATATCTGTTTTTGTGCCAGCACCATGCTGGTTTTATTGCTATGGCTCTGCAATATAATTTGAAGTCAGGTATTGTGATACCTCCAGCATTGCTCTTTTTGCTGAGTATTGCCTTGGCTATTCGCAGTCTCTTGTGTTTCCAAATGAACTTTTGGGTAGATTTTTCAATCTCTGTGATGTATGTCATTGGGATTTTGATGGGAATTGCATTAAACATGTAGACTGCTTTTGGTAGTATAGCCATTTTTACTATGATGATTCTACCAATCCCTGAACACAGGAGATCTTTTCACCTTTTGTAGTCTTCCTCAGTCTCTTTCTTCAGAGGTTTGTAGTTTTCCTTGTAGAGGTCATTCATTCACATACTTTGTTAAGTTTACTCCTAGGTATTTGATTTTTTTTTAGGCTATTGTAATTGGAATTGTTTTCATATATTCTTTCTCAATTTGTTCATTGATGGTGTATAGAAAGGCTACTGAGTTTTGTAAGTTGATTTTGTATCCTGCTACATTGGCTGAAGCTGTTTATGGTGTCTAGCCATTTTGGCGGAGAGGTTTTTGGGTCTTTGAGGTAAAGAATCATGTCATCTGCAAATAAGGTTACTTTGACAATTTCTTTACCTATTGTATTCCTTTTATTACTTCTTTTACCCCTATTGCTCTGGTTAGGAATTCCAGGACTGTGTTGGATAGGAGTGGGGAGAGTGAGCATCTTTGTCTTGTTGCTGATTTTAGGGGAACAAGTTAGTTGTTTTCTCCATTAAATATGATGTTGGCTATAGGTTTGTCATATATAGCCTTTATAATGTTGAAGTAAATTCCTTCTATTCCTAGTTTTCTTAAGGCTTTTATCATGAAGTGGTGTTGAATCTTATCAAAGGCTTTTTCTGCATCTATTGAGATGACCAAGTGTTTTTTGTCTTTGCTTCTATTAATGTGCTGTATTTCACTTATTGATTTGTGTATGTTGAACCACCCCTGCATCCCTGGGATGAAGTCAACTTGGTCGTGGTGAGTGTTCTTTCTGATATATTGTTGGATTCAGTTTGCCATTATTTTATTGAGAATTTTTGGGTATGTCTTTGTTCGGTTTTGGGATGACAGTAATACTTGCTTCATAGAATGTGTTAGGCAGTGTTCCTTCCCTTTCTATTTCATAGAAAAGTTTAAGGAGAGTTGGTATTAATTCTTTAAAGGCCTGATAGAGTTCAGCAGAGAATCCATCAGGTCCTGCAATTTTCTTTTTTTGGGAGACTTTTGCTGCTTCAATTTCATTTCATGTTATAGATCTGTTTAGGTGGTTAATATCTTCTTGATTCAGTTTTGGGTGGTCATGAGTATCTGGAAATTTGTCCATTTCTTAAAGATTTTCAAATTTATTGGAATATAGGTTCTCAAATTAGTCTCTGATGATTCCCTGTATTTCCTTGGTATACATTGTCATGTATCGTTTCTGATTTTACTGATTTGGATCTTTTCCCTCCTCATTTTAGTCAGATTTTCTGGGGATTTGTTACTCTTATTTTTTCAGAGAACCAGCTTTTTATTTCATTGATTCTTTGTATTTTTTTCTCTCCTTCTGCTTGATTTAGGTTTTTCTTGTTCTTGTTTTTCTAGGAGTTTGAGATGTAGCATTAGGTCATTTATTTGAGATCTTTCTGTCCTTTTAATATAGCCAGTCGTGGTTATGAACTTTCCTCTTAGGACTGCCTCTGCTGTGTCCCATGGGTTCTCGTAAGTCATGTTTTTACTTTCATTAACTTCCAGGAAACTTTTAATTTCCTCTTTTATTTCAACTATGACCCACTGAT
Organism: Castor canadensis; assembly: GCF_047511655.1. NCBI lineage: Eukaryota > Metazoa > Chordata > Mammalia > Rodentia > Castoridae > Castor > Castor canadensis. The sequence goes on along the minus strand of NC_133405.1, from coordinate 73,583,449 downwards.
CATTGAGCAATGTGTTATTCAGCTTGCAATTGTTTGCATATTTTCTGCTGTTGTTTTTATTCTTGAGTTCTAGTTTTAGTGCATTATGGTCAGCTAGAATGCAGAGGGTTATTTCTATTTTTTATATTTGCTGAGGCTTGATTTGTGCTCTAAGTTATGATCAATTTTGCAGAAAGTTCCATGGGCTGCTGAGAAGAATGTGTATTGTGCAGTGACTGGATGAAATATTCTGTAGACATCAGTTTGGTCCATTTGATCTATGGTGTTATTTGATTTAGTTCTAGAATTTCTTTATTGAATGTTTCTTTTGGATGATCTATTTATTGGTGATAAAGAGGGATTAAAATCTCCCACTACCACTGTGTTGAAGTCTATATGTGCTTTTAAGTCCTTTGGAGTATGTTTGATATAATTGGGTGCACTGTCATTGGGTTCATATAGGTTGATAATTGTTATTTCCTTTTGGGGTATTTCCTCTTTTATTCATATGAAGTGTTCTTCTTTATCTTGTTTGATCAATGTAAGTTTGACATCTACTTTGTCAGATATAAGCATTGCTACTCCTACCTGTTTTCTGGGGCCATTAGCTTGGTAAGTCTTCTTCCAGCCTTTCACCCTAAGCCAGTGTTTGTTTCTGTCAATGAGATGGGTCTAATGTAAACAACAAACTGTTGGATCTTCCTTTTTAATCCAGTGTGCCAAAAGGTGTCTTTTGGTAGGGAAGTTGAGTCCATTGACATTCAGTATTAGTATTGATAGGTCTGTGGTAATTCCTGCCATTTATTTGTTTTTGTTGTTTAAGGGTTTGATTGTGTGGTGCTGAATCAATGTTACACTCTGATTCCTTATCTTTTCTCCTCCTGTGGTTTGATACTTACTGTCCTCTTGTGGTTTTGTTTGCTTTCATCTTCTGTGTGCAGAATTCCTTGGAGAATTTTTTGTAGTGGTGGTTTGGTGGTCATGTATTGTTTTAGTTTCTACATATCATGGAAGATTTTCATTGCTCCATCTATTCTAAGTGATAATTTTTCTGGGTAGAGTATCATAGGGGTGAAGTTATTTTCATTCAGTGCCCCAAATACCTCACTCTATGCCCTTCTTGCTTTTAAGGTTTCCGTTGAGAAATCTGCTGTGATGTTGATGGGTTTAGCTTTATATATTATTTGTTTTTCTTCTCCTACAGTCTTCAGTATTCTTTCTCTATTCTCTGTGCTCATTGTTTTAATGATACTATGCCATGCGGAGGTTTATTTTGTCAAGTCTGTTTGGTGTCCTGGAGTCTTCTTGTACCTGAATGGGCAAAATTTTCTTGACATTCATGAAATTTTCTGTTATTAATTTATTGAATATATTACAATTCCCTTTTGCTTGGACCTCTTCTCCTTCTTCAATACCCATGATTTTCAGGTTTGGTCTTTTGATGGAGTTGATGAGTTCTTACATATTCCTTTCACAGCTCTTCAATTGTTGGACTAGCAGTTCTTCAGTTTTTTCTTTAATTTCTATTTTATATTTAAGTTCTGAGATTCTGTCTCCCACTTGTTCTAGTCTGCTGAGTGGACTACCACTGTGTTTTGTGTTTCTGTTTGATTCTTTTTCTGAGGTTTTCCATATCTTTGGTCACCTGCTCTTTAATTTTTTTATTTTCATCTTTAATTTGTTTATCTCTTTATTTATAGTGTCCTCTTTTTCACTTTGGTGTTTATTTAGGGTTCCTCTGAGTTCATTTATTTGTTTCTGTGTCTTCTCATGTTTTTTATCTTTGGTGTCTTGAAATTTCTTGAGTTCATCTTGTACATTTTGTTTAACCATGTCTAGTATCTTCTCCATGAAATTCTCAGTGATTTTTTTCAAGATTTCTTCTTTGAGGGTGTTTTTGTGGGCATCTCTGGGTTCTTTAGTGTCATTTATCATTGTTTTGTTGGGGGTCAGGAACTGGGTATCCATTTTCTTCATTTCCCTCTGAATCCTGTATTGAATTTTTTTTGAGGAGAGTTGTGTCTATCTATTCTTCTTCTTCCCATTTCTCCACTTGGTGCTGTGATACTATGTTCTTGATAGGCTAGTTGGTGGTTTTAGTTACCTGTTTTCTTTCCCTTGATTTAATTTTTGAGTTGTGACTGTCTTGGTTATTATCCAGGTGGTGTGCTATTTCTGTCCCTGGCCTGAAGGCATAATTTAGCAATAACTAATTCATAGTTTCAATGCCCAACCAGTTGTTTATATATTATATAGAAGACCCCTTGGTGGTATTATCTATAAACAGTGGGAGTTGGGGGGTTAACCTTTGTTAGGCTAGCTATAGACATTTGGGAAATTGGTTATGGTGGTACTAAAAGGGGAAGCAGGAAATGGGGTGGGTGAGTGGGGGAAGCAATGTGGGGGCTGCTGGGCTATGTGGCCCTTGTGTGTGTTTGTGTGTATTTCTGTTGTTGTAGTGTAGGGTGCTTGTGTCAAGGATTGCAGGGGGTAAGGTTGTGTAAATTTGGAATAGGTTGGTCAGCAGGTGGTGAGTGTGTAGGAGGGATGGGTAGTGTGGTCACAGGTTGGGGAAGGATGGATGGGGGAGGTGAAGGCAGGGAGAGAGAGTGAATGAGAAAGGACAGAAAGAGTAGTTGGGAAGAAGAGTAATGGATTGTAGCACAGGAGAAGGAGGGAGATTGAAGGGGGTGAGATTAGGGATGAGAAGATAATGATGGTGAAGTTGACAGTACAGAAAGAAAAAAAAGAATATTAGAATAAAAATAAAAACCCACAATAATATAACAAACAAACAAAGAAAAGAACAGGAAAAAAACCACAATAAAAAAACACCAGGTTCAGGAGCAATAGAATTTCAGTTTTAGTTTAAGTTCTGGAAATATTCCTCCAGCATCCTGGCCTGGTATTGGCATATAAGCAGAAGCTCTGATATGTTCTCAGCAGGTGATTGGCTTGTGAGTAGTGTGTTGTTCTTCTGTCTACCAGTTTAATTGAAATTGTGAGGTGAGGTAGATTTGCCAGATCATGCAAGCTATTGTTTTCCCCAGCTGACAGCTGTGTTATCTTTCAGCTGCAGCTGTTTGGTCAGCTCCTCCCCCAGCCAGGTGGGGCAGTTCAATTTTGAATGCTGCCCTCTGGATCTACTACCTGCCCTGCTTTGGAGGTGGTTTATCACTGTGTTTGTTCACTGAGAGTTCAGCACTGAGAATTTAGTTCTTTTCCCTGCCCCCTTCCTCTGGGGCAGGGTTTTTCAGTTTTGTTGGGGGGCAATCAGACTGCTCAGGGGCTGTGTAGGTTTAGTTTCCTGAGCACACACTAAGTCCTGTGTGCTGCTCACCTGTTCATTCTGTCAATCAACACACAGGCAGGTTTGGAACCAGCAGCAGAAGCAGGGAGAAATGGCGCTGACTTTTCTCAGGGCAGCGTGGCATGGGGAGGCTTTCCACAGGCTTGGGGTTTAGGATGTCCCAGAGTTTGATTCTGGTTGATGCTCTGTTTCTGCTTGATGGAGGAAGGAGAAGAGAAGGAAAGAAAAAAATCACCATGAGGGAGGAGGGTTTCCCCGAGGCTGAACCTACCTTGCTGGCTGTGGCATGGTTCACAGCTGTTAGATGGAATTAATGGCTGAGTTGATGGTCAGTCTTTGAATTTTTTTCTGCACATAATATGATGGCAGTTATTATTCTGGCTAGAAGCAGCAGAATTACCCAAGTGTGGCTCCAATGTCTCAGAGAAGTTTTTGGTCACAGAGCTTAGGCTTTCTGCTTCCATACCCTCATCACTATCTTGGATCTCTGCCTGCATTATTTCTATTATAGGTGCTTTCTGTACTTTATCTCAAGTTTTTAGGAGTTTGCATTGATCATTTCTTAGCATGTATTTCTTTGGATTTATCATCTTGAATATGTACATTTTTGACGTTTGGCACATTTTGGAAATTTTCAGCTGTTGTCTGTCCAAATACTCTTTTCCCTGCATTCTTTCTTCAAACTTTCTGTCCATTGACATGAATGTTTAAATCTTTCTATTATTGTCCCACTATTCCTGAGACTTTCCAACAGTTTTTCATATATTTTCTTTTTGGTTCAGATTTGATCACTTCTATTGATCTGTCTTCCTCTATTGTCTCTAATTTACTATTCAGCCAGCCAGGGAGTTGTTCATGTAAATCTAAGTAATTATATTTATTGGTTTTGTATTTTTTCTTGTTGTTCTTTTGGCAGTATTGTGGCTTGAACTCAGGGCTTCACACTTGTTATGCAGGTGCTCTACGGCTTGAGCCACACCTCTACCCTGTAGGTTTTGTGTTTTCACTTTGATTCCATTTTATATACTTATTGATATTTTTCTATATTTTCATTTATTTCCAGAGTAATTTTTAATTGTTCCTTGAAACATATTTATGATTATGTTCTGAAACATATGTTAGGTAATTCCAATACCTGAGTGATCTCAATTATCTTGAGATCTTGTTTCTTAGTATGATTAGTGACTTTTTAAAATTGTATTCTGCACATTTTGGGGAATATATCATCAGATTCTGGATCTTATAGATTAAATTTAATCTTACTTTTCAGCTGCCAGTTATCCTTCTTAGATATAGCATGTGGTTCCAGTTGGGGTGGATGCGCATTTCCCTATTAGTCCATTTTCACATCATCCTGATCAAAGTAGGGGAGTAATCTGTGCTTCCTTTTTGTCAATGTTGATGTACAAGTTAACACTTACCTCTATCCTAATGACACCTCCCAGAGTAAATGGGCACTTACTTGTACCATCTCATTTCTGCTGGGTTTGGTTGGAAATTCACCTCCCCACAGTTCCCTGCTTCCATGTACATAGGGGTGGTGGTGAGGCAGAGTGCGAGTTGGCATTTCTCACTGTCATTTACCTCACTTCTTCCAGGTCTGTGTGGAAGTTCAATTCCTACTGACACAAAGCTAAGGAAAGCAGCATACCAGCACATACTATCTCATTGTGCCTCTTTGCTGTTGGATTGAGATAGAAGCTCACAATGAAACTCCCTGTATAGCTACCTTTATCTCAAATAAGCTAAAATGTCAAGTTTTTTGTTTTATCTTTTCTCTTTTTTCTTCTTCAAAATCAGAGGGCAGGAGGGTGGAACAAATCCTGCCCATGGGGGAGGGCTGGTAACAATGGGAGTGGGGAGGTGTTGGGGAAAGGGAGTAGGAGGGTGAATAGGTGCAAATAATTGTGTATACATGTAAGTAAATGCCAAAAAGATACCTGTTGAAAGTATTCCAAGAACTGGGGGAGGGTGTTGAAGGAGAATGGTACAAGGGAGAATTCATGTATGATATATTTGATATATTGTACGAACCTGTATAAATGCCACAATGTACCTCCATCCATCACAACAATAAAGGGAAAAAAAACTCATCTCCCTCTAGGCTTCACTTATAGCATGGGACAGGAGCACAGAGTGCCAGTTGGCACTACCTTACATTCTCCTGTTTTATATTGTAGATTCTGGGTAAAGATATAAGATTTTGTTTCCTCTGTGCTCCACTGTCACTAGGGGAATGGAAAGTAAAGGGGCTTGAATCTTCTTATCCCAGCTTGTTGCTTCTGAGTGATATAAGAACATCAGGTATCCAAGGATCCCTTCTGATATCAAAAAAGTGTGGGTACAAAGGAGACATTGAAGTAGTATTCCCCAACACTGCCTCTTCTTGTATCATTGCTACCAAGTTGCAATGGAAACTTATCTTCCTACTTGACTCTGTTGACACCACACAGGTTCAGGAAACAAATCTTTTTCTGCCATCACAAGTCAGTGGGTAGAAATTCAATGATCTTTTCAATACTACCAGCACCAACCTGATGGGACAATTAGAGCACAACTGCTACCACAAAGCATTGTACTAATGTTTGCCTTTCCACTTAATCCTAACGACATTTCATCTGAGAGGAGCAATTTTTCCATTGTTTTTGGCTCAATTAGCGTGGGTATTGTCAATAATATTTAATGTTCTATGATGCCAGCCTTTCCAAGTTGCTTTAGATAAAGAGAAAAGGCATTCATTGGGGACCATTTCTACCTGTGCTTGTTGAAAATTCCAGGTTGTAGGCTTCTTCAGCACCCAGTCTAGAATAAGTAGTAGGAAAAAGTAAAATCTACAGGACGTATACTTTGTTGCTTATGAAATCTCAAGGTCCACCCTCTGCTTTTCACCTTTCAGAGCCTCTCTGCTTTCTGTATTAATGTTCAGTTTTCTATTGTGTGTGGAAGGACCTAAGAATTGGAAGTCTCTCATTACATTTTTATGAGCAAAATGATGGAAATATGTTAAATATCTTATGATAAGTGAGTTATTAAAATTTACATTATATTCACAGTGTGACTTTGTACAACCTTTAATATCAGATTGTCAAATTAGATTTATTGAAATAAAATAAAGACCATGGCATGACAAATAAAAATAATTAGAATGTAAAATTGTGTATAAAATATGATATCACTTATGTAAGATGTGTCTGTGCAAGTACTCCTATGCTTGTGCATGTAACAAGACAAAAGTAAAAAGGCCTGAAATTTTTTCCAAAATTAATACTGGACATCTTTAAGTGCTGGGATTGTGGGTTATTTTAATTTTTTTCATACTTTTCTCTATTCCCAGATATTTTACAAGGAACATATATTACTTTCATAATCAGAAAAAATGATTTAGAAAACTGTACTAAATTCTCAAGAGAACCATTTTGGCTCAATTAAAGAAAACCTCTTGTCAGTGGGGGTGGTGGTACCAGTGAGAGCAGGGAGGAGGTGAGTAAAGGGTGTTGGAAAGTGAAAATAGTGCAAATACTGTGTACACATGTATGTAAATGGAAAAATGATACATGTTGAAACTATTCCAGGAATGGGAGAGGGGAAATAAAGGAGTTTGGTGGAGGGGGTGAATTCAAGCATGATATATTTAATATAATGTAAGAATTTTGTAAATGCCACAATGTACCCCAACCCAGCACAACAATAAAAAAGAGGATAAAAAGAACTAAGAATAAAGTGATTTTAACTCAAGGCTTTAAAATGTTGAAATGTGTAGAGTGTCAGGAGAGTGAACTGAATGTAGGAAAAGGAATCTTCAGAGAGAACATAACTTGAATTGGAATTGTATTATTATTTATGAAGTGATAGAAAAATGTTTTGAGTGTTGCCACCAGGCAATTTACAGAAAATTATTTGAGTTCTCAGGATTCCTACTTACATATTTTCGATATCTTATTTATGAAATTGTCAACATGTACCTCCCAGTACAACAATTAAAATTAAAATAAATTGTCATTAAATGGAAATTCTGGAGCATGTCATAGGAAAGCCTCAGACCAACAGAGATCTTATTTCATTTCACCAGATCAGTCAAAGGTCAAAAGGCCAACCAAACATAACTGATTTGACTAAATATTCCCCATGTGCTCAATTATATGCAAACCTATGCTCACTTTATTCTCATAATCATAGATAAATTCTTTGATAAAATCTAAATTCAAATCAACAGTAGAAAATTCAGGTTTAGACCAATATAATAAACTCAATCCAGTCCTCTCATTCAATTTGTGTTTAAAGATAATTTCTTTTTCATACGTAACTCCATAAAATTTGGATTTTATTATTTGTCAGCTCATAGTTTCAACTCTCTGCCTCAAAATTAGAAAAACAATTATATCCCTCAAGCCAGAAGTATGTGAAGCTGCTAGTACCTGACTATGATAGAAAGGGACATGTTCAGTTCATTATCCTTTTCCTACTCTCCCTCTTTTCTGCACATTTTCTGCCTAATAAAGTGGTTGTTATTTGAGAAAGGAGAGGGTTAACCATTAAATTAAGGATCCACATACTGATGGCAGTAAAACTGCTTCTTCCTTTCAAGTAGTTTTCATTGATTTTCTGTCAGATACTGCACACAGACACTCTGTGTTTTCTTTGCCTAGGCTATGTGCTGAATGATTATACCTTCTGCTCCCAGAATGTTCTGGATATAAACAGTAAGCACACATGGGACTCTGTCTCTTGCTTTAGTTCTATGGCACAAGATAGACTGGGCCATGACATTTTTAATTCTCTTAGTGCCCTATCAGAGATATGCATTATAAACCCTCCTTTTGTGTTGCCTGGCCCCATGTTCAAATGGGTCAGTATTCTAACCCACATGTCCTCTTTTACTTTCTCATGTCCCTTTCTATATTCCCCTGGAAACAAGTATTTCTAGGTTGGGTGTTTGTGAATGCTCCCTCATTTAACTAAGTACCCTGTACCATAGGTCATTATACCAGTGCAAGTTTCCAGGCAAGAAGTAGATCCTTACCTAGTACCTACAGTCTGTCTTTCTTTCCAAAATGTTGTTAAATTCTGTTTGGACTAACTTTGAGAAGAACCAAGCCGTGTATCTATCACTCACCTTTAGGAGAGAAATGGAAAGGACAGAAACTTCTCATTAGCTCTGCGCTCATGTAGATAACTTCATTCTCTTTCCTTAACTTCAAGACTGCTTCATATATTCATGACCAATGGAAGAGATTGTGACACTGGTTCCTGATAAGCCTTATTGTGAACTTTTCAGTCTTACAAGTTGGCATTTTTGAACTTAGATGTCAGGTATACAGCATCTTTTGTTTTAGAGATCTAGTTGTCTCCACAGTAAATCTTAAACTATGTGAACTCAGGGAAAATAGAATTTCATATTGTCAGTTAGCTCTCTGCTTAGAATTAGTCCTTTTATCACTCAGAAATTTGTTTCACTGGCTCTTGTTTTGAGTTTTCCCCTTTTGACTATGTACTGAAATCAACACTGACATTTATTATGTTCAACATAATACTTAGAACTATTCTCATAGAATTACTGAGTCAAATAAAAGAAAGACTAAAAACACAGTTTGTAAAGTATAAGCAGTTTTAAAATTATGAGTTTATTATTTATAATTACCAGAATAAATTTCCAATTTAGTGAAAAAAGATACTAAACTTTAGTAAAATAGAAAGATCATTGGTTACCAGTAATGGAGTAACCAAGTCATAAAGTTAATGACAGATAAACAGTTTTTCACAATCTGCCTATCTCCTTCTTTGAAGAGAGGAGTGTAATTTCTTTAAAGTAATATCTCTTCAAAGAAAGAATAAAAACATTACAGGAACAGTTTTGGAAAACACCAGAAAATAAGTATCTTTATTCCTTTGATAGATTTATATTTACTGGAAAAAAATGAAAAACAAAATTCTTCTGGGTGGAAAAATATAAATTTAAAGTGTATTGAGTAACAACACAGAGTTCAATCATATGCAGGTCTTTAACCTATTTAGGTCATTGGAATCTGACAGTAGTTGGTGTACTTTCTTAAATTAAGCACTTTTGTGTGCATGAAATAAACATTAAGCTATTAGGATTCTTAGAGTCTGGGCTGGAGGTGTAGCACAATCATAGTGGTTCTATCCCCAGCATGGAAAAAAACAAGATTACCTTTTCATCTAAATTAGAAAGATTTTTTTTCTTGGTGTTTTGTATTTTATTATTTCTTCCTATTATTCCAAGGGCATTTTCTCCCAGGCAGTGTCCAGCATAAGAAGAAGTACAAAAAAGTTACAGAAACTGTAACTGTGTTAGGCCTAAAACTTATCAAAATTTGTTGGATTTATATGTGATTTAGACCCAGCTTTTCTAAATTTAGGTTCAGTAAGCAAGTTCCTCCCCATCCCTACTATAGTGTGTTAAGGTGAACAGATCACTAAGTTTAGAATCATGAGGCTTCAGAATATCACTCTACCAATCATAAATTTGCAGTGTCTGGGTTGTGATGATCTCATCTGTTAAAAGGGCATTAGAATTCTTGTCCTATATATATATATATATATATATATATATATATATTCAGACTACTGTAATTTTAATGATCCACTTATTCATTTATCAAATATTTAACTTAGGGCCTGCCTTATATCAGGCACTATTCTAGGAACAGGGGAAAAGAGCAGTGAATATAACAGATGAGGTTCCTAGATTTTAAATTCTAATGAGGAGAACGATAAACTAGAAAATAATAAACAGGGCCTTGAAAGAGTCCTGTGTTGCTAAAAACAGGTCACACTAAGGGGAGATCACATATGAGAGGGGAATGGTAAAAGAAGGAAATTAAGGTGACTGTGGTTGATGAACTCTCTGTACAAAAATGAATATAGAGTTTTAAACCTGTTGAAACCATCATAAGAAGGGGACTTAGGTAGAAAGAAGAAAAGTAGAGATGAATCAATTTGGCTTATAATGCAGATATACGAGGAAATGTCACAAGGACACTCCCTGTGTATCTGTATTAAACAAACAAAAGTGTCATTTTTCTTCTTTTTCATTTACAAATATCAATGAACAGGTCTTGCCTGGGGTGGGTGTGGTACCAGTGGGAGGGGGTGGAGGTGAGGAAAGGGAGTGGGAGGATGAATATAGTGCAAATACTGTGTACACATGTATGTAAATGGAAAAATGATACAAGTTGAAACTATTCCAGGAATAGGTGGAGGGAGATATGAAAGAGAATGGTGGAGGGGGTGAATTCAAGTATGATATATTTGATATATTGTAAGAATTTTTGTAAATGCCACAGTGTACCCCCACCCAGCACAGCAATAAAGAAAATAATAAACAGAAAAATATTAGTTATTAATAAATCACATACATAATTTATATAAGAGAGAGAATGTGACCAGGGTACACACCAATTAAGACTATGTGTTCAGGAAAGTCGCCATTGAAGACATGTTTGAACTAAGACCTGATTGGAAAGAAGGAAGCAAGCATGTGATCTTAAATTATTATGTCCCAGACAAAAAGAAAAGACCATATAAAAACATAATGTGCTCTTGGCACAAAACCATGGTCATTTTAGTCAAATAAGACTAATGGAGATAGTAGTGCAAAGTGAAGGAAGAGAGACATGCATACTTCAGATTAATTAAAATTTTGGATGCCATAGTAAATAGTTTCAGTGTTTTCTAGATATAATAGGAAGCCAAAAGGGGATGTCAATAAGGGCAGTGATAAAATTTTTCTAGCTTTACTGAGAAGTAATTGACAAATAAAAATTGTATATATTCAAAGGATACAATATGATTAAACTAATTAGTATGCTCATCACCTCCCAGAGTTACCTTTTTTGTGACAAGAATACTTAAGATATATTCTCTTCACAAACTTCTAATATACAATAAATTATTTTTAGCTATAATCACCTGTTATAATTAGCTCTCTAAAAACTATTCATCTTTGAATTTGAAGTTTTTATCCTTGACAAACATTGCCTCATTTCTTCTAACTCTCTAGTCTCTGGAAATGACCCTCTACTCGCTGTTTCTATTAGTTTGAATATTTTAGATTCCACATATAAGCGAGAACATGCAGCATTTTTCTTTCGGTGTGTGACTTACTTCTCTTAACATAATGTTTTCTAGGTTCATCCATTCCATGTTGTTGTAACTGGCAGGATTTCCTCCTTTTAATGGCTGAAATTGTTTTATATTATATATATATATATATATAATATCTTATTTGTTATTTTCTTGGCTATTGTGAATACTGCTATAATGAACATGGGAGTGTAGACTAGACAGGTTTTATGATGGAGTCTGCTGAACTGTAAGTAGATTTCTATGGCCATTCTTCTACGGCTCCCAAACTCTTCCTAATCACTTGGATGTGCCTATTGCTTCAGTATTCTCAGGTGGGCCTCTTGGGCAGCATCCTGCATGGATGAAAAATCCAGATGTTAGCAACTACATTCTCACTTTCCCTGATGGAGAAATGACAGTCCAACAGGGCCTCTCTTGGCACTGAACTAAGGTGCCTGGAGAAGGAATTTTGCAGGTAAAGTGAAACTTTCTTTCTTCTGGAATGTGTACATTCCCAGCTTTTATATCTAATGGTGCACTGAAATTTCAATCCTGGACTCCGACAAAGGTATTATCATCTGTCATTACATAAATCCTTATGCATGTGTGTGGAAAAATGGTACAAAGCTCATATTTTTAATTGTACTAAGTAATGTGTTTTGTCATAACATCTGCATACGTGTATACAATGTACTTTGATCATATTTGTCCCATTCCTCTTTGTTTTCCCCCTTTTCCCTACCTGTTTCCTCCTTTCACATCACTAATAGTCTCCCTTTTACCTTCATGCCCTTTTTTATCCCCCCTCTAGATTCTACGTATATAAGAGAAAACACATGATATTTATCTTTGTGAGACTGGCTTATTTCACTGAAAATGATCGTCTCTAGTTTCATTTATTTTCCTACAAATGACATATTCTCATTCTTCTTTATGGCTTCATTGCTTATATATACTGCATTTTCTTTATCCATTCATCTATTGATTGGCACCTAGGCTGGTTCCATAACCTGGCAGCTGTGAATAGTACAAAAATAAACATGGCTATCAAAGCTCATATTGTGCCTTTTCACTGATATCACGTCCTCTTGAAGGAATCTTGTTTACATTTTTTGAAGACAACTTTGACTGTGGCATAAGCATTAATTGAATTACTAATCTGCAGCACATTTCCTGCATAAATATTGTCTATCTACAAGGCATTCTCATTCCACATTTTCTTCATTTCCCTCTGAATCCTGTATTGAATTATTTTTTTGAGGAGAGTGGTTTCCATCCCTTCTTCTTCTTCACTTGGTGCTGTGCAACTATGTTTTTGATAGGCTAATTTGTTGTTTTGATTGCCTGATTTCTTTCCCTGATTTCATTTTTGTGTTGTGACTGACTTGGTTGATATTCTGTTTCTGTCCCTCACCTGGAGGTATAATTTAGCAATAACAAACTCATAGTTTCAATGTCAGACCAGTTGTTTACATATTATATAGTGAACTCCTTGATGATAATATCTATAAACAGTGGGAGTTGACAGGGGTAATGGTTATTAGGCTAGTTATAGATTTCAGGGAATTGGTGAATGTGACACTAAAAAGGGTAGGGGCAGGAAAAGGGGTGGGTGGGTAGGGGAAGGAGTTATGGGAGCTGCTAGGTTTTGTGGCTCTTGTGTGTGTTTGGGTATATTTCTGTTGTTGTAGTGGAGGGTGCTTGTGAAAGGGATTGCAGGGGGCTGGGGTTGTGTATAGTTAGTACAGTAGGCTAGTCAGCAGGTGGTGAGTGTGTAGGAGAGAGGGGTAGTATGGTGACAGGCTGGGGGAGGGTAGAATGGGAAGGTGAAAACTAAGGGAGAGAATGGATGAGAAGGGACAGAAAGAGTAATTGGGAGGGAGAACAATGGATTGTAGCACAAGAGAAGGAGGGAAATTGAAGAGGGTAAGAAAAAGGATAAGAGAATAGTGATGGTGAAGTTATTAATACAGGGAAAAAAGAAACACAATAAAAAATACCAGGTTCAGGAACCACAAAAAGTTTAGTCTTTTGGTAAAAGTTCTGGAGATATTCCATAGGTGTCCATTCCTGGTATTGGTGTACCAGTGGAAGCTCTGATGTGGTCTCACCAGGTGTCTGGCTTGGGTGCAGTATTTGGTCTTTCTGTCCACAAGACTAATTGGAATTGTGAGGTGAGGTAATGTTTCCAGCTCGTGCATGGTGGTTTGAACTGTTGTCTTCACCAGTCAGCAGCTGCATTGCCCTTCAGCTGCGGACTTCTGTTTGGTCAGCTCCTCTCCCAGCAAGGTGGGGCAATTCAGTTTTGAGTAATGTCCTCTGTCCCACAGATCAGCTCTGGGATCCACCACCTGCCCTTTTTGGGAGGTTGGCCTGTTACCCCCCACTCTCAGCCTTTGTGCTTTTCCCAACCTCTGCTGGGTGCTAGTGGCTCCTCTGGGAGGTTGGCTTGTCACCCTCCCTCTCTCAGCCTTTATGCCTCTCCCAATCTCTGCTCCATGCTGGCGGTTCCTCTTGGAGGTTGGCTTGTTACCCCACCCCTGCTCTGATCCTTTGCTTCTTTTCCCATGTTTCACTGAGTGCTCAGTGCTGAGAGTTTGCCTCCTTGCCCCACGTCCATTCTCTGGGGCAAGTTCAGTGTTCCACCCTCACCTCCACTGTTGGTGTTAGATTACAATTCACTCTTTATTCAGTTTTTCTGGGTGGGGTGGTCTGCCCAGGGGCTGTGCTGGATTATTTTCCCAGGAGGGTGGGTAAGGGAGTTGCGCATGGTGTGTGATGCTCACCTCTTCATTCTTCAGTTTCACACAAGCAGCTTTGGAGCCGGCTGGAAGGAAGAAGTGGCACTGCTTTTTTTCAGTGCAACACAGTGTAGGGAGGCTTTCCATGGGCTAGGGTTCCATGATATCACAGAGTTTGATTCTGATTGTTGCTCTGTCTTCTGCTTGTTGGGAGAAAAAAGAAAGAGAGAAAAAAAGGGAAATGGCCTGGGGGCTTTTTTTTCCCCAGGGCCTAACACACCTTGATGGTTTGCCACATGGGATTTTTGCAGCTATTAGGTGCAATTAAAGGTTGCTTTAAGGGTCAGTCTTTGAATTTTATCTGCACGCAATGTGATGGAGGTTATCAATTTGACTAGGAGCAATCAGAATTACTCAAGTTTAGCACCAATATCTCAAGGAGGTTTCAGGTGTCATGGATCTCAGTATTTTTGATTCCTTACACTAGCTGCCATTTTGGATCTCCATACGTACACTATTAAAAACTTATTGGGCATCATTCATTGAAATTCCCTTTTTTGTCATATTTGCAATATATTTCCACATACAATATAAAGGTTTCACTTTAGTGGACAGAACAAGTTTTCAATGGTGCTTCATCATCCTAGGTTGAGAAAAATTCAGCATCTATCCCAAATTGCAGCTGGAGTGAGAAGGAAGTGAACTGCAGAGTGAGCTGTCAGCAACTCCCCAGGATCTGAAGGAGCCCAACACATGCTCTCCACATTCTGACCTGTGCTGTCAATCACCATTCACCAATGGCCCATTCTTCTTATACAATTTTCATCTGTTTCCCAGACATCAACATTTGAATATAATTTTTGCTGGATGTCATTTATCATTATTTTGTAGAAAAAGGGACTGTAAAGCATTCTTTGGAGTGGGTATTTCCTCTACATTCCATATATTCTGGGCTTTCAGAGAAGAAAGTTTCTTCCTTTTTACAGCTAAATATACTTTAGCAACATAAATGCTAAGCTTAAAGTTGTTTAGAGGGAAAACTGTTTTTTTAAGAGACCTGGCTTCTATAATGGAGAGGTTTAAATATTAGGCTACATAAGGCAGATCAGTTAATCTGCTCACCCAAGCAAACAATAAACAAGCACAAATACAACTATGATGCTGCCATTTGACTAACTTGTTTAATTATATAGGAAATTTCAAAGGAAAAATTCCTCTGAAATAAATTGTAATCACTGACTTAATTCATATCAAGTGACTTGGCAGACATATAAACTGTTTTTCCCCTTTTGAACAAGTACGCTTTCTGATCTTTTAATTCTTCTGTCAAAGTGTCAGGCATGATCTCAATTCAACCTTCTAGACTAATTAGTTTTCTCATTGCTTTGAAATGGGTTTTGCTTTAAATGTCCAAAGTTCCCATAGTTTCAGTTTTTTTAATGTGGAAGATGAGGACTCTCTATATTAATTTTACAAGAAAACTTCTTCATTGAAGTGACAGTTTAATTTAAGTTCATTACATATAATAGGGAATTTCTTGTAAATAATTCAACTGCTTTTTTATATAGGTGTGCTCTGATAGTAAAATATACTTTAATATTATCGCTTATAGTATTGTTGTTTTTCCTTTACCCTATATACATTATTGTGGTCATGTGTGTGTGTGTGTGTGTGTGTGTGTGTGTGTGTGTGTGTGTGTTTAGCATACATTTATTTATATAGCATTTTTTTTCAAAAAGCATCCACTTCCCAAACATTAGCTCATAGATGGAAGGCTACACTCGATGAAATGTGAAGAAATCTAGTTGAATACAAAAGAATATTCAGCAAAAAACCAGAGCCTCATGATATTAGTGAAAGGAGGGAACTTAGATGTTTCACATTTTATAAATGAAGAATCTGAGCTTTAGAGAAGGTGAATTGCTTACGTATACGTTCGTGAAAAAACTGCAACTAAATCTTGAACCTCCTGTCTTCTACACTAGTTTCTTTCCATTACAGCATGGTTTTAAAAAAGGTGCACAGATTAAAATAAAGGAAAGGAGAGAACTAAAAGAATTTTTATACCCCTTTTGGACACTGTCTCAATAAGATCATCACAGATATTCAGTCTTAGAATTACTTTGAAGCTGTATGGTAACCCAACTCTTACAGTTTTGGGGTGCATTATGGGAGAAAAGGAGGAAAGCAATCACTAAAGAAACTCTAGTCATCAAAAAACAATTAGAAGGTATTGATTATCTAGATGAAAGTGTTGTAGCTGGGTGTCCTATGTGGCACAATAACACAGTAATTATCCTTGGTATCATATATAAGGTCTTATTATTCAAAGTCAAGGCTGGAGTCAGTGTCTATCAGCAGAAAAAAGGCTCCCTAACTGTTGTAGGCTTTTCACATGCTACTTATAGATACAGTTTTCTAACTATATAACAAGGTACACTATGACATCTCAACAAACCCACAGGAATGCCACAAGTTACCTTAAAATTTAGAGGAAAACACAGTAGTCAACACCTATCATGTACACATTGAACTATTCATCAGCTATAAGTACAATTTTAATATTAGATCATGTTGTATTCATTAGAATTTGTCATTCTTTGTGAAGTTGGGTTTTTTGCATTTGATGTAAAAAATGGAACTACTGGTAGGGATGGGGATATGATGGGAGATAGCACCAGGGAGTTTCTTTGTGTTGATTAAATAGTTATATACTTTAATTATGATGGTGGTTATACAGTCTATACATATGATCAGAATGAATAGATTTATAAATACATACACTAATGAATGCATGTTAAAACTGGTGAGATCTAATTAAGGTTTGTAGCATGTATCAGTATCAATGTCTTGCTTCTTTTGTTTTTCTGAGACAGGATCTTGCTATGTAGCATAGGCTGGCCTCAAATTCACAATACTACTGCCTCAGCCTTCCAAGTGCTGGGATTGTAGATGCATTCCATCATGTCTGGCAGTTCCTTGCTTTTGATATTTTGACTGTAGTTATGCAAGATTAGATGAAGCAGAGTAAAGTGTGAACAAGAACTTCCTGTACTAATTTTTTAAAATATCAATGTCGTGAAATTCACATACTAAATAGTTTGCTCATTTAAAGTATATAATTAAATGCTATGTACTATTCATTGAGTTTATTACCATCAACACAATGAATTTTAGAACATTTTCATTATTCCAGATAGAAACCATATAGCTTTCAGCTGTTACTATCCTTCCCCTCTCCCTGGGCAACCACTAAAATGACTACTGTCTTTATAGATTTGTTCTTGAAATTTTGCACAAATGAAACCATACAACATTTAGGCCATTATGCCTGGCTTCTTTTACTTAGCATAAGGTTTACAGGGTGCATCCATGCCATAGCATGCATCAATACTTCACTCCTTTTGATCACCAAGTAATATTTTATGGTGCATGCATGCATTTTGTTTAGCCAATTATCAGTTTATGGACATTTGAAATTTTCCATATTTTATTATTAAAAGTAATAGTACTATGAGGATCCATGCATGAGTTTATTTTCTTTTCAAATATTCTATTTATCAATTCTCTCAAGTTTATACCAAGGCTGGAATTGTTGAGGGACAGGATAACTCTGTTTATCCTATGAGTAACTGTCATTTTCTAAAGTGGTTGTACAATTTTATATTCTTAGTAGCAGTACATGAGTTTCTTATTCATCCATAGCCTCTCTAATACCTGTTGTCACATATTTTTTAAAATAACCTCAATCCTATGAGTGTGAATTTTTATATCATTGTGGTTTTGATTTGCATTTCTATGGTAACTATTATCATTGAGAATCCTTTCTGGATATCTTTCTATCTTTTTGGAAAAATATACATTCATATACTATGTTCATTTTCAAATTGCATTATTCATCATTTTATCACTGTGTTGCAATTGTGTTTAATATATTCTAGGTACAAATACCTTTGTAAATGTATGACTAGAAATATTTTCTCCCATTCTTAGTAGATTGCCTTTTCACTTTATTGATAGTGACCTCTAGAAAGTTAAGATTTTGAGTTTTTTTGGTGGTACTCATGCTCACTAGGCAGGTGCTCCCCCACATGAGCACCTCTGCCAGCCCAATTTTGCATTGGGTATTTCTGAGATAGGGTTTTATGAACAGTTTGCCTAGGCTGGCTTCGAACTGTGATCCTGATCTCTGCCTCCTGAGAAACTAGGATTACAGGCTGTGCCAGTGGTGCCTAGCTCAATTAGTTTCTTTGGTTAATTGTGATTTTGGTTTGTATCTATCATCTATCTATCTACATCTATCTATCTATCTATCTATCATCTATCTATCATCTATCATCTATCTGTCTATCATTTATCATCTCTTTCCTCTCTCTTCAATCTAGCTAAAGATGTGCCAATTTGTTTATATTTCCCTACATAATCCAACATCAATAAAATACACATTAAATTTTCTTATAAGTGTTTTATACTTATAGCTCTTACATTTAGGTCTTTGATGTTTATTGAGTCCATCTGTATTATATAGCAACTAAGGGGTCCATATTCATTCCTTTGCATATAGATAATTGTTCCAACTCCAGTTGTTGAAAAATGACTATTCGTTCTCACCACTGAAATTTTTGTTACTTTTGCCTAGAATCAATTTAATGTAAATCTGAAAGTTTATTTCTGCATTATTACTTGTAGTCTATACATGTAGATATGTATTTCTATACTTATATCAGTAACACACTATGTTGATTGCTATAGCTTTGTATTAAGCTTTGAAATTGGTTAAATGCAAGTCCACCAATGTTTTTCTCCTAAATTCTTTGGGCATTCTGGGTCCTTTGAATTTTCACATAAATTTTAAGGTCAATTAGTCAGTTCTGTACAAAAGTCAGCTAGTATTTCAATAAGAACTTTATGGGATCTGAAGATCAATTTGAGGAATATTGCCATCTTAAAATTATTAAACTTTCTAATTCATGATTACTGGATATTTTTCCATTCATTTGGATGTTTAATTGTGGTAGTAATGCTTACAGTGAGGTCTAGTATCTTAGCAAATTTTGACATGTATAATACAGCATTGTTAACTACAAGCACAATGTTGTACAACAGATCTGTAGAGCTAATTCATTTCATAACCAAATCTTTATACTCAATGAATAGTAAGCTCCTCATTCCTCCAACTCATGAGTCCAGACCCACTATCATTCTTCATCTATGAATTTTCAACAATATTTTTGTTTTCTTTTTACATGTTCAGTACAAATGTAATTTCATTTTATTCTTTTGTATTAGTGTAAATTAAGTGTACAAAAGCATTTCATTGTAACATCTCCATACATGCATACAATGTAATTTGATCAAATTTTCCCCCTCTATTACTCTTTCTTATTCCTATCTTCCCTTTTTAGACAATTTTAACAGGTTTCATTAGTCTATTTTCAGTTCACATCTCTTCCCACTTTTTTGAATCTTTTTATCATCCAGATGATTTTAATTATGTTGAGTGCTTTTTCTGTGTGTCTTGAAATAATAATGTGATTATTGAATTTTAGTCTACTTCTATAATATATTACATTAGTTGATTTTCAGATCTTACACCACCCTTGCATTATTGGGATAGATCTCACTACATCACTGTGTAGAATCTTTTTCTACATATTTCTGGAGTCGGTTTGCTAATTCTTTATTGAGGATTTGTGTATAGATGTCCTCTATATCCATAAGACATTTTGGTTTATAGTTTCCTTTTCTTTTTACGCTTTTTTCTGGATTTAGTATGAGGGAAACTAGGCTCAAAATAAGTTGGGAAAGACTGCCTAGTCTTCTAGTATTTCCAAGAATTTGTAAAGAATTGGATTTGAATATCCTCTTAACAGTTGGTAAAATTTACCAGTGAAGTCCTCTGATCTTGAACTTTTCATTGGGAGTAGCTCTTTGTTTGTTTGCTTAATTAATAATTCAATCTCTTATTATTTGTTTATTCAGACTTTATGATCCTTCTTTAGTAAGTTTCATTAATTTGCATTTTTAAAGAATTTTTCAGTATGTCTAAGTTATTTAACATATTTGCATAGCATCCAATATACTTCTTAAAAAGTTTTTGCAAATTTGGTAATAAAACCTATTTTTTAATTCTCAATTTTAGTAATCTGAAACTTTTCTCATTTTTTCTTCTTGAACATAGATGAAGGTTTTAATTTTTTCCTAATTTATTTTTTACTTGACAAAGAATTATATGTTTATCATGCATAACTTGAAGCTTCTAAATATGTATGCATTGTGGAATGGCTATATTAAGCATATTAATATAAGCATTTCATCAGGTAATTATCATTTGTATGATGAGAACACCCAGTAATTTTCAAGAATAAGATGAATTGTTACTAATTATAATCATCATGTCATTCGACAAAATCTTGTACTTACTCTTCCTATCTAACTGAAATTTTCTGTCCTTTGGCCAATATCTTTCCAATTCCCCCTTATTCTTATCCCCTGATAAACATCATTCTACTTTTCATTCCTTTGAGTTCAACTTTCTGCTTTCCACATGTAAGAGAGATCATGTGGTATTTACTTTTCTATGACTGCCTTATTTCACATAACATAATGCCCTCCAGTTTCATCCAAGCTTTGCAAATGACAATAATCCTTTATAAGGGCTGAATAGTATAATATTCCACTGTACATAAACAGCACAATTCATTTACCCATTCATCCCCATGTAAATTAGGTTGATTCCATAACTTGACATTTATAAATGATGATGCAATTAATATAGGACTAAAGATCTTTCTGTTATATTCAGTTCTTTCCCTTTGGATATATATTTAGTAGTAAGCTTTCTGGATTATATGGGAATTTTTTCTTTTGAAGTGCAGGGAATTGACAAGCAGTCTACTATCCCTTTTGACCATTATATAATTAGGTTGCTTATTTATAGGTGAGTGAGTCTCATATATTTTGGATCTTAACCTTTTATTGAATTATGGTTTTGTAGAACAGTCAATATTTAAAATTTTTATAAAGACATATTGGTACATTTTTATGGGTTAAATTTTGATAATTCAGTACATGTATACAATATGCAAAAATACAATCAACATTTCCATCTCTTCAATCATTAATCACCTTAAATTATTGGAAATATTCTTTTTTTCTAGTCACTTTGAAATATATCATAGATTGTTTAACCAATAGTTAATGCACTGTGCTAAAGGATAACCAGAAGTAATTTCTCCACACTCTGTTTTCATATTATTGTTGTACCAAAGGTACATTGTGAAATTTACAAATTTCTTATAATATATCATAGGATAGTATGATAATAAAAAAAAAAGACCTTTATAGTGAAAATTATAAAATCTTGAAGAAGGAATTTGAAGAAAACACCAGAATATGGAAAGATCTTCCATGCTCATGGATAAGCTTAAGGTCTTTCACTTATTAATTAAGTTTATTCCTAGATATTTTTTAAGTCTGTTGTGAATGCAATAGTTTTCCCCCCTGCATGTTTATTGTTGGTATATAGAAAAACTACACATTTTTGTATGTTAATTTTGTATACTGCTACTTTGCCAAATATGTGTATCAGATCCAAGAGTTTTTTGGTGGAGTCTTTAGGATCTCTTAAATATAGAATAATATCATCTGCAAATAAAGATAATTTGACTTATTCCTTTCCTATTTGCATTTCTCTTTCTTTTTCTTGCCTTATTGTTCTGGCAAGGATTTCTAGCACTATATTAAATAAGAGTGGATACCTTTGTTTTGTTCCTGATTTTAGAAAAAGGGTTTTAGTTTCTCCAATTTAGTACAATGTTGGCTGTATGTCTGACATATATAACTTTTATTATGTTGAGATATCTTCTTTCTTTTCCTAGTTTCTTTGGGGCTTTTATCAAGAAGGGATATTGAATATTGTCAAAGGCTTTTTCTTCATCAATTGAGATAATCATGTGATTTTTGTCTTTGACTCAATATTTTTATTGATTTGCATATGTTGAATCATCCTTGTATCCATGGAATGAAACTGATTTGATCATGGTGTATGATCTTTTTGCTATGCTGTTAAATTTAGTTTGCAAATATTTTATTGCTAATCTTTGTATCTATGTTCATCAAAAAATTGGTCTAGAATTTTTCTTTTGTGTGTGTGTTTGTCAAGTTTTGTTATCAGTGTAATATTGGTAGTAATACTGGTAACATTCCTTCCCTTTCTATTTCATGGAATAATTTGAGTAGCACTGATGTTAGTTCTTCTTTAATAGTCTGGTAAAATTTGACTGTGAATACATCTGGTCCTGGGGTTTTCCTTTTCAAACTCATTGCTCCTATGCATCTGTTTAAGTGGTTGTTATTCTTTTGGGTCAATTTAGGCAAGTAATATAAGTCTAGAAAGTTATTCATTTCCTCTAGATTTTCCAGTTTACTAGAATATAAGTTTTTCAAGCATTCCTGATGATTCTCTAAATTTCACTAGTGTTAGTTGTTATATTCCCTTTTTCATCTCTAATTTTGTTGATTTGTGTTTTCTCCCTCCCATGGTTGATTAGTTTATCAATCTTATTTGTTTTCAGAGAACCAAATTGTAGTTTCATTAATTCTTTGCATTGCTTTTTTTTAGAAACTATTTCCTTTATTTCTTCCCTAGTCTTTATTATTTTTTACACCTACTTGTTTTTCACATTAGCTTGTTCTGGTTTTCTTAGAGCTTAATGTGCATGATTAGGCTATTTGTGATTTCTCTATTTTTTGATACAAGCTCTCAAAGCTAAAAACTTTCCTCTCAGCCTTGCTTTTGCTGTATCCCAAAGGTTCTGGTGGGTTTAATATCTAGAATATACAAAGAGCTCAAAAAGTTAAGCAACAAAAGAACAAATAATCCAATTAATGAATGGGCATATGAATTAAACAGTTCTCAGAAGTACAATTGGCTAATAAACACATGAAGAAATGTTCAGCATCATTAGCCATAAAGGAAATGCAAAGCAAAAGTGCACCAACATTCTCATCTCAGTCAGAAAGGCTGTCATGAAGAAAACAATGAACGCTAAATGCTGGGAAAATGTGGCAAAAGAAACCCTTTCACATTGTTGGTGGGAATGTGTATTAGTGTAACCTCTATGGAAATCAGTACAGAGGTTCATCAAAAAGTTAAAAATAAGCTTACCTTATGGCTCTCCTATACTACTTTTGGGGATATATTTGAAAGATTGAGTATAAATCAATATACAAGAGAGATAACGACACACACATGATTACTGCAGCACTATATACAAACCCAAGCATATGCAGATCAAGAATGCCTGCTTCCTGGTTCTTTGTCTAGCTTGCTTCCTTCGAAGCTTAGACAATGCCCAGTCCTACTAGAAGCTTCAGCACCTTACAACCAAAGTAGGCCTGCTTCCAGACCCTAGGCTGGGGTGGGGGGCTGAACACAAGTGGGAACTTCCTTTCCCTCATCTCCCTTACCCTCCTAGTTGGAGAATTTCAGCCATTTGCTACCTTGGTTCCTCCTGTATTGGACAGAGGATGGGGGCAGCACCAGCCTGATTCTTCTTGCCTACATTGCCATTTGTTCCCACTCTAGATTGGACAGTTTGTGAACAATTAATAAGAATGGAGACTTGTACAGAACTTCACCTAGGGCTGAACTGATTCCTCCTCACTGCAGCTAGTTGTTGCTCTCTTCCCAAATGAGACGGTGCAGATCAAGGTAAGGACAGGCTGTGGATGCATGTGCCTATAGGGAGTTGTCCCAAGTCACCTATTCTCTTTAATTTCCTTTGCCTTTGCACCAGTCCCCTCCCTCCTAGTTTTGGCAGGGGGACTATCCACTACCTTGTGGTAAGAAACAACGCACTAGGGCTGGCACCAGTAGCCATGTGGAATCCACCTCTGTCCCCTTGAAGTATCTTTACTCTTCAGGATCAGCCAAGGGAAAGTACTTTAATCCATTGGTAGGAACAGAAAGAAGGGAAAAACCATAAAAGGAATACTGAAAATGTGAATGTCTGTAAATAGACAATTTTGGGGCAGTATGATTTCTATATAGAGATGCAGGTCCTGCCTTGGGGGAGAGGGGCAGGGATCTGGCACTATTGGGAGGGGAGAATAGTGCAAAAAATAAGTACACGTGTATGTAAATGCAAAAATGATACCCGTTGAAACTATTCCAGGAATTGGGGAATGGGGGGATAAAGGAGGGCTGTGGAGGGGGTGAATTCAAGTATGATATATTTGATACATCACAAGAACCTGTGTAAATGCCACAATGTACACCACACAGCACAACAATAAAGAAAAAAATAGAAAAAAAATTCACTGTGCAAGCTTTGTGCTTCTGGAGTATGGGAAACAGCAAAGGAAGACTATTGTTATTTGTTCAATTTATTTGTATTGTTATTTGTTAAATTTCAATAAAATTATTTGTAGATCCTGCAAAAAAAGATGATGTTTGCTGCAAACGTGAACAATTTCCATTCTTTCCTTTCAATTTGGATGCCTTTTATTTGTCTTGTTTAATTGCTCTGACTATAATGTTGAATAGAACTTCTGGGAGTGGACCCCCTAGTCTAGCTCTTGATCTTAGAGGAAAGGCTTTCAACTTTGCACAATTGAGGATACTGTTGACTATGGGTTTGTCATATATGTCCTACACCTAATTTTGTTTTCATCATAAAAAGAATTTGAGGGATGAGGCATGGCATGTACCTGTCCAGCAAACAGGAGGCCCTGAGTTAAAACCTCAGTACTACCAAAAGAAAAACTAAAACAAAAAGAATTTGAATTTTGTAAAATTCTCCTTTTCATCTACTGCTTATATAGATACTGCTAGTTGCTTATATGGATTTTTTCTTTATTCTGTTAATGTGAAATATCACATTTATAGACTTGTCTAAGTTGAAACTTCTTGCATCCTTGAGATTAATCCAAGTTGGTCATAGTGAATGATCTTTTTAATATGGTGCTTAATTTTATTCAATAGCATTTTGTTGAGGAGTTTTGCATCTATGTCCATCATATCAAACACAAATAAATACAGGAATATTGGTCTATAACTTTTTTCTTATAGTGTCTTTGGCTTTGGTATTGGAATAATGCTGGAGTCATAAAATGGAAGAGTTTGAGAAAGAGAAGCATTAGTTCTTTAAATGTTTGCTAGAAGTCAGCAATGAAGCCATCAGATGTTGAGCTTTTCTTTAAAAGAAGACTTATGCTTAAATTTACTTCCTCATTATTGATCTGTTTGGATTTGCTATCTCTTAAGGATTCAGTCTTGATACATTATATGTGTCTAAGAATTTATCTATTCTAGATTATCCAATTTTTGGCATAATAGTCTTTTATGAGGGTTTGTATTTCACTGCTGTCAGTTGCAATGCTTCCTGTTTTTCTAGTTTCATTATCCTAGTCTTTTCTCTTTATTCTTACTTAGTTTAGCTGGATGTTTGTCAATTTTCTGCATTGACCCTGTCTCAGAAATGCTGGAAGGTACTCTGAGCTCACTGGGGCTGCTCTGGTAGTGGAGTGGGACTAGAATCTGAGTCCGCAGTTGTAGACTTGGGTCGTGAATCTAGACAGGCTAGTCTAGAGCCTAGCTATGCATGGTTGTTTGAACTGCACTGTGTTGAGGCTGGTCTCAAACAAAGGTCAATTGAGATGGTCTAAGATCCTGACTCTTCTGGATTGGCCTGCAGCCATAGGAACCATCCTGAAGCTTAGTGCTGACCTGACACTATAACTGGTATATAACCTGGGTTTATAGGGGCTGATTCTGAGCCTAGGAAAATGGATGTAGGATTGATAACTATAGTCATGTGTCCTGTAGCCAGGACCACCCTGAAACCCGGCCCCACTGAGGCCAGCCTAGAATCTGGATGTATGGATATTGGCCAGGGGGCTAAGTCCCCAAAGGCTAGCCTGGGTCCTGGGACTGCCAGCCCAATGGAACCAGGACCAACATAGGTGGTTCTAAAGCCTGTCTATGAGGCCAGTCTATTGCTGGGGTCAGTCTAGTAACCTAGAGCTGGTGGGATTAACCTGGTTTCAGGGCATCTCAAAGAGTGGGTTTGTCATATAGTTCTAGAGCTTGGGGTTGTATGATTCAGTGTGGTGCTTGGGTGGGCCTGGAGGCTCAGTCTGTGGGTAACAGGTTGGAGGCAGATTTTGGGATCCTGTCCAACTCTGATTTACTGGGGTGGACTTTGTTTCAGGGTTCAAGGCAAAGTTCAGGGCAGACTTCCCTCTCTTCCCAGAGAGGGATATCTCTCTTCACACAGTACTTACTAGGTCTGGAGAAGTGTCCTTCCTACCTTCTAATTTTTTATGCTACATTCTATGTTCTTATTTATGTGCTACCTCCAGGTACTAATCTATTGGTTTCCTTTGCTCTTGTGAAGGTATGGATAATTGTTCACATTGATATTTCTATGGGAGAGAAACAAGTCCTGGAAAGCCCTATTCTACTTTCCTGCTGGTACCCATGTAAGGTTTGTCAATTTTGTTCAGTTTTTCTAAGAACCAACTTGCAGTTCCACTGATTTCCTATTCTCCTTGTCATTCTTGTCCATGCTGATCTTTGTTCCCTTTATAATGTTTTCTTTATGTTTAGTTTGCTGTTATTTTTCCTGTGTCTTAAGATGGAATGTATGATGTATAATTATTTAAATTTAAATTTCCTGCTAAGTGTTGTTTTAACCATATACCATAAGTTTTGGTTTATCATGGTTCTTGTCCTTCACCTTTAAAGTACTTTCTAATTCCACTGTTATCTTCTTTATTTCATAGGCTGTTTAGAAATATGTTGTTTAAGTTCCATACAATTTACAAGGTTTCCAAATTTGTTTCTCTTATTGATTTCTAGTTTCATTCTGTTTTGGTCAGAGAATCTTTCTTATATGATTTCAATCCTTTTACATTTATGAGGTTTGTTTAATGGCATAGTCTGTGCTGTCTCTTGACTATGGCCAGTGAGCCTTTGATTTTCTTCACAATAGACATCTATATTGACATGTATATAAGGCCCCAAATACGCTTTCAAGATAAGAACTCTTAGCTACATGGGGCTATTTGAATTTAAATTTTAATGAAGTAAAACTAAATAACATTAAAGTTCAGTTAACTAGTCCCACTAACCACATTATAATTGCTTAATAATTACATGTGATGAATGGTTACTTTATTGAAATTCATAGAAGTTAAATTGGATAGTACTATCCTAAATATATCATTTCTGTAGTGCTGGGATAAAACCCAGAGCTTTGGATATGCTAGGAAAGTGCTACACTACTGAACTACATCTTCATCCCTTGTATTTTTCAGGCAGGGTCTTACTATGTAGCCCAGGCTGGCCTCTAACTCACTCACATTCCTCCTGCCTCTGCCTTCTGAGTCCTGAGATGTCAGGCCTATGCTACCACCATGCCCAGATCAAATATTTATTCTTATTTTAGTTGGAATTTAAAATTATATAAGACAAAGTCCCCAGGCCAAACTGGAGCTTTAGGATCCCTTAGAGTTTAGTTACCAATTCCACCTAGGACCTTTGTTTGAATTTTTCCTAAAATCATCCTGAATTAAAACAAAACTGCATGTCCACCTGAGTTTTCTGTGAATATATGGAAATGAAGAATTCATCCAAGAATCAGGTTAATACTCTCTCCCAAGGTAGAAGTGGTAGGAAGCAAAGGGTGGAGATGGAGGTGATGGAGGGTGGAATGTAGAATTATTTCAGAAAATCAAACAAAGTTGAAAATTTCAGAGAGATACAGTGTTAGATACTGAAACAGTACTAGAACTACCAGGGAACAAAACATAGTCCAAGGAGACAAGTAAGGCCGAAATAACAGAAGAGTAGGGTCCAGGGAGGGCAGATAAGGTTCAAATAAATATGCAACTCCAGAGGCATGACAGACAAACATAGAGTAGAACACTAAATCTCAAATGACAATTAGGTGACTTTTGGTACTGAATGAAAAGAGGCCTCTTTATTGCTCACATAGATCTGTAAGGAAACCTGGGCCCATAGATGCCTGCTGCGTTGGTGAGTTCAAGCAAATGGTTGAATTCCATCAGAAGGCCTTTTATTTTGGCCAGTACTTAAAAATTTCTGAATTGTATGGCTTTAAGGTCAGGCATACCTTGTCTTGTTCACAACACCTTCACTCCCCTCCTTGGCCAACTCACAGTTGGACTTGTATTCAGATTTCACACGTTGTTTTACCTTCTTGTGTCCCTGAAAATATGTGAATTTTTGAGCTCTGCCCTACATCCTTCTGGTGCAATATAGTTCTTTCAAGTAAGGCAAAATTACCAGATTTCCTTGCATGTTCTTAAACTGATTTATCTGGTAAGACAACGTGAAGTCTAATACACAGCATAGTGGCTTGCACTAGATTTTATTATATTTTATGTGTTGGTTATTTGATGGAACACACTCTTCCATATTGGCATACTCTATGAGGTATGTATATATTCGATACATAGGTATATATATTTGAATAGATGCCCAACATTGTGAGGTAAGGATATGCAAAGCATTCTGGAAAGAAAAAGGTCAGTATAAGCTGAAGTCATGATCAAAATGGAATACAGTTCTATCATTGTAGGGTAGAATTTAGACTGGAAAAGGAAATCGAAAGGTATTCTGTTATGTAAAATAATCTGAAATTACTAATATTTTATACTTAAAACTAATATTTTATTCCTCAACCTATCAGGTTAAGGAAATTATATTATAAAAGATATTAAGATAAGGGTTGGCCTTTTTGAGTGAAGAACCTTTTGGGGAGGAAAGGAAGATTTGCTAAATTGTTAGGAAGTGGCTAGATTAATGAGATCCTTACATGTCAAGCTAAACTGTGTAGACTTGATATAAGAATCTATTGTAAGCCAATCAGTAGAGGAGTGACACAGGATGAAAAATGTAGTGTTTTAATGGAATAAGATGTTTAGTTTAAGGTCAGAGAAATATAATAATTTCCACAGTGCAGAGTTTTAAAGTTTGCCAGAGTTCATTTGCATATATTATGGAGCAGTGTCACCAATTCAGTATTGCTGAACTCTTGCTTTTCTTTAGAACAATATTTACCAACCCATAACTCAAAAACCTTTAGGACAATGTGAAAGTACTTTATGGATATAATGACTTGTATTTCATTTTAAACAACAGTTATTTATATATGTTTATACTTTAAATTTAAATTAATTGAAAGTATATTAGTTTATATGAAGAGAGCATAAATACTGATTAGTTTGCCAAATAAGCAAACTCATGACTCAATTTATTATATGTAAATATTGCTACATATAGTGTTGATTTTTTCTTTCATACATTTTTCAATTGTCTAAATGGTTTTATATCCAAAATTAATTTTGAGTTGAGAATAGGTCACACTAGGAACACTGATATTTCATACAACAGCTTAACGAAAAGCATGAAATAATTTTGAAATTTTTCAATTCTATTCACCAAATATACCATTTGCATTTATGTGATAAAAATTCTTACGCAACATAGCACGATATCTCTAATACATCAAGACAGATTGAGAAGGAAAACAGACCAAAATTTATATTTAATTCTCCTTCTTAGGAATAAAGAATATCCACAGATTTTCTAATGGCAGCCTAAAATTTCTTATAACTCATTATTGGTAAACAAAACACCAAATTATAGTAATAATTTAGCTGTTTTTTTAAACATAAAACTCAGAAATTCATCTGTCACCACTGAAAACAGTTGAAAATTATGGACATATGAAATTTTTAGATAGTTCAAAAAGCCAACAAGCCATGCTATTATGGAAAATATATTTTTCCATGCACAAAGATTATTGACAGATACTCATTTATGTTAATTTGAAAAGAAATACAATATGGTACCCTGTTCCAGTAATATAATATTTCCATATACACATGATAGTTTTGAATGAAGAATGAGAAAAGATGCAAGTTGAAAAATTATAAGATGAAACTGATATTCCAATCTAGTTTTTTATATATTCAATTTTCAAATAAAAGATATGCTAGTTTGAAATACATTGGTTTATAAATCACTCCTTTACTTGTTACATTTGTCAATATATATTAATTTTAAAGAGAAAAGATATATATCCTTACATACACTATAAATGTTTTATTTTAAATTACTAATGATATCTTGAATAAGTAGATATTATTTTTTAAATTTATTTTTTTTTATTATTATCGTGCTGGGGGTATATTGTGGCATTTACATTATGTCAAATATATCATACTTGAATTCACCTCCTCCACCATTCTCTTTTATCCCCCTTCCACACATTCTTGGAATAATTTCAACAGGTCTCACTTTTTTATTTACATGCATGTGTACACATTATTTGCACCATATTCACCCTCCTACACCCTTTTCCCACATCCTCCCCCCTCCCAGCGGTACCAACCCCCCAGATAAGACCTATTCTGCCCTCCCTTTCTCTAATTTTGTAAAAAAAATGACATTTTGTTTTTTTAAGATAACTATACAGAGTGTTTCATTGTGACATTTCCATGTATTTATGTATTATAGCCCAAATTGTTTCATCTCCCCATTTTTCTCCTTTCTACCTTAGTCCCCTTCTTCTGGTGATTTCAACAGGTTTAAAAATTCTATATTCATCCTTGTATGGAAAGTACCTCGACCACATTCACCTTCTTCCTTCTTTTACCCTCTCTCTCTTGTATGTGACCTACCCTCAGCATTACCCCTTTTTCAAAATATTGCTTGTATTTGTATTAGGTCTATATTTCACATATGAATATATGTATTTAAATTTATCTTAAAATAAGTAAATAAGTACTTTGTCCTATATAATAAAAAACTAACATTATTATTATTTATAATTTTAATGAGACTCAAGAGAGTAAGTGCAATCTAAAAGATAAAAATAAGGAATCAGGGGAGGGGGATAAAAGAGAACAGTGAAGTGGGTAAGTTCAAGTATGATATATTTGATATATTGTAAGAACCTTTGTAAATGCTACAACATACCCTTACCCAACACAATAACAAAATTAACTTTCCTAATTTAACCAAAAATATTTGAAAAACACTTCAAACTCCTTCAGTTGTTTGAGAAATTTCAGAAATAAATTATTTTGTATATAAATTCTTAAGGCAGAGAATAATCACTGGCCTGCACTCCTGTTTTCAGAATTTCAACATTGGCCACGCCTAGCAGCCTGCACTATTTCTAAGCAGTTTTCTTTAGATTCTTTCTTTGACTATTTTTAATAGATAACTCATCTGGAAGCAATTATTTGCATAAATGAGAGCCAAATTTCTCACTTTTGCTGGCAACTAGTTCCCAAATGAGTTCTCAGACATTTTTCCTTTTTAAAAAAAATTCAGGTTAGTTATCATTTTGTAGGAGGCCTTATCAAATACCAAAGGAAACAGACCCACTGGTCATTCCCACCAGTATACGATCATAGCATGTACAAATTGCCGTTACCTAACACAGATGGAACCACAGCTGCTAAGGTATTGCTTTATCATATAAACATATATGTCTCATGGCCATCAAGACTTTCTCAGTTATTTATTTGAAGATTCCCAATACTTTCTCATCTCATTAATTCCATCATCTCAGAAATTTATAATTTCCTTGTGATAAGAACACTTAAATTCTTCCCTTTGTTAATATGAAGTACATAATATATTATTATTAATTACAAGAACCATGATATGCAATAGAACATGAGAACTTATTCCTCCTATCTAACTATAATTTGTACCAATTGACTATCCTCCCTAGACTTTGGTAACCACTGTACTATTCTATATGTCTATGAGTTTGATTGTTTTAAATATCACAAATAAGCGAGAACATGCAGTATTTACTTCTATGCCTGGCTTATTTAACTTAACCTCTAGTTTCATCCATGTTGTCACAAAGGACAGAATTTCCTAGTGTTTTTTTTCTTGGTTGTACTGAGGGGTTGAACTTAGGGTTGCCAGGCAGGTTCTCTACTACTTGAGCCACTCCACCAGTCCATTTTTAAAAATTTTTTGGGATAATGTCTCACTTTATGCCCAGGCCGACCTGGACTGTGATCTTCCTATGAGTGTTTCCCTGTGTAGCTGGGATGACAGATGCACATCACTGTGCTCAACCATTGATTGAGATGGGGCTCTCCTGAACATTTTGTCTGGACTGGCATCCAACTGCAATCCTCCCAATTTCTGTTGTCTTCCAAGGAGCTAGGATTATAGGTTTGACCCACCCCCTGGTTAATTTCCAAGTGTTTTGAAGTTGGATAGCATTTGATTGTGTACATATACCACATTTAAAAAATATATTCATGTATTGATGGACCCTAAGGTTGTTTCTCCATCTTGGCTACTGCGAATAATGCTGCAATGAAGGTGGAAATGCAGCATCTCGTTAACATATTGATTTCACTTCTTCTGGTTATATATACAGCAATGGAAATGTAGGATCAATTTAGCTTTTGGAAGTATTTCCATACTATTTTACAAAA
Source organism: Castor canadensis (assembly GCF_047511655.1). Taxonomy (NCBI): domain Eukaryota; kingdom Metazoa; phylum Chordata; class Mammalia; order Rodentia; family Castoridae; genus Castor; species Castor canadensis. Next base: position 73,550,827 of record NC_133405.1, on the reverse strand, counting down.
TGGCCCTTCATTATGTTAATATATTGAATCACATATATTGATTTCTTTGTTTTTGTGGGGCTCCCTCTTATTCTACCTAACCTCTTATTTTTAACCTGTACTGTCCCAGTCCTTGGGCCCTTTGCAAATGTCATCATGCTCCCCTCTACCTCCCTGTAATTCTTTTTAGTGACTTTTTAGGATAACCTATGGTCAGGGCTTCCATGTAAGAGGGTTGTATGAATAATGCAGGATGTTTCCCCCCTCCATGTTCAGGGGGACTGAAAACTACATTGAGTATTTGTTTAAAAGAAGCATGTTCTGTAAAGTATTCTATTACCAAATTTCCCATGGAACATCTCCCTTTTTTCTGCAGTCTTTCATGTTAATACCTGGAAAGGGAAAGTATATGGAACTAAGAAGAGATTGCATGGAACTGAATATTAATAGTTGAGTTCATTACCTGATACTATATATTCAGACTCTATCCCCTGTACAATCCCAAGCACAGTGAAATGAGCTGATGATAATTTATTTACTAAGATTCCTTTTAGATAAAGTGCTGAATTTGTTTGTAAAAAAAAACATATATTGATTTTTGTCTGTTGAATCAACCTTGCATTCCAGGGATAAATCCCACATGATCATTGTTGACTATGATCATGTTGACTATGATTTGCGAGTTGAGGATTTTTACAGCTATGTTCCTCACTAGTATTTGTACTTTTCTAATAGTGTCTTTGTTTGGTTTGGGTATCGGGGCAATGTTAGCTTTGTAAAATGAGTTTGAAAATATTCTGTTTTTAAGTTTTTGGAAGAGTTTGGAAAGAACTGATTTTAGTTTCTCTTTAAAGGTATGGTAGACTTCTGTGAAGGTATCTGGTTCTGGGTTTTTCTTTAAGGAGAGATTGTTAATTATTGATTCAGTCAATAATTAAATTACTCATTATTTTATGTTTGTATTTCCAATTTATTTGCAACATTATCCTGAACAAATATTGGGTCAAAGAAGAAATTAAAGTGGAAACTTAAAAATGTTTGGGACAAATTAAAATGGAAACAACTCCAAATGTCTAGTATACACCAAAAGAAGTTCTTTTTTTATGTTGTTGTAGGTTTATTACAGACATTCTTCATCAAAATTAGGTTGCTGCAAATTTCTTGTATGAAAGTGTTAATTTTTTTAAAATTTCATTTCTGAAATATCATACATTAATAATCTGAGGGATTTCATTTTGATAACTCCATATATGTGTATGGTGTACCTTGAACAAATTCATCCCCTCCATTATATTCCCATTTCTACCTCTCCCTCTTCCACACATTTTAAACAGTGTTTGATGAGTTTCATTATCTTGTGTTCATATATATATGCAGCATACTTCCATCCTCTTCAAAGAATATATATAATTCTTTTTGTTTTTTGGTGATAATAGGGTTTGAACTCAGAGCTTCATACTTGCTAGTCAGGTGCTCTACAGCTTGAGCCATGCCTTCAGCCCAAAAGGAGTTCTAAAAGGAAGGGTTATGGCAATAAATGTTTGCACAAAAAAGAAAAATATCTCAAAGAAATAACTGCATCTCAAGCAACTAGAAAAAGAATAAACTAAGCCCAAAGTTAGTGGAAGAAAGGAAAAGACTAGATCAGAAATAAGTGAAACAGGGACTGGAAAAAACAGTGGAAAGTATCAACAAACGTAAGAGTTGTTCTTTAGAAAAGCTAAACAAAATCAACAAACTCCTGGACTAGGGAAAAAAGAGAGGGAAGACTCAATGTCTTAATATGTTTTATGTTTCTATAGCAAAATATCAGAGGCTGCATACTTTATAAAGAAAAGAGAGTTTTAAAAATACTTTATTAGCATATAATAGTTTTATAAGTGGTATACATTGTGACATTTACATATGCTCTTACAATATATCTTAGTTAGATTGACCCCCTTCATCATTCTCATCTCTCCCCTTCTTAAAACAATTTCAACAGGTTTTACTGTGAAAAGAGATTTATTTATCTCACCATTTTGGAACTGAAAGTGCAAGATCAGGTAACATCATTGACTCAGTTGTGGTATGGTACTTCAGGTTAATTGCAACAAGGACAGAATGCATGGAAGAAGGAGAGATGACATAGCAAGATTGTAAGTCAAGAGATTAAGGAGCCAGGCTTACTCATTTTATAACAACTCACTCTCGTGGTAAACTAATCAATGTCCCATGAGCACTACATTAATATCTTCCAAAACATTTTGTCCAATGAATTAATAATCCTCCACTAAGTGTCATAGTTCCACCACCTTTTAAAGTTTCCACACTGAGGAATAACCTTCCAACACATGAACCTTTGGCGAATAAATCACATCCAAAGTATAGTACTCAAATAAGTAAAATAAGAAATGAAAGAAGAGTCATTACAACTGCTAACATAGAAATACAAATGATCATAAAAGACTTGTTCGAACAAATATATACTAATAAGTTGGGCATCCTAGAAGAAATGGACAAATTCCTAGATACATATACTCTATTTTAAGTGACCTATCTCTGTAATAGACTGTGATAATCTAGGTTGTTTGTAATTCACAGTAAAATACTGTTTCAGCTATTATCTTGTTGGGTCCTCACAAGCACCCTGAAAATCGGGCTTAGAAATGATTTTGTCTTACTTTACAGATGAGAAAGAGAGAAAGGGAAAAATATCACCCTTTTCTGAGTGCTTACTTCTTAACTGGATGTCCTCCATATACAATCTTATTTAATTGTTAAAAGTTGTCCAGTGGTATAGGTATCATCACCACTCCATACATAAAAGAGAGGAAAATTTCAGAGGTTGCATTAGTTACCCAAAGTTATACAGTTAATTGGTAGAGTCAGGGAATTGGGCATAGGCTTTAAGACTACTCTTCTGGCTGTGGCTTACTCCCTGTAAATATGTCATCCCAATATAATTCCCAAGCCAATTCTTTAATGCAAGTATTTAATCCTAAAGTATTCCCCCAATAGGCTTCAGAACCACATTTTTTCCTTAGCGAAATCAATGTGCACTCAGCAAATGCATTACGTACAGAAAAGTATTATTGGGTAAACTCACTAGGATATATGGGTAAATCCTATCTATATTTCAATGACTTACAGAAGTCAACAATATTTTCAAAATGAGAACTAAACCAGTTTCTCTTAGTTCTTAGTCATTTCAGTTGCCCCTTTTTTCCTGTTCCCCACCTCAGGTTGGTGCCAATTTTCTAACCTAGTCTTGCCCCACTTTTAGCATAAGAGCTTGTGCTTGGCTCTGGGTATCTCCATGTGTTTTTAAGAATCTCCAAGGTTGTAATGGTGCTCTGATACCAGACAGCTACATTACATCTTTCTCTGTATCCATTCTAATGAAATCTCCTCTCATTTGTATCCTTCTGCCCAGCTTACACTACCATATGCTGAAGTGGGATAAATAGTAGGAATCTAATCATGAATGTGTCCTTCAAACTTTAACTTCATCTTCATTCTCAACAGATGTAATAAAATAATCTATAAGTTCAATGCTGTGTCAACCAAAATCTAAATAAGATTTTTTTCATAGAATTAACTTAAATTCAGATTTTAGACTAAATGAGTATCTAAATTAAATGTAAAATGGCAAATTGATGTTTGGGCAAAAAGGGTACATGAGTAGAAACTATTGTACTAGACATTATGGTATATACTAGAAAAGCAAAGCAGTATGGTATTGGTTAAAGTTAAAACAAATAGCTCAACAGTACTAAAGAGTTTGCTAACAGATTACATAATTAGTATATGATGTAATTAATGAATAAAATTAGTGCATGATTATATAATTAACAAATACTGTGGATACAAATATTAACAAATAATATGGATACAAAATCATCATGTGATAAAATAGTATTTCAAACTGTGGTGATTGAATGTGTTAGTTTTTGAGACGGTTGTTGATTTAGGAAAAAGTTAAAGCCGTACCTCATAGAATTCACAAAAATTTATTTTGGAATAAAAATCCCTGAAATAAAAAAGTAAGGGTTATAAAAACATTAATTGAAAACACTAATATATGATCGGGGGGTTAGGTATTACTTTTTAAAAGAAACAGAAGAAAAAATAAAAAGTAATAAATTTAACTATTTCACTAGAAAATACTAAAAAGCAGTTCACCAAAGAGGATATACATGTGTCATATAAGCACATGAAGAGATGTTCAACATCCTTCGCCATTAGGGACATGCAAATTAAAATCACAGTGGGCTATCAGTACATACCCATTAGAATGGCTAAGATAGGAAACAGTGACAATATAAAATGCAATTGAAAAGTCATAGAAACCAAATTATTCATACATTGTTATTGGTACCATAAAATGGTATAGCCTCTCTGGAAAGAGTACAGCAGTTCCTTTTAAAATTAAGCACATATGACCCAGCAATTTTCACTTTTGGTCATTTATCCCAGATGAATTCAACCTTATGTCTATTTTTAAAAAAAAAACCTGCACAAAAATACTCATTACACCCTTATTTGTAATATTCCTAAACTGGATACACTTCATGTGGCTAAATGGTGAAATAAAATTATTGGTTAAATAAATACTATGGAATATGAAGGAGCAATGTTGAATGAACATTTGATACAGGCAACAACCTAGACAGATCTCAAGGATATGATGGTTAGTGAAAAAAAGACACTCTCAAAAGGTTACATGCAGCATGTTTCCTTTTGTACAATAATTTCAAAATGATAAAATTATAGAAAACAGATTACTGGTTGTCTGGATTTAAGTCTGGTAAAGAAAGAAAAGATGTAACTCTAAAGGGATAGCATGACAGAGACCTTTGTTGTCATTGAAGAGCTGTGCGTGGTAATTAAAGTGGTAGTTGTAGGAATGTGCACATAGGAATAAAATGACATAGAACTACACTCACATACACAAATGAATATTATAAAAAATAAGAATGTAAAATGGATAGAAACTAGGTAATATTTGTAATCCTTTAAATAATGCCACAGCAGTATTAATACTTGGGTTTGATGTTGAGCAACAGGTACTTAAAAATGTAATCATTATGGAAAACTGGTGAAGAGTACAAGGGACTCCATGCACTAATTTTACAACCTTCTATGATTCTATAATTGTTTCAAAATAAAAGGTTAAAATGAACAAAAAGAAAGGTATTAATAAATTTGACTACATCATTATTTAACATTGTGTATGACAAAATATGCTTTCTTAAATTATAAGACAAATGATAGAATTAGAAAAATATTGAAGTATTTAAAACAGCAAAAGAATAAGTATCTTGAATGTTTAAAATATTCTAGGAAATCAATAACAAAAAGAGAAATATTTGAATTGGAAATTGTTTAAACAGCTTAAAGACAGGGAAAAGCATAAGCTGAATGCACATATGAAATAAAGTTAAACCTTGTTAATTATCAATAAAATGCAAATGAAAACTTTTTTTTCTACCAAGAAAGTTGCTCAAAATACAGGATTGGGGAACTGAACACTTTTAAGCACTGGGAGTATCAGTTGGTACTACCATCATTGGGAATGCAATTTGACAGCATCTATCAATATTTAAAATGTGCCTATACAAAAACACATGCTTACTATGACAAAGAAACTATACAAAGATGTGGTAACTGTGAAAAGAAATTTTTGTACCTGTGCACAAAGAAACATATGTAAGGATGTTCAGTGTTGCTTGCAATAGTGGAAAACTGGAAACATTCTCTATGCCAATTAAAAAGGAGTTTGTTGAAAAATCATGATTTATGTATAACATAGATTACTATAATCATCTAAGCTTGATGAAACCCATACTAGACTTCTGACCTACAGAAATTGGCAGTTTAAAAGACTTAAGGTATGTGAGCAAGTTGTCCACAACCACTTTGAAACTTTTATCAGGAGTATAGATCTAATTAATTACCTCAAGATATTTTGTGTATTTTGTCTACACTAAAAGGGAGAAGAATGGATTTATATTCTCATAGAAAGATGCAGGATGGTCTTCCACCTTCATCTTCCCTTGTTTATCTTTAATCCTATAATTTCCACTTCATTAATGTATGAGGTTCAACATGAAAATTGGGGTTTTTCAAACCTGATTCTCCCTTTGGAGCCAGTCTCCACCTGCATCTCAAAAGGTCAGATTAACTAGAATTTCTCTTTTGTTCTGCCTTTGGTAGATCCCTCTAGTAATTTATTGAATACTTTCTGTTCTGGTTTTGCGCTTACTCTTACAGTATGTTCAATGGAACTAGAAAGAGGGAACAGAATAATTAAGAGATTTTTTTCAAGTCACATTTCTTGCTACATGGGATCTTTCTATTAGATTATGGAACAGAAAAAATATTTTCTTCATTATTTTCTTGAATGACAATACAAATTTCTTCCCCATCAGCAAGGATAGTTGCAAATTTAACTGCTAGAAAGCTCTGAATTATGCATGTTTCAGGAAGTCTGCTGAACTGCAAGTCCAGCTATTCTCACCCTGCCAACTCTTCTTCCCTTCACTCACCTTCTCAATCTCCTCTTATTTCCTCTTCTTTCTTATTCCTCTTTCTCCTTTCTCTTGATTAAGGGAAAAAGCTGTTTGATGTCTAGACAAAAGCTTATAATCGCCATCTACTGGTTATAAGATTTCAGTACATGATGTGACTGTATGAAAATTTGCATGCTTGGTCATTATCCGTATCTACGAGGTGATTATACCCCTCTTTGGCTGCACAGTTCAAATTGTTTCCTGAAAAAAGTAAGGTGGTTTTTTTCAGGCTATTTTTTTTCATAGGATGTGCATCTAAGAGATTTTTAAACTAGAATTACTTAAATTTGCTAAGCCTCTCCAGGAGAGAGATTCAGCTCAACTCACCAAGTGTTTGGCTCACAGGAAGAATTGAATGAGTGCATTTTCAGCAAATATTTATTGAATTGCTTTCCTGACACAGAAACAAAAGTTCTCTTTTTTGCTTCCATCAAAGTCAACTGGCTATAGCAACAACTGCCCAACTAGATTGCCTATCTTTATAGCCTCCCCCTCTAACTCATCCTACTTTGTTTGCTAGATTAATTTTCTTGGTTTGAGTTCTTTGTTGATACCAAAAACATTTGAAAGTTTTCATTGACTCCCTGTTACCCACAGGAGGAGACTCAAAATCATTCCCTTTCACATCTCCCATCTCTTAAATCCGACTTCATCTGAGTTTGCTATTGTCATCTCCTACAGCTCCCCTTCACAACCAAAATAAATTATCCATCATTTTCAAAGCATTCTGTTCATTTCACTGTGTACCTTCTGTGCAGAATTCAACAACTCTACTTGTTTCACATTTTGCAATGTTTATCCTCTTCAAGTTCTCTTATAAAATGCCTTCCTTTTAAAGTCTGCTCCCATCATCAGTAATATATAAATTCCCATGGTTGAAGTGCCCTCTCTTGCTTCTAAACTCCCAAATCACTCTCTCTTGATGTTTCTTGTGTGTTGTGTTTTTTGCTTTGTATTCTAGTTATTTGTTACATGTTTTATCCTTCTTACTATATGGTGAGTTTCATAATCACCATAGCAACTATTAATACTTACTGAATACTAATAAATCAGGGTTGCTAAGCAATTAATATAGTATTTAGTATGTAGAAATTTTTGAATAAGTTTTACCTATCATTAATATTAGTTGTTGTTGCTCATTGTTAAACAAATAACAAGCATCCACTGCTTTTTCAGAAATATTTAACTTCTGAAATCCTAGAGTGCAACTGTAGTTCTCTCATTTATTTTTTTTCTTTTTTCAATGGAATTGTCTTCTTTTGAAAATACTTGGAGGCAGGCAACAATCAGAGTTACTCTGCTTTTTGTTGAATTCTGTTTTCTCATTTTATAGCTACATGACTTTGGCTACATCAATCCCTCTGTGCTTCAGTTTCTTCATGTACAAAGTAGGGATAATATCTATAGAGTCCTTGTGATTATGTAAGTTAACATAAGTAAAGACTTATGACAATGTTTGAAACATAATAAATGTTACAAAATTGTTAGCTATTGTTATTTATAAAACAACAGCACGAAACAGGTAGTTTGACATACATTTTCTCATTTAATCCTAAAACAATTCTCTGATATAATTAGTTTTTCTGTTTTGCAGATGGGGAGACCAAAGCTAAGAAAATTAAGCCACAAAGCTACTGACAGCCAGAGCAGAATTCAAATACAAATGTGTTTGCTACACCCTAGAAATCTAGAAAGGCATTGCTGTCAGTGTTAAGGAGAGCTAAGCACATTTGTAAATGCAGACAATGGAGGAAGTTGTACATGAGGTAGGATTTAAAGGAGACACTGCCATAAAATGTTTCTACCTCCTTCAGTGCTATAAGTTAGTATGCCCTTATTTTGTTCTATGAGTATTGTGCTCTTCAGACTCTTGGGAGGGATAACACTGCAACATGAATAAGTTTACCCCATTCATTAATGCCAACAGGAATTCTTGAAAGAGAAATTTCCGGGAGGAAACTATTTTTCTTAGGCCAACTCTGATATAATGCACCCTATTCAGAGAACCTGCTCTAACTTGGGTTCTCCATCTCATTTTGGAAGCAGCAAGATTGGAGTAACTGTTAAAGGCCCTAGGTTGAAATCCCAGCATTACTAATTTCTAGCTATGAAACCTTGGGCAAATCACTGAGTCTGTTTCATTATCTTTGAAATGGAGAAAGTAAATACTTTTACATTCAGATTATCACTATCCAATGTATATATGAATCAAAAATCATACCAAGACTTACAAATATGTCAATCAAAGAATAAATATGCCAAAGAATGAAAAAATATTTATAGTGATTAAATTAGTTCACAAGCACAAAAAAAAGTCTTGGTGCAGTTCTTAACACATGTCAAGTACTTAAACACTATTAGCTATTTTATTCCACTTTCTGTTGGCTGCAGTGGAGGGAGTCTCCTATCTCCATACAGAGGTCTTTTTCACTGTGCTAATAATAATAATAACAATAATCATAAGCATACCCCTAACATATGTATGACTTTACACTTTCAAGAAAGAGACTCTTTGTTTATGTTATCTTACCTTAACCAAATTAATTCTAAAGGATTGAGATTTGAATTATCATAGATGTCTTATTCTTCTGCTTGCTATCTTTGTCTCTAAGGTAGTTTTTCATCCTCTACCAACAGCCTTCACTTTTGCTCCCATAAGAAAATATGTAACAAATTTGCCAATAATGTTTATATTCATGTCTTAATCAGTTTCAAGACCTTGAGAAATGTCAGGCACTACATGCATACAAAAGTATCTCTCAGGAAGAACAGGAGGAGGAGGAGGAAGGAAGAGAGGGCAATAGGGAATGAATATGATCAAATTTTCTATAGGCATGTTGAAAAATGGCACAACAAATCCCATTAGTTTGTACAGTTGATACACACTAGTAAAAGAGAAGGCATCTTTCAGCAATGTGGAAATAGAAGGGCTGTTGAAGAACAAAGTGGCCATTGTTCAGCAGATAAAATGGAGTAGCAGAATCTAAGAAATAAAGGTTTGCCATTATGTACTTGAAGTTTTTCTGCTTTTTTTCCTCTTTTACCTTTTTAAAATATTCTTTCCTTTGTTCATTTTACTCTCCAAACACCAGTCATGCCAAACTTTGAGATTCCTGACTTTCATTATTTAAAGTACAGCCTTAAAGTTCTTTTTTAAAATTTTAAAAAGCTTAAAGATTTCATTAGCATATAATAGTTGTACAGGGGGTTACATTGTGATATTTACATATGTGCTTATAACATATCTTAGTTAGATTTACCCCCTCTATTGCCTTCCCTCATCCCCTCCACCCCTTAGAACAATTTCAATCCTCTATTTCATACATGAATACAAAATACATTTACAATATTTACCATCACTCACCCTTTCCTATGCCCACTCCTCTCCCACTGGTAGATATCCCAGGAAAAGATTTGTTTTACCCTCTTCTCCCTCATTTTTTTAAAGTATATATTGATAGCCCAAGGGGGTTTTGCCTTAATACTTCAGGCATATATATATATCATGTTTTAATCAACTCAATCCTCCCTTACTTACCTTTTTCTATCACCATGCTCCCCTAATATTCAATAGCTTACAGTACAGTATATTTATATATACATGGGTTGTTTCAATATTTTTCATTCTCTAAGACTTTCATTCCCTCTCCCACCTCTTGTAGTCCCCTTAGACACAATTATACAATTTTGTTCTCTCTCTCACTATATATGTATGTGTGTGTATATATATATATATGTATATATATATATATATGTATATATGTGTATATGTATATATATATATATGTATATATGTGTATATGTATATATATATATATATATGTGTGTATATATATATGTATATATAGATGACCATATATGCATTTATACATTTATTTAACTTATAGGTCTAGCTTTGACAAATGAGGGAAAATTTGTGACCTTTGAATTCTTGAGCCTGCTTACGTTACTTAGCATGATGTTCTCCAGTTCCATCAATTTTCCTGCAAAAAACATAGTTTCATTCTTCTTTATGGCTAAATAAAACTCCACTGTCTATATATACCACACACAACAAGTGTGACACAGTCTCCAGCGTTCAATATAGTTACCAGCTGTCTTGAAATTTCTTGACCATCCAGTCCTTGGCTACCCAGGATGCCCAGGAATAATGGGCAGACTCTTCCAAGTTGTTACTCTTGTTCTTCTACCTTTGTCTCAATTTTCTTTTTTTTACCAACCTGATGGAAAATGATTCAGTTTGTGCATTTCATAACTATATTAAGTATAGTCAAAGGGAGAAAATACTGAGTTCCTTCCTATTTAAAGCAAAAGAGAACTTTAAAACAATTTAATGAATGCTACATTATTATCAAATTATGGGCTAATAACACTTATCAACCTATTTCATGTTTCTGGCTACTGCCAAAAGCATTTCGTAGATCTGTGCTTTTCCTTATTTCCAAGGTTTGCTACAAAGCATTAAGGGGATATCATTTATAAGGTGTCCAACTGGGTTTTCAAAAAATATTGTATTTGGAAAAAATTCCCAAATTAATTATATACTCTATGCCTGAGATTCTTAATGTTTCTTTATTGTACAACATTCAAATAAGTCTGTGCTTTTCATGAAAGGGTGAATACAATAACGATACTTAAAAGAAATGGTGAAATTAAACAACTAATTGTGACTCACTGAGTTCCCTAAAGCAGACATACCATGTTTTGACGGTTTGTGTCTGCTAATATAAGGCATCTCACATACCCTCAAGAGTAGTAAGATGCATTGTGAATGAACTTAAGGAGGAAATTACATTTGCTTCATTTACTGGAGACAGCAAAACCTTTGAGTTTTGTTAGCAAAATTTGTGGTTAAAGAGAAAGGTACTAATGATATTTCATCCCATAGATCACAAATCAATCAAAATTTCTTAAGCCATCATACCCACTTTTAAACAGTAGAAATAGAAGCAGGAACCACAGACTTTTGTTCCAGTCCTGTCAATTTCCAGCTGTATGGTCCTGGGCCATGGAAATGAGACTTATTGCTCTAGCCTGACACTTAAGTTGAAGATGAAAATCTGACACTTTTTTTTTCTTTTTAGAGAAAGTTTTTAAAAAAATTTAATTACTTCTCTCTGTGTCTCTCTCTGTCTCTCCCTCCCTCTCTTTTACTTACTGAACCACTTGAGGGTAAGCTGCAAAAATCTTGACTCTTCATCCCTAAATATTCAGTATTTCCAAAGAACAAGCACAAAATCTTATAAAACAATAGTACAATTATCAAAGTCAGGACATTTAACATTGATGCAATTCTTTTATCTTGTACAATAGAATAATAAATTTTCAAATGTTGCAAACTGCAGGAAGGATGACATGTAAGGTGACCCAAACAGAGTGAAGAAGGAACAGGATTAGGCCAGAAGAGAAGGTAACATCATTGCAAGAATTGTGTGAACTTCAAAGCCTTCAGTTTGTTTCAGTTAACCCTCATTTAAAATGATCCCCAAAGTATTATGTTCTGGACAGCTATTCTTTCCCTTTTCTTCTTCCTTTTCTCAAGCAGTTGGACTGAGAATCTATAGCAAGGAAAGAAGCAACTCCTGATAAAATAAAGGTATCTGATTAAACTGTTACTGATCAAACCTTAATTTTAAAGTTAAGCAGAATGGTATCAAGAATGCACTGGAACAGAACACATTAACAACAAATAAAAAAAGCAAGAGAATGTGGATTCCTTCTTTGATGAACAACAAAGAATGAACACTTCAAATCCAACGTACACGAATTCCTTTTCAATCATTTCTTATTTTTTCCAACTTTTAGATGACAGTCTAAGTCATGATATTAAGTAGGGCAAGAACCTAAACAATGCTGGCAGATGTTGAATGTATTTGCATGTTGCACTGATGTGCTAAAGAGGACTGTTTATCACTGCTTCAGAAATTCTATAAATGTAATTGTCTAGAAAGAAAATGAGTGAGAGGAATACTTAGGCATTAACTATGCTTCCTAAAATATCCAAAGTATCCAAGGGTTAACACTGCCTAGATCCTATCCTAAAGATTGGGATGGATGGAATTTGGAGAACAGAGACTGTCAGATAGTCATAGATCTTTAAGGCCTAGACATATTGGTAAAGTTTCTGAGCTATCTTTAGGAATGAATGTAAGCCAAAGAAGAGAAATGAAACTATATTCTGGTAGCAAAAAGTGTCCGTATTAGAGAGGTGCATATGACTAGCAAATGCTCAGCTTCTGTATCTTGTGCTGTGTAGTTGTTAAGTATGTGGGCTGTGAAGCTCAGATTGGCTGGGTACAAGTTCAGTTTACAACTTAGAACTTGCTGTTTAATTTTGAGCAAATTACTAAATACATATGTGCTCCAATTTCCCTGTGTACAAAATTGAAATATATTTTTGTTTCATAAGATCATTGTGAAATTACATATACACACACACACACACACATATATATGTATATACATGTATGTAAATGCACACAGATCCACTATGAATTCACAATTTCATGGTGGAAATTTTGGAGGGGGCTTAGTTAGAGGAAGGTCACTGGGGGCATGTTCTTGGGGGTTATATCTGATCTTTTGCCTCTTTCAACTTCCTGGCCACCATTATGTGAGCAACCTCCTCTGCCACATGCTCCCATCACTATGACATTCTGCTTCACCTCATGTCCAATACAATGGAGCCAGAATACCATGGACTGAAATCTCTGAAGCCACGAGCCAAAATAAATCTTTCCTCCTTTAAGTTGTTTTTGTCAGAAATTTTGTCACAGTGATCCAAAACTGACTAATACAGTTCTACATTTTATTACAATTTCTCCCTTCTCTGAAATCATCTATTTATGCCCTTAGTACTACATTTTATAATTTGTATTTTAATTATTGGTAAAATCACTGATCTCCTTTACAATGAACCCCTGATAACAATGATCACTTTTATTTTAATCAGAACTTTTTATTTGCAATTAGTAGAAACCCAACTCAAACTGGTGTTAGCAGTTGAATAAAAAAATGTCAAAAAAGAATTCGTTTCTTTTGTCTTCTATGCTTATGTGTGTATATTGGGGTTTTGGTAGCTCTATTTCTACACTTCAATAGCAATAAGTCCATTGGAAAAAAATTGTCTTTCCAAAAGTTCCAGCGATAATTCTAGAGTTAAGTCTTAAACCAACTTAGTCATATATCTATGGTTTAGGTGGTGGTGATTTTGATTGGCTAGATCTAGGTCATATGACAATACTACTTGTTACCCAATGATGTCAGCCTACTGGTACCACATAGACTGAGAGTGAAAAAGGGTATCTCCCAGAGGGAAATTAATATGGGGTTAGTATAAAAAGAAAGAAGGGATGTTAGGAAAGAAAAATAATACTGTGGCATTTTTTAATCCATGCCTTACCTTATGAATATGGAAGAAATTATAGTCAATATCCTTAGTCTCTTGCATTAGTCTAATCCTAAATAGCTTACAAGTCCACACATACACTGAAGACAACATCTTGAATGACCAGTAAGGGAAATAATGGAAACATCTATTTTGAATATCATCTCATATTAGGCTTCCTCAACTTCCATTTCTGGCCAAAATGAAGTATCGGGTCAGATTCACTATTGTTTCTGAAAAATGACCAAGGAAACCAGGAAAATACATAAAATATCATTTTCTGGTAGTACTAGGGTTTGAACTCAAGACTGTGTGTTTTCTAGGTAGATGCTCCACTGCTTGAACCATTTCTCCCGAATTTTTCACTCTGGTTATTGTGGAGATAGGATCTCGCTTTCTGTCCAGGCTGGTATGGACCACATTCTTCTTATTTTATACTCCTATCATCTGGGATGATAGGCACACATCACCACATCCAGCTTTTTATCTGTTGAGATGGGTTCTTGCTAACTTTTTGCCCAGGCTGGTCTGGAACTGTGATCCTCCCAATGTCAGCCTTCCAAATAGCTAGGATTACAGCCACTAGTGCCCAGCTTAAAAATATCAGTTTTTCAGATGTTGGCTATCAGGAAACAAATGACAATAGTTCCTGGGAAACGGAAAACAAATGCTGTGAGTCCTATAGTTGCTCCGGTTACTGTCTTAAGAGAGTTTCTAGGCCACATAAGAAGAGTGAATTCAGACATGATAAACTCTAGGTCTTAAAGAAAAGTAGCTGAGTGTTCAAGTAGATCAAATTGGCTAAAGGTCACAAAACAAAATATCAAAGAAAGAGAGATGCAGAACAAGAATCTTGGGGAACTGCAGAAGATACCCCTTGAGTATACAGAGAGTACTCATCAGTGCATATAAAGATAACTACTGGAGAAAAAAACATCAGATAGTATTACACAGAACAGTGTTATCATAGGCCTAGAATTAGTGCCTGTTACTCTCAGATTAGTATACCTCATAATTAACATTTAGCAAGGTACTTAGAAGAGGTTTGCCTCAATGATAGGAATAATGAGCCTTGAGTCTAGACTCCAGACAATGCTGCACTGGTCTTCTAGAACAAATGTTACAAAGAAAAGTTGCAATGATTAAACTCTTTCTGAGAAACTTAACTATAGCCAAAAATATTCATAGGAATATAAAAGTATGCAGCATCCAGAAAGGCAAAATTCATATTTGGTATCTATCAACAATAGCAGTCATGAAAAGAAGCAAGCAAAGGTATAGGAAGAAGTATCAATCCATCAAAGGTGATACAGAATGGACAAAATGTTAGAATTAGCAGACAAAGGATGCTAAACCAGTTATTATAAGTGTATTCCATATGTTGAAAAAGCTGAGACATAAAATATATAAATAGAACCCAAGTCAAACTTTTAAAAATGAAAACTAAATGCTTGAGATTTAAAATTCATTGGCTGGGATTAAAATTTATAAAATTACATATCTTAGAAGAAAAAGTTAGTGAACTTGAAGACACAGCAATAAAAGCTATTCAAAATGAAACACAGAAGAAATTAAGAGTATAAAGAGCATCAGTAAGTTCTGGAACAATTTTAAGGGACCTGATATATTTGTAGTTACAGTACCCAAACATGGGAGACAAAATATCTGAAGACATAATGGCCCCAAATTTTCTCACCTTAATGTAAACTATAAATTTATAGGTTTGTACAAGATGTTCAATGAACACCAATTAGAAGAAACATGAAGAAAACTAAATTATGCCGAAGCATATCTTAATCAAATTTCTAGAATAATAAGTGATAAACGGAAAATCTTAATATCAGCCACAGAACAAAAAAGATGGCAGCATTGTTCTCAGGAATAGTGAAAAGCAGGAACACAGTGGAGCAGCATGTTTAAAGTACAAAATGTAAAAAACAAAAAAGCCTTGTCAAACTATAATACCATAATACTAAGTGAAAATATTTTTCAAAAATGAAGATGTAATAATGACTTTTTTGATACAGAAAAAAATGGAAGACTACATTGCCAGCAGACCTATGCTACAAAAAAGGTTAAAGAAAGTACTTCAGGCAGAAGGAAAACAATACCCAGATGGAATTATGGATCTGTACAAAGAAATAAATAGCAATGATGTATGTATGTACATATTTATTTTTTGTTTAAATCTGTTTAAAAGTAATGGTGTCTTTAGAAAAATAATTAAAATATGTGCTACACAGAACATGTATGTAAAATGTATGACAAAATTATAAAGGCTGAGAAAGGAGGAAATGGAAGTTCTTATACTATGTATGAGGTGATATATATTTTAAGGTAACTTTGATAAATTATAGCTAATAAGCCAATAAAACAGTTAAGATGCCACAACAAAAATGCTCAATAAGCCGGCTGCTGACGGCTCATGCCTGTAGTCCTAGCTACTTGGAGGAAGAGATCAGGAGGATTGTAGTTCAAAGCTAGCCCAGGCAAATAGTTCCTGAGACCCTACCTGGAAAAAACCCAACACAAATCAGGGCTAGTGGAGTGGCTTAAGTAGTAGAGCACCTGCCTAGCAAGGGTGAGGCCCTGAGTTCAAACCCCACTACCACAAAAAAACAAACACAAACAAAAAAGCTTAATAAATCTAACTGAGTGCAGACAAAAATGAAAAGGGGACAATTAAGGGATGAGACTAATGAAAATATGTAAGAGTGTAGATTTAAGCCAAAATACCATTTATCACATTAAATAGAAATAGTCCAAATGCCCCAATTAAAGGCAAGAGATTCTCAGAGTGTACAAAGAAAATCAAGACCCACATACATGTTACCTAAAGAAGTTCACTGCAAATATAAACAAGTTAAAATATAAAGGGATGGAAATTGACATACAATAGTATAATCAAATTAAAACAAGTGATCAATATCATGTAAGCAATGTTAGGAAGACAAACATAAAAAGTGCTCTTTTCACAGTATTTCCTTATATATGTCAATAAGCAAATGGCATTTTGGATCCATATAGTAGTCAAAGTAAATAAAATTGTAACAATTTGGTTTCTGAAAGCAAATTAAGTCCTGATATGTTGTGGTGTGTGCTCTTATCACAACCAATTTCAAGCACGTTTAAATTGACCAGCCCACAAATTTAATGAAAATTTAAACAATAGGCCCTCATTACCAGTTATGGACAGTTTCAGCATACCATTGAATTCATGTGAGCATATAGTCGTCATATTCCTGCCAAGTGGCTCTTCTGAAGCGAACATGTTTAGACCAGTCATTTAGAATTCAAATCCTGAAAAATTAAAAGGATGCAGTAAGGATCCAGGGACTGTAAAGGGATGTGTTTTAACTTTGAAACAGGAGTTTTAGCAGCAGTCTATACTCTTTTTCCTCATTAAATTATTTACCTTTTTTGGCCTTAGTATATAATAAATCCTAATACTTGCTTCTCTAATCAATAAAAATCTGAGTGGACATTAACATTTCATCATGGAAACTATGTATGATGCAGATGAGAGGACAGGCCTTTGGAGGTGTTCAAAGTGATTCCACTTATTGAAGTCTTGAAAGAAGTTAGTCTAAATGTCCTGGATTTTATCAACTTCCAAGTCATATCCATTTGTCTCAGTCTTTTCTAACAGACTGGAACTAATGTGTAATACTGATGGAGGGCAAACTAAGGTTTCTCATGATGAATGTTAAAGGAAATTTTGATGATTGCTGAGTTCTCATATTTATTAATGCTATTGTAGTATGTGGGGCAGGGAGGGAAAGGGGGTGATGTAGGTGGATTTGGATTTTATTATTTAGGATTCATTAATAACACAAGGGGGTTTCATGTGACAATTCCATATATGCAAACACTTCCTTAACCCTCTCTCTCTTCTTTTTCTTTTAAAAACTATATTTAGTGGGTTTCTTTATGCTATATCCATATATATATACACACACACACACACAATTGAGTATTACTTAGCCATAAAGAAGAATGAAATCATGTCATATGGAGGAAAATGGATAGAACTGGACATCATCACATTGAGTGAAATAAGCCAAGCCTAAAAACCCCAAGTATTCTATATGTGGAATCTAGGTCTAAAATGATAAAAATAATAATGGGACTTGAATGCAAAAGGTTGATTGTTGTGGGGGGGGGGCATCAATAGGAAGAGGAAGGGAAATGGAGAGGGTACTAGGGTGTGAAGAGGGTTTTGTTCTTTTTAAATTATTAATGTCACGTATAAAATGAGGTAGTGACTATAAAAAGATAATGATGGGATTTCAGGCACCACACCTTAAAAATCAAGGAAATTGTTTCTCAAAAGCGGAACATTTAAATGACTGCACATAACACTATGGGTATAAAATTCATTTGTCCTAACTTGCAAGAGGTTGTCCTTAACTTTGGGACTGAATACACCATACTTCTCTCAGTCCACTCCTAACCTCCAAATAGTGAATTTTTAAAACTATAACGAATATTATCAGAAACAAAAGCTATCATGTTTTTCTGGAAGATAAATCAGGTGGCGGGGAGTGGGGGGTAAGTCCTGTTCAGAGTATGCATGTTTTCCATTCGGTGTGTTAGGGATTCAAGAGCAGTATGTACTAGCTGAGAGAGCCAAAAGTAAAGACTATTAGAAATATTCCACCTCACTCACTTCTCAGTTCAGAAAGAATCCTAAATTCCCAACTGACAATCTGTACTGAACACAGCCAGCAAGGGGCAATCTTTACTGGTCAAGTTAACTCTCTGGCCTCTAAAGTGAAACAATTCTGCTATTTAATGGTGCTTGGCAGCTCAGCCTTATTTTGCAGTTCAGGATATGAAGAACTGGGAGTAGTGGGGGAGGAAGGAAAACAGGGACAGTAAAAGATAACAGAATGTGAGATTATGGCAAAAGCCTAGGATCCAATATCAGTTATTCTCAAGCCTTTTGTCACTATTTTCTGGTGACCTTGAGCACATCTATTTTCCTTCTGAATTTCATTTGTATCATTATAAACAATGAAGGTATTGTACTGATTTTTAAAGGCCTTTCTAGTTTCAAGATTCCATGATTCTAAGGTTGCCTCCAATTCTTCAGGAGAATAAAAACACATAATCGCTGTTAGGCATATGATCTAGTTTAGTTTACAAAATGCTCTCCACTGATACAATGTGCTTTGATCCTAGCAGTAGCCTTCTACGATAGGCTTGAGTATGTTATTCTCCGTTGACAGATGAAGAAATTGAGGCTCAGAGACTAATACTTACTGATCATTTACTCTGTCAATGTATGAAGCATGTAACATGGATCATCTCCTTTGTTCTCATAATGACTCTTTGAGGAGTTTCATGGTAGGTAATATAATTATTTACACTTTACAGATGAAGACACTGAGACACAAAGAGAATCACTGATTTACCCATGGTCATCTAAGTAGCAAGTGCCTAAGTTTTAGAGATTTGCACCTAACAAATACGTCATATACTGTTTCTCTTTTAAGAACACAAATGAACTCTTGCCTACAGGAATAAGATGCAAGGATGGAAGAACACTCCAAATGAGGGAAAGCATAAACCTGCTTTGGACAGGCAGACTCTTAGCAACATTGTGAATATAGTTTATCTTTTTTGCCTTCGGACATGTCCATCTTTACCACGTTCCCAGTACCAATCAAGCAAGACTCATTCCTTAGGCTCTACTCTCTAAAGCTCAAGAAGATAGCAAAGCAGTTTCTAGGGCAAGGGTTCACAGTCCTCACTAGCTATATATGAATCTTTAAACAGCTTCACCTTAGAGAATTAGATTCAATTGGTATAACTGAAATTCAGTTTTGTAAGCTTTCAAATGTGACAATTTTAATGCTTAGTCAGGGTTCAGAACAAAAGTTATTCTCATTCTCACCTATTTGTTGAAAAAATGCGCAAACTCCAAAAATTCTGATGTAATTCATTTGGGGTGATATCTCAACTTTGGGATTTTTATAAGGTCCCAAATGATGTTAATTAATCCATTGTAGAAAATAATGGATCTAGTCAAAAGGCCTAAGATCTACTATAGGCTTCACCACTTACTCAAGCTAAGTAACATTGGGTAAATAACATTTGAGACAGTGTCTTCATCTTAAAAATAGAGAAAATACTAATCCCAACATTGTGGTGTTATCTGAAAATTAAATGAGATAAGCCTTGTAAGGGGTTAACATCTGGCATGTACTAAGTATAATGATAATCTGAGATTTAGGAAGTTATTAGATAAAAAGTATCAAACTAAGTCTTGCCAAAGCACTACTTCTCAAATTTTAGTAAGCATCAGAATCACTCGTAGGCTTGTTAACAGATTGTCTCTCTTCACCCATACTTTAGGTTCTAGTGGGAACAATACTGAGACAAGTTCTTGCTATGTAGCCCAGACTGATCTCAAATTTGTGAACCTCCTGCCTCAGCTTCCCAAGTGCTGGGATAACAAATGTGCTCCACTGGACCAATCTCAATAAAGTACATTTGTAACAAGTTCCTAGGTGATAATGATGCTGCTGGTTTAAGCAAGAAATATTGTTAACATGTTATTAGTTTTAAGTTTCAGGTTCCCCTCTAAAAGAGAACTGATATTTTAATACCCCTTCCATGATGTTACAATGGTAGAGCTTATGATTCTTTTAGAGTTTATGATTCTTCTGTTAATAGTGGGGAGATATTTTAAAGCAGGAAATATCCTTGTAGGAAGTTGAATGCCCTATTAATTTTAAAGTGAGTCCTCATCAGCGTCTCTAGGGTATTTCCAAGAGGCTGCTCTGAATGGGATTTAGTCAGAGTACAGGCAGTTTTAGGTTTTTATTTCTAACACTATTTAATGAGAGTTGCTCTTTTCCCTCCTTCACACTCTTCTCCAATTTGGAAAAAAAGCAAGGAAGTGGTGCACCTTCACCGAAGGGTTAAATTCAAACACACATTAAGATGGTTGGGATCTGATTATTTCCCACCAGAGTTGTGAGAATGAAGATGTTTTCCAATGTGGCTGGGGAAGTTATGACAAATGGACCAAAGCAGGCAGACTTGTGCCCATCCTGGACATATGCTAAGGTGATCACTTCTAGGAAGGCTTATTTCACAGGGGTAAATTTTCCTTTAACATTCCATTTGGATTTTTCTTGCTGGGGTTGGAAAGTTTTGAAGTGTCTGGCAGATAAAATAACCTGTGTGTTTTTGGTTAATACATATACTATTTATTAGATACTATCGGTACACTACTCATTTATTTGTAGCAAGACACTTTTGAGAACTTTGTAACTGATACTACAGTAAGGAAGCAATACATTTATGTAAAACAGTATCAATAGGTGAGATAGATTTCATTTTTGCAAATTCAGCTGAATCATTTTACCAATATATATTCTTGCTCTGGAGTGTTTTCTGGTGTGGAAAATGAGAAGCTTAAATATAAATACAATAAATTTTGCAACAAATTCATTCATTTGCTAATTTTTGGAAAACAACTGAGATTTCTAAGTTGGAGGAGGTCATGTTTTTCTGACAGCTCAAACTGAGGAAAAAAGAACAATCCTTGGCTAGAAACACTCTGCTAAACATCTGTTTGTTGGATGAACTACCTTTTCTGTCAAGACTTTATTAGTTTTCACTGTCTCAACAATAAAAATCAGCACACGATGTACTTGGATTAGCATTATGGATGAGGAAAATAATCAGGTACAGCATAGTGATGTGAGTACTAGATTTGAGGTGAGACATAATCTGTTATCAAATCCCAGGTCGCTCTTTAGTAGTTAAACGAATCTAGGCAGTCTATTTAAATTATCAGTCTGTTTCCCTTTCATAACAATAATCCATATGCTAAGGATTCTTTTGAGGATTAAATAAATCATAATATATCACAAAGTACCCTGAAAAGTTCCTAACACACAATAGATACTCAACAAATGTGAGGGATCTGAATCTCTCTGGTGTTCAGTCTCCTCTTCTATAAGATGTGAGATTGGGTGAAACTATATGTTCTCTATGTTTTCTGAGAAAAAAGATTCAAAGACTGATAAACATAATATTGCACTTTGAATTCTTTAAGGGGAGGTAGAAACCAGAAAAGAATGGAAGGAATGTACTGTATTACAGCACCTCACTTCAATTTATGCAACCAAAATACCTGGAAAAGATATGTAGAAAGGGAATATAAGGTAGAGAAAAGGGTGAGCAGACTATCCAAATTAGAAATCAATATTATACATAGGGCTAGAGTACACATGAATCACTGTATATCTGATATGGGCTTTTTCCTCTACAGTCTACACAAGAGACATTTTAGACATTGTCTTGAAGTTATCAAGTAGCCTCACTGAATCCATAGAAAACTGGGTTGAGTTTACTATTGGCAGCCTATCAATCATTGTCTTTACTTTGTCCATTGCAAGTTACTACCCCTTACCTTCTCTTCAGATAGTTGGAATACTCTTTCCTTACAACTTTATAAACTATAAAACACTCATCGCTTACCATAATTTACCTGTCCTGTCTCACATTCCTGTTTCCTCTCTGTAGCAATGATTAGTAATAAATTAACCATGTAAAATAATCCAGCCCATGTTTACTTAAAGTGATTCACAAGAAGCTTTTAGGCATCCAGACATATGAGCAGAGGGATAATTATTGTCAACCACATTGTCCAACCAATGAAGGTCCAGCAAAATGTTTTTTAGCATTTGAGCTTATGTGTTCAACTAAACTGTCAAAATAGGGAAAACATACATGAAATTTATAGGGAACTAAAATGGAAAGAACATGAAAGTGTTATTTTTTTCATGATAGTATAGTCTTGAATGTTTTATTTTTCAATTGTTGAAACAATTATTAAATTAGAAATATAAGTATATTAAATATGCAAGAGTTCAGATGCTATGGGGTTATTGGTTTAAGAATAAATTCTAAGAAAGGAATTTTATATTTCATAGATGAACCAAAAAAGTAACATTTTGTGTCTATCAATGTTTTTGAAAGGCAAATCTAATATGACTATTGTGATTCCAGACCAGAATCATGTGCATTTCAAGATTTAAATAAGTGGTATTCACAATTTATCAATTTTTATTCAAGTTAGAAGAACATATGCTACATAATTTCCACCAATGGAAACATAAATGTCTGTATTTCATAGATAATTTTATCTCCAGTGATCTCTTCTATAGTACCTCTAGGATGTTCCAAACAAACTTACCCTTTAAGTAGAAAGCACAAAACATCAATTATAAACAAAATGGAAAAATCTGACATTAAGGTCTTAATCTTATACTCAAGTAGAAAGAAATTTAAATAGGACTAATCCAAAATTAGCAAAAGAGTAATTTCTTCACTTAACAGTAAATATGGTCTTCATCCATCCACACTCTCATATATGGTAGAGAAATTTCATATATGATGAATGAATACAGTAAGCCTGCCTTATTTGTGAATTTATTATGTGCAGTTTTGACCAAGTATATACACAAAATAATAAATAAAGACAAATCAAAAGAAATTTCAAAAACAAAAAATTTAAATTTCTACATGCATTATACACAGTTCAGCTGATGTGGAGCAACTCTCAGTCACTCTTGCGTTATCATCATTCTTGGCTAAATAGTTGTGTTATCTGCTGAGTTCCCCTGCACTTAATTTTCTGGAAATATGCCTCCAAAAAACAAATGGTAACCTAAAAGCAAGGTAAAAGTTATAGTAATCCTCCCAATCCAAAAACAGCATGTATATAAGTGATAATGTGAACATTTTAGATTTAATGGAAGTTTACATATCTTTAGTGGAAATTGGGTGTTATTAATGGAAAAATGAATCAAGCATCTGCAGTACTGTACTGAACTCTATGAATCCTGAGCATTCAAGGTTTTTCCTAAATAGTGGTCTCCTTGGAACCATATACCCACAGATACCAAGGGTCTACTGTAATTAGGCAAAAAGTGTCTTTGTAATTGCACTTTGAATACTTTCATGAATTAAAATGGAGTGATTTTCTAAACAGATCTGTATTCCAATAAAGCTTCATGAAATACTGGAGTTCTTTCAAGGATCAGTTTTGCAGTTAAATAAGGAAAAACATCTAACCTGTCTAACCTGCATTAGTAGTATATTTGCTAAAATGTAACTTGGTCACTTGTTCACATTTGACACTACTATATCAGAAATTTGTAGGCACAAGCTAATTTGTTCATTTTAGTTGGGTAAAATACAGGTATTCCTGGTGGCAAGTAGTACAGCTGATCATCAAATGCTTTTCCCCAAGGATCTTGGTGTACCAGAGTCTATTCTTTACAACCTTATGACTTTGGTGCCTACCCTCCATGTTGTACTCTCAAATTCCATTGAGTTGGAAGTCATTTGCCTGACTGAGGAAAGCATTTTAACTTCTTTATTTCCATTTCATTTGTTCCAACTATTAAACAGTTATTGTTTTAAAAGAAAAGAATGAACACATTTAGCCAGGACTTATAATAGTTATAAACTGAGTTGGTTAATTTTGTTTTCCTTTTTTCTTATTTCATTGATTTAAGGTTAAAAACACATGCCAAGATTCTGGGAAGGCAATCAACAATGATAGGGAAAAATGTAAATGATATTAATATCACACTAGTCAACATCCTTAACAAGTACAGCAGAAGAATTGAATATAAATAGAATCATTAAAATGTGTTTTGAAAGTATGTACAGATAGATTTTCTGAGAGTTTTAACAATGATATTTAGCAAAGGGAAATTTTGAAACATAAACCTTAAGTTCTTTGATTTAATGTTACAGAATTTTTCTACTTGTATTGGAAACATTTTTAAGATTTAAGAAATTCAGGTAGTAATCAATAAATCACTGGGTGAAAATCTTAATGACTTAAATTTAAGAGTTGATTAACATAGATTAATGGTTAATTTTATTTCTGCTTAGATAATAAAATCAAACTTAAAACACATAAAATGGCACTGTCCATTGCATGACACTAAACAACATGGTTTGAGCTATATAAACATGTTAAGCATGCTTCCCTGTTTTTATTTTTATAAATCACATGTTACCACAGATAGAAATTGAAAACTACTTTAAATTAGAAAAAACTTTATTCTGTAAAAAGTATTTTACTCAGTAGTACTTTAGCACTGCATTTTTTAATCTAACATTTGAGGAAGTTGTTTAATATACATGAAACTAATGCTAGTTTTGTCAAATACACCTACAAAAATATGTCCCGCACACTTTTACACATAATATACCAAACTATAAGATCTGCTAATGTGGAAACTCCTGGAATTTCTTACTGTATTGGAAAGTATGGCAAGGAAAAATAAAATTAACAGATGCAAATAATTTTAAGCATTCTGGCATATACAGTGTTTTTAATGTAACTAGAGTGAAAATTACCTATATATATATACACACAAAGAATGTTTCAGAAGCAAGTGAAGGAAACAGAAGCACCAGTTCTTTATGTTATACTTGATCACGAAGACAAGTAAGACTCTGTGATAGTTCATCCTAGAGAAAGCAAATTTTATAAATCATCAACGTTGTGACAAATAGAAATAGAAATACCCCACATTTTGAATAAGATTTAAAATTCTGTTCAAAAATTTATCTAAACCATTAAGGGTTTAATTATTAAAACATTTTAAAAAGAACCAGAACTTAATAGAGCAGAAGCTATGAAGAGCAACAAAATCAATCTGTACATGAAATGTGCATGCAAATGGAAAATGCCCATGATTACAGAGCTAAGGGTTAATCACATTTTGCTAATTTATAATGATGTAATATTATAGTAGAAAATACTCTTTATAAAATAAAAATGTAAATATACATTTACTTATATATAAATATAAGTGCTTAGTTTATATAAAATATCTATTTCCTAAATTATTTATTTAAAAAGACATCAAGTGGATACCAATCAAAACAAAATCCAACCTTTACCTGCTCCATAGAAGCAACACTTGTGCCAACAGAACCTGTCTGACCTTGTGGTAGTTCCATATTGAGATCAAGGCTAAAAATTATATTTAAAAGTTAGCATAAATGAATGTTAATATAAATATTTTTAATAAGCAATATTATAGGTATTGCAAATTTGAATACTGCATCCTATATTTTACCTTTATTTAAATAAAAATAAAACAGGTTCTTAAATATGTAAAAACTTAAACATCTTCTGAATATTAGCCTTAGGATAAATAAATCTACTAATTTTACAGTATTGTTGTTGAGTACTAACAGTGATCCATGTGGATGATGTAATTTTATAGAGGAAAACTAATAAAAGACTGAGAAATTATCCATTTTTTTTAACAAAAGACCAAAATAATGATCATCTGATGTACTATATTTACTTGAGATCACTATGTCTCATTCATAGCAAAGGAAAATTAATATGGTGTAAAAAAGATTAAGCAGGCTAAATAAATGTAGCCTAAGGATCCATACCTAATATTTTGAATTAATTTCAATATCAATGTTAGGCTCCTGACTGTCCTTAGTAGGAATTAATCCTTGAATCCAACTACATAACTGAGGTTCAAAAAAGTTAGGTATGGTTGCCTAAGATTGCCCTAGTGATAAAAGAATGATTTTGAATGTAGGTCAGTTTGCTTCCCAGGTCCACGATTTCAGTCTCCATTTACTGTTCCTCTAGGATATAAGCTATCATTTCCACTGTCTAAAAACCAGTATATGCCACTCCAGTTTGAAAACACTATAAGGAATATAATAATCTTAACAATCATGAGATGCTGTTGACAGATTTTTGTTGGAAAGATAAAGATATACTATACTAAAATTTTGGTGTAAGAAATACAAAGGCAAACAGCAATTGGATACTTAAATATCCTTAAGGATGGGCATTAGTGGGTCTATTTGTTTTCTACATTAGTGGGTCTATCTATTTTCATTGCTCCAGGAACCACCTGACTTGTATCTCAATTTTGACCCCTCACCTTTACAAGGAACAACAGGAAATATCTGGAGACATGCTGTTACAACTGAGGAAAAGGATGCTTAATGGGTAGAGGCCTGGATGCTGCTAAACATCCTACAATACACAGGACAAGATTATTCAGCTGAACATGTTAACACTGATGTGGTTGAGAAATATTATCAAAAAGCTGCCTATTAATATTGATTTATCACTGAGGGGGTAAGGCTGCAGTATGGTCACATTTATTTTAGAAGACATCCTTGTATTTTCAAGCTCATTCATCTCATTTAGTCTTTTCTATTGACATATTAATCATACACAGTAATGGGTTTCATTTAGTCTTTAGGAGAAACAGAAACAAGTCCTTAGTCTCTTATTACTAAGAAGGAATCTTCTGACACTGTGTTGGTTTCTTTTATAATACTTAACAAAAGTCACCTTTCTTACTACCTCCCTGTATTGGAGTCTGGGCTACATCAGGGTACTAAGAAAGCAAAATAATGTATAACCTAACTTCCAGCCTTTCTCTCAGACACTGCAAAACTTATTTTAAATGTATTTATCTGGACTTCAATGTGCTAATGATACATTTGTGATCTGAAGAGTTGATAAACGTAACTGTTAATTCTAATCAGATTATCTTAGACACCAGTAATATTCATCAACTCTATTTCCTAGGTGTCCTTGAATCAATCTTCTCTTTCTAGAAGGAAAAACAGTATCTTATTTCAATCTGTTAATCTACTTTTGAAGATAAAGTTTAAAACATTAACATGACTCACTTTTAAACTTTATTTTAGGAAATATAGCTTTATTCTTTATTATATTATTTTGACCTAAATATTATGCCAGGGAATACGGATATAATGTGATATCTGTAGCACAGCTATCAAGGTTGTATCATTCCCACCAAACATGAAGGACTTGAAATAAACAGTCCATCTGAAGCATCATGTTTCTAATAACAGTACTATAAAGGGTATCAATTATTTTTATAAAAGTAAGTTAACGTGTGGAGCGTTGCTGTCTTTTGAGTCCGTTGGATATTTTGTACATATTGCTTGGTTTGCATGACTCAAACTGGACTTATACTCAATAACCTTTTTGGCAAGATCCTTTTTGAAAAAAACCCCACATATTTGATATATACCCTGCATACTGGGCATTGAGCCAATGTTTGAACAATCCTGTCTACCTTAATCATCTTCCCCTATTTCTTATTAGCATACACTAAATGAGTCTATCTGCAGAAATTTTAAAGAAAATATTAGTACGGTGTGGATACAGTCATTGTTAAGAACATGGCAAGGATTTGGATAACATTTAAAAGCCCTTGACTAGAGTCAAAAAACCTAATTCTGACCAATTGTGATAAAGACAAATATTTTTTATCTGCATTGCAGAACTCTTTTTTGTGGTGCTAGATACTGAACTCAGGGCCTCACACATGCTAGGTAAACACTATACCACTGAACCACAGGACCAGCCTTATGCTACAGAATTTTAGTACCTCTAGACAGTAAATGAAGATTATCCAAAGGTACCTGAATAATATCTTACCCAGCTTCATCTGCCATTTCTTGAAGTAGCATATCTACTTGGCTCTAGAACAAGAAAACAAGAATTTATATTTAGTAGCATTTGAGATTTTGGAGTGGTTTTTGGCTTTAAAAGGGGAATTAGAAATCATCATGTTAAGTGGAACAAGCCAGTCACACAAAGGAAAATATTTAATATTTTCTCTCATTTGTGGAAGTCAGGGAAAATCAAAACAAAGTATAAAACAAAACAACTAAGGTCACTGATAATAAAAGGGGTCCTACTAGGAGGTGAGAGGAAAAGGAAAAGGAGGGAGAGAAGAAGAGGGATAAGAAAAAGCAATAGAGGGGATTAATATAATCAAATTATACTATATGCATATATAGAAAAGTAATAATCAAACCTCCTTACCTTGTGCAATTTTATGTTAATAAATACATTTTAAAAAGTTGAAACTTACCTACAAAATTAGAAACACTTTTATTACCACAAGAGGGCGCTGGATTATTTCAGAATATGACTTTCTGAGTAATATGAAATTCTTTTTTTTTTAATTGTTTTTACATTTGTTCATATGTGCATACATTGTTTGGGCGACCTCTCCCCCTTGGCCCCCCCTCGGTCCCTACCCTCTCCCCCACTTCCCCCTCGCTTCTAGGCAGAATGTTAAATTCTAAAGACTTACAAAATGAAGTTATTTGAAATATACTAGCAGTGAGATTAACAGATAATTTGTATATCTAAGGAATGTCGCTCTTAGAGTAAAGGAGTGACTCAATTTGTAAAAGTTCCATTATAATCCAATGTACTTCAAAAAAGTTATTAGTGTAAGTAAATTAATTGTACACAGAAGTTTTGTGATATTTCCATACATGTATATAATGGACTTTGACCAAATTCACCCCTTCTGTTGCGCTTAGTTAACTCTCCTCCCTCATCTCCACACTTTTCTTTTTTGAAACAGCTTTTAGTGAGTTTCATTATACTATTTTCATACATATAAAATGTATTTCTATCATATCCATCTCCCAAGACCCTCTCCCCTCCCACTGGGTCCCCTTGCAAACAGTCTCCCTTTTACAATCATGTTCTATATCTTTTAGGTATAAAGTCTTCATCTAAGCAAAAACATTCAATAAGATTTAAATTTTAGAATAGAATAATTGTAATTCTCCTTTTGTTGCATCAGTTGATGCAAATATATTATGGATGACTTTTTAAAGTATCTATTAATGAATAAAATAGAACTACAGTTGGTCCTCCATACCCCATGAGTTCTGCAACATTGATTCAACAAACTACACATCACAACGTTCAGAAAACAAACTGTGCTGTATTACAGTTTTCCTTTTCATTATTTCCTAAACAATGCAGTACAATAACTATTTACATAGCATTTACATTCTATTAGGTATTATAAGTAATTCAGAAATCACTACACAGGAGGATGTGCATATGTTAAATGTAAGTAGCAGTACACTTTTATATAAGGTACTTGGAGGTCCTTAGGTTTTGGTGTCCATCATAGAGGATCCTAAAACCAGTTACACCTGGATGCTAAGAGATGTTTGCATTGAGATTTTTGTTTGTTTTTGAGAGAGGGTATCATTATGTAGCCCAGGCCAGCCTGGAACATGATATCTAGTGCAGAGCTGGCCTTGGTCTCAAGATCCTCTGCTCTCCATCTCCAGAGTACTGAGATTACAGACATGTACCACCGTGCCTACCTCCGTATTGAGATATTTATTAATGTTTAAGAGTTCACTGGAAATAGAATGTGATTAATCAAAACATTCTTCTTGTTTTTAATTTAGCATTATTTGTGTTTTGAAATTTTATTTTAATGGCATTATACTATATTATTCTACAACTTGCTATTTTTAATACTGTAAGATTTAATTTTATTGATATCTAGAGATCTAGTTCATTCAGTTTAACTCCTGTAGGGCATAGCAATATAGAAATAAACTCAATTTAACATCTGTTCTAGTTTTGGACATTTAAACTTCAAATTTCTTCCTATACAGACAAGGTACAATAAACATTCTTATGTGTATGTATATCTTTGTACTCACATGTAGGGTCTTCTTGGTGCATAAATTTGGAAGTGGAAAGTCCTAGGTTATAGGTTGTGTACATTTTTACATATTCAAGTTTATTCATGGTAGTCAACAAATAGCAAATACTTACTCTATGCCAGATACCATTTCACATGCTATGGAGGCATCAATGAAAAAAGTTAGTGCCAGTAGGGGGTCAGAAGGGGAAAAAAAGCAGAAAATAATTAACACCGCTATAAAGTTTAGTTACAATGAGCATGAATTAATTTTATAGTTAAAGATATGAAATGATGGGGAAAAGACATTTGCCAATCCCCATTAAAATACTGATGACATTCTTCACAAAACTAGAAAAACAATCCTCAAATTCATATGAAAGCACAGAAGAACCCAAGTTAAAGAAGTATTGAGTAAAAAGAACAAAGCTAGAGGCATCATAATATCTGATTGCAAGACATACTAGAAACTGGGTAGTGGTGCTCACTCCTGTAATCCTAGCTACTTGTGAGGCTGAGATCAGGAGGATCACAGTTCAAAGCCAGCCAAGGTGTACAGTTTGTAAGACCACATCTTCAAAATTACCAGAGCAAAATAGACTGGAGGTGTGGCTCAAGTAGTAGAGTGCTTGCTTTCCAAGCACCAAGCCCTGAGAACAAACTCCAGTTCCATCAGAAAAAAAAGACATACTAGACAGTCAAGGCTCCTGGCATAAGAACAAGACATGCAGACCAATGGAATACAATAGCTATCCTTGAAATAAGCTCCACACATCTATACCCAACTGATTCTTGACCAAGACACCCAAAACATTAATTGGAGAAATGACAGCCTCCTTAATAAATGTTTATAGGAAAGATGGAAATCCACATACAAAAGATTGAAATCTCAACCTTACCTTTCATCCTGTACGAAAATCAATTCAAAATGGATCAAAGACCCCACATTATATAAGTACTGGATAAAAACATAGGGAAAATGCTTCAAGACATTGGCATATTGGTGTAGGCAATGTCTGGGTTTTTTCTTGTTTAGTAAATGATCCCCAAAGGACAGAAAAGCAAAAATGGACACATGGGACTACACAAATTTAAAAAACTTCTGCACAGCAAAGAAAACGATCAAAAGAGTGAATGAAGAGACAATCTACAGAATTGGAGAAAATTACTTGCCAGCAATTTGTCTGACATAAGGTTGATATCCAGAATGTGTGTGGAATTCCAAAAACTCAAAAGTAAAAAAAAATTTAATTATCAAAAGAGGATATACAAGTAAATGGCCAATACATACATGAAAGATGTTCAACATCACAAATCATCAAGGAAATGCAAATCAAAACCACAATTTGGTATCACTTTATCTCAGTAAGAACAGCCATTGTCAAAAAGACTAAAGATTCCACGTGCTTGTGAGGATATGGAGAAATGGGAACCCTTGCACACTACTGATGGGAATGTAAACTAGTATAGCCATTATAGAAAACAATATGGAGACTTCTCAAAACATTTAAAAAGAACTACCATATGATTCAGCAATCCCACTAAGGGGTATATATTCCAAGTAAATGAAATTAGTATGCCAAGGAAACTGCACTCACATCTGTGCAGCACTATAGCCAAGGAAGTAAAACAACTAGGTGTTGATCAACTGATCAATAGATAGAGAAATACTATTCAGACATAAAAAAGAATGAAATATGTCACTTGTGACAATATAGGCACAACTGGAAATTTTTATGTTACTGAAATAAGCTAGGCACAGAAAGCCAAGTATTATATTATCTCACTCAAATGTGGAATGTAAAAAAAGTTGATCTCATAGAAGTTGATAGTGGAATGGTGGATATCAGAGGCCAGGGAGGGTGGGGAGAAGTCAGGAAAAGATTAATCAATGAGTACTAAATCAAAGGTAGATAAGGGCAAGAAGTTCTAGTGTACTATTGTATAGTAGAGTGATTATAGATAATAATAATGTTCTGTACATTTCAAAAAGCTAAAAGAATTTTGAAAGTGTTCACTATAAGTAAATGATAAATGAGGAAATAAATATGATTAACATGATTTAAACATTGTACAATACATGCATTGAAACATCATGTTACTTCATTAATCTTTACATTTTAAAGTTTTTATGTACCTATTAAAACACATTTAATGAAAAACCCAATAGCAGTCAGGTGGAACCCAGGCTCTATACTCTAGACATGTAATCCAATACAATTCCCAGAATTCCAAACCAAGCTAGGTAATATAGTCCTCTCACACCACCTCCAGAATCTGGGGGTAAAACAGTAACTTCCTACATGTAATGTGAGGTATACTATGTTTATTTAGTAAAAAAATGATGGTTTACATTCACAAAGTCATTATATTTTGGAGCCAGTTGATTTCAAGTAATTATTCTAAGTAGAGAAAGTATTTTTTTATCCTTCTTCACCCCATTCCTGGAATAGTTTCAACATGTCTCATTTTTCCATTTTCATACAGGAGTATATACTATTTCCACTATACTCACCCTCCCACACCCTTTCCTTATATCCTCTCCCCTCCCACTGGTACCAACCCCCAGACAGGACCTCTTTTATTTTCCTGTTCTCCATTTTTGAAAAAAAGAAATTTTTGTTTAAGTAAGATAGCTCTACAGGGAGTTTCTTACTTGTGGTGTTGTTAGGGCTGTAGTACTACTCATTGTATCTTCCATTTGTTGTGTTTGAACATCCAGTGTTTCAAACTGTTGTTCAAATTTGTCCATTAAGGCAGAAATCTGTAAAAAGAAATGGCCATAAGAAAAACTTACACTGAAAAGATGTTATCTGACCAACAAATAATTACTATTTTGTATACCTTTTGAAGGTTCAAACTCTTCAATGTTGCATCCATAGACTTAACTACATCTGTCATGGACTTTGTTACCTAATTAGAGTATAAAAGAGATTTAGCATTTTATGTTATAAGCAATGTGAGCAGTTTTGTCATCTCTTAAACGCATTATCTATACAACAACTTAGAAAACTTATCTATCTTTTCCTTAACAGTAAAAACAGATTCTGTATTCTGGTTTAGGCATTGTTTACCTTATCTCTTTGACACTTTACTTCTTTAGAAGAAAACTAATTACACCTTAGTTTAAAAATCAATTGCCAAAGTCATTTTCCTCACTAAGCACTCTGACTACATTACTCTTGGTCATGAAGGCCTTTATCAGCACCCTGTCACATCTTGCAATAGATCTGGATTTCTATCTGACAACTCTTACTACATTCATTAAACTTAAATCAAGTGTTCCTATACTTTAAGATACTAAGTCTTTACCTTGCCCATTGTTACTGCTGTTTGAACTCTGGCTGCCACAGCATCAATCTTAGTACTCATTCTCAAGAAATTGATTGCTTGGTTTTTCTGACGGATTGCATTTTCAGCATGTATTCTTGCAACTTCTGTACTGCCTTTCTGAATGGCCTGTGTTAAACAGAATAAAAGCAAATAGTATTGAAGACAAAAAGCAAAAGAAAATATTACTGAAGACAAAAAAAGTACACATTTTATAAAGAAAACAACTCCAAGTTAACCTATAATCTACAAGAACTTTTGTAACTAGGTTCTTAGGAAATAATTCTGCCTTAAACCATTAGAAAAATTTGAATTTACAGCTCTTTAAATTTTTAATCTCATAGTTACAAAATGCATG
Source organism: Castor canadensis (assembly GCF_047511655.1). Lineage (NCBI taxonomy): Eukaryota > Metazoa > Chordata > Mammalia > Rodentia > Castoridae > Castor > Castor canadensis. The sequence continues at coordinate 73,516,678 of NC_133405.1, read as the reverse complement.
TTCATTAGTACTTAAAAATTATAAAGAAACATAAAGGTTAAAAATTGCCCATAATCATATCACTGAGACATTTCTACTATTAATATTTTCATGTATAGTATTTTGGTAAACATATTTATTACAATAAAAATAAATTTATTACAAAAGAATATACATAGAGATACTGGTTTTGAATCTATTTCTCCTACATTAAAATGAAATATCTTTTTATCTTTTTAAGTCCAAACTATATAACCACATTACCATTCCTCCCATCCAAGTACTAACCAGGCCTGTTTAGTTTCTGAGATCAGATGAGATCTGGCCCATTCAGGGTGGTATGGTTGTAGACACCATATTATAATTTCTAAGCTGCATTATATGGATGCACTATTAGTCAGGGTTTTCATGTGTAGTAGAAAGACTACTGATAGTACATAAAATGATTCTCAATGTTACATAGACATAAGCATTTTCTTTATGCATTTACTAAATATATATGAAAAGGATTTAACTAGTACAAATCCATGCTTTTCCTCATATACTAGCCTAGGCTAGGGATAAAGTTAAAAGAAAAATAACTCTATTTAAAAAAATTACTTAAAAATGGGTCAGAAGGTCCTCCAATACAATAATATAGAAAAGGTGGTATAGAAACTTTTGAGGTTAAATTTTGAGAAAAAGGATAAGATTCCTGATGGATGGATATTTGTTTCTAATTCCTCAATAATATAAACAGAAATTTAATAAATACACTAGTATATGCAACTTTATATACTTCCAAGTATTTTCATAAGATAAATTCCTAGATGCAGAATTACTGGATGCAGAAGTAGATACAATTCTAATTTTCCTCCCCTGGATACTGGTAGCGATTTTTATCCTGCAGTATAGAGTTTCTGTTTTTTTCCCACATAAACTTCATCAACATAGTATATGATTACATTCTATGAAAATCTAACAGGTAAAAAGTGTTATTTCTTTATATTTCTCTGACTAAAAGTGAGGTTGAATATTCTGGTGAGGATGTGGGTGGAAATGAGCCCCTATACACTGTTCTTGGGAATGTAAATTAGACCAGCCACTCTGAAAATCAATATGAAGGTTTGAACTAAAAATAGAACTACAGTATGATCCTTCTATACCATTCCTGAGCATGTATCAGAAGGAATGTAAGTCAGCATTCAATAGAGTAGCATCCACGTCCATGTTTATTGCAGCACTGTTCACAAAAGCCAAGCTACGGAAATAGCTCAAATGTCCTACGAGTGATGAACAGATTAAGAAATATATATAAAAATATATAAAAGAATATTATTCAGCCATAAAGAATGAAATTATGCCATACGTAGGGAAATGGATGGAACTGGAGATCATTATGTTAAGTAAAGTAAGCCAGGTTCAGAAAGACAATATACATACACACACACACACACACACACACACACACACGCATATATTTAGATTTATACATACATATCCATGCTTGAGAGGACTAGGGGAAAGAGGGAGAGGAAAAGAGAATGATAGCGAGTGAATAATACTAGAATACATTGCATCTATGCATCTGTGTAGGAAGAAGGCATAAGGAAATACACTGAAAGCTGTTAAATAACAGCCCGTGAGAAGACCCTGGGTAAACAAATCATTTAGTTATACAACAGGCGGGCCAATGCATCTGAAGCAGAGTAAATGGGGAGGGGAAGAATAGGAAATGAAATCAGGTAACAGGTAATACATGGCTTTTAGGCCATTTTAAGACTCTGACTTTTACTTAGAGATGAGAGACTAAGACATAATTATAAACAAAATAGTTTAGAAATGTTTTTTCTGTGTTAAGATTACATTTAAGGAACAAAGGTCAGGAGGAAGAAGACTAATTAGAAGTTTACTACAATAATTGAAATAAGATAAAAATGGCTTAGATCCAGGTAGGAGCATTTGGGATGATAAGAAGTGAATAGACTCTGAGTGTCTGTTAAAGATTGGATGAAGGATCAGATATAGGGTATGAAACAAAGGAGGGGTTAAACCTGACTCTATACTAAGGCTGTTTTTTTTTTCTGAGTGACAAAAATGCCTTTAACAGACATAAGGAAAAATGCATTGGAAGATGAGACATAAGAAGTTCTGATTTTTTTTTCCTTGGACATCCAAATGGAAACAATAATCAGCTGGATATAGGAGTCTGTATCTCAGGGGAAAAATAGGCTGGAGTAACACTGGTTACTAATTAGCATGCAAATAGCATATAAAGCTAAAAGATTAGATGAACTCACTTCTCGAATTAATATAGGTAGAAAATTTAACAACAACAAAGTAAAACAGGGCTAAAGACTGAGCACTGGTGGGTGTAGTCCTGGAAGCTAAAAGAAGAAAGTGTTTGAAGGAAGAAGGAGTAACAAACTGTGACAGATGCTATTAGTGAATCTAGTAAAATGAGGATTGAGAACTGACCATTGGATCAAGCAATAGAGAGGTTTTGGTTTCCAGGGAGGTAGATATATAAGCTTAAATGGATTGAACACAACAGAGAACAAGAAAAAAGGAATTAGAAAGTATAAATAAATACAGATAACTAACTTTCTCAAGGGGTTTTGCAAGAAATGAAAAAAGGAGACAACAGAGTATCAAGCAGCAGAAATGGAGCCAAGAGAAAGCTTTGAAGAATTTAAGGATACCTGTGAGCAAACAGGATTTATTCATTACACAAAGGAAAATTGGTGATGTAAGGGAGAACTGCTATATCAATGACATTTGGTAAGAAGGACAGGATCAAGTACCCAAGGGTTAGAGATGGCTTTTGCTAGAAGCATAGTCACTTTATCTACTCTAAAAGAAGGTAAAGGACAGTTTACAGGCAGAAGAACTTAGGTGTAATAATCAAAGATTCCTCAATGAAATAGAAAGCAAGATCAGGTAAATGCAAGAATAAAAAGAGAGTATCTTGAAATTTAAAAATAGAGAAGAAAGAATGAAATTGTCACTTAAGCAAGTGTTAGAATAAATGGGTTAAGGAAATAATAATTCATCATCAAGTCATGTTGATTCTCTTCAGTCTCTTTTAAATTAGATAATTTGGCAAGATGTAACAAACACTAAAACATATTCATTGACCCATCCATTTTTCTTATAGGAATCCATCCTAAGGACACAGAGATCACCAAAGGACATATATAAGAATGTCCATGACAGTGGTTTTTAAAATAGCAAAAATAGTTAGCTATTACTTATATAACCAATAATAGAGGAATGATTAAGTAAATTATAATGTATCCATATGATAGAATAGTACTTTATTAATATAAAAATGTTTTGGGAAGCTAGCTAATGACATGGGACAAATGCTTACAACATAATAATAGCAAAAGTAAGCAGGTCCTTCCTTCATCTGTCTACTCATCTGTTAACACTGAATCCCTATGATGTATCAGTTACCAGTGACAGAATACTAAACAAGACAAGGTACTAACTTGGTAGAAGAAAACAAGCAAATACATAAGCAAAGCAGACACTATCAGTAGTAATGCCTTAATGAAAATAAAATAGGACAATCTAGTGGGGATATTAAAGTGGATGAATATCTTTAGGCTGGGTAGTCATAACAGTCACTTGAAGGAAATGACATTTAACCTGAAATCTGAATGGCCAAAGGAAACCAACCCTCCAAAGATATGGGGGAAAAATTTGTCCAGACAGAGGACATAGCTAATGCAAAGTCTTTAAAACGAGGTTAAGCTAGATCTGTTCTATGAAACGTACAAAATCCAGTGTGTGTAAGAGGAATTCAGGGTCAGAGTATGAAGAGATGAGGTTGGAGATACAGGCAGGGTCTGAACAGATAGAACCTTATAGTAAGGACTCTAGATTTTGTGGTAGGTGTGATGGGAAGCCATTGATGGGCTTTAATATAGAGAATGACATGAGTATAATCTATTGTTTAAAATGACCACTCTGGCTACTCAGGAAAGAACTGGCTATAGATGACAATGGCAGACATACAGAGACCAGATGAGACATTATTACAGTAGGGCAAGCAAAAAAATGATGTGGTTTGACTTAGGTATTAGCAGTGGAAGTAGTGAGAACTTGTCAGGTTCAGGATACATATTAAAGGTAGGCATGCTATGCATAAGATGTGAGCAAATAATGATAACTCCAGGCTTCTGGCTGAAACAAATGGGTGTAGGGTTTTTGTATTTACTAAAAAAGAAAATATAGAGGCAGAAGTAAGTAATATTTTAGTGTGCATGGGAAGCAGGAATCAAGCATTCTAGTTTTCAAAGCTATTAGGTTTGAGATGCCTGTTAAAAACCCAGGTAGAGATGATAAAATGGTAGACAAATAAGCCTAGAGCAGGAGGAAGAAATAAAAGGTACAAGTATGTTTATCTTTGTATTCTTTCCTCTCATTCACTTTCAACTTACTATTACTAGGACTTTACCCTGAACTCCACTGAAATTGCTCTTGATAAGGTCATTACTTTCTTTCTGCTGGTCATACCAACAGATAGCTTTTAGTCTTCTAATTACTTGAATATCTTGCCCTGCCAATCATTCTTTCTTTGAACATCTTATATACTTCTTTCACTACTGGTTTTCCTCTTTCCTACTTCTCTGGTCGGTCCTCTTAGTCTTCTTTGCTGTTTGTTCTTTCTCCAGCTTCCTTCCCCTTCCCAAGTATATTTCTTCAACCTCCTTGGATGGTTCTTACTCTTTAATCTCCCTGATCATTGCCACCCATGGTCATGGTTACAACGCTCAGTAGGTACTTCCAAATCTTTTATTTCCAATCCACGTCTGTCTCCTGAGCTCCTGTAAAAAGACTCAATTTTTCTTTTTGTGGTACTGGGGCTTTAACTCAGGGCCAGAAATTATTCTTTATTTTTCCTCCAGTGGCCTCTGGAGTTTGAACTCAGGGCCTCAAGCTTGCTAGGCAGGGACTTTTACCACTTGAGCCACTCTGCCAGCACTATTTTTGTGATGGGTTTTTCGAGATAGGGTCTTGAGAAATATTTATTTGCCCAGGATGGCTTCGAACTGCAATCCTCCTGATCTCTACCTCCTAAGTGAAGGGTGACTGCAGGAGGTCCCAAAAGGTGAAAATTGGCCAAGGAGACACTTCTCCTTCCCAGGAAACTTCTGTTTGCACCTGAGAGACATCTCCACCCTCAGGCAAGAAGAAAAGGCTATGAAAACCCAATTTCCAACCTGACCCACGGGACCATCGGTTTCCGGGTACCGCAGCATGCCCCCATGCAGCCTTTTTCTTCTCTTCTCTACAAATAATATCTTTCTGACCTCTGCTGCTCAAGTCCGCCTCTGCTTTCAATCTCAGAGTGGACCCAAGTACCCTCAACACCCCAAAATTCCCGCGTGTCATCTGTGTATCATATCTGGTGACCTATGAAGGATACTTCTTCACCTGAGGTGGGTACAGGTTGCACCAAACTGGAGGGTACTGCCTTGGTCCTAAACAGCAGTGGGCATCCTTCTTCAGCTGAGTCTAGGAGAGATCACTACATCCCCCATTCAAAACTGAATGCTTTGACTATGTCCTAAAGAGCTCCCATGTCTCTTCTGCAGCCCCCATTTCAGTTGAGTACACCAGAAAGTACTACTCTCTAACTTGGGCTTAACTGCTTTTGTTAGGCATCTGGTTGATCTGGTTAAGCAGGTTCCTGTAGTCTGTGTGGGGGGGGAAGAGTTAAGGAGACAGAAACCTCAATGGTCTCAACAAACAAACAAACAAACAATGAATTCAGATGCTCCCTCTTTTCACAGAAAATATATGTCTCACAGGATATAGGGGGACAAAAGTCTACCTCATCAAGAGTTCCTGTCCACACCTCCAAAGGGGTCCTCTCGCTGGACATGCAAGCCCTCTTGGTTACTTTGATAGAGTTGTTTTTAAATTACAAGTCTTCAGCTGGGTAAGGAGAACCAGGTACCTGGGTCGCAAGGCAAACAGGCAAAAAATTGATCAGGGTCACTCTGGCAGTGTGGCTGCAGCCGGATGTACCTAAATGTCTTCCCCACGACCTTAGCCACAGGTGGCAGTGGTTGGAGAGCATAGGAGAGAGGGATGCCCTCTCCCACACAGAGGATCTTCTCACCTGGGTATGCCTAGGTAAAAGGAGAAAACCTCTGTTAAGATGATCAATTTTCCCTTGCTTCCCATGTTAGATGGGGAATCAAGCTTCCAGGATCCTGGAAGGATCCCCCTTTGCCTGTTTACTGTAACACTGGAAACACCTTGATTCAGAAAGTCTTCAATGAAAGCACCTCAAGTTTTACTGCAGCCAGGCCTGGCCACAATATCCTCTGGGAGATGGGGAAAAATGGCCAGAAGGAGGGAGCATTAATTATAATACCATTCTTTAATTAGATATGTTCTGTAAAAAAAGGAGGGAAAGTGGACTGAAGTCCCATATATTCAACTTTTCTTTTTCCTAAGAGACCACCCAAACTGGCAGAGCAAATGCAGACTAGATACCCAGACCATGGTGACCCTTTACAAAAAGTCCCCAAACTCCCTTGAGGAACCACAACCCAAAAAACCATCTGATGTCCAAGGGCCCCCAACAATGTCAAAGGGGGGCCTCCCCCATGACAGAAATCAAATCTCCAGGGGAGTCACAAGGGATATATCCCACCCTGAAAAGATTGGTTGATGCTCCATCAGCTCCCCCTCTACCCTCTTACCCACCTATCTCTCACCCCGACATTGTCCCACAGGACTCTACCCCCTCCAGTTAATTCCTGGAGGGTTTAGGGCTCACATACCTTTTAGATTAAGTGAACTTAAAGAAATTAAAAAAATACTTAGAAAATTACACAGAAAACCCAGATCAGTACATCCAGGCATTCAGAGAAGTCAGACAAAACTTTAAACTGAGCTAGAAGGATGTAATGCTATTGTTATCCCAGACCCTCACTTCCCTGGAGAAAAAGCAAGCACTAGGATCAGGCAGTTGCAGCTGGGAACCATTATTACTTACATAAATGTGGCCCTACAGGCCTATCTCAGACTGGGCCCTTAGAAGAGGAGGAGGGGGAGGGGGAAGAAAGAGAAAGACACTGGATACCTAAGAGGGAATCCCTATTCCCAATTCCCACAGGAGATCAGGCAGTGATTAGATATGATCCTAAGTGGGACACTAAAAGTGACAAGGACAAAAGGACCCATAACCACTTCATCCACTGCATTCTTGACGGTCTAAGTAGAGCAAGATAAAACCCCTTAATTACTCCCAAGTTACGGCTGTACAGCAAGGACCCTTAAAAGCCCCAGTAGCTTTCCTACAGATTTAAGGATGCTTTACAAAAGCACAGCAACATTGTACTGGAGTCACAGGAGGAGGAGATTGTCCTAAAAGATAAATTTCTAACACAGTCAGCCCCAGATATCCATAGAAAGCTTCAGAAACTGGTGACTGAAGGGAACAGAGATCTAGACCAAACAGTCTATGTTGCCATATCCATATACTATAACCGGGACTTAGAAAAAGAAAATAAGGACTGGAGGAAAAGGATAAATGGCAGGAGGCTCTGATCGCAGTGCTCACAGCAGTTCCCTTGAGGCAGAGCCCAAACCTGAGGACATGATTTCAATGTAGACAGGCAGGCCATTTTAGGAAGGAGTGCCCCAGAAGGATGCCACCTCTGGGACCCTGCCCCATTTGCCAGGAAAATCAATGAAAGGCACACTGCCCATGGTTCCCAGGGCCTCCCACTCAATGATGGGTCCCTGGGCTTCCCATCCAGGATCCTGTAATCACCATAAAAGCAGAGAAGCCCTAGGCAATACCTACTACTGAAAAGCACAAGGTCAACCTCCTTATCAATACGGGAGCCAGCATTTCAGCTATTCCTTTCTCTCCCAGACCCAGGTCTTCCAAGAAAGTTACTGTTCGGGGCATGTCAGGCCAGCCCCTAGAACATTATTTCACTCAGCCTCTAGCCTGCTCCTGGGTAGATTTCCACTTCTGTCACTCCTTGTTAATTGTCCCAGAAACCTCTACTCCTCTCCTAGGGTGAGACCTTCTATATAAAATGGGGGTATAGTTACTTTTATCCCCAGGAGAGAACTTTTGCTTACCTCTGATAGAGGTAAATAACTTACTTTAATTTACATTTTAAAAGTAATGCTTATAAAAATTGAGGCTGACCCTTTCTGAGCTGGGCATGGTGGCACATGTCTACAATACTAGTACTTGGGAAGTTGAGGCAGGAGGATCCTGATTTGAGGCCAGAGGGGAGTACATAGTAATACCCTGTCTAAATAAATAATAAATAATAAAAGACCTTTCTGTGAACTTTATATGCTTCATCTGATTTATAATAAATTCTTACATTTTTCCTATCAATCATATCTATTTATCTATTTAAGTACACTTTATTACAGTAGATAAGCTGTTACACTGCTACAAATATTCTTACCCAGGTTATTTTTTCCTTTTGACTATTTTGATGGATTTTATTTACATATAAAGAATTCATCAATCTTCCTTTTTGGGTTTTATATTTTACAGCCCCTACTCCAAGATTGTAAAAGACAATGTCCTTATTTTCTAAGAACTGTTAAGAGTGGGAGGGGGAAGATGTGGGGAAAGGGTGAAGGAGGGTTAATATAGTGCAAATACACATGCATGTAAATGGCAAAATGAGACCTGTTCAAACTATTCCAGGAATAGGGGTAGGGGAGGTAAAGGAGAATGATGGAGGGGGTGAATTCAAGTAGGATATATTTGATATACTGTAAGAACTTTTGTAAATGCCACAATGTACCCCCACACAGCACAATTCAAAAAAAAGGGAAAAAATATAACAAATTTACGAACAAAAAATCATTTTCAACAAAAAAAAGAGTCGTTCACCTATGCCTAAACTGTTTGTACAGTAGTGGTTTGTGTCAAATAACTGATTTCCTTCCCAGGATCTGGAATTTTGGCACATTCTACATAAAACGTGCCAATATGATTACCAATAAAAACTCCAGACCTCTGGGTCCAGGGAAACTTTTGTGGTAGAGAATTTCACATGTGCTGTCATAATAAGTTGGAGGAATTAAGCTCATCTATGTGACTCCACTAGAAGAGGACTCTTGGAAGCTTGAACTTGAATTTCCCAGGCTTTGCCCAGTGTAGCTTTTTTCCTTTGATTTTGCATTGTACTCTTTTACTGTAATAAAATATAGCCCTGAATACAACTACTTACTGAGTCCTATGATTACTCCTAGTAAAGATACAAACTACAATAACATTAATGCTGTGCAATGTTTAGATATAAAACTTTAGAAAGCATAGAAATTAAAATCAGCTCAAAATGGAAGTATCTCTTTTATATAAGGGCTTTATACTTCTCAGAAAGTGTACTTAACTATAAAGTAAAGATGGTCCTTAGATGTAGGTAACATAGAACATTTACACTCTGTTTTGTGGACCATTCTTGCACATATAAATAGCAGCAAACTATTAAACTCAATGATAAAGCCATCATTAACTATTTAGGATAATTATTTAAATGGGTAGTTTGTTAAGAATGCTACAAGTATTCATTTTCTTCAATGTAAAACACATGTTCACCATGCTTCATAATTAATTGTACTCATTTCATGAATAAAAAAAGTAAAGATTAAACGTGTCTACCTTCTTAATGTTGGCCTTTTCAGTCGTTTCTTCTTTATCACATTTCTTGGCATTCTTATTAAGTTCTTTTGCAGCAAACTTCGTTAAATAAGTGTTCTGAAAATACAGGTCAAGGCTATTCAAAAACTCTTTTTCCCAACATAACTACCTGCAAATATGATGTTAAAAATATAAAAATTGTCAGATAAGTTTATGCAGTTTAAACCAACTAATTACAATATGTTTTGAGGAAACAGAACAATTTGTATCTGCTCTACATTTGTTTTCATTTGAAATCAAATTAAGATACACTATTAATTATAAAGGCAAAAATAACAAAGTGAAGAATCCTGAGAATTACCACTTTAACCAAGGTTAACATCATCAGTATAAGGCATTTTCAGTATCATCTACCTTCTGAAATGAAGACCCGAGAAGGATACATACAACATCATTTTTATGGTATTGTTGATAAAAAACATAACCTCAATTTGTTCAATATAAAACAGACAGTCCTGAACTAAGAGATATTTGAGTACTGTTCAAAGGTGTCAAATTCATGAAGAGCAAGGGAAGACTGAGTAATTGTCACAAGTTGGAGAAGACTACATAGACAGGGTGAATAAATGAAATGTGGAATATTGGACTGGATCCTGGAACAAAGTAAGTATATTAGTGGAAATACTGATGAATAATATTGTAGTGGTAATAATTTCCTTTTTAATTAATTATACTATGGCTACATAAGACATCATTAAGGAAAGCTTGACAAAGGGCATATAAAATCTGTACTACTTTTACAACATTTCTTCAAATACAAAATTATTTTAAGATTAAATTTTTAATTAAAAATAGAAAAGTTATTAAAAAAGAGAAAAATTTAATGAAACTTCAATGAATAACATGAATTCTTCATTTTCATGACACAAAAAATAAATATAAAGTATATACACATTGATAACAAAGACATGAATTATTTAATAAACTGTTTTATGTAATAAGTGACCAGATGGAGGGTTCAATTTTTTGAAAGATGATATTATGTAGTTCAAAGGACTGACTTTTGGTTTCATTTTATACATATATATATATATATATGTATATACTTATTAAGATAAAAAGGAATCAGGAACGAATGATTTGTTTTATTTAACAATGCTAAATCATAAGGTAAATTATATTGTTCATCTCTCAATGGCTTCATGATTCTAATGCAGAACTTTATAGATGAGAGCAGTGAATTTGCTATCCTGAGGAGAATTCAGGATATAAATTTGAGATATATCTAGAATTGTTAAGAAAATAAAGGCACATATATTAATTTCTGGGCAATTGTTGGTTTCTCAATTTTAGTACTACTGATAGCTTGGGCCAGATAATTTTTTATTGTGGGGACCTTTCTGTGAATTCTAGAAAATTCAGCAGCATTACTTGTCTTTATCCATTAGATTTCACTAGCATCCCCCATTTCCAGTTGTAATAATCAAAAACATCTTCAGATACTTCCAAATGTCACCTAGGGTACAGGAGGGGAAATCAAACTCTGCTGAAAATTATAATCATTGTTTAAGATGAAAAATAAATTATTGTTTTCATTTCTTAAATCATTTTGTAACCGGTGCTTAAAAGTTGCTTTTGCTGAAAAATATGGACTCCTTACCTGGCTGCACAAATTAACTGAAGGCAGGAGAAAAGCTTGGCATCCCAGCCATAATTTTGTATGTTTTTGTTATAAGCTATTCACTTTATAGTCACCTTAGGTTCCAGAAAGGACAGGACTGATCAATGACATTTTTATGACAAGGGAGAAAAACTACCTCTAAGAAACACCAGAGACCCACAGGGTATATCACGTACTAGGCAACATGACTTATTTATCCTGACCAGTGATGACAGCTATAACAACTTCTCAGAAATCGCTCCCGAAATAAGGAGAGGGATAATGATCCACTGAAGCATACTAGTGACCAATACTGTTTCATAATGATACCTCTTTCCTGCTGCCCACCATCCAGTTCTTTTTCTATGTAAAACCATAGCTCCTGTCTGTTATACTAAAGATGGTTGATGATGAACTAAAATGCCGTCTTCTTTCTGCAACATGCCTATGCCATATAATAAACCTACTTTCTCTGGCCTTCACCATGTCTCTTTATTTGGCATATAGGGGCAAGTGGCCAGAGTTGACATGTGGAATCCTGGGAGCTTGGTTCTGGGGTCTAAAACTCCAATTACCATCTCCCAAACAGAATCATTGCCTTTATAAGAAAAGTCATTGTAATTAAAAGCTGAACTATGAAGCCAATTGTTTTAGATGAAATTTACTGTAAACTGTAAATGATGAGGACTGACTAACGAACATCTATTATAGCCAATTCTTATTTAATAGTAAAGACTGCTCATGGTAAAAAATATTGGCCAAAAATAGGAGCCTATTTTGTAATAGGAGATCTATTACAAAAGTCCATTTAATGCTAGAATGGTTTTCCTCCTTCATTCTAAAAGGATGGGGTGTCTCTTTGAAAAATAAAAGCCTAAAGATTTAGAAATATACCTTGAACTACTGGATAAACTATAACAAAAAGTCATATTAAATGCAAAGCTTAGCGTGTAAAAATGCAAGGGAAATTCAAGGGGATAGAACCATAGAGGAAGAGCAATTATTAGTAGTAATCAAATACTGAAGCCAGGAAACCCCCTATGGTAGGGTGTTGGAACAGAACATTCTAAATAAAGCTAGAACCCTTTAAGGCTACAGTACTAGTATCAGAGTAGGCAGAAAACAAGTGTCCCATCAGGTGACAAAGGAAGAGAAGATGACAAGATTAAGTGTCTTATGAACGTTGGCTGGCAGCTGGGAGTGGAGCAAAGGCTCTTTTGAGAATTTATAACCACAGCCATGTCTTCAAATGGATTTGGAGTTCAAATGTCTATTACTGGAATGACCTGGGAAACTCCAACTTGTAACAATTTAATACAGTCCCAAAAACATCTTCTAAGCCAGGAATTTTGGAATTCCCATAGATTTAGATGAATAGCTAAAACAGAATATTACACAAATCTGAGAAGAAAACTAACAAACTGCAATACAGGGCTGAATTAAGATGAGAGTAAAAATAAAGTTAATATGAGAGAAAGAAAATAGAATAATAACAGATAAAGGAAACAAAATAAAAATAATATCTGGAATACTAGAAAAACACAATGAAGAGAATTGTGAAATACTGCCCTCAAGGAGATAATACTTGAGACGTCTATAATTAATGAGAGGAATAAAACAGATTTAAGCAGCAAAAATCACAGGGAGTACAAATAAAAATAAATCCACATCTAGATACATCATAGTAAACCGCCAAATTTCAAAGGCTAAAATAATTCTTAAAAAAACCACAGTGGAAGATTAGATAACTTACTAAAGATCTAAAATTATGCTGAGCAGAATTTTCAAACAAAATACTGAAGTTCCAAAGGATACACAATCAATACATGTTATTAAAAATAGTGATATTCTATTAAGTTGCCAGAAACACCAAATTAGCAAATACTGAAGCACTGCTTCTAGAGAGAACATAGGAGCAGGTTCCTATGAACTTGTGGTTACATTTGCATCAATTGATCAATACATAACGTTTCTGTTAATAACATTTAATATATACTGTCAATTCATTAACATTGAATTTACAGCAAACATCAGTATAATCTATGCCATGCCCCCAAAGAAGCATATCTAACACATGGATTTTTCCATAAGGCATATCACAGCCTTCTTGTACTTAGAAATACTAATTAGCACTTTATCAGTGTAGTTGAGGATCATTTAAAATTGTTAGATCACAAATCTTAAGCACACACATACAAAAGTATGGCACTAACTAGACAACAAAAGACACCTGTTTATAGCAAAAGAGCTGAAATAAGCAGGCAGAGCTTTCACTGCCTTTTCTGACCTTAGGTGGGAATGTACATGCCAGGTGAGTAAAAGTTTTCACTACTCTGGGCACGTCAAAGAATAAACATGAAAGCACCATGTATATTGATTTTCAGATTACAAATTTTACCATCCATGCAAACTAGCAAATACAGAATCTGTGAATACTGAAATCTCAAGAACCAAAATTAGGTCTGACATAATGAAAGCCTTGGTGAACATAGAGAATGGTAAACATAGGTATATCCAGAAAAATACTGGCTATACAGGAGCCTCATAATGTCTATTTCAGAAATAAAAGAGGAGACTATGATACACAGACAATGAAAACATTACAACAGAATGGGGAAAATGAAATTATATATATATTTATATATATATATTTAAACCTTTATATTGTTTGGAACGAAAGCATTTCTCATTAATTTTGACATAAACTTAACTATGCATGTTAAAATGTCAAAGGTAGGACTAAAGAAGTAGTATGCTAATTTCTAAAGCAGTGAATGGAAAATTTGTATGAATTACATATAGATCCAAAAGAAAGGAGCAAAAGAGAAGTCAATCACAGAGAAAAAAAGGCCACATAGAAAGGAAACAAGAGACAAATAGACACATCCCCAAATGCAAGATGGAGTAAGAAAATATAAAAATGACATGATTATCTCAAAAAAAGCAGAAAAGCCTTTGATAAAATTCAATATCCTTTTATGATAAAAGCCTTGAAGAAACTAGGAATAGAAGGGGACATACCTCAATATAGTAGTCTATCTATGATAAACCTAGAGTTAACACTGTCTTAAATGGGGAAAAGCTAAAACCACATCTGGTAAAGTCAGAAATAAGACAAGGGTGTCCACTCTATCTACACGTACTCAATATTGTGGTAGACTTCTGAGGCAGAGCAATAAGGCAAGAGAAGAAAATAAAAGTGACTCAAATAGGAAAGGAAGAAGTCAAATTACCCTATTTATAGATGGTATGATCCCATACTTAAAATACCCAAAAAATTCTACAAAACAACTCTTAGATCTGATAAATATCTTCAGCAAAATAGCAGGATATAAAATTAGCAGCTAAAAATCAGTACCTTTTCTAAATACCAACACTGAACAGACTGAAAAAGAAATGAGGAAAACAATCCCATTCACAATAACCTAAAAAATTAAATACCTAGGAATAAACCTAATTCTAAGGAGGTGAAAGACCTCTACAAAGAAAACTAAAACCACTGAAGAAAGGAATGGAAGAACACACTAGAAGACGGAAAGAATTCCCATGTTCATGGAATGGCAGAATTAATATTATAAAAATGGCTATACTACCAAAAGCAACCTACAAATTCAATACAATCCCCATTTTAAACTCCACTGTTATTTTTTCCACAAAAATAGGAAAATTAATTCTAAAATTCATTTGAAAGCCCAAAAAACCCCAAATAGCCAAAACAAATCTTGAACAAAAAGAGCAATTTGGTAGGTATCACAACATCTGACTTCAAATTATACTACAGAGACATAGTAACAAAACAGCATGGTACTGGCAACAAACCAGACCTATAGATCAATGGACTAGAATAGAAGACTCAGAAATAAGCCCAAACATTTACAGCCAGCCATTTGATTTTTTTTTTTTTTTTGGTATATCCCCAAGAGTGGTATTACTGGATCAAATGGTAGATCGATGTCTAGGTTTTTTTTTTTTCATTTTTCTTTTATTATTCATATGTGCATACAAGGCTTGGTTCATTTCTCCCCCCTGCCCCCACCCCCTCCCTTACCACCCACTCCACCCCCTCCCGCTCCCCCCCCTCAATACCCAGCAGAAACTATTTTGCCCTTATCTCTAATTTTGTTGTAGAGAGAGTATAAGCAATAATAGGAAGGAACAAGGGGTTTTGCTGGTTGAGATAAGGATAGCTATACAGGGCATTGACTCTCATTGATTTCCTGTGCATGGGTGTTACCTTCTAGGTTAATTCTTTTTGATCTAACCTTTTCTCTAGTTCCTGGTCCCCTTTTCCTATTGGCCTCAGTTGCTTTAAGGTATCTGCTTTAGTTTCTCTGCATTAAGGGCAACAAATGCTAGCTAGTTTTTTAGGTGTCTTACCTATCCTCACCCCTCCCTTGTGTGCTCTCGCTTTTATCATGTGCTCATAGTCCAATCCCCTTGTTGTGTTTGCCCTTGATCTAATGTCCACATATGAGGGAGAACATATGATTTTTGGTCTTTTGGGCCAGGCTAACCTCACTCAGAATGATGTTCTCCAGTTCCATCCATTTACCAGCGAATGATAACATTTTGTTCTTCTTCATGGCTGCATAGAATTCCATTGTGTACAGATACCACATTTTCTTAATCCATTCGTCTGTGCTGGGGCATCTTGGCTGTTTCCATAACTTGGCTATTGTGAATAGTGCCGCAATAAACATGGATGTGCAGGTGCCTCTGGAGTAAAAGATTGAAAGATCCCAAATCAATGACCTAATGATACATCTCAAACTCCTAGAAAAACAAGAACAAGCAAATCCCAAAACAAATAGAAGGAGAGAAATAATAAAAATAAGAGCTGAAATCAACAAAATAGAAACCAAAAAAACCATACAAAGAATTAATGAAACAAAAAGTTGGTTCTTTGAAAAAATAAACAAGATCGATAGACCCCTGGCAAACCTGACTAAAATGAGGAGAGAAAAAACCCAAATTAGTAGAATTAGGAATGCAAAAGGGGAGATAACAACAA
The DNA here is from genome assembly GCF_047511655.1 of Castor canadensis. NCBI lineage: Eukaryota > Metazoa > Chordata > Mammalia > Rodentia > Castoridae > Castor > Castor canadensis. Next base: position 73,500,400 of record NC_133405.1, on the reverse strand, counting down.
ACACCATGGAAGTCCAGGAAATCATCAGAGACTACTTTGATTTTTGACAAAAGTGCCAAAAACATTCATTGAAAAGACAGCCTTATTAACAAATGGTGCTGAGAAAACTGGATATACACCTGTAGAGGACTGAAACTAGATCCCTCTCTCTCACCCTATACAAAAACTAATTAAAATGGATCAAAGATTTTAATTGAAGAACAGAAACTTTGAAAGTAGTACAGGAAAAAAACCTGACGATAAAGGCATAGGGAACTATTTTCTGTACAGAACTCCAACTACTCAGAAAATAAGAATGAGAATTGAAAAATGGGATTTGATCAAGGTAAAAAGCTTTTGCACAGCAAAGGAAACAATGATCAGAATAAGAAAAAGCCCTAGAGAACTGGATAAAATCTTTTCCAGTTATTCTTCAGAAAAAAGGATTAATATCCAGAATATATAATAAAGATACAAAATTAAACAAAAAAGAATAAATAATACAATCAATAAATGGGCAAAATGTATTGAACAGTTTTTAAAAGAAGTACAAATGGCTAATAAATATACAAATGAATGTTCAACATCCTTAGCCATAAAGGAAATGCTATCTGGGGGAATTGGTACCAGTGGGAGGGGAGAGGAGGTGGGAAAAGGGTGAAAGAGGGTGACTATACTGCAAATTCTTTATACAAATACTGTGTATGCAAATGGAAAATGAGATCTGTTGAAACTTCTTTTCCAGGAATGGGGGGAGGAGAGGGTTAAGGAGAATGATGGAGGGGGTGAATTCAACTGTAAGAACTTTTGTAAGTGCCACAATGTACCCCTAGCAAAAGAATAAAAAATTAATAAAAGAAGAAAAAGAGGAAATACAAATCGAAACAACACACATTCTATCTAATCCCAGTCAGAATGGCTATCATCAAGCAAGCAAAAAACAACAAAAACTGGCAAGGATATGCAGAAAAAGAGACCCTTATACACTGTTGGTGGGAATGTAAATTAGTGTAGCCACTGTGGAAATCACTAAAGAGCTTCCTTAAAAAATTCAAGCCAGAACTACTATATATACTCCTGCTACAACACTCCTGGGCATATATCCAAAGGAATGTAAATCAGCATATTACAGAAATACTTGCAGAACCATATTTACTGCAGTACTATTCACAATAGCCAAACTATGGAATCAGCCTAGGTGCCCATTGACAGATAAATGGATAAAGAAAATTTGGATACGTACATATATATACACACATTATATATACATGTACATGTATATATAATGGAGTATTATTTAGTGATGCTATCTGCAGGAAAATGGATGGAACTGGTGATCATGTTAAGCAAAACAAACCAGAATTAGAAAGACAAATATCACACATTATCTCTCATATGTGGTATCTCAATCAAAAAATGTCATGAAAGTAACAGGGGGACTTTTGGGGGAGAAGGAAATGAGAGAGTGATGGGGTATGGACATGATTGAAGTATTTTATACACATATATGAAAACAGAATAATGAAACACTTTTTAGACTAGAAAAAAATGGGGGTGGGTAGGAGGGATAAGAAATAGTAAGGGCAGAGGTGAATTTGATTGAAGTCCATTATATGAATGTATGGAAATATCACAATGAAACGCCTCTGTACAATTAATATATACTAGTAACAAAAGTCTCATTAAAACAAAAAAGAAAATAATGAAACAAATTGTAGCTATGTGCTTTAAACAAGACTTTAAAATATAAAGACATACAAAAGAAAAGACAAAAGAATAGATAAATACTATCTATAGCTTTATTTGTACCAATCAAAACAAACTAAATAAAAATACAATATTAGAAACATTTAAAAAGAGGGGTCACAATAAAATGATAAAAATTCACAAGATGATCTAACAATTATAAATTTCACGTACTTCTAACATAGCTTCCAAGTGTCTTTTTATATATATATAGTAAAGTGCCAGAGAGCCTGATAAATCTTGGGAAGTATTAACAAAACTCAGTTAATTGCCAAAACTAATGACATAGAAGTTATGTAAAACCCTGATAAAAAGTTTAGGCATAGCTAGTCCTGCTCCAATAATTTAAGAATATACATCTTCAAGCATATGAGACATAGGAAAATTTATCAATCCATCAGAAAATCCTGCTGTCTAGCCATCACTCAATGATTAATATGCAAATTCTCTTCACATTTTTTTCTGTAAGTATCTAAAAGATAAATGTTTTATTAAAATATATATATGAAGTTTAAAAAACTGTATCTACATTTAAGTTTAAAGAAAAAACTGTCTTAAGAGTATTATTTTAAATTTTAAGTAAATAAGAGTTATTAGGGTTTGAATTAATTATATTTTTAGAAAGAAGCCTTGTTTTAAGATACAACTGAATTCACTTTGCTTCCTAAAGAAAATTTGTGATAGTTTACTATATGAATTCATAGTAAGTTGTCTAAATAAAGTAGAGCCAAAACTATTTCATTACAAGAGACAACAGCAGAATTATGCAATCCTTTGCGTGTACAGAAGTGGAGATTGAAAAAAGAAAGATGAATAAGATAAAAATGTTCCAATAAAAGCTGCCCTAGAATACAGCAGTGGTATCAATACCATAGACTATTCATATATTTGATAAACATCATTATGGGTCCAATTTTCCCCTTTTAAAGTTTCTAGATCAAACCTTTTATGCCTCAGTGAGGTCGACTTTGGGATCAGAGAATCACAGCTGATAGTTAGATACAGTTAGAATTGCAAGGAACCTGAAAGACCATTTATCATTTTTCACCCCCCCATCATTTTACTGATGTGAAAACTGAAGCGTAGGGATGGATAACTGAGGAATAATTGCTGGATACAGGAACAATGAAGAATTCAAATCCAGCTCAATCCCTCATTGCATTTTAACTTTAACAGGAAATTAGTCAGAACTGGCCTTCCAATGGTGCTGAATGATGAACCATAAATAATTTTTACATTTATTTTTAATGCTTCTTGTAAAAAACAACATTCTAGTGACTCAACAAGCCATAAATTATAGGACTCTTGTCAGGAATATTACTATTGTCGGGAATACATTCTAAAAGTAAATTTGAAACTTTATGAATATATTAATAAAAATAGATCACAATATGTTTGTCAATAGTAGCAAACCCTAATATTAATATATAATTTGTTTTGCTTTAGGATTTAAAGTGATTCATAAGATTCATAATAGCTAACACACATTTTAAAGGTAGCTGGCTATCTTTGCTTACAACACAGTCTCAGCTGTATGGGTGACTAGAGAAGAAGAGATGATACCAGTTTGGAACATCTCTTTCTCTACTCTCAGAATGTCTACACTACTTATTACCTACTTCGATGATCCTTAACCATGTTCAGGTTAGAACTCTAGAAAACCAAAACTATAGTCTCCCCAGAAAAATGGACATGACATACACATTTTTGCACATAATTTGAAGAAGTTTATTAAGTTCAGACGTAACACAAAAAATTACTGCTTTATTACTCATCTCCATTAGTATGTGCTACCTGGTATTAGTATCTACCCTCACTTACACATGTCCTGGCTCCACTAGATCAAAAACTGCTCAAGAGTGGATATAGAACTTATAAACCTCTGTGTACCCATTAACTTTGGTTCATTGTTTAGCCCACACTATAAACTAAAAAATTCAATAAATGTTAATGACTTTTTTTGGAAAAATGGGGTTTGAACTCAGAGTCTTGCCCTTGCTAGGTAAGTGCTCTATGACTTGAGCCATGCCTCCAGTCCATTTTTTGTTAAATAACTATTAACAGAAGGTCTTTTGTGCCCACCATGGGCCCAATGTTATACAAGGAAATGAGGATTTGAAGATTAAAGGACCCCATCTCCAGAAATTCACAGTCTAATGGAAGAGATGGATAAGTAAACATGATTACAGTAATGTAGAGAGGCTAAAATGAAAGGTAAAAACAGAAGAGAAAAGGAACAAAGAATGCAAACTGATGGAAAATGCTATTCTTAGATTTCTAGGTTTGAACCCGATGCTGATGGCTCATGCCTACACTCCTAGCTACTCAGGAGGCTAAGACAGATTGAAAGGATCAAGGTTGGAGGCTAGCCCAAGCACACAGTCCACAAGACACCCATCTCCAAAATAACCACAGCAAAATGGACTGGAGGTGTGGTTCAAGTGGTAGAGTGCCTGCTTTGTAAGCATGAAGCCCTGAGTTCAAACCACAGTTGTACCAAAAAAAAAAAGAGAGAGAAGATTCCTAAATTTGGGAAGGATGGCATGTTAGAAGATAGGGAAGAGAGAAAGCTTCCTGTAAATTAATTACACTTTAACTAATTCGACAACAAAAATTTGAAAAATGAGACCTGTTCAAACTATTCCAGGAATGGGGGAGGAATGGTTATAAAGGAGAATGATGGAGGGGGTGAATTCAACCATGGTATATTGTAAGAACTTCTATAAATGTCACAATGTGCTCCCAGTACAACAATAATACAATAAAAATAAATTAAAAATAAATTATGAGTTAGCCATAAGAGGGGTAATAACAGAGAGGAGGCAAAAAGAAAGCAGCAGTAGCAGCAGCATACAACAAAGAAGTATCCTTTAATTACTTCTCTATGATTGCTTTAGTCTTATAGTTAATGTAACCTTATGTCTCCAAACACCCTGTTTATGTCAGTACTAAATATTTTTAAAACACATATGTGAAAATTTCACTTTGCTCAGTCTAGTTCTTTAAAGTGAGATTTACACAATGACAAATTCAGCATGTTTAAGTATCCAAAGACAAAATTCAAAACTATCATGTGACTTGAATTATATTATACTTAGTCTTCTTATATACTGCAACAATGAAATTTTTGTGATTTATAAAGGTGAAAAGTGTTACTCAAGTTTTAATTCAGGTTATTTATGAAAGACAGGTCTGAATCCCTGTCATTTTCCTCTTCTATATTTTAAGGAAAGAATTGGGATTCTGCATAGATAAACCAGGATAAGTAATCACAGGCAGATTGTATGAATTAAATTAAACCTCCTAACTTCATGTAATAAACTGAAGGGTGGTTCATTTTTGTTATATTAAACACAACTATAGTCAGGCATACTTTTCAAGAAAACAAAATTAATAAGCAGTTATCTTGTTATTTAAAATCAAACAGGGTAGACTTAAGAAGAGCAAAAATCACATGCATTATTAGGATAGGAAACAAAAATACTCTTAAGAGTTGTTATCTCAAATTCTTCCAAAATTCTGAGAAAAGAGATAGCAATTCGTAAGCTATTTCCTCATCTATTAACAGTCAAAAACTGCAATTTGGGAAGTATTTTCATTTCATTTTATCTTCATAACAGCTTTATAAGATTTACAGTTGTGTGTTTTAACTTTGTGTGACAGAGGATATATGACTTGCCCTAACTGACAGGCTTGCTAAGAGGAACTGGGATTAAAAATTGTTCTTCTGAATCTTAGTCCAATGTTTTTACCTTTAATAGTATACTTCTTTTGCTATTCTTTAAAGTGCAGTGATACGGTGGCCTTTCAAAGTCAGCTACTCTGTTCATGAAATGACCTATCATTATACTTCCTCAAGGGTTCATATTTTATTATTGGTTTATCTCGTCCAGTTCAATACAAGATGTAATGTTAGCAATATTCTCAGTATGACTTATATAATTTATTCCTTTCAGAAAATTTCTTTCGTATTTTAGGCTTATAAACTAATGAATCCAAAAAAGCTCTAACATGAGCTACCAAACAATCACCATTACACACATTTTATCATTTTGCTAAGCTTCACTCAGTAATATACCAAGCTATTCTATTTTCTCTAATGCCAACCCATGGAAGGAAGAATTACAGCAACATGGGGCTCATGTGATGCCATTTCAGTGGTGACAAACAATGACAAACATTTCATCCTTGTCCAGTACAGGGCTTCACACAGCTTGGTTTTTGACTCCTCATCTAAGTGGGAACACGAGTACGACTGGTGAATTTTACAGCTTTCATAACTACATGAGCTTCCTCGTGTACTGAATCAACAAGCACTGTAACTAGCAGTAACTACTCGTCTTAGTTTGGAGGGCCGGTAGTAAGCACTTTACATTATTACCAGTCAACTCCATCCATAAAAAAACAAGATGGGCAGATCGCCAAAAGCTATTTGCCATCATGGTACATTCACAACCTACACCTCCGCCCCAAACCTTTCGCAAACTCCTGCCGCCTTGCCTCGGTTCTGGCACCATTCTGTATCAATTTCGAACAAAGAGAGCAAATTTACCGAAAAGACAGGTGACAGAAGTCCTCAATGAAAAGAGGGTTCGCACTCAATAATCTTAAACCTGTCCTGCAACTCCCCTGACCCTTCCCAAAGCACTTTCCCCGATTCTAGGATGGCGACCGCTGCCAGAAGAAAAAATAAATAAATAAATAAATGCGGCTGGAGCCTACAAATTGGCGCCAGCGCCCTCACTCTGAAACGGAACCAAACAGGTCACCACCACCAGTCGCCCCCTACGGCCCTGGCCCCTGCCCTTCTCACGCTCCCTCAGCCCGAGCAGCACCTTTTCAGACTGGAAAGGATACTCTCCACATTCCACATAATCCCACGATTTGGAGGGGAGGTGTCACCTGGGGGAGAGGCACTGGTTGGTTGAGACCGCGCCCAGAATCCCGTGCTAGTCCTGAGCTGCCCGCGCAGCTGGTAGGTTTGCAATCCCACTTCCTGTCTGGGCTCTCCTCCCGCGCCTGCTGGAGCCGCGTGAGTCCTGAGGGGCGGGGCTGGGGCTACGCCAAAATGGCTGCAGCAAGGCGCGACAGTTAGGACGCGTTCCAGTCGCTTGGGGGCGGTGGAGGATTGAGGGCTCGAGTTTTCGCTCCTCCTACTCAGGTGCTTTAGGTGAGTTTAAGCTAACCTGGTGCCTAACGGTTCTCGTCGTTGCCCAGCCAACCTTCCAGTTCTTTCCTTTGTCGTTCTCCGAACTCTTCAGAAACTTCGCCCCGCCTCTTCCCTCAGATTTCACATGGTCCTTGGCCCCTCACCTCTGTTCTCAGAGCTTAAGTCTTAACGGACGAAGGAAAAAGGTATAGGGCTTTTAAAGTACTTTTTATTTTTTAAGTTGTAAGTATATAATAAGGTTTTAGGGGTTTTGAGTGGTTGGCAATTTTGTGTTGTGAAGTTCAGATTTTAAAAACGATCACAATCCTTACAGTTTTAGGTAGCTGGGGAAGACAAAAATGTGAGGCTGGCCTTGGAAGGTAATATTGCTACGAAATATGTATTCATTCTTACTGATGTATTCTATTTTTTACCACAGATGATGTAACACATAAAAGTTACTAGGAAATCTCTATAATGGGTTGGGACGTTAATCGAAATACTGCATAGTAGTTGGCGTTTTATTTGTGACTTATTAAATTTTCCACAGGCAATTTATTAGACGCCATCTCCAGATTTACGGAAAGAAGGAAGTCTTTGGAGTTATTGTTACCGCCTTTCAAATTAATTTTCCTAGAAAACTGAAGGAAAAACTAAGTTATTACTTTGAAAAACTTACATAAATCTCTTAACTGAGGAATTTAAGAAGTTTGCCTTTAAATTTTTCCTCATCTTTAAAATTTCAGTATGTGGAAATATGTATATAATGGACTGAGCTTCTTTTATCCTTGGGGTTGTTTCATTTGGAGCCAAAATCATTCTGAAAGCTATGGTTTTATTATTTTGGGTTAATGATAATTGGTGATAGGCTTCAGACTGTTACCTAATTATACACTTAAGGCACTGCTTTAAAAAAAACTTTTTGAATGCAAGGTTTTGGCAAAGTACAATCTGGAAATCACTTGCATAGATGAAACTATAAAAATTTTGTTTTTCAGCTCATTTTGTATTTAAGATACAAGACTTATTTTATGGAAACATAAAATTTAGCAGATTTTAGCACTATTTCATCAGTTTTCATAAATGATAATTGTATCTCACAGTTGGATAACTTACTTTAGGATATAAAGGTCAAAATATTTTTAAATATCTTTGCTAAGCACTTCGTATTTTTAACACAAGTTTTTCAATAAATCCACACAGAATAAAACAATCTACTAAAATTAAGCATTTCCAAATTATTATATATACATATATGTATATATATATAGAGAGAGAGAGACAGAGAGAGAGGTGTTAAATTCTTAGAGCTATATGTAGGTAACCTATAAGAAAAAGCCTTTTCGAAATTTTTTTTTGAAAATTGCATAACTTCATAGAGACATATCATTAGGATAAGATCAAGTTTTTTGGTAAGGTTAGGGTATGACGATATTTGTTCACTTATAGTGTTTGCTGTTGATGTCATCTTAACTTAAAAAATAATTACATAGCCTGTACTAAAATTTAGAAGTATAGTAAGTTTTTATTTTTATCAGTTCCAGACGAAGTGTGACTCCAAAACTTGCCCTCCTATTTATTCTTTAATAACTGATTCTCTAAAGTTAGATTTAGAAAAATTTTTTAATTTAGGCACAGTAATGGAACTAGTTAAAGTATATGTACATCCAATTATAACTGCTGCTGTTAGAAACAAGAAATTTATATCTATTAAAATGATAAAAATTTATTACACACAAAATATAGAAAGAAAAGGCTATATAACTTTAGTTGTTTTATTACAGATCTAATACCTATGAAATAATTTGTAAAATATGTGTACAAAGCAACAGCAACACAGAAAATACAAATGTTTGACCTATCACCCAATTTAAGAAAAAGAACCTTACCATTTTCTATAAATTTCCTTGTGTACACTTTTCTAACCACATTCCTTCCTTCTTCAAAGGCAGCCCTTTTTGAGTTTCTATATAATCTCCCTCTTTTTCTTTGTACTTTTGCCAGAGTATTTGCATTTCTAAACAATATGTTATAGAAGGTGGTGTGTTTTTGAACATTTTTGTGTAAGTGAAATCATACTGCCTTTTTTCTTATGTGTCTTTTTTGTAGTCATCGTAATGTCCCTCAATTGTATTATAGTGTATAGCTGTGGTTATTTTTACTGCTTTAATGTAGTCCACTATGAATATATCCTAATTTGTCTGTTTTTCTGATGATTGGTATTTGGGTTGTATTTAGGTTAATGTACATTCTAAGAATATATTAGTATTCATTCAGCACATACTCTGATTAAACACTTAGGATCAACAATTTGTTTTGGTTCCCTAAGCATACTAGGATGGAATCTGTGTTTATTTACTTTATCATAGTCGTGATGAAGGGTAACTTTTAAAAAGTCAAAGGGTGCCAGTGACTCGTGCCTGTAATTCTAGCTGCTTGGGAGATTGAGATTTAAAAGGATCAAGGTTTAAGTCCAGCCTAGGCAAATACCCTTTGAAACCCTTGCCTCCAAAATAACCAGAGCAAAATGGACTAGAAGTGTAGCTCAAGCTGTAGAGTGCCTTCTTTGTAAGCTTGAAGCCCTAAATTCAAACCCCAGTACCACCAAAACAAAACAAAACAAACCTGTTTTACCTTAGGCACAATTATCTTTCTTTATCGTATTTACTCATAATTCTTTTTATTCATATTTCTTTTTATTTGCGTTATCTTGAATATTGGCTTTGTTTCTTCCTTTCTGTCAGATTTAGCAATACCTCCTACCCTGTGTGACCTAAATAGGCAGCTTCATTTTTCTCCTGTCACCCATAGGTTCTTTTGGTACCTAGTAAACTAGAAATATAAAGATTTAACTAAAGCAGCATCAGTCACATGTTCATAGCTGGATATGATAATTTCACCTATTGATACTTAGAAGGATGCATTTTAAATTCAGTGAATTTTAACTGGGATAATTGAGATACAAAGAATGAGTACAGTGTCTTAAGTTAATTCAGCAGCTTTGAATGTTAAACTTAACAAACTAATGTGATAAATTATAATAATTTCCCAACAAATTGAGTTGTTTTCATGATTAATCATGGTTAGTTCTGCAATCCACCATGCTGCAAAGAACAAATTTGTTTTTTCGTTAAAATATTTATAAAATAATTGCAATTTAAGAATCTAAATGAATTAATATTTAATATTTGTTTTGACTGTGTCAACAAATTTATAGCATTCTTTAACATACGATTTTGAGATGATTAGAAAATATAATCATACTTTGATAGACAATTAAATTCCTATTGAAGTGAAAAGAAAGGAGTACACCAGAAATGAGAATGGTATAGAGTTAATATTTCTTGAGCTTTGCTATCCTCTTTAACAATAAAGATGGATGAGCCTCACTTTTATAAATTCTGATGAAGTAAATTTGGAGTGTGACCAAAGAGTCATCTATACTTGGCTTCTGTTTCTACAGTGGAAACGAACATTATAATATAGAACCTTATAATATATAATTTATTGCATGAAATAGCTTAATTTGGATAGAACATAACAGTTTACAAAATGCTTCAAATACATCATTTCATTTAGTACTTACTTAAATATTTTTATTATTTATATATTTTTATTAATTTATTGTAGAAATAAATGGACTTAAGACATTTCTACACTCGCATATAATGTACTTTGATCTTTTTTTTTTGGTGGCACTGGGATTTGAACTCAGGGCCTCAGGCTTGCTAAGCAGGCACTCCTGCAGGCACTCCACCATCCTTTTTTTGTCATAGATTTTTTTCAAGATAGGGTCTCAAGAACTATTTTCTGGGTCTGAGCCAAGATCCTCCTGATCTCTGTCTCCTAAGTAGCTAGGATTGCAGGCATGAGTCACCATGCCTGGCTTAATGTACTTTGATCTTGTTTTTCATTTTAATTTCCTTTATGGCTAAGGATGTTCAACATTTCTTCATGTATTTATTGGCCACTTACACTTTTGAAAAACGTTTAAATTCATTTGCCAATTATTAATTAGGTTATTCTTTTGGTGTTTAATTTTTCTAAGCTCTTTATAGATTCTGGATATTTTTTCCAATGTCTAGGCTGTCTTATCACTCTCATATTTTTTATTTTGATGCACATATGATTTGTAATTTGATGCATTCCCATTTGTCAATTCTTGCTCTTATTTCCTAAACTGTTGGAGCCCTACTCAGGAAATAGTTGCCTGTGGCTATATTTTGAAGTGATTTTCCTGTTTTTTCCTTTAGTCACTGAGTTTCAGGTCTTGCCTTAATGTTTTTGATCCATTTTGGGTTGATTATTTTGGTGGTACTGTGATTTGAACTCAGGGCCACATGCTTGCTAGGCAGGCACTCTACCCGTAGAGCAATGTCTCCAGCCCTTTTTGCTCTGGTTAGTTTTGAGATTGAGTCTTTGTTTTTGTCTGGGCCAGTCTGGACCACAGTCCTCCTGTTTTTGCTTCCTCCAGTAGCTGGGATGACAGGCACATGCCAACATACCCAGCATTTTCTGTTGAGGCTGGCGTCTTTCAAACATTTTGCCCGGTTGGACTATACTGCTATCCTCTTAATTCCAGCCTCCCAAGTAGTTAGGATTATAGATGCAAGCCACCTACACCTAACTTTTGTTGATTTTTTTACAGGGTGAGAGGGGTCTAGTTTAACTCTCAAATATGTGGATGTACACCTTTCCTGCACCATTTGTTGAAGAGGCTGTCTTCTTTTCTCCACTGTGTGCTTTTGGTATTTTTATCAATAATCAGATGGCTGCAGCTGCATGGGCTTATTTTTGGGTCTTTTATTCCACTGGTCTATATTATGTGACTGTTTCTATGCCAGTACTGTTTTTTTGGTTTGGTTTTTTTTTGCCCAGGTTTGCTTCAGCTTTTTGGGGTCATTTGTGCTTCCATATGAACTTTTGCATGGCTTTTTCTTCTTTATCTGTGAAGAATGTCTTTGGGATCTTGATGAGGATTGCATTGAATCTATAGATTGCTTTCAGTAGTATAGCAATTTTCACAATATTGATTCTGCTAATCCATGAACATGGGAGGACTTTCAATCTTCTAATGTTTTCCTCAGTTTATTTCCTCAGTGTTTTATAGTTTTCATTGTAGACCTCTTTCACTTTCTTCATTAGATTTATTTAGGTTGTTGTGAATAGGATTGTTTTCCTGATATCTCTCTCAGCCTGTTGATTATCAGTATATAGAAAAATTCCTTTTTTAAAATTTATATTCGTTTATTCACATGTGCATGCATTGTTTGGGTCATTGCTCCCCCCTGCTCCCCCACCCCCTCCCTCTCTCCTACCCACCCCTGCTTCCAGGCAGAATCTGTTCTTCCCTTATCTCTAATTTTGTTGGAGAGAAAACAAAAAGAATAATAAGAGAGACAAAGCGTTTTTGCTAGTTGAGGTAAGGATAGCTATACATAGAGGTTCCTGATTTTTATTTATGCCGACTTTGTGCCCCACTACTTTGCTGAGTAAAAAAGAAAGCTCTAAAAGTTTTCTGGTGGGGTCTTTTAAGTATAGGATCATATCTTCTGCAAATAGGGATAATTTGACTTCATTTCCTGCTTGTATCCCTTTTCTTTCTTTCTCTTTCTTTATTGCTCTGGCTAATAGTTTGAACACTATGTTAAATAAAAGGAAAGAGAGTGAACCCTTATCTCATTCCTTATTTTAGTGGAAATGCTTTCATTTCTTTCCCCATTTGGAACAATGTTCACTATAGTTTTGTCTTATATAGCCTTTACTATGTCGAGGTATATTTCTTCTGTTCCTTCCTAGTTTCTTCAAGGTTTTTACCATGAAGGAATGTTGGATTTTGTCAAAGGCTTTACCTCTGTCTATTGATATGATCTTGTGATTTTTGTCCCTGATTCTATTTATGTGCTGTACTATGCTTATTGATTTCTCTATGTTGAACCATCCTTGTATCCCTGGAGTGAAACCAACTTGATCCTGATGCATGATCTTTTTAACGTGTGTTGTATTTAGCTTGCAAGCATTTTGTTAAGAAGTTTTACTTTTACATTCATCAATGAAATTGGTCAGTGCTCTTTTTTGTTAGATCCTTATCTAGTTTTGGTAGCAAGGCAATACTGGCTTCATAGAATGAGTTTGGTAGCATAGCTTCTCTTTCTATTTTGTTGAATCATTTGAGAATAATTGCTGTTCTTTTAAAGGTCTCATAGAATTCAGCAGTAAATCTGTCTGGGCTTTTCTTTGTTGGGAGACTTTATTATTGCCTCAATCTCATTGATTTTAGTTGATATGTTTATTTTCATCCTCTTGGTTCAATGTTGGTAGACCATATATCTCTAAAATTTTTCATTTGGTACTTAGTCTACTGAGGTAACTGGGCAGGTATTATCAACCTTTCTACCAGTTAGTATACAGTGACAGCAATCATACAACAACAAACAAAGCTCAGAAGATGATTTGATTTGCCTAAGCAAGTATTGAGCAAATGAAGTGGGTATTCAACCCAGGTATTATTCTTGGTTTCTAATCCAATACTTTTGAAAGTGTGTAGCAGGTTGGCAAGGAGGAATTGCAAGATCACCTGGTTGAGTGCTTTCTAAATCGTACATGCCCATTTAGTATAAGAGTAAAAGGAGGAATTGTTTCAGCTGGCTTGCTGTTGCTTTCTAGTTTCTATATGAAAAAAACAAAAATAACAACAACAACAACAACAAAAAAGATTCAGTTCCCGAGAAATTCTAGAGAAATATAACTTGAGGGTCTGTCCTTTTCATACTAGAAAATATTTTTCCTCCTAGGCAGGCAAAGAATACCTTTTTGGTTTCATTTTTCTGTCATTTCAGATTTGATTTGTGAGTTATTAGCAAAGTACTGTTTGGGTGACAGGTGAAAGAAATTAGAGCTGCAGAGGGGCAAAACTATTCACTAAGGCAAATAGAAGACTGGGTGAGTAATACTTGTTTAAAACAAGAAGAATGGGTTTGGGTGGTTACCATATGTGATCTGAAAAATTATTCAATTTATGATCAGAAAGTGAGAAATGAACATGAAGAGACAAGATGAGAACCTGTATGTAGGATCAAATGAATAGAAAAAAAAGAAAAAGAATTTTGTATGGTTAAGAGAAATATATTCACATATTTACCACTTGTTAAAAGTGGTAAGATTCCATTCTAATTTAAATAATAAATGATTATATTTGGTGATTATAATAAATTCTTATCAGAAAGTAAATTTTTCTAGAAATCTTTGGTTTTAACAAAGCACTGAAGACTAAAATTGCCCTTTGTCAAGAGACCTTTTTCAGTATCTGATGTCTACACTGCAGAGGAGCCAATACAGAAACCTTAAAGCAACAGAGGTCAATATGGAAAGGGGATCAGGAACTAGTGAAAAGGTCAGGTAGAGATGAATCAACTTGGGTTGTAACACACTTGTGCATGGTAGCAATGCTAGGAATCTCTCTGTATAGCTATCCTTACCTCAACTAGCAAAAACACTTTGTCTTTCTTATTATTGCTTATGTCTTCTCTTCAACAGAATTGGAGAAAAGTGCAGAACAGAATCTGCCTGGAAGCGAAGGGGGATGGGGAGGAGAGGGAGAGGTCAGGGGCAGCAGGGAGAAATGGCCCAAACAATGTATGCACATGTGAATAAATGAATAAAATTATTTTAAAAAGATACCTTTTTCAATACTTGAATAATCAAAAAAGTTAAATTTTATCATTAGCTCAGTTGAGTGATTTTTAAAGAATGGTATGGTGAAAAATAATAAAGCACTTGCTGTTATTAGAGGTGCTTTCCACTTTGAGAAGATTCCAAATTAGTTTGGAAGTATATGATTCAGAAATTCTTTAATGCAGGTGTAAGTACTCAGAGAAATTCATGCTTACATAAATCTTTTCCTTATCTTTATTATTTTACCATGTAGAAACAGTTTGAAGAAAATTGTAAGGGAAGAAAAAGCAAAAATAAGAGGCTTTTACCAGAAGCGCAGGTGAAGGCAAGGTAAAAATTTAACAAAAGTTCTCTTCAACTACTATTTCGTATTCCTGTATCCTGCTTTACTGGTGACTGAACCTATACATTTGCTTACTGATACTGCTTTTATTTGTTACTACTTTCTTACCACCTTACCATTCTTCATCCTATATTGATTCTGGAGTCTCAATTCAAAATTATGTTAGCATCATTTGTACAGTTCTTACTACTTTATCTAATGACTGGATAGAACAGAGCCTAGAGTGCTTTGTAAATTTTTGAGTCTTTTGTGTTTTAATACACATATTCTGTGATTTTTGAATATTGTTTTTCTGTAGTGTGGTTCACAAATCTTACCTCTAGATCAAGGTGTTTCAAATAGTACTATAGGCAGATTGGACTGGATAATTCCTTGTTTTAGGAGGGCAGTCCTGTTTCAGTGTAGGATATTTAGCAGTATTCATGGCTTCTACACCATGCATAACAGTAAGCAACTCCTTCCAAGTTATGACAATTGAATATGTCTCCAGACATTACCAAATATCCTCCAGAGGATAAAATTTCCCCCAGTTAAGAACTACTTAATCTCACTTTAGAATTATCTAACCCTGCCTTTATATTAAACCAGCAAGACAGACAACAATAATCGCAACAGAAATATTTTTCAGTCTACTCTTTGTTTTAGGCACAACCACAGCAAGAACAAGCAACAATATCATCCTTAGCCTTTGAACCCCCTTATTAAGATTGGTAAAATTAGAATCCAGAAAAGAGATTTTGAAATAATTCTAAACTATTTTCCTTTGGAGATAGAACAAGACATTTGGTGTTATTCAAAGCTAATTTTGAATTTCTGGTACCTATATTTAATAACTAATCATCTTGGACAATTTATTAAGCCTGTTTTGATTTTGATTTTGATTTTCTAATTTGCAAAAGCAGGATAATACTTATTTGATAACTTTATTGTGAGGAATAAATGAAATTATAATGTAATGTTGGAATGCTTCAAATAGAGAATCTCAGAACAGATAATGGCCTATATAGCAAAAAAAAAAAAGAGAAAACACCCATCAAAGAAAGCATAATAGCAAAATTGGAAATTGGAAATTTCTGTTCTCCATTGTTTGAGAAAGAGTCGATGTCAAGAGAGAGGCCAAAGAAAAACAGTTAAAACAAATGCCACAAGTGTTTTGATAGGAGTAGGCTTTTTAATAAACTGTAAACAAAAAATAGATAAAAGTCAATTAAATCAAAGTATGTAAAATCTTGCCATATATTGTTAGAATAAATATGAATGTGTTCTAGGATCTTCGGCAACTAAGGGTCGCTGATCTTTTTATGTCTCAGACTATTCAATGATGAAATTATTCGAATTTTAATTTGTAATAAGTTTAGTGGCATAGTCTCTCAATATATGATTATGTAATTTTATGAGGAATATTATTTTTATGAGAAATACTGAAATAGAAACTATAAAGAATAATATACTAGCGATGTTTTTGTCCTTCCTAAATATTTGCAAATTAAGTTTTCAGTTTTATTTCAAGTCTTTATCTTTTACCAGTAAATAAAATAATAAGGGTGAAGTGTTTGTCAATAGTCACTAGCTATCTCCATGAGGGGCAGCAAGAATAAGACTAGTGAGTATGGAGAAAGTGAAAAAAGTGAGAATTTATGGAATAAAACTAGTAGAAAACCCATGGGCATACTTGGCCCTAGATGACAGAAAATTATTCAAATAATAATTACCCAACTTTCCATACAAGGGTTCATTGAGATGTCAGTTTGCTCAAAAAATGTCTTGAATTCAATATTTAGCCAAGAAAAGCTTAAAATTTATTTCATAAATGATCATGTACCTTTGTTGCCTGAAAACAAGCAGGCAGTTTGTATGATACCTGAATTCACTTGGCCCAATTCTATGTCAGGTTAAGTTAAAGCTTAATCAGAACTAGGCAATGATTCAGACCTCACTGAAATTAATCTTGTATTTCCTCCTTGTTTCAGACTTAATTCTTTGTATAAAGGAATTATCCAGTATTTCAAGTCTTATCTAACTGAAGTTTCATTAACTGGGAGGTAAGATACAAAGTTTACCAAGACATATATTTATAAATTATAGAAAACATTAGGGGTTATTTAGGTTGTTAAAGTCCCTACATACTTTCATTTTAAATTTCATCCTTCAAATATCTTACCATTTAAGATGTACTTAGGTTAATAGAGTAGAAAAGATCTGAAAATCCCTTTTAACAATTTCATTAAGAAATGAAATAGGGTTTTAATAAACCATTGTTCAACTTTGGAGAGTAAGAAGAAATAAAGATTATGGGCATGTATTTGACAAGCATATTCTCCATTATATTATGTCTGTTTTTTCTTTCTCTTGTTTAAACCATTATTATTTCTCCATTACTGTTTTTCTTCTTTCTTAGTAGTCACTTTCTTTTTCTTTTCTTTTATTATTTGCCATACTTACCTTCAGCACAATTCTTTGAACACTGGTAAAAGTCAACGAGACCAGATAAACTCAAGCTCAACATAGTTTTGTGTTTTGTGTTTTTGACCCAGAATAGAGTATACTGGAATTTACAGATAGTAGTGCAATTATGATGAAGATTTAGTTAATGCTAATAGTCTTATTCAAAGAGTGGTCAAAGTAGGTGAATAGGTATATTAATGTTCAGATACCACATGTTTCCTGATATTTATTAGGATCCTTAAAATCTCTGACAAGATGCCATCTAGAAATTTGGCATCAGAATTCACAATCATATATCAGTATTGCATCTCTTAGAAACTTTTGTTGCCACATAAATTTTTATTACCTTTTATTTGTGTCTTATTTCTTCAAATAGTTGATAAACTTTAAGACCAAATAATTTTATTCCTTACATGTCTTTTCATGCTTGAAAACAATAGTTTCTTGCAAATAGTTGAAATTTAATACACATTTAATATTCATGAGGTTTTATGATTTTTAAAGTAGAGCTATCCCATTCATTCAAAGAGCTGTTTTTCATATGGAAGAAATGTGCAAATGTTTGACAAGTAGGAGATTTAGAAGAGCTAAATGGCTTAAAAGAAAAGAAACTCTTAGTATATTTTCAGCAGCCAAATATGTCTCCTAAAATTATTCTTCTCCCTAAATGAATATATGTAGTTGAAAATTACCTGATTAATACAAATAGCAGAGTCTTCATATTGATTTATTGATTGACCAATTTATTTTGCAGTACTGGGGTTTGAACTCAGTACCTGGTACTTGCTAGGCAGATACTCTACCACTTTATCCATACTCCCAGCCCTGAGTCTTCATATTTAAATATATTAGATACTTTTGATAGCTGTCAGTAACTGAACATAAATCTGCTTCCAACAAAATTAGCAGTATAAAATACTCTCTTATGAACTTTAGATGTGTTTGGGTTAATAATGTTGAAAATGAGTCAATTTGGTGGTAGCAAAATTGTTTCTAATTTTATGACTCTGATATCTTTAAGAATTGTACAACTATATGTTAATTGAGTAGTGTTCCTGTAATTTTAGAGTTATTAAATATACATATTACCAGGCATTATGGTTCACACCTGTAATCCCAGCACTACGGCGGCTGAGGAAAAAGGATTGTGAGTTTGAGGCCAGCCTGGGCTACATAGAGAGACCATATCTCTTATAAGTTTTAAAAAGCAAATAACGTTTAGATTATTATTATTAGGTGGTACTGGAGTTTGAACTATGCTTCCTAGTTAGTCAGTCTACCACTTAAGCACCACCCCAAACCCTTTTTGCTTTAGTTATCTTTTTGAGTAAGATCTTGCATTTATGCTGAGGCTTCCCTGGACCATGATCCTGTTACTTACATTTCCTGTATAGGTAGTATTAGAGGTGTGTGTCACAATACCCAGCTTTTATTGATTGAGATGGAGTCTCATGAACTTTTTGCTCAAACTGGCCTCAAACCACGAACTGTGATCCTCTGGATCTCCACCCCCACAGTAACTAAGATTATAGGCAACTATATATAGCTTGTTAGATTATGTTTTAAGGGCAGTATAGTCCCCCCACAAGACTAAAGAGAGTTGACATCATTAATCGCTGAAAAAGACCTAATCCGTGTAGTTGAGTATTACAGGAAACAAATTCTATTTTATTATTATGTTTAACTATATGAAGCATTTAAGTGATATAAATGTAGAAATCACTTTTAAAATACTAGTCTTCTCTAAAATGAAGTAGAAAAAAGCTAATTTGAAGCTTTTAATCATGTATTTTGAATAGCTGCTTGTTATTAAAGAGCCTGTAGTTATTATTTATTTATATTTATTATCTTTACTTAAATGTTTCAAAGAATTAACTTCTGAGTTCTTTCCTTTGTGACCTTTGTGACCTCCCTTCCATATTCCCTAAAAGTCACAACAAATTTCCCCTCTATTTTATTAGAAAAAAATAAAAGGTATTTCTAAAAGTCAGAAAATTAGTGTCAATACACTGTGTATTTCTGTCCCTGAAGGTGAAGACAAAACTTGCATAAAGTCACAGAGAAATTAAAGTAGGTACATTGTATAAAAGTGAATAAGCAAGTTACAGAATTTTAGTTCTCTGTAGTAGGATGGATCTCAGGTATGCTGCTTTTATTTTCCTTTTTTAAGAGAACATGTGTTATATCTAGGTTTAAGCAATACGTTCTCTGACAGAGTAAATACTTTATATTATAACCATGTAAGTGTTTAAATATAGTTCTTTTAAAACTAAAAATATAATGTTTATTTATTTTGAAAACATTTTATTAGTATGTAATAATTATAGTGGGGCTTTTATTGTGACATTCCCATGTATATGTAAACTGTACCATGGTTTGGTTTATCCCCTCCATTGTTCTCCTTCTTCCCCCTACACATTCTTAATATGACTTCAACAGATTTCAGTATTCCATATTCACATGTATAGAAAATGCATCAACATTCCTCTTCTAAGCCCTTCATTTACTTTCTCCCTCACACTAGTGCCCTCCCCTTAACTTAACCTGTTTTAAACTCCTGTCCTTCATTATTTTAATTTTCATTGTTCATTGGGATTTTGTCTTGGTATTCTACCTGTCCATATATTGTACTTTAATCATTCTAACCACGCTGTATTACTTTTACTTACCCTTTTCCCCTTCCCCTGTATTGTTCAACAGTTTTCAATGTATTTTGTTGTGTCTTGTTCCTATACAGATGCGATGTATTTCAGAATTACTCACTCTCCATCATTATCTTCTTTTTTCCCTCCACCCCTAGTCTCCTCTAACAGTCCCACTATTGGAAACTAATTTTATTTATATATGTATATATGATAATGCTTGTATGAGTTTCTTCCACACATGGCAGAAAATATGCAGCCTTTGTCTTTCTGAATCTGGCTTATCCTATAGTTTTCTATACTCTAATATAATTGGAAAGTAAATGTGATCTGTAAGTGGATGGTATAATCTATATTATATAAGTTATAACTGGAATCACATAACCTAATTTAATGAAGGACAGAAAAAGGAGACATAATTTATAGAGGCAAATATATATGTTCAAAATGGTTTGGGGCTCCCATTTCTTGATTCAGCTCTGATGTAAGTACAGTGAGTACATTTTGTTAGAATGTACTATATATATATATATATATATATATATAATGAAGTTCTATCTTATTTTACAAAACCAGCTACCTTTGATTATGGTACTGATTTATAAAATTTTTGACCAGTGAAAAAGATACAGTTGTATATGGTATCTTTCTTAATTAATAAAAATATTAAGAAGACAGAGGCAAGAGGATTGTTGAGTTTGAGACCAGCCTAGGCTACATAGTGAGTTTCAGTTCAGCCTGGGCTACATAGTGAATCAATCTGTATCTCTCTTTTTCCCTCCTTCCTTTCCTCCTCTTCCTCCTCCTTAGTGAATCAGTCTCTATCTCTCTATCTTTTTCCCTCCTTCCTTTCCTCCTCCTCCGCCTCCTCCCCCTTCTCTCTCTCTAGCTGTCTTTCTACACACACACATACACACACTCACTTTATTTCTAGATTGTGCCCTAAGTAGATTTTAAATGACAGGTTGGCATTTCATATGTGGACTAATTGATTGAATTTCCTACGAGTATCCTTCTTTATTTCAGGTTTACTTTTAACATAGCCTGCATATCCTTAGTGTAATGGATGATGACTTTAAGGTAGTGTATATCTTCATTATTTGTGGATTCCATGTTTGTGACTTTGTGTTCTCACTAAAATCTATTTGTAACCCCCAAATCAACACTTTTGGTGATTTCTTAGTCCTTTGCTAATTTGCATAGGGCAGTGAAAAATTTGAATCACCTATTATGCAAGGCTCACAGCTGATGTTGAAGGAGATGATACTCTGCCCTGTGTTTTAACTTTCATATTGTAAGCAAGTTTTCCTTTCATCACTTATTTAATATCACATTTCTCATATTTTTGTGCTTTTATGTGTTGTATTTACTGTTGAAAATGACCACCAGGCATAGTGCTGAAGTGTGCTATGTAGTATTTCTAAACACAAAGTTGTGAGGTATCTTATAGTAGAAATATGTATATTAAGTAATCTTAGGCATGACTTTATAGTGCTATTGGCTATGAGATCAATGTTAATGAATCAACAATGTATATAATTAACTAATATGTCTTTAAATAGAAACACTCCTGATCATGTATTATTGATGAAAATGTTATTACCAGAGACTAGAGGGACCTAACCCTGTATTTTCTCTAAGAGCAATGGCTTAATATTTACTAATTTGTTTACAGTGACTTTACAAAAAACATTACTGTAAATAATGAAAATCTAGTGCATATTTTGTTATGGTGTTTGTAGTGCTTCCTTAGTCTGATGGGAAAAGAGTCTTCTGTGTGTTTTTTAGTCATTTCTTTCTGGGCAA
Source organism: Castor canadensis (assembly GCF_047511655.1). NCBI lineage: Eukaryota > Metazoa > Chordata > Mammalia > Rodentia > Castoridae > Castor > Castor canadensis. The sequence goes on along the minus strand of NC_133405.1, from coordinate 73,478,616 downwards.
TTGATGCTAAGTAGCTGCTATGAATCTTTAGTACATCTTTGGAATGATCTCTCTCTACTTTTGCTTCTGACGTTGAAGTTGGTTTTTGATAGTCACTTTGTTCATTATATCTTTGTTGCATAATTAAAAACATGCTATCCAAATAGACCTCACTGTATAATGTTATAAATCATCTGAGTGTATTAAATGTTTTTAATATTTCACTGCCCTCTAATGTAGACACAATCCATAGGCATGTGTCAAAAGCAGTTGCCTTTTGACAGCGCTTGGCTCTATTTTTAAAGTGAACATTTTAGTTTTCCTCATGTTGTTTTGTTCTTCCTAATAACTGGCTGCCAGCATTTCAGAGTTTTGTCCTTGGCTTTCTTATTTCCATTACTCTAGCTCTTTTGTGCACGTTTGCTCCACCTGCCTAGTTCCTTGCCACTTGATCATCCTATCTTTCTAAACTTCCTGCCCTAAAAGACTTAGCATACTAATGTAATTCTTTTTAGTTCAAGAACCTCTTTGATTTACTGGGATTTTTTTTCATTTTATCAATAAATTGCCACACTATTTTTTTATTAATTGTGAAATAAAACATAGAAGTGGCCAAATCCTTAGGCAATCCTTATATGTCAATACTGTCATGTATTATCATTGTCAGAGAGAAAAAAGACTTTTTGTTGGTAAAATTAACTTTCAGAGAATAAATAAAACTGAATAAAAATCTCAAACATTTTTCTGTTCATACATACAAAATTCAAACATATTTGCTATGCAAACCAATGGAGCCATGCAGTAAGATTTTTATTTCACTTGAAGTGTTACTAAATAAAAGGCGTGTAATTATAATCAGGAATTTTGAAGGTGTTAAAAAGTACAAATCCCCTGGCAATAGGGAGAAGAAAATGAGTCTTTAAGATTCTCATTTAACATTTATTTTAAACAGCTGTAACACTGCTTTTCTGTATTCTTGATAGACTTTGAATAGGCTTATTGTTAAATATATTAAAATATTTTGACATTTTTATATACAATTATTGACTTCATAATATACTAATTACTGTATTTCCTAACTTACAGCATTAACTCAGAATACAATGAATATAAAACTAAAATTTCCTGTTACATTAACTGCCTTAACACAAGATAGGACACAGTAGTCATTGAGGGCATCTGGGTTAAAGCAGAATTGAATCAATGTTTAAATTTTACCTTTTAGTATTATGAATTTTATGAAGATAATATTTTGTCTTAAACGGTGAGTTTAAAAGGTGCCTAATTTTGGCTTATGTTTATTTTTTTCAATACAACTTTTTAGTACTTATTTAATGTTTATTTGATGAACCATATATTCCATACATTCACTGTTCATTCATTGGAATTTGACACAAAGTTGGCCACATAGTTTTTATGTTTCATAGCAAATTCTAATGTTCTGAAATAGAAATTAAAATTATTACACATTTGAGGAGTGTCATAAGAATTGTATTTACATAGTTACCTTTGTCCTAAAGAAACATTCTACTCTGAATACCTAAAATAAATGGTACATTGAAAATACATCAGCAAATTATCAAGACAGAAAGATGCTAAACCCCTATCATTTGGAATGAGTTAGCTAGCATTTAGAAGTAAACTTCAAATGTCAATTGATAAATTCCAAAGGAAATTATTGCCAAATACTGTTTATTCCTAGAACCTACCCCATGGTTATCTAGAGTGAATTCCTCTCAAGAACTTATTGATCATAGGAAGCAAATCAAAATGTTGTGGAATTGAATTGTTTTCACTCAATTCTGAAATTATGTACTACAACTAATGAAATTATTATATATATTTTTTACTTTTAAGTTCTTTTCTGGTTATCAGAGTCTTGCTAATTATTTGGAAAGTACAGAACAAAATTCAATTTATATTTTTATTTTTCCCAGTAGTTTTCTACTTAAATGTGTATGTGTATATCATATGTTTCACAATTTGGATCATACTATATACAGTTTTACATACAACTTTTAATACCTTAAACATTTCATAATATCTTTTACTGATCCTTTTCAATGATTTTAAATGTCTGCTTAATTAGTTTAGCATCCATAAATTTTCTAACCTTTCTTTTATTTGATGTTTTAAGTTTCAGAGAATACTTTTGTGAATGAATCATTGTTTAATTTCATTTTTAAATTGTTACTTTAAGCAGATACACTATCTCACTGCTTTTTCCTTTTCTTAATGTATTTGCAGAATTATGAGTTGTTGGGAATAAAAGATAAATAAGGTTTTCCTCTACTTTAGGACTTCAGAGTCTGATAAGCAAATGATATGATAATACAACATGAGGTGCTAACCATATAAAGTAATATGTATATGTTTAAATGCTTCGAAAACCATAAAGAGAAGCAGCTGTAACTATATTTGAACCTATATAATCCTACAATTTTATTTTTTTACATAAAATTTCACAAAACTTAGTAAGTACAATCAACAGTGATAGGGAAAATAATTTCTTCAGTATTTGGAGAATTATCATGACAACCATTGCACACTGACGTATACAGATTCTATTTTGAGTTTCCCCTCACTTCTTGTGCCAGGATTTCTCAGTGAGATCTTTGAACCAGCAGTCTCATCATCACATGGAAAGTAAGGTATGCAAATTTCCTGACCCACTCCATCTGTCCAGTTAGAAACTCATAGGGACTGAGGTTTAGACTTCTGTATTTTAAGAAACCTCCTAGGTAATTCTGATGAGAACCCCTGTTCTAAATAAATTAAATTCTGCTATTCACTCCATCTCCTAGGCAGCAGGCTGAATTTGTATTATTGCATAATAAATTGAAACTGTTTGATCAGACACAAGTCATTCCAACTTTGTGAACCTCATTTTCTCTGATATGAATTGAAAATATTGCATATTTGGCTGCAGGGTGGCTCAAGTGGTAGAGGCTCAAGTATACTTGCCTGCCTAGCAAGTACAAGGCTGAATTCAAATCCCAGTACTGCAAAAAAAAGAAATAAAATATTGCATATATTTTTAGATATGTACTTACCTGATTATGCATGCATACATATAAAAGAGCTAATAAGTATAAGCCATTTAGTATATTTCAGGTACTTTCCTAAGGATTTTGTATATAACTCATGCAATCTTAAAAATAACCCAAGAGATAGAGATAGTATTCTCCCCATTTTACAGATTGAATCTTATCCAGAGGAACTCAGAGTAACTATTTTAAGGCCAGGCAACTAAGTGCTAGAACCTGGAAGTAAATCCAGTTATGTTTTAGAACATCAACTATTTTATCATTATTATAATTTTTCAGTGCTGGGAATCAAATCCAGTGCCTTGCACATGCCAGGTAAGCTCTTTACTACTGAGCTTTACCCCCAGCTCTACTATTATGTTTTATTGCTTCTTCAGTGTTTCTTTTTTATGTTTTTATTTTATCACTTTTACATTTGCTCACATGTGTATACATTGTTAGGCCACCTCCCCCCCTCTTCAATATTTCTTAACCTCACATTTTTTAACTCCATTCCCCTTCATACTCCCCTTACTCTTTTTACTCCTCTCATCCACAGGAGTCACTCTTTTTTATCTGTAAACCATTCCCTTTCCTCTCTTCTGATTTGGATTCCTCACTTCATACAACACTGGCACAAAATTTCTATTTTTTGTAGGAACTATTTCCTGATAAACAGTACCTTATTCCAAACACTCCTTTATGAGTTTTTTACTGTTTTAGTACTTTATTACTTGATTCATTTTTGTTGCTTTTTAAATGGATTTATACCATTGTCAGGTGTACCTTTTACCTCACTTGAAATTCATGTACTTTACTGTTTCATAAATGTGAAAAACTACTTTGTAAAATTGTATTTTAAGTTCATAGGGGAACTGATTAAAGAAGCAGTGGGAAAACATTTTATAATATAATCACCTAGTAATTTATCTAATCTATTTTATAAAAACTGTGTTTTAGGAACATCCAGACCGTATATTCATTTGTACCATATTGTGTGAAGTTATATGAAGAGTATTTGGCCTTAATCCATGATATATATTTTCCTATAATATAGCTTGTAGTTTTTGTTTGCTTTTATATGCATCATCATCTTTTTTTGGTGGAAGTGGGGTTTGAACTCAGGGCCTCACACTTGCTGGGCTCTTAGTGCTTGAGCTACTCTGCCAGCCCTCATCTTTTTTGAAGGAGAGGAATGGTCTATTTTTTTCTCATAAATCATTGGTCCTAGAAAATGGAAGCACATAAAGTACTGTTTCTTACCCTTGACTGCACATAAAATCACCTGTGAGCCTATAGCACTCTCAGTGACCAGACCAATCCCATCAGAATCATTTTAATGCATCTCAAACAGTATGTTTTAAGTTCCTTGGGTACTTGTTATAGCAGATACTCAAGAAAAGCTACTAGTAAAGGTAACATGGATGAAAAGGATAGATTATTATACTTAAAAGAACATGGGTACTTTTGTTCTCATGTAGTAGATTAAATACCTGGTCTTTCACTAATGTAGTATAACTTTAGCCATGTTACTTTTCTGATTCTTGATTTGTGTATTATATAACAGATAGTATCAACCTTATGAGGTTACTGTGAGATAAATGGGGCAGTATATGTAAATCATTCAGAACAGTGCCTATAAGGAATAGATGTTCAATACTATATTCCTTATTAATGCATATATATCCATTTCACATTAAAATTATGTTAATATTGTCATAACTCTGGCATCAATTCTCTTGTTTTAATGTTACAATATACAATCTAGGATTACTCTAAGGATAGGAAAGTCCCCTTAGATCATGGTTGAATCATAACCGGCTGAAAATCATTGAATTACCATGCTATAAGTGTGGGTGGAGCAGTATTTTACATATTTTCCAATATATAGCCTTTTACACAGAAGATACATTCACTGCTTTTTAAAAAACTGGAAAGTATCCCATTAAGTCCAAATAATTAATACATAATAAAAGTAGGTTTTGATATTTACAGTTTTCATTATTTGGTGGTACCATAATCTTCTGACCTTGATGTGTTCGATTTAAGCTATTGGGTTTGTATAACCATGTAAAACAAAACAAAAATCTTGGAAAACATCCACATATAATAATTGTTTTGTGAAAAATTCTTTTCACAAAGATACTAAGATAAATTACAAATATATCTTTTTTAAAATGCAGGCTTTTTCTTTGAGAGACCTCTGAAAGCTGGTTAGCTGTTATGTTTATAAAAGTGGCATATCTACTGTGTTCTTGTCTTTTATAGCAAACTCATAAGTTGCTTATGTCACACCAAGGACTAGCTACAGAAGCAGAGTGAGCAACCAGTAACATACCTGTCAGATACATTGATCCCACTTCTCAGCTCAAATCAGCTAGAGCTACAATTTTTTTTGTTCAACACAAGACATTTTCTAATGAACATACCTGATTTCTGGTTTCCCTTTTCCTTTTCTGATAGCAACATGGTAATAGCTATCCATCACATAGTAAAATGAGGAATGTAGATATTTTGGTCATGTCCAAATATATTGTAAGTGAATATTTGAAACCTGAGGATTGATAAACTGTATTTAATTTGTATGCAGTAAACCCCAGATAGTTAGAATGTTGGACAGTGTAATATTTTGGTTAATGAAATATCATGGTTAATTTGCCAGAGATATGATTCGTGATTTATAATTTCTTGGAGAAATCAGTTATAATGAAATAGGAATTCAGAACACTTTTGTGAATTTCACAGGCTCTCAGGATCCTCATTAGAATGTTAAGCATTATATTTGATGCTATATATAGATAAGGTATAGAATATTTAGCTGAAGCTATCCTAAACCTATGACAGATAATTATGTTTTATAATACTTGATAAGCTATTTATCATCTATATAAATATAATAATTTCATTTGCTTTTAAGAACTCTTAATTTTTTCATTATGATTTTTGTATATTGTACAAAGTGAGGTATTTCATTATGATATTTACATACATGCATATAATGTACTTTGATCATATTCACCCTCTCTATTGCTCCTTAGCATTCCCTCTCCAAATAATTTTTGCATGGGTTTCATTACGACATTTTCACATGTGAAAGCAATGTAGTTCATTCATGAACAGGATTGTATTATTTTAGATTATTTTAAAATAATTTAACATCAAACTATCTGTATGAAAATAGTGTGTCTAGAAGTTTGTGTTTTTGTGGATGTGAATATGTGCTCATGGAGGCATATATGTGTGTGTGTTCATACTGTTTTATATTCATTGAGCTTCTTACATCTGTGTTTTGACATATTTTATTGCTTTTAGAAAATTCTTACCTACTAACTCTTCTCATTTTTACTCTCACTTTATTCTCCTTTTAGGATTCCAATTAAATGTATATTAAACCATTGGATGTGATTCCACAGCTATTGGATGCACCGCTATCATTCATTCCTATTCTTCCTGTCGTCCCTTTCTTAATCCACCTTCTTTTTTTTTTTCATCCACCTTCTTCTCTATCTCTCCTCTTCATTTTGCTTTAGTTTGGGTAACTTAGTTTTTATTATAAATTGACATGGTGGACATGATTTTTGAATATAAAATGGAATGATTAAATCTATCTAACAAAGATAATCTAAAATACTTAATATTTTTATTAATCATATTGAAATGTATAGTGCTTAATTTGTAATAGATCTTAAGAAGAATCAACATAATTACTCCTATGTAACTGAAAGTTTATGCTTTTTTTTTTACAAATTTTTTTTATTTTATTTTATTTATTTTTTTTTTTTACTTTTTTTTTCTTTTATTATTCATATGTGCATACAAGTCTTGGTTCATTTCTTCCCCCTGCCCCCACCCCCTCCCTTACCACCCACTCCGTCCCCTCCCTCTCCCCCCACCCCCTCAATACCCAGCAGATCCCTCTGTTTCTCTAACACCCCAATCTCTGATAACCACCATTGTATTCTCTGTTTCTATTATTCAGTTCTTTTAAATTCCATATTAAGTGAGATCTTGCAGAATTTGTCATTGTGTGTTTGGTTTATTTCACTCTGCATAATGATTCCATTAATATTGTGGCAAATGATACAATTTCTTCTTTTTTAAACATCATATAGGAGTCCACTGTGTGTGTATGTATTTTGTTTTTTTTATTTTTTATTATTCATATGTGCATACAAGGCTTGGGTCATTTCTCCCCCCTGCCCTCACCCCCTCCCTTACCACCCACTCTGCCCCCTCCCTCTCCCCTCCACCCCCTCAATACCCAGCAGATACTATTTTGCCCTTATTTCTAATTTTGTTGTAGAGAGAGTATAAGCAATAATAGGAAGAAACAAGGGTTATTGCTGGTTGAGATAAGGATAGCTATACAGGGCATTGACTCACATTGATTTCTTGTGCGTGGGTATTACCTTCTAGGTTAATTCTTTTTGATCTAACCTTTTCTCTAGTTCCTGTTCCCCTTTTCCTATTGGCCTCAGTTGTTTTTATGGTATCTGCTTTAGTTTCTCTGCGTTAAGGGCAACAAATGCTAGCTAATTTTTTAGGTGTCTTACCTATCCTCACCCCTCCCTTGTGTGCTCTTGCTTCTATCATGTGCTCATAGTCCAATCCCATTGTTGTGTTTGCCCTTGATCTAATGTCCACATATGAGGGAGAACATATGATTTTTGGTCTTTTGGGCCAGGCTAACCTCACTCAGAATGATGTTCTCCAATTCCATCCATTTACCAGCGAATGATAACATTTCGTTCTTCTTCATGGCTGCGTAAAATTCCATTGTGTATAGATACCACATTTTCTTAATCCATTCGTCAGTGGTGGGGCATCTTGGCTGTTTCCATAACTTGGCTATTGTGAATAGTGCTGCAATAAACATGGATGTGCAGGTGCCTCTGGAGTAACCTGTGTCACAGTCTTTTGGGTATATCCCCAAGAGTGGTATTGCTGGATCAAATAGTAGATCAATGTCTAGCTTTTTAAGTAGCCTCCAAATTTTTTTCCAGAGTGGTTGTACTAGTTTACATTCCCACCAACAGTGTAAGAGGGTTCCTTTTTCCCCGCATCCTCGCCAACACCTGTTGTTGGTGGTGTTGCTGATGATGGCTATTCTAACAGGGGTGAGGTGGAATCTTAGCGTGGTTTTAATTTGCATTTCCTTTATTGCTAGAGATAGTGAGCATTTTTTCATGTGTTTTTTGGCCATTTGAATTTCTTCTCTTGAGAAAGTTCTATTTAGTTCACTTGCCCATTTCTTTATTGGTTCAGTAGTTTGGGGAGAATTTAGTTTTTTAAGTTCCCTATATATTCTGGTTATCAGTCCTTTGTCTGATGTATAGTTGGCAAATATTTTCTCCCACTCTGTGTGTGTTCTCTTCAGTTTAGAGACCATTTCTTTTGATGAACTTTTTAGCTTTTTAGCTTTATGAGGTCCCATTTATCCATGCTATCTCTTAGTATTCACAAGTTTTCTTCATCCATTCATCCACTCATTGATACTTAGGTTGATTCCTTGACTTGCTATTGTAAACAATTTTATAATGAACCTGGGAGTGCTGGCATCTCTTCTACCTGCTGGCTTCAAGTCTTTCAGAATAATACGCATAAGTAGGATTGCTAGATTGTATAATGGATATACTAGTATATATTCCCACAAACAGTGTACAAAAATTTTCTCCACTCTTCATGAGCACTCATAATTTTCCTTATAGCCACTCTAATGCAGGTGAGGTGGCATCTCTGTGGTTTAAAATTGCACTTCTCTAATTCCTGATGTTGAGTATTTTTTCATGTATCTGGTAGTCATTTTTATATCTTCTTTTGGAAATTTCTATTCATGTACCTGTTCATTTCTTAAAATGATTGCACATTTTTATTCTATAGTATCTGAATTCCTTATAAATTTTCAACCTTAATCTCTCATCAGATGCATGGCTTGCAAATACATTCTCCCAATAGGTTGTCTCTTCTCTCTATTTATTATATCCTTTGTTATATTGAAGTTTTTAAAATGAAATCAAATTTTCTGCTTTTATTTGTGTTGCTTTTATTTTGGGAGCTCATATAGTTTTTTCCTGTGTTTTTGTCTAGAAATTTTATAGTGTCAGGTCTTAATGTTTAAGTTTTTAATCCATTTTGAGTTGTTATTTTATATCATGAGAGTTAAAAATCTATTTTTATCCTTTTGTATATTAATATCATTCTTCCCAACATTTATTGAAGAAACTATCCTTGCTCATTTTATATTATTGGCAATTTTGTTAAAAATTAATTGACCAGGATCTAGTGGCTCTTGGCTGTAGTTCACCCCAAGTCCTTAGATGTTTACTCATTCAGGCTAGTTGGGCATGAGTTCCTACTTGTTTGGACAGTGGGCATAAGTTCCTACTTGTTTGTACAATAGCCACGATTATTTTTCTCTTTGTGGTGGAAAGAAAGATTTTATACTCTATGTAGACAATGAGGGTGGGAACTAAGTAAAGGCCATTTTTCCATATGCTATAAACTCTCACAGGGTTCTCCTGTAATTCCAGTTATTCTACTAGTTTAAAATAGAGTGTCTTGGTTGGTTTTGCTCAGTTATCCCCTTTGCTTGATTCCACTATGGAATTTTTCCTTTAAAGATTTCAGTCTTCCACCAAAAACAGAAACATTATCTAGTGAATTTGTTACTGGTAATGCTGAGTCAAGACGTATATTTAGTCCTTCTAGCTTTTTTAACAAAGTAAATGGCTTCGAGCTGTTTCTTCAAACTTAAATGCTCATCAAGTCAGCATCTTGCTCAGTGAAAAAAAATTAATTGGAGATAAAAAGGTATACTTCTGGACTCTGTATTCTGTTCCATTGGTCAGTGTGTCTGTTTTTCGCCAGTACCAGGCTGGTTTAAGTACTATTGCTTTGTAGTATATTTTGAAATCAGGCAGCATGATGCTGCCTGCTTTATTACTTTTGCTTATGATTGCCTTGGCTATTTTGGTTTTTCTGTGGTTCCATATGAATTTAGGATTTTTTTTCTGTTTATGTGAAAAATGACCTTGGAATTATAAGAGGGATTACTCTGAATCTGTAGATTGCTATGTGTAGTGTAGATATTTTAGCAATATTAATTCTTCCAATCAGTGAATATAGTGTATCTTTCTAGTTCTCTGTGTCTTTTTTGTATTCTTTCATCAATGTGTAGGCCTTTACTTCATTGGTTAAATTTATTCCTAAGTGTTTTATATTTGTAGCTATTGTAAATAGAATTTTCTTTCATTTTTCAATTTAGAAAAGCAATTTATTCCATTATAAGCACTTAACACCATTAGTAATGGGAGGGTAGCAGGCCTGCTGGTGAAACAGGTGACCCAAAACAGAGATGGTATCAAACTAGTGGTCAAGGACTAACTCCTATACAAAGCAACTTTTAACAAGGATTAATTTAATTTTTAACAAATCCAAGGTATCAATTCACTCTTCTCAACTTGGCAGTCTACCTGTGGTACAACTGCCAGGTAAAAACATCTTTATAAGTTGGTGTTCCCAAGTTAAAAAAAATGACAAAAACCATCTCACAGAAAGTAAAGGAATAATTGAAAACGGCTCAAGAAATATAATGGCAAAAATAATTGGGGAAGAAGGAACATGTAACTTTGACTTAACTGAAGAAAAGAAGAAGAGACTGGTCTACATAGGAGAATGTGCATCCTGGAAAGTTAGGTGTGAAATTTTAGAGTGGGAATCTATATGACTTGACTCTCCCCTAGTTCCTGAATAAAAATGACATCTTGCAATATTTATACTTCATGGCTCAAGCACCTACCTCATTTGGCTCTATTCCTTACTCATTCTAGCCTTTACTTAAGAGTCTGAAAAACTTGGGGGATACAGCTTAAGAAGAAAAATAACCACATATAACATTTTCTGTAGCTACTTTGGACCTGAGTTTGTTACTAAAAAATTTCTGAAGAATATTTGAATATAAATCTGTGGCCTTGTTGAATCAAGTCCCCCAGTTAATATTTAAAAAACACCCACTATTTGGACTAACAGAATTGTTGGTGGTACCTATATTTCATGCATTGATTTTGTATTCTGTAACTTCTGAATTACATTATCTAACTGCTTTGGTGGATATTTAGAACCTCATAGACCATGTTGTCAGCACACAGTGACAACTTCACTTCTTTCTTTTCCTATTTGGATATCTTTTATTTCTTTTTCTCTCCTGGACTCTATCAAAACTTCTAATACTATATTGCACTGAAGTGGTGAGAATGGGCATCCTTTTTTTATTCCATATTTTAGAGTAAAGGTTCGAACGCCTCACTGTTAAATGCATTGTTAACTGTGAGTTTATTGTATATGGCCTTTGTTGTATTGAAATATATTCCTTCCATATCTAACACATTGTATTTTTATCATGAAATGATACTGAATGTACATTGATCTATTGAGATGATCGTAAAGGATTCATCCTTCATTCTTTTAATGTGGTATATTGATATTATTGACTTGCTAATGTTGAACACTTGTTGCATCCCAGAGATAAAGCCCACTTGGTCATGTTCATTGATTCATTTAATGTATTATTGATTTCAGTTTGCTGGATTTTTGTTCAGGATTTTTGTATCTATGTTCACCAATAATATTAGCATGTACATTTCATCACTGGTGGTATTCCTGTCTGGTCTCATAAAAAGATGTCCTTGCCTGGTTTTATGTTCTTATCTGTCTGTTCCACCTGTTTGATTTGGGGGGGAAATTTTTTGAAGAGTTAGTATTTGTTTTTCTTTAAATGTTTTCTACAATTTAGCAGTAAAGCCATCAAGTACTGGTATTTCATTTCATTTTTCAGTCTTTGTTATCAGTTGTAATATTAGCTCTTTCATTTTTAGTTTTCTGTCAGTCTCTTTTTCTTTATTAATCTAGTTTGTTGGGTTTTTTTTTTCTTTTTGTCAAAAGATGTTTTGTTGAATTTTGTATTGCTTTACTAGTCTCAATTTTATTTGTGGTCTTTATTACTTCTTTCCTTCTAATATCAAGGATTAGTTAGTTCTTTTTCTATTTCTTTGAGGTATAGCACACAGTTGCTTATTTGTGATCTGTTTTCTTTTTTAATGAAGTTGTTCATTTCTGTAAACTTATGGAATTATTTTTGCTGCATCTCATAAGTTTTGACCTGTTGCATTTCCATTTTCATTTCTCTCAAGATATTTTTCCCTTTAAGTTTCTTTATTGACTCACTGGTTGCTCAGAAGCTGGTGCTTATTTGCTGTGAACTTGTGAATTTTTCAAAATTCCCCCTAGTATTCATTTCTAACTTTATACTATTTAAGATCAGAGAAGGTACTTAATATGATTTCAGTGTTCTTAAATTTTCTAAAACTTGTCTTGTGATCTAACCTGTTACCTATCCTGGATAATGTTCCATATGTGCTCAAAACCAATGTATATTCTGCTGCTGTTGGAGTGAATTTTATGTATATGTCTTTTAGATCCATTCAGTCCAAAGTGGTGTTCACGTGAAGTGTTTCCTTAATGGTTTTCTATCTGAATGATCTGTCTCTTTTAAAGTATTACATAGAATTCCTTACTGTTATCTGTTATTGTATAATAATCTATCTCCCCCTTCAGTTCCTATAATATTTGCTTTATATATATATATATATATATAGGTGTTTTACTGTGGGAACATATGTATTTACATTTGTGTGTCTTCTTGATGACGTGACACCTTTATCATTATACAGTGGCTTACTTTGTCTCTTTTTATGCATTTTGACTTCAATTCTATTTTGGATGGTATAAATATCAGAATTTCTCCCCTCCTTTGGTTTCCATTTGCATGAAATATCTTTTTTTCAACCCTCCCTTTCAGTCTATGTGTGTCCTTAAAAGTGAAGTGAGTTTTTTGTTGGGTATCTTATGTTATCTGTTCCTTCACTATATATCTTTTTGTTGAAAATGTAATCCACCTACTATATTCAAGGCACCCATTTATAGGTCAGGAATTAACTACTGTCATTTTGTTTTCTGGTTGTTTTATAGATGTTTTGTTCTTCATTTTCTGTTTCTTTCTGTTTTCCTTTGTAGTTTCATGGGTATACTATTAATCTGTCTCTCTCTCTGTATGTCTTCCTCCCTCCCTCCCTCCGATCCTCCCTCCCTCCCTTCTCTGTCTGAGTGTGTATATGTGTCCTACAGATTTTTGCTTTTGGTTGCCATGAGATTTACCTAACACATCTCTCATATACAGTAGTCTATTTCAATCTGATAAAAACTAAAATTTGATTGCTTACTACAGTCTATACTGCCCCTTCACAGTTTGTGCTTTTGTTGTTTTAAGTTAAAATAGACTGTTAAAAATACAAACATACTTTAATGTCAATGTAGTTCAATTAATTTATTTTACTTTAGAATTATTTTTTAAAAAGTATCTATAAATAAATTTTTATCTGATTCAGAAATCTTTTAAGCTTAACTTTTGTTTCTATGTAAGTTAAATTGATTAAAATTAAAGTTAATATTTAAAATAATGTATGATCCTTTTGGAGTAAAATTATTTATCTGTAAATTTCCATATGATACATACACACTGAGAACAAAGTGCTCCAGAGTGTGAGTCTTCCAATGTTAATATTGGTAGGCCTCAAGTTAATTTTGACCTATTTTCTTTTTACTTTTGTTCAAGTATGTGAACATGAACATGTATATTTCTACTAAAATAATACCAGTCTTATAAAATGTCAATTAAATGCATTTTGTAAAAGAATTTAAAATTAAAGTCTTAGAATTTAAAAAAATTGAGTCTTTCACAAAAATCAACAAAATGAGGCCACTATGAGAAGGGGACTAGGAAGTAGTGAAGAGGTCTGGTAGAGATTAATCAGTTTAGGTTGCAATATACATTCTGCATGGAAACAAGACAAAGAATCTCCCCGTATAGCTATATTCATCTCAAACTAGCAAAAACACTATGTTTTTCTTACTATCTCTTAAGTTTTCTCTTCAACAAAATCGGAGAACAAGAGACCAGAACAGGTTCTGCCCAGAGGTCAGGGGGAGGGAGGAGGTGGCCCAAATAATGTATATACATGTAAGTAAATGTAACTGATGATAAAATAAAATTTAAAAAAATGAAATGCTTGGCCTCTGTACAGTAGATCTTAACAGCAATTCCCCAGTGCCGAGTTGTGACAGCAAAAAATATCCCAGATATTGTGAGATACAGGCTTAGATGGAAAATCACTACTGTTTGAGAAGCACGGCACTCTGGAGAAACTGTTTGCAATTCCAAAAGCTTTAATAATTAATGAAAACTTGTGAGTTTCTCTGTTACTGACCCTGTTGTCAGCCCATAACTGGGGGAGAATTTTATTAGGTTTTTGCTCAAAATTTCCTCTGACCTAATTGTCTGAATCATTATACATTAAATTACTATTATATCTTACTCCAATTTTTATTCTTTATTTTCCCCTAATACATAAGAAGAACTCAGAAGATGAAAATGGTCTTACAGTTCATTTACTTATAACGTCACCTAGCCTTTCCTTATATGTAAGTACAGCAAATGTTTACGGATTCCTTTCAACCTGATCTTATGGGGGAAAGCATTCTGCTAGACCTTTAAGAATATGCAAATGTGCAAAAGACTAATCTCCATCAAGAAATATATTTATTAACAGTGCTAAGGTAAATATATAAAACTTTAATAGGAAGCAGGATCTGGTAAAAGTCATAAGAAACATGTTAGCACATACCAACAGTGAGAGAGATCAGGAATGTCTTCAGTGATAAAATAGTGTTTCAAATAGACTGGAAGAATGATTTATAGGCAGTTTTGGGGAGAGTAGAGGGTAGTGGAGTTTTGATAACCATAGTTTAAAGACCATATGGGGTTTTAAGGAACAAGTTACTGGAAGTAAAAGGTTTTTCTAGAAATAGGAAGAAATGTTTAGTAATAATCCCATTAGAACTTGTTTGATTAAAGTCATGTTCTATTTTTTTAGTTCTGACAAGCAGAAAACTTTGTTTTTCACAGAGGTATCTTGATGTTTTACTTCAAGGGGCATATGTATATTGCTAGACTAATTCCTAGTATAGTAAATTTTGAGAAAAGTCTCTTAACACAAGGGGACTCTTACGTAGCTTTATTTCGTGTTAGAAAATAAAATTTATTGAAAGTTGTTTTTTGTAATTTGTTATACAGTTTGTCTTGGTGTTTGTTTCATTATTATATTTAAAATTGTAACCATACATCATATACTATGAATTTATATTTAGTGTCTTCATTTTATTATGTATCTCCCTTGTAAAGTAAATTTTTTAAGTACAGTAGAGAGTTATATGGTTCTCAAGTATAGAAACAATTAGGAATAGAAATTAGCCACAAGATTGTAATTTGTTTTTCTAAATAGGAACAGCAACAAAAATCTTTCTGTTCAAATGAAATATATTTTTAAAGTTTATTAAGCAAAGTATAATCTAGCCCAAAGGAAATTTGATATATAAATAAAAACATGGAAAATGTATACTTTTAGGTACAGTCCATTATAGTTGGTTCTCAATGTATACCAAGGAGGTATATAAACAAAATATCTTGAGTTTCCTCAATTCTTAAAAGTGAAAAGTAGTCCAGAAACCATTATGTTCGAGGATTGCGAACCACTGTGTTAACTACCTTAGAGGCTACCTTGTTCAGAAGCAGTTATTTTGCTTTCATAATTGCTTGTCATTAATGTTCCACCTACCACCTTTTATTTTGTATGGATCCTGAGCTGGTCATTAAGTATAGCTCAGCCAACTCAGCTGTATTTGCAGACTACCAGGTTCCAGTTTCTTTATTTTCTCTTTTGAAATATACCTTTGATGCCAATGCCAGCTTGAGATTTTATTTTTCCTTCCTCACAAAAATAAACATTTTAATTTCCTTCACATGTCTGCTTATTAAGACATTTAGACTGCTTAGGGGATACATATTTGAATATCTTTATTGATTCGTAACATTGTCTAGGTCATTTGCACATTGTTATAATTTAATTTTGGTAATTAGGAATTTTAAGTTATAAAATTGATTTAAAGCACACCACCCTACCAAAGTAGAACTTGTTTTACCTCAAAAATTGGCACTTAAAAGTGTGTCATCCTGTATTTTTACATTTTTATAATCTGATTTTTCTGAATACTTTTAACGAGTTGAGCACTTCTTAATCGCTCCTAAGACAAGTAGTTACAAGTGAGATCATTATGTATAATAGCGCATATAATTTGAATAGAAATCCCTGTAATGTATGCTGCACTTTTAAGAGGGATGGAGGCACGTGAAAGATACTTTGAAAATCTGTTGAATAGCTAAATGAGAACTAAAACATATTCAGAATATTATGATCAGAATGCTAAGGATATTAAAAACCATATAATAAAAATTAATTGATAGAAGTAGGGTACTTATTTGCCTGGAGGAAAGACAGCTTATAGAACACCTGAATGTTCAAATGATCAAATAATTGAAGATTATTCATGGTAATGAAGGATAACTTTTGTAACTACCAAAGCAGAACTGAAGTCAGTGAGCAAAAATAACAAAAAGACAGATTTCAGTTCAGAATGACTTTCTGATGGAACTATCCAAATCAGGAATAGGTTGCTTTGGGAAATAAAGTAAGGTATTTGTCACTGGAAATATTTAGTGACTGACTATATGATTGCATGTTAGGCAGGCCTGTTGCGTGGAGACTTCAAAAATTGGCTAAATGATTGGTCTACATGGCCTTTTTAGCCCCTTACAATTCTTAGATACTATTATTAATAACTTTTCATCTTTATTTCTGAGTTTAATTTGTTTTAGGAGATGAAATTCAACAATGAATTTCATTCATTGTGGCAAAATTAAAGCATGTTGAAGAACATATACTTCAGTAATGAGAAATTGATGTGTTAAATAATGCTGCCTGTATATGTCTACACTGGCAAGACTAAATTAGCAAATTTTGAACTAGGGCCTGTTGACATTTTTAGTGTCAGCGAAAAGCAGTGTGTCTCAAAGGCTACATACATGTCTATGTCTTTCAGGGCAGGAAGGCATCTCAGAGATACTATATATTGGCCTTAAGAGTGTAAGCATATGAATGAGCATCTCCTACTCATTCTTGCCCAAATTTCTGACTCTGACCTGTCTGCCATGTTTTATTTCTTTCACACAGTTTGCTCTCAATAATAATTAATTATATTGGCCCTGACTCACAAAAAGGCCATGATGAAATAATATGCTACTGTAGATAACAGCCATTTATACTTATGAATGTTTCTCAATAATATAAGGCTATAACCTTTGATGGTTGTTACGAAATAATGCACATTAGATAACATGTAAACAAAAAAGTTACAGATATTTACAGTATAATATAAGTCTAATTGGAATTGTCACTACGAGTCCCCCCATGTAATGAATATATTCTAATAAAATTTTATTAAAAAAGAATTATAATTAAGGTAAGTTAGAGTGATTAATTATAAAGGTAAAAATTCAACCTACAAATGTTGACTGAACATGGTTCAAGTCAGTGAGATTCAAATGTGATTGTAAATGTTAAAGTAAATATTTAATTTACGTGCAGTCATTTATAGATTATTCATATAAATACCTTAAACAATACTTTGACAGAGGTGTATTAATAGGACTTCACATTGTTGACTTTCTTAACACTTCCTCTTTGGCTAGAGAAATTCCAAGTATAAAATCAATCTTTATATACAGATCTATAATCCTTTATTCATAATTGAGAAATGAAAACAAAAATTATTTAAATCTAAATTGTTAATTTTGATGAGGAAATCTAACCTAACTCGGTTTGCTATCAAAACCTGGGAATGTTAGATGAAAAAAAATTTTTTATCACATGTAGTGTAAATATTCAAATATTTAACTTCAAAAACATTAATGTGTTTGATTAGAGTGATACATCAGTTCCCACTGAAGGTGTTGATAATATATACTATATGTCACATATTGCCTTTATAAAATCTGAAAAATTCTGAAATCTGTCCTTCCCTTAAATTTTTCACATATTGGACTGTAGTAGCACTGATGTAGTCTCCATTTTCCTCTGTACTACCTGTGCATACTTAACTGTCTCAAAATCAGTAAAGACTATTTGATATACAAAGAGATATTAGAAGAAAAGGACGAGGTTTTATACTGTATCACAATTACTTTTTTTGAAGGATCTATGTCTTAGCCAAAACCCTTCAGTGCCTTCAACTTGTTCTTACTCATTCTTTTACCAAAGTGATATTAAAAGGATATTAATATCTAAAGTTTTAATAAAATTTGTGAATCAGCTCCATCCACTTACCTGCAAAAAACATAATTTCATTCTTTATGGCTGAATAAAACTCCATTGTGTATATACACCACATTTTCTGAATCCATTCATCAGCTGTGAGAGAACTGGGCTGCTTCCAAAGTTTGTAAATAGTGCTGCAATAAATATGGGTGTGCAGCCAGCCCTATCATAACCTGGAGTACATTCTTTATGATGCATGCCTAGAAGTGATATCGGTAGTTCTAATTTTAGTTTTTTGAGGAACTTCCATATGGCTTTCCATAGCAGTTGTACTAATTTACATTCCCACCAACAGTATAGAAGTGGTCCTTTTATCCCACATCCTCATCAGCATTTGTAGTTGTTTGTGTTATTGATGATACCCATTTTGACTGAGGTGAGGTTGAATCTCAGTGTAGTTTTGATTTGTATTTCCTTCATTGCCAAGGATGTTGAGCATTTCTTCATATGTTTATTGACTATTTGTACTACTACTTTTGAGAATTGTCCAGTCAATTCATTTGCACATTTATTCAGGGGGTTGTTGATTCTTTAAGAGGTTAGTTTTTTGGGCTCCTTGTATATTCCGGTTATTAATCCCTTGTCAAATGTATAGCTGGCAAGGATTTTTAATGTATATATAAAAACATACTATGATTATATATAGATGCATATATATAGTATGTGTAGTGATATAGAGAACAAAATTAATTAGTGAGTCTGACTGGGGGCTAGGGGAAAGGAGAGATAAAGAAAATGTCAGAGAATGAAAAATATTGAAACAGCTTATCCATATATGAATATAATAGGCACGGTACCACAATCAGTTAAATATTAGGGGAGCATGGTGATAGAGAATGATTAAGTAATGGGGGAGAGAGGGTTAATTTGATTAAAGCACCATATATACAGACCTGAAGAAACAAGGCAAAACCCCCTTGGATTATCAATACATACTTAATTTTTTAAAATGAAGGGCAGGAGGGAAAAGTAAATCTTTCACAGGGGTGGGTACTAGTGGGAGGGAGTAGGCACAAGGAAGGGAGGAATAAGGGTGGATGTGTTTTGTGTCTGTGTATGAGAATGGAAGGATGAAACCTGTTGAAA
This sequence comes from Castor canadensis, assembly GCF_047511655.1. Classification (NCBI taxonomy): domain Eukaryota; kingdom Metazoa; phylum Chordata; class Mammalia; order Rodentia; family Castoridae; genus Castor; species Castor canadensis. Next base: position 73,459,202 of record NC_133405.1, on the reverse strand, counting down.
TTGTTCTAAGAATTGGGAGAGTGGTATGAGGGAGAATGATGGAGAAGATAAGTCCAACTAAGATATATTTTAAACACATATGTAAATATCACACTGTATCCCCCTGTACAACTATTATATCCTAATAAAATCATAAAAATTTGTGGACCAAATATAATCTTTGAAATTACCTCAGTAAATATCTGTTCTTAAGGACCAATCTGAATCATTAAAACAAAGGCAATTTAAAAGATATGCCATATTTTGAATTATATCACTGAGAACTTGCCACTTCAAAATATAGCGTATCTTTTAAGTTATGGTACCATTTTGCTGGTAAAATAAGAAGGCAAACTATTCTCTACTCAGATAATTCCATCAAGATGTAGATGTTAGTACTCTTTACCTGAGGAAAAATAGTTTTTACTCAAGATAAATGTTCCTGGTCAAGGATGTATACAATCTATGATGTCAAATATTGACTCTTTTCTATTACTAGCAGCTCTACATTCAGAAACCCATACAAGGATGTTTTTGCATGGTTTATACTAAAGCTGAAGTTTATTATACCAATTTCTACCCATCTAGTAGAGGAAAAGTTCTCTACATTTCTCACAGAAGCTCAGTGAAGAAATCAAATGTTTTGCCCTGTAATGTGACAAATCACTGATTGTTAATAACATTCTTGTTTGAAAAAAAAAGGATCCTTAATGACGGAATATGGCTCAATGGTATAGTGCTTGCTTAGCATACATGACGTTCTGAGTTCAATTTCCAGCACTACATGAAAAAAATCATAATCAGAATAGATACATCATTTCAATAAATTGGAAATTCTGACCTTTGAAATGAATGGGACTGAAACTCTATCTTCAGTTTGCTAAACAGCTATTTAGTGATAGTTGTTTTTTGACTTCTATTTTGTCTTTTTCTTATCCTAAGTCTTTTTCCTGTCTTCTTCCTTACTGATACTTTTACTATATTTTTCTCCTATATTGTTTTAACTTTCTCACATTTGTAAAGAACATTAAAACTATTATAACAAAATAGTTGAAATGTGAGTCATATTGGATATTTCGTTGAAGACATATAGTAGCATGCTAAATTGATTTTTGTTGATCAATGAAGCCTTCTTTTGACATTTTAGGACGTCTTCACTTACATATTATTGCTATTCTTCACTCATATATTAAATGGAACTCAAATTACCAGATTTTTAAAATGATTTTGTTAGCATATAATAGTCATATAGGGGATACATTGTGATATTTACAAATGTGCTTATAATATAATCTTAGTTTGATTTACCCCCTCCGTTGTTCTCTCTCTTCTCCCGTCCCCCTTCTTAGAACAATTTTGACAGGTTTCGTTCTGTTTTCATATGAGGTTAGAAAATCCATCCACCATATACACCCTCATTCCCCCTTTCCTTGTGCCCTATAAGTTAAATATATATAGAAACATGTATCATATGTATATATGTATTACATATATATATGTATATATATATGTCAGAGAAGAAAAAATGTATTAGTGAATCCACCTGAGGGGGTTATGGGAGGTGGGAGAGTTAAAGAAAATGTTAGAAAGTGAACAATATTGAAAATATCTGATCTTTATTCTACTTTAAACCCCTCCCCTGCCTTATCTTAATTTTTGGTTCATCCTGTGCCATTATCTGTTAGTCTGTTTGTGAATTTCTTTGTATAATTTGTTCTGGTTTTTCATCTGGTACATCAGCTCTTCTGACATCTTTACCTTCTTTTGAGGGAGGATTAAATGAGTTATTTAAAATACTTAGCACATATCACATGATAAGCACTATATAATTTTTAATTATTTGCTTATGTTTAAAATTATGCACTCAAAAAATTTTTAATTTCGTATTCAGTGTTATATCATGAAAGGTCCTGTAATCTATGTGTAATATGTATGGGTTATCTATTTATCTTTACTATTTTTAAACTTAACTCCAGTTGTCTTGAGGGACATGTTTTTAATTTGTCCCACATAGCATTGTTTTCCTTCAGACATGGAACTCAGAATTGCCTCATTTAAATTTCTTATTTGAAAATGTTACTAAGTTTAAGAGCATTAATGATACAATAGTAATATTCTTCATCTCCTGGCAACAGTATCCATGGTGTTGTCACAAATGAGGTGCATAAGCTGTGGGGAGAAGAGTTGTTGGGGAACTCTGGAAAAAGAAGTTAGTCCTCATAGTAATAGTGTTCAAATTCAGCAGTGTGTTATCAAAAAATATGAAAAATATTGTTGAAAGTGAGTTTCATTACTTTTCCTTTTAATTTCTACTAGGCCTAGATATTGAAATTGACATTTAATTTGCTTTTTATCAAGAAGCATACTTTATTCAACTAAAATGAGTGTCTATACTGGACATATTAAAAAATTTCCTTAATTAATAATTGTGCCTAGAATCATGTCTATGGTAAATTTGAGCTCTTAATGTGCTGAAAAAATGCATTAGTAATTTTAATATATTTTTCTGAGCTTTCTCAATATTAATAGATGAGACATGAATAATACATTGATGTAGTATCCAGGATTTCATTTGTTCAGAATTCTAAGTTAAAGATTGTAATTTATTCTAGATGGATTGACATATTGACATCTCAACAAATAGCCTGATATGAATCACTTGTAAAATTTATCCTAAGATATTTCTAAACTGAAGTATTAAAGTAATAGTCTATGCTTAAGTCTCTTTTTAGATATTACATGTCTGTAATTACCACATATCAGTGAAAGGAAGTCATAGTAAGGTATCAGCAGGTTTATGTATTTATATATTTTTGTATAATCTTGAACTTCCTGCCTAGAGTTTTTTCTTTCTGCAAAGCATTCATAAGACATCTCTTTTGTATAACCTTCAGGTGCATTAAAAGTGAATTAACTTAATTTTTCTCTAGTAGAATATTTGAATGCAAGTAAATATTAGAAACAATAATCAAATTAATAGTAAGCTTAATGGATTTTATTAAGGGAATGTTATTTTAAGAATTCAACAGTTATGTTTTGAAATTGTTTCTTTAAAGAACACCTTCATCTAGCTATTTTCCCTTATAAATGTCTGCAGGTATGGAAGAAAACATGGAAGACCTGAATATTTATAGCCAAACCAAGAGCAAAAGGTGTTGAAGTGAGGGAGGAAACTTCTTATGATAATGACAGTTAAGGAAAAATCTGCTAGTTTTAAAAAAAAACACTTGTTTCAGCAAAACTGCTTTCTGGGCTTGAACTTAAGTTTGTGTTTGTTAGAAATGATTGTAGAAATGCAGGAAGGAAGAGGAGTGTGTGTGTGTGTGTGTGTGTGTGTGTGTGTGTGTGTAGCAGGGGATGTATGTGTGGTAAGTAGAAAAGATGTGAGACCAGGCAGCATTTACAAAGAAAAGAGGAAATTGATTTTCAGTCTGGGAAGGGAGAAAGGTAATATTTTTCTACCCGAGAAAGTTCAGCACTAAAGGAGAATGGAAAGTAGTAGAAAGATCGCCCTGCCTGGGGCATGTAGAACTCACATGACTGGATACTAAGGACCACCTTAAATTGTGTGAGGACAGGTTGCCATGGAAATGGTTTTACGCTACCAGAGGGGGATGAGCCTGGGAGGAAGGGAAATCTGGAATGGGTGAGTGGGACTAGAGGGGTGTGTTAGGGAAGTCATTTCAGCACCCAATAGCACTTAGACAGCAGCGTTTAGCAGCCCTGGCAGCTGTTGCATGTGCTTGCTTTCTGCACTCTCTTACCTTTCTTTTTAAATTTCTCTCATTCCTTCTTCCTTCCTTCCTTTTTTCCTGATTCCTCCTCTTCTTTTAAAACATTTTTTGTATCTCTTTCTGTCTCTTTCTTTAACACCTTCCCTCTTCTGCTTGCTTACCAGCAGGCTCCTTCAGGAGCCACACTATAGCACTTCCTCCCCAGTTGCTCCTTGACTGGACCGATTTGAAGAGAACAACAGTTGGTGAAGTGAGTTCTAATGGCTGAGAGGGTACGGTGAGGGGACGGGGGAGAGCTGTAAACAGAAATCTTTTTTTTGAAAAAGAGTTTTTGTTTTCCTGGAGTATTCTGGTGAGTTCCTACTTTCCTACTTCTTGGGATAGTGTTTTGTGAGTCATGTGGAAGATGTATATGGTATTGGCTATAATTCTGGAGTCCTGTTCAGACTCCAGAGGGTCCTTAATCCTTTGAATCTTAACAGGCTTATCAACAGGAGGGATTAGAGATCTGTAATGACTTGGGGAATGCTTATGAGATTATGATTTACTCTAAGTGACGTGGTGAGTTGAACAGCATTCAGTGAAGAGGGTGTGGCATTTTGATCCCACTAGGTAGCTTTAGCTCCTGTCTTGCCAGGAATCCCTTTACACTTTAGATGATGTAACCAGCCATTCCCTTCAAAGGGAACTGGAGTTGTCTCTGGCCAATACATCTCTCTGAGATTGGCAGCAGTTTCCAAAGATACAACATTGCATCAGGAATATCAAAAGCAAAAGAAGCCCAACAAGTGGCTATTGATCTGCCTAGCTATCAGTCTCTACTAGGTACTTTAAAGAGCAGAGAAATAGGATGGAGGTTGTGCTACCACCTGCTTACATTTCCCACTCTTAAGGGATTGGCACTAAACCTGAAGGGAACTGGGAGATGATTAAACAGTACACACTTTTAAGACTTAAAAGCAACAGACAACAGCCACAGAACCAAATAATGAAAACAAACAAAAGAAGTGTACATACATGGGTTAGGCAACAGAAGAAAGTGATAACATTTTTCTGGGTTTAGAGGAATGGGTTTAACCTGAGAGAAGGCATTCCTTTTAGCTTATGAACACCAAGCTTTTAAAATCCATAGTTTTTCCTTTTAAGGGTCCTATGAGCTCCTCTCTCTGGGTATTTAGGTGTTTCACATGTTTATCTTAATTTTCCAATGCACCTTTAACCTAGGCTTTTCAACTCAGAGGACTTGTTTTACCATGGTTCCACCCCATATTAAAATTTTGAGAAATTTCTTCTATGTACACCAGTTACAGGAAATTGGAAATTGGTGTAAATTCTCAGTCAATAAGAACACTTTGATTCTGGAAGGTGAAGCGGAACTGAGCATAGTACTTGAAAAGAGATGATCATAAAGTGACGAGAATGACAGACCAGGATATAAATAATACTAAATAAAAGTATATTGCTGCATTGTGTGGCTAAACATAACTAAAAGCCTTTAATAATCCTACCATCTTTTGAACAAGATAAATTGATGTTCTCCTCCTTCTCCCAGTACTGCCCCCAAGCCTGATTATAGTAAGTCTAATTAAAGCTCTGAAGACTATGCCATTTGTAGTAGTAAAAATGTATATGATAAGTTAATTTTCAATATAATTAAAGATGTTGATTTTGAAAAAATAAAACAATTTAAAAATAAGCACCAGTCTCACAATCTGAGGTAGATTTGTGAGTGGTAATAAATTTTGAAAATGCATATCATCTCATTAGTAGAATCCTGGACAAGTGGATTTTTGCAAATGTTCTAGAATATAAACTTTATTGCAACTAAAATAGTTTATGAATTGGCCTAAATTGGAATTGTTTTAGCCTCAATAGTAACATGACTCATTTTTCAAAACCAAATTTGAAAATGACTTATACTAAAAGTGAACACTATTGAGAACTCCCTCTTGAATCATTAAATTCTATAGACTCATAACATCAACAGTCCGTTACAGTGTAAGTGAAACAGTATTTTGTGATGTAATTATTGTTCTAAAATTTATTTATATAAAATTGTGTATAAGCATTCAAATATTTTAATCTTACTGTGAGTTCCTCATGCTTATTTAAATCTATTGTGTTTAGCTGTTAAAAATATCACACATCTATATTACTATTCCAAATTCAACAATGTATATACAAATTGGATATTTGAACACAGGTAGTTTTCCTTTTAAGTGTTTACACATTTTCATTTTAAACACTCATCCTTTGCCATATTTAACCTGAAATGTGTTTTAGGATTGCTTTATAATTAAATCTTTTGAATTAAATGAAATAATACAGAAGTTTCCAAGAAGGACTATACTGCTACTTCATTGTAATTGACATGTTTGGCTCAAGATACATATTTGAAAGGATTATAAAATAGCCACCTATTTAGAATTGATGAACAGTTTGTGCTTATCGTATTTATAAAAAAGATCTTTATGGGTTGTTCACAGAGCTTAATGTTCATACTAGTTCTCTAGTTCTTCTATAGAACAAAATTTCTTTATCACATCTACAGTTAGACTATAAACAAACATTTCTATGTTTCTTTCATCAGCAAAAGGTACTAAGATGTTAATTGGAAAAAGAGGTAATGAGTCTAATTGAAAATAAAAACTAGTTCTTTAGAATATTTTAATTTCCATTTTATACACATTTATTTTTAAAATGTCAGTTAACATAGATAAACTTGATGTAACAAGAAGCAGTCTCATGTTGATGCAACTAAGAATCTTTATTTAAAGAAAGGCTGGATAGCATGGGGCTCAAGTTTAAGAACAAGTACCTAATATTTTATTTTTTATTAAAAAATATGTTATTCTGCTATGAAATTCACTTAGCACATGATATGAAGTAGTCTATGGAGTCATCTCTGCCTTTTGAAGCAATATACATTCTAATTTGTTGATCATTATGAGTATTACTTTAGGGTTATATAGGCAGATATAATAGACATTCAGAAAATAAAATATGCATAATTACTTTGAATTCAAGATAGCTGGGATATTAGGAAATTTTTGATGTATAGAGATAACCACAAAGTATCCATGATTTTCCCAAGGCAGATTATGTTTTCAGTACATTTATTGTTGATCCCATTTATATTAGTATGATGACTGTTTTTCAATTTGTTTTCTCTGTAATCAGGCAATGAAAGCACCAGTGCTCTCTATTGGTTCACAGACTGCCTTTGTCACATTTAAAGCAACTCAATTTTTTAAAAATTTTCACTACTTTGAGTAATTTTTGGTTTCTTGTGCTTTGCATAGAAAAAGTTCTTTGCAATACTGAGAATTGAAAAAAAAATCAAACTTAGCTATTAAGATAATTTGGTTAAAGGAGGTCATCTAAGTTATTCCTACATAGCAATACTTCATTCCTTTTAGGCGTCACATATACCTCAGCAACTGTTAAATGAAAAGAATATGATTCGAACAATCGCCTATTTGATTGACATCATGGTTTTATTTTTGAAGGGAAAAATGACAAAACAGTAAACATTTTATATTTTACATCATGGAACCAAACACAAAGTAATAACCATGAAGGGATGTGGGTTGTTTCTGACCTCTACCTGACATACTGTTTCACAGGTATCCCAGTCCATATTTTTATTAATTATTCTTTCAAATTTAAATGAGTCAAATATAGGTCAGCATTTTCTCTCTTTTTATTTTTTTACGAGCTGTTGTATCAAACCCAGAGCTTTGTACTTGCTAAGCAAGCACTCTACAACGGAGCTACACCTCTAACCTCTTAAGAATTTTTTTGTATCTTAAAGTAATAACTCATATCTACGTGATGATTAACACTTTGTTTCATAATTTTTTCAGTGCATTATACTATTAATGTTAGCAAGGGTACTCTGTTGTCTTACTGTAAACAGCATGAAAACATCAAATTAATCATAATGTTTTCTTCCTAATACAAGAAAATACTTTTTTTCTGAAGTGGGCATTTGTATTTTTAAAGGGATAATGGTCAGTTGTGAGCAAACCATAATTCATTTAAATAGTGCAGTATTATTTCTCACCACTTCTCACAGTCGTTAACATTTTCCCCATAAACAAATACAACATGTCAAGTAAAATATGCAATACATCTTTCTAAATAATACTTCATACTTCTGACACACTGTGTGGCTAAAATCTATTTGTCTATTTTTCTGTAGGTACGTATGTGCGGATTATGATTGCTAAAGGTTTCTGAAGAGGGAATTCACTTATTTGTATTAGTCATTCATTATAGTTAGGGGGATTACTTATACTTCTGACTTAAAACCATAATACAGGCTTTAGAAAGATTTCTTAGTGTTAATGTCTAATTATAAAACAGTATTGGACTGTTAAAATGTTTTTTTAATATAGCTTAAAAGAACATTCACTTTAATTAGAATTACCTGTATTTTTCAGTGTAATATTTTAAATTAAATAGGTGTAACCAAATTATGAGGCACTTCTGACTGAGACTATTTTACTTTTACAATTTCTTCTCAGTTTCCTTGAGAGTAATGATTCTTAAATTGGAGATGGGATCAAGAAATCAATGAGTTTATAAACCCTCATTGTAACTTTGATGTGTGCTAAAATTTAAGAATCACTATTGTAGTGCGTTATTTTATCGTTTCTTTTGTGTTTGTGTAACTGTAAGTGTATATAATTTGTAGTCATACATATTATATTATGACCAGGAACATCAGATTAGTCATATAGAACAGGTATCACAGCACTCTATTGTTGCTTTCCTTCTCTCTTCAGACTGATTGGTTCATGACTTTGTTCAGTGATAAGAAGAAAAGTCCTATTTTCACTGAAAGATCCAGTGAATCATCTTATTAACTGTATTACATCGTTGGAAGTTATCGTTCCAATGTAAGTGTTAAGTCTCTTCTCATTCTATTTGAAAATATACTTCTGTTATTAATATAAATAGGAAAGCATTTGCTAAGTTCAACTTTTCTTCCCATGGTCAGAGGAACTATAAGGCTGTACTAGGGAGAACAATTGTACTACTTATTCAGTGTCAGTTCACAGTTCTCTGTGAGATCTTGATGACTCATTTGATTAATTTTGCATTTTCAGATGAATTAAGCAAATTAAATAATAGAAACCATTTGCTTTGATTTCAACATTTACTGTAGTCATTTACATTATAGTCATACTAATATTGGTTAAGCTGTATATGGAAAGTGTTAGCATAAAGGATAAGTAAATTGAAAGAATCCATACTCAAAACAAAATTTATATGCTCTGAAAGAAAAAAAAAAGACTACTATTGATTATCACATTTTATTTTGGTAGCCCGGGGGTTTGAACTCAGGGCCTCACACTTGCTAGGCTGGTGCTCTTCTCACTTGAGCCACTCCACCAGTGCCAGTCATCATATTTTAAGAAGAATGATTAGGAACTTGAAGTTTTGTACTTGTGTTTAGGCTTATGTGGCAAATTACTGAAGGAATTTAGCATTGAATTTGGACATTTAGCCAGCAAAAATATTGCAATATATTTCATACTCAAAGCAAACTTTCAGTAATAAAATAATAATAGAATAAAACCACATTGTACCCAACACAGTGCTATAAGCAATGTGGATGGTTTTGTTGGACTTTTTCCATCTTTACTTTGATAGTCATCCAAAGTTTATATTGAACTGTACTTTTGTAGTTCAGCAAATTCAAATTGCTTCCCAAGAAGTTTTGTAATGTGTTCTTCTTTGTCTTTAATATATGAAAGATTGATTGTGTTATATGAGGTATGACTGTTAAGTGTTGAGCCATAAACCACACATAAAGATAAGTCTTACTACTATAAAGTTAAATTTGAAATGTTTGCTAACACATTATATCGATTTTGTACATTATATGAAAATGGGCAGTAGCTGTGTGAGAGAAGCATAACAGTACCATCAAATCTTGATTATCTTTATTAATAGAAGTGAGCATTGGTGAGGGCATGTATAGATTACAAATCAACAAAAATCACCTATACTTACTCCATCATGATATATATTTCATCATATGTAATATAGTCATAGTGTTGTATGTATACATGTTTGTGTTTATGTGCATCACAGATTTATTATCATAATTAGACTTTGTCTCAGGCTATTTTAAAAGTTTTTAACTTGTATTTATGATGCATATAACAGTAGAAGTGATAACTGAAATGGTAGCTCAGAATTAATATGTTAATTTAATAAAAATAAAATTAAAAGCAAATTAAAATAAAATTAAACACAAGCTTCTATAGTTGTAGCAAAAGAAAGGTAAAATAAAAACTTAACTGATTATGAAAAATCTGATTTTGAATATTGTTTGTTCAACCAATGGCACTATTTCCCACTTCCTAGCAAGTTTGCCTAATTTTATGATTTAGAAATATTAGCACTAAATTATTTTATATATGTATAAATCTTTCTATGATCTGGGCACAGTTGTGCATATCTATAATCCCAGGTACTCTAGATGTGGAGTTTGAGAAGATTGTGATTCCAAGCCAACCTAATCAAAAAGCTAATGAGACCCCCATCTTGACAAATAAGCTGTGTGTGGTGTTACGTTTCTGTAATTCCAGCTAGGTGGGAGGCATAGCTAGGAAGATTCCAAGCTGAGGCTGACTCCAGGAAAAAAATTGGAGACCCTGTCTGGAAAATAACTGAAGCAAAAAGGGCTGGGGGGCATGGATCTAGTAGTAGATGGCAGAGACTTGCCTAGCAAGATCTCTTTACTTAAGGGAGCTTTTTTTTAGTAAAGACTAAAAGGTTTGGAATCATTGACGTAGGTACGTAACTGGAAACGGAAGTGTTGTACACTGATGAATAGTTTTTCTCTACCACTTTCCTAGTGTAAAGTAAGGTTAAATTTTGAACTTCTTTCTTGTCTTTGTAAGATCTCACTATGATTTTGTCTGGGAAACAATTTTTTTCTTTCTCTTTTGCCTCCAATGTCCATGAGCATGTCAAATATATTAAATGGAAATGGATCTTCCTAATTTTTTTTGTAGGCTGGCAGAGTGGCTCAAGCAGTATGAGCACCTGCCTAGCAAAGGTAAGGCCCTGAGTTCAAACCCCAGTGCCGCCAAACACACACATACACACACACACACACACACACACACACACACACACACACACACACACACACAACTGATGCTCCTCTATTTTCTTTCGATGTGAAGGGTAACTTTTTGATCCAGGATTTTTGCATACTGGCAATTAATCATGTCTTAAGATGGTTTTATTTGCACATAAAGGTTCTGTCAACTTCTGTTTAGAAAATAATTTCTCAATTTCAATATTGTCACTTTGTCACTATAGGAGCATTAATGTTTTTGTTTATTTTCATAGATGATTTACCTGGAGATTGTAGACCTAGGATTAGGCAATTAAATTTTTTAATTTTTGCTAACATTGGCAAAGGAAATTTTCCATTAAGGAACTGGAAATGTCCATTTGCAAAAGAAATTGACAAATTAAGAAGGAATTTTAGTACATATCATATATCATCAATTTAAATTATGTAGTTTATATGTGATATGTCTAAAAAATATTTATCAGGTAAAATTATTTATCTTCCTAAAAAATTTACATGAAGCTAGCATTATTATGACCTATTTACTTTTTAGATTGAATATTTGAGTTAGCATCAAACAATTTAGTGATGATTCAGGAAAATAAAATTTTAAATAGCATTGCCAATAATTATTACATGTTCTGTCAACTCAAGTAGCATCTTGCTCTTTTCAGTGTCCAAAATACACTCTGAAGATCATTTCGTGTGATGAATGAATTACCAAAATCCAAAAACCTGATGTGTAATCAATTCAGTTCATTCTTCTTCAGTGATTAATTTGGATATCACATAGCTGATCAAACTGTACAAACATTTGTAGTAATAGCAATTTAAAACAAAACAAGCATCCTGTTACATGAGCCATTTTATCACATAATAAAAATAAATATTGAGCCTTTAATTCATATTTCTGAGAATACTATATAGAGATAAATAATAGGTTTGGTTTTTTTGCTTAATTGGATTTTGCAAAATACTTGAACTATCAAAGTCTGTTATAAAGATGTTGTTCTAGTTCTAGTAAGGAAATATGCAATACCAAATTCTGAATGTTTGGATTGCTGTGATATCTCCCCAAATAGGCAAGATATGAATGCCATCTACATAAATCTGTCTTAAACATTATGTAGTTTTCATTCTTGGAATTCAGGAACAAATGCATAATTCTAAAATTGTCCCGTGGTCAACTTTATTTACTCACCTAGATTTATTTGCTTAGACATAGAGCATTTGAATATCCATGTAGTCACTGTACTTGTACATGTTACATAGTTATATATAATTGCATTTATACTGTTTATGCATTTTATAAAATTTCAATGTACGGACACTACCCCAATTATAAAATGTTCTGAGCATATTATATTACACATGTACAGAAAACATTTGTTAAAACTTAGGCATTTTATGCTTTTGTTTATTCTTATTTTCATTTTGGAAAAAAATTTAGTATTGTCACTTTATTTCATTTCAAATAACATTTATTACAAGTAACATTTTATAGAGGGCTCTGGGCATACAGAAGAAGTGACAAATTAGGTGTGATCATTACCCTTACTTAAGGAATTAATAATCTAATAGAGAACTTCAAAAATATTTAAAATGAGAGAAGTAATATATATGAAACTGAATAATGTGTATGAGAATGTTCTTATACTTGTGGATTAGAGATGCTGTACATTGGTTTGAAGCACTATGACATTCAGTCCATTGAGCCTAACACACACAGACAGGCTATCCAGTGTCAATTTAAGTTCATAACAATTAACCTCAGTTATGTACTACGATTATCTCATGAACAAATTTGTTCCACCATCACTATTATTATAGTGTTTTCATGGAGAAAGATAGAAAAAGCCCATCACTTTTTGTCAGCAATAATTGTAGCTGCAATTCATCCCTGAGAAATGTTTGCATTTACCAGTGGATCTAATAATTTTGGTAAATCATTGTGGCTTTTATCACTCAACTTAACATGATTGTATACATTGATAATTTATTTTGTAGTATTAACTTGGTTTATAGTTGATGGTAAGTGTATTTTTAACTCTTTCATATGCTTTAGGTATAAAATATTTTAGGTGCTAACATTTTCTCTCAATATGTTGCTTATTCCCTAGTTGATCTACTGACGTCACAATGTCTGAAATCAGATCCAGCAGTATCACTTGGGATCAAGTTATAACACTGGATCGTGTGTTAGATGAAGTAATTCCAATTCATGGAAGGGGAAATTTCCCCACGCTGGAGGTAAAACCAAAAGATATCATTCATGTCGTAAAAGATCAACTAATAAAGCAAGGAATTATTGTAAAAGATACCCGATTGAATGGTTCTACAGCAAGTTACATACTTGCAAGTCATAATGGAATCAGTTATAAAGATCTGGACATTATTTTTGGTGTTGAACTTCCAAGTAATCAAGACTTTCAGGTTGTTAAAGATGTAGTTTTAGGCTGTCTACTTGATTTTTTACCAAAAGGTGTAAAAAAAGACAAGCTCACCCTAAAGACCATGAAAGAGGCTTATGTGCAGAAGATGGTCAAAGTGTGCAATACATATGATCGTTGGAGTCTCATCTCTCTTTCAAATAACACAGGGAAGAATGTAGAGCTAAAATTTGTGAATTCGATCAGACGACAATTTGAATTTAGTGTTGATTCCTTTCAAATTCTTTTGGATTCCATGTTAGATTTCTATAGTAACAAAGATGCCAAGTTAACCAAAGAATCCTGTCCTGTTGTGGTAGCTGAAAGCATGTATGGAGACTTCCAAGAGGCAATGATACATTTGAAATACAAGCTTATATCTACCAGAAACCCCGAAGAGATTAGAGGTGGCGGCCTTCTGAAGTATAGTAACTTGCTGGTTCGTGACTTCAAACCAGCTTGTGAAGAAGAAATTAAGACCCTGGAACGTTATATGTGTTCTAGATTCTTCATTGATTTTCCTGATGTAGCAGACCAGCAAAAGAAAATTGAATCGTACCTCCACAACCATTTCATAGGTGAAGAATACAGCAAGTATGAATACCTTATGATGTTGCACGGAATTGTGAACCAAAGTACTGTTTGCCTCATGGGTTATGAAAGAAGACAGACTCTAAACATGATTACCCTTATGGCCTTAAAAGTACTGGGAGAACAGAATATTCTGCCTAATACAGACAATGTAACTTGCTTTTATCAGCCTGCTCCATACTTAGTTACTGAGGGAGTATACCCTACTTGTTATGTAACATCTGGGCCACCACACATTTTCTTCCAGCCACATCATGCATTGTACTTTCATGTTCCAAATGGTACAATTTAAGAACCATACATACAGCAGAAACTTTGCTTTAATTAAACACCTCTTAAAAGCAAGTTAATAGGTGGTAAACAGTTATTACCTATTTACCATCAATTACAGCTTATACCATCATAGTAAATACAATTATCACCTGTGAACTAACACCCATAAGTGGTTTTAAAATGTTACTGACTGTTTAAAATAATTTCCAAATGTGGAACACTTGGAATGATTTTCATATCTTACCACTTATGACTTCAAATTTGCTATGACAAATAGAGATGCTTTCATATTGAACTAAAATATAAAAGAACGCCACAATGCTTTAAAATCCAGCAGTATAGTGAAGACATACCAACATTTTTATATTCCATCAATTCCTTTGTAACACTCCATTTTTCTAATGAACAATGCCATCCATGAATTTTAGTGCTTAATTAGAAGTGCATGATTTCAGAGGCAACAAATTCAAAAAATATTAAAACATTGGAGATTGTAACCATTTATTTTGTTTCCCAATTAAAGTTTGGGTTCAGAATACTAGTATAGTTTGAAAAAAACACTGGAGTGTTTCTGGAAAGCACTGCACATTAGTACTTTATCATTTATACAGTAAGCCATTTGGTAAGTTTTGGATATGACAAAAACACCATCCATTTGTAAAACCATAACTGTGACCAGTTTTGCAGGGCTCTTTTTTGCACCCAAATTAGCTGAAAAGAATGAAATCACCAGTTCTGAACGTGAAAGCTTTATATCCATACAGTACCACTGAGTTTAATTGAGAAAGTAACATTGTAGCAAATTGTTTAATCTCACATAGTCTGTGCTCAGATTGAGCAAAATTAGTGTTAATATTGTTTCCTTCCAGTTTGTAAAGTGTCAAAAAAATACAAAAATTTTCACATAGTTCTTATGGATGTGAAGTGAATGTTTAAGCCTGCAAAACAAAAAAAAATTAAGGCAATTATCCAAATAATTCAAACCAGAAACATGTCACTAAGTAATGAACAATGAAAACTAAACTTTAATTTTTTATTATTCATATCATTGATTTATGTATCCCCATATAAACTAGACCAAAAACAACTATTGAATATAAGAAAAATCCTACACTACCATTTTATTAGATATAAAGCAATTCATCCAATAAAGAATAAATTTAAAGCGAGAAGGAAGTCTGATTTCATAGCTAAGCAAACGAATTACATCCATAATTATTTCTCTTAAACATGTGCTTCAGGCTTCAATTCAAAATCAGTTATTTAAAGAAAATATCAATGAAAGGAAAAATAGTCAGAGTGGTAAATTAGAATCATCTGTGTGTACTTGCCCAGAACCCAATAAAACTGCTAGTATGATTTCCTACACTGTTACATCTAGAAGAACTACATTTTAACATTTAACACTTTAGCTTTTTAGGAAAGCATAAATATAAATATAGCTTTATAAAGATTTTAGGTGCCTTTCTATTCCTACAGTTCACATCACCAGTTTTGGTCTTTTAGTGTAAAAAAAATTGAAGTGTTCTTAATAACTTACTGTGTTTCTGTAAATGGACATTTTCAGTAGTATTTCAGACATGCAGTATCTAAAGAAATGTCTGAAATGTTCAAGGCTGGGTGAAATGTATATCTTTGCTTTAACGTTGACTGTGTGTTAAATCAGAATAGTTTTTTACTATATGATTCTGAGATTCATATGTTCTATTTTGAAAAATGTATTTTACTGACAAAAATTAATGTTATATAAGCATTGCAAGATCTTTTTGGTGGAAGCTATTTTGTATTTGATGACACTATGAAAATTGTACACTTTATTATTTACTTAATAGATATTCTACCATTATTATTTGCTTTGTCTTATTTTGTGCACTTTATGTAAAAAGTAATGTACTATAGATATTGTTAATACTTTAAAATGAGTTTTGAAATAAAATCACTGTGAAACATGCAGCAGTGAACAAACTGAAAAATGGGTAAATGCCTATAATTTCAATACTACTGTGCTAAGTAAAGTATTTTCAAAAACAGTACTTAGTTTTTTTTCCTTGATTTCTCCCTGACTTCCTTGGAGATTGTACATATGGAACATGGGAAGGGACTGGCCTTCTGTATATTATGACTCTGTATAATTGTCTTTTACCATTTATGACAAATTAAACATCAGTTAAGACCACTCAACAGAGAATACTATCCACATAGTCTAATTATATACATTCCTGTATTCATTCATTTCCCTAACTTCATTTGATTTTACATTGAGAAAGATTGCTTATTTATTGTCTTCCCTTCAAATTAATTGTATGGTGCAACACGGTGAATTAGAGCATAATTGATGGCAAGATAAATAAAATGGCAGAATCATTCAGAAAAATAGGTCAAATATTACAAGTATTTAATCTAATCCCCTTTACACAAGCATCTATGTTGCACACTGAGCAGATCCAGATGTGTATCAGATCTGTATATGCTGACCACATATCCACGTAATGATCATAAATGATTATGGAGTGAAAAATAGTTTTGAATACAGTCTTCATTAGAAGAATAAAAACTGTAATAAATTGGAAAGAGAGTACAACACTCAATATTGGTTTAAATATTGGAAATAAATAGCAATATATCAGTAAATATCCTTAATAAAGATAGGGTATTTTCTCTATATAATGTAAATTACTAGAGGACTAAGGCTTGAAATAAAATAGATGATTGCATTGAAAATCCAAAGTGACTCACCAATACACTCAAAACAATTTTTAAATCATTTTATATGCAAGGATAAATTTTGCCATTTCGGTACTTCAAGCATTGCAAGAAATCCTAGATATTGTTCACACTTACATTAAAATAGCCAACTTTAAATTTAGTAGTAAGTGGAGTTAATAACTAAAGCAAGCCAAACATATTCCAGACACATTCCTATATCTGCCCCCATGATATTTTGTTGTAACCTAGTTAAATGTGCTGTAAAAAGTCTATTATTTTTTATATGATATATCAGGTACAGTAATACTATCTCATTGGGCATTAATGGAAGTAAGGTTCATTCACTATTGGAACCCTAACAATGATGACATTAAATTACTTACATAAAACCTAATTTCTGATTAGGCTGAGTGATTGCAGTACTTGTCCTCCTTACTTCCCCATTATTATTGCCAATGTTAAAGTGGAGACACGCCTTTACACATAACATACACAGATATTCTTATCCCTGCCTAAACTAGGTACAGTCTTTAGCAACTTTATCTAAAATTACCTAGTTGTATGGTTTTTTCAGGAATAAGCTTTGTTTTATCTTAAAATTTAAACAGTCTTTCAATGTATTTAAAAATAAAAATATCTGTAGCGACAAAGAGATTCAGAGTAGTACACTATTTCCCACCATTCCTCACATTAAGTCCTGTTTACACAAACATGTAGCCCTTCATAGTTGCTTCCATGTTCATTGCTGTATCCTGTATTGTTTTAGAATCCTCATTTCTAAACTCACAGTGAGTTGCTATGGAAATGATTAGAACATTACATTCAAAATTCAAATGACATAATCAAAATGAGTCTCCTTTACATATACATATGTGTGTGAAATGGAGCTCACTTTTTCTCAGGTTGATATTAGAGACTCCCTTCCCCCACATTAGCACAAGGATACATGAATGTGGCAGGCACTTAATATACATGTCGGGAAGGAAAATCATTTTTCCAGTATTAAAAAGAGACTGAAAAAAGTGGTAAGTCTACAGGAGTGTTTTTAGGTTATAGTTGCATATTTAGTGAAACTGACCATTTTTTTAAGCACACAGCAACAACAGTAAGATAGTGGCTGATCTGAGAGTTTAAATTAACATTATAGAAAATTTTAAAAGAAAACGAGGGAAATTAGAGAACTTTTGTGAGAAAGTAATTATGCTCGTATAAGTTTCTGATACCTGGATAGATTGTAAAAGTGATTGAAAACTCACCTGAACAACCTTTGTTTTTCCAAAGATGTATCCTTTGAAAACCCACCCAAAGGTCACTATTTCTGAAGACGGGATTTCCTTCAATCATTCCAATATCTATATGAAGTAACTTTAAGCAAATCTGGGGAAGCACTTGGAAACTGTTAAGTGTAATTTTACTAATACCCTTTCAAGGACTCATAACCCTATATATTTGATTGTGCATCCTAACACCACCTCACACTCCACCGTGCCAGCCCATGCAGCTTATGCAGATATCTTCATGTTCTTTCTTTCATGAGCTGTACTCAGTATACCCCTATATCAAAATATAGTAGGAGAAAAATGGCTAAATTTTAGTAAGAACAGCAAATGTTTTAGTCTTTCTAGAAATAGACTTTATTTTTAGAGATGTTTTAGGTTAATAGCAGCACTGAGCAGAAAATATAGTTCTGTATATCCACTGCCCACACATGTCCATCCTTCTACTATCAACATGTCAGACCAGAATAACATTTGTTACAATTGATAAACCTACACTGATAAATCATCATCCAATGCCTGTAGATCATATTAAGGTTCATATTGTGTAGTACATTCTATGCATTTTGACAAAAGCAAAATTACATGTATCCATCATTATAATATCATACAAAATCATTGCAATGCCTTGGAAATCCTCTGTGCTCTGCCTGTTCATCTTTACCTCTCCCCTAATCCCTGGAAATCACTGATTTCTTTTACTGTCTCCAAAGTTTTGCCTTTTCTAGAATTTCATACATTTGGATTCATGCAGTAAGTCTTTCAGATTGAATTCTTTCACTGAGTAATATGTATTTAAGTTTCCTCCTTGTCTTTGCATGGCTTGATAGCTAATTTCTTTTTACAGAAGAATAATATTCCACTTTCTGGATGTATCATAGTTTATCCATTCACCTACTGAAGGACATCTTGATTGCGTCCAAGTTTTGACAATTATGAATCAAGCTTCCATAAATGTCTGTGCGCAGGTTTGTGTGGACACAATTTTGTATTCATTTGGGTAAAAACTAAGGAGCATGATTACTGGATGGTATGGTAAGTGTATGTTTAGATTTTGAAGAAACTGCCAAAATGTCTATACCATTTTGCATCTGGTAATGTCAGAATAGTTCCTGTTGCTCTATATCAACACCAGCTTTTTAAAATGTATTTGAGATCTTCTTTGGTGAAGTGTCTGTTCACATCTTTTGTGCATTTTAAAAATAAGATTATTGAGAGGATCCAAGATGGCATTTAGTGTAGGGAATCAGAAATCCTAAGCTCCATGACTCTAGAAACCACCTTGAGTTGTTGGCGGTACACTGGGTAATTATGATTGCTTCTAGCCAAGATAATAACCCACCAACACATTAGGTGCACATAAAATTCAAGGACTGACCCTTAAAACATCTTTTAATTGCACCTGACAGCCAGAAAAATACCGCATAGCATAGCCAGCAAGGAATTTCCTGCCCTGGGGGGAAGAAACCTGGCCCTTTCTTTCTTTCTTTCTTTTTTTCTCTCAAGAACCAGAGGATAGAGCATCAATCAGGATTGAACTCTGTGACATCCTGAACCCCTAACCCATGGAAAGCCTCCCTACACTGCGCCACACACAGAAAAGTGGCATGCCATTTCTCCCTGCTGGCCAGCTCCAAAGCTGCTTGCATAAATCTGCAGAATGAACAAGAGAGCATCATACACAATGAGTGACTCCCCTACCCATCCCCCAGGAACATAATCCAGTGCAGCCCTGGGCAGATTGAATCCCCCCCCAACAAAACTGAAAAGCCTAAATAGCAGATTGTAATGTAACACCAACAGTGGAGGTAGGAGTGGAATGCTAAACCTGTTCAGGAGAACAGGTGGGACAAGAAGCAGAATTCTCAGTGCCCAACTCTCAGTGAATGAACATGGGAAGAACAACGAAGTCTGAGAGTGGGGTGGGGTGACAAGCCAACCTCCCAAAGTGGGGCAGGAGGCTGACCCCAGAGCTGGTCTAATGGGACAGAGGGCAGTACTCAAAACTGAATTGTCATATTTTGCTGGGGGAAGAGGTGACCAAACAGAGTTGCAGCTGTAGGGTAACACAGCTGCTGCCTGGTGAAAACAACTCTGACCACCCTGCATGAATGGGCAGTGAGTTAATTCAGCTCCTAAATGCAACTTGCCCTGTGGACAGAAGTAAACAAATACTACTCACAGGCCAGTCAGTCACCTGGTGAGACCACATCAGAGCTCCTGCTTGTATGCCAATAGCAGAATTGGGTGCTAAAGGAATAACTCCTGAACGTTTACTAAACAGAATGAACGTTTAGTTGGTGCAGTAACAGATGTTTTGTTGTTTTCCTTTCTTCTGTATTATTAACTTTACCATCACTATTTCTTATCCTTATTCTTACCACCTTCACTTTCCTTCCTTTTCCTGTGCTACAATCCATTGCTCTCCCTCCCAACTACTCTTTCTGCCCATTCTCGTCCACTCTCTCACCCTGTCTTCACCTCCTTCTCCTATCCTCCCCCAACCTATAATCATACTACACCTCCTTCCTACATACTCATCAACTGCCCACTAGCCCCTTTTACCAACTGTACAAAGCCCCAGTCCCCTGAAATCCCTTACAAAACACCCTCCACAACAACAATAGAAATACATGGAAACATGCACTAGGGCAACAAAACCAGCAGTCCCCATACATCTCCCCCCCACCCTTTTTCCACCCCCCTTTTAGTGCCAACTTTACCAATGACCAAAGATTTTATATCTAGCCTAATAACCATTACCTCCCCAACTCCCAATGTTTATAGGTATTATCACCAAGGGCTTTTCTATGTAATATGTAAACAACTGGTCTGGCATTGAACCTGTGAATTTATTATTGCTAAATTATACCTCCAGGCCAGGGACAGAAAGTGCACATCAACCTAGCTAACAACCAAGTTATCCACAACATGAAAATTTTAAAAAGGAAAAGAAAACAAGCCATTAAAACCACCAAGTAGCCTACCAAGAACACAGTTGCAGAGCACCGAGTGGAGCAATGGGAAGAAGAAATGATGCAAATGACACTCTGCAAAAAATAATTCAATAAAGGATTTGGTGGGAAATGATGAAAATGGATATTCAGTTCCTGACCACAATAAAAATGATAAATGTGATGCCCACAAAAAATTCCTTCAAAGAGGAAGTCCAGGAAAAAATCACAGAGAAACTCATGGAGAAGATACTAGACACAGCCAGAATGTACAAGATAAAATCAAGAAATTTCAACACACCAAAAACAAAGAACATGTGAAGACACAAACTCAGAGAGGACTTCAACAAACACCAAAGTGAAACCAAGGACACTATTTTAAAAAGATATGAATTAAAGAAGATAACACAAAATATAAAAGAGGAATTGAACAAAGATACAGAAAACCTCAGAAAAAAGAATGAAACAGAAATCCTGGAAATAAAAAAAACCCTTTAATCAAACAAAAAACACAATGGAAGTCCACTCACTCCAGCAGACCAGAACAAGTGGAAGTCAGAATCTCAGAGCTCAAAGATAATATAGAAATTAAAGAAAAAACAGAAGAAATCTTAGTCAAACAATTCACAAGCTGTGAAAGAAATATGCAAGAAGTCAATGACTCCATCAAAAGACCAAACCTGAGAATCATGGGCATTGAATAAAGACTAGAAGTGCAAGCCAAAGGGATATGTAATATATTAAATAAAATAATAACAGAAAAGTTCCCAAATCTTTTTTTTTTTTAATGGAAAACTGTTAGTGCTTTTCTTTAATGTGTTGTGGTAAGGAGAGTTCAAATCACAGCATAACAGAACTCATCTAAGCAAATTAATCAGTTTGTAGTCAGCATATCACATAGCAGAATTATTCAGTTAGGGAAAAACACACAGTTGAAAACATTACATTTTAATTTCCCACGAGTAAACTGATCGGTAACTGTAAAACCATCACTGGAAGAACGTGGAATCGTCAAGCATAACAAACCTACAGAAAGATAATTGTCTCCAAACTGAAGACGTGCATTCACCTGCCTCCCCACCTCATCAAGTCTATGCTTAGCACATGTGCAAAAAATACAATACAACACAACTACTGCAATTATTACTATCATTTTCTTTTGCCCTTAGGTGAGAAACACCTGACAGCTACATGCCGAGTCATGCTAACAAAACTAAACCTTTCACTTTCTTTAATAGTAAAATTACCATTACTGAATCATTGTCAAAAAAAGTGCATTCAAGTACATTACCACTTATTTTAAATAAACACCAATTTTGAAACAATCAACTTTGAAAAGCTGCATAAGTTTTTTCTTTAAATCCCTGATTACATTTCTATTTATTCGCGGTGGTAGCCTGAAACATTGTATTTTTAGAGACTAACTACCACTTAATTTCTTTAAAAAACAAAACAAAACAAAACAAAAAATCCCATGTAATGTAGAACAGCAGTGAAGCAAGAAAAATGTGTGTTTGTCACTTCACTGTACATAAGATCCAGGCTAAAATATGGTGCTTGTGCCATATTAGTATATGGGAAAACACAATTGACTCACAGTACAGAAAGCATGGCTTACCAAGAAATCACTGTGAAATTCAAGGTTTGGACTTTCACCTCAATTCTGCATTCAGGCCCTCATAACCTTCCCACTGAAGTGCTTGGCAGGCTTTGGGCACAGGCAGTAGCAATTGTTAACAGTGTACGATTAGCTTCGACCTAAGGGACTACTAGTTTGATGCCAGTGCCTGAGCTTAAGTTTATCTCAGTCTGCCGTAGAAAATAATCTGTGTGTCACAAGACCCAGCAATTGCCTGCTACTGCAGAGACCTCAAGCAGAAGCTTCTTTAGAAGGGGCCTTGCTGTGTTGCCCAGGCTGGTCTCTAACTCTTGGGCTCAAGTGATCCTCCCGCCTTAGCCTCCCAAGTACTGGTACTACAGGTGGGTACCCCCACAGCTGGCTCTGGTCAGTTCTATTTCTCCAGTTATTCACAAGCACCTTGAATTTTCAGCATTGCTAAACTTGATGCACATTTCCTGCAAAGATACCAACATCTGAATCTTTTGTAACCATCTGAAAGAAATCATACTTAATACAGTAATCAGGAAAAATCTTATCCCTATCAAGACCAAAAACCAAAAACTACTTAAAAATATGCACTTTGCTAAACAGCTTACTTATGTTTATAGTTGCTACTTACAAAAGTGATAACCAGGAAAGAACCTGTATTGTGAATACAGTGACCAGAACAAAATATCTGTAGCCCTTGACAACACACCAAAACAAAGCATGTGCTTATTGAAAAGGACTTCCAACAGGTCAGCCTTCTGGCTTACGGATCAGCAGCTGGAGCTGTCTGTCTCTCTCATTTTTTCAACGCTGTCTTCTTTGTATTCTGGTTTCATTTTGCCTTCATCCTCCTTGCATTGAGTTGGATCTTTTTCAGCGACCTGGTCTTTGGTTTGGGGTTCAGGTGTGGAAACAGGATCTAACACTATAACGGGTTCAGCTTGTCTTTCACTACTGCCCACGTATTTCCTCCTGTATCCACCGTTACTGGGAGGATGTAACCTTGGAACTTGTGCATCCTTCCAATTTACGGGGCCCTTCACCTGGCTCAGGTGTTAGGGGGGACGGACTGTTGAATTCTGCCTCCAGAGTTTTCTTGTTCAAGGCTGGTTTTGTTACACTGGATACAGAACCCAACACTGGCATGGATTTGGACTCTGAGGTGGCTAATATCCCAGTAGGACTACTGCTATCTGCTTCTGCCGTCACCTTTCTGCGACGCAAAATCCTTTCTAACTCAGTTTCACTGTTTTCAGAGTCAAGGGATTTTAAGCTTCTTGAACTAGTGGATTTGTTAAGTGTCCCCAGTATTCCTTTTAGTTCATTCACTGCACTTTCAGAGCCTTTTGAAGATTCTGGCTTTGTCTTCGGTCTGGCTGTCTGATTAACTGGTCTAAGATGAACTCCCTTTTTAATTCTATCCATCATCTCCTCGACTGCTTGCCTCTTCAGATCTGTGACTTCCTCAGTTGTTTCTGGTTGGGTTGCCTTTTCCTTCTTAGCACCACTGCCACTGGGGTGGGACCGTTTCCGGATCATGGACATGAGGGATCGGATAGGATTGGGAGGCAGAGGAGGAAGAGGTGGTAGAGGAGGAGGTGGAGGAGGCACTGAATTCTCAGACTGGTTCACTCGCTTCTGAAGTTCATCCACAGAATGCTTCAAATTCCTGGCCTCCTCGGAATTCTGGTACTTCAGTTCCAGTTCCTTCTTATCTTCTTCTAGAAGCTCCAGCTGCTGCTTGAGGTTATGGATCTCTTTGTGCAAGGTTTCATTTTCTAGCTGTTCTTCTAATTCTTTGACCTTTTGCTGATGCTGAATTCTCTCTCCTTCGAGTTGCTGAATGAGTTTTGCATTCTCCTCTAAGGCTTTCAAGAGCTGCTGGTCAGGGACAGAACTCTGCAGCAGAAGATGGCTTTGTCTCTTTAGCTTGTTTTGTTCAATGAATATCTCTTGTGCAAACGACTCTGCTTTCTTCCGCAGATTCTTTTCCAGCTCCAGGCTCACCTGCATCTCCTCGTACTCCTCCACTGCTAACATGGACACTCTGTTGCATTTTTCTAGGACTTTTCTCTGTTCAAGAACTTCTGAATTTAGAACCACTTTTTCTTGTTTAACTTTATTTACTTCTTCAATTACTTCTACAAGTTTGCTCTTGAGGTTTTCCAGCTCAATAGCTAATTTCTTCTTTTCTTCCTGAACAGATACAATTTGATCTCGAAGTTCTTTGATTTGCTTCTGACACTGGACTGACACACAGGTCTCGGTGGCACTGTCAGTATCCGTGGTTGAATCATCGTCGTCAATGTTTATCTCCTCCGTTATTACATCTGGTCCCAGCTTGGCCATGTATAGCATGCTGAGTCTTTTCAGTGTTTTATTTTCTTTATTTAGCTTTGTTGCCAAAGCTTCAGCACTTTCTTGACAAGTCTTCTCTATTTCAAGATGGTTCTGCATGAAATTAACTTCCTCTATAACCATGTGAGAAATTTTCTGAAACTCTACCAGTTTTTTAACAGCTTCATCTCGTTCTTGCCTAATTTTGTCACACTTCTCCTTTGTTTTCTGGTTCTCTGCTCTGAGGTCTTCATATTCGCCTATTGCTTGCTCCTTCAGGCTGGTGATGAGCTGCAGCTGCTTCTCCTCGTCTGAGCTGTTCATTTTGGCGGGTGGGGCTGGGAATAAAAGGAAAGGAGGGAGCAGGGAGGGGGACCCAGGGGAGGGGAAGAAAAAGCAAGATGCCGGTGGCGTGCGGCGACACTACCCAGAAGTTGGAGTCGCTCCCGCTCCTCCTCCTCCTGGCTTGGAGTGCGCGAGTGAGATCATCCCCATGCACCTTCTCGCCCGCCGCGCCACTGCACCTGAGGCGGGCCGGGCCCAAATTTCCCAAATCTTGAGAAAGTTTTGCCCATTCAAGTATAGGAAGCCTCCAGGACACCAAACAGACTTGACCAAAATAGAACCTCTCCACGGCATATTATCATTAAAACAACAAGCACAGAGAAAGAATATTGAAGGCTGTAAGAAAGAAAAAACAACATATTAAAGTAAACCCATCAAAATAACAGCAGATTTCTCAACAGAAACGTTAAAACCAAGAAGGGCATGGAGTGAGGTACTTTGGGCACTGGATGAAAATAACTTCAGACCTAGGATACTCTACCCAGCAAAACTATCATTCAAAACTGACAGAGCAATAAAAATCTTCCATGATAAACAGAAACTAAAACAATAGATGACCACCAAGCCACTGCTACAGAAGATTCTATAAGGAATTCTGCACACAGAAAATGAAAGCAAAGAAAACCATGAAAGGACAGGAAGCATTAAACCACAGGAGCAGAAAAGACAAGAAATCAGAGAGTAGCAGTGATTTGACTGCATACAATAAAATCCTTAAACAACAAAAACAACTAAAGTGCAGGAATCGCCACATACCTGTCAATATTAACATTGAATATTGATGGACTCAAGTTCCTCACCAAAAGGCACTGTTTGGCAAACTGGATTAAAAAGGACAATCTGACAACCTGTTGTTTACAAGAGACCCACCTTATTGACAGAAATAAACACTGGCTTAGGGTGAAATGCTGGAAGAAGATTTATCAAGCTAATGGCCCCTGAAAACAGGCAGGGGTAGCAATAGTTGTATCAGACAATGTAGACTTCAAACTGACATTGGTCAAATGAGAAAAAGAAGGACACTTCATACTAATAAAAGGGGCAATATATCAAAAGGAAATAACAGTTATCAACCTATATGCAGCCAATGTTAGTACAACCAATTTCATCAAACATACACTAAAGGACTTAAAAGCACATATAGACTCCAACACGGAGGTAGCAGGAGACTTTAATACCCCTCTTTCAGCAATAGATAGGTATCCAGAGAAAAATCAACATGGAAATCCTACACCTAAATGGCACCATAGATCAAATGTACTTAACTAATGCCTACAGAGCATTTCATAAGGCAACAGCACAATATACATTCTTCTTTGCAGCCCATGGAACTTTTTCCAAAATAGACCATATCTTAGGACACAAAGCAAGTCTCAACAAATGTAAGAAACTAGAAATAACCCCCTGCTTTCTATGTGATCACAATGCAATAAAACTAGAACTCAACAACAAAAGCAACAACAGAAAATATGCAAAAAGTCAGAGACTGAATAACACATTGCTCAATGATCAGTTAGTCATAGAAGAAATAAGAGAGGAAATAAAAGGTTCCTAAAATTTAATGGAAATGAAAATAAAACCTGTCAGATCCTATGTGATCATGGACACAATAAAGGTAGACATAAGAAGAAATTTTATAGCCATGAGTGCATGTTAAAAACACAGAAAGATCTCAAATAAACAACCTAATGCTACATCTCAATCTCCCAGAAAAACAAGAACAAGCAGAACCCAAAACAAACAGAACAAGAGAATAAAAAAATAAGGGCCAAAATTAATGAAATAGAGACCAAAAAAATCATAGAAAGCATCAATGAAAGAAAGAGCTGGTTCTTTGAAAAAATAAACAAGATTGACAAGCCCCTGGCAAATCTGACTAAAATGAGGTGGGAAAACACCCAAATTAGTGAAATCAGAAATGAAAAAGGGGAGACAGCAACAAACACCAAGGAAATCCAGGGAATGATCAGGGACTACTTTCAGAACTGATATTCAAGTAAACTGAAATCTTGAAGAAATGGACACATTTCTAGGTACTTATGAACATCAAAAACTGAACCAAGAGTATATTAATTACCTAAACAGATCTATAATAGGTAATGGAATTGAAGCAGCAACAACATGTCTCACAAAAAGAAGGTCCATCTCCTGACAGATTTTCCAGTAAACTGTTCCAGACTTTTAAAGAAGAACTTATATCAATACTCCTTAAACTTTTCCATGAAATAGAAAGTGAAGGAACACTGCCTAACTCATTCTATGAAGCCAGTATTACACTTATCCCAAAACTGGACAAGGACACATCCAAAAAGGTGAACTACAGGCCAATCTCCTATTTAACATTGATGCAAAAATCCTCAATAAAATAATGTCAAAACGAATCCAACAACATATCCAAAAAATCATTCACCATGACCAAGTCGGATTTATCCCAGGGATGCAGGGATGGTTCAACATACACAAATCAATAAACATAATACAGAACATTAATAGAAGCAAAGACAAAAAACACTTGATCATCTCAATAGATGCAGGAAAAGCCTTCAATAAGATTCAACATCATTTCCAGGTAAAAGCTCTGAGAAAACTAGGAATAGAAGAAATGTACCTCAACATTATAAAAGCTATAGATGATAAACCATTAGCCAGCATCATACTTAATGGGGAAAAACTGAAAACGTTTCCCCTAAAGTCAGGAACGAGACAAGGGTGCCCACTCTCCCCACTCTTATTCAGCATAGTCCTGGAATTCCTAGCCAGAGCAATAAGGCAAGAAAAAGAAATAAAAGGAAAACAAATAGGTAAAGAAATAATTAAACTATCTCTATTTGCAGATGACATGATCCTATATCTCAAAGACCCCAAAAACTCCTCCCAAAACCTCCTACACACCATAAACAGCTTTAGCAATGTAGCAGGATACAAAATCAACTTACAAAAATCAGTATTCTTTCTATACACCAACAATGAACAAACTGAGAAAGAATATAGGAAAACAATTCCATTTATAATGACCTCAAAAAATCAAATACTTAGAAATAAACTTAACAAAGGATGTAAATGACCTCTAGAAGGAGAACTGCAGACCACTAAAGAAAGAGATCAAAGGGGACTACAGAAGGTGGAAAGATCTCCCATGCTCATGGACTGGCAAAATCAACATAGTAAAAATGGCTATACTACCAAAATAAATCTACATGTTTAACACAATTTCCATCAAAATCCTAATGACATTCATCACAGAGATTGAAAAATCTATGCTAAAGTTCACTTGGAAACACAAAAGACCATCAATAGCCAAGGCAACACTGAGCAAAAAGCGCAACACTGGAAGTGTCACAATACCTAACTTCAAACTATATTACAGAGCCATAGCAATGAAAACAGCATAGTACTGGCACAAAAACAGATATTAAGGCCAGTGAAACAGAATAGAGGACCCAGATGTGAATCCACTCAGCTACGCCCACCTTATTTTTAACAGATACCAAAAATATAAGATGAAGAAAAGACGACCTCTTCAACAAATGTTGCTGGGAAACATGGTTATCTGCCTGTAGAAAACTGAAACTACATCTATGCTGTCACTCTGTACTACTATCAACTAAAAGTGGATTAAGGACCTTATTATTAGACCTGAAACCTTGAGGTTAGTATGGGAAAGAGCAAGGAATACACTGGAAGCAATAGGTATAGGGAAGGACTTCCTCGGTAGAACTCATGTGGCCCAGCAACTAAGAAAAATGATGGACAAATGGGACTACATGGAATTAAAATCTTCTACACAACAAAAGAAATGGTCTCTAAATTGAAGAAACCACCCACAGAATGGGAGAAAATATTTGCAAGCTATACATCAGACAATGGACTGATAACCAGAATATGCAGGGAACTCAAAAAACTAAACTCCCCTCAAATCAATGAACCAATAACGAAGTGGGCAACTGCACTAAACAGAACTTTTTCAAAGTAAGAAGTCCAAGTGTCCAAAACACACAAGAACAAATGCTATCCATCCTTGGCCATAAAGGAAATGCAGATCAAAACCACACTAAGATTCCATCTCACACCTGTTAGAATTGCTACCATCAAGAACACCACCAAAAACAAATTTTGGTATAGATGCGGGGAAAAAAGGAACTCTCATACAGTGCTGGTGGAGATGCAAACTAATACAACCACTTTGGAAAACTATATGGAGGCTTCTTAAAAAACAAAACATAGATCTGCCATATGATCCAGCAATACCACTCTTAGGCATGTACCCAAAGGAATTTGACCTGGGTTATTACAAAGGCACCTCCACACCCATGTTTATTGCAGAACTATCCACAATAGACAAGCTATGCAAATAGCCAAGATACCCCACTACCAGTGAATTGATTAAGAAAATGTGGTATTTATACACAATGTAAGTTTATCCAGCCACAAAGGAGAATGAAATTTTGTCATTCGCAAGGAAATGGCTGTAACTGGAGAATATCATCTTAAGCGATGTTAGGCTCAGAGGGCCAAAAATTACATCTTCTCCCTCATATGTGGATTATAGACCTGAAACAAATGAAGTAACATTATTGGACATGGGTCACACACTAAAGGGAGATCATGCATGGGAGGGATAGGGAAAGATAAGGAAACCTAAAAATTTGAATGTGGCTGATGGACTCATTGTAGAAGAGCGAATGTAGTAATCTTAAACTGACAGAGGCCACTGTGGGAAGGGGACCAGGAAGTAGGGAAGAGGTTTGGTAGAGATGAACCAATATGGGTCGTAATACACATGTGCATGGAAGCAATGCTAGGAATCTCTCTGTATAGCTATCTTTACCTCAAACTAACAAAAACTCAGTGTTTTTCTTATTATCTCTTATGTTTCCTCTTCAACAAAATTGGAGAACAAGAGGGTGGAACACGTTCTACCTGGAAATGGCGGTGAGGTGTGTGTGTGGGGGAGGGGCCCAAATAATGTATACACATGTATGTAAGTGTAAAAATGATAAAATAAAATGAAAATAAAACATATTATCTAAAAAACTAAATGTAAATCTGATTGGTCATTTTATTAGTATTGAGTTTTAATAGTACCTTCCTTACATTGGATAACAATGCTTTATTAGATACATTTTGGCAAACAAAGTCATCTCTTGGTACTTGTTGGGGGACTAATTCAAACACTTCCTAAATGGATAACAAAATATGTGGTTACTCAAGTCCCTTATTATAAAATGGCATAGCATTTACATATAACGTATACAAATCTTCCCATACAATTTATCTCTAGATTATTTATAATACATAATGCTGGGGACATAGTTACAATTTAAAGTTTTGGAAATACTGACAAGAAAAAAATCTGTATAAGTTCAGTATAGATACATTTTTAAAAATACATCTAATACATGGATATAGAACCTACAGATTTGGAATGGTGATGGTATATTCTCCCAATATATTCCTTTTAGTATTCCTTCTCTCATTGTTCTTGTCTTCTCATTCTTTTGTTGTTGCTATTGTTGTTGTTGTGCTGATTGGGGGTACTTTGTAGCATTTACAAATGTTCTTACAAAAAAAAACAAGCTTTTCATTCTCTTGAAAGTGTTTTTAAACACAGCCAAAGTTTTCAGTTTAATGATGTCTTGGTAATTAATTATTTCCTTCATGAATTGTTCCTTTGATGCTTTTAGTGTTAGATTTCCAAGTGCAGTGTCATCTCAATTTTCTCTTGTTATCTTCTGACATTTTTATAGTTTTGAATTTTATATTTAGATCTCTGATCCATTTACAGTTTCTTTATTGAAGGTTATAAGGCCTGTGACTAGACTCACTTGTCGATATATGAATATATAATTGTTTCAGCATCATTTGTTGAAAAGACTGTCTTCTCTGCATCATATTGTTTAGTTCTGTTATCAAGATGAGTTGGCTATATTGTCTTCTATTTCTAGGCTCTCTAAACTGTTCCATTGACCTCTGTCTATTTTTACACGAATACCAGACTATTCATTAATGTAGCTTTATACAGTAAGTCTTGAAAATGGGCAATACCTGCCCTCTGGTCTTGTTCAATATTGTGTTGGCTAGAATAAACTTTAGTATCACAAAATACCTTTCTAGGACTTTGATTGGTATTGCATTCAATCTATTGGTCAGGTTGGAAATAGCCTACACGTTGGCATTTTGTATTGTGTCTTCCTATCTACGAGCATGGAATATATCTCTATTTAGTTTTTCTTAGATTTCTTTCATCAGAGCTTTGCAGTTTTCCTCATATAGATTTTGTGCACATTTTGAGGATGATATTGTTCATATCATTTTTAAATTTTCCAATTCTTTTTGCTTATTACTGGTAGATAGGAAAGTAATTAACTTTTTATGTTCAATATAAACCTGCAACCTTACTACAACCACTTATTAGTTTCATGAGGTTTTCATTGTTCTTGTTGCTAATTCTTTTGAACTTTCTACCTAGATATCATGTCTTCTGTGAACAAAGTTAGTTTTATTGCTTTCTTTCATATATATATATTCCTATATATATATATACTTTTTAGTTACTGTGATGGTTAATCTTCATTGATAACTCATTTTGGATTCAGAAGTGTCTAAAAGATTAGTAAAGCATACCTTTGTGTGTGTCTGTGAGGGCATTTCCAGAGAGGAATAACTAAGGGAGGAAGTCTTGCCCTGAATAAGATTAAGAACAAAAGAACAAAAAAACTGATCTTGACACTATTGCCACTTCTATTCAACATGGTATTGGAAGTCTACCCAGAGAATTTATGCAAAAATAGAGATAAAAGGAGAGCTGGAGGTGTGACCTATGTGGTATAGCATTTGCCTAGCAAACACAGGGCCCTGAATTCAAACCCAGTTCCAACAAAAAATAAAGTTTTACTTTGTATTGGCAGAATACAAATCAGAAAGTAAGAATTAAAATTATCTCTGATGTCAGATCACATGTTAAAAATATAGAAAGGACTCCATCAAACAAAATGATAGAACTGGTAACTTCAGTTATAAAAGTTATAAAATCAATATGCAAAAACAGTTTCAGTTTTCATATTAAGAATGAACTATCAAAAATCAAATTGAAAATATTTCCATTAAATACGTAACAATAAACCTATCCAAGTAGGTGAAAAACTTGTACAATGGAAACTGAAAACATGGAATAAGTTGAAGGAGACAAAAAATAAATTGTAAGATGTAGACATACGATGTTTATTGTTTGAGAGACAATATTGTTGCAATATCCATGTTACTTAGAAAGATTACATATTCAATTCTGTCTGCCATCAAATTCTATTCTTTTTACAGAAATAGAAAAAAAAATCCTAAAATCCATGTGCACCCACGAAATACCCAGATAGACAAAGAACTCTTGAGAAAATAGGCAATCATACTTTCTTATTTCAAAGCTTCAGTATTAAAATGTATGGTACTGGTGTAAACATACACATAGACCACCAGAACAGATCAGAGGACACAAAAATAAAACCACACACATACAACCAACCACTTTTCAACAAATTTACCAATAGTATATAATGGGAAAATGATAGTCTTTGCCAACAAATAGTGTTGGCAAAACTGAATATAAGTGAAAACATGAAATTTGACTCCAATATTATGCCATACTAAAAATTCAATTGAAATTTGATTAAAGACTTAAAACTCCTAGAAGTAAATAGTGTTATACGTACTTGCTATTGGCTTTGGAAATGATTATTGAATGTGACACATGAAGAACAAGCAACAAAAATAAAAATGGGTAAGTGGAACTACATAAAAATAAAAAGCATCAGCATAACAAAGGAAACAACAGAATGAAAAGGCACCCTACAAAATATTTGCAAACTACGTATCTGACAAAGGGGTTATTTCCAAAATATTTTAAGGACTTCATACAACTCATGTAAAAATAAGCTAATTAAAGACTTGACAAATGCTTTACATTTTGGCACATATCAGTAATTCCGGCACTTGAGAGGCTGAGGCAAAAAGATCATGGGTTCAAGGCCAGTTTGTCTACATAATGAGACCCTGTCTCAGAACAAAACAAACAAAAAGAAAATTGGGCAAAGGCTTGAACAGACATTTCTCCAAGGAAAACATACAAATGTCCTACACATATGAAAAGATGTTTGGAATCATTAATTATCAGTGAAATGTAAGCCAAAATGGCAATGAGGTATAACATTACAGGTTGGAACGGCTATTTTTATATTTGAAAAAATAAGTGTTGGCAATGAGGTGAAGAAATGGAAACTCTTGTACAATGTTAGTGGGAATGAAAGATGGTGCAGCAGCTATGGAAAACACTATGAAAGTTAACAAAATATTAAAAATAGTTATATCACATGATGCAACATTCCATTTCTCATTACATATTTTTAAAAAACTAAAAATCTCTGAGAGATAGCTGTACTCCCTTGTTTATTGTATCAATATTCATAAGAGGATTTGAAAACAATCCACCTGTCCATCAAAAGGTGAATGAATTAATAAAATGTGGTATACAGGTTTGGTGGAATATTATTCAGCCACAGGGAGGAAGAAAATACTTCTACTTGTGACAACATAGATGAACCTGGAGGACTTTATGCTAAGTGGAATAACCCAGTCATAGAAAGACAAATGTGGCATTTTTCCAGTTTTATATATTACCAATAATAGGCAAATCAATAAGACAGTGAACATAATAATGGTTGCTAAGGACTGAGAGATTGGGGGAATAGGTCAGTTGTTTAATGGATATGGATCTTCAGTTGCAATAAATGAATGAGTTCTAGAACTGTGTTGCACAGAAAAATACTTATAGTTAATGATACTCTATTGTGCACTTCAAATTTTTTTTATCATGTTAAGCTTCCTTATGCAAAAACCCCACAAAAATAAAAATAAAACCGAGACACAGGAACCTATGAATGTGTTAGATGTGTCTATTACCTCCATTGTGATGATACTGTAATGGGGGGGGGTTCCCTTTGTCCACATTAAATATGTGTAATTCTTTGTACATAAGTTATAACACAATAAATCTACTTTTAAAAAGAAAGGCATGTAAAGAACCCAGGATTTTTTCCAAGTTAAAAAGCTCATTTGAAAGGCTCAAAGCTGAGTAGTCCCTTGAACACATCTACTTGGAAATCAAAGAATTCTTGACACCAGGGACCTAGGAAAGTGTCAGGATTTTAGGTCAGATAAGGAAGCAGCAGCTTAAAAGTTCCCTTAGTCACTCAGAATCTCTTAAGCAGTTAGGCACTAAAGAAAAAGACAATTTATAGATTCCAGTGGTGTAGGAATGAAATTCCTACTGTACATGATCTTATTCTCTATTCCAGAGTCTGGAGCTTAACCTACAAGCAGTGGCTGAACTTAGATTAGAATAGGAAGTGGCAGTTAAAAGACAATTTCATTGTTTTGTAGTTAGCAACAAGAAGCCTTTCCAGCTAAAGTGAAATAGTGTGAAAAGTGGCAACTTTCTTTTAAAAAACCCAGAATGGAATTCAGAGAAAGTTTTAAAGAAAATTTTACCACTTTAGTCTTTTCCACCCATAGATGTCTACAGATAACATCTTATATGATTTCTTCAAATGAACAAAAGTATTTTGTGAACTTGTAGACGGGAAAGAAATTTGGTTAAAGAATGAAGCTATGGGATGTACAAATTCAGAAGGAATTGGCTCACAAAACATCATATTGTGTGATATGATAGGGAGTATTTATTCATAAGATGCTGGACAAGGCTTTACTTTTTCTATAGAATTAGAGTCACCCACAATCTTATTTAACATTTTATCAGCATAGATCAAAAACTGATATATTCCTTATGTTGGTTGTTACTACTTTCTAGAAACTGAGTGTAATGTTTTTTGCTGTTAAATTTAATGACATTCATGTCCTTCACTAGTATCCCAGTTTGTATCAAATAGAGCCTGTAATTCTTCATTTTAATGTTACCAACAAAAAAGACTACCAAATTTTCCTATGTTTGGATGAATCACCTTTCAGAGTAACTACTATTCTTTAATCTAGATACCATTGCTACAAGATATGTCTTAAAAAGCATGAACAAATACTCTGCCCAAAGCAGTTTTCTTATGCATTATATGATCTGGGGAAGTCATGCTTCAGTTGTTTTCAAACAAAAAAGATAGAATAAAATCCTGGCTATTCCTGAAAGCAGCTGATGATCAAGGAAAGTGATTATTATAAAGCAAATGAAAATTTCCTCCAATTGGATTCTGCTTTTTCTCCATTTTTTTAATGCAGGTCTTATTCTGTAATATAATATCTCTCTTACAAAGGAGATGTGCAAAAAATAAGTGAGTATGAACCCTAGCACTGAAGAAACTACCTCAATATATACTGCAATATTGGAAGAGGCTTCTAAAAGGAAATTAGGGGCTAGAGTTGGGGAAAATGAAAGTTACATGCACAGGACCTGGAAAATGAACCTCTACACTTCATTACGGAGGAATGGTGATTCAAACTTCCCCTTGCATGTAGTAGAGGATCTTACAAAAGGAATTTCCAACAAGTCATTACCTATATAGGACTTTATCTTTATAGGCTTTTCTCATGACCCCAAAAGCTATTACCTCCTAAAATGTTTATTTTAATTAAAATAAACTGCTCCTAAGAGCACTACATATTTTTCTCTGTCTGAAAAGCACAATTATATGCTAAAGTTTAGTGAATATGTGGTTTCTGAGCCCATTATCAACTGGAAAGATAGAACTCAAAAGTGTTTTGAGGATGAAGAAACCAGTTATACATTGGACTGTTTGTAGTGAGTAGTCCTACAATACTCTCTCATGGAGCTAATCATAAAAATAACAACTACCCATTATTGAGTACCTATTATATACACAATACTTTATATCCTCTTTTATAATTATATAGGGTAGTTACTATTATTTCTTTATATGTCAGATAAATAAAAAGATTCTGAGAGGTTTGCTGACTTGTTCAAGTTTGTACAACTACTAATAAGTAGTTAAAGAAATAGAGCAAGGATTTGGACATCTTTTTCTGACTCTAAGGACTATGATTATGGAATTCCATTATCAGCCACAATGGAGTAATAGGGATAAAACATGCCAACTCATCATAAACAACTAGACAAATTGGATAGTATATGTGAAACAACTCTTTTCAAATACCAGACCAAACTCACACTACACTATGATCATTAAAAGAAGGGAAACAAAGGAGTTGAGACTGAATGAAGAAAAATAAAGGAGATAAACCATTTGGGGTTATAATACATACATGGAAATATCACAAGGAAACTCCCTATGTAGCTACCTTTATCCCAACAAGCAAAAATGTCATTTTTTTCTTTTTTCCTTTACAAAATTGGAGAATAGGAAAGTGGAACAGGTCCAGCAGATGGGGTTGGTACCAGTGGGAGGCAGGAGGTGGTGGGAAAAGGGTATAGGAGGGTGAATATGGTACAAAAAATGTGCACACATGTATGTAAATGCAAAGATGATACCTGTTGAAACTATTCCAGAATGGGAAAGGGAAGGAGATAAAGGAGAGTAGTGGAGGGGGTTAATTCAAGTATGATATATTTGATACATTGTAATAACTTTTGTAAATGCCACAATGTACCCCCACCCAGCACAACAATAAAAAAAAAAACAAAAACAAAGATTACTTGACATGGCCAAATTCTAAAAAAAAAAAAAAAAAAAAAAATAGTCTCTAAACTGTTGCTCACGAGCATCCCAACAGGAGCATGGCAGACTCATTGAGTTGAAAACAGAAAGGTCTGTGTTCAAGCATGCTAAAACAGCTTGGATATTCAGGGCAAAATTGAAAAACTGAGCAATCTATGTGGAGAAAAAAGCTCCAAAAATATGTGAAAGGATCCACTTGATCTGTTTACTTCCTGCTTAATGTAATCCACATATAGATGTAGAATGAAACCTCATTAGATTATGCAAGGAATTATCAGAAACTATCAGATTGAGCAATTCTTATAGCTCACACAGGACTAAGTGGTGAATTCTGAGCAACCAGTATGGAAAGTCTCAATGATTCAGTAGAGATTCATATGAATCTTGCTTTAGCAATGTAGATAAATCAGCCATAAAGCAGATGTCATTTTAGAAATTCTAAATTAAAAACCACTTAAAAACAAACTTAGAAATATAAAGCTAATCTGTATGCACGTTAATATTTCCCAGACCTACAAGTCACCTATTGACTCCAAGCCCACTGCTTTGTATTACTCGTTTTCCAAATACCACTCACCTTTCACTTTCATTAAATTGTGTTATCTATGTGCGCAACTTGTACTTAATATCCTCTGACATTTTTCTTTAAATAAATCTACTTTTCAAACTGAAAGCAATGCCCAGTCACTACATCAAAAGAGTAGAAATTTAGATAGAGTGCGAATAGAAGTGACTGTATTATCTTTAAACTCATATTGTTCTTTTAAATCTGTTCTGTGGATTATATTTTACCTTACCCAAGGATGAATTCTAGTCAGATCTTTTTCAGTCTGTCTTAGCTTATAGTAAAAAAATAATCTGATCACCTTTAATTGCAAACCAGATTTACAATCTTAGTCATTTGTCATTTAAATGTTCCAGCCTTTGGAATAGTTCAAACTAAACTTTAACTTTTCTATACCAGCTTTAACACATATCAGGTTTGAAGCTGGACTAATAACATTATCATGTAGTAATGGTTTTCTTTGTGCTTTTTAGAAGTTTAAATCTGACATATCCTCTGGTGCAGTGTTTTCAATGGTGCCTTGGAGATGCCCCTAAAAGTGATATTCCATGAATCTCCTTCCAAAATGACTCAGCTCACTTCTCATCATTGGGGTTCATATATGGCCCAAAGGCAATTGAACATTTTACCTTTCTCCTGACATAGGTTGCAGGATATTTGGCTCCCAGTGCAGCCCCTATACTACTGCCACACTGTTTGGTACAGTTTTTAGGCAATTTACTTTTTTTTGTGGTCGTACTGGAGTTCAAACCCAGAACATCATGCTTGCTAGGCAGGTGCTGTACCACTTGAACCACTCTGCCAGCCCTTTTTTTGCATTGGATATTTTTGAGATAGGGTCTTCTCAACTGTTTTGCCAAGCCTGGCTTGGAACTGAGATCTTCATGATCTCTGCCTTCTGAGTAGCTAGGATTATAAACGTGAGCCACCAGCACCTGGCTTAGGCCATTTAATTTTAAGGTGTTAATCAGACATTAATTTTTGTGTCCTCCAAGCTCAAGGGGACCACATCAAACAAAAATCTCATACAATTATAAAAGCTTTCTCCAAAGAAATCATTTCTCTAGTTCTCTTTACTTTTACCTATGTTGTATGCTAGACATAAGGTGTGGAGATCAAAGTTGTTAAACTGGTTCCAGCAACTTCCTCTGTAATTAATATATTCTTGCTTTAAATCCTTGAATGACATTTTGATGCTAAATATTTACTTCTCAGTTTTTAAAGCGTAAGCCAAGAATTGAATAGAGGTATCTTTTAAACATCCTTTTAGAACTATATTTAGAAAGAAAATGTTATTGTAGGTATCACAAATTTAAAAACAAAATCACTTGCTATAAAGGTAAAGAAACCATAAAAATAGAGAATAAGAAAGCAATGCCATCACATTTAAATAAAATTAAATTAGACAATGAGATATGAGTATTAATAAACCTACTTAGCTTACAAAAATACAAAGTAAAAATACAATTCCCTGATGAAAAGAATAGGACTACTTTTGAAACACTGGTAACAGTAATATTTTCTTAGTTATTTTATAATTTAATATGAACATAGGTTTCTGTATCAATAATATTCTTTCTTTTTATTTTGATGATAACACATCAAGAATCTTAGCCCATGTGAGTGAGAAACGGCAATATAATCAAGGATTTATCTTTGTACTTGCCTCTGAAATGGGTAATATAATAAACTTTTGAATTTCAAAGAGTTTCCATTTTTTTCCTTTTGAACACTAGGGTAAATCATCAAAGCTAGAGTGAAGATTCTATGGCTTTAACAATTTAGTCTTTGCCTACTTGACTCATTATGTTGCTTGTTTTTGTAGAAGAACCTAAATGGTCTCTGTGGTCTAAGTACTGATAGGATAGAACATGGTCATACACTTCACCTGGGCATTGCCACCCATGGTGCTACCAGAGTAGAGATTAGTAGCTAAGATTCAGCTAATAAATTATCTCAGACATCATCATAATACTCAGAAAGCAGCACAGACAAATGTTCATTTGCATGTCATGCAAAATTTTCTAACATACCTCCAGTGATACCTATGCCAACATCATGGAGACATGCTTTCATATATCATACTGTTTCCTCCATGAAGACTGGGTTTTCTCTCCAGGAAGTAAAATAAATAATTTCTGTACTCTAATAGCACATTAAATAGTTACATTTGTAGTGCATATCACATTTACTATAATTATTTGTTTCTATATCTGTTTATTCTACTAACTTACAAATATTTTTAGAGCAGGATACCCTTTGCACTTATGTTTTTCTAGTATCTCACATATTGATTGACATAAAGTGACCTTTTAACTGTTTATTGAATAAGTGACATGAGTGACTTATTGCACGGAGCAGAAGTGATAGTGGTAAGAATCAGAAAACTTCATTGAATTATTGTTCATACCAGGCAATGAGCTAGATTATGTTGATGAACTGGTGAAAAACAAGGCATAGTTGTCTGTGTGTATGGAAATTGTAATCTAGTGGGGAGAACAGACAAGAAATAAGCAGATAGAAAGAATAATTATTAACTGCAATAATTTATAGCAGCTAAAAGGTGAGTGGGAAAAGAGGGTGAAAGAAAGAAAGAAAGTGAGAGACACAGATGAAACATGATTACTACATATAGGACAGAGAGGAAATATCACTTTTAGAATGAGACTTAAAATGAGATTCATTCAAGGCTAAATTATTTTAAAGAGTTTTCAGTCTTGGATACATTTTCAGTTGTAGATTGACGGAAATAACCAATAGCCACCAGCTAAAGATTATTGATCAATACTTCATAAAGATTAACCTGGCCAAAAAATCAAGGTATTTGAGACCAAAGCTGAGAATAGAAAATTAATGTATTAGTTTAGGAATGACAATAAGAAGCTAACGAGTGAAAGCATATTGGAAATGAAGAAAATGTGAGACACTAAGCCACAGAAGCAGAATACCATGATGGAAAGAACACAGGCCTGGATGTTGGGAACCTGAATTCTAGTCCTGGAACTACTAGGCAACTTATGGCCAGAAACATTGTAATTCCCTAATTTGTAAAATGAAGGGTTTAGATTCAGCAGCTGATAATCATAGTTCATCACCAAACCCATTTACTTTATTCTGTACACACCAAGAGACTGTTTTACAATCTTACCATATAGTTAGGTGTAACCATGTGACCTAATTCTGGGTCTTTAATACCCTCCAGTCACACTCCTTCATGCTCTTTTCCCATTCTTTACACAATAACCTCAAAAATGCATTGGAATAAACTTTACTAAGAAAGTGAAAGACCTCTGCAATGGAAACTAGTAGAAATTAAAGAAAGAAATTGAAGGAGACACCAGTAGATGGAAAGACCTTACATGTTCATTCATTCACAAAATTAATATTGTGAAAATGGATATACTACCATAAGCAATCTACAGATTCAATGAAATCCCCTTCAAAATCCCAGTGCCATTCTTCACAGACATAGAAAAATCAATCCTAAAATTCATATGGAAGCATAAGAGACCTTGAAAAGCAAAAGCAATCCTGAATAAAAAGAGCAATGCTGGAGATACCATAATACTTAACTTCAAATTATGTTATCGAGCCACATTAACAAAAGCAGTACAGTGCTAACACAGAAACACACAAGTAGACCAATGGAATAGAAGATCCAGAAATAAACCCACTCCATTTCAAGCCATTTGATTTTTGACAAAGGAGCCGAAAACATGCAATCAAGAAAAGATAGCCTCTTCAACAAATTGTGTTGGAAAAATTGGATATCCACATTTAGAAGACTAGATTTAGACCTGTATCTCTCACCCTGTACAAAAATCAATTCAAAAGAGATCAAAACTCTCAACTTGAGACTTGAAACTACTACAAGAAAACTTAGGGGAAACTCTTGAAAATATAGGCATAAACAATAGCATAGGAAATGCAAGTAATAATTGAGGAAGAATGGGTTGCATCAAATTAAAATGCTTCTGCACATCAAAGGAAACAATTATTAGAATGATGGGGCAGCCCATAGAATGAGGGAAAATCTTTGAAAACTACTAACAGACAAAAGATTAATGTCCAGAGTATATGAAGACCTCAAAAAGTAAACACCAGAAGAACAAGCAAGCCAATTAATAAATGGACAAATGAACTAAACAAAACAAAACCCTAATCAGAATGGTTTTCATCAAGGAAAGAAATAACAGCAATGTAAATGAAGTCCTGTTCAAGGGTGGGTACTAGTGTGGGTGGGTAGGGTGAACAGAGAGGGTAAAGACAGATAAATATGGTTGATGTACTTTATATACTTATTGAAAAATGGAACTGTAAAACCTGTCAATATTTTTTTAAGAAGGGAGAAGGGGAAATGAGGGAGAATGATGGGGAATGTGAATCTGATCAAGCTACATTTTGACCTCCCCAGACAGCTAATACATGCTAATTGAGATGTTTAAAAAAAATTAAAGAAAATCAGTAATGATACATTCTGGTGAGAATGTAGAGAAAAAGGAACCTTTATACACTCTTTTGGGAAATGTTAATTACTGCAGTCACTACGGAAATATTTAT
Organism: Castor canadensis; assembly: GCF_047511655.1. NCBI lineage: Eukaryota > Metazoa > Chordata > Mammalia > Rodentia > Castoridae > Castor > Castor canadensis. Next base: position 73,417,051 of record NC_133405.1, on the reverse strand, counting down.
ACAGGTTCCTCAAAAATCTAAAAATAGTTCCATCTTTTTTCCTGCAAAGGACATAATTCCATTTATTGACTGAATAATACTCCATTGTATATATACAATACATTTTCTTTATCTGTTCTTCAGTTACTGATTCCACAGCTCGACATTGTGAATAATGCTGCAAACAACATGGGTGTGCAGCTATTTCTATTATATATTCATGTATATGAATATGTGCCCAAGAGTGTTAGAGCAGGGTTATATGATAGGTCTATTTTTAGCTTTTTGATTAAGCTCCATATTGATTTACATAGAGGTTGCACTAACTTGCATTCCTACCAACAGTGTAAGAAAAGGAACTAACAGTTCTTTTTCCCTGCATCCTTATCAGCATATATTGTTGCTTGTTTTGACTAGAGTGACATGGAATTTCTATATAATTTTGATATGCATTTCTTTTATGGTAAAGATGTTGAGCACCCCTTCATGTATTTATTGGCCCTTTGTACTTTTTCTGAGAACTGTTCAATTAATTTGTACATTTATTAATTGGATTATTTGTTCCTTAGCTATTGACTTTGTAAGCCCTTTGATATTCTAGATATTAATCCTTTATATGATGAATTGTTTGCAAAGATTTTCTCCTGTTCTGTGAGTTGGAACTGGAGATCATCATTCTGAGTGAAATAAAACAAGCAAACCAATTATTGCATTTTCACTCATTTATGGAATCTAGGTCTAAAATAATAATAATAACGAAAATTGGACATGAATGCAAAAGAGAAACAAGTGAGGTGATAGAATCAGTGGGAGAGGAAGGGAATAAGAGAGGGTAGCAGGAGGTGAAGAGATTCAAAGTATATTGCATTTATAGATTTATAGGTATGACAATAGCATAATGAAACTCACCAAATACTGTGTAAAGGAGAGGAGTAGAGAGAGGTGTTCAGAGAATATAATGGAGGGGATGAACTTCCTCAAAATATATTGTATGAAACTATGAAATTTTCACAATGCATATCACTTGTGCTATTAATTATTCCTAAAAAGTAAAAAACCCTAACAATAAAACTACCATATGATCCTGTTATACCACTCTTGGGCATTTATCTGAAGAACTATAAGTCAACATACAATGTAAATACCTACAGACCTATGTTTTTTGCAACACTATGCACAATAGCCAAGCTATGAAATCAACCTATGTGCCCATCAACTGATAAAGAAAATATGGTACTTGTATACAATGAAAATTCAGCCATAAAGAAGAATTAAATTATGCTCTTTGTAGGAAAATGGTTAAAACTGGAGATAATCCTGCTGAATGAGATAAGCTAATATGAGAAAACAAATATCTCATGTGCAGAATCTAGACCTAAATAAATTTAAAATAGTGCTAATAGTAATAATAACGGTAATAATGGCACTATTGAAAAGTGCCATTTTGGAAAGAACCAATGGCATAGGAGTGGATGAAACTAGATGGTGGTATGGGGCGTATATGATCAAAGTACATTATCTATATATGTATGATGTCTCCATTTCTCAGACCTTTCTAAGGCCCATGAAGGAGCTTTTGCACATGGTCATGTGTTTTGTAGAATTTTAAAAAGGAAAATTTTATTATTCACATATAAATAATAAAATAATAATAAAAAAATAAATAAAAAGGAAAATTTAATTGCAGTTCATTAAGTCTTCTGTGGCTTCCCACCTTGAGTTCTCCATCACACTTATCTTTGTATTGTGTGTAACAATATGGTATACCCATGATGAAGCTATTCAATCTTTGCAACATGGACTCAGCCTACAAGAATAGGCTGAGAAGAAAAGTAAAATCACAGATGATATGTAAAGTTTTTATTCAAAAAATTCATAAAGGTTAAATGCACCATTTAAATTGTGATTTAGAAAGACATTCTGGTATGTTTCAACACGATGAATGAGAAGTTATAGGCTCCTGATTCAACACAAATGGAAGTACAGTGGATCTCTTTATTTGTGGTTTGCTTTTCACTGTTTCATTTGCATATGGTCAACTGCAATCCAAAAGTGTTAAATGGAAAATTCCAGACATAAACAAATCATAAATAATGTTAAATAACATTATTATCATAATACTTCTATTTTATTATTAGTTATTATTAATCACTTACTGTGCTTTGCTTTATAAATTAAACTTTTTCATAGGTATGCTTATATAGGAAACAAAAGCCTAGTATATATAGGGTTCAATACTATCCATGGTTTCAGGAATCCATTGAAGATCTCAGAATGTATCTCCATATATAAAGAGTACTAGTGTACTTTTGTTAGGTTTAAGGTTATTTATTGAATAACTATGAGATGTTATTCAAATAACAATTACTAAAACATGAAATGAAAGCATAAAGACAAACATTAAAATCCACAAAAATATTCTGACATCAAAAAGAAATTATAACAGCTGTTTGTCATATCATACCAAAAGCAGCAATTTTTTAGAAGTAAAGGTAGATTTCCAACAGAAATAGTAAACAAGCTATTGTATTGTTTCACAATCCTGTTAATTAAAAAGGATAAGTCATATAAAAATAGGAAAACCATATAATGTTCTTATTTGACTTGAAATAATAATATTGACAATGCTAATATGAAACTTATACCAACACAATAAAGATATCAGTGAAAAACCAGTTCACAAGTGCCATAAATTCAAAGATTACTTAAAATTTGTACTCTAAAGTAAATATGAAATAGAATAAATCTTAAAGTTTATATGTCAAAGATATATGATGGTATTTTCCCTGAATTTTACAACAATTTTAAAACTTTATATGATATTGCTAATGAGTTGTGAAGCTGAAAGATACTTTAAATTATCAATTATTTAAAAATGTGGGCTGGGCCCATGGCTCGAGTGGTAGAGTGCTTGTCTAGCAAGCACAAAGCCCTGAGTTTGAACCCCAGTACTACTAAAAAATAAAAGTTAAAAATGCACACAAATTTTGATTATTTAACAGAAAAGACTTATGTTCTTATCATCAGTACTGAAGATATTTCAAAATCTCTGTCATATAAAGAGACAATCAAGACATGTGCAGCTGTACTATAAACTATTGAATATTAGTAAAGCATGGTGATAAGAGAATAAGTAAATAACAGGGAAAGGGGGCGAATTTATACATGCCTGAAGTACCAAGGTAAAGGTAGCTAATTAATAAAAATATGTTACTTTCTCTTGAATTTTATGATGTTTGTGGTATTTTTCAGCTTTTTAAATTTTATAATCTATTAAGAATTATTTTCTCATCCTACATAATGATCACTTTTGTGTCTAATTTCAAATTTGCAGTTGTTAAGAAAGCCCACCCACATTACATGATGCAGATGCCCCCAAATCAGGATTTACCCACTGAGCTGGGTTTTTAATATGAACAGAAATGGGAGACTATAAATAATTTTTTTACATGTGTGGAACACTAGAAGCCAAGCATTTTTTATGAAGCATGGAGTTGATGTTCAATCTATAGACAAATTTGCTAACTGAAACTCTGGGGCACTGAGTAGTAGTGTCTAAATATCACTCTCTCAGGATTGAAAAAGTCACAGATAAGCATTTGGAGCCCCATTCCAAGGTCTTCAATAAACTCCTGTGAAGGACCTGAATTTATCATCAAAGTATCTACTGCCAGTAAAGTACTAAAAAATAACATAGACACTTGTACAGAGCTAGTTAAACCTTTAAGTACGATGGAGTTCAAACTATCCCACAGTACTTCCTCCACAGCTCAAGACATATGATACATCCATAGAAATCAATTCTCACTTAAGATGAGTACACACACACACACACACACACACACACACACACATGAACACACACACACTTCCTAACATAACAAAGAAAAGCAAAGCATGATAAAGAGCCAGATACTGTGTCAGAGTGTTTAAAGGCTAGAAAGTACACATAGCAAAAACTATAGAAAATAGAATAAATCCAAAGACATATTAAAATAGACACTTAAAATGTTCAAATAAACAAAAAATTAATAAAAACTAAACCCAAGAATAGCATATAATAAATTTTTTTAAATGACAGAACAGGAAAAAAAACAAACAGACTGGAATTGAAAATTTTAATCACTGAATAAAAACTAAATGGATGAGCTAAATAGCCAATGACTAACAGTTGAATAAACGGGAAAAATTGTAATCATATTGCTATATCTAAATTTTTATCAACCATAAGATCCATAATAATAATTTAATAATTATTTTGGAGGATGGGGTGAGAATAAGCAATATAAGATGGGCTCCAAAAATAACTTGTGCAATAAGAGTGTGATGAAACATTCTACCACTCAAATCTTTCGAAATAGGACTCAAATGTGTCTATAGCATTTTATTTGTTTAAAAGAATGTTTAAGTTAAAAAAATAATGTAACTGTACTAAGATCTGTTAATTATGGGAGGTGAACATACTTTCTTTTTAAGTTATTCTTTATTTCTGCAGATATAATTTTTTCATAATTAAAGAAAACAAGAATAAGAACATTTTGAGGATGATACATTCAGGTAAATCCAACCAGTGTTAAGGGTAGCACCTGAAAGAACATACTTTTGAGCTAAGAGCAGTAAAACCTTATTGGGAGAGAGTTCCATTCCCCCAGCAAGTGATTCTGAATGTCCTGGAGAGCAGTCACATTGTATAAAGTTATTATTATAGAAAAATAATGAATAATCAGGGAAGAACATACCAACTATTTATATGGGTGAAGAGTGGAAGGTCCATTATTGAGTGGGAAGAGAAGAAGAAGGAACTGTAATTAAGTGATGAATAAAACTTGCTCCTAAAGAAATGTAAAAAATATTTTTAAAATATCTGTCCTGGGGTAGATAAGAACTGAATACAAGTTAATTATTCACTATCATCCTCCCTCTCCTGTAGTACCCTCCCCTTAACATAATTTGTGTTACATTCCTTTCCTTCATTATTTAAGTGTTCATTGTTCAGTGGGGTTTTTCCTTGGACTTTTATTTGTAATTATATTTTAATGATAATTAAACCAAGTTACTCTGCTAGATACTTCATATATTATAGTATATAATTCTCCAAACAACCCATAAGAAAAGTCTTATTATCATGATTTTCAAGTTAGATCCTAAGTGCAGGGAGGTTAAGTAGCTTGTCAATGTTTATACAGCTAAATAGTAGTAATATTTGGATTATGATCCAGATCTTTTTAACATCAGAAGACAAGATATTTTATCATCCTAAAATCCTCTCTCTCTTCTCTATTACTTCTATTTTCAAATAGCTATGTAATATAAATTTATGCTATTACAATTTGCCATCTGTTGACCTCTATGATGATAGGGTACTGTACTAATCATGATGAATAGTTTACTTCAATCACTTTTCATGAAAACTGATGAAGTAGATTTTATCATTATATTATACAAGAATGATTTGAAACAGGGTGGTCATACTTTGTTTTACTTTTCAAAGCCTGTTTCCTTATCTAAAATATCCATTTTGCCTGCCTCTGAAAAATTTTTTGGGAAGCTTAAAAAATGAGATGTTATTATCATCAATTTAAAGACAAAGGAATTGAGCTTCAGAGACATGAAGAAAATATACAGGAGAAGAGAAAATTAGCTTCAAAATGGATATCATCTTTACTAATTAAACTGTTCTGAAGTGAAGGCTCTCTGAGCAGAGGTATTCTAGAGGAGAATGTAGGCTTTAGGGGAAGGATTTATTGAGTGCACTCACCCTCCCTACACCCTTTCATTATATCCTCCCCACTCCCACTGGTACCAACCCACAGAGAGGACATGTTTTACTTTCTTGTTCTCCGTTTTTGAAAAAAGACATTTTTGTTTGTTTAAGATAGCTAACGGAGTTTCACTGTGACATTTCCATGTATATATCTATTATAACCTAAATTTGTTCATCGCCACTATTTTCTCCTTTCTACCTTAGTCCCATTGTTATGGTGATTTTAACGGGTTTGAAAATTTGATTTGCATTCTTATATGGAAAGTACATCAACCATATTCACCTTCTTAACTTCCATCTTTTATCTGGCCTCTCCTGTTAGTGACCTCTGCTTAGCGTTATCTGTTTTTTTATATTGCTTATATTTGTATCGTGTGTATCTCCCATATACAAGAGAAAACATGCAGGCTGTGTCTTTATGAATCTGGCTTACTACACTTTTTTATTCATTTATTCACATGTGCATACATTGTTTGGGTCATTTCAACCCCCTGCCCCCAGCCCTCACTCTCTCCCCAAACCCCCCTCACTTCCAGGCAGAACCTGTTCTGACCTTATCTCTAATTTTGTTGAAGAGAAGACAAGCATAATAAGAAAGACTTTTTGCTGGTTGAGTTAAGGATAGCTATACAGGGAGATTCCTAGCACTGCTTCTATGTACAAATGTGTTACAACCCAAGCTGATTCATCTAAAACTGATCTTTAAAATGGTTCCTGATCCCCTTCTCATGTTAACCTCTGTCACTTTAAGGTTTCTATGTTAGTTCCTCTGTAGTGGGACATCAAACACTTTCATGTTTTGGGTTTTCTACCAATCACCATACCTCCCGTTTGTGGTCCCACCTTGTCTTGTCCAACCACATTGCTGTATTTGCTGTAGATCTGAATTCCGCATATGTGGGAGAACATGTGATTTTTGGTCTTCTGAGCCTGGCTAACCTTGTGCAGGATGATGTTCTCCAGTCCATCCATTTATCTGCAAATGATAAGATTTCATTCTTCTTCATGGCTGCATAAAATTCCATTGTGTATAAATACCACATTTTATTGATCCATTCATCAGTGGGGCATCTTGGTTGTTTCCATAACTTGGCTATTGTGAATACTGCTGCAATAAATATGGGTGTGCAGGTGACTTTGAAGTAACCTGTATTGCATTTCTTTGGGTATATCCCCAGGAGTGGGATTGCTGGAACATATGGCAGATCTATGTTTAGATTTTGAAGAAGCCTCCAAATTTTTTTCCAGAGTGGTTGCACTAGCTTGCATTCCCACCAGCAGTGTACGAGGGTTCCTTTTTCACCAAATCCTCACCAACACCTGTTGTTGGTGGTGTTTTTGATGATGGCTATTTTAACAAGGGTGAAGTGGAATCTTAGTGTAGCCAGAGATGGTGAACATTTTTCCATGTGTTTTTTGGCCATTTGAATTTATTCTTTTGGGAAAGTTCTGTTTAGTTCAGTTGCCCATTTCTTTATTGGTTCATTGATTTTGGACAAGTTTAGTTGCTTAAGTTCCCTGTATATTCTGCTTATCATTCCTTTGTTTCATGTAAAGCTGCCAAATTGTTTCTCCCACTCTGTGGGTGGTATCTTCAGTTTACAGACCATTTCTTTTGCTGTGCAGAAGCTTTTTAATTTTAGGAAGTTCCATTTGTCCATTCTTTCTTTTAGTTGCTGAGCTTCTGGGGTTCTATTTAGGAAGCCATTGCCTATACCTAGTACTTCCAGAGTGTTTCCTGCTCCTTTCTGTACTAACTTAAGAGTTTTGGGTCTGATATTAAGGTCTTTGATCCATTTTGAGTTGATACTAGTACAGGGTGATAAACATGGATCTAGTTTCAGTTTCTTGCAGACAGATAACCACTTTTCCCAGCAACATTTGTTGAAGAGGCTGTCTTTTCTCCATCGTATGTTTTTGCCACCTTTGTCAAAAATAAGGTGGGCATAGTTGTGTGGATTCATATCCAGGTCCTCATTTCTGTTCCACTGGTCTTCATGTCTGTTTTTGTGCCAGTACTATGCTGTTTTTACTGCTATTGCTTTGTAATATAGTTTGAAGTCGGGTATTGTGATACCTCCAGCATTACTCTTTTTGCTGAGTATTGCCTTGGCTATTCATGGTCTCTGTGTTTCCAAATGTACTTTTGGGTAGATTTTTCAATCTCTGTAATGAATGTCATTGGGATTTTGATAGGAATTGCATTAAACATGTAGATTGCTTTTGGGAGTGTAGCTATTTTTACCATGTTGATTCTGCCAATCAGTGAGCACGGGAGCTCTCTCCACCTTCTGTAGTCTTCCTCAAACTGTTTCTTCAGGGGTTTGTAGTTCTCCTTGTAGAGGTCATTCACATCCTTCATTAAGTTTACTCCTAGGTATTTGATTTTTTTGAGGCTATTGTAAATGGAACTGTTTCCATATATTCCTTCTCAGCTTGTTCATTGTTGGTGTTTAGAAAAGCCAATGATTTTTGTAAGTTGATTTTGCATCCTGCCACTTTGCTGTAGCTGTTTATGGTGTCTAGGAGTTTTTGGGTAGAGTTTTTTAGGTCTTTAAGGTATATGAGCATATCATCTGCAAATAGGGATATTTTGACAGTATCTTTACCTATTTGTATTCCTTTTATTTCTTCTTCTTGCCTAATTGCTCTGACTAGGAATTCCAGTACTATGTTGAATAGGAGTGGGTATAGTGGGCACCCTTGTCTCATTCCAGATTTTAGGGGAAATGGTTTCAATTTTTCACTGGTAAGTGTGATGTTGGCTGTAGGTTTGTCATATATAGCCTTCACAATGTTGAGGTGCATTCCTTCTATTCCTAGTTTTCTTAGAGCTTTTATCATGAAGTGGTGTTGAATCTTGATGAAGGCTGTTTCTGCATCTATTGAGATCATCAAGTGTTTTTGTCTTTGATTCTATTAATGTAGTGCATTACATTTATAAATTTGCGTATGTTGAACCACCCCTGCATCCCTGAGATGATGCTGACTTCGTCATGGTGGAAGATATTTCTGATGTGTTGTTTGGTTAGATTTGCCATTATTTTATTGAAGATTTTTACATAGATGTTCATTAAGGAGAATGGCCTATTGTTCTCCTTTTTGGAGGTATCTTTGTCTGGTTTGGGGATGAGAGTAATATTGGCTTCATAAAATGAGTTAGGCAGTGTTCATTCCCTTTCTATTTCATGGAACAGTTTAAGGAGGGTTGGTATTAGTTCTTCTTTAAAGGTCTGATAGAATTCAGCAGAAGATTCATCAGGTCCTGGAGTTCTCTTTTCTGGGGGCCTCTTTATTGAGGCTTCAGTTTCATGTTGTGTTATCGATCTATTCAGGTGATTAATATCCTCTTGGTTTAGATTTGAATGGTCATAAGTATCTAGAAATCTGTCCATTTCTTTAAGATTTTGAAATTTATTAGAATATAGGCTCTCAAAGTTGTCTCTGCTGATTTCCTGGATTTCTGTAGTGTTTGTTGTTATCTCCCTTTTTGCATTTCTGATTTTACTGATTTGGGTTTTTTCTCACCTCATTTTAGTAAGGATTGCCAGGAGTCGGTCAATATCATTAATTTTTTTTCAAAGAACCAGCATTTTGTTTCATTGATTCTTTAGGCAAGAAGAATGAAATAAAAGGAATACAAATAGGTAAAGAAACTGTCAAAATATCCCTACTTGCAGATGATATGATCCTATACCTTAAAGACCCAAAAAACTCTACCCAAAAACTCCTAGACTCCACAAACAGCTACAGCAAGGTGGCAGGATGCAAAATCAACTTACAAAAATCACTGGCTTTTCTATACACCAATAATGAACAAAGCGAGAAAGACTATATGGAAATGATTCCACTTACAGTAGCCTCAAAAAAATCAAATACCTAGGAGTAAACTTAACGAAGGATGTGAATGACCTCTACAAGGAGAACTACAAACCCCTGAAGAAAGAGTCTGAGGAAGACTACAGAAGGTGGAGAGAGCTCCCATGCTCATGGATTGGCACAATCAACATGGTAAAAATGGCTATATTACCAAAAGCAATCTACATGTTTAATGCAATTCCCATCAAAATCCCAACAACATTCATTTGGAAACACAAGAGACCATGAATAGCCAAGGCAATACTCAGCAAAAAGAGCAATGCTGGAGGTATCACAATACCCAATTTCAAACTATATTACAAAGCAATAGCAATAAAAACAGCATGGTACTGGCACAAAAACAGACATGAAGACCAGTGGAACAGAATAAAGGACCCAGATATGAATCCACACAGCTATTCCCACCTTATTTTTGACAAAGGTGCCAAAAATATACAATGAAGAAACACAGCCTCTTCAACAAATTTTTTCTGGGAAAAGTGGTTATCCATCTGCAAACAAATGAAACTAGATCCATGTTTATCACCCTGTCTTAGTGTCAACTCAAAATGTATCAAAGACCTTAATGTCAGACCCAAAACTCTGAAGTCAGTACAGGAAGGAGCAGGAAACACTCCGGAAGTACTGGGTATAGCCAAGGACTTTCTCAATAGAACCCCAGAAGCTCAGCTCAGCAACTAAGAGAAGGAATGGAGAAATGGAACTTCCTAAAATTAAAAAGCTTCTGCACAGCAAAAGAAATGGTCTGCAAACTGAAGATACCATCCACAGAGTGGAAGAAAAAATTTTTCAGCTGTATATCAGACAATGGACTGATAACCAGAATATGAAAGGAACTTTAAAAACTAAACTCTCCCAAAATCAATGAGCCAAAAAAGAAATGGGCAACTGAACTAAACAGAACTTTCCCAAAAGAAGAAATCCAAACTGCCAAAAAGCAAATGAAAAAATGCTCACCATCTGTAGCCATAAAGGAAATGCAAATCAAAACCACACTAAGATTCCACCTCACCCCTGTTAGAATAGCCATCATCCAAAACACCACCAAGAATAAGTGTTGGTGAAGATTTGGAGAAAAAGGATCATTCATACACTGCTGGTGGGAATGCATGCTAGTGCAACCACTCTGGAAAAAAATTTGGAGGCTTCTTAAAAATCCAAACATAGATCTACCATATGATCCAGTAATCCCACTCTTGGGGATATACCCAAAGGAATGAGACACTTGTTACTCCAGAGGCACCGCATACCCATGTTTATTCCAGCGCTATTCACAATAGCCAAGTTATGGAAACAGCAAAGATACCCCACTACTGACAAATGGATTAAGAAAATGTGGTATTTATACTTAATGGAATTTTACTCAGCCATGAACAAGAATGAAATCTTCTCATTTGGATGTAAATGGATGGAACTGGAAAACATCATTCTGAGCCAGGTTAGCCAGGCTTAGAAGACTAAATATCGTATGTTCTCTCTCATATGCAGATTTTAGATGTAGGGCAAATTGTATTTTTCCTATGTTGTAGGGCTTGGGTCACATGTTAAAGGGAGAGCACATTCTGGAGCTATGGGGATAGGGAGGAAAGCCAAAACATGAAAGTTTTTGATGTCCCCATTGCAGAGGAATTAATACAGAAACCTTAAAGTTACAGAGGTCATTATGGGAAGGGGAGCAGGAACTAGTGAAAAGATCAGATAGAGATGAATCAACTTGGGTTGTAACACATTTGTACATGGAAGCAATGCTAGGAATCTCTCTGTACAGCTATCCTTATCTCAACTAGCGAAAACCTTTTGTCTTTTTTTATTATTGCTTATGTCTTCTCTTCAACAAAATTAGAGATAAGGGCAAAACAGGTTCTGCCTGGAAGCGAAGGGGGTTGGGGGAACTTTATCCTATTTAATGCCAGGCATGATGGCTCACACCCATAATCCTAGCTACTTGGGAGGCCATGAGGACAATCATCATTCAAGGACAACCCAGGCAAAATGTTAGCAGGTCCCAATCGCAACAAATAAGCTGGGTGTGGTGGCGCATATCTGGCCCCAACTACATAGGTGGTGTGGCTCAGAGGATAATGGACTACAGCTGGCCCTACTGGGGGTTTCTGGACCATATCCAGAAAAGTAAAACCAAAAAGGCCCAAGGGCACAGCTCTAGTTATAAAGTTCCTGCCTAGCAAAAGCAATGCTCCAAGTTCAAACCCCAGATTGTTTCCAAATATACCATCACTTTGAGAATATATATATATATTCTGCTGTCAGCCACTGGGTAGAATATAAGAGAGAGATGGCTATAGTTAGAGTGAGATTAGAAATTATTTTCTCTGGGAACCTAGCCTACATTGCTGGTTAATTATCTAGACTTTTGTTTCTCTTACAGACCAGAACTATATCTCTACTCCTGAGCAAAATCAAGTAAGTTTATTTAGTAGCAAAATGAACGTAATGGATCAACAGTTAAAGCAGCAAGTATGGGACAAGAAGATCAGTCAGTGAATAGATTGGGCCTGTCTAATGTGCCAAGGGCTAAATTAAGGTGGGTGATTACACTGGGTTTAGGACAACTTTTAGCTCAAATGTTGCTTTTGTGGAATTTAGAGAAAAGATATTTATTCCCACAGAAAGATACAACTCCATCTAAGGGGAGTTGGCTTGTTGATTAGAAAGTAACCTAAACATTAGCCTCCATTCATTCCTTCATCTTAGTGCCTTTGTATAGTAAATAACCTACTCAATTGAATATGGATACCCTTACTGGGTATGTCTATTTGTTCAACCCTTAGATTTAATGTCAACATATCAGAGAAATTTTCAAGTTTTCTGAATTTGCCATCATGTTATTCCTTCTCTTTAAATTTTCATTGTCGATGATCTGTCTCTTCCCATTTGGGTCTACTTTTGAGGAAAGCATCTTGTAAATCTCTTAGTTGAAAGATGTGAAAAAGGTTAGGGAAAAGTACAAAATTGAGAGAGTAAAGACCAAAAAATAGATTAAAAAAAAAAACACATGTTTCTACCACCCTCTACCTTTTCCATAGACTGGAAAAAATGTCAAGAAAGTGGCACAACACCCCATTCTAAGGAAGAGGCACTATTTACTCAGTGATTGGGAGGCATGTTCTTTCCTGGGAGAAATGAAAGCTCAGATTAGATAGTGAGGCACAGCATTGCTTCTGCTTTGTTGGAACTTTTGTCTCTATAGAAATAGTTAAATTTAGTCCAGAAGTGAGAAGAAAGAAAGTCAGTTATAAGTAGGTTTGGATACAAACTCTGTGGTCAAAAGTGAGAAAGGAGAAATTTAGGTTAACATCTGGGCTACACAAACTGTGTGGTTCAGTGGATGAGGTGAAAGAAGAAATAAGGCCCCAATGTTGTTCATATCAATTATTGTCTTATCCTAAATTACCCTAAGCCCTCAAACTATGTTGAGCCCTACCTTTAAAAAGTGAAGCATATTACAATGAGAGAATGAAAACCAAAATTAAGGCAGAAAAATCCTATTAACATGGGCAATGGAAAAGAGATTTTAAGGCAAGTGTGGACTGTAACTATACCAGTCAGTTCCTGCCTCTAAACCCACTGAATGTTCCAATATATTCATTTTTGTGTTTCTTTTATTAGTTTATTTAGTTATATAAAATAATGGGTTTCATTGTGATATTTTCATACAGGACAATAATACACTTTGATCATATTCACCCTCCTGTAATGGTCCCTTAACCTTCCCTCCTCCTCACCTTGATCTCCTTCCTCTTTTCTAATAATTTCCCTTCTACCTAAGCATTGTTATTTTCTATATTCTATATAGATGTGATTACATATTAATTGTCTTTCTGAGTCTGGCTTATTTTGTTTAACCTGATGATGTCCAGTTTCATTCATTTTCTTGCAAACTGCATGATTTTTTTCTGATTTATGGCTGAATAAATCTCCATTGTGTACACATACCACATTTTCTTTATCCATTCTCTAGTCAGTGGGTGCATAGGATAATTCCATAAGTTGGCCCTTGTGAATAGTGCAGTCATAAACGTGGGTATGTGGGTATCTCTCTTAAAAGCTGGCTTTAATAATATCAGAGTTCTATTTTTATTTTTGAGGGGGAACCTCTATATTGATTTTCATAGTGGCTGTACTAATTTACATTCTCCACCAAGGATGTATAAGGATTCATCCACTCCCTGAATCCTTAACAGCATTTGTTGCTTTTTGAATTCTTGATGACAGTCATTCTGAATGGGGTGAGATGGACTCACAAGATATTTTAATAATGCAGTGAGAAAAAAACCCAGGACTCTTGGAATTGAGTTGAACCTTTTCCTCTGCATATCTGTGTGGCTATGGAAAACTCATTTCTTTTCTCTTGACCTAATAGAGGGTATTGACAAGGATAAGTTACTGTAGAATGGTAGTTCCAAATTTGTGTCTTATAGGTAGCATCACCATATAGCTTGGTTTTCCTGGTATACATTGGTTTTGACAGTTTTCCCAGTGTCCTAGCCAGTTGAAAAATTTTAATCAACACATAATTGTACGTATTTATGAGGGTCAGGGAAATGTTTTGATACATCTGTGTAATGTTTGATAACCAAATCAGAACATTTAACTTACTCATTATCTAAAAAAATAGTATTTCTTTGTGGTAAAAGCATTCAAGATTCTCACTACTAGCTATTTTGAAAGATTGTTAATTACAATTACTTTTTCACTAATAGTACGGTTTTTCATTCTCAAAAGCACCCCAATTTGGGGTACTTTCTACTACTGGACCCAAATATAGGCAATGTTTTTAACTGTGCCATTCAATGTCAAAAGCATTTTTAAATAGATGACCAGCATGCAAAACTAAGGCAATTTAACAACAAGTTTTACATTATAGGTGTCTAATCTGGTATTATCTCATGGCAAAAGTAAGATAGAATTGAATGATGGCTACCAAATTTATATGGGGTTTGTGATGCTTACCAAACTCACTTTACTCATTAGTATAACTTTCTTGGCCTCCTTATATATCTAAGTTTTCAACCCCTAGACTACATTACCTGTAAGGGTCATTTCATTTTCTACAATTTGATTTTTAAAACATTCTTAGCCCTGTCAAGCTTCCAGGTAAATGAAGACCTTCAAACTTAGGTGATTTCTCTGAGGAGTAAGGGACAAGGTAGGTTTTTGAGTAGATTTTGAGAAGGAAAAGTTCAAGAGAAGTCAGTAATACCTTGGAGTACATGAAGAGTATACAACTAGAACTATTTTGAAACAAAATAGCATTGTTTTGTTGAAACATAAGTGTAAATCCATTTACCTAAAACACATACATATAAAGATATAAATATATATGTGAATACATAGACAAAGACATGAAAGGACACAAAGCCAACTGATGACAGAGGTTACATGTAGGAAAGATGTGAG
Organism: Castor canadensis; assembly: GCF_047511655.1. Classification (NCBI taxonomy): domain Eukaryota; kingdom Metazoa; phylum Chordata; class Mammalia; order Rodentia; family Castoridae; genus Castor; species Castor canadensis. The sequence goes on along the minus strand of NC_133405.1, from coordinate 73,402,011 downwards.
ATGATTGCAATTGGTGGCACAAGGGAACTTTAGTAGATTGACAACATCTATTCAAAAATTTAAGAATGTTTGTGTTCTAGCAATTCTACTTCTTAGTATTTACCCTTGAAAATCAGGACAAATCAGGATTGACATGTTCTTTATATCATTGTTGTAATACAGAAAAAAAACATAAAAACCCATCAATTGAAGAAGAATAGATTATAAAACTATAGTACATTAATAAATAAAATATTAAGCATATTTTCCCAAATTTTGTATGTTTTGTGCGATGACCCAGAAAGATTTCTGAACATAGTGTTGCATAGAAAAAAGATAATTGCAGAACAGTACATACTGTGTGTTGTTTATGAAAAAGGCTTCCCAAAACATTATAAATCTCTTTATGTATGCAAATGCATAGCCTAGAGTCTAGAAAGATTTTTTATTTTATTGCTTTGCTGGGTGGGGGTATGTTGTGGCATCCAAACCTAGCAGGGATGACCTCCAGGCAGAGAAGAAGGTAGGGTTGAGTGGTGCTAGTGAAGAGGTCTTTTATTTTATAATTTTTTGTAAGGGTGTGTCTTCAAGGTTTATTATTTCTAGAAAGAACTTGCTTACTTTGAAAATATGGTCTGGACATAAGTTCATGATGACTTCATCACTAGTGGTAGACATTTTGTTTTAGAATTGAAATTCAGTTGAATATTACAGTTAAATAAGAGTGAGTTCCCTATATAGATTTTAAGATAAGGTTTTAGTTATTTTTCTAATAAAAGTGAAAAGAAACATTGTTTAGTTACCAATCTTAGTATATACTTTCTTAACCCTCCAGTTTATTAGAAGCACAAATTTTCATGACAAAATATTAGGAGTAGTTACTTTCTTGAGTCCAGCCTTGAGCTCCTGCTAGACCTCTGAAACTTGTGAATATTTCTACACCTTTATAAATGAAGAAACAGTGGCAGTCTGGGTGATGTCATTTGACAGATGATCTGGGGCCTTGCTAATTCCAATTTCTCCCTTTCATGGAGTCCTGAAATTTTTGCTATTCTTTATCTAAAGCCCTATTTCCAGAAGCACCCCCTCATCTTTAAAGGTAAATATCTTACCAAGAAGCAGATGTTATTTGCAAACAGACTCATGTTTCCATATCCACTCCTTTGCTGAGAATAGGACCTTAAGGAAGCAGAAGCCAGAGTTATGTTTTCTGGATCAGTCTGTTGATTGTGTCTGTGTGTGAATGTGTCTTCAGGAGTACATAGCAGCCGAGACACAAACTTTATGAAAAGGAGATTTTTGAGGTCAGACTTCCTAATTGAATGCTGTTTGTGAAAGTCAACTGGCAGTTTCAAGTTTAAGGAGATAGAAAGTTTACAAAAATAGTTTTAGTTTTTTTTAAGTGATTTTTTTCTGAAGTACAGCCTGTGTTCATTAACATACACAGATTTTAAGCTTACTGAAATTTGATAAATGTACATATTCATATAACACAAAACAATTAACAAAGAACATTCTGTCAGCTCAGAAAATTCTCTTGTTTCTTTCCCTTCTCCTGCTTCTTGATAAACACCATTCTGATTTCTATTCCCATACCTTAGCATTGCCTGTTCTGATACTTCATGCAAATGCAATCAGGTATTTACCTTTTCTGTCTGGATTTCTTGCTGCAGCCTAATGGTTTTAAAACTCAGCCATACTGTTGCATGTATCATGAGTTTGTTTATTTATTTATTTATTGTTTTATTATTCATATGTGCATATATACAATGCTTGGGACATTTCTCGCCCCTGTCCCCACCCCCTCCCTTACCACCGACTCTGCCCCCTCTCTCTCCCCACACACCCTCAAAACCCAGCAGAAACTATTTTGCCCTTATCCCTAATTCTGCTGAAGAGAGAGTATAAGCAATGATAAGAAGGAACAAGTGTTTTTGCTAGTTGAGATAAGGATAGCTATACAGGGAGTTGACTCACATTAATTTCCTGTGCGTGTGTGTTACCTTCTAGGTTAATTCTTTTTGATCTAACCTTTTCTCTAGTTCCTGGTCCCCTTTTCCTATTGGCCTCAGTTGCTTTTAAGGTATCTGCTTTAGTTTTCTGTGTTAAGGGAAGGAAATGTTAGCTAATTTTTTAGGTGTCTTACTTATCCTCACCCCTCCCTTGGGTGGTAAAGCTTTTATCATGTGCTCAAAGTCCAATCCCCTTGTTGTGTTTGCCCTTGATCTAGTGTCCACATATGAGGGAAAACATACGATTTTTGGTCTTTTGGGCCACGCTAAAGTCACTCAGAATGATGTTCTCCAATTCCATCCATTTACTGGCAAATGATAACATTTCGTTCTTCTTCATAGCTGCATAAAATTCCATTGTGTATAGATACCACATTTTCTTAATCCATTCATCAGGGGTGGGGCATCTTGGCTGTTTCCATAGCTTGGCTGTTGTGAATAGTGCCGCAATAAACCACCACTACAAAAGATTTGTCTAGGAATTCTGCACACAGAAAATGAAAGCAAACAAAACCATGAAAGGACAGGCAGTACCAAACCACAGGAGAAGAAAAAGCAAGAAAGTAGACAGTAACATTGATTCAGCTGCATGCAATCAAACCCTTAAACAACAAAGGCAACTAAATGACAGGAATCACCACATACCTACCTATACTAACACTGAACGTTAACAGACTTAATTCCCCTACAAAAGACACTGTTTGGCAAACTGTATTAAAAAGGAAGATCCAATAATCTGTTGCGTACAGGAGACCCATCTCATTGACAGAAACAAGCACTGCCTTAGGGTGAAAGGCTGGAAGAAGATTTACCAAAACAATGGTCCCTGAAAACAGCAGGAGTAACAATACTTATCTCAGACAAAGTAGACTTCAAACTTACATTGATCAAACAAGATAAAGAAAGACACTGTGTACTAATGAGAGGGGAAATGCACCAAAAGGAAATAACAATTATCAACCTATATGCACCCAATGTCAATGCACCCAATTGCATCAAACATACTCAGAAGGACCTAAAACCATATATAGACTCTAACACAGTGGTAGTGGGAGACTGTAATACCCCCTATCACCAATAGATAGGTCATTCAAACAAAAAAATCAATAAATTCTAGAACTAAATCACACCATAGATCAAATGGACCTAGCTGATGTCTATAGACCATTTCATCCAACTTCTGCACAATACACATTCCACTCAGCAGCCTATGGAACCTTCTCCAAAACTGATCATATCTTAGGGCACAAAGCGAGCCTCAGTAAATATAAATAATCCCATGCATTCTATCTGATCACAATGCATTAAAACTAGAACTCGACTATAAAAACAACAGTAAATGCAAACAGTTGGAAGCTGAACAACACATGGCTCAATGATCAATGGGTCATTGATGAAATAAAAGAACAAATTAAAAGCTTCCTGGAAGTTAATAAAAACGAAAGCACAACCTACCAGAACCTATGGGACATAGCAAAAGCAGTCCTAAGATAAAAGTTTATAGCCCTGAGTGCTTATATTAAAAGAACAGGAAGGTCTCAAATCAATGAACTAATGCTACATCTCAAACTCCTAGCAGAACAACAACAAGCAAATCCCAAAACAAGCAGAAAGAAAGAAATAACAAAAATAAGGGCTGAAATCATGAAATAGAAACAAAACAATACAAAACAAAACAAAAAACCATACAAATAATCAATGAAACAAAGGGTGGTTCTTTGAAAAAATAAATAAGATTGACAGACCCCTGGAAACCTGACTAAATTGAGGAGAGAAAAAAACCCAAATCAGGAAAATCAGAAATGCAAAAGGGGAGATAACAGTAAACACTGCGGGAATCCAGGATATCATCAGAGACTACTTTGAAAACCTATATTCTAATAAATTTGAAAATCTTGAAGAAATGGACAGTTTTATAGATACTTATGACCAACGAAAATTGAACCAAGAGGATATTAATCACCTGAATAGATCTATAGCACAAATGAAATTGAAGGAGAAATAAAGATTCTCCCAAAAAAGAACAGTCCAGGACCTGATAGATTTCTCTCCTGAATTTTATCAGACCTTTAAAGAAGAAATAATACCAACCCTCTTTAAATTGTTCCATGAAATAGTAAGGGAAGGAACACTGCCTAGATTATTTTATGAAGACAGTATTACACTCATCTCAAAACCATACAAAGACACCTCCAAAAAGGAGAACTTAGGCCAATCTCCTTAAATAACATCCATGCAAAAATTCTCACTAAAAAAATAGTGACAAACCGAATCCAACAACACATCTGAAAGATCATTCAACATATCTCAGGGATGCAGGGGTGGTTCAAAATATGCAAACCTATAAATATAATACAGCACATTAATAAAAGCAAAGACAAAAACAACTTGATCATCTCAATAGATGCAGAAAAAGCCTTCCACAAGATCCAATATCACTTACTGATAAAAGCTCTAAGAGAACTAGGAATAGAAACAAAGTACCTCAACATTGTAAAAGGTATGCATGACAAACCTACAGCCAACATCATACTTAATGGTGAAAAACTGAAACCATTTCCCTAAAAATCAAGAATGAGACAAGAGTGCCTACTGTCCCCGCTCCTATTCAACATAGTACTGGAATTTCTAGCCAGAGCAATTAGACAAGAAGAAGAAATAAAAGGAATAGAAATAGGTAAATAAACTGTCAAAATATCTCTATTTGCAGACAATATTATCCTATACTTTAAAGATAAAAAAACTCTGCCCAAAAACTCCTAGACACCATAAACAACTACAGTAAGGTGTCAGGAAAAGGTAGCTTTTCTATACACCAATAATGACCAAAGTGAGAAAGAATATATGGAAACAATTCCATTTATAATAGTCTCAAAAAAATAATAAAGTACCTAGGAGTAAACTTAACAAAGAATGTCAATGACCTCTACAAGAAAAACTACAAGCCCCTGAAGAAAGAGATCAAGGAAGAAGACGACAGAAGGAGGAGAGATCTCCTGTGCTCTTGGATTGGTAGAATCAACATAGTAAAAATGGCTATACTACCAAAAGCAATCTACATGCTTAATATAATTCCCATAAAAATCCCAATGATATTCATCACAGAGATTGAAAAATCTACCCTAAAGTTCATTTGGAAACACAGAGACCACAAATAGCCAAGGCAATACTTAGCAAAAAGAGCAATGCTGGAGGTATCACAATATCTGACTTCAAACTATATTACAAAGCAGTAGCAATAAAAACCAGCATGGTACTGGCACAGAAAGAGACATGAAGACCACTGGGACAGAACAGAGGACCCACATATGAATCTACACAGCTATGCCCACCTTATTTTTGACAAAGGCACTAAAAACATATGATGGAGAAAAGATAGCCTCTTCAACAAATGTTGCTGGGAAAAGTGGTTATCCATCTGCAAGAAACTGAAACTAGATCCATGTCTATCACCCTGTACTATTATCAACTCAAAATGGATCAAGGACCTTAATATCAGACCTGAAACTCTGAAGTTAGTACAGGAAAGAGCAGGGAATACTCTGGAAGTAATAGGTATAGGCAAACAAAGAACAGGGAATACTCTGGAAGTAATAGGTATAGGCAAACACTTCCTCAATAGAACCCCAGCAGCTCAACAACTCAGAGAAAGGAAGGACAAATGGGACTTCATAATAATAAAAAGCTTCTGCACAACAAAAGAAATGGTCTCTATACTGAAGAGACAACCTACAGAGTGGGAGAAAATATTTGCCAGCTATACATCAGACAAAGGACTGATAACCAGAATGTACAGGGAGCTTAAGAAACTAAACTCTCCTAAAATCAATGAACCAATTAAAAAATGGGCAAGTGAAGTAAACAGAACTTTCTCAAAAGAAGAAATTCAAATGGCCAGAAAACACATGAAAAAATGCTCACCATCTCTAGGCATAAAGCAAATGCAAATCAAAAGCACACTAAGATTCCACCTCACTTCTGTTGGAATAGCCATCATCAAAAACACAAAAACACCACTACCAACAGGTGTTGGCAAGGATGGGTGGAAAAAGGAACGCTTATACACTGCTGGTGGGAATGCAAACTAGTACAACCACTCTGGAAAACAAAAAAGTTCTGTTTAGTTCAACTTTGACTGAAAATATATCTTCCTTTGATGCTGATTGAAAGCACATGAAGAAAGACTCAGTTGCATACTTGTGTCAGTGAATGAGAATTTCCTTTGCCTGTTCTGCTGTTTCCATCTCTTCTTGAAGAGTATACTTGTTATATGTTGGAGTGTAGTCAAAATTCGCAACACAGACTTCAAAATTAAAATGCCAATAGTGTGAAAAAGTAAGTAAATTCTACCTATACATAAATTTGTTTGATATAAAATATTAATACATGAAAGGTATTGTACTCTTCAAAGACTCAAAAATGTATAGATTTTATTTATCTTTTATACATCCCTACTGAGCTAAGGACTAAGGCATTTTTCTCAATCAAAAAACATTAAGCCTTTGCCTGTTTTTAAAGTTCATAAAAATATAACAGAAAAAGAGCTACATTTTAAATAAACCATTTATTTTATAAACATATATCTTAGGAGGTTTGGTGTTATACATTTAAAATTATGCATACATAAAATTTTTGATTGCTGGATTTGTTTACCAATGAAAGTTAGCAGTTGCTTAGCATGGTAGTGTACATCTGTAGTCCAAGCACTCAGGAGGTGGAAGTGGGACAATCATGAGCAAGTTCAAAGCTAAACTGGCCCACATAGAGAATTTCTGAAAAGCGTGGGTTAAAGAGCAGGACCCTTTTTCAAAAAAAAAGATTGCTTTATGTTTTCAAAAATAAAAATAAAACATAAACTATAAACTAAAAGTACATTATCTTTAGATATAAATAAGGAAGGAGGGAGGAGACAGGGAGGAAACTGGACTTATTTGAATTATCTCAGACTGTACTTTCAACTCTAGAACCAAATAAATATTTTACATAATAGAAAGACATTTAAGAGGAAAACACTGAAAACACAATGAGTTCTAGCAATGATCAAGCAACACAGATGAGATCTAACCTCTCTTTTGAAACAATAAAAACATGGACAAAATATAGGAAATAATGCTTTGTAAAATAGTGTAAATAAAGCAACATAGGAGAAAGAACTCAGAAAAATGAGAAACAAAGGAAATAATTTCTGTAATTTCCACAGCTTGAGAGAGTCCTCATGATGTTCTTCAACAGGGAGTTGAAACTAAGGTTAAAGTGGGTCATTTTAGAATGACAAACAAGCTTATTTATTAAAAGAATGTAAGAATGTTTTAATAAGGTTTATGTAAAAACAAAGCTTCAAAATATAGGAGGCAAAACTGGAGGAACTATCAGAAATGATGGACAAACCTAAAGTGCAGTCAGATTGCAATAAACTCAATAGCTGACAGACTGAGTAAACAAATAATAGTAATTGAAAAGACTTCAACGGCACTATCATTCAAGTCGACACAGTTAACATATGTAAAGCACTCCATCCAACAAGACCAGAATATACTATTTTTATGGGGTATACAAAACATTTTAAGGTACATCCTATACAGAATCATAAACCAATTTTCAATAAATTAAAATTATTTGAACCAAATAATGTTCTTAGATGACAGTGGAGTTATATTCAAATTAACAACATAAAAATACTTGAAATATCACTACAAATTTGGAAACCTAAAAGTAGAACCCAAGTAATTCATGATCAACATAATATATCAAAAAGAAAGTTAGAAATTATTTTTAAACTAAAATTAAAATTAAAACATAACATATCAAAATGTGTATAAAATTACTAAACCAATATTTGGAGAGAACGTTTTGGCATTGAATGTCTACATTAGAGAAGAAAAAAGATCTAAAATTAATCACCATAGATTCTGCCTTTAGAAACTAAAAAACAAGTGATGAGTTAAACTAAAAGTGCAAAACAGGAGAAATAGAGATCAGGGTGGAAATTAATTCAATAGAAAATAGACAAATAATAGAGAAAAATCAATAAAATCAAACTTGCCCTCTGAAATCAGTAAAACTAATAAACCTCAATTTGGATTTATCAAGAAAAAAATGACAGAAGACACAAATTCCGAATACCATCACTATAAATTCTATAAAAATTTAAACAACAGTAAGGGAATATTATAAACAACTTTATGCTAAAATACAACTGGTAACATGCAAATCTGGCAGGAAATTCCATCCAATGCAAGAAGGCAAAAATATATGTTGTCTTCTGCATGCTTTTCATCCTTTTTTGTGTACAGAAGACAATAAGTGGGAATTAAAACAATGTTTTTAATTTGCAGAGGATATCAGCATCTATGTAGAAAATCTAAGTGAATAAAAAGTATTCTCTGTAAACTAATAACTGATCTTAGCAAGATTATGTAATAAAAGATGGATATTTTTAATTATCGTTGAACTAGGGGGTATGTTGTGACATTTATGAAATTCTCATAGTATGTCATAGTTGAATTCACCCTCTGTGTCATTTTCCTTTCTGCCCCCTACCCCTATTCCTGGAATAGTTTCAGCAGGTCTCATTTTTCCATTTTAATGCATGAGTACATAATATTTGCACCATACTCACCTTCCAAAAACAGAAGGAAATTAAGAAGGTGAATATGGTTGATGTAGTCTCTATACAAGAACTCAACATCAAAGGTGACTAATGTAGAAAGGAGAAAAATAGAGAGGGTGAGCCAATTGGGTTTTATTACATATATACATGGAAATGTCACAAGGGAAAGACTGATATTTTTAATTAGTTTTTCTATATACTAAGGAAAAGGAATATAAAAACAAAATATAAAATAATTCAATTTGGAATAACATCCAAAATTTTAAGTGAATAAGGATGGCTCTGGTAAAATATGTGAAAGAATTATATACTGAAAACAATTACTGAGGTGAATTAAAGATGATGTAAATAAATGGAGACTGATATCATGTTCATGGTTTTAAATATTCAATATTGTTGAGATATCCATTCTCCTTGGGAAGAACTAATCTGTCGATTTAATGCAATAAAAATCAATTCCAGACTGAATAATAGTGGCTAAGATAGCATCAGTGGCAGCTCAAAGGATGTGCCCCTCCAATGAGAAACAGAAAAATCCAGCAAAAATTATCAGGTTCAGCATTGTCCGAATTTTGGAAAAGAACTGAAGACTGACAAAAACCAAGCAAACTGTGGATTAATAAAAAACACTACTTAAAAATCAATCTTAAAATTTCCACGGAAACACAGAAAACCTCAAATAGCCAAAGTGATACTGAGCAAAAAGAGTAATGCTGGAAGTGTAATAATACCTGACTTTAAACTATACTGCAGAGCACTATAGTTTTTTTATAGCAATAAAAACAGCATGGTACCAGCACAGCAACATGTAGAGTAATGGCATAAAATAGAATATTTAGAAATAAGCCCAAGGAGGAACCGCCATCTAATTCTTGACAAAGGCTCCAAAAACATACATTGGGGAAAAGACACCACTTGAACAGGTGGTGCTGAGAAATCTTAATATCCACCTATAGAAGACTGAAGCTAGATCCCTATCTCTCACTTTGTACAAAAATCAATGCAAAATATATCAAATACCCTACTGTAAGACTTGAAACTTTGAAACTACTAGAAGAAAATATAGGGGAAACACTTCAAGGCATAGGCAATGACTTCCTGAATAGAATTCCAATAGCCCAGGAAATGAGGAAGAATTAACATGTGAGATTACATCAAGTTAAAAACTTCAGCACAATTTTATTTGTTTTAAATCTAACATTTTATTATTTTCATCAAAAACCTACTCAGCAAAAGAAACAAACAACATAATGACTAGACAGCCTATAGAATCAGAAAAAATATTTGCTGGATATTCATCTGACAAAGGATCAATATCCAGAACGTATAAAGAAGTGAAATAGTATAGCAAAAAAGAAATTAATCCAATCAATAAATGGGCAATGGAATTGAATAGACACTTTCCAAATAGAGAATCATTAATGACCACGATTACATGAGAAAATGGTTAACATCCTTAGCTATCATAGAAATGTAAGTCAAAACTACACTGAGATTCCACCTCACTCTAGTCAGAATGGCTATCATCAAGAAAAGAAATAACAAATGTTGATGAGAATGCAACAAAAAGGAAGCCTTATTGGATGTAGGTGTGAATGTAAATTAGTACAGCCAATATAGAAATCAATATTAAGGTTCTTCGAAAAACTAAAAATACAACTTCCAGATGATCCTCTTGGGCCACTCTTGGGCAAAAACCAAAAGGAATGTAAATTAACATGCAAGATATATATATGCACATATATGTTTACTCCAGAACTATTCATAATAGCCAAATTATTAAATCAGCCAATGTGTCCATCAGTGGATGAATGGATAAAGAAAATGTGACATAATAGATGTTTAAGCAGCCATAAAGAAGAATGAAACTATGCCATTTGCTGGAAAAGGGATAGACCTGGATATGATCATGTTAAGTTAAATAAACCAACCCCACAAAGACAAATACAACATGATTTTTTTACATTTGTGGAATCTAGGAGAAAACAAAACAAAAAGAGCATGAATGTACAAGAGGGATTGTTAGGGTAGAACTCTCAGGACATGGTCGGGGAAAGGAGAGGGTGGTGGGGTTGAATATGTTTAAAGTATATTATGTTTAAGGATGAAAAAAATCATAATGAAACCTGCTAAAACCGTAAAGTAATAGAGGACATGAAAAGGGGGGGGCGTAAGAAAGAGTAATAGAAGGGATGAATTTGACCAAAATACATGGATTTATATATTAAAATGGCATAATAAAACCCAATAAAACTGTAAAATTAAGGAAGTGATGAAAAGAAAAAGTAATGGGGGTAATTTTGATCAAAAAGCACTACATACATATATGGAAATATCACAATTCATATATACTAAAAAATTAAGGCAAAACAAAGGCATGAAAGTAAAAGGAGGAGACTTCTAGGGAGGTGAAAGGGGAAGGCAAAAGTCAGACAGGAGAGAAGGAATAAGAGAAAGCAATAAAAGGGATCAAAGCACATTATAGTCATGTATGGAAATATAATAAAATGCATTGCTTTGTATAATTAATATATGCTAATAAAGAAAAATTATCACAGTGAATAAAAATGATAAGGATGAATCTGTGACATTTGTATTTGTCCTTGTTCTGCAGCTGGCATTTTTACTGTGGTACTCTATCTTAGTCCACTTTGTATTGCCATTAGGAAATACCCAATCTGAGTACTTTATTTAAAAAAGAATACTATTTATCTCACAGTTCTGGACATCTGAGAATATAATGTTAGTTTTCTGATTGCATCACAACATGGTAAAATAGGAAGGGAACCAGTTATGTGCAGAAAAGGTCAAGTGTGTAGAATGGCTTTACTTCATAAAAACTTGATCTCACAAGAACTAAGCCACTTCACACGGACAGTATTAATTCCTTCTGAAGATGGTGCCTGTATAATCTAATTATCTACCAAAACACCTTGTCTCCTAAAAGTTCCACCACCTCTCAAAATCACCACACTGGGGATCAATTACCCAGCACATAAAACTTTTCACGATACATTCAAATGAGATATATACTATTGCAGACCCTAGTCCCCATTTCCAGAGGAAGGAGAGCCAACCTTATTCTCAAAGAATTGCAATTGTGTATTCTAACCTATCTGGGAATTGCCTTAAAGACTGAGACAAGAACTGCTTTGTTTCTTTATTGAGAAATTATACAGAGTAGAAAAGTGGCGATATAAAGGTCATTCCTCTGTACAAAGACATTGTGAAGCATATGAACAAACTGCAGCTGCCTGGACTTAAAAAACAAGATTAGAGTTGAGGCAAAAAAGAATGAAATAGATGCATCATAAAAAGTGGGAAGAAAAACTGGAAAGAGAGTTTCTTTGGAAAACTGTGACATTCGAATCACCAGTAGATACTGGGGGCTATAGAAAGCCAGAAGCATTCAAAGGAAAGAAGTTTGCTTAGGAAGGTCCTAGGAAGACTCAAAGTGCTCACCTTTTGCTGATGTCTATACTCAGTGCAAACAGGAAGTGAAGGCTAAGGCAGACTGATAAACAACTTGTGTAAGCATATATGTAGTGCTCCAACACAGAGCCAAACTACAAAGACTGGAACATTTTCTTTCTTATTCTTTTTATATTTTCCATTTTTGTTTAAATTAATCTGTTTTTTCCTTCTCCCCTTATGTCATTCAGTGAAATCTTTGTCTAAACACAAACTGATCATAAGCTAAAGAAACAGATTTTAGAGACCACACATAACAAGGAATACCACTTTAAGAGTTAATGCAAACAGAAAAAAAGTTGTAACAATGAACAATAATGAAATTTCTAAAAACAGAGAGTAATCTTATTTCCAAAGTTACCACATTATTATATTTAAAATGTTCACTTTTAAATAAAAATATGAACAACAACAAAAAAAGAAGTATAGACCACTTACACACGACCTTAACAGAAACTGTTGTTAAGGATGCACTGATGTTAGCCTTAATAGATGAAGATGTTAAGTCAACTGTCATGCATAGTGAAAGAGGTAAAGGAAATTAAGGACAAAAGGCTAAAGGGAAACAGAAGAATGATGTATGAAAAGATAGATAATATTAAAATGGGATGGAAATTATGAAAAGGAATTAAACAGAAATCCTGGATCTCAAAAATACAATTACTGAAATAAAAAATTCACTGAAGATTTTTAATAGCAGTCTTGGGCAAGTAGAAAAAATAATCAACAGACTTAAAAAGAGGTCAGTTGAAATCATTCAATCTGAGAGAATGAAAGTAAAAAAGAATGAAGAAAAAACAGCATAAGATACCTACATGACAATATTAAACATACCAACATATGCATAATTCACTGCTGGTACACCTGCCATATAAAAATGTTAAACAGAGCCCTTCAGACTGAAAACAAGTCACATTAGTCAGTGTCTTCAAGTCACAGAAATGAAGTATTACACTAAAGTTTATTACATAGATAAACATAAAGGCCAGTGTTATTATACTTTTGTAACACATTTTTCTCTTTCCCACATGAGTTAAAAGACAAACACAAAAATAATTACTAATTAATATTAATGGATATATCATCTACTATGTTTGTATAAATATATAATGTGTGACAATAAAAACATACTGATGCACAGGAACAGAGATTTTCTGTGCTATTCGAGTTAACTTGCTTTTTATTCTTATAAATTTAGAACACTAATGGTAAACTTCATCTAATCACTAAGAAAATACTGTTTTAAATGTCTAAAGGAATAAGGCAATACAGTTGCTAAACTATGAAAAAACACAAAATAAGCTGATAAAGGAGAAATGAATTACAAAGACATATATGCCATATAAAAAAGAAATAATGGCAAGAGACTCTTCTTATAAGAATGAAAATGCAATTGGAATATTCAATAAGAAGAAATAGTTAAGTATATAAAAACCATATGACTAGAGACTATATACTGTTTAGTAGGGCCTCACTTTAGGTCTAAAGACAAAAAAATAGATTGAAAGTAAAGGAATGGAAAAAGATAATTAAAAGAAAGTTGGAGTGGTTCTACCAATATCAGAAAAAATGCCCTATAAGTGAGAATATATCACCATTAACAAAAAGATCAAGTCATCCAGAAGATATATAATTATAAACATATAAGCACCAATCAAAGAAACTCCAAACATATAAAGCAAAATTGACATAATTGAAAGGAAAAACAGTAACAATTCTACAATATTTGGAGACATTGTTATTCTGCTTTCAACAAAGGATAGAACATCTAGACAGACTATCCTTAAGGAAATATAGGACTTGAATACCACTATGAACTAATTACACCTAACATATATAGGCTACTTAATACAATTCTTAGTGAATGCATATGACATATTTTCCAAGATAGAACAAATGTTCAGCACTGAAATAAGTCTCAATAAATCTTAAAAGATTGAACTCATACAAAATCTTTCTCAGGTCATGATATGATTATGTTAATCAGCAATACCAGAAGTGAACAATGAAAATTTTACAAAAATATGGAAACTAAACTCTTAAGTAACAAATGGTTTAAAAAAAGTAATTACAAAGAAAATTAGAAAATAATTTGAGCAGGAGTCTTGGAAGCCACAAATCACATAGGCATGGGGAAGATTCTCCCTTTTCCCCAGCATTCAGTCGCTGTGCAGTGATGGCAATCAGTGTGAACTGACCTTAAGTCAAAGCAGTAGTGGGACTGAATCTAGGGGTCAAAAATTCCCACATCATTCTGTCTCTGGAAACACACAACATTGTTTGGATAATTGATCACTGAGGGCTGACCAAGAAAGTTGGCCTAGCTGCTGAGGAAGGTATGAATCAGAGGCATGCAGAGCTCAACATGGAGCTCAACAAGCAATTTACTTGGACTAATGGAGGAGAATAGAAGCCAGTTTTCATCTGACCAAAGCCCTTGGAGGGGAGACAAGGAGGAGAAAGCTCATGTAACATAGGAGCACCCCCACTCCAGCACCAGACACTTGAAGGCTCCAGTGATTTGGCTGCAAGCAGAAATATGTTCCATGCAGTCCTAAGAAATAATACCAGCCCTATCTCACAGAATATGCCATCTGGACACTTTGTGAAACAACTCAAAGGAAACCATTCTGACAAACTTTCCGCAGGAAACTGGGCTGCTTAATTAGCCAAAGAAAGAAAAGCCAGTTGGCAGTTTGTGTTAAGACTATGCTACATGCATGAATGGAAAATTATCTACTTTTAAATTTTTAACTTATTAGTTTTCTTTTCTTTTTTCCTTTTTCTCTTTTCTTTTCCTGACATATCTTTTTCTATAGAGAATTTATAAACCAGATTGATTTCAATATTTACATATAATTTTTATCTTACCTTTTATACAATTTTCCCTATTCTTTGCCTTTATACTTCCCTTATAGTATTTTTCCATTTAACAACTAAGTTCTTTGACCTCTTTTAGCCTGAATTTGTTGTGTTTTGTTCCTATGTTGTTCTGGTTATTCTTTTGATTATTGTTTTATTTTGTACTGTCTGTTTAAAACTCTGTCTCTCAGATGGTTCGTCCCCACAGGAACCAAGCTGACCTGGGGCTTGTGATCTTGTTGCAGGAGTTTACTAGCTGAGATATGGGACTCCACTCACTTTACAGCTGGGCTGCATCTCTGCTCGCACTTTCACAAACTGTCATACAGCACAGTACTTCCACCCCACTCTCTGAACCTGAGAGACACAGTTTCACCCCCCAAAAAGGTGGTTACTAGCTTGTCTCATTGAGAGGTGATCAAGCTCCCCTTCTGCCTCCTGGGTCAGGCCTGGATTTGAACCAGGGTTCTTACAAGTTTGATGAGTGGTGCTCCCCTCCCCTTGCTGGTTCCTGTGCCTCACTGGGTTCCATTGTGCACCTGAGGCCCTCACCCCAACCCGCCAGGAGGAGGAATCCCTCCTTCAGATCAAGCTGCCTGTTGGCACCAGGTGGGGTCTCCTCCCGGCAGTCTGGGGAGATGCACCCCAGTGATAAGGGAGGTGATAATTCACTATCTCCACAATCCCAGATAATGAGCACCCAAGAAACGTTGCGGGAGTTTGCTAGCTGAGATACAGGACTCTTGAGACAATTAGCAGGAAGCAACAGTTTATTGTGCCAACACAGACCCAGTGGACTCGTGTCCAAAGGCTGAGTCCTGAGAACAAAGGGGTCTCACCTTATATACCCTTGCAAGCAGATTACAGAGGCAATAAAATTTAAAAAACCACGTTTAACCCATATATGGTTACATATAATTCTATAGGCTACTTCAGCCTAGTTGTTTAGTGCCTTTCTATCCCTACTGCTATGTGACCTTATTCACCTTTGAATTCTTTAGGTTTTATCTCCCTGCTATGCTGTCCCTTCCCCCTTGTTACTTTATCAGAACTCAGGCCTCCTTTGTTTTCTTCTGATCCTCCTCCTTGCTATAATCTCTTTGCCTCAGCGTCCAAATAAAGGGTTTATAGAGGAGAGCCACCACACACAACCTTCTTTCACTATTCAACTTTTAATCATCTCTTCTTCATCCATTTCTTTTCTGTCTTGACCCATTTTATTTTCTTTCTGTTTTTAATTAGATTGATTTTCTCCCTTTTTTTCTTCTTTCTCCATTACCCCTTTCACATATTTATTTATTTATGTTGTTTGGGGATGGTTGTTTCTTTCCTGGGTTTTTATTTTTAAAATATGTTATCTCCATGTCAATTGCTTTGAAACAACAGTACAATAAAAGGAATGAACTTTGTTTTTTGAGAAATAGAACAAAAATATGTTTTTTTCTCTCTTACCCACATCACTTTCAGCTGCAAGCTAGCTATTCTTTTCTTTTTTCTTACTCACACTCCTCTGTTTAAGTTTTCCCCTCTTCCATCCATTTTTATGTCTAATATGTATTGTAATATTCTCTAGTGCTATTTTTCCTATATTTTTCATTCCTATTTTATTACATATTATCTTCTACTTTCACATAATAATATATTTGTTCCCTTATTCCTCTAAAGTGGTTAGGATTGGGGAGTGATTATTTTAATTAGTTATTATTGATTTCCATAGTTGGTGTATCTAACTGTTGTGGTTGCCTTGGATGCTGTTTTACTCTTCTCTGATAATGCTGGAGATTAAGCCCAGGGACTTGAGTATGTTACATGATTGCTTTTCTACTGAGTTACAAGCCCAGTACAGTGATAAAAATGTGAACTTTAACCTTGTTATTACCCATTCATGTCTGAACATTGTGAATTATTCCACAAAAGGAATGAAGCATATTAAAATCTTCAACCTACAACTTGACCTCAGATGTACAAATCCAAATGCAGAAATGAAATAAATATGAAAAAATGAGGCAGCAAGTCTCCCTCAAATATAAATAATGACACAATAATAAATGCTAAGGATACTGAAGTGAAAGAAATCCCAAAGAATTAAAAAATATTTTATAATGAAAAATTAAATCAAAGGACACAAACATCTAAATGAATTCAAAGAAATGAAATAAAGAAGACAATGCAAGATTTAAAAGAAGAATTCAACAAAGATATAGAAATTATAAAAAATCAAATTGAAATTTTGTAAGTGAAAAGATCTATAAATAAGATTTTAAAATTTCAGTTGAAAGCCTTACCAGTACACTGGATCAAGTAAAAGATAAACTATCGGGGCATAAAGACAAGGTACATGAAATACAACATTCAGATAAAGATAAAGAAAAATAATAGAATATACAAATAGAACTTATAAGACCTCAAGGACAGCATTGAAAGACCAATCTATGAATCATAGCCATAGAAGAGGAGGTACAAGCTAAAGGCACAGAAAGCATATTCAGCAAAATAATAGGAGAAAACTTCCCAAATCTTGGGATATACATAGCCATTCAGATACAGAAGGCTACTTTTAGACGCCCAAGCATATAAGACCAGATAAGAACTTGTCCACATGATATTAAAGTTAAAATGGAAGTGTACACAGCAAGGAAAGAATACTGAAAGCTGCAAGAGAGAAGCACCAAGTCATATATAAAGGCAAAACATATCAAAATAACTTGTGATTTCTCAACAGAAACTATAAGACTTGAGCATATGAAATGATGCACTTCTAGTCATGAAAGAAAAAGCAACTATCAACCAAGATTACTGTAGAAAGAAAAGGCTTACATGATAAACAAAAACTAAAGGAATTCACAGCTAGCACTGCAGAAATTAAATTGTACACTCAGAAGAGCAAGATTCTATTTCATATAGAAACATAATAAGAACATGAGAAAAATAAATCCAACTATAAGAGTAGATGAACAAATGAGAATTAAGAAAGAATCAAACATAGTAAAAAAGATAAAATGACAGAAATTAGTACATAGTTTTCAATAATAACTGTGAATGTTAATTGTCTTAATTCCCCAATTAAAACATATTGGCATACTGGATTAGAAAACAATACCCAAGTGTTTTTTGCCCACTAGAGATGGACCTCAATGGCAAAGACAAACAAGGCTTAAAGTGAAAGAACAGATAAAGATATTCCAATAAATGGAACCTCAAAGTAAGCAAGTAGCTAACATTCATATATGACAAAACAGACATCAAATCAAAATTAGTCAGAAGAAACAAAGAAGGTTAATTCATATTGATTAAGGGACAATACAATACATCACAGGATAGAATTATAAACATAAATGCACCAAGTGTTGGTGCACCTAATTTCATAAAGCAAACACTATTGGACAAAAAACATAGATAGACCTTAGCACAATATAGTGTGTGACTTCAATATCCCAATCTCACCAATATATGTAGGTTATAAGACAAAAAATAAACAAAGAAACTTCAGAATTAAATGACACCACAGAGTTCAGATAGACTTAATACACATTTAGGGACTATTTCACCTTATATCAGAATAATATACATTCTTCTGAGTAGCTAATAGAACTTTCTTCAAAATAAGTCATATTTTATGACATAAAGTAAGTCTTAACTAATACAAGAATAATGAAATGGCTTGTTGTGTTTTATCAGACCACAATAGAATAAAATTGGACATCAATAGAAAGAAAGAGTACAGAAAATATATAAAATATACAAACACATGGACTTTTAAATGACCAATTGGTCATTGAAGAAATTGTAAGGAAATTTGAAAAAAATTCTAGAGGCAAGTGAAAATGAAAAACACAACATGCTGGAACCTATGGGATGCAAGGAAAATAGGTCTATGATGGGAGTTGATAGTTATAATCCATCCATTCATATAAAAATGATGTAGGAGGATATGGTTTAAGTCCAGCCCAGGCAAAGTAAGCATGAGACCCTATCTGAAATCTATATATAATGTAAATGTCAGACTGTTTGGGAGAGAGGGAAAGGAGAGCAATGGTGATGAGGATGAATAATTTTGAAGTGGCTTACATCTACATATGAAAATATCACAATGACATCTAAAAATATAAAAGAATTAGGAGGAAACAATAAGGAAGAGTAATAGAGGGGGTTAATTTTTTCAACGTACAATATGAGCACTGTCCCAAACTATTTGCCCAGGCTGGCAGCTAATTGAAATCCTCCTGGTATCTGCCTCCTGAGTAGCTAGGATTACAGGTGTGAGCTACCAGTGCTCAGCATGCATATATTGTATCAGGAGGATTTCAATTAGAAGCCAACCTGGGCAAATAGTTTGGGAGACCCTATCTCAAAAATACCCAGTGCAAAAGATGGCTTGCAGAGTGGTTCAAGTGATAAAATGCCTGCCTACCAAGCGTGATGCCTGAGTTCAAACCCTAGTACCACCAAAAAAGTATAATATATGCATGTATATAAATACCAAATAGAGCCCTTTGTACAATTAATACACACTAATAAAAATTAATAAATGTCTATGGGCCAGGTGTGCTGCTATAAATCTGTAATCCCAGCCACAGGCCAGTAATGGAGGACCACCATGCCTGGCATGATGGTGCACATTTGGGTTCCCAGCTACTTTTGGGAGGCTGATATTGTTAGATTATGGTTCACGTTCATCACAGGCAAAGTAAGGAAGAAACCCTACCTGAAAAACAAATGAAAAACAAAAAGACTGACACATGTGTCAAATGGTTGAGTGCTTGCCTAGCAAGCTCAAGACTCTGAGTTCAATTTCAGTGTATCAAAGGTGAGAGTGTTTCCAACAGGAAAAAAAATTTCAACTGACCTGAAAATAGTGCTTTCACTGTATACATCTAATGGGTCTATCCTAAGGACTAAGCAATTATAAATAAATACTATATTTTTACTTGTTAATCTTATTGGACTTTACAATGTTGGTCTGCAATATTAAAATACCACACCCTTCAGTTTAAGAGAAAACAGACCTAAATATAAAATTAAAATGTTAGATAGAATTACTGGAATATTTTATACTAATTGGAAATTTATGTAAGCTCTCAGAATTGTGTGTATATAAGTTCCTAGATCTGTCTAGTCAAACATTCTAGAAGTAATGTCAAACTAGAAGCAACACAGGCTATGAACTATAAATGACATTGTCCAGTAAAAAGGAAGCAGAATCTTGGAGAAATGGCTTGTTCAAAGTCTGAATCAGAAAAATGTCAAATTACCATTGGACTTCTTATCATACCACAGAGTCAAAAAGACATCTCAGACTTCTGGAGTCATATTAAAAACATACAAGGTCAATATTAACTACCACCCACAGGCCAAAATTGGGTTATGTGAACATCAATACATTAAAAAGTACAACATTGCAGGACTGGAAGAGTGGCTTAAGTGGTAGAGCACCTGCCTAGAAAGCATGAGGCCATGAGTTCAAACCCCTGTGCCTCCAGGAAAACGTTTTTGGATTGGAGGTGTTGCTAAAAGGGTAGAGCAACTGCCTTGAAGCATGAACCCCTGAGTTTACATCCTAGTCCCACAAAAAAGTACATATTAAACATATATCAAGTATAAAATACACTAAATATGAAGCACCTATTCATTTACAAAGATACTTAAAACTTGGTAGTCACCTTTGGAGGTTAAGTGTATGCCAGCTCATTATTTTAAAATGAACAAAATTTTAAAGCAAAGCCAATATCTGCCTTTTCTACCAAATACTTGGTAAATAGTAATTTGTTCTTCTTTATAGAAAAATTCCAGCTAATGTGTGTAGAAAGACTGATATAATTACAAAGTTACCATTTAAAGGACCTAGTCAACAGTCATCAAATTAATTGGGAATTGTTACAATGAGTGAAGGAGGCTGACAACTCTTAAACCCACTACTCAACATCAGAGGGCATTGTATTTTCTCCCATTTAAGACTATATGGAGAAAATGTCATCATGTACTAAGTAATCTTTAAGCCTCTAAATCTATTGACTTAGCAGAAGTCAAAGGAGTACAGAGACATGTTAAATTATAGCACATGAATGTAATCAGCCAAATCTAGAGACTTAAAAATTCAACAGGACATGTTATATACTATCTTCAATTAAAAAGTGGCTTATTAACAGTGTAAAGTGATCCTTTTAGAGAATAAAAGAGATTAACCTAACACAAATATGTGAAATTGTTGATTTTGCTTAAAAATAAAGATATTTAAGTAAGGGAAAACTGAATGTATACTGCTTGCTGGATGATAGTAAGGATTTGTTGCTAATTTGGGGATATGGTAATGATTCTGTGGTTGCCATATATCTGTTTGCATACCAGAGTAATTTTGGGTTAAATAGTAGGTCTGGGAATTGTTTTAAAGAAGTTTGTGAGAGTGGGAAATAGATGAACTTAAAATCGCAAATTGTGTAACCTGGGCAAAAGATGTAAAGATTCACTATTATCTTCTACTTTCTATGTGTTTGGAAATAATTACATCAAATTATAATGAGCCATTGAGTTCCTATGCTTATGTAGAATAGATAGCCACTTTGCATAGTACTTGTGAGAGGCTTGGGAAAGTATTGTATCCACAGAAAAACAGCTCGGTAGATAATTAATTTGCAAGTCATAAAGTAATATCTCTGGATTAAGATTATCAAGCATAAATTCTGGATTTCCTGCTTATTAGCTGTACAACTTTGGGATAGCTATCCGACCTCACTAAATCTAGGTTTTCTCCATGTTTTAATGGAAACAATAATGGTATTAACTACACTGAAGTATAATAAAATAATCCTTGTGAAGTGATAGCATAGTGTATAGCACATAATAAATATCCTATAAAGGTTAACTGCCTTTGTTAATTTATAGTTTCAGTAACCATCTTAAAAGAGAAGAAGGCTGTTCAAATCATTATTTGCCATATAGAATTCTAAAGCTGGATATGATCTGCAAAAATCATCTGGTACCACTTGATAGTTTAAACCCTAAGTCACCAGAAATAATTATCTACTTATCTGGGAGCAAAGAATATGAAGACTTTGTAAGATCTGTTTTTTCTCACTTGTATAATCTGTTTTTCCATTTTTTTCCTCCATAACTTGCCTTTCCCCCAACACACATTGTTAAAGTTTTAAAAATAAAACCAACACAGGAGGCAGAAATCAGGAGGAATGTAGTTTGAAATCAGCAAGGGTGAAAATTTAGTAAGACCCCATATCGATAAACAAGCTAACATGCTGGCACAGTTCTGAGTATCCCAGCTGTGCAGGAGGCTGAGGTAAAAGGAATGCAATCCAAGACTTACCCTAGGCAAAAGCAAGAGACCCTATCTGAAAAATAAACTAAAACAAACAAAAAAGCTGGAGGAGGGCACGCATCAAGTGGTAGAATGCTTGCTTAGCAAGTGTGAGGCCCTGAATTCAAGCCTCAATGTCACCAAAAAAATTAAAAAATTTTTTCAGAATTCAAAATATTATTGTATCATTTTACAGTACTTTGAATGTTATAATTCACATCCTAATGAAAGTAGTATTTATAAGTACTATACCAATTGAAGAAAATAATTGGAACTGTTATGAATTTGCTTTGAAAGAATGCTTATTTATTATAATTAGATATTTACATTTCAACTTTTGTCTCATGAGATCAAAATGATTTTGATATCTATTGATCCCTACTTCCTAACCCTTTTCATCATAGAGTAACTCTTATTCAGCGTACTCCCACAACAGAATATTTTTGACATTTATATTAACTGACACTTTCATCACATTTGGTTGTACCTAAGGCTACAAAACTCAGAGGCAAAACTCTTCTTTGTTGCAATGACCTAAAATCTATAAGTTTAAATCAAGCTTTTTCTAACATAAAATCAAACTATTTAATTTCAAAGTGAGACTGTGCTTTAAAAACTGTCAGAGAAAAGGTTTTTTTCAGTAAGGAAGGGGGAAAGAAAATTCTGATATGATTTAAGAATTTCCAGATTTCTAAAGTATCAAAGAAATGTTATCTGATGTTCAATCCTAAACTTATTAGATATCATGGTCTAAATCTTTCATGGTCTAAATTCTACAATTTGGTAGCTCTTTGGTAACAAAAAATATTTTAATACTAAAACACTCTATTTTGAAATATGCTGAACAGAATTGAGTTGTACAATTCTATTGTACAAGTCAATAGAATTGACTGTACAAAATTGTAGACTTAAGTTTTAAAATGCCATCATCTTTCAGGATCCTTGTGCATTATGTAATTCACTGCATTGGCAATTAAATACAAATTGTAAAGTGCTTTAAATTTTTTTTTCATGTTTACATTTACTCACATATGCATACATTGTTTGGGCCAGCCCCCCCACCCCTCTCCTTTCTGGGAAGAACCTGTTAAACCCTCTTGTTCTCTGATTTCGTTGAAGAGAAAACATAAGAGATAATAAGAAAGACATGGTGTTTCTGCTAGTTTGAGCTAAAGATAGCTATACAGAGACATTCCCAGCATTGCTTCCATGCACAAGTATATTACAACCCACATTGGTTCATCTCTACCAGACCTCTTCACTACTTCTTGGTCACCTTCCCATAATAGCCTCTGCAGTTTAAGATTACTATATTTGAGCCTCTACAGTGAGCACATCAAACAATTTTAAGCTTTAGATTTTCTTCCCTTTCCCTATTCTTCCCATGTACATTCTCCCCTTAGTGTGTGAATAAAATCATAATAAATTCAGATACTGAGGGAATTTTTACTTTAACAGATACTTATCTCAATATTTTAAACTACATTCATATATACAAGCAGGTAAATATATAAGCAAAAATACTTCAGATAACAGTTCATTTTATGAGTGCTAAAATTTGATAATTGAAATAGCTGCACATTCTGTAAATAATCAAATAAGTACATACATAATGCTGATAATACATTGCCCAAACTAGCTTTAATAAAGATGCAGGTCAAAATGTGGTACCCATTGAAATTAAATTTAATCACTTACAGTGCAATAAAAATGTTAAATAAGCTAACTAAAATGACTGAGATTAGGTGTCAGAATTATGCTGTTTTTTATTATCATTTCAAAGACCTTTTATATTTTCTTTTTTTTTTCCTTTATTGTGCTAGGTCAGGGTACATTGTGGCATATACATCTTACAATGCATCAAATATATCATACTTGAATTCATCCCCTCCACTACTCTCCTTCATCACTACTCCCCTGATTCCTGGAACAGTTTCAATAGGTATCATTTTTGCATCTACATACATGTGTTACACACATTTTGCACCTTATTCATCCTCTTACCCTATTTTTCTATCATGACACACTCCCCTCACAGTACCTGTTCCACCTCACCCTCCTTTTGTAGAAGAAAAAAGGTAAAAGGAAAAGCATAACATTTTTGCTAGTCTGAGATACAGATAGCTATTCAGGGAATATCCTTGCGATACTTCCATAATATGAGCATTACAACCTCATTTGGTTTATCTCCTCTAATTTTCTTCTTTCTGTCATAGTCCCTTTCTTATGGTGGGTTCAGCTGATTTAAGTTTTCATATTCAAATTCTTTGTTTCCATCTATTACCCTACCCCTCCCATATATGACCTTTTCTTAGTGTGAATAGTGTTTCATAATATTGCTTACTTTATATTATGTCTGTATTCCTCACATGAAAGAGAACATATGGCTTTTGGTCTTCTGAGCCTGGCTAACTTCACTTAAGATGATGTTCTCCAGTTCCATCCATTTACCTGTGAATGACAGAATTTCATTCTTCTTTGTGGCTGAATAAAATTTCATTGTATATCAATACCACATTTTCTTGATCCATTTGTCAGTAGTGGGGCATCTTGGCTGTTTCCATAGCTTGGTTATTGTAAATAGCACTGCAATAAATATGGGTGTGCAGGTGCCTTTGTTGTAAGCTGCCTCACATTCCTTCAGGTATGTCCTTATGGCAGGTCTATTTTTAGTTTTTTTAAGGAGTCTCCATACTGTTTTCCAGCAGTGTATGAGGGTTCCTTTTCCCAGATACTTCCCAATATTTGTTGTTTGTGTTCTTGATGATAGCTACTCTAACAGGAGTGAGGTGGAATTTTAGTGTGCTTGTGATTTGTATTTCCTTTATGACCAGGGATGGTGAGAATTTTTCATGCGCTTTTTAGCTATTTGGACTTCGTCCTTGGAAAAGGCTCTGTTCATTTCATTTGCCCATTTCCTCATTAGGTCATTGATTTTGGGGGAGTTTAGTTTTTTGAGCTCCCTGTATATTCTGACTATCAATCCCTTATTAGATATACAACTGGAAAAGATTTTCTCCCATTCTGTGTTCAGTCTCTTCAATCTGGAAACCATTTATTTTGTTGTGCTGAAGCTTTTTAATTTCATATAGTTCCATTTGTCAATCCTTTTCTCTTTGTTACTGAGTCTACGGTTATTAATTCCAGTGTATTCCCTGCTTTTTTATGCACTAGCTTCAAAGTTTTAGGTCCTATATTAGGGTTGGGTATTGTGATATCTCCAGCATTGGTCTGTTTTTTTAGTATTTCCTTGGCTGGTCACAGTCTTTTGTGCTTCCAAATGAACTTTAGAATTGTTTTTCAATCTCTGTGATGAATGTCATTGGGATTTTGATGGGAATTGCATTGAATATGTAGTTTAATTTTGGTAGTATACTGCTTTTATTATGTAGATTTGGCCAATCCATGAACATGGGAGATCTTTCCACCTTCTGTAATCTTCTTTGATTTCTTTCTTTAGTTAACTGTAGTTTTCTTTGTAGCAGTCATTCATATTCTTTTTTTTCTAGGTATTTGATTTTTTGAGGCTATTGTAGATGGATTGAGTTTTCTAAATTGATTTTTTATCCTGCAACTTTGCTGCAGCTGTTTTGGTGTCTATGAGTTTTTTGGGTCTTTTAGTTATAAAATCATGTCATCTGCAAATAGAAATTGTTTGACTTCTTCTTTACATATTTGTATTCCTTTTATTTCTTCTTTTTTATATTATTGCTCTGGCTAGGAATTCCAAGACTATGTTGAGAAGAGTGAGGAGAGAGGGCACGCTAATCTCATTCCTAATCTCAGGGGAAATGGTTTCAGATTTTCCAAAGTGTAATTTGGGCTATGGGTTTGTCATATAAAGCCTTTATTATTTTGAAGTACATTCCTTCTGTTCCTCATTTTATCAGAGATTTTATCATGCCCTTGGTATTTTTTATAGTGTGCTTCCATGTAATGATAGAAGAATTGACTTTCCTCTATGCTACTTTATAACAATATATTATATAATTACATTAACTATGCTTATATGCTTTATTTTCCACTAAAAGCCTAAAAAATATTTTTATGTATAGAGGGATATCAAATGCTAAATATTTTACTATATTTCTTATCCTGATATTAATGACAGATATATATTACTAAATCAAACAGTAATTTAAATAATTCTATGCTCATTTCAGTTAATGGTGAGAGCCAAAATGTGTGTTAATAAATTAGTCAGACTTGCTAAAGACACTTGTCAAATATATTAAATTTATATTGAGCCTTACATTTGGTATTAATTGTATAGATCTGGCAAAATAAATAGAAAATACTAATAATGATAGTGATCCTAAATACAAACAAAACCTACTCTACTCAAGGATTTACAGCAGACAGCATATAAGCATTACACACTTAACTTTTATTCTCTTATGGCCACCTTCTCCTTATGCAGAAGATCCAGCTGAAACAATTTATAGCACAAAGATTTCAAGAGTTCATCTGGTAAAGTTCACCTTAAAAAGGCAAGTAAAAGCCTAACAAAAAATCTGTTCTATTCTAGTTTAAAATCTCTTAAAAGAAAAAGAATATTTTATAATATATTTTGACATACTGTTCTGGCATTTATTTTCTAATTTGTTCTTTTGTTTATTGTTTTATTATTCATATGTGCATACAATGCTTGGGTCATTTCTCCCCCCTGCCCCGACCCCGTCCCTTACCACCCACTACGCCCCCTCCCTCTCCCCCCGACCCCCTCAATACCCAATATAAACTATTTTGCCCTTATCTCTAATTTTGTTGAAGAGAGAGTATAGGCAATAATAGGAAGGAACAAGTGTTCCTGGTTGAGATAAGGATAGCTATACAGGGAGTTGACTCACATTAATTTCCTGTGCATGTGTGTTACCTTCTAGGTTAATTCTTTTTTATCTCACCTTTTCTCTAGTTCCTGGTCCCCTTTTCCTATTGGCCTCAGTTGCTTTTAAGGTATCTGCTTTAGTTTCTCTGCATTAAGGACAGCAAATGCTAGCTAATTTTTTAGGTGTCTTACCTATCCTCACCCCTCCCTTGTGTGTTCTCGCTTTTATCATGTGCTCAAAGTCCAATCCCCTTGTTGTGTTTGCCCTTGATCTAATGTCCACATATGAGAGAGAGCATATGATTTTTGGTCTTTTGAGCCAGGCTAACCTCACTCACAATGATGTTCTCCAATTCCATCCATTTACCAGCGAATGATAACCATTCGTTCTATTTCATGGCTGCATAAAATTCCATTGTGTATAGATACCACATTTTCTTAATCCATTCATCAGTGGTGGGGCATCTTGGCTGTTTCCATAACTTGGCTGTTGAGAATAGTGCTGCAATAAACATGGGTGTCCAGGTGCCTCTGGAGTAACCTGTGTCACAGTCTTTTGGGTATATCCCCAAGAGTGGTATTGCTGGATCAAATGGTGGATCAATGTTTAGCATTTTAAGTAGCCTCCAAATTTTTTTCCAGAGTGGTTGTACTAGTTTACATTCCCACCAACAGTGTATGAGGGTTCCTTTTTCCCCACATCCTCGCCAACACCTGTTGTTCGTGGTGTTGCTGATGATGGCTGTTCTAACAGGGATGAGGTGGAATCTTAGTGTGGTTTTAATTTACATTTCCTTTATTGCTAGAGATGGTGAGCATTTTTTCATGTGTTTTTTAGCCATTTGAATTTCTTCTTTTGAGAAAGTTCTGTTTAGTTCACTTGCCCATTTCTTTATTGGTTCATTAGTTTTGGGAGAATTTAGTTTTTTAAGTTCCCTATATATTCTGGTTATCAGTCCTTTGTCTGATGTGTAGCTGGCAAATATTTTCTCCCATTCTGTGGGTGTTCTCTTCAGTTTAGAGACCACTTCTTTTGATGAACAGAAGTTTTTTATTTTATGAGGTCCCATTTATCTATGCTATCTCTTAGTTGCTGTGCTGCTGGGGTTTCGTTGAGAAAGTTCTTGCCTATATCTACTAACTCCAGAGTATTTCCTACTCTTTCCTGTATCAGCTTTAGAGTTTGTGGTCTGATATTAAGATCCTTGATCCATTTTGAGTTAATCTTGGTATAGGGTGATATACATGGATCTAGTTTCAGTTTTTTGCAGACTGCTAACCAGTTTTCCCAGCAGTTTTTGTTGAAGAGGCTATTTCTCCATCGTATATTTTTAGCTCCTTTGTCAAAGACAAGTTGGTTATAGTTGTGTGGCTTCATATCTGGATCCTCTATTCTGTTCCACTGGTCTTCTTGTCTGTTTTTGTGCCAGTACCATGCTGTTTTTATTGTTATTGCTTTGTAATATAGTTTGAAGTCAGGTATCGTGATACCTCCAGCATTGTTCTTTTGACTGAGTATTGCCTTGGCTATTCATGGCCACTTGTGTTTCCATATACATTTCACGGTAGATTTTTCAATGTCTTTAATGAATGTCATTGGAATTTTGATGGGAATTGCATTAAACATGTAGATTACTTTTGGGAATATAGACATTTTTGCTATGTTGATTTTATCAATCCATGTGCATGGGAGATCTCTCCACTTTCTATAGTCTTCCTCAATCTCTTTCTTCAGAAGTTTATAGTTTTCCTTGTAGACGTCATACACATCTTTTGTTAGGTTTACACCTAGGTGTTTGATTTTTTTGAGGCTATTGTAAATGGAATTGTTTTTATACATTCTTTTTCAGTTTGCTCATTATTAGTTTATAGAAATGCTAATGATTTTTCTATGTTGATTTTATATCCTGCTACCTTGCTGTAGATATTGATGATGTCTAGAAGCTTCTGAGTAGAGTTTTTTGGGTCTTTACTGTATAGGATCATGTCGTCTGCAAACAGGGATATTTTGACAGTTTCTTTACCTATTTGTATTCCTTTTATTCCTTCTTCTCGCCTAATTGTTCTGGCTAGGAATTCCAGTACTATGTTGAGTAGGAGTAGAGATAGTGGGCATCCTTGTCTGGTTCCTGATTTTCGAGGGAACGGTTTCAGTTTTTCTCCGTTAAGTATAATGCTGGCTGTAGGTTTGTCATATATAGCTTTTATAATGTTGAGGTACTTTCCTTCTAGTCCTAGTTTTCTTTGAGCTTTTATCATGAAATGGTGTTGGATCTCATCAAAGGCTTTTTCTGCATCTATTGAGATGATCAAGTGGTTTTTGTCTTTGCTTCTGTTAATGTGGTTTATTATGTTTATTGATTTTCATATGTTGAACCACCCCTGCATCCCTGGGATGAAGCCTACTTGGTCATGGTGAATAATCTTCTTGATGTGTTGTTGAATTTGGTTTGCCACATTTTGTTGAGGATTTTTGCATCAATGTTCATTAAGAAGATTAGCCTATAATTCTCCTTTTTGGAGGTGTTGTTGCCTGGATTTGGAATAAGTGTAATACTGGCTTCATAAAAGGTGTTTGGCAGTTTTCCTTCCCTTTCTATTTCTTGGGACAGTTTAAGGAGGGTTGGTATCAGTTCTTCTTTAAAGGTCTGATAGAATTCAGCAGAGAATCCATCAGTTCCTGGACTTTTCTTTTTGGGGAGACTCTTGATTGCTGCTTCAATTTCATTTTGTGTTATAAATCTATTCAGGTGATTGATTTCCTCTTGGTTCAGTTTTGGATGATCATATGTATCTAGAAATCTGTCCATTTCTTTAAGATTTTCAATTTTATTTGAATATAGGTTCTGGACGTAGTCTCTGATGATTTCCTGGACTTCCATGGTGTTTGTTATTATCTCACCTTTTGCATTTCTGATTGTACTAATTTTGGTTTTTTCTCTCCTCATTTTAGTCAGGTTTGCCAGGGGTCTGTCAATCTTGTTTATTTTTTCAAAGAACCAACTTTTTGTTTCATTAATTCTTTGTATGGTTTTTTTGGTTTCTATTTCGTTGATTTCAGCTCTTATTTTTATTATTTCTCTCCTTCTATTTGTTTTGGGATTTGCTTGTTCTTGTTTTTCTAGGAGTTTGAGCTGTATCATTAGGTCATTGATTTGGGATCTTTCGGTCTTTTTAATATATGCACTTATGCCTATAACTTTCCTCTCAGGACTGCCTTTGTTGTGTCCCATAGGTTGCAATATGTTGTGTTTTCATTTTCATTGACTTCCAGGAACTTTTTAATTTCCTCTTTTATTTCATCAATGATCCATTCTTCATTAAGTAATGAGTTATTTAGTTTCCAGCTGTTTGCATGTTTTTTGTCTTTACTTTTGTTGTTGAGTTCTACTTTTACTGCATTGTGATCAGATAGTATGCACGGTATAATTTCTATTTTCTTATATTTGTTGAGGCTTGCTTTGTGCCCTAGGATATGATCTATTTTGGAGAAGGTTCCATGGGCTGCTGAGAAGAATGTATATTGTGTGGAAGTTGGATGAAATGTTCTGTAGACATCAAGTAGGTCCGTTTGATCTATTGTATATTTTAGATCTTGGATTTCTTTATTGATTTTTTGTTTGGATGACCTATCTATTGATGATAATGGGGTGTTAAAGTCTCCCACAACCACTGTGTTGGCATTAATATATGCTTTTATGTCTTTCAGGGTATGTTTGATGAAATTGGGTGCATTGACATTGGGTGCATAAAGGTTGATGATTATTATTTCCTTTTGGTCTATTTCCCCTTTTATTAGTATGGAATGTCCTTCTTTATCTCATTTGATCAATGTAGGTTTGAAGTCTACTTTGTCAGAGATAAGTTTTGCTACTCCTGCCTGTTTTCTGGGGCCACTGGCTTGGTAAATCTTCCAACCTTTCATGCTAAACCTAGGCTTATTTCTGTCAGTGAGATGGGTCTCCTGTAATCAACAAATTGTTGGATCTTCCATTTCAATCCATTTCATCAAATGGTGCCTTTTGATGGGTGAATTAAGTCTGTTAATATTAAGTGTTAGTACTGATAGGTATGTGGTGATTCCTGTCATTTAGTTGTCTTAGTTGTTTGAAGGTTTGATTGTGTGTGCCTAAGTTGAGGTTACTCTCTACTTTCTTGCCTTTTCTTTTCCTGTGGTTTGGTGCTGCCTGTCTTTTCATGGTTAAGTTGGGTTTCACTTTCTGTGTGCAGAATCCCTTGAAGAATCTTTTGTAGTGGTGGCTTTGTGGTCACATATTGTTTTAGTTTCTGCTTATCATGGAAGACTTTTATTGCTCCATATATTTTGAATGATAGTTTTGCTGGATAGAGTATCCTGGGGTTGAAATTATTTCACTCAGTGCCTGGAAGATCTCACCCCATGCTCTTCTTGCTTTTAATATTTCTGTTAAGAAGTCTGCTGTGATTTTGATGGGTTTACCTTTGTATGTTACTTGTTTTTTCTCTCTTACAGCCTTCAATATTCTTTCCCTAGTTTCTGAGCTTGTTGTTTTAATGATAATATGCCGTGGGGTAGTTCTATTTTGATCTGGTTTGTTTGGTGTCCTGGAGGCCTCTTGAATCTGTATGGGAATATCTTTCTCTAGATTTGGGAAATTTTCTGTTAATATTTTGTTGAATATATTATGCATTCCCTTTGCTTGTACCTCTTCTCCTTCTTTGATGCCCATGATTCTCAAGTTTGGTCTTTTGATGGAGTTGGTGAGTTCTTGCATTTTCTCTTCACAGGTCTTCAGTTGTTTAATTGTTATTTGTTTTTTTTTTCCTTTGATTATCATTTCATCTTCAAGTTCTGAGATTCTGTCTTCTGCTTGTTCTATTCTGCTGGATTGGCCTTTCATTTTGTTTTGCAGTTCTGTTTTGTTCTTTTTTCTGAGGTTTTCCATATCCTGGGTGGCTTTCTGTTTAGTGTTGTCTATTTTTGTCCTGAGTTCATTTGTCTGTTTATTAATTGTGTTCTCTGCTTCACTTTGGTGTTTATACAGTGCTTCTATGGTTTCCTTTATTTCTTCTTTTGCTTTTTCTAATTCTCTATTTTGTTGTCTTGGAATTTCTTGAGTTTCTCCTGTACATTTTGGTTGACCATATCCAGTATCATCTCTGTAAAATTCCCATTGAGTACCTGTAGTATGTCTTCTTTTAAATTATTCTTGTGGGCTTCATTGGGTTTTTTGGCATAGTTTATCTTCAATTTTTTGGAGTCTGGATCTGAGTATCTGTTTTCTTCATTTCCCTCTGGTTCCTGTACTAATTTTTTGCTGTGGGGAAACTGGTTTCCCTGTTTTTCCTGTCTTCCCGTCATTGCTCTTGGTGTTGTTACTGTCCCTGTACTGTGTGCAATTAAGTATTTTCTAGCTTGCAATAATAACAATGATGATATTTAGAATGGAAAGGTAAGAGGAGATGGAAAGTAAAGAAGTTAAAGAAAAAGGGAAAAACAAATAAACAGACAAGTAGAAAAAACAAAACAATGAATCAAACAAAAAAGTTTCAAAGATATGAACAGGAAGCGTTAGTGTACTAATTGACAGTAAGCTGAACAGGCATTAGAGAGACAGAGAGAGGATTGAAAATAAAAAATAAAAAGAATAAAGATAAGAATAAACATAAAACATAAGGAAATGAAAGAAAAAAATTATATATATAAATAAAATAAAACAAAATGAAAAATAGAAAATTAAAAAATTAAAAAAAAACCCTCCAAGTTCAAATGCAATGAAGTTTCAGTCTTAATAATTTTGATGTCTGTCTCAGCCTCCAATACTGGAGATGGTGCCTCAGATGTTGTTCTGTAGTTGTCTCATCAAAGGGGATGCATAAAGTAGAACAAAACTGCACAAAAAAAACCCCACAAAGTGTCCCAAGTTCAAATGCAATATAGTTTCAGTAAGTTTTTCAGCATGCATGTGTAGTTTGGTTGTTTTCTCATCAAAAGTAAGAAGAGAGAAAAAAAGAGTCTGGAAACATTTCTGTGAATGGCTATCTGCAGCTGTGGCTTGCCTGCCCACTGCTGTCAGCCTGCTGTAGCTGGAGGCATTATTTATGCAGATCTCTGGGGTAAGCTTAACACTCACCTGGCCCTGCAGGCTTTGTTTACTCAGAGTTCTCCTATGCGTGAGCCACTGCTACAAGATTTCCCCTTTCCAAGCACACTGGAGGAGGTGACACTGTACCTGCTTTCTCTGGCCTGAGTGTTTGTTTACAGCTCACGTGGAAAGTGGGTCTTCCCCCCTCTCCTGTGGAGTTTTCCTCCCATTGCCATTTTACAAGCTTTCCTACTCCTGATTGCTGGGCAGTGCTGCTGCTCCTGCCAGCTGGTGTGTTTGTTTACAGCTCACATGGAAGGTGGGTCTACCCCTCTCTCCTGTGGAGTTTTCCTCCCTCCACCACTCTCCCAAGCTTTCCCGCTCCTGGTTGCTGGGCACATGTCCCCGCTCCTGCCGGAAGAGGTCTTTTATTTAGTAGTGTTTGGATTTTTAACAGTGAGAATATAGTTATTGCAATTTTCATTTGTAATTGAAAAAAAGTAAATGATTATATAACTACATTAAACATAATTAGTACAAAATAAAGAAAGGCTTCTGGTTGAAAACTAGTTCTGATTTTAGTAGGATTCCTCTTTCACTAAATGGAGCTCATTAAACTAGCCCTATCCATTTCTCCTCTTGAGACTTCCTCTGACATTATATATTCCATCAGCACATGCATGTTAAGTATTTTAACAATGAACAATTAACTGCTCAAAATCAAAACAGTAATTTTATTTAGTAATTACATTGAAAAACCTTGTATCCCAAATTGAAAAATCTCAATTAAGATATTAAGTAAAACTGACATTTAGAAAGTGATATACAGTGCAAAAAATGTGTACACATTTCAGTAAATGCAAAAAATGATACCTGTTGAAACTACCCTAGGAATTGGGGGAGGGAGATGAAGGAGAATGGTTGAGGTGGTAAATTCATGTATAATATATTTGACATATTGTAAGAACCTGTGTGAATGCCAAAATGTACCCCCACTCTTCACAACAATAAAGGAAAAATAAATAAATACATACATAAATAAAAAGTCTCTCAACAAAAAAAGTGATACACAAATCTTCCTGGCAAACCTTTGGGGAGTTATAGCAAGAAAGGACTGTTTTCTCTTGTTGAAGTCATAGACTCCTGCTACTACCTTCTTTTCTGAAGAACACATACATATATAATATTTGAGAATAAGATTGTCTCTTAATACAAGACCCAAATGTGTGTCAGGCAACTCTCCTTTCTTCCTTACCTGCTCAAACATACACACATGGTTTTAGGGCTATAAACCCTCCAAGATTTTTATACCAGATATGAATAGTAGGCAGGTCATATAGACACACAAACATACACATGCACGCTCACACACAGACACATACAGAGAAGCAGACTGAAAGTTAAAATCAAGTAATATATCTTTCTCTTTGTTTTTCCAAGGCAATAGTCTATTACAACCAATCACCTGAGAAATTTAATCATTTTGATTGCTAATTTACCTCACCACAAAAGAAGCATCTGAAAGTAATTTCATATCTCTCTGGAAAACAATAAAATTGATCTTTTCTATACAAATTTTGCTTTGAAAAATGATTCTTGACTTGCTAGCCTATCTTTTGGACTATGTGAAAATTTAAAAGAATGAATTAAATAATACTGAAAGAAGACCAATGTTATCTTTTAAGTCTTCTGAATGTAAAAGTGAAACATGTTGGGGGTGTGACTCAAGTGGCAGAGCACTTACTTACCAAGGGCAAGACCCTGAGCTCAAACTCCATTACTGACAAAACAACAACAATAACAAGACAAACAAATAAAAATTCCAAAATACACACTCATACCTTCCATGGAAATCCATCCATTTCCCTCATCCTAGGAGAAATGAAGAATTTGTAGCATTTGTAGCACAGATTTTTAAATGCACTCTTGATTCAGTTTTGAGGTCCTTGCTAGAGGCTCATTAGTTTTTTTGTAATTATTGTGCTGGGTGGGGGTACATTGTGGCTTTTACAAAACTTCTTACAATATATCAAATGTATCATACTTTAATTCCACCCCTCCATAATTCTTCTTTGTTCCCTCTCCCTCCATTCAAGGACTAGTTTCAACATGTCTCATTTTTCCATTTACATGCATATGTACACAGTATTTGTACTATATTCACCCTCCTACACACTTTCCCTACATCCAGCCCCCTCCCACTGGTACCAGCCCCCCAGGAGATGAAACAATTGGGGTTTATATATATATGGAAATGTCAAAGGAAACTCCCATAAACAAACAAAAAATGTCACTCTTTTTTTCTTTTACAAAATCGGAGAACAGGAGGGTAAAACAATAGCAGGTTCTTGTTTTTATTTTTTATTTTTTGAGCAGACAATGAGGCCCATACTTCCAACTACCTTTTATATGAGGATTTCATACATCAACCCTGATCACATCCAATACCAGGCAAACAGGGACAGGTGCTATTCTGCAGAATCTGCTGAAATTAGTCATATTAGTTTATCTTAAGCCTGCTTGCTCTAGTTACCATGCTCCTTTCTTTGGAAACCATAGTAAAGCTGATTGCCCACTATTCCTCTCTCTTCACCTGTCACAAGGTTCACCTGGGTACTCTTCCTGAGGGGTTCTGCATGTCTGTCACATTCTACCCTGAGAACTTTAACAAAACTATAAAACTCTTCCTAATTTTTCTCTCGTAGTCTAAGCCTGGCTTCACCATACCTTACCCATGGTAATATGGTTAAAATGATGGCAGTGTTGGTTTGGCCACAGATGAGAGAAATGCCACTACACTGCTCTTGGCTTACTAATTTGATTGGTGGGGAAGTAGAGATAGCCAGAGCCAGAGAAGGCATTTCTTCCTGCTGATATGTTTTCACTTTGACCACTGCACTGTAATGTTTGGATTTTGTCTTTTCCCAACCTAAAATATGTCAGAGCTTCCACAGCCAAAGCACAGGCTAAGCAACCTCATCAAGTCTCTGGTATTTAAAGTGCCCAGCAGTAAGGGGCCTTTACTGAATTCCTCATTCTTTTTTTTTTTACCTTTATTTTTGTGCTGGGTGGGAGTACATTGTGGCATTTACACAGGTTCTTTTAATGTATGAAATATATCATACTTGAATTCACCCCTGTCATGGCTGTCCTTTATCCCCCAAACCCGATTCCTGAAGTGGGGGGAGATTCTCAGTGACAATGCTGATCAGTCTTATATTGCACATTATTTACATTGCCCCCATTGTCTCTCCCTGTCAACCCCTTCCTCACCCTATTTAAAACATTTGCAAAGAGGATTTTTAGTTCTCTTTCATTTAGGTACATGAAGTCCCTCAACCATATACCATTGCCTTAATCTCCTTCTTTTACCATCTCCCCTTGCACTGGTATCCCTCCCATGCACACACTGTGCCTGATTTATAGTCCTGGTTTTCATTATTAATATTTGAGTTGACGTTCAAAAGGGTCTCAATGCATGCCCATTGTGGGTGTGTTTTACTTTGGTCTGTTCAATCCCTTCAAATACTTTCCCTTACCCCTTTTTCTCCCACCCCCCATTTTTCAACAGCTTTCAATACACATCCTTATAGCCTCTACTTTCACATCTTATGGTATATGATATTACTGATGCTCTATCATTCTCTTTTCCTTTCTCTCTTTCCCCGAGTTCCACAGAGTAGCTCTACTGTTACAAACATTTTCTACAACTGAGTTTGTATATGATCATGCTTGTTGTGTATATGTGTATCTTTGGATCTATCTTCCATGTATGAAAGAAAACATGAGTATTTTGTGTTTCTGATCCTGGCTAACTTCACTTACCATAATGTCCTCCAATTGCACCCATTTACCATCCAACCCCATGTCATTATTTTTTGAGGCTGAGTAGTAGTCCATTGCATATATATAAAACACCATTTCATGAATTTCATGATCCATTCATCAGTTGTAGAGCATCTGGGTTTTTTCCAAAGCATGGCTATTATGGATAGTGCTGTGAAGAACATCAGTGTACAGGTGTCTCTACTGTATCTGTCTTATGTTCTTTTGTGTAGATGCCCAGGAGCATTATCACTGGATCATATGGCAGTTCTATCTCTAGTTTTTTTGAGGAATCTCCATATTGTTTTCTATAGTGGTTGTACTAATTTGCTTCCCCACCAGCAGTACATTAGGGTTCCTGTTTCACCACATCCTCGCCCGTATTTGTTGCTATTACCCTTGATTATGGCCATTCTAACTATGGTGAGATGAAATCTAAGTATTACTTTGATTTGCATCTCTTTTATAACCAAGGAAGTTGAACACTTATTCTTGTATTTACTGGCCATTTGTACCTCTTTCTTTGAGAATTCCCTATTTAATTCATGTGCCCATTTCTTTATTGGGGTGTTGATTCTTTCAACTTAAAACTATACTACAGAGACATAACAATAAAAACAGCATGATATTGGCACAAAAACAGACAGAAAGACCAATGGATCAAAATAGAAGATTCAATGTAAACCCATGCATCTATAGCCAACTGATCTTTGACAAAGGAGTCCAAAACACACAGTGATGAAAAGACAGCCTCTTCAACAAATGCTGCTGGGAAAATTGGATATCCACATGAAGAAGACTGAAACTAGATTCCTGTCTTTCACCCTGTACCAAAATTAACTCAATGTGAATCAAAGACCTTAACATAAGGCCTGAAAGTTTGAAACAACTCCAAGAAGCAGTAGGAAATACATTGGAACAGATAGCTACAGGGAACAACTTCTTAAACAGAACTCAAAAGGCTCAGCATCTAAGGGAGACAATGAACAAATGAGACTACATCAAACTAAAGAGCCTCTGCACAGCAAAGGATACAGTCATCGGACTCAGTGACAGCCCACAGAATGGGAGAAAATCTTTGCCAGCTGCTCATCCAATAAGGTACTAACATCCAGAATCTACAGGGAACTCAAAAACTCAGTCCCCAAATTTTCAACATTCTTGAAAGAATTCTTCAAAGGTGACTGAGCCAATTACCCCACTAACCTAGTTAAATAATGGGAGACTGCTTAGTCCACAGCTCACCTAGGAACCTAGGTGGTATGATGAGCTAGTGAGGGCATCCTTTTCCTCATGATTTGATATTGCACCTCAGGAAAACAAAGCAAAGCAAAACAAAACAGTTAGATCTGTGGCTTCTGTGTTGTTGCTTAACTTGGATCTATTGTTCTCTATCCTTATATCTGGTAGGCTATTGTTTCATATGTTTTGGTGACCAGTGGCTCAAAATCTGATGAAGTAGGAAAAGGAAAATAAACATTTTATCCCTGCTTCCCTTAACACTGCAGAACAGCTCTCCAGACTCCTAAATATAAAACTCCAAATCAATATGTCTGGACACTGCTCAGCATTGTGACCTATTAACAAGCTAAGAACTTGTTATTGAGATCAAATGACCTAACTGTCTTCCCTCTAACCAGAGCCACCCTTGCCCTCCTTTATGCTGACCCAACCCCTCTGAAGACAACTTGGGTGCACTGAAATGAGAGACAGATTCTTTTCAACAGGGACACTAGGGACTACTACTAGGGCAAAAGTGGTTTGAAACAGATGGAAGACTGAAATAAAACCTAGAAATTTAATCTCTTAGAAATACAAATTATTAAAAAATAATTAGTGTAAAATGACAATGAAAGAGACAAATACTTCAGACTAGGAGGCTAGATGCAGTGTGTTGAGGAGACTATAACTATCTAAGTGTAATCTCCAAGTCCTGGGAGGTCGACTGGGAAGCCCTGGAATTGGAGGCAACTGCCTGCAAGGTAAGCTACTGAGGCCCTTCCCGCTCACCCTCTTTCTTGTAATTTCCTAGAATGACCACAGTATGAGAGACAGAAACTAAGAACTGTGGCTTCAAGCAGCTAAAGCTCCAAAATAAAATCCAAGATAATAAAAATTTAAAAACGTAGAAACAGCAGGAAGAAAGAGTAAATAAATTATATATTTATTATTTAGCTAAAACAAAAATCCATAGTTTGACCTATTTAGAAATCCAAAATGTACTGAAAAAATTTTCTACTCCAATTTCAGCAGCCTCTTAGTCACAGTTTGCTTACATCTTCCCTAGACTGCTTAATGTAACTCACAACCTTGCCATTGCCCACAATCTTTACAGACAAGATTTTAACTATATTTACCACCCTAATGCATATCAGGAGCATAGATATGATGTTACATCAACACTACCTTCCTCCAAGAAGATTCATTTGACACACTCTTTAAGAACATTTAAGTCTCCCATCCAAGTACTAACCAGGCCCAATCCTGCTTAGCTTCTGAGATCAGATGAGATAGTCCAACATCATTTAGTTCTTTTTGGGTCCTGGTGGAAACATATTCCTCATTTTCAGATTTTGGTTACTGGCAGTAATGCTACTTATCAAAATCTCAGAGATACCTTCATGGTAGACACTTTGAAAATCTGATGCCCCAGGGGTTCTCTGGACCACTTATGATACTCATAATTTGACCAATAGCTTCTGGTGCAAGAAATTGATACCCTTGTACCCATGCTTTTAGCCATTAAAACACAATTTCTGGTGACATACTGGACTCTCTGGAAAGAGAAGTTCTCCCTGATCCTAAGACTTTCACTCTCCATACCCATTTTCCCATATGCCTTGAGTCATGGAAATAGCACTGCACAAGCTCAGAATGGTTACTAATGACTCTTTAATATCCTAACTGGGAAAAGGATGCTAACTTTGGGAAGAGGATCAAAAATGGCGACTGTGATACAGATGCAGACTGCATGAGCTCCATGAATCATGGACCTTGCTGAGATTCTGGAGACATGCTTAGCAGAAGTGAAGCACCAGGGAGAGCTGAAACTTTGGTACCCTGAACCCTTAGCTCATGGAAGGCATCTCCATGCCACAATACACTGAAAGTACATTTGGGCTGCCACCCCCACCAACCCACCAGCCTGCCCTCCAACCCACCAGCCACCATCTCCAAGTGTACTTGGGAGACCTTTGGCAGACCAAATAGGTGAGCACCAAGCATCATGTGGTATCCCTCAGCCACCCCTGGGACAAACCAGCACAACCCCCTGGACAGACTGATACCCCCCCACAAAAAAATACTGAATAAACAACAGAACTGAGAGGAATCTAAATTGGTGACTGGGACACAGTGGCAAACAGAGTGAGCTCTGCTGCCTGGCAGCCACTGGCCACCAGCTCCACATGTGTTTGGGAGACCTTCAGCAGACCAAATAGAATACTTTCCTGCTGAAGCCACACATGGCAAAAAAAAAAAGAAGAAGAAACAAAACTCCAAAACTCTGAACCCCCAGCCTATACAAAGCTTCTCCATGACATGTTACACTGAGAAAACAGGAGGGCTCCTGCTCCACCACACGCCAGCTCCAAACCTGCTTAGGAGATGCAGACAAACAGGACTGGATGCAGAAGGAGTAACACCAGAACTTCTAAGACTGAAATTGTACTGTTCCTAAACCTGGAATTTTGTTTTTGCTTTCTTTAAGTATTTGTCTAGTTTTCTACTTGTTTGTCCACCATCTTTCCCTGTTGATTTCTTTGGCTCTCCACTTTTATTTTCTTTTTCTTTTTTCTCTGCCTTTCTTAGTTTTGTTAGTTTTAGTATTGTAAGTCAGCTAATACTAAATTACACATAGACCAGGGACAGAAACAGCACCAAGTGGAATGATGGGAAGATGAAAAAGGGATGGAAACTATTCTTTCCCCAAAAATAAATTAGTACAGGATTCAGAGGGAAATGAAGAAAACGGATACCCAGATCCAGACTCCAATGAAACAAAGATAAATTATGCCAAGGAACCAAACGAAGCCCACAAGAACACCCAGAAAGAAGAGATCTTGCAAGTAATCAATGAGAATTTTATAGAGATGTTACTAGACATGGTCAACCAAAACGTACAGGAGGCATTCAAAAAATTCCAAGATAAGAAAAATAAAGAATATGAGAAAATACAAAAACAAATAAATGAACTCATAGGAGCCCTAAATAAACACCAAAGTGAAACAGAGAACATCATAAATACAGAGATAAATGAATTAAGGAGGAAAAGTGACAATACTAAAAAGGAAGTGACCCATGATATGGAAAACCACAGAAAAAAGAATGAAACAAATATAAAACACAATGAAAGGCCACTCCAGCAGACTAGAACAGGCAGAAGACAGAATTTCAGAACTTGAAGATGTAATGGAAATTAAAGGAATAACTGAAGAACTATTATTCAGACAATTCAAGACCTGTGAAAGGAATGTACAAGAACTCACCAACTCTATCAAAAGACCAAACCTGAGAATCATGGGCGTTAAAGAAGGAGAAGAGGTGCAAGTGAAAGGAATTCCTAATATATTCAACAAAATAATAACAGACATTTCCCAAGTCAAGAGAAAACTGCAACCATTCAGGTACAAGAAGTCTCCAGGACACCAAACAGACTAAACAAAACAAGAACTACCCCACGACATATTATCATTAAAACAACAAGCACAGACAATAGAGAAAGAATATTGAAGCCTTTAAGAGAGAAAAAACAAATACCATACAAAGGTAAACCCATCAAAATCACAGTGGATTTCTCAATGGAAACCTTAAAAGCCACAAGAGCATGGAGTGAGGTCTTCTAGGCACTGAATGAAAATAACTTCAACCTTGGATACTCTACCCAGCAAAACTATAATTCAAAATAGATGGAGCAATAAAAGTCTTCCATGATAAGCAGAAACTAAAACAATATATGACCACCAAGACACCACTACAAAAGATTCTCCAAGGAATTCTGCACATAGAAAGTGAAAGCAAACAAAACCATGAAAGGACAGGCAGCACCAAACCACAGGAGAAGAAAAGACAAGAAAGTAGAGAGTAACATCAATTCAGCTGTACACAATCAAACCCTGAAACAACAAAGAAAACTAAATGATAGGAATCACCACATACCTATCAATACTAACACTGAATGTTAACAGACTTAATGCCCCCATCAAAAGACACTATTTGGCAAACTGGATTTAAAAGGAAGATCCAACAATCTGTTGGCTACAGGACACACATCTCATTGACAGA
Organism: Castor canadensis; assembly: GCF_047511655.1. Classification (NCBI taxonomy): domain Eukaryota; kingdom Metazoa; phylum Chordata; class Mammalia; order Rodentia; family Castoridae; genus Castor; species Castor canadensis. The sequence goes on along the minus strand of NC_133405.1, from coordinate 73,359,770 downwards.
AACAAGCACTGGCTTTGGGTGAAAGGCTAGAAGAAGATTTACCAAGCCAATGGCCCCCCAAAACAGGCAGAAGTAGCAGTACTTATCTCAGAGAAAGTAGACTTCAAACTTACATGGATCAAATGAGATAAAGAAGGACACACCATACTAATAAAAGGGAAAATAAACCAAAAGGAAATAATACCAACCTATATGCACCCAACGTCAAGGCACCCAATTTCATCAAACATACTCTGAAGGACATAAAAATATATATAGATTCCAACACAGTGGTAGTGGGAGAGTTTAATAGCCTCCTATCAGCAATAGATAGATCATCCAAACAAAAATTCAATAAAGACATTCTTGAACTAAATCACACCATAGATCAAATGGACCTAGCTGATGTCTACAGAATATTTCATCCAATTTCTGCACAATGTACATTCTTCTCAGCAGCTAATGAAACCTTCTCTAAACTGATCATATCTTAGGACACAAAGCAGGCCTCAGCAAATATAAGAAAATAGAAAAAATCCCATGCATTCTATCTGATCACAATGCATTAAAACTAGAGCCCAACAACAAAAACAATAGTAAAAAACATGCAAACAAAAGGAAGCTGAACAACACATTCCTCAATGATCAATGGGTCATTGATGACATAAAAAAGGAAATTAAAGGGTTCCTGGAAGTAAATGAAAATGAAAACATGACCTACCAGAAATTATGGGATACAGCAAGGGCAGTCCTAAGAGGAAAGTTTATAGCCATGAATGCATATATTAAAAAGACAGAAAGATCTCAAATCAATGACCTAATGCAACATCTCAAACTCCTAGAAAACAAGAACAAGCAAACCCAAAACAAGCAGGAGAGAAATAATAAAAATAAGGCCTGAAATCAATGAAGTAGAAAGAAAAAAAAAACACACAAAGAATCAATGAAGCAAGATGCTGGTTCTTTGAAAAAATAAATAAGATTGACAGACCTCAGGTAAACCTGATTAAAATGAGGAGAGAAATCAGTAAAATAAGAAATGCAAAAGGGGAGATAACCACAAACACTACAGAAATCCAGAAAATCATCAGAGACCACTTTGAGAGCCTATATTCTAATAAATTTGAAAATCTTGAAGAAATGGAAGATTTCTAGATACTTATGACCATCCAAAACTGAACCAAGAGGATATTAATCAAATGAACAGATCTGTAACACAAAATGAAATAGAAGCAGCAATAAAGAGTCTCCCTAAAAAGAAAAGTACAGGACCTGATGGATTCTCTGCTAAATTCTATCAGACGCTAAAGAAGAACTAAAAAAGGAGAACTATAGGCCAATCTCTTTAATGAACATTGATGCAAAAATCCTCAATAAATTAATGGCAAAATGAATCCAACAACACATCAGAAAGATAATCCACCATGACCAAGTCAGCTTCATCCCGGGGATGCAGGGGTGGTTCAACATACACAAATCTATAAATGTAATACAGCACATCAATAGAAGCAAAAACAAAAACCACTTGATGATCTCAGTAAATGCAGAAAAGGATTTTGACAAGATTCAACACCACTTCATGATAAAAGCTCTAAAAAACTGGAATAGAAGGAATGTATCTCACAACTGTAATGGCTATATTTGACAAACCTACAGCCAACATTATATTAATGGTGAAAAACTGAAACCATTTCCCCTAAAATCAGGAGTGAGACAAGGGTGCCCACTATCTCCACTCCTATTCAACATAGTACTGGAATTCCTAGCCAGAGCAATTAGGCAAGAATAAGAAATAAAAGGAATACAAATAGGTAAAGAAACCGTAAAAATATCCTTATTTGCAAATGATATATGATCCTATACCTCAAACATCCTAAAAATTGTACCCCAAAATTCCTAGAAACCACAAACAGCTACAACAAGGTGGCAGGATACAAAATCAACTTACAAAAATCACTAGCTTTTCTATACACCAACAATGAACAAACTGAGAAGGAATATATGGAAACAATTCCATTTACAATAGCCTCAAAAAAAATCAAATACCTAGGAGTAAACTTAACAAAGGATGTGAATGACGTCTACAAGGAGGACTACAAACCCCTGAAGAAAGAGATCAAGGAAGACTACAGAAGGTGAAGAAATCTCTCATGCTCATGGATTGGTAGATCAACATTGTAAAAATGGCTATACTACCAAAAGCAATCAATATCTTTTAAGCAACTCCCTTCAAAATCTCAATGACATTTATCAGAGATTTTGAAAAATCTATCCTAAAGTTCATTTGGAAACACAAGAGACCACGAATAGCCAAGGCAATACTCAGCAAAAAGAGCAATGCTGGAGGTATCACAATACCCGACTTCAAACTATATTACAAAGCAATAGCAATAAAAACAGCATGGTACTGGCACAAAAACAGACATGAAGAACAGTGGACAAGAATAGAGGACCCAGATATAAATCCACACAACTACATCCACCTTATTTTTGACAAACACACCAAAATATATGATGGAGAAAATATAGCCCCTTCAACAAATGTTTCTGGGAAAAGTAGTTATCCATCTGCAAGAAACTGAATCTTTATCCATGTTTATCACCCTGTACAAGTATCAACTCAAAATGTATCAAAGACCTTAATATCAGATCTGAAACTCTGAAGTTAGTACAGGAAGGAGCAGGAAACACTCTGGAAATACTAGGTATAGGCAAGGTCTTCCTCAATAGAACCCCAGCAGCTCAGCAACTAAGAGAAAGAATGGGACTTCATAAAATTAAAAAGCTTCTGCACAACAGAAATGGTCTCTAAACTGAAGAGACCACCCAATGAACCAATAAAGATCTTTCTCAAATGGCCAAAAAATACATAATAAAATGCTCACCATCTCTAGCAATAAATAAAATGCAAATCAAACCCCACTAAGATTCCATCTCACTAATATTGGAATAGCCATCATCGAAAACACCACCAACAATAGATGTTGGCAAGGATGTGGGGAAAAAAGTACACTCATACACTGCTCGTGGGAATGCATGCTAGTGCAACCACTCTGGAAGAAAATTTGGAGGCTACTTAAAAATCTAAACATTGATCTACCATATGATCCTGCAATACCACTCTTGGGGATATACCCAAAAGAATGTGACACAGGTTACTCCAGAGGCACTTGCACACCCATGTTTATTGTAGCACTATTCACAATAGCCAAGTTATGGAAACAGCTAAGATGTCCCACTATTGACGAATGGATTAAGAAAATGTGGTATTTATACACAATGGAATTTTATTCAGCCATGAAGAAGAACGAAATGTTATCATTCACAGGAAAATGAATGGAGTTGGAGAACATCATTCTGAGTGAGGTTAGCCTGGCCCAAAAGACCAAAAATCGTGTGTTCTCCCTCATATGCGGACATTAGATCAAGGGCAAACACAACAAGGGAATTGGACTTTGATCACATGATAAAGCGAGAACACACAAGGAAGGTATGAGGATAGGTAAGACACCCAAAAACTAGATAGCATTTGTTGCCCTCAATGCAGAGAAACTAAAGCAGACACTTTAAAGCAACTGAGGACAATAGGAGAAGGGGACCAGAAACTAGAGATAAGGTTAGTTCAAGAAGAATTAATTTAGAAGGTAACACACATGTACAAGAAATCAATCCATGTCAACTCCCTGTATAGCCAGTCTTATCTCAACTAGCAAAAACCCTTGGTCCTTTCTATTATTGCTTATACTCTCTCTTCAACAAAATTAGAGATAAGGGCAGAATAGTTTCTGCCTGGTAGCAAGGGGTAAGGCGGGGTAAGTGGGGGTAAGGAGGGGGTGGAGGGAAGGGGGGGAGAAATGACCCAAACATTGTATGCACATATGAATAAAATAAAAATTAAAAAAAAAAGAAAATGTGGTACTTGTACACAATGGAATTTTACTCAGCCATGAAGAAGAATGAAATCTTTTCATTCGCTAGTAAATGGATGGAACTGGAGAACATCATTCTGAGCGAGGTCAGCCAGGCTCAGAAGACTAAAAATTGTATGTTCTCCCTCATATGCAGACTTTAGATGTAGGGCAAATACAGCAATGTTGTTGGACTTAGGTCACATGACAAGGGAAGAACACATACAGGATGTATGGGTAGAAAACCCAAAACATGAAAGTGTTTGTTGTCCCCACTGCAGAGGTGTCACTTTAAAGTGACAGAGGTCAATATGGGAAGGTGATCAGGAACTAGTGTAAAGATCAGTCAGAGATGAATCAACTTAGGTTGTGACACATTTGTACATGGAAGCAATTGTAGGAACCTCTCTGTATATCTATCCTTAACTAGGAAAAATGCTTTGTCTATATATCCTAACTTTGGCAGTGAATGAACTTCCCTGTCCTTAGTCCTTTGCCAGATGCCATGATGCTAGAGACAGTCACTTCTCTCCCAGGTCCCTTGGCTAACTAGGGATTTCTAGGGGATTTCCTTGGGATTTATTAAATACACATCAAAAGGAGTTCATAGACTGTATGAATGACATCATGACCATTATAAATGATGTACCTCAGTGGAATGCCTCTACTTACGACTCTGTAACCAGCATGATCATGGCAAATACTGCTGACTTTTTTGTGTATTTTACTAAGATGATCTGAGTCTGGTGCTTCCCTGATTATCTCTTTGTGATATGCTATGTTCTCCCATGGGAACCCTGAGTAAGAAAATTATAATATTCTTTTAATTTTTTTCTCTTGATCTATTATATTCTGTCTTACTATACCTAACTCAAGAAAATATGGTTAAAGCAATCACCAATCTACCCGGTCCATATAAGTCTTTCTCCAGTTCTACAGGCACTATTTTTTTACAGGAGAATGGAAAGACAAAATTTTTAACATATTAGTTATGTTTGTATTACTCCTCCTCATCAGCTTTCTGCTTTCGGGGATATTGCATAGAAAATTTGAGTTGCTTCTTTTTCCATGACATATGTTGGATTGGGTGACAATGATGTTTATGGAAGATGATCCTGTTTCTCACTGTTTCCAACATATAGACAGTGGAGGTGGAAATAAAGAGTAGCTGGTATTTTTGTTTTATAATTTTTCAACATGAATAGGACTTAGAAAAAGGTTATTTGTTCTTATACTCAAGTATGCAATAATTGTCACATTTATCTTCTTTATTTTTATACAAATAATAATTCTTGTTCTACGAAGAATCCAATCCTAGCTCTTACTTTCTCCATGTCTTCACTTCTGAAGGCGGTGCAAAGGCCCATGTTCTTACCAATGAGCACTATTCTACTCATGAGTTTTTCAGGTCTGGAGTCTCTGATACTTTTATTTATGGCTATACACTTTGGTATCCTTAGTGTGGTCAAGGGACTAAGTACTTAGGATCTAAACTTATGTATACCAATGGTACCAAGAAGTCATCCTTTGAGATTTTGACATATCTCTGGGGCACAATCAGGAGGATACATGTGTCCCCATCTCTAACAGAATTTTCCAACTTCCCATCATTTTTCTGTCCATGAGAATTTGTCCCATGTATTTGTTCACCTTTTCTGCATGTGACATCTAGCAAACATACTTTAATATCTCTAGACATCTACCACTAACTTATGGATTAAGAAAATGTGGTATTTATACTCAATGGAATTTTACTCAGCTACAAAGAAGAATGAAATTTTTTCATTCACAGGTAAATGGATGGAACTGGAGAACATCATCTTAAGCCAAAAATCACATGTTCTCCCTTATATGCAGATTATATACTAAAAACAAATGCAGTAATATTATTGGACATGGATCACACTGTGGGGAGATAACACATGAGAAGAGTAGGATAAAAGAAGGAAACTAAGAAGATGAATATGGTTGATATACTCTCTGTACAAGAATGAATATAGAATTCTTAAACTGGCTGAAATCACCAATAAGAAAGGGACTGAGGTAGAATGAAGAAAAATAGACATAAACCAATTGGGGTTCATATATATATATATGAACCCCATATATATATATATATATATATATATGTAACATATATATATAACATATATATATATATATATATATATATATATATGTAACAAGGAAATTCCCTGTGTAGGAACCTTTATCTCAAGCAAGCAAAAATATCATTTCTTTCTTTTTTCTTTTTTCTTGTACAAAATTGGAGAATAGGAGGGTGGAACAGGTCCTGACTGTGGGGGGGGGTTGGTACCAGTGGGAGGGTGGAGGTGCCAGGGAAAGGTGGTAGTAGGGTGAATATGGTACAAAAAATGTGTACACATGCATGTAAATGTAAAAATGATACTTGTTGGAACTGTTCCAGGAATGGAGGGGAAGGAGGCATAAAGGAGCGTGGTAAAGGGGGTGAATTCAAATATGATATATTTGATACATTGTAAGAACTTCTGTAAATGCCATAATGTACCCCCACTCAGAACAATAATGAAAAAGAAATATCTGCTTTTGGTTCTGTAGAAGCTCAAGAGAATAAAACACAGTCACAAATGTGGAAGGGAGAAGAAAAAAACTAAAGGGAGTTAAAGCACAGCTTAATGTCTTAAACTATCTTGCCAAGTCACAGTTAAAATGTTCAAATAAATTTCAGTATAAATGAAATAGTGAATAATTTAATTAGCTTGATGTAGCATTCCAGATCTGTAGATATATCAAAATATTATCTTGAACACCATAAATAACACATTTTAATTTTTTCAATTAAAAATAAATTTAAAACAAAAGGAGAAAACTGACAATAGTCTCAACCCAATGAACATGATCATACAGCACATTGATGAAAGATCTCTTTGTAAATTGTTAGAAAAATGAAGTTTTAACAGACATTTTAGCAGGCCTTGAGGAATGGGCCAGGGGGTAGAGATTGACAAATCAGACCAAAATATTTAAATAAAGAAAGCTAGTCCAGGCCTCCTAGTGCTTACCACAGGTGGTGTTCTTACACTGACTATATTGGAAGAAGAGGTAAAGTAAACCTACCACGTATACATCTCAGCTGAGTCCTTGTGCTTGGTCTGTACTGTGAGTGGGGAGACACTGGGGCGTGAGTGGGAGGCTAGTTTAGCAGGATGAAAGATGTAAAATAGGCCAATTCAAGATAACATTTAGCCTCAAAATATAAAGAACTTTTGTATTCTTTTCTTAACCAACAGCCTAGCTCATTTTTCTGATCATCATGCCTTCCTTACTAGCTACCTGACGAGATGAGCTTGTTATATTCACAAAGGAGTCCAATCAGAGGACAAGCCATTGAAGGATAAGTTTTTTCAGGACTTGTCAGTTGCCAATACCTGCTTAACCTAAGAGGCTCACAAACATCAGATTGGTGCACTGGGTTGCTAAGCTTCAACTATTTGACAACTGCTGAGTGTGACTCAGAGGTAGGAAAAAGTATCTATAGTTTTCAGGAATGTTTATCCAGGACTTCAGAGCCCCTCAAAGCTGCTACCAGATCTACATAAATTTTGTCAGCTCCAAATAAGGAGACAGTGTTCTATAGAAAGTTAATATTCCTCCTTGTTTATATCTAACTTGGAAATTTCAATAATATCATGATAAGTTAGAAGCTAGTATCATTTCCGAAATAATGAAAAAATGTCACTCGCTACTTCATGCATCATGGATATCAGCACCATTACAAATTGCAGCTATTTTATTTGTTCCTGAAAGTATAGTCATCACATGAAAGAAGGTTCAATTAACTATATTTCAGATATTTAGGAACATCAGTAGCGTAAATAATGTATTCCAGTTGCACTTATCAAGGGCAAAATAGAAAACAATAATCAAACTTTTTCATCTATTCTTCTCTCCTATTCCCAAATTCTTCTTTGTGAGGCTAAATTCTAATAGAAGGCCAGGACTTATGATATTTGTAAGCTTGTCCCACTGCTAGGGACCTCCAAGTTCTCGGAAGTCCCCTTCTTAAAAATAACATTGTAAAAGAGTCTGCTTATATAACAGTATGAACTTCTGAGTTTCTTTTACTGAGAGGGAGAATATGAAGTCTAGTGAGACTCTTATAGAGTCCTATGTTTGTAGATATTGCTTCCTTAAGTGAACAAAGCAACTTTACACTGTACAGAAGGAAATAGGAATGCTTATTTTGGAGAAAAGAGTTAGGCATATATATCAACTACTTCCTAGATGGATCACTAAAGAAAATGTCTAAACTTCTGTAATATTTATTACTTTCATCTACAAACTTAAAATAAAACCCATTATTTTGTTTTTATTTTTTCATTGTTTGTGTATATTAATTGTATAAATAAGTGGGATTCATTACAACATTTTCATACATATATATAAAGGTACTTAGATCTTATTCAACCCTCATATTACCCACATTTATACCACTTCCCCTTTCACTGGCCACCTTCCTATTCCCTAATAATCCCTCTTGTAATTTCATATCTTTTATGGAGGGGATAAGTATTTCACATATGAGAGATAATATGTCATATTTGTTTTGTGAGTGTGGGTTATTTTGCTTAACAGGATGGTTTCCAATTCCATTCATTTTCTTGCAAATGACCTGATTTTATTTTTCTTAATGGATGAATAATAGTTCATTGTGTATATATGCCATATTTTCTTTATCAATTCATCCATATAATAACCATTTTGAGGACACATAAGATAAAATGTTTTGGCATAGTAAGCATCTATAAATATATATTGTATTCATACTATTAACAGTCTCACTATGGTGTTCAAGTTTTTAAATTTTTTTTTGAGGCATTGTCTCACTATGTAGTCCAGGTTGGCCTGAACTTACTATGTAGCCCAAGCTGGCCTCAAACTCCCAATTCTCCTGCTTCAGTCTCCCGAGTGCTAAGATTGCAGGCATGCACCACATGCTAAGTTCATTATGGTGTTTTAAAAACACTTTAGGGAACCCTTATGTTATCAGCAACATAGAGGGCAATCTATTTATTGTTACACTTATTTTCATTGAAATAATTGCCTACATAAATCTATATGGCCTTTTTATTTTATTATGATTTTTTACTTCTAAAATTTGTACTTGATCTGTTAGAAATGGGTTTGGTTATGATATTTCCATTCACGAATATAATTTACTTTGATCAAATTCACCCCCCTGTATTATTCTTTCTTGTCCTATTTCTTACCTAAAAATGTTAATGGTTTTCATTATTTTATTTTCATATATGCACATGAAGTACTTCAATCATATTCAAGTACCCTTTATGCTCTCTTTTTACCCTCCTCTATCCTGCTGATTTCCATCCCTAACAGTACCCCTGTTTCAAACTCTTTTTATTATTTTAGGTCTACTTTCCACATATGAGAGAGACTATGCAATGTTTGTCTTTAACAGTCAGCTTATTTCCCTTAACATGATTTCCAATCCTATTGATTTTATTACAAGGACATAATTTCATTCCTCTTTATGGCTGAATACATTGTGTACATAAACTGCATTTTCTTTATTCATCAGTTGACAAGACACCTGAGCTGATTCTATAGTGGTCTATTGTGAATAGTATGCAGGTGCTTCGATCATAGGCAGACTTACATTCTTTCAGATAAATGTCCAGGAATGTTATAGCAGAATCATATGATGGTTTCATGTTTAATATTTTGAGGAAATTTCATACAGATTTCCATAGTGGCTAAATTAATTTACATTCCCACCAACAGTGTAATAAGGGTATGTTTTTCATTGAATCTCCCCAATTGATGATTGTTATTCTGACTGGGATGGGATGGAAACACAGTGTGGTTTAGATTTGCATTTCCTTTAGGGCTAAGAGTGTTGAAAAAGTACTTTGTTTTAACAATTATAGTTTAGTACATTGCTTTAATTTTTGATAACTTTAGCTTTCACTGTTCTTTGTTTTGAATTTTTTCCTGATTTAGTACAGTGTATCGTCTAGACAAATTTCACATTATTTTTCTATTTTCTATATTTATCTAAGTTACATAAACCTAACATTTAGATTAAAATGGTATGGCAAGGTTTGTTAATAAAAAAAACAGTCATTTCAATCTTTCAGCCATTTCTCCTTCCTCTGAAACACATTTTTTTCCTCTATTGACTATATTTATCTTGACGTTTCCAAATAACATTCTTGCATTGCTACTTTATGTTTCAAGTTTAAACACTGTTTACTAACTTGTCACTATGGGAGAAGAGGGTTTAGAATTTTCCCCCCTCTTTTCCCTACCCTCACCACACACACATTCTACTTCTATTCTCCCATCTTCCCAGTAATGTTACACGCCCATCCAGCCTCCACTCTCCCTACACCATCTGGTTTCGTGAAAGATATGTCTGATCACTTTTTCATGGCTTATTAAGATAAATGACTCCAAAGTTATTGCTACCCTCTCCTACCTCCCCACTGAAAGTTAGTAGGCATCTATTTGCTGCTAAAACCACTACTTATCTTAATTTTATCATCTGCAGAATTTGATATTGTTGACTGTCTCTTTTAGGAACATTCATGTTCTGGATTCTGTGAACCACTCCTGCCTGTCTGGTTTCCTGTTCTGCTCCTATATTTCTGATCATTTATACTCAGTCTTGTGTTGGAACTCTACACTTTTCTCATACCTTTGAACTATTTTAAAGTTTCCTAGGATTCTCACTCTTCATAATCTTTCATAGATGAGCTCACCCAGTCCCTTGACTTTTATGGTCTTTGTAATTTATTAAAATGATATTTTAAAATTACTTAATAAAATCGAAAATTTTGAACATATTATTTAGAAAACTTTACACTCTTATTTTTATTTGATTTTTTTGGGTGAAATTATATTTTAACTGTTATCATACATCATATGACATTTTAAAATGATTTAAATTACATTAAAGTGCAATGTTATTTTCACCTAAAAACTGAAAGAAAATAGAAGGGATTACCAAACAATATTTCTCAAATAAGATATTATTTTCTGATGATAAGAAAATAATTCCATAAAGTCATTGAAAGTGAGAGTCGTTATGTTCTTATTTATTCTTATGTTCTTTATGCTATGTTTGTATTCTTACTTTTCAGTATTAGATTCTCTGCTATGTAAAATGAGGACACTAATTAATATCTGCATACTTCCTCTTCACAACCATTTTGATCAATTAGATGAGGTTTTCCATTTTTCAGATCTGCCATACTGCTATTCAGTTCTATTACTCTAGATCCCATCATTATTTAATGCTGCTTTTATATTTAAATTGATTCAATACTTAACAGAAGTTCATGGTTCCTCAGTTCTTGAGCTGTTTTCATTTATTCTTGGACCTCATTTCATTTACAAAATATACTATTTTTCCTTATTGCCAAGTTTGTTCTTATTTTATCAATGTTATCCAGTGTCTCTGTGCGTGAGGAAAGTGGAAGAACATGAAGTCCTTGTTTCACAAATTATTTTCTGAAGATGTGAATATACAGAGCCATCTCAAGATCTTCTAGCTCTAAGTCCAGTTTAGTTTTTCTTCCCTTTTGATGAAGTACTATTACAGCCTAGTGTGCCTAAGAATTATGAGAAGACACAAAGCAAATGTTTACACTTTAGTTTTCAAATAGTATTTAACTAGCTTGAGTAGCTATGTTTATGGTGCAGTTTTTCTTTGTACTGTGGCAACATATCAAAGTCAATTTAAAAGACATCAATGACCATGCATCTTGACTCAAGCCTGTATCCCAGCTGCTTGGAGGTGGAGACCAGGAGGATAGAAGGCAAAAAATTCACAAAACTCATTTCAATAAATGGCTGGGTGCAGTGTTGCACATCTGTCATCCTTGGCTATGCAGGGAAGCTCAAATAAGAGGATTATGATCCATTTCAGTGGGCATAAAGCCAGATCCAATCTCAAAAATAATCAGCACACAAAGGGCTATTTATATAGGGGTACATTTTGACATTTGCAAAATACTTTCAATATATTTTACATTCCCCCTCTTCCATCTTTCTCCTTTATCCCATGTCCCTCAATTCTTGCAACTGTTTTAACAGTCTCATTGTTCATTTTCATACATGAATAGGTAGCACTTCAACTGTATTCAACCTCCTTCACCCTTTCCTTATTCCCTCCCCGTCCTGCTGGTATCAACCCCTACACGGGACTTATTTGAACTTGTTGCCCTTCCTTTTCTTTGTAAAACACATTTTTGTTTGCTTATGATGGATTTACAAGAGTTTCATTGTGACATTTCCTTATATACATGTGCCCCGAGTTTCTTCATCCCCTCCATTATTTTCCTTTCTACCTTAGTAATCTTCTTATGGTAATTTCAACAGATTTGAATGTTCCATTTTTATACTAGTATACAAAGTACATCAATATTCACCTTCTTTACTTTCTTCATTTACCCTCCCCTTCCCATTAAAACACTCCCCTTAGTGTGACCTGTTTTACATTTTTGTCTTTCATCGTTTGGGTGTCTATTTTTTGTTCAGTGAGATCTTTGCCTTGGTATTTTACCTATAAATGAATTGTGCTTAAGGCAGTCTAATCTCCTTCCACAGTACTTCATTACCTTTTCCCCACTATCCTGTGCTGTTCATTTTTAGTGTTTCATTGTGTCTTGTTCCTAGACAGATGTGATGTATTTCATTATTATTCACAATCTTTCCTTCTTTTCCTCCTCCCTTAGTCTCTTCTACCAATCCCACTTTTGGGTACATGTTCTGTGTATATTTATATGTATATATGATGTTGTTTGTGTTTTTATTGAGCCTATATTCCACATATGAGAGAAAACATGCAGCCTTTGGCTTTCTGGACCTGGCTAACTTCACTTAATATGATATTTTCCAGCTCCATCCATTTACCTACTATTGACATTTCATTCTTCTTTATGTACCCAAATAAAATTCCATTGTATATAAATACCACATTTAGAAAACTTTAAACTCTTATAGGTATATGGCCTTATTAGCTGGAATGGCTCCAGCCATATTTTTTATGTGGCTAATAAGGCCATATAAAAACAAACAAAAATCCCCAAACAATGAAACAAAAGGTGAAAGGCTGTTCCTATTTTTTGATGTATATTCAGAGCTATAGATTTATATATGCCTCCTGAATATACTCATGTAATTGATACCAGATTTTGAAAGCTTAGGTTAAGCATTATTTGAAACAGAATAAAAGTCCTCAATAAACTAAAAATTTTATGAATATTAGTTGTCTTCATGTGTGAAAATGGCAGAATGAAAACCCTTTTTGCACTTGATTTACCCTAAAAAGGAAATAAAATAAAACAATAAAGAAATGAACCTATATATGTAATTTTTATTGTAAGCTCATATAAATACAGTAACCTAAAGATACTTAATATTTCTTTTCAGTTGAGTGGACTTTTAATGAACACTTTTATAGTCAACTTATTCAACCAGCTTAGTCCCAAATAAGCTTTTGGTTGTTTTAAAATCTACTCTGTGATCTGTCTGTACTATACTTAATACTTAGTTGCTTTGGTTTATTTGAGAAAAGTACACTTTTAAAAATGTAGGCTGATAAATTTCACTGGTGAGAAAAGGAAACCTGTGGTTAATTCTAAGGGGTGATTAAACAGTGTAAAACATTAAGAATGACATAAGTATCATAAAATAAGACAATAGATACTAATTTTTATGTTACTTGGATTTATTTGTTTAGTTTTCCTCCATCCAATCAGCCTCACTATCTAATTCATGTGAGGTATTTCTCATAACTTTATGATGGATCAGGGTAATATTTGCCTCATTTCCAGGAATTTCCATTTCAGTTTGTAGTACACATTGATTTTTAGTTTTCTGTAGCAGAACCCTTTCTTACTGCTTCCAGCCATGTTGTTCTTGCTTTACTGATTATTGGTAGAGTTAGTGGAAGAGATTGCTTTAAATCAGGCTAAATTGGCATTGCTGAACATTGGGACACTGATAGAGACTTAAGGCTTGAAATGGAAGATGTTGATTGATTAAAAACAGTCAAAGACTGTGGAGTGGAACATGTTGTTGACTTTAAACTTGTTGATCTTGATTGTGGTAGACTTAAACCTCTTGTTGATTTTGCAACTGAAGGTGTCAGTAACTGTGCATCTGAATGTCTTGACAACAGGCTCAATGTGTATCTTGGCAAAAAACATGAAGATAATGGTGTTTGAGGACATGAAGATACTGGTGATACTGAAACTGAACTTTGTGACATTTGTGGAGTTGAGTATCTTGGTAATGGTGCAATCAAAAACCTTGATATAGGTATAATTAGATTTTATGGTAGTGGTAGACGTGACGATCTTGGTTTTGATGGAAGTGAAGATATTGGTGACTTTACAGCTAAAGGTCTTGGTAATTGTGCAAAAGAAGACTGTACGGATTGAAAAACTGAAGATCTTAGCCATTGTCCATCTAAAGCAGTGTTGACAAGATCTGTAACTGCATCCCCTGACTGAATAGTAGGTGAGATTACTAGAGAGGGAGATAAACGTGGACACATCCTTTGATATTCACCTTCTGGACTTAGATCATCTGCTTTCAGTTCAGAATACTAAAAAGGTTCAGCTACTGTAGGAGAAAACTCTGCTTTAGGTGGTACAATTAGACCTCTATCAGAAGTTGTCAGCAGACAATTGGGGAGTGATGCTGCTGTTTCAGTTTTCAAAACAGGCGATGAATGTTTAGCTTGGGGATATATGATTGCAGGAGATTTTGACCTCTTTGAAGCTCTCAACTGAGCTTGCAAATCAGGTGGTAATGGAGGTACTGAGGCTGGTGCTGTGGGACTCACAAATACCTCTATTTAAAATGAGTTTGAGGTCATATTTGCATTTTTTCACTCAAGCCAATTCCATAATTGAATGAGTATATGAATTCCTCACATCTCCAGCTCCAGGGAGTGGTTGGTGTAGAGCACTGGATAAGATTGTTCCTACAGCTCTTGTTAGAAGATTATTGATTTCACTAGAGGGGAATGTGGAAAATGAAGAACTTCCAGCTGGTTGATCAACATATGGATGAGACAACTTGCCACAGGCAGTTGGGTTATGGTTTATAGAAACATCATTTTCCTTCATTTGAAATTTTGGCACACTTCTGGTTCATTGAGATGACCTGGTACTGCTGGTTTTGCATGAACTTTTCTCTCTTGTTCTTTACTTTCAGATGTAATCTTTTCTTCACAAAGCTCAGATAAAGATAAATATGACTGGGATGAAGCTTCAGAAGAAATCATTATGCCCTCTATATCATATCAGTGATAATAATCATGCATAAGGACAAGTAGTATCTGTACATAAGCATAATAAGTGGACCACACTTTGCTGTAAAGCCTTAAGTTTAAGAGAGACTCTATGGACTTCTTTGGATAGTTTTCCAAGTAAATCTTCAGTATATTTATTTAGATCACTTACTTGTCTTGCTTGTCATTTACTCTTTTCAAAGTGTTAGTAATAAAGCTAATCACCAGGGTTTTTATGCATGAGGAACTGCCTCTGCCATATTCAAAGATAACAGATGCAGGAAAAAGAGGCAGATTTGTGTAGAAAAATAAGAGAGAAAATACACTAGTCTAGACAATTCCTACCCAAAAATGTATCATAGAATGTATTCACTTTTCTAACTCCCCTTAACTAGACTTTGAGAAGAGATGTGGAAAGAAAATGGCCAGGTTTTACTCTTCAGTTTTTGTCTGCTTACAGTGCAGGAATGAGTTAGTGGCATGGATGACTCACACATTCATAATCAGGAACCACAGCATCGGAACACTCCAGGAAGAGTGAGTGTCTCTTGTCTTTCTATTAGTAGTTTTAAAGAGCATTCTACCTACTTGTATAATGTTTTTGCCTATTTCTTTCTATTTTTTTGCAGTGCTGGGTTTTGAACTGAGGGCCTCACACTTAACTAGGAAGCAACTCTATTACTTGAGTCACTCCCCCAGCCAATGTTTGCCTATTTAATTAGTTCTACAAAATATGAAATGTATGTTTGGATTGTCCGTACTATTTGGGTTTTGTAGTACAAATGAAACACTTGGAGGGAACCTAGAAGATAGATATCTTCAGGAAAATTTGTGACAATAGAGTTTCAACAAATTTGCAAAGGTTTGTTTTGAATATTAAGCAAACTATAGAAAATTCACTTTGAGAGGAGGGGAGGATCTGGAGATTCCTTCAGTGAGACATGCATTTGGACAAAAATGTACCTTAATAAACTAACATGATTATTATTTGGTAGAGGGGAATCCTATTCATATTAAAATATCATGTATAGAAAACACAAATAGACCCTTTAATTGAAAATCACAAGGACAAACACTGAATTACAGGGGCTATTTGGTGGTTAAGGTGCTTCTGATATAAACAATTTAATGTAGTATGTTCCATAATAATAGCAGAAATTGATCTAGTCACAAATGGCAAGCGAATTGCTCAAGCCACATGTATCACCAGGGAAGCCAAATAAAGGGAAATCCTGAGGAAAATAGTACAGAATTGCCAAGGAAGAAGCAGTTTGGCAACAGAGATATGGCCAGTGCCTTCCAAGCCAAGCTAGGCAGAAAGGATAAGGATCAGCAGAAAGGTAAAAAGCATCAGGGTTACAAAGGCAAGTGTTAGGAATATAGGCAGGAAAACACTAGCAAGAGAGAGATGGGCATATAGATGGTTGTATCAAAGAAGCTGGTTTTATTGCTACACCATGAGAAATGAAAACCTAGGAGTTTCTCTGTTTGTTTCTTACTATATCTTTATTTACTTTCAATGGGAAATTACCAGTCAGATCTTTCTTTTATTCCTTTATTCTTGTGCTGGGTGGGGGTACATTATGACATTTACAAAAGTTCTTACAATGTATTAAAAATATCATACTTGGATTCACCCCCTTCAGGGCTCTTCTTTATCTCCCCCCATTCTGATTCCTGGAATAGTTTGAACTGGTATCATGTTTGCATTTACATACATGTGTATACACTTTTTTGCATCATACTCACCCTTCTACCCCTTTTCCCCATCACCTTTCCCCTACTGGTACCAACGCTACCCCCCACAAGTAGGACCTATTTCATCCCCTTGTTTTTTGGTTTTGTAAAAGAAAAAAGAAAAAAAAACACATTTTTTTTGCTTGTTTCAGATAAACGTGCTACACAGGGAGTTTTCTTGTGATATTTCCATGTATATATGTATCATAACCCAAATTGGTTTATTTCCTTTAATTTTCTTCATTCTACCTTAGTTCCTTTCTTATGGTGGCTTCAGCCAGTTTAAGATTTCCATATTCATTCTTGTATTTCTTAGTGAATATGAGTCAAGATAGACAATTGCAGCTTCTACACTTATATTCTTCTCTCTACAATCTAACACTTACCACAGTTGTCTTTCTTTACTTGTATTCACTAAGAAATTGCACATGAAAATACTGGTTTTTGAAATTCAGTATTCATTTCCTTTGCTTGTCAAATTTCAAATTCATTCTCCTTCTTCACTGCTTGTACTTAATTAGGTCATTACTTATTCTAATTTTAATTATAGTTAATTGAATCATTCAAAAATAATTTCTGTATTTCTGCCACCTATTCTGTCAATATATACTAGATACTTAAAATAGAAAGTTGAATAATATATATTCTGTGCCACCAAGGAGCTGAGAGTATAATGGATATAGAATCATGTATAATGATAAGAGGAGGGGTATAATGAGGAAGTTACCTTGGAAAGATGGGAATTGAGTGTTTAGTCAAAATCTCAAAAGAATGAAGTCACAGAGGACTTTATTACTTCTGGCAGTAAGGAATTGGTGTTTCTGGTGAGAGAGGTTTCATAGAAATGATGAGAACAAATGTCAAATTGAGTCAGATTGCAGAAATGGAATAGGGAGCTGGAAAATCGTCAAATACATATTTACTTCCAAAGTAAGTGTAAAGGTTATATTGATTTAAGAAATGCAAGATGACCATGATTTGAATATACTGACTTGGTTTACCCTGTGGTACTGTAGTTGTCATTGAATATGTGACCAACATCATTTCTGATGTGCATAGTGCATATCCTGGAATAATTTCTTGCTTCTCTGTAGTTGATGATTTTTGTAAATTCTTATGGCATTTGAATATGATCACAATATGTAGTAAAATTTAATATGGTCTGATGTGGCACAATAAAGTCTTAAAGGGCTTCCTAGGTAGTGCTTAACCCAGAAAGAAAAAAGGAAAATTAGTGGGGGAACTTGGAGGAGGCTGAGATAAGGAGATAGTAATTAGATCAGCCTTAAGAAGAGGAACTTATAAGCACTGTTGACTGATGTACAGAATTGCAGAGGCAAAAGTTAGCTCCTTTCTTCCTCTGGTAGTAATTTGATCAGCCTGAAGTGGAGAAACCCATAAACATTGTTGACTGACATATAGAATCACAGAGGTAATAGTTAGTTATTGTTCTGCCTTTTGGCAAAGAAGTCCTGAGTGCCCTGGAACTACTTCAAGTAGATTTCTTTTTCAAGTGATTGCACCTGAAATACTGTTTCATATCCATAACTGAGGTTGATCATGACTCCTCTGAGCAGTGTTTCTGAGTACAAATTTCATGCTCACATGACTGACCAAGATCTTCTTGCTTTCTTTCTTGCTTCATTGCTTATATTGTAAATAACAAGAATTATATAGATGTGTGGTATAAAAGATAATGTTATAAAATATGTATGCATTGTGGAATGGCTCTATGAATCTAATTAACATACACACCACTTTACATAGTTTTGTGGCGAGAGTACTTAGAATCCACTGTCAGCATTTTAAGTGTACAATATATTTCTATTAACTATGGTCATGAATTTAATTATCCTGTCTAACTGAAATTTTGTATCCTTTGACTATCACCCAAACTTCCTTTACCTTCAGCCCCTGGTAACCATCATTCTACTCTATTCTTTTGTGAGTTTGATAGTTTTAGTTGCACATATAAGGGAAATCATACAGAATGTGTCTCTATGTGCCTGGATTATGTTATTTAAGATAATGTTCTCCATGTTATCACATATGACAAGATTTCCTTTTTCTCTGGATTATAGTACTAGATTATTCATATATACCACATTTTATAGAACCATTCATTCATTTATTGACAATTAGGTTGATTTCATAATTCAGCTACTGTGAATAATGTTGAAATGAACATGAGGGCACAGATATCTTTTCAACATATTGATTTAATTTTATTGGATATATACTCAATAGCGGAATATGGCATTCATATTTTTAATTTTTTGAGCAATTTTCATGTTTTTTTGCATAATGTCTCCACTAATTTACATTCTCATCAATAATACATGTAGAAGATGGCAGATTAGAGACAACCAACTCTTTCCTGCATCTCCACAAATCTGAAACAAAATTTCAGGTATATGGCTGTAAAGAGAATCTGGTGGCATGGAAAGGCAAGGGAGGGCAGTAATAATAAACAGAGAATAGGGAAAATTCAGAAATATTAAGCTTCAGACTTATAAAGAAACAAAGCATACTAATATAGAGTCCTAAACAAAACTATAGGTGATGAGGAGAGTTCACCCCAGTGGGGCTGCAGGCAAAAGAGCAAAGTAAACCCCCTTTGGTAGACCCTAAATAGACACAAGCTGGACAGAAACAGTTGTCACTCCACAAAAAATGTAAATTTTAAATGAGGATATATACATCCCATGCAGAAAGCAGATACTGGAGTCTGGGATCCCAGCACTTTCAAACTCATTAGGATCCATCCCAGGATATGTGTTAAAGAAAAATGCCTCAGCACTGAAGTTTTATATCTCCAAACTTCAAAAGCCTCTGTCCCACTGCCTAAGCAAATGGCCACACAACTATCCCATGTGAACCCAAAACAACTCTACTTGGCTCATATCATTGGCCATGTTGGAACTGACTGCCAGAGCAGCACTGATATGATCCTCAGGTGTGACCTGGCATTTGTCAAATAGGGACATAAACATAAGCGATGCTGAAGGCATGTGAAATAAGTGAGTTGGAAATTGGTGCCAGCCTAAGTGATAAATCACCAGGAGTCAAGTGGGGAGCAATCCTGGAGTTGGTAGCTGTAAAGAAGGATCATGGGTCAAAGTGGGAAGTTAAGAGTTGCCAGGTACTGAGAGCCAAAAGGGGAACTATGTCCAACTTGCAATCAGCATTTTCATCTTCTTCCTGTTCTGAGGATAAGGTTCAAGGACTGAGTGTTTTGTTGCTGAACTACAGTCCCAAACAAGACAATGTTCTCTGGTGTAACCTGTTTGGATTTCAAAATAACTTCTGTGGGGGAAGGCATACATCTCTTTCAACAAGGAAGAAATATTAATTTTCTTTCTTTCTTCCTTTCTTTTTTTCCTTCTTTCCTCCTTCTCCCTCCCTCCCTTCTTTTCTCTCTCTTCCTTTCTTCCTCCCTCTTTCTTTCTATCTTGTCTTATGTTTTTTGCAGTTGTTATTGTTGTTTTTAATCTTCTTTTCTAAACGTTTTCTCTTTCTCAACAAATATTGTAGTATGCTCTACCTCACTATTATTTTTAATACCTTCACACCCTTCCTTTCTAATATCTGCTTTTTCTCTTTTCCTTTCCCCATTCCCCCTTGCTTTTGTTAGCTGTCCTTAACTATATCTTAAAATCAAACTCCTAGTTTGTCCTATAAGTACCCTGGTTCCATTTCATTAGAACATTGCTGGAGGAGTAGGTGGTATTTACAATAATTTTTACTATATTTAAATATTTGGTTTGCTTTTGAAGTGTTGAATTTGTTATTGCTGTCTCTTCTGTATCTTTTGAATGTTAGTAAGATATTCAACCTAACAGATTACAATGTAGAAGCATAAGTAACATGGAAAAGCAAGCCCAAAATCTCATAACACCACAGTAACCAAATCCAAAGATAGTGAAATGGCTGAAATGCACATAATGAATGAAAAACTTTACTTTACAAAAGATCAATGACCCCAAAGAGGATTCAAATAACTAGATAAGTGAAGTATAAAAATCTATTTAAGACCTGGACTAGAAAGTTAGAAACATGGATGAGAAATTCAGCAAGGCAATTGAGATTCTGAGAAAAAAAAAGGAAATTTTGGAAATGATGAACTTAGTAAATCAAATGTAAAAAGCATTACCAGTAGATCAGAAAAAAATAGAAGAAATAATACAGGGATTTAATACAAAACTGAAGCAACAAAGAAAAAAAAGTAAGCATGACCACAACCTTCAAGAACTCTGAGACATGATCAAGAGACCAAACCTAAGAATCCATGAGGTAGAAGAAGCTAAGATAAAAACAAATGCCATACAAAACATATTCAATGAAATTACAACAGAAAATTTCTCAAATACTGGGCAACATATGGACATAGATGTACATAAGGCATTTATACCCTTAAGTGGACATGAACAGAAAAGAACTTTTGCATGCCATATTATAGTTAAAATGCCAAGACTAGAGAACATGATATTGGAAGCTACAAAAAAATTCCAAGTTACTGGTTAAGTCAAAAACATAAGTAGTACCTCAGACCACTCAGAAGAAACCATAGAAGGCAGGAAAGTATAGAATGGTATATTAGAATTTCTGTAAGAAAAATGGTGCCAACCGAGATTAATATGTCCATAAAAGTTATGCTTCAAAATCAGTGGAGAAATAAAGACCTTCCAAGATAAGTGTATACAAAGTAATTAATGATCACTAAGTCAGCTTTGCAGAATATAACTAAAGGAATACTAACATAGAAGAGGAACAAAAACAGTCATGAATATAAGAGGTTAGGATAGAATGAATTTCATGAGAGAAATAGATGAACATTTGATAAGTAGGAAAGAATCAAACATGATAAACTCAGCAAAAAACAAAATCTTAAGATAAATAAGGGCAAAAGAAAAGAACAAACAGTATTCAGATGAACTTAAAAAAAACAAAAATCACAGGAATCAGAAAATGCATCTTAATAATAACCTTAAGTGTAATGTATTAAGTTAATTCTCCAATAAAAAAAGTCAGACTGGCTGATTAATTATAAAACAAAATCCAACTGCTTGTTTTCTACAGTAAACAGCACACTAGCTGACACACACAAACTAAAATTGAAAGGATGGGAAACAATATATCAAACAAGTGGAAGCTGAAAACAAGCAGGAGTAGCTATACTCAAATGTGGCGAAGTATACTTCAAACCAAAATTAGAAGAGATAAAGAAGGTCACTATATATGAATAAATGGAAAAATCCATCAAGAAGATATAATAATTGCAAATATACAGGCACTGAACAACAGTGCACCCAATTTCATAAAAACAAACACTATTTGATATAAAGGGACAGATGGGTCCATGATATAACAATCAAGGATAATATCAATATTCCTCTCTCACTGAGAGATAGAACATCCAGACACACAATATGCAAAGGCATCCCAGGGTTAAACTATACCACTGATCTTTTTAATGTATATTTGAATTACGTTTGTAAGTATTTTACTAAGAATTTTTATATCTATGTTTGTCAAGGAAATTTGTAATTTTGTGTTTTGCAGGTGTCTTTATTTGGTTTTGCAATCAGGTTAATACTAGCTTCTTAGAATGAGTTTAGGAGTATCCATTCATTTTACAAGTTATGGAACTAAGAGTAAGAATTTATAAATGTGATTGTATCAAATGAAAAAGCTTCTACACATCTGAGGAAACAATTACCAGAATGAAGAAACAGCTGATGGAATGGGAGAAAATCAGTGCCAATTATTTATTTGATAAGGAATTAATACCAGAATATATACTGAAAAATAAACCAAAAGGACAAATAATCCAATTTATTAATGGACAATTGAATTGAACATTTCTAAAAAGAAGTACAAATGGCCAATAAATACATGAAGAAATGCCTAATATCATTAGTCATGAGGAATGCAAAACAAAAAAACACTGAGATTCCACCTCACCCCAATTATTATGGCTATCAATCATCAAGGAAACCACAACAAATGCTGGTGAGTCTATGCAGAAAAAATAACTCAGATAAACTTTTGGGGTTAATGTAAATTAGTACAGCCACTGTGGAAATTAATATGGAAGTTCTTCAAAAAATTAAAAATACAATTCCCATACGTTCCAGCTATAGTACTCTTGTGCATGTATCTGGAGGAACTTGAGTCTGAATACAATACAGATACTTGCATATTGAAGCACTATTCACAAGAGTCAAACTATGCACTCATCCCAGTTACCCATGAAACAGTGAATGAGTAAATCATAAGTGCTATTTATTCACAATGAAATATTCTGCCACAAAGAATGAAATTATGTCATTTTCTGGAAAATAGATAGAACTAGAGTCTATTAAGTTAAACAAAGTAACTCAGAATTGGAAAGAAAAATATTTCATGTTTTCTATAATATGTAGAACATAGACCTAAAACCTTAGCATGAATGTATGGATGGGGAGAAGGAAGAATGAATGATGAGGGGGTGAATGTAATCAAAGTACATTGTATGTATATATGAAAATAGTCATAATGAACCCCATTGAAATTGAAAAAAGTGGAATAAGGAAAGGTCGAATGAAGGTGTGACTATGATCAAAGTACAGTATGTGAATGTATGGAAATATCTTTGTAAAATTAATGTATGATGAGAAGAATAGCGTATAAGGTTTCCCTTTCTCTACATGCTTGCCAGTATTTATTGTTATAATTGTTAATATTAATATTATTATCAGTATAATTCTAAACAGGGTGAGGAGATGTTACATTATGTTTCCTGATGATTAGTGACATATATACATGTTAGTCATTTGTATTTCTTCTCATCAGAAATGTCTACTTAAATCTTTTTCATGTTTTGTAATAAAATTGTTTTATTATTATTGAGTTATTTGTGTTCCTTACATATTATATATATCAACCACATTTCAGATACTGAATTTATAATTATTTTCTCTCATTCTACTGGCTGTCCTTTCACTGTGTTGATTGTTTTCTTTGCTGTGAAGAAGCTTTTTAAGTTTGTTGTAATTTCATTTGTATACTTTTGGTTTTGTTGCCTGTACACTTAAGGTCTTATCTTTAAAATCCTCACTTAGACCAGTGTGATGAAGTTTTTCCTGTCGGCTTTCTTCTAGTAGTTTCAAAGTTTAAGGTTTTACTTTTTCTGGCAATACTGGGATTGAATTTAGGGCCCTGTGGTTCATAGGCAATTACTCTACCACTTGAGCATTCTCCAATCCTTTTTTTGCTGTTTTTAGTTTGTTTTTTCAGGTAGCATCTTGCACTTTTGCCTGAGTGGGCACTGAATTGCAATTTTCCTACATCTGCCTCCTTACTAGCTGGAATCTACTTACACTAGAGAAGTGTATTTCCAAACTTGAATTGTTTTGAGATAGGGTCTTGCTATTGTTCACCCAGGCTGCCTCAAACTGTGATCCTCCTATCTCCACTTCCCTAGTAGCTAGGATTACAAGTGCATGTTCCCATCCTGGCTGTTTAATCCATTTCAAGGTGATGTTTACAAGTGGTGAGAGGTAGAAGTCCAGTTTCATTCTTCTGTGTGCGGATATCCAATTTTCCCAGAAATATTTATTGAATGGATTGTCCATTCTCCAATGTATGTTCTTAGCACTTCTGTTGACAATAAGTTGTCTGTAAATGAATGGGTCTATTTCCAAGCTCTCTCTTCTGTTCCACTAGTCTCTGTTTTTTTACGGCAGTACAATGCTGATTTGAAAATAAAGATTTGTAGTAAGTTTTGAAATCAGGTAGAATATCATCCTCTTTGTTCTTTTTGCTCAAAATTGCTTTGATATTGGTGTCTTTTATTGCTCCATGCAAATTTTATGATTGATTTTTTTATCCTTTTACCAAAACCAGAAAGACCCAGTAAAAAAAAAACCACACACCAATATCACTAATGAAAATAAATTCCAAAATTCACTAAAAGTTCTAGTTAATAGATTGATTAGGGATTCAATAGCTCACCAAAATGATCAATCACCATTTACTAATGGAATTCATCCCTTGGATGTAAGGATGGTTGAACATATGCAAATCAATAAGTATGACACATTAAATTAACAGAATGAAGGAACAGATCATATAATCATTTTGGTAGTCATAGAAAAATTATTTGATAAAATTTGACAGTCCTTCATGATAAAAACTCCTAATAAGTTAGATATAGAAAGAATGTACCTTGACATAATAAAGAACATATATGGCAAATGCACAAATAGCATCATACTAAATAGACAAAAGTTCAAAATTTTTTCTCTAAAAATAGGAGAAGAAATGATATCCAATCTTGTCACTTTTATTTCAAATGGTTCCTGTTTGAATGTGAAGTGGTGGCCTTTTTCAAAAGCTCATGTTGAAAGCTTGGTCCTCACCTGGTGGCACTGTTATGGGCTGATTGGATTATAGGGCATTAAAGTCATCAGTGGATTAATTAATGAGTTAATATCTGAATATATTATTCAGATATTAGGTAGGACAGAGTTGGGGGAAGTAGATCACTGAGGGTGTGCATTTGAAGGGTATAACTTGTCTCCAGAACCTCCCTGTCAAATCTCTCCCACTCTGCTTACTGGTGCCATGAAGGGAGAATCTTTCTTCTGCTACTCCTCTACTGCTAAGCTGTTTCTGCCTTGCCACAGGCCTAAAAGTCATGGATCCAGCTGGCTGTGGACTTAAACCTCTGAAACTGTGATCCAAATGCATCCTTCCTCCCTTAAGTTATCTCAGGTAGTTTGTCACAGCAACAAAAAACTACTAACATAGTACTATAACATAGTACCATAAATCCTTGCCAGAGTCATTAGAAAACAGAAAGAAATCAAAGACTTCCAAAGTGAAAAGGAGAAAGTCAAATTGTCCCTGCTTGTAGCTGACATTATTTTACATAGAGAATACCATGTAGACTCAATTTAAAAAATGTTGCAACTAATAAATCAGTTCAGTAAAGGCTTAGTATGTAAAATCAGTATGCCCAAATAAAAACATTTATATACAATCTGAAAAGGAAATAAAGAAAACAGTCCATTTGTAATAGCTACCAAAAGCAAACCTTAATATTGAAACAAACTTCAGTAATAAATTTTTTCGAAGAGATGAAATCTGTCTATAATGAAAATTATAAAATATTTCTAGAAGTGATTGAATAAGACACAAGTAAATGATAAAACATCCTATGTTCAAGAATTGCAAGAATTAATATTGTTAATATTTCCATACTACCCCCAAAGATCATAGATTAAATATAATCACTTTCTTCTGATGACTTTTTTTAACAGAAATTTAAATTAAAATAGGTATTTTAAATCTGATTCTTTTCTTGGCTTCTTTTTGAAAAGTTCATTGTTAATGTAGAGGAAAGTTACTGATTTTTGTATTTTGATTTTGTATCCTGCAACTTTACTGAATTCATTTATTAGCTCTGACAGTTTCTGATGGAATCTTTATGGCTTCCATATATGAGATTATGTTGTCTGCAAGAACATTTAACTTCTTCCTTTCCTATTTGAATGCCTTTTATTTCTTTCTCTTGCCTAATTTTTCTGGTTAGGACTTCTACTACTATGCTGAATGGACATGTCAAGTGTGGGCATAACTGTTTCTGATCTTATAGAAAATGCTTTTGACTATGCTTAATATTTTTAGCTATACTTCTGTGGATATACTGCATTCATTGTGTTGAGATACATTCCTTTTTTAAAACCAAATTTGTTGAGTTTTTATCATGAAAGGATGTTGAAAGTTGCCAAATGATGTTTGGTATATATTGAGATGAATTTTGTCTTTCATTCTGTTAATGTGGTGCATCACATCTATCATTTGTGTATTTTGAGCTATGTTTTCATTCGAGGGATAAACCCTACTGGGTAATGATGAAAGATTCTTTTAATGGGTTGCTGAATTTGGTTTATCAGCATTATATTTAGGATTTTCACATTGATGTCTGGGAATATTAGCCCATATTTTCATTTGTTTTAGTATTCTGATCTGTCATGAAAATACTTTCCTGGTAAAATGAGTTTGTGGGCATTCCTCTCTATGCATTTTTTAAAAGAATTTGAGAAAGATTGAGATTCAGTTTTAAAATGTTTGGTAGAATTCAGCATTGAAGTTCCTGGCCTTTTCTCTGATGAAAAGTTTTGACTAATGATTCAACTCACTAATTCATTATTAGTCTGTTTAGATTTTCTATTTCTTCATGATTCAATCATAGTATGCTTTATATACATTTAGAAAAAAAATTGAACTTAATAGCCCATTATGGGAGCAACAAGAACTCCATCTGCTTTTTTCTTTTCTTTTTTTATTGTGCTGGGTGGGAGTACATTGTGGCATTTACAAAAATTCTTACAATGTATCAAATATATCACACTAGAATTTACCCCTCCACTGCTCTCCTTTAACACCCCTCCCCCATTCCTGCAACAGTTTCAAAAGGTATCATTTTTGCATTTACATACATGTATACACAGTATCTGCACTATATTCACCCTCCTACCCCCTTTCCCAGCCACCTTCCCCCTCTCACTGGTACCAACCCTCCCCTGCTCCCCTCCATGGGTAGGAACTGTTCCACCTTCCTATTCCCAAATTTTGTAGAAGAAATAAAGAAAAAATGACATTTTTGCTTGTTTGAGATAAAGGTAACTACACAGGGAGTTTTCTTGTGATATTTCCTTGCATGTATGTATTATAACCCCAATTGGTTCATCTCCTCTATTTTTCTTCATTCTACCTTAGTCCCCTTCTTATGGTGGTTTCAGCTGGTTTAAGAATTCTACAATAATTCTTGTATAGAGAGTTTATCAACCATATTCATTTTCTTAGTTTCCTTATTTTACACTACCACTCTTGTATATGATCTCTCCTTAGTGTGACCAGTATTTCATAATATTGCTGTATTTGTATTAGGTCTATATTCCACATATTAGAGAAAACATGTGGCTTTTGGCCTTCTGAGCCTGGATAACTTCACTTACAATGATATTCTCCAATTCCATCCATTTACCTGAAAATAACAAAATGTCATTCTCTTTTGTGGCTGAATAAAATTATATTGTATATAAATACCACATTTTCTTAATCCATTCATCAGTAGTAAAGCATCTTGGTTGTTTCCATAGCTTACCTGTTATGAATAGTGCTTCAATAAAGATGAGTTACCCAGTTTTTGACATAGTTGTTCGTAAGTTTTTCTTACGATCATTGTTATTTTTATGACATCATTTATAATGTCCTTTCTTTAATCTTTATTTTAAACACTCTCTTCTTATTCTATCTTATGTTTGCCAATTTTGTTTAAATTTTTCTTAAATCAGCTATTAATTTCGTAGATATTCTTTTGCTTTTCTGGTTTGTGTGCCATTTATTTCTGCACTAACCTCTATTGTTTCACTACTTCTACTAACTATGGCTTTATTGTTTTCTTCATTCCTAATTCATTGTGGTGTAATCTTAGGTAATTGAATTGAGATCTTCCTTTTTGCTGCTGACATTTATTGCTATGAGCTTACCCCTTAAACCTATTTTTGTTGTATCCCATTACTTTTGATGTGTTGTGCTTCCATTTTCACTTGTCTCAAGATACTTTAAAGTTTCCATTTCTTCTTTGATCCTTACCATTGAGTACATTATTTAATTTTCACATATTTGTGAACTTTCCAAAATTTCTTCTCTTACTGATTTCCAGTTTCATACCCTTGTAGTGGGAAAAGATACTTGATATTATTTCAATCTTCTTAAAATTGCTAAGACTTAATTTGCTGCCTAACATATAATCTATGCTAGAGCATTTTCTCCATACACTTGACAAGAATGTGTAATCCATTTTGTATGTCTCTTAGGTTTATTCATTCTTTAGTGTAGTTCAAGTTAAATGTTTCCTTTTTATTTTCTGTCAGATCTGTCTACTTTTGTAAGTGAGATATTAAGGTATTCTATTATTACTGCATTACAGTCTACCTCTCCCTTCAGATCCATTTGTACTTGCTTTAAACATTTAGGTATACAACTGGTCTACATTTCTTACTGGTTCTCATTCCTTGTATTGAAGTACAGGATAAAGTTCTAGTTCAATAAAATGGAGTAGTTTTTTTCCTTTCTGTGCCAGGCTTGAAGGCTTAGCAACTGGTTACTTTTTGAATTTACCATTTGGTTAAGGGAAATACTATGACCCTGAAGGGGGCACTTTTAGTTGACTACCTAATGTCTATTTGATGCTTGGAGTTTGAATCATTTGTAAGAATGAGTAAAAGTGGTTAATAACTTAATGAAGTAGAGAACACACAAACACTGGAACTGACTAATAAAACAGGAAGATGAGTCTCTCTTCATGCCAGAATATAGTTATTGAGTTAAATGACAGGCAAAACTCACAGGTATTGGAATGCAAAAACATTGTCTCTCTTTCTCAATAAAAAATACATTGAATCTTTGTAGATTAAGTGCATATCCAAAGTTACTTACAGTTCTTTTATATCTATATCTAGAGACTGCAATACTTTTACCATAAATTTACTATTTTATTACCGCAAAATATATTTGATGTAGAATTTATTCTCCTTAGTACCTTAGCCTTTTATCTTCTCAGGCTAGTACATTTACTCTGAACTTGTGATCTTGTTCTAGTAATTGGGCTCTTGCATTGGTTTTGGTTAGAAAATTAATGATTTTGTTCCTATCTTTTTACCTGAGTTCTGCTATAATTTTACATTTAGGTTTGTTTTCTAATGCGTCCTATTTGTAAGAAAAAATAGATTTGTAACAGTGACCATAAAGTTGAATCATGTAATCTGAAGGGTTAGAATAACAAATGAGTATTTCTATTTGCACAAGAACATAACCAGATGTCCACTTGACTATGTGAATGTAGGTCATTGCTGAAGCTAACAAGGAAAAAAAGTGCCTATACAGCAAACAAACTTGCATTATGAAAAACCTGATGCATTCATCAGGTTTGTACAAAATCAAAATCATGCTCAAAAATGTTTGTGTAATGAACAGCTCAGCATCTATTGAAATAATTTCTACTATTACAAAATGAGTGACAACTCAGAGATGTTGATCAAAGAATATACCTGCAATATCCTGGGATAAATGGAAAATGTGGTTTCAAATAGATTCTAATTTCATTGTTCTAGAAGGGCATTCTGGGCACTGGCAGTCCTTAAGAGTTTCTTAGATTATTCTAGTCTGCTTTAAGGTTAAGAACCATTAATATTGAAAAAATAGTATTAGAATTTTGAGGGAGATGCTATACTAATGTAACAATACTTTGTTATTGTAAGAGAGTTTTCATACCTAGTCAAAGCACATACCTACCATAAGAACAAAAATATGTTGAAGTTGGGTAAGGGTAGAAATATATTTCATTTTAGCATCAGTTCAAACTTCACTGGCAGATTCCTTCAACTGTTTGTCTTGATTTCCTTTTCTTTAGCCAGCTTTAAAATAGCTCTTTTCTGAATAAATGTAGTTATTTTCATGCACCTATCATTATAGCTGAAATCTTTATTATATATATTATATATACTATATGATATATAACATATATGCTATATACTATACTATGTATTACATATGTATATATACATATAATACTATGTATTAGGTATATGTGTTATATATACATAATATATATTATATTATATAGATATATGGGGTTTGCCTGAACTTCCTTAAGATATGCTAAGTTCTCGGCAGTCAAGGGCTTCCAAATTTTTATATTTGTCATTTGTATAATAAAATAATAGTTGCTTAATGAATATTTGCTGACTAAACATATATAGTAGTTCATAATCAATCTTTTCAACAATTAAAACTAGCCATTACTCCCTTATTAGTCTAAACAGTATGTATAGGCTATATATTACCTGATGTATCATGCTAGTGATTTTTGTACACCTTTATGCTATTATTACTTAAAGCCATATGAAAAATTATAATAAGATTATACAAAGAAGTATCATAAAGACAATTTCATAGAATTTTTACATTATATTTAGTTATGTTGCACAGAATGTAAGTAAAAATTTATCAGCAAACATTGCTTATTTCTCTCAATTTATTCAAGAATAATTCATCACCTAGGAATAATATCTTTTCTTCTTTTGCAGTGCCGGAGATATAAAACAAAGTCTTTCATATGCTAAGCAAGCACTTTGCCACTGAGCTACATTCATAGCCTTCTTTATATTTTTATTTTGAAACAGGGTCTCACTAAGCTGTCCAGGCTAGCTTTTAACTTCTGATCATTCTGTCTCTGCCTCCCAAGTAGCTGGGACTACAGGAATGTACTACCACATCCAAAAACATCTTTTGTTCCTATTTTCTGTTCCAATATTTCTAGGATAAAAATGAAAGGAAATGTCATATGCAAGGACATGTAGTATTATTCAAATCTTTCTTGAGAGCACTATGTAATTAGCAAATTTGACTCATCTCCTGTTGCAGAAGGCAATATGATTCAATGTTCTGTTTTGATCTAGGTTTCCATGGTTATATACTGCTGGAGTGGGCATAGGGTTAGCCAGGCATAGATGTTTATCCAAATAACATATAGCAATTGAAAGTCTGCTAATCTTTTAAAGCTAGGTATTATTTATTAACCATGAAATTATGTGTCAGGCTGCATACTGAAGAATTCACTTATACCTCATTTACAGGTCTGAAATATGGAAATTGTTTTCTCCTTGCTGTGGATAAGGCAACTGAATTTCAGAAAAGTTTAAGTGGTTTTCATAGTAGCTTAATAATGGAATGCAATAACTATTGGAAACCAAAAGGGAAGCAAAATAATGGCTTATAGATTAAATTCACAACTAATATTGTAAGTAGTACCATTTTGGAACTTGAATAGATTTTCTTTGAAATGATAATTTGGGGATATGTTAAAATATTTTATGATAATTATTCTTTCTAGAATCATTCAAATTACTTTAGTCTTTGTACTTTGAGTTAAACCAAATAAAGGATCATATAATTCTGACACTTTACATAGTGCTTTGTGAGGCTAAGTGTGTCTTTGCCTAGAAACAGAGCTTTGTGATGCTGAATTCACCACCAGAATAGGGAAACTCAAACAGCCCTGTAATTTACAATCTGTGTCAATGTATCAAAAGGAATATGATATATCACTGATGCTGTACTTTCTGGTCTTAAATTATGTTAAGCAACAAAATGTCAGAGATATCACATGCAAATACTATCAGAACTGTGGGTGAAAGATATCAGGAGGAAAGCTTACTGAATAATACCCGAAGTTTACAAAATAGTAAAATGAGTTCAATGGTACCCAATAAATTCACCAATAAAGGAAAAACTATATGATTTCAGAATTTAGGTGTTATGTGACACTAACCATGCTATATGCTGCATATTTTGCATTAGCTAGAAGCTATGTCAGGTACCCTTGAATGAGATTCTGGAGCTAAAATATAGCTAAGCATGCAGCAGGTGACACAGCAAAGGACATTCCTCTAAGAATCCAAAATGGTATGTTATGGCCAGTCCAGGGAAGATGTTCTTGAATTTGTTAGCTCCTCTAAAGAGAGCCTACTGCTGTGAATCTCATCTCTAATAGGTACTATTGAAACCATGCCTCTGGTCTAGCTATTGACAATGCATGTTTTGCCACACTGCTATTTCTGAAAACTGGGCTGTGTTTAACTTTGCTGGGCAGAGGGAGTTGTTTCCAGGAAGGAGGCTTAACAGATAACAGTTACCATAACCTTCAAGTAAATACTCAGTCTGAAAGATAATAGAGAACCTACTCACTTTGCCCAAAAAATCTCATGACTCTTCAAATTGCTCTTCTTTTCCATATGTTTTCTTCTGCTTTTACCCATTGAAAGGCCTACTCTTATGTCACTCTTCTCTACAGCCTTCTCTTATCTCTTAAGACAAAATAAATCTCTTTTCTTTTTATTTCCTAAACACTTTGTTGTTACTATTATTTACAGCAACTGTATTACAGTTGGTCATGATTAAACACGAATTCTCATTTTAATCTAAATGTAACAATAAAATATGAACTGCTGGCTGGTGATGTTGGTTATTGGTAGAGAGCTTGCATAGGATAGCCAGGCTGTAGTTTCAATCACCAGCACCAAAATCAAACAAAGAAGACAAAAATATGCTAGGTTACTTTTATCTCTTGTATGCCAGACTGCATTGCCTATAATGTACAAAACAGTGCATCTTGCTCAATGTCACATAGGTGTAAATGGAAAAACTAAGGTGAGAAATTAAGCTGCCTTATTCCTAACCTGCAGTCATTATGAAAGACCATTGGTTGGTATAATTTTGTTCTAATTCTCCTAAATATTTCTCTTCATAACTGACAAACTAATCAAACACATCTTGAGTAACTATTATGTTTCATAGTATAAATCACAGTTTCAACTTCAGCAGTTTGGGTATAATGTATTCCATTTGATTTAATGACTTTTGTGCTCTTTTCTTCAAAAAGATGCCTTCTGTGATGGTAAAACAAGTCAACTCATGGCAAACAGAGAGCTCTATCTATTTATTTTCTAATATTTTCCACTCAGATTTATGTGTGCATGTCTTTTTGTATTAATGCTTGTTTGTTTGTGTGCTCATGTGTGAGAGAGAGAAAGAAACAGGACTTCAGTTACATGCTTGAACATTTTACAAATGCCAAAGCTACTTTGCTTTTCATGAGAAATGCTATTTCAAACAAACATCACAGCAACATTTGTATTTCCCCTGAAGGAAATTCTTCCTTCCCACCATCTTATAAATTAATAACAAATTCTGTCCACTTCCAAAACATCAATAAATTGCAACAAATGTAGGATTTAGTCACAATCCAACTAATCTAATAAGATATATGATTTATAGATTACAAGTAAGCTAAGAGATGACTTTAGTAATCACCCCAACCAGAATGTTTATGATTCTAATATGGAGGGGACATTCATTTGGAAGTAGAAAAGATCATCCATATCAGATTAAAGATTAAAAGATTAAATTCAAGTTATTTCATAACTCAAGACCCTGTGCCTTGGAATGACTGATGTGTCAGTGGACAAAAGTTAAATGTCTTTGAGACCTCTCAGTAAGATAAGGAAGAGCACTAACTGAGGCTGCAAAAAACAGAGAATTGGTTAATACTTGCAAGCTTCTGAGCATCACAGCCTCCCCAAGATTAAATAAGAGATTCCTACTGAGAGTACTGTGATGTTCACCACAAATGGAATAAATGAAAATAATCTCTGATCTTGAGAATGCTTACTTGCTATGTAAATATATCTGGATCATGAAGGAAAAAGATGTGTTGAGAGATAGAAATAGAAGTTCAGTTATTCTCACTATATTTCAGAGAACTTGAAATTTTGAGAAATTATCAGAATTTATTACAATAATTTAAGAATGATAGTGTCACCACTATCTAAGTTTTATGTCCTCACTGTACTTACTTGTATTTTTATGTCCCTAAACCTTGGATTTTTGTGTCTAATATTATTCTCTAATTTAGTCTTTACATTAGACTAACCTAGAGAGCTTGTGAAAATTATGGCAAACAAGCTATATAAGCAAAATTTATCAGAATAGTATGGGAGACAGAAATGAGAAAAATCATCTTTAAAAATGGAAAATTTATATGTCTTTCTTCTGCTTAAATATGTGCTTTCCTTAAAGAATGATAATGTAATTCATCTTTGTATTGCTGACATAAAACAACACAGGTACATAGAAGATGCTCAGATAATACTAGTTGGAAAAGATCTAAGAACATTTAGAGAGAGATAAACACTCTCTTATTTTATTAAATATCCAAAGTTGATGTGGCATTCGCTCTGCTATGAATATTCAGTAGGTCTCGGGTAAGGGACGCAGCATACAAAGACTTGAAAGTAACACAGAGATGGAGAGATGCTATTTTAAGACTTGCGTTTTCTAATTATTAGAAATTGAATACTGGATATCATGTTCTATAGCTCATCTGAAGCCTGATTTCAGATAAGAATAGGTTTAAATATGATGTTTGTATGATGAATGATGAAATTAAACAGAAACTATGACATTCACTTAACGAAAGCAAATTACATAATGATTTGGGTCACAAGAAGTTTTACAGTGTTTGCTTTCTACCCTATATATCCCCAACCCAAATACAGCAATATGAGATTCTACATGGAAGCTCTGTGGGAGCAATAGTGATTACTGATTTATTTCATTTCAAGGCTCAGCAGCAGGCCAAGAACGTAAAAACTGCTCAAAAATATTTGATGCATGGATGAATAATTAGAAACACACAGGCTCCTTGGCTTAGAAACAAACTAGCTTGAAAAAGAACAAATAAGTAACTGGAACATAAAATATATCAGCAACATCTTGGAAATTTATATGGAAGAGTAAATGTGAATGCAGAATATTCAATTTTATGGACAAAGAGAAAGCTGCACAATTACAGAAAGTGAAATTGAAGAAGACCTGAGAGCTTATCAATTTCAGTCTCCCTTCAAGTATATACAGCACTTCAAGTACAGAGGTATAGGTCTCTCTTCTTCAGCTTTGTGACCAGTTCCTACCTGGTATTTTCCTTAAATACCTATAGTGTTAGGGAATTAACTGCCTCACCAAGAACACCATTACCTTTTTACAGTCGTAAATGTTAAAAATTAGGATGAGTTTATTGTGATATGCTTCCTTGTGGCTCCTACTTATCAATCCTTATCTTGTCTTCTGGAAGCACAAAACATAAACTGATTGTTTTCCTCTGTGGAAGTTCTTTCAATATTTGATGGAGATTCTCATAAAGATTCCTGATCTCTTCTAAAAACACATAGTTCATTTATTGTTTCATAATGGTCAAAGTAAATGATTTTTGATTTATCTTCCATCTCAGTCTTTGACACCCCAGACTTCCCTTTTAATTCCTATCTTACTACTTCTCTTTGTTGGTAGTAAAATTCTCAGTCATTAAAAATATGCAATGGGTTGAATTGCATCCCCTTCTCCCTAAGTTCATATGTTGAAGCCTCAGTTCCCAATGTGACTATATTTGGAGATAAGGGTTTTAAGAAGCAACTACAATTAAATGAAATAATAATGGTGGGGCCTTAAATTCCTTAAGATTGGAGTCTGTATAATAGGTAGAGACATCAATCAATGTACGTTTACAGAGAAAAAAACGTGATGACACAGCAGGAATGTTGTCATCTATAAGCCAGGAGAGAGACCTCAGAAGAAACCAATCTTGCTAACATTTTAAAAATTTTTATTTTATTTTTTATTTCATTGTTTTCACATTTACTTACATGTGTATACATTGTTTGGGCC
Source organism: Castor canadensis (assembly GCF_047511655.1). NCBI lineage: Eukaryota > Metazoa > Chordata > Mammalia > Rodentia > Castoridae > Castor > Castor canadensis. The sequence goes on along the minus strand of NC_133405.1, from coordinate 73,323,503 downwards.
AGTTCTCCTCCCTCCCCCTCGCCCCATGCTTCCAGGCAGAACCTGCTCTGCCCTCTTGTCTTAGATTTTGTTGAAGAGAAAACATAAGAGATATTAAGAAAGACAGCATTTTTCTAGTTTGAGATAAAGATAGCTATATAGAGAGATTCCTAGTGTTGTTTTCATGCACATGTGTATTACAATCCACACTGGTCCATGTCTACCAGACATCTTCACTACTTCCTAGTTCCTTTCCCATAGTGGCCTCTGCTAGTTTAGGATTATTCTATTTGCTTCTATACATTGAGCACACCAGCCACATTCAAGTTTTTGGTCTCCTTCCCTTTCCCTATCCCTCCCTTGGGCAGTCTCCACTTAGTGTGTAACCCATGTTCAATAATATTACTGCATTTGTTTTAGGTCTGTAATCCACACATGAGGGAGAACATGAAATTTTTGGCCTTCTGACCCTGACTAACTTTGCTTAAGATGATGTTCTCCAGTACCGTCCATTTACTTAGGAATAACAAAATTTCATTCTTCTTTGTGATTGAATAAAATTCCATTGTTTATAAATACCACATTTTCTTAATCCATTCATCGGTAGTGGGACATCTTGGTTTTTTTCCATTCCTAATAGGTTGGCTATTGTAAATAGTGCTTCAATAAACATGAGTGTGCAGGTGCTTTTGTAATAATTTGAGTCATATTCCTTCAGGTATATCCCTCGGAGTGGTATTGCTGGATCATATGGCAGACCTATGTTTAGTTTTTTAAGAAGCCCCATATTGTTTTCCAAAGTGGTTGTACTACCTTACTTTCCCATCAGCAGTGTATGAGCATTCCCCTTAATGGTAGCTATTCTAACAGGGGTGAGGTGAAATTTTAGTATGGTTTTGATTTGCATTTCCTTTATGGCCAGGGATGGTGAGTAATTGTTCATGTGGTTTTTGCCATTTGGACTTCTTCCTTTGAAAAAGTCCCGTTTAGTTCAGTTGCCCTCTTCTTTATTGGGTCATCGTTCTCTTAGGTGAGTTTACTTTTTTGAGCTCCCTTCCTTTGAAAAAGTTCTGTTTAGTTCAGTTGCCCACTTCTTTATTGGGTCATTGATCTTTTGGGTGAGTTTAGTTTTTTGAGCTCCCCATATATTCTGGGATTACTCCCTTGTCTGATGTATAGTTATCAAATATTTTCTCTCACTCTGTGGGTGGTCTCTTAAATTTAGAGACCATTTCTTTGGTTGTGCAGAAGCTTTTTAATTTTACGTAGTACCATTTGTCCATCCTTTCTCTTAGTTGCTGGGCCACTTGAATTCTACTGAAAAAGTTCTTGCCTGTACATATTGCTTCCACTGCCAACATCTTTGTTTTTAGATTTCTAGCATCCATAACTATGAAAGAATAGTTTTTTGGTTTAAGAAATCCATCCTATGTTATTTTGTTTTGGCAGTCCCAGCAAACTAACACAATTGCCTACTGGCTGAGCAGCCTGTATAATAAGTATACCCGAGAATTCACTTCATTAGGCCTTGGATATTCATATTGTGTATTATGATATGGAAACAAATGCTTATCAAAGTTTGTACATTTTGAGGCAGATCATTTTTTGGAGGGAGCACATACAGAAATTGGAAATTGAATATCATAAAAATATCAGAATTCATATGCCTTCCACAATGTCTTGAAAGTTATACTTCAGTATGTGTGCAACTCAGTTGGAAGAATGATTTGAAGTCTTATTTTCTACCATTGATATAATTCTTGTTCAATCACTTATTAGTTATATGAACTTAGTATCTCCATTATCACAGCTATAAAGCAGAGATGATGATAGCTCTAACACCATCAAGTTGTTCTGATAGCTAAAATAGTATGTATAGGAAATAGTATGCTTTGCCCCCTTAAGCCATTTTTCTTCCAGATTCTAGGCTCAATGTTGAGTCAAAGGACCTTAATTGTCATTACTGCTTCCATTCTAACAATGCAAATAAAGGGTTTCATGAAAAATTGTGGCAATGTTCAAAAAATTCAAGTGATTTTCTTTCCAAGAAGAGGCTTGGGAAAGGAGCCTTTACCTCAATCTCATTCAGCATAGGCACAATTGCTTAATACTTCAAATTCAGGTACTAGATTATCATTATATTGAATACCTCATTCACACAACATTGGCTTGTCTTTAATCTAAGCACCTGAGGGAGACAAAAACTTGTATTTAAACAATTTGTGTTTTAAAAAACAATCAGCGCATGTGTTTAAAAATATTATTCTTAGGGCTAGCAGAGTGGCTCACAAGCAGACATGAAGACCAGTGGAACAGAATAGAGGACCTGGATATGAATCCATGCAACTATGCTCACCTAATCTTTGACACAGGTGCCAAAAGCATATGATGGAGAAAAGACAACCTCTTCAACAAATGTTGCTGGGAAAAGTGGTTATCTGCCTGCAGAAAACTGAAACTTGATCCATGCGTGTCACCTTGTACTAGTGTCAACTCGAAGTGAATTAAGGACTTTAATATCAGACCTGAAACCTTGAGGATAGTACAGGAAAGAACAGGGTATACACTGGAACAAAGACTTCCTCAGTAGTACTTAAGCAGCCCAACAACTAAAAGAAAGGAAGGACAAATGGGACTATGTGAAATTAAAAAGCTTCTGCACAAAAAAAGAAATGGTCTCTAAATTGAAGTGGTCATCCACAGAATGGAAGAAAATTTTTCCCAGTTACATCTGAAAAGGGGCTGATAACCAGAATATACAGGGAGCTCAAAAATCTACACTCCCCTCCCCCAAAATCAATGATCCAATAAAGAAATGGGTAACTGTACTAAACAGAATTGTTTCAAAGGAAGAAGTCCAAATGGCTAAAAAACACATGAACAAATGCTCACTGTACCTGGCCATAAAGGAAATACAAATCAAGACCACACTAAGATTCCACCTTACTCCAGTTAGAACACCACCACCACCAAATGTTAGTGAGGATGAAGGAAAGAAGGAACCCTCATACACTTCTTGTGGAAATAAAAGGTAGTACAACCACTATGGGAAACAATATGGAGGCTTCTTAAAAAAGTAAAAGTGTATGTTCCATAAGACCCAGTAATACAACTCCTGCGGATATACATTAAGGAATGTGACACAGGTTACTACAAAGGCACTTGTACACCCATGTTTATTGCAGCACTATTCATAATAGCTAAGTTGTGAAAACAACCAAGATGCCCTACTACCGATGAATAGATTCAGAAAATCTGGTACTTATGCACAATGTAATTTTATTCAGCCACGAAGAAGAATGATAATATGACATTCACAGGTAAATGGATGGAATTCACTTAAGAACATCATCTTAAATGAAGTTAGTTGGGCTCAGAAGACCAAAAATTATGTGTTCTCCCTCATGTGTGGATTATAGATGTAAAACAAATGCAATAATATTATTGGACATGGGTCACCCACTAAAGGGAGACCTGTATGGGAGGGATAGGGAAAGGAAGGAAACCAAAAACTTGAATGTGGTTGATGTGCTCACTGTATAGGAGTGAATATAGTAATTCTAAACTGGCAGAAGCTGCTGTGGGATGGGTACTAGGAAGTAGTGAAGAGGCCTGGTAGAGATGAAATAATTTGGTTGTAATACACATAGGCATGGAAACAACACAAGGAATCTCTCTGTATACCTATCTGTATCTCAAACTAGCAAAAATGCCATGTTTTTCTTATTATCTTTATGTTTTTTCTTCTACAAAATGGGAGAACAAGAAGACAGAACAGGTTCTGCCTGGAAATGTTGGGGAGAGGTGACCCAAATAATGTGTACACATGTAAGTAAATGCAAAAATGATAAAACAATAAAAGTCCATATAATCAATAAAAAATTGTTCCTAATTCTTCATAGGAATATTATTAACTGAAATCTGAAGTCCTGTCAAAACAAGACAAAGCAATATTCATTCAATTTTTAAGAAGATGACAAAATAGTAAAATGTTTTTTTCATGAGGCAACATCTGTGCCTGGAATTAGCTAGGTTCTAAGTGCAATTATCTATTCAGTTCTCAATTTAAGAGTGCAAAGAACATTGAAACACACTTTAAGTCATCAGTTTCTGCCTTATTTATATTCATTTTGATGCTTCCATTTAACATTAAAAACACGGTAGGAATCGTTTTATTTTCTCCTTTTGAAATTTCTATATTCCACTTCTGAACTCAGAATGTAACAATATGGAGCATTTTCCATAAGTTGATGAACTATGCTACTTTGTAAAGTTATCTTTTCTGTAAATATTTTCACGTTTCACATGTCTACGATGGTTTTATGATCCTTTGTAGTGTTCTGATTTTTTTTATAATGGTTCCTCTTTCATTTCTGAATTTATTTATCTTAGTCTTTTTTTCTTAGCTTAGCTAAAGATTCATTAATTTTGTTTATCTTTTTAAACAACTGTTACATTAATCTTTTTATTGTTTTTCTGCTCTGATCTTTGTTATTATCTTCCTTCTGATAAATTTTGGCTTTATTCTTATTGTAGTTCCTTTGGGTGTAACACTAGGCTATTATTTGAAATCTTTTTTTGATGTGGGCATTTATTGTTATGAACTTTCCTTTTAGAACTAATTTGTTTCATCTCATAAGTTTTGATAAGCTGTATTTTCATTTTCATTTGTCTCCAGAGTTCATATTCCTCCCTTGCTAAAATTTTTTCCATACCCTTAGAATAACATTCACACACCTTGAAATAATCAATGAAAAGCAACTAGACAGTTTAGTTGTACAAAACAAGACATGTTTTAGATTTAAAGGGAGAATATTATAATTAGCTAGTTTCATGCTGTGTTGGGGCACTGTTGACCTAATAGCACAATATACAGGCAAATCTCACTTGACTTTTTTCAAATGGATGAACTGAGTCTCAGAGACAGCACATGATTTTCTCAAGTGATGTCTTAGTAGAATTATAACTAATACTCAGATTTTCTGACTTCCAGAAAACCAGTACTTTCAATGACTCATTGATACTAAGTTCATCCCTGATTTAGCCATGTATAGCACAACTTACTCTTCAGCATACTCTCTCCATTCCACCCCACCCCAGACATGGGAGTTATGATCTGACAGAGAGCCATTATTTAATCATGATGATTTTTAGGGTTGTGATACACTGTGTCTATTATAGTGTTTAAAATATGTGTAAGACATGATAGGTGGCCAATGCATTTTATTATGAATTTATCGATGGCTTTCAAATTTAATAAAGGAGGAAATAGAACTAGATTTTTGCTAGTAAATTAGAATGTAGGCTTTATTTGGACAAGGACTTTGTCCTATTTGTTGCTGTGCCTTTAATGTTTAGCATAATGCCTAGCACATAACAGGTAATCAAAAATATTTGTTGAAACAATTAAAAGGAGGAGAAATAACTTTCTACAAAGCCTGTTGCTAGTAAGTTGCAGAACCAGGACATAGAACAATTTCAATCATATAGTGGTTATCATACAACTTCCCTCACAAAGTAAATCATATTTATATTTCTATTTGTTTATTTTTCTATACTTAAAAATGTGAACTGATACATAATTGTGCATATTTATTGGTTTAGTGCGATATTTTGACACATGCATACAATGTGCAATGATCAAATTAGGGCAACTATTATATCCATTACCTCAAAAAATTTATCATTTCATTGTGCTGAAAATATTCAAAATCTTTTCTTAGCTACCTTCAAATATAACTATAGTTACCCTACTATGCAATAAAAAGCTAAAACTTAATATCCCTATCTATTTTGTATTTCTTTCCTAGCCCTTCTATATCCCCAGTCCCTGCCTTTTTCAGCTTTTTGCTAACCACTATTCTACTCTCAACATCCATGAAATCAACATGTGGTATTTTCCTTTTTGTGACTGGCTTATTTCAGTTAGCGTAATTTTCTCCAAGCTTATCTATGTTGCCACTAGATTCTACTTCTTGATTTTAAAAATCTGCATATTTTGCTTATCAAGTCAATTTTACTGTATGAAAATTTTGCTCGAAAGTAAACAAAATATTCCCTAATTTTTTGTTTTTCTTTATTTATCAAATTTCATTCACCCAAAATTTACTTAAATTTATATAGCACCAACTGGGTCGTGAATAAACCACATACCTGCTCTTTGGGAACTTCTTGTCTAGATCAAATACATAGGAAAGTGCAGTAGTTCAGCAAATAGGGAAACATAAGGGTAGGAATGATGAGAGTTAAAGTATGTTTAGTTCTATAGCCTTCATAGGTTTTCAACAATTTTGGAGCTCAGCACTCTGAAGTCACTGAATATTGAATTATTATATATTCATCATTTCAGAAAATTATGTCACCCATACGAATACCCTTTGTGATAGTTGAGTCACCAAATCTATGTTCTGACATACATTGGTAAAGGCAAAATTTGTTTAAAATATCTAAGGCTAGAATTGAATCCAGTCTTATATATAAATATATGGTATTTTTAAAGGTTCTAAAGTACATTGAATATGCAAGCAGAGTAAAATGAATAAATTCAGGAAAATTGCAGCTCATTTTCTTTGGAAATTTACTAAAGTATTTTCATCATTTCAGAAAATTATGTCACCCACAGCAATACCCTTTGTGATATTTGGGTCACCAAATCCATGTACTTGTATTATCTATTTTGTAACTTTGCTTTCATAAAAATTCTACATTTACTCACAACATTTGACATTTTAATTTTCTTATACTGTAGTCGTGCCAAAGCATTTACCTATTGGACTGCATGTAATTTTACCTTCCTTGCATTTTTCCTTTACCTCATTTCAAAACTATTATGTTGATATGTTTAAATCTAATATGGGTAGTTAGACTATATTATGTGTAAAGTACATTTCAGAATAATAAATGGGGACATTATGGCATATAATTATGTCTCAATAAAATATTTTAAAAGGCCTTATATTTTTGAAAAACATTGGTTAATTCATTTAGGCAAATTGTTTACTACAAAAAGGAGCTTTGTTGAGCTTTTTATTTCTGAACTACACTGTTTCAAATAGACTAGGCAAGTCGATTTCATTACTGAATTCTGCCCAAATTGTCATGCTAGTTTTCTTTAGACATGCTTCAATAACAGAAAGAAACTGGAAATGAAATTCGTAGCCAAGACAACTTATTTAGATTGTGGTTACAAGGAAGTAGAATTCAGAAATCCATGTCAACTTCAATGTTAAACTCTTTAAAACTTTGAGAAGGTTGTAATGCACCAATCTTTAAGAAGAGTTTGGTCTACTGTGGACAATCACATCCATATCGTTATGTCACCACTATTAATAACATGTTCTTCAAGTATTTAAGGGGTTTTTGTAAATGTAATCACTATTTTCCAGTGAAATAGTTCTCCCCTGACACTCACTTCACATTAGAAGATTGGAACAAAGAGACAGCCAGTTCTTGAATTAATACACCCATTGTGGCTGATGTTTATTTTCTAATGATTGTAAATGAGTGGGATATTTCAGTAATGACTATGTGCTCAGTAAGTAGTGAGGCTCATTGTCTTTTAATTGTACATATTTGGTAAATTAGTTTTAAAGGTCACATTAATATTTGTTTATGGCAACCTACATGCAGCCTCTTATAAATTTGTTTTATTAATAAAATTCAACTATCATATTTTGATCAGTGGAAGAATAAGTTATAATCTATTGGTTAATATACTACTATTTTTGGAAGTGTTTTGGAAAAAGTCTGTCTTCACTGTGTATTATTAGAATCCAAGCTTCATGTCATACATTAAAATCATCCTCATTTCTCTCATTTCTCTTAATAATTGTGGTATTTAGAGGTTCATAGTGCCTTACAGCTTTAGTATGTTTATTAGTTACATACGGCTACCATAACAAATTACCACAAATTTGGTGACCTTAAAAAAACAGAAATGTTTCTCACTTGTGTCTGGAGGCCAGAAGTCTGAAATCAAGGTGTGTCAGTGCTATGCTACATCAAAATGATATAAGATATTATCCTTACTTGCTTCTTCCAGCTAAGGTGACTTAAAGAGTTTCTTCACTTATTGTCTGTGCCTTCCATCCCCCAGCAGCCACTGATACACTCTATCTCCTTATATATAATGTGAATTTTCTAAACTTTTCGAAAATATCACCATACATCATGTACTGCTTTTATCTGGTTTCTCTTGCTCAGAATAATTATTTTTGAGCTTTGTCCATGTTACAAAAAGTAGTGCATTCCTCTTTATTGTTGAGTAGCATTACATTACCTTGTGTGGATGTACCACAATAAACATATTCATTCATCTGTTGATGGATTTTTGGATTGTTTCTGATATTTTATGAATACAAATGAAGCTTTTATCTACATTTGTTTATAAGTCCTTCACGATCATATGTTTGCTGACATCTAAAAGTGTAATAAATGGACCTCATTTAACTGTACATTTACTTTTTTGTGAAATTTCAAAAAATGATTTACAAAATAATTGCACTAGTCTTCATTCCTAATATTAATATAAGAGAGTCACTGGTTCCCTATATCATTGCCAACATATGGTATTGTTAGTATTTTAAAAAGTTTTACTAACAGATTTTAGAAATAAATTTTTAAAATTCAGGAAAAAAGTTTTATCTTGAAATAAGTTTAAACTCTCTCAGAAATTATAAAATTAGAAATAATATTTCTATAATCTTTCATTCAGCTTCCCCTAGTGATGGCATCATACATAATCATAGTATGTTTATCCAGTTAAGAAACTGACATTTGTCAAATAATACTGGCTAAACTCTGGGTGCTATTTGGATTTTACATGCACTATCTTTTTATGGTCCATAAAATGGAGTCACATTAGAAATTTGTATAGCTTCTGCCAGAATTGCTTTTTCACCCTAAATAATGTCCTTTTAAACCATCATTTTATAGAAATATCTTCTTCGCAAACATGGAATCTGGCTGCCACTAATCTGTTCTCCTTCATTATAACATTTTCATTTCAGAATATTATAAAATGGAATCATAATCATACAGTATGTAATTATTTTAGCTTTCCCAACCAGACCATTCTCTTGATATTTAACCAAGTTTTGCGTTTACTAATAGTTTGTGCATAGTGCATAATATGGATCTCCATGGCTTGTTTAATCCACTCATCCATTGTAGGTCATTGGGTTATTTTGGTTTTGGCTATTAAAAATAAAGCTGACATGAACATCATGTGCAGATTTTTGTAGAAACATGTTTTTATTTATCTAGTTTAAATTCTTTAGAGTGGGATTATAGATTCCCACTCATTATAGTGGGTAACTATATGTTTAACTTTATAAAAATATAATACTGTTTCTAGAGTGGCTGTAATTTTAATTTCTACCAGAAAAATAATTTAGGGAGATTCACTCTATATCTTGTGAGGCAGAAGGTACTCTATCACTTGAATCACTTTACCAGCCCATATCAGTATTTTTAATTTTACCATTTAAATAAATTTTAGTGGTATCTCATCAGGACTTTAATTTGTTTTTCCTTAATGACTAATTATGAAGAACATCTTTTCATGTACTTATTTGACATCCATATATCATATTTTTAGTACCTGTTTTCTAATTGAATCATCTATCTACCTATCTATCTACCTATCTATCTATCTATCTTTTGTTGTATATGGGATTTGCAAATATTTTTCCAATACCTGTTTGGTAGAGTGGACCCTAATTATCTATGGGTGTATGGTTTCAAGGCGAGTGTCATTGAAGAAATACTACAAATGCTCAGGATGCATAGAATTCAGCATGCCATCCTTAGAATCCATAATGCCATCTAACTTCCACTAAAGACATGTCTCCTTTGAATGAATTGAAATTTTCACTTTATCACTTCAATTAAACACATGAATTTTTACCTTGCTTTTTGCGTACCATTTGCTTTTATGGGATGCATAATTTATTTTCACAAAATTAAGGGCAGGAAACAGTAGATAACAATGATTTATACACAAGTGACAATAACATAAGACTGACCAAGACCTTCTCTTCGTAAACTGAGCTGTGTACTGCATGTGTGAAACTAAAACTTTTGTTTTTGAAATTTCTTTTGATTTTTTAAAAATGATTTTTGAACATGATTGCTCAAAACTATGTGTAATAAGTCTGCAAATAAGAAAAGCTTACTATATTTTCATTCACTCAACAATGTCTTTCACACAGCAAAAGCTTTTAATTTTAATGATGCCCAATTTATCAGTTTATTTCTTTTATGGATCATGGTTTTGATGTTATTTCTATGACTTTTTCATTAAATCATAGATCATGATGATTTTATCCCTTGCTTTCTTCAAATGTTTTAGCTTTAAAAATATAAAGATTTTATATTTTGCATTTAGATATATGATTTTTTTCTGAGTTAACTTTTGAATTAGGTATGATCTTAAATATGTTTACATTTGTTTTGTAACTTAATGTGTGATTAATCCCAGAGAACTTTCAGTGTATAATTGATAAAATGTGTACTCGTTGTTGAGGAGACCGTTATGTTTATGTCTACTATAGTTTCTTGGCTTATTGTTTTGTTCAAGACCTCTATTTCTGTATTTATATTTTATGTAGATATTATACATTATTTAAAACACTATAAGAGTATTTTAATACAACAGCCTGTTACTTCCTTCAATTCTGCTAAACTTTTCATACATTTTCAAGTGTTATTATATATGTAAATATTTACAACTTTCATATATTCCTTTTCTATTGACACTTTAATTATTGCATTCTGATATTTTCTGTAACTTCTATTTTATTTAATGTCTATTTTACCAGATGATAGTATTCCTATTCTCCTTTAGTTGTTATTTCCATGCAATGTCTCTTTTTACCTTTTCACTTTGTCTATTTGTGTCTTTGGAAATGAAGTGAAGTTTTTGTAGATGGTATAGAGTTTGATCATTTGGTTTTGTAGCCATTCTAATAATATTTCTTTTTATTAGAAAATTTAATCTATTGACCTTAAAAATAGTTACTGAAAAAAGTTGACTTATATTATTTGGATATTTGTTTTCTGTTTGCCTTATTTGCTTTTTCTATTTGCCATATCTGCTTTTTGTTTCCTCTTTTCTTCATTACTCCATTTTGTGTTTAGTTGAATTTTTGTAGTGAAAAGTTTTTTTTTTGATGCATTTACTCATATGTGCATACATTGTTTGGGCCATTTCTCCTCTACCCCCTCACACTCCTACCCATCCCTCTCATTTCCAGGCAGAACCTGCCTGCCCTTTTCTCCAATTTTGTTGAAGAGAAGACATAAACAATAATAAGAAAGACAAAGCATTTTTGCTAGTTGAGGTAAGGAGAGCTATACAGAGAGATTCCTAGCATTGCTTCCATGCACAAGTGTATTACAACCCGAATTGATTCATCTCTGACTGACTTCTTCAATACTTCCCAATCACCTTCCCATATTGACCTCTGTCATTTTAAGGTTGCTGTATTACCTCCTCTGCAGTGGGGATGTCAAGCACTTTCAAGTTTTGGGTTTCCTGCCTATCCCCATTCCTCCTGTATGTGCTCTCCCCTTAGCGTGTGACCCAAGTCCAAAAACATTGCTTCATTTGCCCTAGAGCTAAAGTCTGCATATGAGGGAGAAAATACGATTTTTGGTCTTATGAGCCTGGCTAACCTCGCTCAGGATGATGTTCTCCAGCTCTACCCATTTAATTGCAAATAATAAGATTTCATTCTTCTTCATGGCTGAGTAAAACACCATTGTGTATAAATACCACATTTCTTTTTTTTTATATATTTGGTTTTTAAAAATTGTTTTAAATTCATTTATTCACATGTGCATACATTCTTTGGGCCATTTCTCCCCCTTACTCCAACCCCTTCACCCCCCACGCTCCCTCGCTTCCAGGCAGAAACTGTTCTGCCCTTATCTCTAATTTTGTAGAAGAGAAAACATAAGCAATAATAAGACAAAGCATTTTTGCTAGTTGAGATAAGGATGGCTATACAGAGAGGTTCCTACCATTACTTCCATGTACAAATGTGTTACATCCCAAGCTGATTCATCTCTAACTGATCTTTCTCTAGTTCCTGATCCCCTCCTCACATTGACCTCTGTCACTTTAAGGTTTCTGTATTAGTTCCTCTGCAGTGAGGACATCAAATACTTTCGTGTTTTGGGTTTTTTACCTATCCCCATACCTCCTATATGTGTTCTCCCCTTATCATGTGAACCAAGTCCAACCACGTCACTGTATATTCCCTAGATCTAAAGTCCACATATGATGGAGAACATATGATTTTAGGTCTTTAGAGCCTGGCTAACCTCACTCAGAATGATGTTCTCCAGTTCCATTCATTTGCTTGCAAATGATAAGATTTCATTTTTCTTCATGGCTGAGTAAAATTCCATTGGATATAAATACCACATTTTTCTCGATCCTTTCATCAGTAGTGGGGCATCTTGGCTGTTTCCATAACTTGTCTATTGTGAATAGTGCTGCAAGAAGCATGGGTGTGCAGTTGACTATGAAGTAACCTGTGTCACAGTCTTTTGGGTATATCCCCAGGAGTGGGATTGCTGGATCAAATGGCAGATCTATATTTAGACTTTTTTAAAGCCTCATGTTGTTTTCCAGAGTGGTTGCACTAGCTTCCATTCCAACCAGCATTGTATGAGGGTACCTTTTCCCCACATCCTCACCAACAACTGTTGGTGGTGGTGTTTTTGATGATAGCTATTCTAACAGGGATGAGGTGGAATCTTAGTGTGGTTTTGATTTGCATTTCCTTTATGGCCAGAGATGGGGAGCATTTTTCATGTGTTTTATATTTGCCATTTGAATTTCTTCTTTTGAGAAACTTCTGTTTGGTTCAGTTGCCAATTACTTTATTGGTTCATTGATTTTGGGAGAGTTTAGTTTTTTGAGTTCCATGTATACTCTGGATATCAGTCCTTTCTCTGATTTATAGCTGGCAAATATTTTCTCCCACTCTGTGGGTGTTCTCTTCAGTTTAGAAACCATTTCTTTTGTTGTACAGAAGTTTTTTCAATTTTATGTAGTCCCATTTATCCATTCTTTCTCTTAGTTACTGAGCTGCTGGGTGTCTATTGAGGAAGTCCTTGCCTATACCTATTGCTTCCAGAGTATTCCCTGTTCTTTCCTGTACTGACTTCAGAGTTTCAGGTCTGATGTTAAGGTCCTTGATCCATTTTGAGTTGATACTAGTACAGGGTGATAAACATGGATCTAGTTTCAGTTTCTTGCAGATGGATAACCACTTTTCCCAGCAACATTTGTTGAAGAGGCTGTCTTTTCTCCATCATATGTTCTTGGTGCTCTTGTCAAAAATAAGGTGGGCATAACTATGTGGATTCATATCCAGATCCTCTATTCTGTTCTACTGGTCTTCATGTATGTTTTTGTGCCAGTACCATGCTGTTTTTATTGCTATTGCTTTGTAATATAGTTTGAAGTCAGGTATTGTGATACCTCCAGTATTGTTCTTTTTGCTGAGTGTTGCCTTGGCTATTTGCATCTCTTGAGTTTCAAATGACTTTAGGGTAGATATTTTAATCTCTGTCGTGAATTTCATTGGGATTTAGATGGGAATTGCATTAAACGTGTGGATTGCTTTTGGTAGTATAGCCATTTTTACTTTGTTGATTCTACCAATCCATGAGCATGGGTGATCATTCCACCCTCTCTAGTTTTCCTCAGTCTCTTTTTTCAGGGATTTGTAGCTCTCTGTGTAGAAGTCATTCACATCCTTTGTTAGGTATACTCATAGGTATTTGATTTTTTTTTGAGGCTATTGTAAATGGAATTGTTTCCATATATTCCTTCATAGTTTGTTCATTGTTGGTGTATAGAAAAGCTAATGATTTTTCTAAGTTGATTTTGTATCCTGCCACCTTGCTGTAGCTGTTTATGGTGTCTAGGAGTATTTGGGCAGAGTTTTTGAGTCTTTAAGATATAGGATCATGTCGTCTGCAAATAAGGATATTTTGACAGCTTCTTTAACTATTTGTAATCCTTTTGTTTCTTCTTCTTGAGTAATTGGTTTAGCTAGGAAGTTCAGTACTATGTTGAATAGGAGTGGGGAGAGTAAGCAGTCTTGTCTCATTCCTGATTTTAGGGGAAATGGTTTCAGTTTTTCTACATTAAGTATGATGTTGGCTATATGTTTGTCATATACAGCCTTTACAATGTTGAGGTACATTCCTTCTATTCCTAACTTTCTTAGAGCTTTTATCATGAAGGGGTGTTGGATTTGTCAAAGGCTTTTTCTGCATCTATTGATATGATCAAGTGGTTTTTGTCTTTGCTTCTGTTAATGTGCTTTGTTACATTTATTGTTTTTCATATGTTTAACCACCCCTGCATCCCTGGGATAAAGCCGACTTAGTCATCGTGAATGATCTTTCTGATTTATTGTTGGATTCAATTTGCCATTATTTTATTATGGATTTTTGTATCAATGTTCATTAAGGAGATTGGCCAATAGTTCTCCTTTTTGGAGGTGTCTTTGTCTGGTTTTGGGACGAGTGTAATGCTGGCTTCATAAAATGAGTTATGCAATGTTCCCTCCCTTTCCATTTCATGGAAGAGTTTAAGGAGAGTTGGTATTAGCTCTTCTTTTGAGGTCTGGTAGGATTTAGCAGAGAATCCATCAGGTTCTGGACTTTTCTTTTGAGGAGGCACTTTATTGCTGCTTCAACTTCATTTTGTGTCACAGATCTATTCAGGTGAATAATGTTCTCTTGGTTCAATTTTGCATGGTCATAAGTATCTAGAAAATTCTCAATTTCTTTAACATTTTAAAATTTATTAGAATATATGTTCTCAAAGTAGTCTCTGATGAATTCCTGGATTTCCATGCTGTTTGTTGTTATCTCCCCTTTTGCAGTTCTGATTTTACTGATTTGGGTTTTTTTCTCTCCTCATTTTAGTCAGGTTTGCCAGCGATATTTCAATCTTGTTTATTTTTTCAAAGATCCAGCTTTTTCTTTCATTAATTCTTTGTAACTTTTTGTTTGTTTGCTTCTATTTCATTAATTTTGGTCCTTATTTTTATTATTTCTCTCCTTCTGCTTGTTTTGGGACTTGTTTGTTTTAAGAGCTTGAGATGTAGCATTAGGTCATTTGAGATCATTCTGTCCTTTTAATATATGCATTCATGGGTATAAACTTTCCTCTTTGGACTGCCTTTGCTGTGTCTCATAGCTTCTGCTAGGTTGCGATTTCATATTTATTAACATCCAGGAACCTTTTAATTTCCTCATTTATTTCATCAATAACCCATTGATCATTGAGCAATGTGTTGTTCAGCTTCTAATTGTTTGATGTTGTCTACTGTTGTTTTTGTTGTTGAGTTCTAGTTTTAATGAATTGTGATCAGATAGAATGCATGAGATTATTTCTATTTTCTTATATTTGCTGAGGCTTGCTTTTTACCATAAGATATGAACAATTTGGAGAAGGTTCCAAGGTCTGCTGAGAAGAATGTAATGGTGTGGCAGTTGGATGAAATATTCTGTAGACATCAGCTAGGTCCATTTGATCTGTCATGTCATTAAGTTCTAGAATTTTTAATTGAGTTTTTGTTTGGATGACCTATCTATTGTGGGTAGGGAGGTATTAAAGTCTTCCACTACCACTGTGTTGGAGTCTATATATGCTTTTTTAATTCCTTCAGAGTATGTTTGATGAAAATGCATGCATTAACATTGGGTGCACATAAGTTCATCAGTGTTACTTCCTTTTGGTGTATTTTCCCTTTTATTAGTATGGTGTGTCCTACTTTATCTTATTTGACCAATGTAAGCTTGAAATCTAGTTTGTCTGATATAAGTATTGCTACTCCTACCTGTTTTGGGGGGCCATTGGCTTGGTAAATTTTCTTCTAGCCTTTCACCCTAAGCCAGTGCTTGTTTCTGTCAATGAGATGGGTCTCCTGTAAACAACAGATTGTTGGATCCTACTTTTTAATCCTGTTTTCCTAATGGTGTTTTTTGATGGGGGAGTTAAGTCCCTTAACATTCAGTGTTAGTATTGATAGGTATGTGTTGATTCCTGTCATTTGGTTGTTTTTGTTGTTTAAGGGTTTGATTGTGTGCAGCTGAATCAGTGTTACTCTTTACTTTCTTGTCTTTTCTTCTCCTCTGGTTTGGTACTGCCTGTCCTCTCATGGTTTTGTTTGCTTTCATTTTCTGTGTGCAGAACTCCTTGAAGAATCTTTTGTAGTGGTGACTTGGTCATCATATATTGTTTTAGTTTCTGCTTATCATGGAAGACTTTTATTGTTCCATCTATTTTGAATGATAGTTTTGCTGGGTAGAGTAAGGTAGGGTTGAAGTTATTTTCATTCAGTGCTTGGAAGATCTCACTCCATGCTCTTCTTGCTTTTAAGGTTTCTGTTGGGAAATCTGCTATGATTTTGATGGGTTTACCTTTGTTTGCTATTTGTTTTTCCTTTCTTTCAGCCTTCAATACTCTTTCTCTATTCTCTGTGCTTGTTGTTTTAATGATAGTATGTCATGGGGAAGTTCTATTTTGGTCAAGTCTGTTTGGTGTTCTGGAGGCTTCCTATTCCCAAATGGGCATAGCTTTCTCTAGATTTGGGAAATTTCTGTTATTATTTTGTTGAATATATTACAAATTCCTTTTGCTTGCACCCTTTTCTTCTTCTTCAATGCCCATGATTCTCAGGTTTGGTCTTTTGATGGAGTTGCTGAGTTCTTGCATATTCCTTTTGCAGGTCATGAGTTGTTAATGATGTTTCAGTTTTTCCTTTAATTTACATTTTATCTTCACATTCTGAGATCCTGTCTTCTGCTTGTTCTAGTCTGCTGGAGTGGCCTTCCATTGTGTTTTGTATTTCTTTTTCATTCTTTTTTCTGAGGTTTTCCATATCATGGGTCACTTCCTGTTTAATATTATCAATTTTCATCTTTAATTCATTTATCTCCCTATTTATAGTGCTCTCTGTTTCACTTTGGTATTTATTTAGGGCTCCTATGAATTCATTTATTTGTTTCTGTGTCTTCTTGTATTCTTTATTTTTGGTGTCTTGGAATTTCTTGAGTGACTCTTATACATTTTGGTTGAACATGTCTACTAACATCTCCATGAAATTCAGTGATTACTTGCAGGATTTCTTCTTTAAGCAACAGCTGCATAGTGAGCTCCTCTCTCAGTGAGGTGTTACAGTTTAAATTTGAGTGCTGTCCTCAGTTTCTGGAGGAGATCAACTCTGTAGCCCAGCAGCCATCCTGCTTTGGAGTTGGGTTTTCACTGTTTTGGTTTACTGGGGGCTTGTTTCTTTGCCTTGCCCCCTTTCTCTGAGGCAAGGTCAGTGATCTGTCAGCCAGCCCGCTGCTGTCAGTGTGTTGTGACGGTTTGCTTATTGTTTTTCAATTTTGCAGTGTTGTTTGACTTTGGATGCTTCTCACTGGCTGGGGGTGATGAGCTTTGTGGACCACTACCTGCCCTATTTCAGGCAGCGGCTTATCACTGGCCTGCTGTTGGCCCTTCTGCCTTTCCAGCCTTTGTATTCTGAAAGTTTGCATAGAGATCACCTCCTTGCTCCTCCCTGCTTCTCCAGTGCAGTTACAGTACCTTGCCCCCTCTTCTGTGTGTTAGTTTTCAGTTCCTTATTTATTGTTCAGTTTTTGTTTTGTTTTGTTTTTTAGAGGCGGGGGGTCAGTCTACCCAAGGATTATGCTGGTTTATCCCAGAGATGGCTGGGGGAACACTGTGTGATGCTTGGTGCTCACCTGTTGGTCTGCTGAATGTCTCCCAAGCAGATTTGTAGCCAGCATCTGGCAGTACAAGAGCTCTCCTGTTTTCTCAGTGTAACATGGCGTGGAGAAGCTTTCCACAGGCTATGGCTTCAGGGTGTCAAAGTTTTTATTTTTCTTGGTGCTTTATTTCCTCCAAGTGTGGTTCCAGTGTCTCAGCAAAATTTTTGATTTACAGAGCTCACGCTGTCTGCTTCTGTGTCCTAGCCACCATCTTTCATCCTCTCTGCTGTCTTTAGTGTATGCTTATTATATAAATATTTTTGTTTTTAACATTAGGATTATATTTAACATCTTAATGTTAAAACATACTAATTTGGTTTTACACAGTCTTACCTTCAGTAACATTAAAAACTCTGCTACTATAGTTTTGTGCCAACCAATTGCTATTCATTTCACAAAATTACACATTTTGTTGTGTGCCCTGAAGCATTGACTAATTTCTTTTTTAATGCATTAGCTTCTTAAGTCATGTAGAAAACAAAAGTGGAGATATAAACCAAAATTGCAATAATATTACCATTCAGTATTCCCCATGTATTTATTTTACCAGAGATCTTATGATCTCTGTAATGAAAGTGTACTTTCATTTCAACCTGTACACTTTAGCATTTCTTGTATGAGGTCTATTGGTAACAGACTTCCTCAGCTTTTATTTATTTGAGAATAGTCAATTTCTTCTTTATTTTTGAAGGAGAGTTTTGCCATATATAGAATCTTTGTTGACATTTTTCCTTTCATCACATTGAATACATCAACCTACTCTCTTCTGGCTTTCAATGTTGCTGATGAGAAATCTATTGATAATCATACAGTACATTGAAACTCCAATTCACCTGAGTTGGAATGACTATCATCAAGAAAACAAGTAACAACAAATGCTCATGAGAATGCAGAGCAAAGGAAGTCTTACTCACCTCTGGTGAGAATGTAAGTTAGTCTACTCACTATGAAATCAATAAAGAGGTTCCTCAAAACTAAAAATGGGGAAAGCTGCTGGTGACTCACACCTGTAATCCTTACTACTCAGGAGGCAGAGATAAGGAAAGGATTGTGGTTCAAAGCCAGCCTGGACAAATAGTTCACAAGACCCTCTCTTGAAAATACCCAACATAAAAAAAGACTGGTAGAGTGGCTCAAGTGGTAGAGTGCCTGCCTATCAAGCATGAAATCCTGAGTTAAACCTTCAGTATTGCTTAAAAAAGTTAAAAATGGAACTCCCATATGATTCAGCCATACCACCTCTGGGAATATATCCCAAAGTATCTAAGTTGGTTTTCTATAATGATAGATATATACACATGTTTATTTCAGCACTATTCACAATAGCTAAATTATGGAATCAGCCTAGATGCCCATCAATGTATAAATGTTTAAAGAAAATGTAGTATATATATATATATATATATATATATATATATATACATTGCATTTTTACTCAGTGTGGAATATATTTCCCTGGGAGGTCTAAAGAAGCATGTGCTTCCAAACTGGGCTAATGCTGACAGTCCAAAAAATGACTCAAACTAGTCCAACTTGAGTAAAAATGAGTTTTAATAGGGTTTACTTACTGAGCAGTGGATGACTATAGGGAATTGTATTTACCTGGCCTGCTTTATAACTCCTGAAGAGTTGTCAACAGGACTCTTCCAGCACCCCAGAAGCCACTCATCTACTAACTATCTCCTCTTTTATGTATCTCTAAGTCTGCTTATTTCTGCTATAATCTCTATTTCTGCTATAGCAGAAATCTGGACTAGAGCGCCACCTAAACTCAAAACAGCTGAAGTAACTGCAGTCTCAAATACAAGTCATAGATTGAGAAAATTAGTTTATGTGTGTTCTGTCCTTGTTCTTATCAGGTATTGCTGACTTCAGTAAACACTGTCCAAATGTGGGAATGAGGACTTGTTGTGCTGCATCTTGGCACATAAAACAACTAAATATCAGTTTGTTGCAAAATGGGGTTACTCTGTCACAGGGATGGAAGACTAGAAACACTACAGTCATTAAGAACAAAATTATGTTTTTAGCTAGAAAACAAATAGAACTGGAGATCATCAGGCTAAGTCTAATAAGTCAGTGTGTCACAAAATCAAGTATTCTATATTTTCTTTCATTTGTGAAAATTAGGGGGAAGAAACAAAACCAAAACCAAATGGTCATGAAAATAAGTGACTACTAGAGAGGTGGAAGGGAAAGAGAAAAGGAGGGGGTGTGGGGGAGGATGAGAGAGCAATATATCGTGCAAATATTATCAAAGTACATTGTAATTATCTATGAAAATGCCACAATAAAACCTCTTATGATGTACAATTAATATACATAATTTTTTAAAAGTCATAATGAGGAATGCCTTTATGTGATAAGTCACTTCTGCTGCTTTCAAGATTCTTTGTTACTCACTTTCAATGTTGTCTTGGTATGTATCTCTGAATTTATCCTGCTAGAATTCATTGAGCTTCTTTGATGTTTTCATCTTTCATTGAATTTTTAACAGTTTTGGTCTTTATTTCTTCAAATAATCTCTTTGTCTGCTTCTGTCTCTTCTAGGACTCACACAACACTTAGGTTGGTCTGTTTAATCATGTCACACAAGTTGATCAGTCTCTAGTCACTTTTCTTCCATCTTCTTTTCTGTTCCTCAGAGTTAATTTCAGTTGTATTTTAAGCTTGTTGATTCTTATCTCTGCTCAAAACTGATTTTGAATTTCTCTAGTAAATATTTCATTCCAGTTATTATGCTTTTCTGATATACAATTACTTTTTGATTCCATTTAATGTTTTTCTGTCTCCTTTTTGAGGCTTATTTTTTGTGTGGGATTGGAGGTAGGAACCAGGGCAGGCATTGTGGATGCTAGGAAGGCTCTCTCCACTGAGTTACATCCCCAGGTCTTAAATTTTATTTTTGATTGACATAATTGTATATATTTACCCATATTTTCAATTTTTTTCAAACATGATTTTTTTGGCTTCCAACTTCTTTAACCTCTTTGAACATATTTACAGCAATTGCTTTTGCAGTTATTCTGGCATCTTTCTCATAGTTTCTATTGATTCTCCTCCTTTACAGGGTTTTCTGAAGTTCTTTTTTCTTATTTATTTTATGGTTTTGGTGTATATCATTGATAGGGTTCAGTCTCAGGTTTGAACTTAAGATCTTTATAGGTCTTTCCTTCTTTCCCTTTTTTTACTTTTTGTAATGCTAAGAAATGAACATTGGTATCATGTTAGGCAAGAACTCTACATCAGAGGTATATCCCTAGCTCTTCACATTTTTTCTGAACCTGTACTTCCCCCTGATTATATATGGTGATTTTACAAATTCCTCCATTTATATGGTTGCTTTATAATGTCCTAATTATTTGACTCTCAAAGGAGAAACAGAGAAAATGAATGGGAAAATGGCAGCAGCTTTTTAAGTTCCTTGGATTTTGCTTTATCTAGAAGGGTTGGGTCTTGCAAAAATACTGGTGGCTGTATTTACGTTTCTGCCATCAGATGCAGAAAACAGTGAAGAACAGATCCCCAGCACATAGAGACAGTCTTCTTATTGCCCACCCTCATCTTTACATGCTGCATTTATGTGTTGATGCCTACCTGCTGTAGGTCTTGGTGGTGCTGGATGGATAGCCACTATCAAATTTGGAACTATAATTGCTTAAAATTAATTGCAATTGACACTGCAGGCCTTCTTCTTGGAAGTTTCAAGTCTTTAGTAAGCTCCAGAGTTCCAAAAGACTTACATTGTATAGATTCTGATAATGCAATAGGTGTGGAGATATGGGGAGATATGTCACTTTTAGCTCCTCACACAATTCATTGCAGCATTGCTAAACTCACTCGTTCATTTAAGTAATTTTGTTGATTTATTAGAATTTTCTTCATAATCATGTCATCTGCAAATAAAAAGATTATTTCTTCCTTTCCAATCTAGATTAATCTTTCCATTTATTTATCTTATTACACTGGCTAGAACTTCCAGTGCATTGTTAAAAGAGGTAAAAATAAACATTCATGTTTTCTGCCTAATGTATTGAAGAAAGTATTTAGTTTTCACTATTGAGTATACTGTTAGCTATAGGTTAAATCATTTATCATGTTAAGGAAATTTTCTAAAATTCTAAATTCATATTTTGCAGAGACTGAATGTTTAATTTTGTAAAGCTTTTATTCTTCTTCTATTTAGATAATCTTGTATCTTTTCTGTTTCAATTAACTATCTTGAACTACATCAATTGATTTTCAGATGTTAAACCAATCTTTTTCCCTACAAAAACCTAATTAATAATATATATTATCCTGTCTATATTATTAGATTAAGTTCTAAATTTTGTATAGAATTTTTTTACATCTGTGTTTGTAATGTATGTTTGGCCATAGCTTTTATTAATTTTAATGAATTTGGTTTATAGATCAGAGTAATGCTGGGCAAGAGGAAAACATGGGAAGTATGGTTTCCATATGAATATTCTGAAAGAATTTCTATAAATATGATAAATTTTCTTATATTCTTGGTAGAATTCAACTATGAAGCCTCTTGGTCAGACATTGTCTTTATGGGAACACTTAAAAATACAAATAGAGTGCTCACTTCAGCAGCACATACACTAAAATTGTAACAACACAGAGAAGCTTAGCATGGCTCCTGCCCAAGGATAGCAAGCAAATTTGTGACACTTTCCATAAAACAAAAATAAATAAATAAAAATACAAACAGAATTTATTTAATAAATATAGAGACTTTCAGGTTATTACTTCTTCTTCAATGATACTTGCTAGTTTATGGTTTACAAGAAACTTGCCCATTTAGTATGACTTTAAATATACTGATGCTGGTGGGATTCTAAGATGGCAACTAGAGGGAGGAAGCAGAAAGCATGCTTCCTAAAGTAAACTCTTGGAGAGATGCTGGAAATACACCTGGCAGGAAAAACCACCAAGAAGAGGCAAAACTCTGACACCTCCACACCCCCAGCCCATGCACAGCATCCCCCCACCACATTAAATGGAGAAGCCAGGAGGGCTCCCATGCCACCAGATGCCAGCTCCTACCCTGCTTGGGAGACCACCAGGGGAGACAATAAACAGCTCATGGTACTCCCTGGGACAAATCAGCTTAGCCCCCTGGACAGACTGACCCCCACCCAGGGTAAAAAGAAAAAAAAACACTGAATAATTAACAAGCAGCTGAAAAAAAAAGAAGACACATAACAAAGAGAGCAGGGCGCTCTGAGCTCCAGAGAGTGAGGGAGGAGCACTGCCTCATGTGAACTGTAAATAAACAAGCCAGAGAAGTCAGAAGTGGTGGTCCCCACCCAATAACCTTGGAGCAGGGAAAGCTTGCAACAGTGGCTGTCATGAGGAAAGCTCCACTGGAAGGGGAGAAGGACACTCCTCCATGCAAACTGAAAGTAAACAAGCAGGTCAGAGAAGGCGGGTGTGGTGCCACCTCCCCCAGTGTGCATGGAGAGTAGAAGGCATCCAACAGCAGCTAAAGTGTAGCAGGCTCCACTGGAGAGTGGGGCAGGGGCACCTCCCCATGCAAACTCTAAATAAAAAGGAATGCAATTGCAACAGGGGAGTAGGGCTGTATACTGGAGAAAACAAAAGGGGCATGCATTCAGGAATACTCTAAATAAACAAAGCCTGTGGGGCTAGGTGAGTGTAAAGCTCATTCCTGAGATCTGCAACAAATAAAGACTGCAGCAGCAGCTGCCTGACAGTAGGTGGCAGGTGATCCACAGCCTCAGGTAGACATTCACAAAGATGTCTCCAGAAACTATTTTTTTTCTTTGATAAGACTGAAACTGTATAGCATTTGAACTTGAGATTTTTTTTTCTTTTTCCCCTTTGATTAGACAATGACAGAACTACTACTCGGGCACCATCACCAGAACTGGCTGCTGAAAGACTACCACCAAATCTATTAAGACTGAAACTTTATTGCATTTGAACTTGGGAAATTTTATTTAGTTAGTTTTATTTTGATTAATTTATTATTTTTTTATCCTCTCTCTTCCTTTCTAATGCCTGTTTAGCTCACTGTTGATTAGTACACTATCTCTCCCTGTTTATTTCTTCAGCTCTGTTTTTCATTTTGTTCTTTTCCCTTTTTCTTTACCTTCATTGCTTTCCTTCTCCTCTCACCCTTCCATTCTAGATATCATCATTGTTATTATTATAAGCTAGACAATACTGAATTACACACAATACAAGAATGGTAACAGTAGCAAGGGCAATGATGGGAAGATGGAAAAAAGATGGAAACCAATTTCCTCCCAACAATAAATTAGTACAGGAACTACAGGGAAATGAAGAAAACAGATGCCCAGATCCAGAGTCCAACAAAACAAAGATAAATTATGGCAAAGAAACCAATGAAGCCCATAAGAACAACCTGAAAGAAGAAATCCTGCAAGTAATCAATGAGAATTTTATAGAGATGATACCAGATATGGTCAACCAAAATGTGCAGGAGACACTCAAGAAATTCCAAGACAACAAAAATAGAGAAATTGAGAAAGCACAAGAACAAATAAAAGAAACTATAGAAGCACTGCATAAACACCAAAGTGAAAGAAAGAACATGATAAATAAAGAGATAAATGAACTCAGGGTGAAAATAAACAACATTAAAGAGGAAGCGACTCAGGATATGGAAAACCTCAGAAAAAAGAACGAAAGAGAAATGCAAAACAAAATGGAAGGCTAATCCAGAAGACTAGAACAAGCAGAAGACAGAATCTCAGAACTCAAAGATGAAATGGTAATTAAAGGAAAAACTGAAGAACTATTAGTCAAGCAATTCAAGACCTGTGAAAAGAAAATGCAAGAACTTACTGACTCCATCAAAAAACCAAACCTGACAATCATGGGCTTTGGAGAAGGAGAAGAGGTGCAAGAAAAAGGAATGTGTAATGTAGTCAACAAAATAATAACAGAAACTTTCCCAAATCTAGAAAAAACTATGCCCATACAGGTAAGGGAGGCCTCCAGAACACCAAATAGACCTGACCAAAATAGAACTCCACCACGACGTATTACAATAAAAACAACAAGTACATAGACTAGAAAAAGAATATTGAAGGCTGAAAGAGAGGAAAAGCATATAACATACAATAATAAACCCATCAAAATAACAGTAGACTTCTCAACAGAAATATTAAAAGCAAGAAGAGCATGGGGTGAGGTTTTCCAGGCACTGAATGAAAATAACATCAACCCTAGGATACTCTACCCAGCAAAAGTATCATTCAAAATATATGGAGCTATAAAAGTCTTCCATGATAAGCAGAAACTAAAACAATATATGACCACCAAACCACCTCTGCAAAAGATTCTTCAAAGGATTCTGCACACAGAAAGTGAAACCCAACATAACCATGAAAGGGCAGGCAGGTACCAAACTACAGGAAAAGAAAAGCAAGAAAGTAGAGAGTAACATCAATTTAGCTACACACAATCAAACCCTCAAACAACTAAGACAACTACATGACAGGAATCATCACATACCTATCAGTACTAACACTTAATGTTAACGGATTTAACATCCCCATCAAAACACACTGTTTGACAAACTGGATTAAAAAGGAAGATCCAACAATTTGTTGCTTACAGGAGACACATCTCACCAACAGAAATAATCATAGGCTTAGGATGAAAGGCTGGAAGAAGATTTACCAAGCCAGTGGCTCCTGAAAACAGGCAGGAGTAGCAATACTTATCTCTGACAAAGTAGACGTCAAGCCTACATTGATCAAATGAGATAAAGAAGGACATTCCATTCTAATAAAAGGGGAAATAGACAAAAAGAAAATAACAATCATCAACTTATATGCACCCAAAGTCAATGCACCCAATTTCATCAAACATACCCTGAAGGACCTAAAAGCATATATTAACTCCAACACAGTGGTAGTGGGAAACTTTAACACCCCACTGTAATCAATAGATAGGTCATCCAAACAAAAAATCAATAAAGAAATCCAAGATCTGAAACATACCATAGATCAAATGGACCTAGTTGATGTCTACAGAACATTTCATCCAACTTCTACACAATGTACATTTTTCTCAGCAGCCCATGGAACCTTCACCAAAATAGATCATATCCTAGGGCACAAAGCAAGCCTCAGCAAATATAAGAAAATAGAAATCATACCATGCATTCTATCTGATCACAATGCATTAAAACTTGAACTCAACAACAAAAATAAAGACAAGAAATGTGCAAACAGCTGGACACTGAACAACTCATTGCTTAATGAATAGTGGATCATTGGTGAAATAAGAGAAAATTAAAAGGTTCCTGGAAGTCAATGAAAATGAAAACACAACCTACTGGAACCTATGGGAGATAGCGAAGGCAGTCCTGAGAGGAAAGTTTATAGCCATGAGTCCATAAATTAAAAAGACTGAAAGATCTCAAATCAATGACCTAATGCTACATCTCAAACTCCTAGAAAAACAAGAACAAGCAAATCCCAAAACAAGTAGAAGGAGAGAAATAATAAAAATAAGAACTGAAATAAATGAAACAGAAACCAAAAAAAAAAAGCCATGAAAAGAATTAATGAAACAAAAAGTTGGTTCTTTGAAAAAAATAAAAAAGATCAATAGACCCCTGGCAAAACTGACTAAAATAAGGAGAGAAAAATCTCAAATCAGTAAAACCAGAAAGAAAAATGAGAGATAACAATAAAAACACCATGGAAGGCCAGGAAATCATCAGAGACTACTTTGAGAACCTATATTCAAATAAATTTGAAAATCTTGAAGAAATGGACAGATTTCTAGATACTTACAATCATTCAAAACTGAAACAAGAGGACATTAATCACCTGAATAGACCCATAACACAAAATGAAATTGAAGCAGCAATCAAGAGTCTCCCAAAAAAGAAAAGTCCAGGACCTGATGGATTCTCTGCTGAATTCAATCAGACCATTAAAGAAGAAATAATACCAACCCTCCTTAAACTGTTCCACAAAGTAGAAAGGGAAGGAAAACTGCTTAACACATTTTATGAAGCCAGTATTACACTTATCCGAAAACCAGGGAAAGACAACTACAAAAGGGAGAACTATAGGCCAATCTCCTTAATGAACATTGACTCAAAAATCCTCAATAAAATAATGGCAAAACAAATTAAAAAACACATCAAAAAGATCATTCACCATGACCAAGTAGGATTCATCCCAGGAATGCAGGGGTGGTTCAACATACGCAAATCAATAAATGTAATACACCACATTACTAGAAGCAAAGACAAAAACCACTTGATCATCTGAATAGATGCAGACAAAACCTTTGATAAGATCCAACACCATTTCGTGATAAAAGCTCTAAGAAAACTAGGAATAGAAGAAAAGTACCTCAATGTTATAAAAGCCAGCATTATGCTTAGTGGTGAAAAACTGAAATCATTCCTGCTAAAATCATGAACAAGACAAGGATGCCAACTGTCCCCACTCCTATGCAATGTAATATGGAAATTTCTAGCCAGAGCACTTAAGCAGGAAGAGGGACTAAAAGTAATACAAATAGGAAAAGAAATGGTCAAAATATCCTTATTTTCAGATGATATGATACTATAACTTAGAGACCTCAAAAACTCTACTCAAAAGCCTCTAGACAGCATCAACAGCTATAGCAAGGTAGCAGGATATAAAATCAAAGAAAGAATATATGAAATCAAGTCTATTTACAATAGCCTCAAAAAAATCAAATACCTAGCAGTAAACTTAACAAAGGATGTGAATGACCTCTACAAGGAAAACTATAAACTCCTGAAGAAAGAGATTGAGGAAGACTGTAGAAAACTGAGACATCCCCCATGCTATTTGATTGGTAGAATCAACATAGTAAAAATGGTTATACTCCCAAAAGCAATCTACATGTTTAATGCAATTCCCATCAAATCCCAATGACATTCATCAAAGAGATTGAAAAATCTACCGTTAAATTTATTTGGAAACACAAGAGACTATGAATAGCCAAGGCTATACTCAGCAAAAAGAATAATACTGGAGGTATCACAATACCTGACATCAAACTATATTACAAAGCAGTAGCAATAAAAACAGCATGGTACTGGCACAAAAACAGACATGAAGACCAGTGGAACAGAAATGAGGACCCGGATATGAAGCCACAGAACTCTAACCAACTTATCTTTGACAAAGGTGCTAAAAATATACGAGGGAGAAAAGATACCCTCTTCAACAAAAGCTGCTGGGAAAACTGGTTAGCAGTCTGCAAAATACTGAAACTCAATCCACGTTTATCACCCTATACCAGTATTAACCCAAAATGGATCAAGGACCTTAATATCAAACCTCAAACTCTAAAGAAAGAGTAGGAAATACTTTGGAAGTAATAGGTGTAGGCAAGGACTTTCTCAATGGAATCCCAGCAGCTCAGCAACTAAGAGATAGCATAGACAAATGGGACTTCATAAAACTATAAAGCTCTGCTCAACAAAAGAAATGTTCTCTAAACTGAAGAGACCACCCAGAGTGGGAGAAAATACTTGCCAGCTACACATCAGACAAAGGACTGATTACCAGAATGTATAGGGAACTCAAAAGACTAAACTCTCCCAAAATCAATGAACCAATAAAGAAGTGGGCAAGTGAACTAAACAGAATCTTCTCAAAAGAAGAAATTCAAATGGCCAAAACACACATGAAAAAATGATCACCATCTCTAGCCATTAAGGAAATGCAAATCAAAACCACACTAAGATTTCACCTCACCCCTGTTAGAATAGCTATCATCAAAAACACCAACATCAACAGGTGTTGACAAGGATGTGGGGAAAAAGGAACCCTTATACACTGCTGGTGGAAATATAAACTAGTACGACCACTCTGGAAAAAAATTTGGAGGCTTCTTAAAAATCTAAACATAGATCTGCCATATGATCCAGCAACACCACTCTTGGGGATATACCAAAAGGAATGCAACACAGGTTACTCCAAAGGCACTTGCACACCCATGTTTATTGCAGCACTATTCACAACAGGCAAGTTATGGAAACAGCCAAGATGCCCCACTATTGATGAATGGATTAAAAAATGTGCTATTTATACACAATGGAATACTACTCATCCATGAAGAAGAATGAAATCTTATCATTTGCAGGTAAATGGGTGGAACTGGAGAACATCATCCTGAGCTAGGTTAGCCAGGCCCAGAAGACCAAAAATAGTATGTTCTCCCTCATATGCTGACTTTAGATCAAGGGCAAACACAACAAGGGGATTGGACTTTGATCACATGATGAGGTGAGAGAACACAAGGGAAGTACGAGGATAGGCAACAACCCCTCCTCCCAAAAAAGATAGCATTTGATGTCCTCAATGCAAAGGAACTAATGCAGAAACTTTAAAGAGACAGAGACCAATAGGAGAAGGGGACCAGGAACTAGAGAAAAGGTTAGTTCAAGAATAATTAATTTAGAATGTAACACATATGTACAGGAAAGCAATGCGAGTAAACTCTCTGTATAGCTATACTTATCTCAACTAGCAAAAACCCTTGGTCTTTCCTATTATTGCATATACTCTCTCTTCAACAAAATTAGAGATAAGGACAAAATAGTTTCTGCCTGGTAGCGAGGGAGTAGGGGGAGAGAAAGAGGGGGCAGGAAAAAGGGAGAGGGCTGGAGGAAGGGGGGAGAAATGACCCAAACATTGTATGCACATATGAATAAAAGAAATTTAAAAAGCAAAACAATATGTATATACTGATGCTTATAGTATTGCTTTATTAGGCTTTCAATAATTGTTAAATATATATACTAATATGACTGCCCTAATAGTTTAAGGTTCACTTTAATTATAGTTTTTATTTATTCACACGTGGATACATTGTTTGGGTCATTTCATCCCCCTGTCTCCCAGCTGCACTCTCTCCCTCCCTTCCCCCTCGCTTCCAGGCAGAACCTGTTCTGTGCTTTTCTCCAGTTCTGTTGAAGAGTAGAAATAAGCAATAATAAGAAAGATACAGCATTTTTGCTAGTTGAGATAAACACAGGTATACAGAGAGATTCCTAGCATTGCTTTCATGTACAAATGTGTCACAGCCTAGGTTGATTCATCTCTAACTGATCTTTACACTGGTTCCTGATCCACTTCTCCTGTTGACCTCTGTCACTTTAAGGTTTCTGTATTAATTCCTCTGGAGTTGGGACATCAAATGCTTTCATGTTTTCAGTTTTCTATCTAACCTCGTACCTCCTGTGTATGTTCTCTCCTTGTCATGTTACCTAAGTCCTACAACACTGCTGTATTTGCCCTAGATTTAAGGACCGCATATGAGGGAGAACATATGATTTTTGGTCTTCTGAGCCTGGTTAACCTCGCTCAGAATTATGTTCTCCAGTTCCATCCATTTACTTGCAAATGATAAGATTTCATTTTTCTTCATGTCTGAGTAAAATTCCGTTGTGTATAAATACCACATTTTCTTGATCCATTAGTCAGTAGTGGGGCATCTAGGTTGTTTCCATAACTTGGCTATTGTGAATAGCACAGCAATAAACATGGGTATGCAGGTGAATTTGAAGTAACCTGTGTCTCATTCCTTTGGGTATATCCCAAGGAATGGGATTGCTGGATCATATGGCAGATCTATGTTTAGATTTTTAAGCCTCGAAATTTTTTTCCAAAGTTGTTGCACCAGCTTGCATTCCCACCAGCAGTGTATGAGGGTTCTTTTTTCCCCACATTCTCGCCAACACATGTTGTTTTTTGGTGTTTTTGATGATGGCTATTCTAATAGGAGTGAGGTGGAATCTTAGTGTGGTTTTAAATTGCATTTCCTTTATTGCTAGAGATGGTGATTATTTTTTCATGTGTTTTTTGGCCATTTGAATTTCTTCTTTGAGAAAAATCTATTTAGTTTAGTTGCCCATTTCTTAATTGGTTCATTGATTTTGGGAAAGTTTAGTTTTTTAAGTTCCCTGTATATTCTGGTTATCAGGCCTTTGTCTGATGTATAGCTAGTGAATATTTTTTCCCACTCTGTGGGAAAACTAAACTAAACTAAGTGGTCTCTAAACTAAAGAGACCACTTCTTTTGTTGTGCAGAAGTTTTTTTAATTTATGAAGTCCCATTTGTCCATTCTTTCTCTTAGTTGCTGGGCTGCTGGGGTTCTATTGAGGATGTCCCTGCCTATACCTATTAGTTCCAGAGTGTTTCCTCGTCCTTCCTGTACTAACTTCAGAGTTTTGGTTCTGATATTAAGGTCCTTGATGCATTTTGAGTTGATACTAGTACAGGGTGATAGACATGATCTAGTTTTAGTTTCTTGCAGATGAATAACCAATTTTCCCAGCAACATTTGTTGAAGAGGCTGTCTTTTCTCCATTATATAATTTTGGCCTCCTTGTCAAAAATAAGGTGGGTATAGTTGTATGGATTCATATCTGGGTCCTCTATTCTGTTCCACAGGTGTCATGTCTGTTTTTGTGCCAGTAGTACCATGCTGTTTTTATTGCTACTGCTTGGTAATATAGGTTGAAGTCGGGTTTTGTGATACCACCAGCATTGCTCTTTTTGCTGAGTATTTCCTTGGCTATTCATGATCTCTTGGGTTTCCAAATGAACTTTAGTGTAGATTTTTCAATCTCTGTGATGAAAGTCATTGGGATTTTGATGGGAATTGCATTAAACATGTAGATTGCTTTTGGTAGTATAGCCATTTTTACTATGTTGATTCTGCCAATACATGATCATGAGAAATCTTTCCATTTTCTGTAGTCTTTCTTGATCTCTTTCTTCAGTGATCTGTAATTCAACTTGTAGAGGTCATTCACATCTTTTGTTACTCCTAGGTGTTTGATTTTTTTGAGGCTTTTGTAAGTGGAATTGTTTCCATGTATTCCTTCTCAATTTGTTCATTGTTGGTGTAAACAAAAGCTAATGATTTTTATAAGTTGATTTTGTATTCTGCCACCTTGCTGTAACTGTGTGTATACAAGTTTATGGGTAGAGTTTTTTTGGGTGTTTATGGTATCTAATCATGTCATCTGCAAATAGGGATATTTTGAGGGTTTCTTTACCTCTTTGAATTCCTTTTATTTCTTCTACTTGCCTAATTGCTTTGGCTAGGATTTCCAGTACTATGTTGAAAAGGAATGGAATAGTGGACATCCTTGTCTTATGCCTGATTTTAGGGGAAATGGTTTCAGTTTTTCACCATTAATTATGATGTTGGCTGTAGGTTTGTCATATATACTCTTTACAATGTTGAGGTACATTCCTTATATTCCTAGTTTTCTTAGAGCTTTTATCATGCACTGGTATTGAATGTTGTCAAAGGCTTTTTCTGCATCTGTTGAAATGATCAAGTCATTTTTGTCTTTGCTTCTGTTAATGTGCTGTATTGCATTTAGTGTCCAGAAGACCTCACTCCATGCTCTTCCTGCTTTGGAGGTTTCCGTTGAGAAATCTGCTTTGATTTTGATGGATATGTTATTTGTTTTTTCTCTCTTACAGCCTTTGGTATTCTTTCTCTAGTCTCTGTGCTTGTTGTTTTAATAATAATATGTCATTGGGTAGTTCTATTTTGGTCCAGTCTGTTTGGTGTTCTGGAGGATTCCTGTACCTGGATGGGCACAGTTTTCTCTAGATTTGGGAAGTTTTCTGTTATTATTTTGTTGAATATGTTAAGAATTCCTTTGCTTGCACCTCTTCTCCTTCTTCAATGCCCATGATTCTCAGGTTTAGTCTTTTAATGAAGTCAGTGAGTTCTTGCATATTCCTTTCCCAGGTCTTGAGTTGTTTGACTAATAGTTCTTTGTTTTTTCCTTTTACCATTTCATCTTCAAGTTTTGAGATTCTGTCTTCTGTTTGTTCTATTCTGCTGGAATGGCCTTCCATTTTGTTTTGTATTTGTGCTTCATTCTTTTTTCTGAGGTTTTCCAAATTGTGGGTCACTTCCTCTTTTATGTTGTCAATTTTCATACTTAATTCATTTATCTCTCTATTTATGGCATTTTCTCTTTCATTTTTTTTAAATTTAGGGCTCCT
Source organism: Castor canadensis (assembly GCF_047511655.1). Lineage (NCBI taxonomy): Eukaryota > Metazoa > Chordata > Mammalia > Rodentia > Castoridae > Castor > Castor canadensis. The sequence goes on along the minus strand of NC_133405.1, from coordinate 73,290,677 downwards.
ATGATTTCATTTATTTGTTTTTGTGTTTTCTCATATTCTTTATTTTTTGTCCCCTTTGAATTTCTTGAGTGCCTCTTTTACATTTTGTTTGACCATGTCTAATAACATCTCCATGAAATAGTCAGTGATTTCTTGCAGGATTTCTTCTTCAGGTTGTTCTTGTGGGCTTTGTTGGGTTCTTTGATATAGTTTATCTTTGTTTTGTTGGTGTCTGGATCTGGGTATCTGTTTTCTTTATTTCCCTCTGATTTATGTACTAATTTATTTTTGGGGGGGACAGTGTTTTCCATCCCTTTTTTATCTTCCCATATTTCCAGGTGGTACTGTTTCTGTCACTGGACTATGTGTAATTTAGTGTTAGCTGAGTTACAGTAGTGAAACTAACAAAACCAAGCAAGAAGGAGAATATAGAAAAAGAAAGAGAAATAGAAAGAAAAAGAAGAAAAAAGGAAAAAGATAGAGTACCAAGGAAAACATCAGGGAGAAATGGTGGACGATCAAAGAGCAAACCAGACAGCTAAACCTTTAAAGGAAGGCAAAAAAAAATGCATAAAATAAAATTTAAAAAATACAAAGAAAAAGAAAAAATAAATATAAATTTAAACAGTCACTGTTTCAGGAACAGTGGAATCTCACTCTCAGTAATTCTGCTGTTACTCCTTTAGCATCTAGACCTGTCTGTGTCCCCAGGCAGGTTTGGAGCCCTTCTGTGGTGAGTAGAAGGTGGGTGGGTTCCCATGGGCCAGCAGGCAGAGGCCTGTTGTTAGGGCAATCTAGCAAGCATTTGGAGCATGGGCCTGGCAAGACGGAGGGGCATGTCCCAGTAGAGATGTGCATGCCTGTGGATCACTGGTCTTGCAGGCCTGAGGTGCATGGCCCAGGGGAGATTGTGCAGGCCTGTGCAGGCCTGAGGGGCATGACCCAGAGGAGATCATGCATGCCTGTTGATTGCTGGCTTGGCAGGCCTTACGGGTGCAGTCCAGTGAGATAGTGTGGGCCTGAGGGAGTGGAGTTTGGGGGAGATTCAGTGGGTCTGTGGAGTGTGGTCCTGCAGGGCTGAGGAGTGGGCCGGAGGATCAGAGATCCCACAGCTTGTGGAGCAGTGGCTCCATGGGCCTATGGGGTGAGGCTTGGCAAGCAGTGCTGGCTGTTCTGTTAGTAAATCATGGTGTGGAGAAGCCTTCTGCGAGGTAGGGGTTCAGAGTGCTGATATTTCAGCTCTCTCTTGTGCTTTACCTCAGCCAAGTGTGTCTCCAGCATCTCAGCAAAGTTCCTGGATCATGGAGCTCAGATGGTCTGCAGCTGTGTCCCAGTTGCCATCTTGGATCTCCCCTCTTAATTATAGTCTTGAATTAGCATACATTAATACTTTGAACAAGTTTGCCCCCTCCATTATTTTCCCATTGCTCTTTTCAGTATTTAGTGGGTTTCTTTATCACATACACACACACACACGCACACACACACACACACACACACACACACACATATATATAGCTTACTTTGATCTTTTCACCCCTCAATATCCTTTCCTTTTCTCTCTTCCTCCCATTATCTCCCAAACCATCCCCTTTTCACATTCATGTCCTGTCATCATCATCACCATAATCATCATTATCACCCTCATCATTTTAGGTACGCTTTTCACAAATGAGTAAGAGCATGTGATATTTGGCTTTTTGAGCTTGGGTTATCTCACTCAACATGATGGTCTCCAATTCCTTCCATTTTCCTGAAAATTATATGATTTAATTTTTCTTTATGACTGAATAGATAGTCATAGTTTGTGTCTTTGTTTTTTATATGTTAGGTATGACCAAAGATCTATGTGTTTTTATTTATGGTTTATTGACCTTGGAAACCAGACTTTAGTTTTATTGATTTTTTTCCCTTTTATTTTCTGTTTTAGTGACTAGCACTCTCAATTTCCTTCCCCTTTTCCTCTTATTTTTGGTTGAAATTATCTCCTTTATCTCCTTTTTCTGCTTTTTAGGACAAAAGTGGTATTTAACAATTTTAGACATTTTCTATTTTCTGATATGAATATTTCATGCTATAAATTTCCTTAAACAATTCGGTGTCATCCTGACAATTTTGATATGAATTTTCATTCTCATTCAGTGTTAAATACTTTCTAATTAATCAATTGATTGCTTCTTTTCATGTGGATTATTAAATTAGAATGTGTAATTTCCAAATACTTTAGATAACTTTCTATTGTCATTTTCTTTTTCTATTGTTGTGCTGTGGGTACATTGTGCCATTTACAAAAGTTCTTATGTTAAATATATGATTGTTGAATTCATCCCTTCCAACATTCTCCTTTATCCTCCCTTCCCCCATTCCTGGAATAATTTCAATAGACCTCATCTTTCCATTTTTATGCATGTGTACAAAGTATTTGAACCATATCCACCCTCCTACACCTTTTCTCTATTCTTATTTTCTAATTTAATTCTATTGCCATAAATAAGCACAATTTTTGTGGTCAGAATACTTCTAAATTTATTGAGAGCTATATATGGTACAGAATGTAGTTTACTTTTGTAATTTATATATTTGCTAAATTTTCTGTCTAGTTGTAAAGAATCTAAATTTGCCATTTTTGTATGTTTATGTACAAGAAAAATTTCTTATAAGCAAAATTCAGTTGGGTCTTGAATTTTAAAAGAATATATCTGATCACCTCTGCCAGTTAGGTGAGTTGTTTAGGTCATTTACATGTATTTTATTTTTACTATAGGTAAGTCTAAGTCTATTATCTTGTTATTTTCCCTTTTTTTCATCTCTTTTCCTTATTTCTTCTTGTTTGCTTTAAACTGATTTTTATGATGACATTTTATATCTTCTAATTGGCTTGTTAGCAAAAACATTTTAATGTTCATAAAATATACTTAAGATAAATAGATCATTTAAAAATTTTTAGTTCAGTGTCATTGAATACATTCACATTACTATCCATCTACCACCACCATCTATCTCAAAAACATTTTTCATCCTCTAAACTAAAACTCTATGCTTACTACACGATGTCTCCATTCTCCCCTCTGTCAGCCCCTGGAAAATACCATTTTATTTTCTGTGTCTATGAATTTAGCAACTCTAAATACCTCATGTGTGTTGAATTACATAGTATTTGTCTTTGGTGACTACCTTATAAAATAGCATAATGTCTTCAAGTTTCATTAATATAGCAAGTGTCAGAATTTATTTTCTTTTTAAGGTTGGAAAATTCTCTATTGCATGTATACAGCAAAATTGTTTATTCATTCATCTTTCAATTAACTCTTGGGTTGCATATCCTTACTTCCATTTATTTTTAGTATACACCTAGAATTATTAGATCATCTGGTCATTCTATGTTTAAGTTTCTGAGGAACCACCACACTGTTTTCCAAATGACTGCATCATTATACATTACCATCAGCAAGGTAAAATTATTCTGATTTCTCCATATACTTATCAATTCTTATTATTTTCTTTTTTAAATTATTTTTTAAAAATAGTAACCATCCTAAGAGATATAAAGTAGCATCTCATGTGATATTCATTTGCATTTTTCTAAGAGTAAATGGTGCTGAACATCTTTTGTCACAGGCTTATTGGTCATTTTTATATTTTTGTAGAAATATCTACTAAGGTCTTTGCTTATTTTTAAATCAGGTTGTCGAATGTTGTTGTTTTGATATTAATCCTTTATCAGATATGTGGTTTTCAAATATTACATTCTGTCAGATGCATTTCCATTATTTTGGTAGTCTTTTGTAAGTTGTAAATTTTGATGAAGTGCTGCTTGTCTTCTTTGTTTTTCTTTTGTTTTCTGTGTTTTTAACATTATAACCAAGAAATCATTGCCAACTACAATGTCATGAAGCTTTTCCTCTATGTTTACGTATAAGAGTTTAACAGTTTTGTCCTTACTTTTTGGTCTTCTCCATTTTTTTTGATATTTGTATATAATGTAAGATAGGGTTTCACCTTCATTCTTCTGCATGTGTATATCCAATTATCCCATTAGTTAAAAGATTGTCCTCTCTACATTGAATGGTTTGGGCACCCTTGCTGAAACCATTTGACATATATGTGAGGATTTACATGTTGATTCTCTATTCTATTCCACTGGTCACTATATATTTTCAGTATCATGCTATTTTTGTTACTGTAGTTTTGAAGTAAGTTTTTAAACCAGGAAATGTGAGACTTCTAAATTTATTCACTTTTGAGATTGTTTAGGCTATTTGTAGATACTTGAAATTTTATGAGACTTTTAAGAAAGTTTTTTCTATTTCCATAAGAAACACGATTGGGATTTTGATAAGGGTTGAATTGAATCTCTCCATGATTGTAACACTCTTAAGAATATTAAGCCTTCCAATCCATGAACACATAATCTATTTCATTTATGTAAATCCAATTTAATTATTCCAGCAACAGCTTTGTGTGTTTATTTGTTCATAGTGTACAACTATTTTGCTTCCTTAGTTAAATTTATTCCTGCTTTATTATTTGGAATATTTTAAGTGGAATTGTTTTCTTACATTCCTCTTCACCTTATTTATATGTTTTGATGTTTATCATATCCTGTAACTTTGATCAATTTGTTTATTAGTTCTCACATTTCTTTTTGAGGGTGTGAGAGGAGTAGTATTTAGGGTTTCTACATAAACGTTTATAACATCTTTAAACTGTCACAATTCAATTTATTTCCAATTTGGCTACCATAGCTTTAAATTTGTATTTTATTACCTTAGTTGCCACATTTAGGGTTTATAATACTTTTTAAACTTATATTGGTCTACATTCTAAGGATATTAAAACACTTCACATATAGTATAAGAATCTTGGGGAAAGGTTGATCAATGTGCACTATTTTGTAGCTAGATAGAAGTAAGAAATCTGGTGTGTTATTTTAGCCCAGGTGACTATATATAACAATTATGTACTGCATATCAATATGTACATTTTTGTTTTTATGTACCAGTTCAGAAATTTAATTAAGGAAGTTTGCTTCAGGTATCCATTTTTATCTCTTGGTCTTTATGCTATTGTTATATATTTAGTAATGTATATATTGCAAACCCCACAATATATTATTATTTCTTCTAAATAACCCAATATCTTTTAATTTAATTAAATAATAAAGATAAATTTTAAATATTCCCCAAGCAGTTACCATTCCTAGTACTCTTAATTATTTTGCATATACTTATATTGCTATGTGTTGTTAATTTCATTCTATGTCTGTGTAAGTACTTAACCTTTACATTTCAGATTTTTGAGGTCTCTTGATTATTGAATCTTTCAGCTTTTGTATATCTGAAAAATATTTTGCCTTGTTTTTGAAGGGTTTTTTGCAGAATACCAAATTTTAAAAAATATTAACTATATTGTTCCATTGTCCCCTATATTTTGTTGTTTCCAACATGCAGTCTGCTATCACCTTCATTGTTCCTCTGTATGTACTATGCCATTTTCCCTTGGCTGTTTGTTAGCATAACTCTACCACTAGTTTTGTACATATTTCTTCATGTTTTTCCTTTGAATGTGTTGTGCTTCTTGGATCTCTGAGTTTAAGTTTTTCATTAAACTTAGAAAAAAATCAGATATTTTTCTCTCCCTTTTGCATTCTCCTCCTTCAAGGACATCATACTGCTCTGATTAAAATTATCTCATAACTCATTAATGCTCACTTCTTTTCTCTTCTAAAAATCTTTCTTTCTCTCTTTGTTTAGTTATGGATAGCTTCATGCTATATTTGCAAATTTACTAACATTTTATTCTATGGTATGTTATCTGGTAATCCTGTTATTTTGTCTTAGATATTTAATCATCTCTGTAAGTTTGATTTAGGTCTTTTTACTTCATTTATCTGTCTAGTTATCTCTTTAAAATGTGGTATGCAAACCATGTTTAATGTCATCACTAAATCTAATATCTTTGTTAGTTCTGGCTTAGTTTCATTTGGTTTTTACTTCTCTCCTTATCTTTATCTTATTTTCTTGATATTTTGTGAACCTGATTATATTTACTTGGATACCATATATTGTGTCAATTATACTTTTGAAGCATTATATATTTTTATATTGTCATGGATATTCTTGAGCTTTATTTCATGGTTTAGTTAAATTAGTTGGGGTAGTTTGGTACTTTCAGAACTTGATTTTTAAGATTTTTCAAGTGGAGCTAGCAAAACATTTATTCTAGGGTTAAATGTTTCATATGGTAAATTTCATTGACTTGCATTATTTCCTCACACATATATATGAACACTCCATTGTTTTCATTTTGTATAGCATTCTGGATTTCTTTCTGCACATTTCTCTGTCTCTTTTCTGTTATAACCTGTCATACAACCCATACTTTCTCTTGTTTCCTTGATCTTCTTAGAAAGTCATCTCTTGTCTCCTCAATACAGTTTGCTATTACCCATGTAGGTTTCCCCTTCCTATTCCATGTCCTAGAAAATCTCACAAGGCAATTAGCTATTGCAGTCATAGGGTTCAAATCATTTTCTTCTCTCAAAGATTTCTTTATTTGCAACCTGATATCTAATGTCTTGAAAGCCTATTTCTTATACTTTGTGTTTTGTTGTTACTGCTGCTATTGTTTAAAAGAATTATTCCAAGAAAAGAAAAGAATTAGGTAGATTCTTCCTGGTTACTCTAGTTTCACTAAATTAAAAGTGCATAAACTCTCTTATAGTTGCTTCTGAAATGATTGACTACCATGCTGCAAACTATCCTATTAATGGTTCCTTATATTTATTGTGAACTTAGCATATGTCAGGCATTGCACTGATATATATCAGTGCAATATATATATATATATACACATATATATGAATAATTTAATTGTATCTTCATAGTAGTTTTATGAGGCAAGTTTTAGTATACTATCAATTTCATAAATGAGGAAATTTAGGTTAAACAAAACTAAATTAGTCTGAGGTCACAAAATTATTTTCATAAGCACCTCAGAGAACTGGTTAAAATGCAGATTTATGGGTTCTTGTTTTAGAGACTTTATGGTTTCTAGAGGTCTGAGATAAGAGCTCAAAAATCTGCACTCTATAAATCACATCTAAGACCAAGCCCATCTTACATTATGTCCTTCTGCTTTGAATTAAAAAATCTATCCCATTCATTGAGCCTTTAATTTCACCTCTCCTGTTTTTAGTCATGCTAGAAACTCTTCTTATTGATGCTCTAACCCCTGTAAAAGTAAAGCATGGCAGAAAATGTACATGCTCCTGTTGTTGCTGACAAGTCTTCTTTTGTATTTTAAGACAACCACAGGTTCCAGAATATAGAGCCCACAAAATGTATATACATATGCAGAGATGACATTCAGCAATTATACAGAAGTCTGATGAACAGACTTTAATTCTCTACTTATTTGAAAATGTGTCTGTGGCTAGCAATAATAACTAATAACATTATAATTCAGTCTCCAATTGGTATCCTGATTAGGGAGCACTCCTTACCATATATCTATGCTTGCTGTGGGGGTCTTGATTCTGTCATATGTTGCCTATTAAATTATAGCAAAACAACTGAGGTCTACAGTTTTTTGAGAAAGACATTTCCTAATTGCAGATGGATACTTGAAGATTTGTCATAGCATTTTGATACTGGTGACCTTTTGACATTTATACTTATTTTATTATGTGTTGCTGAACATTCATCTTTTTTTAATACCAAGGTATAAAAGCCATGATAATAAAACTCTCAAATCTCCAAATATAAGAAGTACTGAACCAAGTGTTGCTCTCTGAAATCCATCACCACATTTGCATCAAGGCCATTTTTTCCTAGGTTCTGCTCCTATCCAATAACTGAGTAAGACAAAAAATACTAAGAGAAGCCCATCCCTGGGAGATATAAAATATTTCCTAAAAAATCACCTTTTATTCAAGGTATTTCTGGTGGCCTTGCAGAACTTTGAAAATAAAATAAAAATAAGGAAATAAAATTCTCTTTCTCTTTCACTTGGGATCAAACCTACTCCATAGTCTGAGTTGTCTGCCAAACCCATCATTAACTTCTTTATTTTCCTTCCCATTGATTGTTCCTAAAAAATATTATCTCTTGCATGGATGATCCTACTTGGCAACAGATTTTCAGAAAACCAGGACTAATGTTTCTAATTATTAAATAGTTGTGTGAAACTTTCCATGTGCCAAAGACTATTAAAATGCTTCATAAATATTAATTTATTTTATAATCATAATAAAACTCTAAGATTATCATTTATATCATTATCATTTATGTTTTAGAGATAAGGGAGTAAAATGTCCAAACCTCAGAGATAAGAACATAGTTTGATTTTCTGTGTGTTCAACAAGATGCAGCAACAGGACACAGAGGAGAATGGCTGAAGAAATTTTCCCATAACATCCAATACCTGAATTTTCTCATGAAATAAAGAGAGACTGGAGAGAGAAAAATACACTCATACATATAAACAGAGCAGTGTCAGTTCTGAAGGGCAAATACTGTACCAGGGACTTGAATGATGGAAAAAAGTATTTGAAAAGTTTATGGAATTTATAAAGAGATTTATTCAAAATTAAAAAATCTTTTTGTCTTCTCCTTCTATGGTAAATTGCAGCACTGGGAAATTAGTATGCACAGTCCATACAGTTTTAGTGTGGCTTCTCTGAAAGATCCAAAATGTTATGCCCAGTGACATTTTGTTGACTTACAATATTTGCAATGCTCTTAACATTTCTGCCCATACATTCAATCACAGAAAAATAAAACAAAGAAAGTCATGCTTTTGAAAGGTAGCTTGTGAGTCTCTGATAGATTTATCTTCTCTGTGAAGCAGTTAGAAAGCATAAACTTCTTTTGGGACAGAATCTAGGAAGGAAACCCCATTCTTCAACTCTGCTTCATTGAAGTAAAATGTTGTTAGTGTCTGTCATGATTATGAGCTATACTAACTTCCTCAGCTCCATTTGTAAAAGGTCAATTTTCCCTTACTGTGCACCTTAACCAAAAGAAAAGAACATCTTCAAAGAACAGCACTCACAATTTGCCCATAATTAGAAGAATGAAGCTGGGTGGGGTGGCAGATATCTATAATCCTAACAGTTAGGAGGTGGAAGCAGGAGAATCATTAGTTCAACACCATTCTGGTCTACAGAGTGAGTTCCAGGCCAGCTTGAGCTATGTAGTGAGACCCAGTCTCAGCTATCTTAAGAGCCAGGCTTGGTGGCTCATGCCTATAATCTCAACTACTCCAGAGGATTGTAGTTTCAGGCAAGTTATGGCAAAAAGTTAGTGAGAGTTCAATTTGAACCAAAAATCTGGGTGTGGTGGTTCACAACTGTAGTCAAAGCTATGCAGGCAGCACCAGTAGGAGGATTTTGGTATAGGCTTGTCCCTGGCAAAAAAACACTAGACTCTATCTGAAAAATAACTAAGACAAAAAGGGCTGGGGGCATGATTCAAGTGGTAGAATGCTTGCCTAGCAATCATGAGGCTCTGAGTTTAAAACCAGGACCACCAAAAACCCCTCTCCAAAAAACAAAGTAAACAAAGTAAAACACAGAAGAATGATAATATCCACCAGTAATAAATTATGATAGCTATGTCACCATCCTTAATTCCTCTTTGTGCAGGGATACTTGGGAATAGATCTCTCATTCTCTCTCTCACCTATTAATAACTGATACTTAGATCACTGGGATTAGCTACAAGCAGAGGAAATTTAGGGCTAGCTGGAGTGGGTTAGGGAAAAGGAGGTTGAATGTGGGAGAAGTATATATGTCTGTGTACTAATGAAGGGATATAAAGAGGCAGAAATAGAGCTAGAGATAGAAAAACAGACAGACAGATAATGATTTGGCAGCACTTCAAATAAAAAATTTACATGTTCCTGAAATATGGTATTATCCACATCTTTTAGAATTCATTAACGTGTATTATAGAAGCTTGACTGTGTGTACATAAACATAAACACACACACAAACATGCATGCACACATGCTACCTGGCTTTGTTTGAGATAAAAAAATGCATCAATAAAGAGAAGACCATCCCCATCTATTAAGAACTGCTGTGTGTAAGAGACTATGATCTTCTAAGTTCTGAAGTTCAGAAAAACTGGGTGTTAGGCTTTTCTCTGCTATTTGTAGCTACTGTGTACTCTATGTTAAATCATAATCACTCAGTGACAGTCCTTTATACATTTCTAGGTGGGGGTTATGCTTTGTCTCTATGAATTCTAAAATTAAAACTCTCAAGTACATCAACTAGACAAAGCTATCTGTTTATCAGACAGTTTAAACTTTATTAAACTGCCTCAGGTAATATGCTTTTTAACCCATCCCCACCTCCACCCTAGGTTTTAGAAAGGCTGCTTATGTTATTCTAAATGAATTGTCACAAAAAACTCTGTGTGGTGGACAGGGTAATAATATCTCACAACTAGAGCAAGGGAGGTTCTGAAATATTAATTTGCATAACATTGCAGAATTTCAAAGGCATGGCCAGAGCAGAATAGAGAAGTTAAGGGACAACATTTGTGAGCTAAAGAGGGCCCTTATCTCTAGAAAATAACAGATATAACAGAAAACTTAAGATAATTTAGGGAACTCTCATTCCATAGGAAAGAATTCTGAGGCTCAGAAAGATCAAGTGTTTTCCCCAAGTCAACACAATAAATTAACATCAGGGCTAGAATTAGAACTTATTCTGCTAGTCCACTAACTTTCACACACCAATGCTTCTATACTTCACTCATCCATGTGTGTTGTGACCAGTTGTAAACTGTAACATCAGTAATTTGTTTCCAATTGCAAACTCCCTGTGTTACAATAATTTAGTGGTTTGATAAATTTATATCAGAATGAGTATTTTACCAATAATAATAAATGAAACTTTCAAACTCATTTTCTCTGATATAATTTCTTGATTGAGAGAAAATAAGTATGAGTTTACAATTACTGATCAGAGAGTTGTTACAACTCTGGATAATAATAACAGCTGGGGGTAGGGTGGGAGGGGGAAGTGGGGAACAGAGAGGGTGGGGGGACGGGAGGAGAAATGACCCAAACATTGTATGCACATATGAATAAAAGATACATAAAAAATAATAACAGCTAACATTTGTTGAAGACATAGTTTTTTCCAAGCACTATTGCAAGCACTTTATAAACATTAATTCATTTTACACAAATTTTGTGAACAAGATTCATATAAAAATCATAGCACCATTTACAGATGAGGAAACTAAAGAACAGAGAAATTAAGTAACTACTCCTAGGATTTAGAGTTAGAATGGGCAATCCCAAATTTATGTCTACAGAGTCCACACTCTATTGCATACAAATGAAACTTATTTTTGTATATATTTGTGTGCAGAAAAATTTAAAAGTTATCACTTTATAATCATGATTTTGAAAAAAAGATACAAACGGTACACACTAGCCTCACATAGGGATTGGAAGAAGTGTTTTGTGGCTCTGTACAGATAATTGAATCAAATAAACCCAGACATTATCTACATTTTCAAAATTGTTTAGTAATAAAATCTAGACTCATTTTGGGCATTAGAAGCCCTTCATTTTAAAAGGCTGAAAAGTAGTTCATTGGATACATGTATATCATTTCATATCCTTTGGTTATAAATCCAGTAGTGGTATTGCTAGATCATATGGTAATTCTATTTTTGAATTTCTGAGGAATTTCTATACTGTTTTCCATAATGTCTATACTAATTTACCTTCACATCAACAGTGCACAAAGATTCCCTTCACTCCATGTCCTCAAGAGCACTTGTTTTCTTCTCTCTTTTTGAAAATAGCCATTTTATAGATATCCATAAGGAAGCTGGACTCTTATTACCAATCTGATTAGCACAAGAAAATTCAGGAAAGCTAAAAACTGTTTTTTCTGAATGTTTGGAAAGTGAAAAATTATTTAGTGACTTTAATGAAGGCACTATTAAATTTAATGATATAATAATATTATATTAATTAATGTATTCTCCTTTTCTTTATTCTCCATTCACTAATTATTTATGGAGCACCTATCAATTGCAAGGTACTATTTAAAAACTATTCAAAGAAGCCACTTTCTACCTTAGAATATCAGGACTTCTTGGCTTCTCCTAGCTCTCCTTTGCTATTTTATCCTTTGGTAATATTCACTTTTTGAAATATACAGAACATTGTTTTTACCTGTAGTTACCCTATTGTGCATCCAATAACTTCTTATTCTGAACTATAACTCAGTACCCATCTCTTCCCCCATTCTTCCTGGTCTCAAGTAAGCACTGTTGCACTCTGATATGCTAGGAGATCAACATTTCTAGATTCCACATATAAGAAAGATTATGTGGCACTTGTCTTTTAAAGCCTGTCTTATTTCACTGAACATAATGATTTCCACTTCCATTTACGTTTTTGCAAATGACAGGATTACACTGTTATGGCTAAATAGTATTCCATTATGCATAGGTACCACATTTTCTTTATTCATTCATCAGTGGGTAAATACTAATGGTTGCTTCCATTTATTGGCTGTTGTGAGTAGTGCTGTAATGAACATGAGTTTCAATAAGTTTATTTAATTTCCTTGGAATATATACCCAGAAGTGGAATGGCTGGATCATTTGGTAGTACTATTTTTAGTTTTGGGAAGAACCTTTTTACTATTTTCAATATTGGCTACCCTGTTCTATATTTCCAGCAACAGTGTATAAGGATTCCAATTATTTTCTCTCCCACCCTTATATTTTTAATAGCCATCCCGAAAGGTATAAATGGATGAACTCATAGAAAACATTATGCTAAGTGAGTCACTAAAGGACAAATATATTTTATGTGGTATATAAAATTGTCAAACTTATAGAAGCAAAAACTGGAATGATAATTCCCAGGGATTGGGGAGAGAATGAAATGAGGAGCTGTTTTAATGGGTATAAAGTTTGTGTTTTGCAAGATGAAATGGTTCTAGAGATCTGTTGTACAACATAGTACCCATAGTTAACAATACATTATTATGCACTTTGAAATATAGTAAGAGATTAAATCTTACACTAAGTGTTCTTACAAGAAGAATCATTCAAAAAACATGAGAAAATTTTGGATGTAAAGGATATGTTCATTACCTTGGTCATGGTGTTAGAATAATGAGTACCTGTCCAAACTTATTAAGATGTAAACATTAAATAATTATATTTTTGTATATAAATTATATCTCAATAAGGTCAAAATACCCTTGTGATCTTCCTATCAGTCAATGAGACATCATTTTCCTTCACTTTCCACCATAATATACTACAGCCATGTAAAATCAGTTGAGGTTAAATAGAAGTGTTCTCATAAGGCTATGCTCTTACAAAGGTATTCTTTTTGTTTGCATCATGTTGTTATACAAAACCTAGAAATTTTGGTGGCTTAAAGACTTATTTTAGAAATAAAATTAATATAAGAGAATAAAACAGAATATACTTTGTTTGGAAAATGTGATGTGTCCGTCTTAAGACTTCTAAAACACAAACTTTGGCTCAAAATTGATTAATTTTTCTACATAGAAATAGAGAATATTGCAAATAAAGGATGACATAAACAAAGTTAGAAGTTAAGAGACAAAATATGATTATATGAAATATCTAAGACTGGCAGACAATTTCAGAATTCCTAAGAATCATCAAGACAAGCATGAGAAATTCAATGGGAAAAACTTGACAAAAGTTATGAAGAAAAACCTACAGAAAGGAAAAGTAAAATGTATAAACAAAGTATAAAAGGAGATTTTCTAAATCCCTTTGTATTAATTTATGCTGATTGAAAATCAGATAAGAATTTATAAAAATATTTTCCATGACACTAATCATAGAAATACCAATTAAAATAGTGAGATAAAACTTTATGCTTATCATATTGATAAAAATTAAGATGCAGAAAATAATAAGTTCTTGTGTACTACAGATAGAAATGTGTAGTGGCACATTTATTTGAGGGAATAGGAAATATATATTTTCTGATGCAATAAGTGCATTCTTGGGTACTTTAGCAACACTCTTATAACCTTTCAAAAAGGGAAAGAAAAGATATTTTTTTCAAACAAACTTTGTACTAGTGAAGAGTGCTAGACAACCTGCATGCTCATCATGAGTGGAGGGAAAGACATGCTCCAGAATTATTTGCAATGATTACTAACACAGACCCGGGTGTATACTGTTATGGTTTGGATGTTGTTAGAATGTCCGCGATGGGTTCGTGTGTTGAAATTTAATCTACATTGTGAGGTATTAAGAGAGTGGAAACATAACGCTGAGTATGGAGTATAGATGTGTGGCCTGTGGGAAGTGATTAGAATTAAATAAGGTTACTAGGGTACAGCTTCCATGATTAAACCACTGGTGACTTTATAAAAGAGAGAGCAGAAGACAGACACACATACACACATGCACTCTGTGTCATGCCATCTGACGTTCTGCACCATTTCAGGTCTCTGCTAGCACGAAGGCCTTATAGATGAAGCCCCTCAACATTAGGAAAAACTGTGACCAAAAATACACCTTTTTATTTTAAAATTACTCAGTCAGAGGTTTTGTGCAATTAGTAACAGAAAACAGACTAATTTATACACAAGCCAAACATTGTAGATTAGGTGCTTATGATAGAGGGAGGATGGATGAACATAATACTATCTCACTGGGTGATGGTGAATTTTAATTGCAATAATGTTTATCATGCATTTACCATAGTCCCTGGAACACAGTAATAGTCACCTATTACAACTAATTTCCACAGCTCCCACATCTTTCCTTTTGTCTATAGTTTCCTTTGATCTAGGTGTATTATGATATATTCTGAAAATCAATATTCAAAATTAAGTATATATTGCTGGTTTCATATGACCTGAGACATATCATTGTCAATCTTAAGATTAACAAATATACACTACATTCTACATTACAATCTTTCTTTAGTGTTTTATAAAGAGACAGAATTTAGAGAAGAGTGTAGGAAAATATAGTAGGTTTCCGGGACAGTATTTACACAATTATCTCTATTACCTCTATCAAAGAAGAGCTTATTCACATAATATGAGTGAACAATTTGGTCCTAGAATTTTAATTTATGCTTGTTTAACTATTGTGACTCCTGTCTTTGTTCAGAAGCTCAAATATCTCCCTTTATTACTGTAAGGGAAAAAAGCACACCTTTTGAATGATTTGAGTCAGCATCCTACCAAGACTGAACTGAAAAAAAAAGAACACTATGATATCTACAAATAGTTCATATTTAAAGCAGAAGTTAAAACATCCGGGATTGTTACCTTCCACACTCTCTTTAACATACTAAAATCTGTTTAGTTACACAGATAGGAAATAAATTATTAGGAACACAATTTTCTGTTCTTGAAGTATCTCTATCTCTTTTTGCTTAAGCTGAGATTTCCAAGCTGCATATATTGTTTAGATGTAAAAACAACAGTATGAAATCAGGTAATTATAGTACATGAAAATAAATTGGAATTTTATTCAAGTCAAGAGTTTATACTGCATGTACTGTTGGATGCTTCTACCAATACTTGTAAATGATACCATGCTCTGTGTTTTAAAAGCCACACACTCTGAGAGATCTAGAAATCAAAACTGTTTCTTTGTGAAATCCTGGTTTTGTTATCTTCCTGCTGTGAAGTGTTAGATAAACCAGTTGTCACTTCCTTTAAAAATTCTATAAATAGAGATCATATTTCTTAGCTACTTGGCAGATCTAACATATTCATATTCCTTTTCATGAGGTGCTTTTATCATTACCATTCTATATCAGTATCATTTAAACAGGATGAACAATAATATGTGGAGAGTAGAATTAATGGGTATGGATAGCTAGATGTATGCATATTGGGGTGAAATGCAGATTTGGACTTAATGGTCAAGTGGTAATATGAGGCCTCACAAAAATAGAAAGAAGAAGTCAGGGATAGTGGTACATGCTTATAATCTCAGCACTCAAGAGGCTGAGGCAGGATGACAATGATTTTGAGGACAGCCTGGAGTACATAGACAAAGCCTCTTCCCCAAAATATAAAAATATTCTAGATGCAAAGCTACAAATAGTTCTGAAAATTCAACTAATATGAGTAGAAAACAGGCACTCTAATACAATTAGAAGTTTTTATGACTTCAGCTAAACAAGATTTTGGAAATATTCCTCCATGTTGCTATATCAGAAGTTCAATCTTTTTCAGGGTTGATAAGTATTTCACTGCATTTATGAGCCACAATTTATTATTAGTTTTTAGCTATTGTGAATAGAAAGAAAATCCATGTATAAGTCTTTTTGTCAGCATACACTTTTTATCCTCTTGTGAAATATGGAAGAATAGGTCATTGTGGAAATTTGTGGACAACTTTACAAGAAATGTCAAGGTATTTTTAAAAGTGTTGATAGTAATCCAGGCCCCGGTGGCTCATGCCTGTTATCCTAGCTACTTGAGAGGCTAAGATCATGAGGATTTCATTCCAAGGCCAGCCTGGGAAATAGTTCATGAGATCCCCCACCTTCCAAATAACCAGAGCAAAGTGGACTGGAGTTGTGGCTCAAGCTGTAGAGTACCTATTTTGCAAGCACAATGCAGAGTTCAAAACTCTCTGAGTTTAAACCCCTGCCAAGATAAAATAGTGGTAGTGGTAGTTTATACTAATAACAGCAATATAGTGGAATTCTAAACACTTCACATCCTCAATATTATAAGTCTCTTAAATTCTGGTGATTATATTAGCTGTAGAGTGGTTAAGTTCTTGCTTTTTTTTCAAAAGCATCCATTCAAATATTTCCTCATTGCTTAATTGATCTTTTTGTCATTTTATTGAGTTTTAAGAAATTTTTATACAGTCTGTACTCAAATCACTGTCTGACAGATGTATTCCAAATATTTTCTTCTGCTCTGTACATTTTACTTTTCATTATTTAAAAAGTGCATATTAGGGAGTTTTCTCACTCATAATTAAGTGTAATTTATCAGTTTTAACTTATTATTCATGCTTTTGTGTTATATGTAGGAAATATTTGGCAACTACAAAAGTGTGAAGATTTCTCCAACGTTTTCTTCTAGGAAACATAGTTTTAAGATTTATATTTATATTTATTGCTCATTTTGAATTGCTTTTGTATATGGTGTGACGGAAAGGTGCGAAGTTAATTTATTCCATATGCATATGTAGTTATTGTAACATTTGTTGAAGAGATTTTTCCTTGCCCATTGAATAGTTTTGGCTTTCATCAAAAATAAAATGAATATATATGACTGGGTTGTTTCTTCTACTTAATTCCAATGAAGTATACATTTTTATTTAGGTATACAGCATACTGATGTGATTATTGTAACTTTATATTGTTTTGAAAGTAGGTAGTTTAAATCTTTTAAAAATTGTTTTACGTACTGAAGGTAACTTGCATTTCCATACAAATAGAATACTATTTAAATCAGCATAAATTTATTTAATTCCATTTAAGCAAAATTCTGCTGGAATTTTGCACAGCACATTTATAGAGAAGTTTAGAGAGAATTAAAATAATTACAACATAGAGTATTATATTTCATAGAAATTTATTTAGATATTTAATTTCACTTCACAATATTTTCCAGTATTCAAGTTTTCAGGTATGTCTTTTGCATATTAATTTAAATTTCTTTCTAAATATTTATTGTTGCACGCTATTTTAAGTAGTATTTATTTCATTATCCAGTTCATCATTAGCATGTAAAAAATGCAAGAATTCTGTGTAGTGATATTGAATTCTCTGACATTGTAAATATCAATGATAACTTCTAGTAATAATTTTCCTAAAGATCCTGTAGGATTTTCTTTTCTTTTCTTTTCTTTTATTATTCATATGTGCATACAAGGCTTGGTTCATTTCTCCCCCCAGCCCCCACCCCCTCCCTTACCACCCACTCCGCAACCTCCCTCTCCCCCCTACCCCCTCAATGCCCAGCAGAAACTATTTTGCCCTTATTTCTAATTTTGTTGTAGAGAGAGTATAAGCCATAATAGGAAGGAACAAGGGGTTTTGCTGGTTGAGATAAGGATAGCTATACAGGGAGTTGACTCACACTAATTTCCTGTGTGTGTGTGTTACCTTCTAGGTTAATTCTTTTTGATTTCACCTTTTCTCTAGTTCCTGGTCCCCTTTTCCTATTGGCCTCAGTTGCTTTTAAGGTATCTGCTTTAGTTTCTCTGCATAAAGGGCAACAAATGCTAACTAATTTTTTAGGTGTCTTACCTATCCTCACCCCTCCCTTGTGTGCTAATGCTTTTATCATGTGCTCAAAGTCCAATCCCCTTGTTGTGTTTGCCCTTGATCTAATGTCCACATATGAGGGAGAACATATGATTTTTGGTCTTTTCGGCCAGGCTAACCCCAATCACAATGATGTTCTCCAATTCCATCCATTTACCAGCAAATGATAACATTTCAATCTTCTTCATGGCTGCATAAAATTGCATTGTGTATAGATACCACATTTTCTTAATCCATTCGTCAGTGGTGGGGCATCTTGGCTGTTTCCATAACTTGGCTATTGTGAATAGTGCCGCAATAAACATGGGTGTGCAGGTGCCTCTGGAGTAACCTGTGTCACAGTCTTTTGGGTATATCCCCAAGAGTGGTATTGCTGGATAAAATGGTAGATCAATGTCTAGCTTTTTAAGCAGCCTCCAAATATTTTTCCAGAGTGGTTGTACTAGTTTGCATTCCCACCAGCAGTGTAAGAGGGTTCCTTTTCCCTGCATCCTCGCCAACACCTGCTGTTCGTGGTGTTGCTAACGATGGCTATTCTAACAGGGGTGAGGTGGAATCTTAGTGTGGTTTTAATTTGCATTTCCTTTATTGCTAGAGATGGTGAGCATTTTTTCATGTGTTTTTTGGCCATTTGAATTTCTTCTTTTGAGAAAGTTCTGTTTAGTTCACTTGCCCATTTCTTTATTGCTTCATTAGTTTTGGGAGAATTTAGTTTTTTAAGTTCCCTATATATTCTGGTTATTAGTCCTTTGTCTGATGTATAGCTGGCAAATATTTTCTCCCACTCTGTGGGTGTTCTCTTCAGTTTAGAGACCATTTCTTTTGATGAACAAAAGCTTTTTAGTTTTATGAGGTCCCATTTATCTATGCTATCTCTTAGTTGCTGTGCTGCTGGGGTTTCTTTGACAAAGTTCTTACCTATACCTACTAACTCCAGAGTATTTCCTACTCTTTCCTGTATCAACTTTAGAGCTTGAGGTCTGATATTAAGATACTTGATCCATTTTGAGTTTATCTTGGTATAGGGTTATATACATGGATCTAGGTTCAGTTTCTTGCAGACTGCTATCCAGTTTTCCCAGCAGTTTTTGTTGAAGAGGCTGCTATTTCTCCATCGTATATTTTTAGCTCCTTTGTCAAAGACAAGTTGGTTATAGTTGTGTGGCTTCATATCTGGGTCCTCTATTCTGTTCCACTGGTCTTCATGTCTGCTTTTGTGCCAGTACCATGCTGTTTTCATTGCTACTGCTTTGTAATATAGTTTGAAGTCAGGTATTGTGATACCTCCTGCATTGTTCTTTTGACTGAGTATTGCCTTGGCTATTTGTGGCTTCCTGTGTTTCCATATAAATTTCACAGTAGATTTTTCGATCTCTTTAATGAATGTCATTGGAATTTTGATGGGAATTGCATTAAACATGTAGATTACTTTTGGGAGTATAGACATTTTTACTATGTTGATTCTACCAATCCATGAGCATGGGAGATCTCTCCACTTTCTATAGTCTTCCTCAATCTCTTTCTTCAGAAGTGTATAGTTTTCCTTGTAGAGGTCTTTCACATCTTTTGTTAGGTTTATACCTAGGTATTTGATTTTGTTTGAGGCTATTGTAAATGGAATTGTTTTCATACATTCTTTTTCCGTTTGCTCATTGTTAGTGTATAGAAATGCTAATGATTTTTCTATGTTGATTTTATATCCTGCTACCTTGCTATAGCTATTGATGATGTCTAGAAGCTTCTGAGTAGAGTTTTTTGGGTCTTTAAGGTATAGGATCATGTTGTCTGCAAATAGGGATATTTTGACCATTTCTTTACCTATTTGTATTCCTTTTATTCCTTCTTCTTGCCAAATTGCTCTGGCTAGGAATTCCAGTACTATGTTGAATAGGAGTGGAGATAGTGGGCATCCTTGTCTGGTTCCTGATTTTCGAGGGAATGTTTTTAATTTTTCTCCATTAAGTATAATGCTGGCTGTAGGTTTGTCATATATAGCTTTTATAATGTTGAGGTACTTTCCTTCTATTCCTAGTTTTCTTTTAGCTTTTATCATGAAATGGTGTTGGATCTCATCAAAGGCTTTTTCTGCATCTATTGAGATGATCAAGTGGTTTTTGTCTTTGCTTCTGTTAATGTGGTTGATTACGTTTATTGATTTTCATATGTTGAACCACCCCTGCATCCCTGGGATGAAGCCTACTTGGTCATGGTGAATAATCTTTTTGATGTGTTGTTGAATTCAGTTTGCCATTATTTTGTTGAGGATTTTGGCGTCAATGTTCATTAAGGAGATTGGCCTATAGTTCTCTTTTTTGGAGGTGTCTTTGCCTGGTTTCGGGATAAGTTTAATACTGGCTTCATAAAATGTGTTTGGCAGTTTTTCTTCCCTTTCTATTTTGTGGAACAGTTTAAGGAGGGTTGGTATCAGTTCTTCTTTAAAGGTCTCATAGAATTCAGCAGAGAATCCATCAGGTCCTGGACTTTTCTTTTTGGGGAGACTCTTGATTGCTGCTTCAATTTCATTTTGTGTTATAGATCTATTCAGGTGATTAATGTCCTCTTGGTTCAATTTTGGATGATCATATGTATCTAGAAATCTGTCCATTTCTTTAAGATTTTCAAATTTATTTGAATATAGGTTCTCAAAGTAGTCTCTGATGATTTCCTGGACTTCCATGGTGTTTGTTGATATCTCCTGTTTTGCATTCCTGATTCTACTAATTTGGGTTTTTTCTCCCCTCATTTTAGTCAGGTTTGCCTGGGGTTTACCGATCTTGTTTATTTTTTCAAAGAACCAACTTTTTGTTTCATTAATTCTTTGTATGGTTTTTTTGGTTTCTATTTCATTGATTTCTGCTCTTATTTTTATTATTTCTCTCCTTCTCTTTGTTTTGGGATTTGCTTGTTCTTGTTTTTCTAGGAGTTTGAGATGTATCATTAGGTCATTGATTTGGGATCTTTCAGTCTTTTTAATATATGCACTCATGGCTATAAACTTTCCTCTCAGGACTGCCTTAGCTGTGTCCCATAGGTTCCGGTAAGTTGTGTTTTCATTTTCATTGACTTCCAGGAACTTTTTAATTTCCTCTTTTATTTCATCGATGATCCATTCTTCATTAAGTAATCAGTTATTTAGTTTCCAGCTGTTTGCATGGTTTTTGTCCTTACTTTTGTTGTTGAGTTCTAGTTTTATTGCATTGTGATCAGATAGTATTCAAGGTATAATTTCTATTTTCTTATATTTGCTGAGGCTTGCTTTGTGCCCTAGGATATGATCTATTTTGGAGAAGGTTCCATGGGCTGCTGAGAAGAAAGTATATTGTGTAGAAGTTGGATGAAATGTTCCGTAGACATCAACTAGGTCCATTTGATCTAGTGCATATTTTATATCTTGGATTTCTTTATTGAGTTTTTGTTTCGATGACCTATCTATTGATGATAATGGGGTGTTAATGTCTCCCACAACCACTGTGTTGGCGTTTATATATGCTTTTAGGTCTTTCAGGGTATGCTTGATGAAATTGGGTGCATTGACATTGGGTGCATACAGGTTGATAATTATTATTTCCTTTTGGACTATTTCCCCTTTTATTAGTATGGAATGTCCTTCTTTATCTCATTTGATCAATGTAGGTTTGAAGTCTACTTTGTCAGAGGTAAGTATTGCTACTCCTGCCTGTTTTCGGGGGCCATTGGCTTGGTAAATCTTCTTCCAGCCTTTCATCCTTAGCCTATGCTTATTTCTTTCGGTGAGATGGGTCTCCTGTAAGCAACAAATTGTTGGATCTTCCTTTTTAATCCATTTCGTCAAGCCGTGCCTTTTGATGGGTGAATTAAGTCCGTTAACATTAAGCGTTAGTACTGATATGTATGTGGTGATTCCTGTCATTTAGTTGTCTTAGTTGTTTGAAGGTTTGATTGTGTGTACGTAAGTTGAGGTTACTCTCTACTGTCTTGCTTTTTCTTTTCCTGTGATTTGGTGCTGCCTGTCTTTTCATGGTTAAGTTGGGTTTCACTTTCTGTGTGCAGAATCCCTTTACGAATCCGTTGTAGTGGTGGCTTTGTGGTCACAAACTGTTTTAGTTTCTGCTTGTCATTGAAGACTTTTATTGCTCCATCTATTTTGAATGATAGTTTTGCTGGGTAGAGTATCCTGGGGTTGAAGTTATTTTCATTCAGTGCCCAGAAGATCTCACCCCACACTCTTCTTGCTTTTAATGTTTCTGCTGAGAAGTCTGCTGTGATTTTGATGGGTTTACCTTTGTATGTTAGTTGTTTTTTCTCTCTTACAACCTTCAATATTCTTTCCTTAGTTTCTGAACTTGTTGTTTTAATGATAATATGTCATGGGGTAGTTCTATTTTGATCTGGTCTGTTTGGTGTCCTGGAGGCCTCTTGCATCTGTATGGGAATATCTTTCTCTAGATTTGGGAATTTTTCCATTATTATTTTGTTAAATATATTACACATTCCCTGCGCTTGCACCTCTTCTCCTTCATCGATGCCCATGATTCTCAAGTTTGGTCTTTTGATGGAGTCGGTGAGTTCTTGCATTTTCTTTTCACAGGTCTTGAGTTGTTTAATTAATAGTTCTTCAGTTTTTCCTTTATTTACCATTTCATCTTCAAGTTCTGAGATTCTGTCTTCTGTTTGTTCTATTCTGCTGGATTGGCCTTCCGTTTTGTTTTGCAGTTCTGTTTCATTCTTTTTTCTGAGATTTTCCATATCCTGGCAGGTTTCTTCTTTAATATTGTCTATTTTTGTCCTGAGTTCATTTATCTGTTTATTCATCATGTTCTTTCTTTCACTTTGTTGTTTATACAGTGCTTCTATGGTTTCCTTTATTTCTTCTTTTGCTTTTTCAAATTCTCTATTTTTGTTGTCTTGGAATTTCTTGAGTGTCTCCTGTACATTTTGGTTAACCCTATCCAGTATCATCTCTATAAAATTCTCATTGAGTACCTGTAGTATGTCTTCTTTTAAATTATTCTTGTGGGCTTCATTGTGTCCTTTGGCATAGTTTATCTTCATTTTGTTGGAGTCTGGATCTGAGTACCTGTTTTCTTCATTCCCCTCTGGCTCCTGTACTAATTTTTTGCTGTGGGGAAACTGGTTTCCCTGTTTTTCCTGTCTTCCCATCATTGTCTTTGGTGTTGTTACTGTCCCTGTACTGTGTGCAATTAAGTATTTTTTAGCTTGTAATAATAACAATGGTAATATTTAGAATGGAAGGGTGAGCTGAGATGGAAAGCATGAAGTTAAAGAAATGGGAAAAACAAATACACAGACTGGAAGGAGAAAACAGAACAAGGTATCAGACAGGAAGGTTTGAAAGGTATAATCAGGGAGCTTTAGTGTACTAATCGACAGTAAGCTGAACAGACATTAGAGAGACAGAGGAGGATTGAAAATCAAAAATAAAAAAAATAAAGATAAGAGTAAAAATAAAAAATAAGTAAATGAAAGAAAAATCTATATATAAAAATGTATTAAAATAAAATGAAAAAATAGAAAATTAAAAAAACCCAAAAAACCAAAATACCAAAAAACCTCCAAGTTCAAATGCAATGAAGTTTCAGGCTTAATAATTTCTGTGTCCGTCTCAGTCTCCAATACTGGAGATGGTACCTCAGATGTTGTTCTGTAGTTGTCTCATCAAAGGGGATGCATAAAGTAGAACAAAACTACACACACACGCACAAAAAAATCCCCACCAATTTTCCCAAGTTCAAATGCAATACAGTTTCAGTAAGTTTTTCAGCTTGCAGGTGTAATTCGGTTGTTCACTCATCAAAGGTAGGGAGACAAAGAAAAAAAAGAGTCTGGAGACAGTTCTGAGAAGGGTATCTGCAGCTGTGGCTTGCCTGCCCACTGCTGTCAGCCTGCTGTTGCTGAAGGTGTTATTTATGCAGATCTCAGGGGTGAGCTTAGCACTCACCTGGCCCTGCAGGCTTTGTTTACTAAGATTTCTCCTGTGTGTGAGCCTCTGCTACAAGCTTTCCCCTTTCCAAGCACTGGGAAAGGTGACACTGCACCCGCGTTCTCAGACCTGCGTGTTTATTTATAGTTCATGTGGGAGGTGGGTCTTTCCCACTCTCCTGTGCAGTTTTCCTCCCACCGCCACTTTCACAAGCTTTCCCGCTCCTGATTACTGGGTGGTGCTGCTTCTCCTGCCAGCTGCCATGTTTGTTTACAGTTCACGTGAGAATTGGGTCTTCCCTCCTCTCCTGTGGATTTTTCCTACCTCCGCCACTCTCACAATCTTTCCCGCTCCTGGTTGCTGGGTGCTCGCCCCCCCTCCCGCCAGAGGCTCTCCGGCCAGGCCAGCTTGTTTATTTACAGTCCCAGGAAGGATTCCCTTCCCCCAATGTTTGGCACTCAGTGAGCCCCACCCTCTTTCCCACGTGTCTTTATTGCTCTTATTGCTTGTTACTCAGTTTCTCTTTTTTCCCTGGGTGGAGGTTGGTCTGTCCAGGGGGCTATGCTGCTCTGGCCCAGGCTTGTCTGTGGGAGTACCGCATACCATGAAGCTCACCTTGTCCGCGTCTTCCCAAGCCATCTGGGTGCTGGTGACTGGCGGCCCAGGGGCCCTCCTGGTTTCTTTGTTTAACGTGAAGTGGAGATTCTCTGTGCTGGCTGGAGGTGTGGAGGGGTCAAAGTTATGCCTCTTCTCAGTGATTATGCCTGCAAAGTGTGTCTCCAGCGTCTCTCCAAGATTTCACTATAGGAGGCTTGCTTTCTGCTTCCTCCCTCTAGCTGCCATCTTGGAATCTACTGGATTTTCTATTTATAAAAATCATATGTCTGCAAACAGAGATAGTTTTAGTTCTTCTGTCCCAATATGAATGATTTTTTTCTTTTCCTAGCTTAAAGCAAGAATATTTACAGTAGAAGGTCAACTAAGATAAATGAACAACAAACACATAAGGTCAAAGATGAAGGGTTTTGTAGATAGAAGTAACAAGAGAAAAGCACCAAGGTAGAAAACAATGAAGTACATTTGGATCACTCAGTTTATCAAATATTAATGAGACAGGATCCTAAGAAGGTTTTTACTGGCTTTTGGAGGGAGCTTAAAGTACAAAGTTATTGGACTGAAACTTTCAAAATAGATGCAAAGAAAGATTTGCAGTTATTGGACTGAAACTTTTAAAATAGATGCAAAGAAAGATTTGCAGATGTTCAATTTTGGAAAGACACTATTGTATTGGTCATCTCAGGAGGTTTACTCTGGCTAGAAGTGTGTAGAATATAGTTTGTGATCAGTTTGGGGGCAATTATAGTGGCCTTTATGTGAAATAATGGGGAAGTGAAGGAAAAATGCTGTTTATATTCACAGCTGCTTATTAAGTAGGGTGGATACAATTCAATTGTAGACTCCAGTGTTCTTCTAAACATGTTGCTGGTTGGAATATGTCATAGTCACTATGCATCAGGTTTTAGTACTTGATACTGTGCAGACATAAATTACATTCCATGATAGAGTAAGAAACTGGGGTTTCTAGGACAGTTTTGAGGGCTAAGAGGTGACAGAAAAAAATTAAAAATAGGAGGAGAAAAGTGCAAAAAGGGACCATTGTATATAAAATGGATTTGAATATCATTGATTCTTATTTCAGAGATCAATTATAAAAGTTATTTTTGTGAATAGGTTGAGATTCTAACAAGTATTCTTTCTGCTGTATGTAATAAGTTAATAAATTTATGCAATTTATGTGGTACACAGGACTGAGCTGGAATATGTAATATGCTTTCATCATATCTTGTTCTACTGCTTGTGAATGAAGATAATATTTCAAAACAGATTTTCAGGAACCAAGAGCATAAATTTTCTCCCTTGTGTGAGAAAAATATAAATTCAAGTTCAGAGAGTGGGAGGAGTAGAAGGAATGAGAAATAAAAATTTCTCCATCCCTTTATCCTACCTTTAGCTCCTAAAACAACCTGATATAGTTACTATGTATTAATATATTATTGACTCAGTGAATAAATAAATAGATAAACCACTGAGGCCAATTTGTAAAACATGAACAGTCTATGAAAAGCTCAAGGCTCTTATTAGAGAGAACAACAAAGAGATTAAATCTAAAATACACTCCTCACTGCTACTACCCAAACAATCTTAAAAAAATTTCTTTTTCTCTGATGTTTTCATTTTTTCTCTTGTAAAGTTGGGTATGGTGGCAAGGGTAGAAACTGTTGGATTGGATAATCCCTAAAACCTCTGATACTCTATTTTGCTTCTGCTTTTTTATTTTTAGTATTTTATTCATCAGAAAGATATGTTGTTGACATATATTCTATTCTATTCTTGGTTCTTTTTTGAAATTTTAACAAAAATAAAGTTAGTAAATTGAATAGTTGAAGACCTCATGGTGGACTCAGAAACAAGGTGCAGGGTGGAGCATATCACAAAGTGATATTTATGGAGCCCTACTGATGCCCTGAAGTCTCAACAAGTAAGCAACAAGATATTAGGAAAGTATCTGCAATTTTCCAGGATGCCTCTGCATTTCCTTTCATAGTAGCTTCTGTTAGTACATTTACTAGTCAGTTCCACAGTTCTCATTTCTGAAATTTAACCCCCCCATCTCTCAGAACTTAATTTCTAATAAAGCCTACACTACTCACATATGCTTTTTGTCAGTGGTGAAATATGTTGAAAATGGATAAAGGCCTGAGCTTCACATGTAGAGCAAAGTAGTATGGCTCAGAGACAATGAATATGAAATGGTGAGATAGTGTAAAAACCTTAATAATTTAGCAGTTTAGAGAAAAAGAATAGAAGAATATAGGCTTTTCTCTTTCCATGAAATAGAGCTAACATGGAATATTTTATATTGTAGAAGGATGCAGAATTATATTGAGAGTCCACATGAGGTTTAATAAAGTGGGGTTTTTGATGGCTTTAATCTATATGTCTGTGTAATTTTTTTTAGGAGCTCTCAGTAAGGCAATAGTTTGAATACTCCAAGGTTGAAATTTCATTTGGCAGACCATTAAAGACAAACAACAGGGCATGGAAGGAGGGCAGTGGCCCAGAAAATATAATGAAAGGTGAATAAGTATGAGTGACAACACGCATAACTCAGGAGGGAGCTTAGAGATAGTAGCTAATGATTACACTGTTCAATTTAGCAGAAAACAAAACTCAGTGTGATAGCAGGGGAAAATCACTGAATTGAGGAATGAGTGGTGAAGAAAAGGAGGAATGTAAGATTCAGAGTTGGTCCTTTCTCCTTTGATTTTCCTCGAAAGAGTGGATTTTAGTATCACTTCTATGCAAAATAAGTGCTGTCTGAGTGTCATTATAATATGCACAGGAAAAGTCAGAGGAGAATGATATTTGCTGTAGCAATGGGAGGTATAGTTGATAGGATAAGATCCCTTAAGGAAGCAAAAGTGGATTAGATGATTAACCCTGAGAGGAACAGAAACATTTTCAACAATAACTTACTGTTTCATATAACCCATATTAATTAGGTTACTACTATGTTGATACTATTATAATCACTGAGGATACAATGGTGAACAATAATGAAAAACATTATTCCCATCTCAAAGTTTTCAGGCAAGGGAAGAGAGATAATACTAAAATAGCTACATTAATGAATAGAACAAGTGAATAAACAATTGCAAACATATTACATGGGAGAAGTATATGGCACTAAGAGAACATGCAATAAAAGTCTCTTCTTTAATGTGTCCCAGAAAAAGCTTTTCTTTTACAGCTTTTTGAGGTGACCACTTTTTAGTAGATCAGATGTTATATGACAAAAGAGAAGGTAGTACTTTCAAAGTAGTGAAAGACCAGTATTGCGGAAGTCCAGAAAATAAGGAAAATACGTGAGATGAAGTTGGAGAGGTAGATAGGGGGAAAGTCATGCAGAGTGATGTAAATGACTCTTGGCTCACTTATATACTGCAGGTTAAAATATGAAAATATATTCCCCAAATTGCCTTTCAGCTAAGTTTCTGTTCATGATTGAGCTTTACCCAAGTATACAAACCCATGCAAGATTTGAAAGGCAGAGATGAACATCATGAAGTAGTGGCCACATGTGCCTGCTGTATTCTGGTTGCTGCTCAGATTCACTGCCCTTTCTTATTCACTAAGCTATCTATTCCTGCTCCAGAAGGCTGCCCTGTATGACGCAAATCTACAAGATCCCCTTCACTGGAAGGAATTGGCCACTCCTATGGTAAGCATGGGAGTGACTTAATCAGAATTTCATTTTGAAAATTGTATTCTCATTTTCTCATTCCTATGCTGGAACATTCAAGGAAAGGAGGAAATTATATGAAAGCCATGTTTAAGTGAAGGTTGATTTGAAAAGATTGTCATTTTGTGGAGAGGCATGCAGTCAGCCCGAGGCAACCCCCTAAAAAAACAGGGAAATAAATAATTTGACACATTTCCCTCCCTTCCTCCATCTGCCAAAAGTAAGGAGTAGGTATTAGCCCAGGAAGTTTGAAATGAATTTCCAGACTTTTACTTCCTAGTATCTCTGCTAAAAATTATTTCTTTTGTGTATCATTTTTCTAATCTGTCACTACATGAAACAAAGATATTACTGGGAGGTTATATGACAATCTGTACTAACAAGAATTTATGTCAAACCAGTTTCTAGGCCAAAGTCACTATTTTGCACAACTCCAAAGGTAGATGATTTCTATTTTATTCTATGTGAATGTTATTCCCTTCATTTTGCAACTTGATGATATTTTCCTTGTCCTACAACCTACACATGAGGACAATGTTCTCAATAGCAGGATTACAGGTTTATATATGGTAGTTCTATTTTTAACTTTGTGAGTTATCTCCATACTGTTTTCCATAATGGCTGTACTAATTTATACTTCCACCAACTGTGTGCAGGGGTTTCCTTTTCTCCACATCCTCATCAGTGTTTCTTATCTTTTGTCTTTTTGATAACAGCCACTCTTACAGATACCCACAAGGAAGCTGAATCCTTATTTGACACCCGATACAAAGCTTAATTCAAAATGAATCAAAACCAGAAATACAAGAGCTAAATCATTAAAATTCTTTGAAGAAAACATAGGGAAATTATTTTATAACACTGAATTTGGCAATGATTTCTTGAATATGACAACAAAAGCACAGTCAACAAAAATAAAAATAAATAAATTGGATTTCATCAAGGTTGAAAGCTTCTGTGAATCAACTGACATTAAAAAAAACAACTGAATTTTAAAGTAAATAAGCAATTTTTATTTTTCCAGAGAAGAGATACTTCATGCTAAAGCACACATGAAGAGGTGCTGAATATCACTAGACATTAAGGGAGTACAAATCAAAGGCACAAGGAGCTACCACTTCATATCCATTAGGATGGCCATTAAATACGAAAGAGAAAAGGACTGTGTGCATGTGTGTGTGTGTGTGTGTGTGTGTGTGAGAGAGAGAGAGAGAGAGAGAGAGAGAGAGAGAGAGAGAGAGAAGAGAGAGAGAGAGAACCCAAATGGTCAACAGATGAATTAAAGATGCTTAAATCCAGGAATGGTGGCAATATACTGCAGAGACTGAAGCAGGAGGATCATGAGTTCAAGCTCATTCTGGCAGAGAGAGAGAGAGAGAGATTGGAATCATTTTTCATACCTATTTGAAAAGTAAAATGGTACAGCCACTATGGAAAACAGTATGAAAATTCCTCTACAGTTTTTTGTTATACAGATATTTTTATTTTTTATTAAATATTTTTATTATTATAATAATTGTACAGGGGGATATGTTGTGACATTTACATGTCTGCTTACAATATATCTTAATTATTATTTGACCCCTCCATCATTCTTCCTCATCCCTCTCCCCCTTCTTAGAACAATTGCAACAAGTTTCATTTTTCTATTTTCATACATGAATATAAAATACATCCACCATATTTGCCCTCTTTCACCCTTTTCTTATTTCCTTCTCCCTCCCACTGCTCCCGTTCTCAATCAATACCTGCTTTCTTTTCCTGCTCTTCAAGTTTTAAGTGTATATTTATAGTTCTAGGGGGTTTGCCTTGACATTGACATTTCAGACATTTATATATTGTACTTTAATCAGATTAATCCCCCTATTAGTTACTCTTTTTCTATCTCCCTGCTCCCCTATTATTCAACAGCTTACAGTACATTGTGTTATATTATCTTCATACACAGATACAATACTTCAATATTTTTCCCTCTCTAACATTCTCTTTGAAGTACCACATGATCCAGACATTATACATGTAAATATATGCTCAAAAGGATTGAAAGCAGACACTCAACATAGATATGTGTACATTCATATTCATACTAGCATAATTCACAATAACCAAATGATGGGAAAAAACAAGGATTCATCAGTGAATGAAAGGATATAATGTTATGTGTATGTAAAATATTATTCAGCTTTAGAAAGAAAATTCTCCTACATGATTCTGCATGATTGATCTTGAAGACATTATAATAAGTTAAATAATCCATTCACAAGTGGGCAAATATCATATATAATGTTCCTACAGTAGCTAAATTCATAGACACAGAAAATAGAATGTTGGTTTTTACAAGGGGTTTGAGGGAGAAGAGAAGTGGCACTATTCTTTAATGGGTACAGAGTTTTAATTTGGGGAAATCAAAATGTTCTGGAGACAAACTGTGCTAATTGTGGCACAAAATGTGAAATGTACCTAATTCCACCAAACTGTACACTTAAAAAGCATTAAAAATGATTAATTTTGTGTATCTTCTACTTTAAAACAGCACACTTAATTTTCCATCTCTTAAAATTTATAAAACTTTTGCTGTACATTTTACTTTTATTGGCAGTTCCATGCTTTATAATGAGATTGAACATCATTTTTACATGGTTATTGGTCATTTGAGTTTTCTTAATTGGGAATTTCTTCTTCAAAGTATTTAGTACATTTTCCCTGTGGATTATTTTTTAAATTTCATTTTAGTAGGTCTTTAAATATTTAAGATTCATTTTCACACTTTGTGTACTACAAATATCTCCTCTCATTCTATGGCTTGCTGTATAGTCCTCTTCATGGTGTCTTTTAATGAAAGACTATTCTTAATCTTGATATAATCAAATATACAAATAGTTTTTCTTAACAATAGATGTAATAGATGTTTTCTTGTTTTTTGTTTAAGAATTCTTGTGATTATGAGTGTTATCTTAAAATAGTTTTATAACATTCTTATTTATTTTAAAGTTCCTATTTCATTTGAAATTAATTTTAGGTGTGGTGTGACTCATTTCAGCATCATGTATATTTTAAAAACTACTACTTTCCTTAATGCTTTGCAGTTCTCCCCTCTCACATATTAACCTGTTTCTGGGGTTACTTATTATTCTCCTATTTTCTCTTTGTTTATCTCTGTACAACAGGAATTATTATTATTATTGAGATAATAGTTTTAATTATTAAAACTTACATAAGTGTCTTGTCCCAAGACTTATATAAAGTCCTATCAAATTCATTTTTAAGAGTGTCTTCTTTTCTTGTACTCCTGAATTTTGAAAATAATTTTACAATCAGCTTGACAATCTTAAAAATATTAAATAAGCCTTGATTAAAATTTACATTAGAATTGGGTTTGCACTGAATCTATAGGTACATTTGGATAGAACCGATATTGTTATAATACTGAGTTTTTCAATGCTTAGACATAAAATATCTATACTTCGGCTTACCTAATTTTCAAAATCTCTCGACATCATTTGTATCAATTTCTCCAAAGAGCCCTTACCCATATTTTGTCAAATAGCCTGGGAATATATGAAAATCTTGGTCAAAATTGCTAATCATCAGGTAAATGCAAATCAAATCCACAATGAAATACTGTCTCACTCCAGCAAAAATGGATATCATTGCAAAGACTAAAGACAGCAAGTGCTGGTTAGGATGTGGAAAAAAGGGAACACTCGAATATTGCTGGTGGGAATGTAATTTTAAAAAAATAGAATATTCTTCAAAAACTAAAACTACAAAATCATGTTAGACATATTTCTATAACTGTATCAAAATTGTTATTGAGAAAGACAACTTATAAGGAGAGAATATCAGTCTCCAGGACAGAGCAGAATGGAAGGAGAGAGATAAGCTTTTCTCCTCTTAGGGCCCCAAAGCATCCTAGAATGCCATATTATTCTTTTTTAAACATCAGCCATCCTTTCTCAATCTCTCTCTCTCTCTCTCTCTTTCTCTTTCTCTCTTTCCCCTTCCCAGCCAGTATTAATTGAACACAACTCCTTTTCCACACATTCCTGCGTTCTTGTCATGATGTACTGTTTCATCCCAGGCCCAAAGCAATGGGTTCACGTGATCATGGATTGAAAACTCTTGTGAGCTAAAATAAATAATTTCCCCTTATAAGTGCACATACACTTGCAAAAGCATCACACAGTAGCCTATTAATATGTAAAATTTTTGTGTTTTATGTTTCAGCTTTAAACTAAATTTGAAAAATAACATTGGTGTGTGAATCAGGGTTTACAATTAATATAATACTGTATACATGCATCCCAAATCTTAGTGACTTAATTATAAGTCACTTTTATATATTTCATAGTTTCTATAATTAAATAATTCAGGAGTAACTTTGCTGTGTTTCTCTAACATAATAAAATTTTATTTTAGAAATATTAGCTTGAAGAGTTGTACATAATGGATTACTATGACATAGACTTAGGGACAGAGAGTTAAGGTAGAATACTAGAATTGTTTAAGCCTGAAGATCTTGGCAGAGATGTTGACATTGGAAATGAACAAGGACTGGACATATAACTACTTTTTTCTATTCTTTATTGTCAAGTACTAGAGAAACATGCATCTCTTTCTCTCTACTCTGTTTAGTAATGGCAACAATTATGATATCTTTATAACAAAAGACTATCCATTCCTATTTGAGTATTTGGCTCTTTTTCTTTAATGGTCTGAATGTCAGTGTTTCTGTGAGTTGAATTCTTGATTTTTAAATGTTATTTTCAAAAGACAGTTCACTGGGAAACTGAAATAAGGAACAGTATATGTTACAGTTAAGACCTCTCTCCTCATTGAGATGCTGAGCAATACAAGCCTAATGTCTTTGAATCTGGAGTTTAGTAGAATAAAATACTGGGCAAAACAAGCCTTGTAGACTCAGATTTTTGAGCTTTAAGCATGTGTTGTCCCAGTTTCTCAGTAATAATGCCTGAGTCCATGTGTCAAGGTTTGAAATACATTGTTACTCATATGAACCCAATTAAACTTGAAAGTGTTGCAATTAGATTCATCAAATTGGATTATAAAAAAGTTTTATTTAATAGTATGGATAATTCTTGTTAAACCTCCAGGTATTTATCATTCAGGATCTGTTCATTAACTTGTGAGGGTGGTGAGATTAATACAAAAGTATACCAAAGGTAATGGTGGGTGTTCAAATTGATTGTGGCTTTTGAGTTTTCTTATAACCATAATTGAAGTCCTTTGTGTTTGCATTCCTGAGAATAGCACTCTTTTTAATATGCACCACAAGTAGAGCTTGCTGAGTAAAATGACTTACATAATTATAGTACCTTTGTTTTTCATACCTATGACCGAAAAACTGTTTTCTAATAACAAAGAAAGGGAGACCATAGTAATCTTATGGAACATTAGTTTGTCACATGAATAACAAGCCTTTGAATTTTTTAAAAATAGTGATGCTTAACACTCATTACCTGTGTTAGAGCAAATTATAAAAGTACACAAAATGACCTTGGGAAAAAAATGTTAAGCCTTTAGTACATTGAAATTCCAACAAACTCTGATCAACTAATTTTTTACCTTAGTTGTATGAATAATCTCTTTTGTAGGGCTTTGGACATATTAATTTCCAACAACTATTTTAATTTTCTTCTTATTGTGCATTTCAAAGAGGGAGTATGCTAGGAAGAACAGGATATAAATGTGTCAGGCTGTTGGAATAGGAGAAACTAGGTTGTCTTTTTTATTTGTTCCAGCCTTTTAACGAATTTGCTATCCCTCCCATAGAGCTATCAACCCACACATTTTAATTCTACATTTTAAGAGGGTTTTGGTTTCTAGGAATCACTGTTTCTAAATTAAACTGGAAAGCAGACATGCTTATATAAGGCAGCTTCTTTCAATGGCTTACTTTCCAACCCCTTGAAACATATATTCATATTCTGCTTCCCTAGTTCCTCTAAATCTTCCACTATAAGTTCCAGTTTAATGAATGTCTGTATTTTTTCCTCTGTATTTTAACTGTCTGTATCATGTTACTGGTGATTTGGTTGGGGCTATCAATTACATAAGCCTGCAGCCCCACCACTCATCCCAGGCTGGCCATAATATGCTATCCTCATGGGTATAGTGATTGGACCAGATGTGGGCTTATAATCCATTTAAAGTGTTTTGGGGAAAGAACAATAAGATGCTGGGGGAAGATTTTTGATCTATTTCTACATGTTGGAGCCTGAACCTTTCATTTACTGCCCTGTGAAAATAATCCATTCAGTGATGTGTGTCTTCCCAAAGGAGATGGGATATGCCCTAATTTTTGGCCAAAACTTTTAAACATAAACTCATTTAGACCTGCCTATCAGGGAATATGAAGGAGTGCTTAATATATTTCCCCTTTGCAAACTTTCTTCTAGTTCTTCTATTGGCTGTGTCATACTAATTCTACCTAGACAATTTCTGAAGAAGAGATGATGCTTGACTCTTTTTAAATTGTTGTGCTGTGTGGGGGTACATTGTGGCATTTACAAAAGTGCTTACAATATATCATACTTGAATTCACCCCCTCCACCATTCTCTTTTATCCCCCCTCACCACTCCTGATTCCTGGAATAGTTTAACAGGTATCATTTTTCCATTTACATTCATGTATACACAGTATTTGCAGTTTGTTCACCCTCCAACACCCTTTCCCCAGCCTCCTCCTCCTTCCCACTGGTACTAATTCCCCCAGGCAGGACCTGTTCTGCCCTCCTGTTTTCCAATTTAGTAAAATTTAAAAAATGACATTATTGCTTATTTAAGAGAGCTACACAGGGAATTTCCTTGTGGCACTTTCACATATATATGTATTGATACCTGTCTTTTCAAATCTAGTTGATGAAACCAGATAGACATGAAGTAGCTGGGTAATGTTGTCTGACTATGAATGGCTTGATGCCAACATGAACCCCACAGAGTTCAGAAAAAGATCGCTATGCTGGCTGAAGCTTCATCAAATTCTTTAGTGAATAAAACTAAAGAAATCATAGAGGTCAGCAGTACTTGCATTTGGAAATAAAGAGAGAGCATTGAGAAAGGGAGTCTAGTAATTTAAAAGTGTAGACAGAGAGGGCTTTTTCAGGGACTTGAGGGTAGATTGTGAATGGTGGACTAAAGATTCAATATGGAACAGCTTGAATCTATGAAATGAGGATGGAAATGAAGTATATATAAGAGCTGTAAACCCTGAAATTACTTTTATTTACATTGTCAAAATCTCAGTTGCCCATACACATAGTACCACAATGTTCATATATTCCATCATTCACAAGTTATAGGAAGGGCAATAAAGAATAAGTTTTCTGATAATTGATAATCATACTGATCCTCTGCTTAGACATAAGTTTGAAATTAATGTGTTGGATGAAATTAATTTGTCAATAGGACCATTACACTAGGAGAAAGAATAAATTATTATTAAAACACTAATACATTTAAGATGAAAATAATTATTAATAAAATAGTTCAATTAAAGAAATAATTAATAAACATGAATTCTATGGACATAAAAGTTATTTTTAAATAGCAGTAAAAACACATATAATAAATTTGCCATCTTAACAATTTTTAATTTAGAATACAGTATTATTAACTATGTGAAAACATATATCTAAAACTTGTCATTTTGCATAATAGAAACTCTATACCCACTGAGCAAAATTCTGCATATTCCCCACCTTCCAGCTCCTGAGAGCCATCATTCTACACTCTACTTCTTTGAGTTGGATTAATTTTAATATCACAAAAAAGTATGCAGTTTTTATCTCCTTGTGATTGGATTATTTCACTTAGCATGTCCATAAGGTCTGATCATGTGGTAGTTAGTATATGACATGATTTCCTTCTTTATAAAGCAGGAAAAAATCCCTTTATACCTACAAATATGTGCTTATATGCAGCATTTTCTTTATTCATTCATCTGTCAATGGATATTTAGGTTCCCTCTACCTCTAGGCTGTTTCTAATGATGCCACATGAATATGGATATGCAAGTTTCCACTTGAGATGATGTTTAGGCTTCATTGACAGAAATAGTATTGTTGAATCATATGGTAGTTCTATTTTTAACTTTTGAGGAACTTCCATAATGCTTTTTGTAGCAGCTGCACTATTTTGCAATCCCAGAAAATACCCAAAGGAATGTGCTCCTGGATATGATACAGACACTTGCCCATGCATGTTTATTGCAGCACTATTCACAATAGCAAGCTTTGGAAACATCCCAGATGCCCCACATTGATGAATGGATTAAGAAAATGTGGTATATATACAATGGAGTTTTATTCAGCCAGAAAGAAAAATGAAATTAGGTTGTTTGCAGGTAAATGGATGGAACTGGAGAACATCAGGTTAATTGAAGTAAGCCAGGCTCAAAAACTCAAAGGACACATGTAAGAAGCTAGACCTACAAGTTAAACGTACACATAAACATATATATATATATGATCTTATATATCTATGTAGCTGTATCTGTATAGTTATATCTACCTCTGTATGTAGTGAGAGACAGAGAGAACAAGATTATATTAGTGGGTCTGTTAGAGGGGACTACAGGAGGCAAAGGAGGGAAAGAGAATGTTAGAGAATGAAAAACATTAGAAATATCCCATCTATATATGAATAGAATATAAGTGTAATGCACTATAAGCTGTTGAATAATAGGGTAGCAGGGGATAAAGAGTAAGTAATTGGGGGTAATCTGAATAAAGCACAATATATACATTCTGAAATGCCAAGGCAACTCCCCCTTGGACTATCAATATACAGTTTAAGAAAATGAAGGCATAAGGGTAAAACAAGTCTTTTCCAGGGGTGGGTACCAATGGGAGGAAGATGGCATAAAGGGTGATGTATTTTGTATTCATATATGAAAATAGAATAATGAAACCTATTGAAATTTTTCCAAGAAGGGAGTGTGAGGAGATAGAAAAATATGGAGAGGGTGAATCTAAGATATATTGTAAGCATGTATGTAACTATCACAATATCTCCCCTGCATAACTATTATATGCTAACAAAAATAAAATTATATAAAGCAAAATAATATAAAATAACAGCTCTGATAAATGAAAAAAAGAAGAAAAAGTCTGCAAGAGTTTTAATTTCTCCACATGTTCATCAATACTTACTGTCTTCTACTGCTTTGATAGTGGTCATACCAACTGATGTGAAGTGACATCGCATTATGATTTTGATTTTAATTTCCCTAATGGCTAGTGATGTGAATATTTTTTCATGTGCTTTTTTAAATCATATGTATTATTTCTTTGGAGAAATGTCTATTCAAGTCCTTAGTCCGTTCTTTAAGTTATTTAGGTTTTCTTATCATGATTAAATTGTAGAACTTCTTTCAATAATCTGTATATTAACCCCTTAAATGCTGAATAGTTTGCAAATATCTCATCCTATTTCATAGTTTGCCTTTGCTAGTTTCTTAGGTTGATGCCAATACATCAGTCTATGTTTACTTTAGTTGCTTATGCTTTTGATTAGATCCAAAAAAATCAGTGTGCATTCTCATGTCATTAAAATGTTTCCTTGTGTTTTCTTATAGGAGTTTTACACTTTCAGATCTTATGTTTAAGTATTTTATCCATATATATTGTTTTTATTTCCTTATTTTTATTTCTTATGTTTTTTAAATTCATTGAGACAGGGTCTTGCTGTACGTTCCAGGTTGACCTCAAACTTGCTATGCAGCACAGGCTTACCTTCAACTCACAATCCTCTTGCCTCTGCCTTCCCAAATGCTGGGATTGCAGGTGTACATCAACTTGCTTATATTTTTAATTTATTTTTGTTTAACATGTATTAATTGTACATACTAAAGTTCTGTGTATTATTTCAGCACATTCATACAGTGTGCACTAGTGAATCCAGTTTACCTTTGTCCCCACTTTCCCATCCTAACTTCTAGAAATCACTACTTTACATTCAGGTTGAGTTTTCTTCCAAATTCCACATATTAAAGAGAACATGCAGAATTTGTCTTTCTGTGCAATTTTTTTCACTTAATCTAATGCCCTCCTGTTCCATCCATTTTACAACAATTTACAGGATTTTATCCTTTTTTGTGGCAGAATAACATTCCATTGTATGTATGTGTCTAAATACACAGAGGTTTACATACTCTACACAAGGATTCTGTCACTGAGCTGCATATATATCATATATCCATTAATCTACTGATGGGTACCTAGGTTGATTTCATATCCTAGCTAGTGTGAATAGTGCCACAGCAGTAAAAATCATTGTGCAGGTGTCTCTTTGGTATATTGATTTCATTTCCTTTCAATATACACCCAGAGTGGTTTAGCTACATCACATGGTATATCTGTTTTTATTATTTTGAGGAGCTTTTATACTGTTCTCTAAATAACTGTATTAATTAACATTCCCACCAACAGTATATGAGTTCCTTTTGCTTCACTTTCTCACCAACATTTTTAGCATTTGTCTTTTGAACAATAACTGTCCTTACTCCAATAAAAAGTTATATGGAAAAAGTTCATATCTCATTATGGCTTTCATTTGTATTTTTTGACGAATAGTGATGTTGAATTTTTTTCATAAAAATATTGACCATTTTTATGTCTTCATGTTAGAAGACATAAACTTGTTCAATTTAATTGGATTATTTGGACTTTTGCTACGTGTTTTGAGTTTCTTAAACTAAAAATATTCTGGATATTAATACTTTGTCAGATGAATAGCTTGTAAATATTTTTTCCTATAGTGTATTGTCTCTTCACTCTTTTTCTCTCACTGTACAGAAGCTTTTACTTTGCTATTATTTTTTAAAATACAGAAATCTGTAATTTTTGTGGTGCTGGGGATTGAATCAGGGCCTTGTATACTCTAGGAAAGGGTTCTGTCACTGAACTTCATCTTCAGCCCTGCAGGCACTTTTCAGATTGATAGAATCCCATTTGTCTATTATTTCTCTTATTTCCTCTTCTTTTTGAGTTATATAAAATCATTGCCCATTCTGATGTCCTGAATTGTCTTCCTAGTTTTTCTTTTTTTATTAGAATATATTATTTGTACAAAAGTGTTTCATTGTGATACTTCCACACATGCATACAATTTACCTAAATCAAATGCCTTTTATTCCTCCCCACCTTCCCCTATCCATTTCTTAAAGCAATTTCAACAGGGTTGATAGTTCTATTTTCATACATTATTATAAAATACTCTGACCATATTCATACCCTCTTCACCCTCTACTTTTTTTCTAGGGTCATAATTTCAGGCCTTATGTATATGTCCTTGATTTATTTTGTAATGATTTTTGTCTGGGGAGAGGTATAGGAGTAAAGTTTTAATCTTTTATATATGTTTATAATTTTCCTAGTAGCACTTATTGAAGATGCTGTCCTTTCTCTCATGTTTTTGACAACTTTGTCTAGAATCAGGTAGAAGTAGACAGATAGGCAATTTTCTAGGAGCTCTACTACATTTAATCGGTCTTTGTTTGTTTTTATGTCAGTAACATGCTATTTTGGTTACAACGGCTTGATAGTAAGCCATGAAATCAGATATTGTGATGTCTCTAGCTTTGTCACTTTTGTTTAAGATTTCCTTAACCATTTGGGATATTTTTTGCTCCAAATAAGCTTTAGGATTTTTTTAGTTATTTAGTGAATAATGACATTGGTATTTTCATGGGGATTGCTTTGGGAAGTCAGGACATTGTGACAGTATCAATCCTTCCAATTCATGATCACAGGAGGTTTTCCCATTTTTTGTATCATTCTAAATTCCTTTCAAAAATGCTTCCTTATTTTTAGTGCAGAGGTTTTTCACTTTCTTGAATACATTTATTCCTAGGTATTTTATATTTCCTAACTAATATGGATAAAATTGCTTTCATGATGCATTTGTCAGAAATTTCATTTTTGGTGCATAAAAATGCTATTAATATCTTTAGGTTGATTTTTGTATCGCACATTACTGAATTTATTTCTAGATTTTACTATATACAGAATCATATTATCTGCAAATAAGGATAATTTGACTTCTTTCCTTCTCATTTATATACACTTTATTGATTTCTCTTTCTTAATTATTTAGCTAAAACTTATAATAATATTTTAAATAAGAGCACAGGGGTAGAAATCATTATCTTGTTCCAGATCTTAGAGGAATTGTTTATAGTTATTTGCCATTCAATGTCATTGACTGTGAATTTGTCAAATATAGTCTTAATGGTGAAGTACAATCCTTCTGTACTCAATTTGTTTTGTTTTTGAAAATGATAAAATGTTGTATCTTATGAAATACTTTTTCTTCATCCATTAAGTAGGTCATATGAATTTTGTCCTTCATTCTATATGTGTAACTTACTGTGTTTATTTATTTGTGTAGGATGACCCATTATTGCATCACTAGAATAAATGCAAATCAATAATAGTGAATCACTTTTTTAATGAACTGTCAAGACTTACTATGCAAATCTTTCTCTCCAAGAATGTTTGCTTCCATATTAATTATTGTGTCCTTCTCTGATTTTTGTAAAAGTGTAGTGCTAACCTCACAGAATGAGTTTGGTAGATTTCTCTTTATTTGCAACACTTTGAATTATTTTTAGAAAAATTGGCATAAATTGTTTTATAGTTTGATAGAATTCAGCAGTGAATCCATCCTGTTTTAGGTATTTCTTCTTTGGTATTAAAACATGATTTAATTATATTCTGTACAAAAGGAACATTTTATGAACTTAAAAACATCCATAATGAAAAGCAAAATTATCATGATAACACTAAAGTATGCCAAAACGATAATAATATGACATAATATAGATTTCCAAGCCAAGAGAATTGCCTACAAAAATAGGGATATTATATAAAGATCAAAGAGTCAGTCCATTAAGACCATATAGCAATCCTAAATGTATATGTACTAAGCACATGAGGTTTAAATAAGAATAAGAAATAGAAATAAAATCACAGTTCTAGCTAGAAAAAATTAACATAATTCTCCAAACTTCCTATAGAACAACTGGAAAGGCAGTTAACAGGAGTATGGAGAACGTATGTAGCATCATCAACCAACAAGTACTGTCTAATATCTGCAAAAGTTTTTAGCCAACAATGACACAGTATCACACAGATACATTTATAAAATAAATTTTACACTAGAAAAGAAGACCAATTTCAAATCAATACTCTAAATTCCCATATCAAGACACTAACAAAGAAAAACAAAACAGTTTCAAAGTGAGCATAAGAAAGGAAATAAGAAAAAGACCAGAAATACATAAAACTAGAAACAGAATTTGTAGGGAGAATCAATAAAACCAAATATATTTAATATTAATGAAATTGATATAACTCAAGCAAAACTGACAAAGAATAAAAATTATCAAAACCATAAGCAATGCTTATGAATTTGATAACTTAGATGAAATGAAGTAATTCTCAGATACCACATACTTCCAAAATTCTCCTCAGATGAAGTAGACAATATGGACAGTTTTCTACTTTAAAATAATAGAAGATTTCATAGTTTATAGCCTTCTGGAAAAAGATAATTCATGCATGATATATTTGATATGTTGTAAGAACTTATGTAAATGCCACAATGTACCCCCACCCAGCATAACAATACAGGGAAAAAAGCATATACTTTATCACTATTGAGTTCTATTACAAATTTAAAGATAAATTGTACTCAATCTATCTTCAAGAAAACAGAATAGTTAAGCATATCCTCAAACTTATTTTCTAAATTCAAAAAATTGTTACAAAACCATACGAAAGATAACAAGAAAAGAAAACTACTCATTATTCACCAATATTAACACAAAGGCTTCAACAATATGTTAGCAAGTTGAATTCAGCAATGCATAGTTATATAAGCATACAAAACGCACCCTGCACAAAAAGGGTTTATGATAGGAATAAAAGGATAGTCCTATATTTGAATTTAAATCAATTCAATCTATCTTATTAAATTTTTAAGGAAGAAAATATCTAATGACCATATCAAGAGTTGCAGAAAACAACATTGACAATATTGTACACTTCTTTGAGATTTTTTTTGGGAAAAAAACCCTCAGATAACTTAGAATAGAAAGAAATTCCTTAAGGTAGTAAAAGTATTTCTAAAACATTACAGGTAATTCCATACCTAATGGTGAAAGGTTGAATGTTCCCTTATGATAAGAAGGATCTGCATGGTCACCAGTTCTATGTAGCATAGATTTAGAATTCCAAGTCAGTGTAAACATGGAAAAAAAAGAAAATATGTATTGGAAGTAAAAAAATAAATATATTTTACAACCTACAGATAACATTATTTTTCTGTATACAATCTAATTTCTAAAAATACCCAAGTGCCAGAGTTTATCAAGGCTGCGTGATACAATGCTAACACTCAAAACCTGTTCATGTTTTTTATAATTATTTTATTCATTTATTCACATGTGCATACATTGTTTGGGCCATTCCTCACCCATGCTCCCCTCTCCCACTCCTCCCCACCCCCCCTTGATTCCAAGCATAACCTGTTCTGCCCTTATCTCTAATTTTGTTGAAGAGAAGACATAAGCAATAATAAGAAAAAGGTTTTTGCTAGTTGAGATAAGGATAGCTATACAGAGAGATAACTAGCATTGCTTCCATATACAAATGTGTTACAACCCAAGTTGATTCATCTCTACCTGACCTTTTCACTAATTCCTGATCCCCTTCCTATATTGACCTCTGTCACTTTTAGGTTTCTGTGTTAGTTCCTCTGCAGTGGGGACATCAAACACTTTTCTGCTTTGGGTTTCCTACCTATCCCCATACCTCCCATATGTGCTCTCCATTTAGCATGTGACCCAAGTCCAACCACATTATTGTATTTGCACTAGATCTAAAGTCTGCATATGAGGGAGAACATACGATTGTTGTTCTTATGAGCCTGGCTAACCTCGCTCAGAATGATATTTTCCAGTCCCATCCATTTACTTGTGAATGATAAGATTTCATTCTTCTTCATGGCTGAGTAAAATTCCATTGGGAATAAATACCACATTTTCTGAATCCATTCGTCAGTAGTGGGACATCTTGGCTGTTTCTATAACTTGGCTATTGTGAATAGCACCGCAATAAACATGGGTATGCAGGTGCCTCTGGAGCAACCGGTGTCGAATTCTTTGGGTATAACCCCAGAAGTGGGATTACTGGATTATATGGCAGATCTATGTTTAAATTCTTAAGAAGCCTCCGTATATTTTTCCAGAGTGGTGGCACTAGCATGCATACCCACCAGCAGTGTACCAGGGTTCTTTTTTCTCCACATCCTCACCAACTCCTGTTGTTGGTGGTGTTTTTGATGATGGCTCTTCTAATAGGAGTGAAGTGGAATCTTAGTGTGGTTTTGATTTGCATTTCCTTTATGGCTAGAGATGGTAAGCATTTTTTCAAGTATTTTTTGGCCATTTAAATTCCTTCTTTTGAGAAAGTTCTGTTTAGTTCAGTTGCCCATTTCTTTATTGGTTCATTGATTTTGGGAGAGTTTAATTTTTTAAGTTCACTGTATATTCTGGTTATCAGTCCTTTGATGTATAGCTGGCAAATATTTTCTCCAACTCTGTGGGTGGTCTCTTCAGTTTAGAGACCATTTCTTTTGTTGTGCAGGAGCTTTTTAATTTTATGAAGTCCCATTTGTCCATCTTTTCTCTTAGTTGCTGAGCTGCTGGGGATCTATTGAGGAAGCCCTTGCCTATACGTATTATTCCAGCATATTCCCTGATTTTCCCTGTGCTTTAACTTCAGAGTTTCAGGTCTGATATTAAGGTCCTTGATCCATTTTGAGTTGATACTAGTATAGGTTGATAAACATGGATCTAGTTTCAGTTTTTTGCAGATGGATAACCACTTTTCCCAG
Organism: Castor canadensis; assembly: GCF_047511655.1. Taxonomy (NCBI): domain Eukaryota; kingdom Metazoa; phylum Chordata; class Mammalia; order Rodentia; family Castoridae; genus Castor; species Castor canadensis. The sequence continues at coordinate 73,246,260 of NC_133405.1, read as the reverse complement.
CAACATTTGTTGAAGAGGCTGTCTTTTCTCCATCATATTTTTGGTGACTTTGTCAAAAATAAGGTGGGCATAGCTTTTTGGAATCATATCCAGGTCCTCTATTCTGTTCCACTGGTCTTCATGTCTGTTCTTGTGTCAGTACCATGCTGTTTTTATTGCCATTGCTTTGTACTATAGTTTGAAGTTGGGTATTGTGATACCTCCAGCATTGCTCTTTTTGCTGAGTATTGTCTTGGATATTCTTTTATTTCATCAATGACCCATTTTTCATTGAGCAATGTGTTCAGCTTCCGATTGTTTGCATGTTTTTTACTGTTGTTTTTGTGGTTGGGTTCTAGTTTGAATGCATTGTGATCAGATAGAATGCATGGGATTATTTCTGTTTTCTTCTATTTGCTGCAGCTTGGTTTGTGCCCTGAGATATGATCAATTTTGGAGACGGTTCCATGGGCTGCTGAGAAGAATGTATATCGTGCAGAAGTTGGATGAAATATTCTATAGACATCTGCTAGGTCCATTTGATTTATGGTGTGATTTAATTCTAGAACTTCTTTATTGATGTTTTGTTTGGATGACCTATCTATTGGTGATAGGGGAGTATTAAAGTCTCCCACTACCACTGTGTTGGAATCTATATATGTTTTTAGGTCCTTCAGATTATGTTTGATGAAACTGGGTGCATTGATGTTGGCTGCATATATATATATATAAGTTGATAATTATTATTTACTTTTGGTGTATTTCCCCTTTTATTAGTATAGTGTGTCCTTCTTTGTCTTGTTTTATCAATGTAAGTTTGAAGTCTACTTTGTCTGAGATAAGTCTTAGCTACTCCTTCCTGTTTTCAGGAACAATTGTCTTGGTAAATCTTCTTCCAGCCTTTCACCCTAAGCCAGTGCTATTCCTGTTAATGAGATGGGTCTCCTGTAAGCAACAGATTGTTGGATATTCCTTTTTAATCCCGTTTGCCAAACTATGTCTTTTGAAGGCGGAGTTATGTCCATGAACATTCAGTGTTAGTATTGATAGGTATGTGGTGATTCCTCTCATTTAGTTATCTTTGTTGTTTAAGTGTTTGATTGTGTGCAGCTAAGTCAATGCTACTCTCTACTTTCTTGTCTTTTCTTCTCCTATGGTTTAGTACTGCCTGTCCTTTCATGGTTTTGTTTGCTTTCACTTTCTATGTGCAGAATTCCTTGGAGACTCTTTTATAGTGGTGGCTTGGTGGTCATATATTGTTTTAGTTTCTGCTTAACATGGAAGACTTTTATTGCTCCATCTATTTTGAATGATAGTTTTGCTGGGTAGAGTATCCTAGGGTTGAAGTTATTTTCATTCAGTGTCTGGAAGACCTTACTCCATGCTGTTCTTGCTTTTAAGGTTTCCATTGAGAAATCTACTGTGATTTTGATGAGTTTACCTTTGTATGTTATTTGTTTTTTTCTCTCTCTTACAGCTTTCAATATTCTTCTCTATTGTCTTGTTGTTTTAATGGTAATATGTCCTGGGGAAGTCCTATTTTGGTCAAGTCTGTTTGGTGTCCTGGAGGCTTCCTGTACATGAATGGGTGTAGTTTTATGTAGATTTGGGAAATTTTCTGTTATTATTTTGTTGAATATATTATGCATTCCTTTTGCTTGCACCTCTTCCTCTTCAATGCCCATGATTCTCAGGTTTGGTCTTTCTATGGAGTTGGTGAGTTCTGCTGAAGTGGCCTTCCATTGTGTTTTGTGCTACTGTTTCATTGTTTTTTCTGAAGTTTTCCATGTCATGGATCACTTCATCTTTAATATTGTCTATTTTTGTCTTTTATTCATTTATCTACCCATTTACAGTTATCTCTGTTTCACTTTGTTGTTTATTTAGGTCTTGTATGATTTAATTTATTTGTTCCTATGTCTTCTCATATTCTTTATTTTTGGTGTCTTCACATTTCTTGAGTGCCTCTTGTACATTTTGGTTAACCATGTCTAGTATCATCTCCATGAAATTCTCAGTGATTACTTTCAGTTTATCTACTTTCAGTGTGCTCTTGTGGGCTTCATTGGGTTCCTTGGCATCATTTATTCTTGTTTTGTTGGAGTCTGGAACTGTGTATCTATTTTGTTCATTTCCCTCTGAATTCTATATTAAATTATTTTTTGGGGGGAGAATGATTTCCATTCCTTTTTATTCTTCCTGTCATTCCTGCTGGTATTGTGTAACTGTTCTTTATAGGCTAATTGGTGGTTTCAGTCACCTGTTTTCTTTTCCTTGGTTAAATTTTGTTTTGTGGCTTTATTGGGTTTTTAGCTAACTTTCTGTGTGCTGTTTCTGTCCCTGGTTTGGGTGTAGTTTAGTATTAACTAATTCACAGTGATAAAATAAAGCAACAACAACAAAAAAAAAACCCAAAAAACAAACAAATAAATAACCCAAAGAAATCAATGGGGAGAGATGAGCAAATAAACAAGAAACAAACAAACAAAAACTCCAGGTTCAGGATCAATTGAATTTCAGTCTTAGTTTAAGTTCTGGTGTTACTCCACCAGTATCCAGTCCTGGTGCTGGTATTTAAGCAGAAGCTCTGTCTTAGTCTTGCTAGGTGGTTGGCCTGTGTATAGTGTTTTTATTTTTTTCTTCTGTGTTTCAGCAGCTGTTGCTTGGTCAGCTTCTACCCCAGTGAGGTGTGGCGGCTCTCAGTCTACTAATTGTCCTGCTTTGGAGTTGGCTTATCTCTGTGCTTGTTTACTAGGGGCTTGTGTCTTTGCCTCACCCCCTTTCCCTGGAGCAAGGGCAAGTTCAGTGATCCCTCAGCTGGCTGCCACTGTCAGCATGTTGCGATGGTTCTTTGTTTGTTCCTCGATGCTGCAGAGACCTCTGACAGTTGGTGCCCAGGGACTGAGCCCTATTGTCTGCCCTCTTCACTCCTTCCCTACTTCAGGCTGCAGCCTATCAACTGCCTGCTGGCAGCCCTCTTGTCATTTGTTTACTGATGGTTTGAGTGAGTTTGGTTCTTTGCCCCTCCCCCCTTCCTGGGTGCACTTTCAGCAACCTCTGCTGTGCACTAGTTTTCAGTTTCATTGTTTATCCCATTTTTTGTGGAGGGGGAGGGGGGATTCAGTCTGTCCAGGGGATTTGTGCTGGTTTATCTCAGGGGTGGCTGAGGGATACCATGTGACACTTGGCTCACACCTGTTTCATCTGCTGAAGGTCTCCCAAGCATGTTGGAGCTGGCCGCCAGCAGCTGGCAGCCAGTGGCTGGCATCGGCATTTGTGTCAGTGTGGGGGTGGCTGACCTCCTGTTCTCTCAGTGTATCATGGTGTGGAGAAGCCTTCCATGGGCTAGGGATTCAGGGTAACAACGTTTCAACTCTCCCTGGTGCTTCACCTCTGCTAAGTATGGATCAAGCATCTCAGAAAGGCCCCTGATTTGTGGAGCTCACGCTGTCTGTATCTGTATCCAAGTTGCCATTTTGGATCTCACTGGGTGTGCTGGTTTGCAGTAGCCAACATGTCTCCAAACATGGGTCCGGAAAACTCCACCATCATATACCACACGAGTGGTTGCAGCAGGATTCACTCCAGTAAGATTTTGATCACAAACCTGTAGGCTGAGATAGGCACAGTCCCCAGCCATGAAACAGTTGCGTCTCCTAAGTTGTGTTCCTTGTTCATATTTTTACATAATTCCAATGATGATTTGGAAAACAACATTAAAGCACAATACCATTTATAAAAATATGAAGTAAAATTAAATACTTAGGTATAATAAAACAGATACAGCCAAGAAAACTTAAAATCTCTACAGTAATATAAACTATAAAATAGTGATGAAAGAAATTGAAAAATATGCAAATGGTATATGGAGCTCTGCATCTCATGCCCTGGTGACCTCTTCTCTAGGAGTGTGCCTGATGTCCTTCATATTCACTTAAGATAACTGAGGCACATTCTGACTTGAATGAAGTAACTTTTGCCCTACACTTTATAAGCATCTTACTTCTGAATCAGATCACAGAAATCCACCTGGTCTTGCTGTCACCAGAGACCATGCTTCTATCAGTAAATATCCAGTAAATTTCATTTTGTGAAATATGTAATCTGTCACAGGAACTGTATAGGCATATGCATAGGACAGAACAATTATGAAAATGCAAATGACAATAATGCCTTTACATCAGAGCACCAGAAAACAAAGCAACAATTTAGCATCTCTCTCAAGGATGATATAGGGTCAGATAGAACATAAATTTGCAATTTCATGCATGACATTAGGTGTGTGACATCAGGAATGAACACATAGCAATTTTCTTTTTAAAAATTAGGATATATTCATTATTGGGGGATTCATAGTGACAATGCTGATTAGACTGAAATTGTACATTCTTTACATTGCCCCCATCATCTCTCCCCCTCGGCCCCCTCTCCAGCCCACTTAATGCAATTGCAAGAAGTTTTTTAGTTCTGTTTCATATAGGTATATGAAGTCCTTCAACCATATACTGTCACCTTAATATCCTTCCTTCACCCTCCTCCTTCCTATTAGTACACCCTGCCCTGCATACACTGTTTTACAGTCCTGATTTTCATTATTAATATTTAAATTGATTTTCAAAGGGGTATCTCAATGTATGCCAACTGTGGGTGTGCTTTACTTTGGTTTGTCCAATCCCTTCAAATACTCTCCCTTACCCATTTACCTCCCACCCTTCATTTTTCAACACATCCTTATATCATCTATCTTCATATCTTATGTTATGAGATATTACTGATACTCTACCATTCTCTTTTCCTTTCTCTCTTCTGTAGGGTAGTTCCACTGTTACAAACATGTTCTACATCTGGGTTTGTATATGATCATGCTTGCTTTTCTGTATATGTTTATCTTTCACATATGAGAGAATATCTGTGTCTTTTGTGTTTTTGATACTGGCTAACTTCACTTAATGTTTATTCTTCTCTTTACTCATTACTACTTAAATAACTCAGAGCACATTCAGCCTCTGTGAGAACCTTGTTTCATTCTTATAAAACATTACCACCTACTTAGTATTGTGAATGAGTCTTAAGAGGCTATTATACAGTTCTATCAAGCCACTTACTTCAGTATTGTGGAGAACATTAAAAAATCATTTAATTCCAGGAGCATGGGCTCAATATTCTGCTTCATTTCCTGTGTAGTGATTTCCTTAATCAGAAGCAGTGCTCTGTGGTATGCAATGATGATGGATAAGATGTTCTTTAAATCCACAGATGGTAGCTTGGGCAGAAGTATCACATTCATAGAAGTCAAATACATGTACAGAGTAAGGGTCTATGTTACAAAGAACAAAATTATGTCCATCCATGATGGAAATGGTCCACGATGGAAATGGACACTGAATGGTGCCCATGCCCAGGTTTATCTGAAGTCTTATTTTGGTGTGTTATCACTGATTTAGCAATAGAAGGCAATCCAAACCCTCATTTGTTCCAAATTCACATTTGTTCTGAATGAATCAGGGGAGTTTCTATAATGAGAACTGCATCCCGATAAGCCCCTCTTTGGGGTCAGGGTAGATTTGGGCCCCTTGAATATAGTCACTTGCTTGTGGTCAGTCACTGTGTTAATCTTCATTACTCTGGGAAGAATTATCATGGATGGGACAGACCCAAAATCCTATAGGTAGAAGCAATGGGATTTTTGGCACAAAAATATTAAAAATGAGACTTAGTCGAGTGATACAAATGTATAGGCAAGGTTTTAATTGGAGTCTAATCCTAACTGACTAACTTCAGCTTGGTTAAGGATTCTTTCCTTGACCAGATTCTAATCAGGCTCCATTGAATCCTCTTCGCAAATGGGCATTATAGGAGCTCCAGGTCCTTCTTTGCTTTACTCAGTTACAGCAAATATCTCATTTTACGTCATCCCACAGGTAATACGTGATCACCATGGCCTATCTTCAACAAGAATCCTGATAGGTCTGTTTAGCCAAATTTCTCTGTTACCACTGATGTTTCTTCTTAGTACTTTTGTGTATGTTGACCCCTGTCACATTCACATTGATCCTTACTTATAAATTTTCACTTTTCTCTATTGTATTTGGAGTTAACCTAAATCTCTCATTCTGGTTACAAAATCCTATTGAAGTAATCCTTATACCTATCACCACAGTCCTCCAGAATAAAGCCTGTCTTATGGTTTTAACAAATGTCATTAATAATTTTACCTGCTACAAGGTAGTTGGATAGTCAACTTGAGGAATCATGCTGTATTAAATACTGAAGAATATTCTAAGTTGCCCACAGATTTAACACTCATAATTGCCAACAGCCAGTGTGACCTTGATGGTAGAAACCTATGTTCCTAGGTCAAGGCATCACCTTTATCCCTACAACCATGGCCACTTTGTTCACGAGTCCATTGGGGTGTCTCTAGAAAGAGTGATTCCTATCCATAAAGCAGGTCATTCTACCAATTTAGTTACTAAGATCATCCTTTGACGAGGTCATTCTTTGGTGTGCATTCACGTGGCTCAAACAATTTTACAAAATTTGCCTATTCACAAAATTATGTGTAAATACTTCTTTCCCAACATTCATGTCATCAATTTTCTAATTGTGTTCTTTCTAGGACCTTGACCATCCATCCAATCCACTGGTTATAGCCCATAAATTGAAATATAGTTGCACATCTGGCCATTTTTACTTCTAAGAAAAATAAACAAGCAGGTGCAGTTCTTAACATTCTGCCCATTCTGAGGATTGCTGTTCATTGTTCTTTAGTGATGTCCCAAGGTTGTGATTCTGTAGCTGTCAACTTCCAGGTTGTTCTTGCATAGCATGCAAATCCATCTAAACAGGTAAACCTATTCTCTTCTGTCAAGTGATAGTAGGTAACTCCCAATGAGACTATAAGTACAGGTAGGGAAAGAAAGTACAGTATAGCATGAGTAGGCACTGTGGATATTTTGGCCATTCCTTCATGTAACTCACTTGTGCTTCAGGGACTCCTTGGGATCATTTTTCATATACAATTTTCATTTCATGATGGAATGCTGCTGTGCATACCCAATTTTATAGCTTGACATGCAAGATTACATTTAGTTTATGATGGGCCATTCATAACATAGTAACATTCAATCCCTAGTATTGTCCAGTAACAGGCCAAAAGCACTTTCTCAAAAGAAAATTATTGTCTGCAGAGAATATCGGGACTTTGCTACAAAATCACTTTGATTTATTTATATGTGCCTGCCAAAGGCTCCAAATAATAATCTTACCTGTCACTGATCTTTCAAATACCATTGAATCTTCTGGATAATATAGCACAAATGGCATGTTATCTTACTTAGAAACCCAAACCACGTGGAGAGATTTCTCTTATTCTGAGAACTATTCCATAGTAGTCCCTTTTTGGATCAGTCAGTAAATGGGCCAGCGTAGCAGACCCAAATGAAGATTTCTTTCCAAACTCCAAGAGATTGATTAGACATTTCATTTCATTTTATTTGTATGAGGGGTCAAAGGCAACACTTTCTTTACTGTAAAAGGGATATCTTGATACATGAATTAATCCCAAGAAATTTCATTGAGGATTAGCATCTGATATTTTGTTAGAATTATTTGCCATCCTTTAACCATATCTTATCAATAAACCTAGAGTGGTAATCATTTCCATTCACTGGGCCCATTCACTATACGCCATCAATATAATGAGTATAAGGATCATCAAGATCCCTGGGAGAGTGGATAGAAATGCAGCCAAGAGTGAAGCAAGATGGCAGCAGAGTAAGATTTTTCTGGGGACTTTCTCCTCACAAACACACCAAATCAATCACAAGAGCTAAGAAAACCAAGTAAAAGACCCTACTACCTGCTTTTATTGTGAAGAGAAAGGAAAAGATGCATTAAAGAAGGCAGGAAGCAAAGAGTTGTCCATGGAAGCACCCTTCCCTCTACTTCAAGCAGCATCACATGGAAAAAGATGCTCCCACTAGAGCCACATGATTCCTCCCATCAGGTCAATACCTTAGACTGAGTTGCTGGAACTGTGTTAGTTGGGCAATAGGGATTAACTCCACAATTACAACCTTGAGCAGCAGAGCTTAGAGCAAGATTCTACTTGCTAGGAAAAGAGTACAAAAGTTATCTCAGGTTTTTGTCTTGAAGCTTAGTGCCAGGTCTAATGTAGTATGCAATACCATCTGAACATGGTGTATTTATTCCAGTCAGCAAAATGTGACATTGACATTTTTGTCTGTCTTTCCAAAAATTATATGCCAGTTGCTTTTCTGTGAATCTCAAGTATTCCATTATTTCAATACTGGATGGTGCCCATGCCCAGGTTTGTCTGAAGTCTTATTTTGGTGTGTTATCACTGATTCAGCAATAGAAGGCAATCCAAACCCTCATTTGTTCCAAATTCACATTTGTTCTGAATGAATTAGGGGAGTATCTGCGTAAAGCATAAAGAAAATAACAAAGTTGGGAGAAGAAATAGAGACTAAAATATCAACAAAACAAGGATCCTGTTCTTCAAAAAGATAAATAAAATGGATAAGCTCTTACATAAACTAACTGACGAAAGAAAAGATAAACCAAATAAAATCAGAAGTTAAAAGAGAGACATTACAACTGACATCACAGAAATACAAAGGATCACTAGGGATTATGATAAATAATAATATGCTGAGAATTTTATTCATTTATTCATATGTGCATACATTGTTTGGTCCATTTCTCCCCCTGCCAATAGACAAATATCTAGACAAGTACACTGTACCAAGTTGAATCATGAGGAAATGGCAAATATGCACAGACCCATAAATAGTAATGAGATTAAATTAATAAAATTTCTCTCATCAAAGAAAACCTCAGGACCAGTTTCCCTCCTGAGTTCTGTCATACATTTAAGGAAGAACTGATACCAATTCTTACACAATTTGAAAAACTAGAAGAAGAAGAAAATTTCCCCAAGACATTCTATGAGTCCAGTGTTGCCCCAATACCAAAACAAGGAAAGAACACACATACAAAAAGAAAAGTACACTCTAATATCCTTGATGAACACAGATGCAAAAATCATCAACAAAATACTGCCAAATTAATACCACAGCACATTGAAAAGATTATTCACATATTTAAGTGGAATTCATCTCAGAGATTCAAGTTTGCTCTAACAATGCATATCAGTAAATGTGCTGTAGCACATTAGTAGCACAAATCATAAAAACCATATGAATTTATCAACAATTGTGCAAAAAGCCTTTGAAAAAATTCAACATCCTTTCATGATAGAACACGGAACAGATCAGTTATAGAAGGAACATGTCTCAAAATAATAAAGACCATCTATAATAAGCCAGCAACTAACATTTTATTAAAAGCTTTTTCCGCTAAGATCTGGAAGGAGAAAAAACGCCCATTTCACTACTTTTATCAAACTTGTTGTTGGGATTCCTAGCCAGAGCATTCAGAAAAGGAACAAATAAAGGATATATCCAAATTGGAAAACAGGAAACTAACATATCACTATTTGCAGGTGACATGATCTTATATACATAAAACTCCAAAGACTCCACCAAAAATCTTTTAGAACTATAGTGAATTCAACACATTTGCAGGATATAAAATCAACATAAAATTAGTAGCTACTATATGACAGTAATGAATTATCTGGAATAGCATTCAAGGAGGCAATCTTATTTTCAATAGCTACAAAATAATAAAATACCTAGAAATAAATTTACCAATGGGGTGAAAGATCTACAATAATAATTATAAAACATTGATGAAATAAATTAAAGAGTACACACGAAAAGAAAGACATTTCATACTCACAGACTAAAAAATAAACATTATTATAATATAATCTAAGCAATCTGCAGATTTAATGCAATCCCTATAAAAGACCAATGACATTTTACAAAGAGCTAGCAAAAAGAATCCAAAATTTTGTATGGAACCCCTTTGTAAAAGAAATATATTCTAATAAAATGAAAAATTAAAATAGTAAAATATATATTTTGGGGATTGACCATGAAGTCTCCTCAAATTTAAGAGGATTGAAATTTCACAAAATATGCTTCCTAATCACAAAAAGTGATGAAACATTGTAATGGGAGTATGACTGACAAAAGAACCTATTGCATACTCAGGAAAACAAGGGACAAGATTAGGATTTTTGAAGGGCAAAATAGGGAATATAAAAGTTCTTTTGAGAAAAACAGAAGACTGGTTACAGAGGTTTATCACAGGAATTGACATCAGTTCCTTAGTGGAGACAGTGTGTTAAGCAATTATTTTTGTGCATCTAACTCTTTGACCTTGTGACTCAAGTGGCAAGTTGCAATCTAGAAAAGTTTTAACTAAAGTTCTTATTACAAGGATATGTGCATAATATTCTTCCAGGGAGTCTTTGTAATAGTTATTAGCATAGATATCTATGTATGAAAGACCTTCCTTCTTAGCTTCCTAATTATTTTTTGTTAGGGTTTGACAAGCTTAACTCCATTTTGATTCTGACAACATTCTCATTGAAATTGAACATATAGCACATCAAAGTTATAGGATAAAAAAAGCTGTACATAGATAATTTATTAATGCAAACACTCAAATTGCAAATGTAGGAACATCTTAAGCAAAGCAAATATCTAATCTTCCAACTGAGGAATGTATTTAAAAAAACTGTTATCCAAATGTAGAGGAACTCTCCTATAACTTCAGCTACTTAGGCAGCTAAAGCAAGAGGATTTCTTAAGTTTAGGAATTTGAGACCATCCTGGAAAACATGAGACCCAATCTCTAAAATTTTTGAAAAACAGAAATAATTAATTCATGCAAGCAGAATAATGGAAAAATTAATTAGATCAAAAATAAAAGAAGTAGAGGATTGAAAAACAACAGAGAAAGATCAATGAAATGGAATTATTCTTTCTTCAAACAATTGACAAATCACTAGCAGTATTTAGCAAGAGAAAGAGAAGACATAAAATTAGGAATGAGAAAGATGTCTAACTGTAGGATTAAATATAAACAAGAAAATATTAGGATCTACTGTGTTTCACAAAATTAGGTACCTTAGATGAAATGGATAACTTACTGGAAGGTGAAATAATACCAAAAGTTTCTCAGGAAGCAATAAAAATCTGAATAGATGAGGTAAATTAGCAATAAAAATGTCAAAATGTACAGTTTAGGTACAAATGGTTTTGTTGATAAATTTTATAAAAATTAAAAGATTAAAAGCAATCCTTCACAAATGCTCCCAAAAATTAGATGAGAAGGAAGCACTTCTCAAATTATTTATAAAGTCAGTATTACCCTGATAGCCATCCACAAAGAGAGCATAAGAAAAAAAATTAACCACAAACAAGTGTCCCTTGTAAATCAAGATGTAAAAATCCTAACAAAATACTAATAAACTGATTCAACAACATAAAATGTGTATGATACATCATGACAACAGAGTTTTATCCTGGAAATACCAGACTGACTTAATATATAAAAATCAGTCAATGCAATATATCATAGTTATAGGGAAAAGGACAAAATTTCATGATTATCTAACTGATGTGTATAAATCACTTTACAGAATTCAATTATCTTTCACCATGAATTCACTTAAAATTAGTAAGAGAATGGAAATTTCATAATCTAAAAATACTGCTTATAAGATATCCACAATTATTTCACATTTCTTGTTGAAAGATTGCATACTTTTCTGCTAAAACAAGGAACAAGATAAGAACATCCACTAAACCACTTCTGTTCAAACTTGTAATGACTATTGTAGACAGTGTAGTTAGGAAATAAAAATACATGAAGGAATATAGATTTCATTCAATCAGTAAAACCATAGATATTTGCAGATTATATGATTTAGTTTATAGAAAATCTGAAGTAATCCAATGCAAAGCAATTAGAAATTAAGTAATGATGTCAGCAGTATTATCAGATGAAATATCAATATAAAAAATTGTTTGCATTTCTATACACCAGCAATGAATAATATGAAAAAGCAATTAAAAATTGAACTAGTGGAATCATCATGGCAGAGTAAGAGATTAAAACTCCTCCCTTCCACAAAAATCAACATATAGTTAATTATCTATAATGATAATAAACAATCTTGGGATGTTTCTAGAGTTCATTTACGAACTTGGAGCAATACAGACACAGTAAAGCAACACTCATACATACTGACAAAGGATCACTGGGGACATTAACATACCTGATGTCTAGAGATGGTTATGAATAAAGGAAGGACTGTCATTGTCAGTCATGTAGGAAGTACTAATTCATTTCCCCTGCTCTTCAGAGAACACTGGTTTCTTATGCCACTGAACTAACTAGCATCCATTCCCACAACAGGTCTGCCATACAGGGAAATATAACTTGATGCCTAAGAAGGATCTGCTATTTGAGTAATCCTGTAACTAGAGCTGAGTCCATTGCAGTCTCTTGGCCGAAGAGCCACAACTACACTGTATAGGCCCACATTCTAGGCACTGGCACCATTGCTGCAGTCCACAACCACATTCCAGACTCTAGCCCTGTAAACAAACCATGCATACAAATTTCTAACAAAAAAGTCGGCACTCCTACAGCCATAGTCACTACACAAGAGTATGTTCTATGTTCCCTAGCTCCATATCTTCTTTGTGGGGACTTGAACTTCTGACATCTGAGCCACAGATACAGTCACTGTAGCCCCTCATGTGCCTGCACTCCAGATATTGACCTTCACTGCTGCAATTTGTGTGACCACATTTCATACTTAGAACCACTGCCACTTATATGTTAGTCTTTATTCTGCACCTTAGAACCATAATGCCTCCAGACACTAGAACCACTTAGTGATGCACATTCCTTGCTATGGATCCTGGACACCACATGTTCCACAAGCATGAATGCCTAGGTACCATTGGGAATGTGGCAGTGGGTACTGTTGCACTCCAGTTACTATCATTATCATTCTATAAATTAGAGTATAGGTCCTTCTACATGTGTCTGCACTTAAGATTTGAGTTCCATAACTCTTCTGGTTGAAGAAAAAAAGAGATCAAGAAGACCTCCAATAACCATCACTGATAAAGGCCTTAATATCCCTCCCTGAAACTGGACACCCAAATCTTTGGCTATATATGATTCTTGTAATCTTTACCATTGATCCCATCAGCAGACAGAAGTGAACACTAAGCCTCTGTACCCTTATAGGAAGCCATCCAACTGATACTCTTGCACTCTTATGGATGAAGGTATTTTCTCCACCAAAACCTGCCTATAAATGTGGAAGAGATGACTGATCAAATACTCCAAAATTAGTGCAAGGTTACAAGCAACATGAAAAGTCAGGGAAATGTAACACCACCAAAAACAACACAATAATTTTTCAGTAATTTACCTTAACAAAATGAGTATCTGTAAATTATTTAACAAAAATCACAACATTTATTTTCAGGAAGCTAAATCAACTTCAAAAACCCAAGGAAATGACACAATATTAAGAAAATAATAGATAAAAACTAAAATGTTTTGCAGAAATATGGAAATCCTAAAATACAAAAATTCAGGAGGTAAAACTATAGAGTGAAATTAAAATATTTTATATAAAGAGTTTCTTTTTTTTTCATTTGATATTTATTTTATATATTGTTGCCAAAGCTGTTAGGACATTTTCTTGTTGATAACATGCAACCATGGTAGGAAGTGGGAATGGATGTGAAATCTCACTAAACTCATTTCTAGGTTCTTGACTGTTGGATAAGCTGCTCTTTCTGTACCTCAAGTTTGCTCTTTTGCTTTATTTTATTTTATTTTTATTTATTTATTTTTATTTATTTATTTATTTTTCTTTTATTATTTATATGTGCATACAAGGCTTGGTTCATTTCTTCCCCCTGCCCCCACCCCCTCCCTTACCACCCACTCCACCCCCTCCCTCTCCCCCCCACCCCCTCAATACCCAGCAGAGTTTCTATAAAGATTGAGCAAGCAAAAGAGCCCATAAACTTTAAAACAAGTTATTTGAAAATATATACTCAGAGCAGAAAAAAGAAAAAAAAGTAAAGGAATGAAGAAAACATATTAGATTTATAGGACAATATCATGAGGACTAACATCTACATAATTCAGATTGAAATGATGGGAACAGAAAGCTTATTTAAAGAACTAATGACTAAGAGTGTCCCATATTCTGAACCACAAAAAAAACAACACAAAGATATAATATATTTTTTATGATTTTATTAGCATGTAATAGTTGTATGGGCATACATTGTGCTATTTACATATGCACTAACAATGTATCTTGGTTAGATTTACCACCTCCATCATTCTCCCACTTTCCCTCTCCCCCTTTCTTTGAATAATTTTAACAGGTTTCATTCTTCTCTTTTCATATATGGATACAAAACACATCCACCATATATAATCTCACTCCCTGTTTCCTTGTGCTCACTCTGTCCCACTGGTACTCACCCCCAGAAGAGATTTGTTTTTCCCTCCTGCCCTTCATTTTTTAAATTAAGTGTATATTGATAGTCCAAGGAGATTTCACCTTGGTACTTCAGGTCTATATATAACAAAGATATAATTTGAATGTCAAAAAATAAGAAAAGGAATTTTGATATCAGCAAGAGAAAAGAATCTTGATATATGCATGTGTGGGGAGCGGAGAAAAGCCTATGAGAACTGGACACAAGCAAGGCGAGATGCAGTTAATTGGTTTTACCTGTAGGCCGAGATAGGCACAGCCCTTGGCCAGGAGACAGGGAAAGGCAGAACAGCTGCTTCTCCTAAGCTCTGTTCAGAGAAAAAGGAACGCAGGTTTCTCCTGTTACAATGTCACACCTCTCCCCATGGCTCCTTGTTGAAGGGAAAATGATAAAGGGAAAAGGAAACAATTGCTGAAGGGAAAATGCTAAAGACTGGTTGATAGAAAGTCTGCACTGAGAACTTTAACATAGGCTTTAGAAAGCAAAGCTGAGAAAGAACTTCATACAGAGGCCTTAGGAAAGCTAAAGCTAAAGAAAAGCCAAAGAGAACATGGGACAGTGCACAGTGAAAGTCTAAGAACCAAGACCTTAAAGGTTATGCATATGCAGGTTGTAGCACCGAGGCTTTAAGAGAGCAAAACAAACATGAGACAGTGCAAGGCTGGGGGCAAAAGACTTTAAGAGAAATTAAGGTAAAGATAAGCTAAGAGCAAACATGGGACAGTGCCAGCCTAAGGAAAGAGGTTTTAAGCTAGGTTTTAAAGAAGGCTTTAGAAGCAAGGTTTTAAAGAACTGCAAGGAGCAGTGCCTTAAGGAATCAAGATAGAGAAGAGAAGCTATGAGGGTTGTGTGTCTCCAGCTGAGCTTACAACACAACTGACCCCAAATTTCTTCGTCTGTCTATTCTGTATCTTTTCAAAAATCTCCAGTCGCCCCCCAGTTAAGCCCAGTTAGTTCCAATAATAACCAAGGAGAGAGAGAAAAAAACCTCGCTCCAGTAAGGGAGGGAAAGAAACACAGCCCCCTGCATGCAAGGAAGCCACAATAAGGAGATTCTCAGCAGACAATATTGAGGATGAGAGGGAGTGGTATAACCAAAGTACTGAAGGGAAATATAAACTTCAAAACAAGAATGCATTTCCCAGAAAAGTTGTCTTTTAGAAATGAAGAAAAGGTAAAGACTTTCTGCACAAAATAAAGTTTAGTTCCACACCATCAGACATACTTTATAAGAAATGTTGAAGTGAGTTTTTTAAGCTTAAGTGAAAAACCATTGATTAGTAATGTGAAAATATTAAAGTTTGAAACTCAATGGTAAATTAAGTACATAGTAAACTCAGATTATTCTAATACTAAACAAATCACTTACATTTCAAATATAAATGTTTAAAAACAAAACCTATTAGAATAGCTATTAGATAAAAGGTGCAAAATATAAATGATGAAAATGACGATATAAAAACAGAAAATGTGAGGCAGTAGAGTTAAAAGGTAGAGTTTTGATATGTGCATAATTAAGTTGCTCTAAGCTAAAAGGCTATTATAATCCAATATTTTCATAAGTTCGATGTTATACAGAGGACAAAAATTTATATTAGAAACATAACAAAATACAGAGAAAGCAATAAAAGCATAACATTATGGAAATGCATCAAATCAGAAAGGACGATAGAAAGGACTGAAAATGTAGCTTAGTGGTACAGCACTTGTCCTAGCATATTCAAAAAGAAGTTCAATCTCTAGCACCACAAAAAAATTGATTGAGACAAGCAGGAAGTGGTAGTGCATGCCTGTTTTCCCAGCACTTGGGAGGCTTAGGCAGGAGAATCATGAGTTCTAGGCCAGCCAAGTAGTGTGACCCTGTCTTAAAAAAAAAAAAAAAAACAAAAAATTCAAAAAGAAACAAATATAGTACGAATGGAACAAAATACCAAAATATCTATAAAAGAGCCAGAAAATAATCATTTATTTACAGAAGTAAGTCCTAACCTATTAATAAACACCCTAAATGTAAATGGATTAACTTCTCTAATCAATAGACAACATAGAGTAGCTGAATGGAGTTTTAAAATTACCCAAAAATATGATGCTCAAAAAAAGTTACTTCAGAATTAAAGTCAAATAGGCTGAAATTAAAGTGATTGAAAAAATATTAGAGGAAAATGGAAACACAAATAGAAAAGGGATAGCTGTAGCTATGTAATACAAATGTGCTTTAAATTTAAAAAGGTTTAAAAGGTTATCATGTGATAAGGAGTCCATTCATGAACATATAACAATAGTAAATATAGATGGAATCAATGACTAAGTGGCTAAGTATACATAGAAAATGCTAATGGATATTTAAGGAGAGGTAAATAGTAATAAAATAGGCAGTAAGGGTAATTTAGACCCAATATCAACAATTGATAGGTTATCCAGACATCAAATTAGTAATGAAAATCTCTACTTTAACATGATAGACTAAATAGACCTCGTGGACTTGTACAGAACATTCTCCCAAAAAGCAACAGTATATACATTCTTCTCAAAGAAATGCAGAATGTTCTCCAAGATGGATCACATATTAGGCCATCCGAAGTCTTATTAAATTTGAAAATATTGAAATTACCTCAAGAAACTTATCAGAACATATTGATTTGAAATGAACTTAAAAGTTTCCAAAAACAAACAATTGGGAACGGACTTCCTCTTTAGTAAATAGTTTTATGAAAACTGGATATTCACACCCTGAAAATGAAATTGCAGCATTAACTCCTCCAATATACACAAATCAACCAAATGGGTTAAACAAATATTATACCTGTGAAGATAAAGTATAGAATAAACAGAAAAATTGCTTGCCACTGGTCTTTGAAACATCATTTTTATGACTTCAAAAAGCAGCAACAATCATAGTAAACAGAGACTAATGGGATTATTTCAAAACAACAAGTTTTTTTGCAGCCAAGGAAATAGCCAACAGCACAAACAGGCAAAGAATTCTTTACTTTACAAAAAGAATGGGAGAAAATATTTCCACAACATACAATCTCATGATGGGTTATTGTTTAAATAGACAATGAACTCAAACAACTCAATAGCAAGAAGACATACAACCTAATTTAAAAATTGACCAACAACCTGAAAAGACAGTTGTCAAAAGAAGATAGAAAGATGGCCAATACATATATAAAAATATTTTTGGAATCATTAATCATCAGGTAAATCCAAATGCAAACCACAATGAAATATTAACTCACATCTGTCAAAAAGACTACTACAAAAAGAAAAAGATAGTGCTGAAGAGTGTGATCTCAAAAGGGAACAATTTTATATTGTTGCTGGAAAAGTGATTTAATACAGCTATTATGGAAAACAATATGAAGGTAAATATTTCTTACTATAATGAAATCAGTATGTTTAATTGATATTTACTATTTACTTCCATGTCATTTCACCAACTTTAATGATAGCCAAGATAAGGAATAAAACTGATTCTCACAAATTGATGAATATATAAAGAAAAATTGATATATGTAGACAATAGTATACTATTCAGCCTAAAAATAAAAAATCCTGCCATTTATGACAATGTGGAAGAAACTAGAGAACATTATGCTAAGTGAATAAAACCAGGCACAGAAAGAAAAATAAAGCAAGATTTCACTTATATGTGTGTCCTAAACAGGTCAAATTTTTATATCAGAGAGAAGGATGAATTACAATTCAACCCTAAGATTTTATTTAGTTATGTGACCAAACTCTCTGAAAATTTGACAATTTTTCCTTATAAAAATAACATCCTAAATGAAATCTTCTTGTTCAAAATCTGAGTGTAAGATTTTACAGAGAGTCACTGGAAATCCAAGAATTTTTCTTTAATTTTATAAAAAAGAAAATTGTTCAAAAAATAATTAGGCTTATTTGAATTTTGAAACCATGAAGTGTATTAATGTATTAGATACTTCTGCATTTCTGTGTCTAAAATACCCAAATGGGCAACTCAAAAGAAGAAAGATTTGTTTGGCCTCACAGTTTCAGAGAGTTGAGTCTGTGGTTGCTTGGACCGATATGTTTGGGCGAAACATCATGGCTGTGGGGAGCATGTGGCAGAGGAACAGCTTCACCTGATTAAAGCCAGGAAGCAGAGAGTGAGGAAGGCAACAAGAACCTGGAACAACCTTCCAAGACATGTTCCTAGTGACCTACTTCCTCTAACTATACCCTATCTCCTAAAGAGTCCAACACCTCCCAAAGTAGCACCAACATCTGGGGACCAAGCATTCAACACATGATCATGTGGAGGATGCATGGTATTTAAATCATAACATTCTGATCTTGGCACCTAAAGAGTCAAAGTCACCTCATAATGCATAATGCATTTGGTACATCTCCAAGAGTCCCCAAATTTTTCATAGTTCCAACATTGTTCAAAACTCGAAGTACAGATTCTCTACTGAGACTTCAAGGCAATCTCTTAGCTGTAAGTCCCTGTGAAAACAAAAAGGAAAATACATACTTCCAACATATAATGGCACAGAATAAACATTCCCATTATAAAAGGGAGAAGTCAAGGCACAGGAAGGAGGAATAGAACCAAAGCATGACTAAAACCAAGCAGGGAAAATCTTAAATACTACAGCTGTTATGTCTGATATCCTGAGCACACTGTGATGGCATGCTGTGATCTCCAGTGGATTTGAGCAAACCCAGTATTCCAGCCTTTTGGGTTGCAGTCTGTATGGTCTTTCTCTTGAGTTCAACCCACTCATTGCCTGTGGTTTCTGTGACAGATATTCCACATTCCTGCCACCGCCAATATCCTGAGGGTCCCTATTGAAATTTCATGTATTAATCTCTCAAGGGGCTGCCTGAAGGAATTCTGATGCTGCTAGAGATAGCTTGGCTTACCAGATATTTCTTTCAAATCTGAGTGGAAATCTCTATGACCCTGTAGCTCTCATATTCTGCATGCCTTCAAAAAACCATGTATAAAACACCAAGGTCTTCTGCCACCTTGAGCAGTAGTTTGACACCCTTGCGTGATGGCTGAACTGGCTTCTGAATGCCCGAGAGACTGAGCATAGTGAAACAAATCCTGAGCAAACACTTTCCCAGGCAGCCATTTTTGAGAAGAGTATCCTGGAGGCGTTCTCTTCTGAATGGGAATTCTTTCAAATGAGCTTATTCTTTCCTATCCTAGAGGTTGAGATAGGTGTTTTCCGGCCAATTCCTGAGATGATTCTTGTCCTAATGCAAAGTAGTTGGCTTCTTTTCAATGAGGCTAGTCTCTTAGAAAACCATGCCTTTCTTAGCCTTGTCTTCACAAGGGCTTTTCTGACAAAATGACAAGTTGTTCAAGCTTTTGTGCTCTGCTTTTTGCTACCAATTCTCATTATAAAAAATAACAAAATGCATACCATGGCTTGAATCCTAGGATGCCTTAAAGATTCCCCTGCCAGTTAATTAATCATCTTTAAACTGAGCATCCCACAAAGTCTAGGGAAACTGACAAACTCCAGTCAAGTTCTTTGCCAGATTTGGCCTGTAATCCAAATCCCCATGTAGTCCTTATTCCTATTAGAAAATTCATGAACCTGGCCTTCACTGTATACATTTTTGTTGGTGTTTTGATCTTCTGAGTCCCATCGAAATCATGTATTTATCTCTGCTTAGAGCATTTTAGGGCTTGTCTAGCCCACATCTCTAAAACCTTCCAAATTCCTTTCACAAATCAGTTCCAAAGTCTTAAAAACTATAATCATGTTTAGATATAACAACGACCTCACATCTCTGGTACTAAGTTTGTATATTAGTAATTGTTGTGACCAAATGACCAATAAAAACAACTTAGGGGTGGAAATATTTATTTTGTCTCAGGGTTTCAGTGGTTTAATTCCATTGCCACTTGGCCCAATATACTTGAGTAGACTATTATGGCAGTGGCAGTATGTGGCAGAGGAGCTTCTTTACCTCATGACAGACAGTAAGCAGAAAATGAAGAATGGATTAGGGACCTGGTTTAACCTTCAAAGTCATGTTCCCAGTGACCTACTTCCTCCAGCTAGACCCCACCTTTTAAAGTGTCCATTATCTCTCAAGATAGTACCAAGAGCTAGGGATCAAGCATTCAACACATAAACCCATGGGAGGTCATTTCATATTCAAACCATAAAAACACCAAATATGAAGACCTGCCTAACACTCTCTAAGTTATATTTGTATGGATAAAATATTGTTAATATAATATTTTTAAAAATTTTGTGAAATTTGCTGACATCCTTGTTTTCTATGATGTGTTCTAACATGTTTCCTTCCCTAATTCAGTTTTTATTTTAAAACACTGTGTGCCACGGAAATAACAAAATTTCCTCATGAAATGAATACTCACCAAATCTTTAACCATGACTATTTTTATTTGTTGTTATTCTCAGGTGGTTTTTATTTTCCTATGATTCTTCCCTAAAAGCACTTATAACAGTATACCATCTTCAATAAAACTAGACTAATTGAAAGATCCGTAAGAAGACTATGACAGATATTCTCACATACAGGTTTCCAATGACATTGCTTAAATAATTTTGAAAGCTTAGTACTGTTCTAAGGAATTCTATAACTGTAGTAAAGAATCACATGTGTTCATAAAAGTGTTAATTCAAGACTAAGCAGAACAAGACTTACATGGGACTTTGAATTAATGAAAAATAATTATGGCTTTTTGTTAGGAATTTTGCTTCTTAATGTAAGTCCTATCTTTTATTTACTCATTTTTTGTGGTACTAGGGATAGAAACCAGAGCCTTGGGCATGATAAGCAAGAAATCCACCACTTGAACTATGTTCCAGCCCTCATTTATTCTTAAACTATCTATAATTTATAATAATTTATTTTTTTATAAACAAAAATGAATCATTTATTTTTATTCCTACTTGATCACTCTAGAATTTTGAAGATAGTGCTAAGTATTTTTATTTTCATGACAATGTAATTATTTGCATAATTTTAATAAGAATGCGTCATCCTGGTTATAAGGCATAATTGGAAGTATTAATTATATATCTAAGGTCTTGTCTCAAATGTCTTACTTTAGAACAAGTTATATAGAATAAAATACAACCAGATTTTTATGAAACTAAGATGAACTTTATAAAGCCAATACTTACAAAGTTCTCCTCAAAAGAATAATGTGGTGCATAGCTTACTGGGTTTCCAGCCTTATTACTAAGTGTGAGAGAACTGGTCCTCTGGACCTGACTTGATTGTCACCATCTTGGGGTGGAAGCTTCCACAATGACTGACCAGAAACTCTGGCCCACAGCCCAGGGAAGAATATAAACAAAACTGTACATCAAACTGATGTCATGATCAGTACTGAGGCTTAACATTTTCTCCTGGGAACATACATATGGTGACTATGAGCAACTGCCATTCTGCAGAGGTTATTAGTCACCACTCTGTCACTGCTTGCTCACCACTCCTTTTCTGCTTGCTGCCTGTAGACTTAGATGCCTAAGATTCTTCGAATCCCTATAAAAGAAAAGCAAAGTCAACTAAGGTTGTGGTTTCAGTGGAGCAAGTACATGAGAGTCAACTTCCACTTTCTAATTTACCCCAAATAAAACTTCATTTATCAAGTTGGACTTTTCCAAGTCATTCTTGGGGCTGTTGGCACCCTCCCAAATTCAAAGGAAGATATTTCCTTTACATCTCCCTGGGAAATTCATATAGCAATAAGGAAGGTCAATTCTTGACAAGCCCAGGAAGCTTGGGATATATTAGAGCATTCAAGAAGAGAGGAAATCAGCAAAATCTGTAGGTATTATAAGCAAAGTGTGATGGTGAGTACTTGGCTTTGCTTCTTAGTTTCAGACAGTTTTCTGAAATCTTAGATTCATTATGAAAAATTCCAGGAGGACAATCTTAAAATGGTCTATGCAATCAATTATTATTCTTGCTATATTTGTGTAAATAATAAGTCCAAATCTAATGAGAACATACTTGTATTTTATTTATTTATTTATTTTGTAGTATTGAGGATCAAAGCCAGGGCCTTATGTATGTTAGACATACATAAGACATACAACTCCCCCCACACCCCTCCTCTATATCTACTGCAAGTCTGTAGATAGTAGGTTTCTGGCTTTGGCTGGATACTCCCTTCCACAAGGTTTCTTCTCAAATAAACCCTGTAGCTGGCATTGAGCTGTCTCCTGCCTATCTATTCTATGTCTCTTTCAGTCTCATAAGCACAACAGAAAGATTTAAAAAATATGCCATTTGGTCAAAAAAGAGCATGTATAAAGATGTTGGCAAGGAGGACATGGTTGTTAAACAGATTAGCACAATTCAAAAGAAGCCACCCTTCATCCTGCATGGGTTAGGTATTGCTAATTCCTGACATGTCCTCAACCCTTTTTGGGAGCCACATTTTTTACAAAATTAAGGACAAAGAAACACTCAGGAGATTTCACAATGATTTAAACACAACTGACAATAATGCAGGACTGACTGAGAACTTTGTATCAACTCAACTGTGAAATGTGTGCATAGGAATTTCAAACATTTGTTTTTGAATTTTCTTTTGATTTTTTACTTATTATTTTTGACAACACTTGCGTGTAATAAATCTGCAAATAAGGTAGGCTCGTTGTACTTTTATATTCATCCTCACTTGAAGTCTCAGGACATGGACAAAATGTAGACAGATTCTTGACAAGGATGTAACACACTTGGTCTCTAATCTTATTCCCAATATTTGTTCCCATCTGACTCTTCATGAGCCTAACCTTCATTGTTCACATTCCTGCCAGGATTCTATTCTGAGCTCAATTACTCTCTGCTTATAGTATCTTTTGTCTTTTTCTACCCTGCTTCTCCAAATGCTTGCAATTCCTTACATTAACCAGTTTCAAAGGCTTCTGAACCACATTATTAGGTAGTCACAGCAATGATCCTGCTTCTCTGATTTGCATACTTTGTATTGGTTACTTTTCATTATTGTGACAAAATACATGAGAAAACAACTTGAAGGGAAAAACTATTTTGACAAATGATTTCAGAGGGTTCAGTCCATGGTTACTTGGTTCCATGTTTCTGGTTCCATTGTGAGATAGAAATCATGGCAGAGAGAATACATGGAGAAGGATGGTGTTCATCTTATGGCAGACAAGAATTAGAGAATGAGGAAGGGAATTGGGATCAGGTATAACCTTCAAGGTTATGCTACCAGTGTTCTACTTCTCCCACCTAGGCCCCACCTTCTAGATTTTCTACCACCTCCAAAAATAGCACAACTAGGTTGGAACTAAGCATTCAACATATTAACCTGTATGGAACATTTCATACATGATGGTTTAGAGAGAATTCACATGTGATAGCTGATCAGATTTCTCATTATCAACATTTTCTGTGTAAGTTCTTGGTCTGCCTTCAGTAAGAATCCTTTCAAGTTAAGCTAGTAAGATTTACCACTGATATTTGAAGTGTTCTCAGTAATTTTTCATTCGTAGAAGCCATCCAAATTGTTTCTTGGGTATAAATCCCTACTTTTCCTTATTTAATTCAGAGTTGAGTCCAATATTTCTCTCATACTGTAATAGTCTCTACTCTTACTTCAAAAATATTATGTCTATCTTATTGAATTTAAGTGCCAGGATTTTTCTTTAACCTCATTTCCATCCTTCATTAATTAATGATGTAAGTAATATATCTTGACACATTTTATATGTGATAGAGGTCTTCAACTAAACTTATTACTTTTTTATTATTCATTTATTCACATGTGCATACATTGTTTGGGTCATTAAAAAAACATACATTTTTGAGAAATGCAAAAATATCACACCAAAAATAGAAGAAAATCCAATATAATCATGTTGTTTAGGAAAAGATAAAAGATAAATAAGTCATCTGTTTCCACAATCTTATGTCCTCTGGCAACATCTTTATCTCTTTGGTGTGTGGATTTTTGGACCTTCTCCATGCTATACAAACAGAGAAATATATGCAGAGATGCAGATTAAACATATTCTTTTTAAGTTCAAAATAAGTTACTACTTCACGATCTATAACATCCTGTTTTAACTTCATATATTATGGATAACTTTCCTTATTGGAACATATAGTCTACCTCATTCTTTCTAAGTGATTCACAAAATTGCATATACATATTTAATTATTCATGTAATCATTTTATTGCTAGACATATAAGTTTTTTAAATTTCTTGTTAATAAAACAGTGCAGCAGCAAAATCTTTTTAAATATATACTTTATAGACTCAACCTATTATTTTTTAATGACAGATTCCTAAAGCTCAAATTTCTGGATCTATATACACATATTTTGTACTTTAATAAAGAGTTACAAATTACCCTTCAAAATGTTGTAAAATTAAGTACTGCCATGAATAGAACTGCATATTAAATATTCTACTTGGCTACATAATGACCATAATAATTAGCCTGAGCATTCAATTTTTTTGAAAAGGACTCAATTTTTAAAAAAATTTAAATAGAAATTATATTGATGTATGACATAGATATAAAAATTTCATAAAGTAAATGTATAATATTAAAGGAATTTCAATGTGAATATTACTGTTAAATAATAAAACATTATTTTACTTATTAAAGCATTGTAAGGCAGATATTATTTTGTACTATCATGATAGGTACAGAAAACACTGCAATGGGATTTTTCAGTGGAGAGAGATTAGTCTCAACTCTAAATGCAGCATGTGTAAAGGGGAAATATATCCCAAATAGCAGGGTAGGGGCCAGTGGATGAAAAATCACTAAGAGAAAACATTGGGAGTAATGGGAATTCTGGTTAAAATGATTGAACAGTTTCTTAGTGAACAAAGTCCAGGGTTCTCAGATATGACCTGGGCCCTCCCTCTCCTCCTACCACTGGTACCAATCTCCAGACAGGATCTGATTTACATTCCTGTCCTCTGTTTTTGAGAAAAATGACACTTTTGTTTGTTTAAGATATCTTTTCAGAGAGTTTTTTTAATGAAATTTCTAAGTATGTATGTATTATATCCCAAATTGGTTCATTCCCTCCATTTTTCTCCTTTCTACCTTATTCCTCTTCTTATGGTGAGTTCATGTAAGTTTAAAAATTCTATATTCATGGTTGTACAGAAAGTACGTCACCTATATTTATCTTCCTAACTTCCTTCTTTTTAACTCCCTCTTCTGTTGTCTGGTACTTTTATGCTATTTTAAAATGCAACTTTTATTTTCTGAGCTGGGCGCTTGTTGCTCATGACTGAGAAAAGGAGGATCATGGTTTGAGGACAGCCTGGGCAAATAGTTTGCGAGGCCCCCATCTCTAAAATAAACAGAATAAAATGGACTAAAGTCATGGCTTAAATAGCAGAGGATCTGCTTTGTAATCATGAAGCCCTGAGTTCAAACCCTAGTCCCACCAAAAACAAACAAACAAAAAAACCCAAAAAGTCATTATTTTCTATGTGGTTTTGTGTAGCATGTACAAAGAAAAAATGAGTTTTGTTAATTATGGCTATCAGATTCCTAAATTTTTTCTTTCATCTAAAAATTTATCTGTAGCATTTAAAAATTTTTCTACATATAAAATTTGCATCATTGTCCCCAAATAACAATTAGTTTTTGCTTTGTAAGCCTATTTCTTTTCTTTTTCTTGTTATATCATGCTAATTAGGACATTTATCTCATGTCCTGCATGAGTTTGTCCTAGAAATCTAAATGGGGGCCATGGGAGATGCAGAAAAAGACAACAGACAGAAGACCAAACATGCATAAAGCTGGGGCCAGGGAGGCTGGGTGTTTGGATGGAGACACACAAACCCCCTCCACCTCCAGTGAGTTTATTATATACAGTTGCAACACGAGGTGGAAAGGCATTTCTCAGGGGAAGGGTATGACATTATAATCCTCGGGAACAGGAGGAACCTGGGACAGATTCTTTCTGAATGTAAACATTAAAGGAAAAACTGCTGTACTGCATCTTGCCCACTTCCGCAGCTGAGGCTGGGCCAATTCAAGCCTGGAATTCATTGGGCATAATTATGCTTGATCCCTTCTACAGTTTGGTGCTGTGACAAGCTCAAACATGCAGCTTATTTGATACACATGTTGGCTCCCCACACATTTATGACTTTTTAATTAGAATTGCTGGTCATATAAATGTCTTATGTCTAATACCAATCTAGTAAACATTTAAATTAACTAAAACATTTATTTGTTCTGGGTATTTTGAAGGTGTTCTATCAGATTGAGAATCTATTTCTTGTGTCCAAGGTATTTTTAAAATTAGGGATATTGTAATTTTTGTATCATGATTTTTTTATTATATTTCTTCTATTTTGTCTAGATCTATTGTGCTATTAATTTTCTTCTTTCTTGTTATGAATATTGAGATCATCACTTTTCAGCCTCCTTTATTTTAGAAGCACACATATAAGGGCATAAAATTTGCATAATTATTGTTTAGCTTCACTCAACAAGTTTTGGTGTATGGTATTATCATAATTATTCCATTTTCACTAATGTCTAGAATATTCTTTCTTTGATATGAGTTATTTTATTTAGAGGCGGGCTTATTGTTTTACCAAAGTTTATTGTCTTTTCTAATTATCATCAATAATTTTTTAATTTCTAGTTCCTTTCTGGTTAAGGCAGAGACTGTCCTATAGGATATCAATCATTTAAACTTTGTTGACAGCTTTATTACATAGTAAATATTCAATTTTAAATGCTGTACATGGGCTTTAATGTAATGTGTATTTTGTAGACTTTCAATGCAGTGGTATATTTTGATATTACTATAGTATTACTATGATTTGAATGTTTCCTCCAAAACTTCAGGAGTTGGGAGAAGATACCTAATATGCTGATAAGTGTGGCACCTTAAACAGGTGCAGTCTACTAGGAAGTCATTTGGTCATTAGGTCATTGGGGGAGTGGTCCTAGAAAGAGATTAGATAGTTCTCATAGGATCCCTAACCTCTTATAGAAGAAAGTTGTTCTAAGAGTGAGCTCAATCTTAAATCTACCCCTGGCTTCCTGATTGGTAATATGATCTTACATGCAATCCTGTTATTCACTTTGAGGTCCTCATCAAAACCAAGCTGATGTTGGCATCATGCCCTTAAATCTTCAGAATCGTGAGGTAAATAAATCTTTTTTCTTTATGTAGTTAACTTTATTCAAGGATTTCATTATAATACTGGAAATGAACTGGTATAGATATGGATGGAGCTACATAAACTCCATTAGTAAAATGTATTAATTCTGTTTTGTAAAATCTGCACATGTGCTGAATTTTGGTCAGTATTGGTATCCAATCATTGAGATCAGTGTGTAAAATCTGCCACAATGAGTGCAGATTGTCAATATCTCTTTGTAGAGCTATATGTATTTTTAGGTCACATTATTGGATAGAAAAAATAGAATTTTTATAACTTTCTAATTCATTGAATCTTTGGTCATGTAAGGAAACTTCATTTATTTCTAGTAATAAATTTAAATCATCATATCCACTTTGCCTGATATTAATACATTTTGGTTAAGCTTTTCAGGAAATATATTGTCCTATCTTTTTACTTTTAACAATTCAGTATTCTTATGTTCTAGATCTGTCTGTTAAAAACAGCATAGCTGAATTTTGTTTATTTTCCAGTCTAAAACTTCTTTCTTAAAATGAAACATTTAGAATTTAAGAAACATATCTAGACTTAAAGGTACAATATAATTCTGTGCTTTATATTTGTTCAACCTACCCTTTTCCTGCACTTTCTTGAAATTTATTAGTTTTTATTATTATATTTGCATTTTATAAATGGTATGGTTTAGATATATCCCCTAAAGTTCATGTGTTGGAAAAAAATCCCCAGTGCAATGAGGTTATAAAACATGGGACCATTAAGTGGTGATTAAGATATGATGGCTAAGCTCTCATAAATGGATTAATGCAATTATTGCAAGAGTAAATTCATGATAAAAGGATGAGTTGACCCTTACCTTCCTTCTCTCTCTCTCTCCCCTTCCTCTCTTTCTCACCCCCTCCCAAAATCTATCTCATTCTTTCCCATCTGCTATGAAATGGTACAAGAAGGCCCTAATTATATGTGGTTCCCTCAACATTAGACTTCTCAGCCCTTAGAACTGTAAGAAATACATCTCTCTTTCATAAAAATTACCAAGTCTCAAGTATTCTGTTATAACAGCACAAAGTAGACTAAGACATAGTTTTGGAATTTACATACCTAGTTTTTGAACTTTCATTCTTTCAATGTTTATCCTAGACATTAAAAGACATATTCTGAAATTATTGAAATCTAGTATTTACTGGTGTATTTTTCTTAGTCTAATAACATTGTAATATTTGAAGAATTTAAATGACTAATCCATTCTCTAATCCATTTTTCTTGTGTTTTAATTACTTATTTTTACATCACAAAGTACTATTTTAATTACTCAGTATAATTAATATTTATGTACATATTTAACAATTTCTTTACTCTTCATTGATCCTCAAATTTCCAACCTGTCATATGAAATAACTTTTACTCTGCTTGAAGTATACCCTTAAAATTACCTTTAATAAAAATATTATTTATAAAAAATCTCAGATTCTGTTTGATTGAAAATGCATAGTCCCCCATGATTTTTCAAATTCTTAAAATTTCACAATAAGCCAGGTTCCTGTTGCTCATTTCTGCTATAAAGCTACTTGTTAAGCTGAGATTGTGAGGATCATAGTTTGAGGCCAGCCCAGGAAATATTCCATCTTCAAAATAACTAGAGAAAAATGGACTGGAGGTGTTGTGTATGCAATAGAGTACCTGCTTTGCAAGCACAATGCACTGAGTTCAAGTCCCAGTCCCACCAAAAAAAATTACAATGAAAATTGTTTCCAATTTTCAGGCTTAAGTCATTCCATTGTCACTTAGCTTATCTGTAATTGTTGAAATAGTCTATTGTAACTTTGAAGGCAATATATATTTTTGTTCTTGCTTTTTTAAGGGTTTCCACATTGGTTTATTTCCCACAGTCCATTTCAACGTACCTACATGAGTATTTATTTTTATTTATCTTGGGGTTTATCAGGTTTTTGGAATGTCTTCTTTAGCAACCATTTCATTAATTATGTAACATTCTCAGTTACAATGTCTTAAAGTATAACACTTTTCCCTATTCTTTCTTTTCTCCCTTCTGGAACTCCTCTAACATGATTTTTAGATCTTATTACACTACCTCCTATGTCTTTTTATAATCAGGATATATTAATTGTAAAAGTATCATTAGGATATTTTCATACCTGTATATAATCTATTTGGATTACATTCACAAACCATTACATTCCCATTTTTCCATACTCACTCCAGCTGATTCTTTTTCGTTTTGCAAATAGTCTCCCTTCTACTTTCATGTCTTTTTAAAAATCTTGACTCTGCATATGAGAGAAAAAATGAAATATTTGCCTTTCTGAGTCTAGCTTGATAGTTAATTCTATTCATTTTTCTTAAGACAGCATAATTTCATTCTTCTCTATGACTGATTAATAAACACTCCATTGCCTATATATGTACCATATTTTCCTTTTGGATATTTTGCATAGAGTTATAATAAACATGGGGGTACAGGTATCTCTATTGTAGTTTGATTCCTTTGGGCATATACCCACTAGTGATGTAACAGAATCATATTGCCGTTACACTTTTAGTTTTATGAGGAACTTCCATACTCATTTCTGTAGAGTATGAGCGAATTTACATTCTTACAATATGAGGGTTCATTTCACCAAAAATTGCACCTGTGTTATGGCCTATTTTCTTGATAGCTATTCTGACTGTGGTATAATTTGAGTGTACTTTTGATTTGCATTTCCTTTATGGATATGAATATTAAACATCTTCCTTTTTAAAGAACTGTCTGCTTTATTCACTTGACAATTTGCTGTCTAAATTATTTGTTCTTTTTAGTGTTTACTTTTTGGAGTTATTTATATATTCTGGTTACTAATCCCCTGTTAGGTGAATAGCAAGTAAAAATTTTCACGCATTCTGTACACTCTCTCTCCACCCTGGTAATTGTTTCCTTCATATTTTGTCAAGGCATATTTTATTGAGAATTTTTATATCTATGCACGTCAAGGAAACTGGCCTATAGTTTTCTTGTCTTGTTATAACATTATATGGGTTTGGTATTGGTGTAATACTGGCACCTCAGAAAAAAAATTGATAATGTTCCTTCCTTTTATATTTTGTGGACTAACAATTTGAGAAGTATTGGTGTTATTTCTTCTTTAAAGGTCTAGTAAAATTCATCAATGAATCTATCCAGTCCTGGGCTTCCTTCATTGGAAGTTTTCCTCTAGTTAGTATTATTGCTTGTTATAGATACTTTTAAGTTGTTTACATACTTATGGTTCAATTTCGGTAGGTCATATGTGTTTAAATTTTATTCCATTTTTGTAGACTTTCCAAACGTATTGGAATATGTTTTTAAAATGTTCCCTGACAATTTTGTGGATTTCATTGGTATCTGTTCTAATATCTACCTTTTCATTTGTAATCTTATTAATTTGGGTCTTCTGTCTCTTTTGGTTAGTTTGGTTAACCATTTGTCAATCTTGTTAATCTTCTCAAAAGAACCAGCTGCTAGTTTTTTTGACTTTTTTATTGTTCTTTTAGTCTCCTTTTCATTAATTTCTGCTCTGATATTTATTATTTGTTTCTATCTAATAATTTTTCACTTGGCTTTCCTTATGTTCTGAAGACCTTGAAGTACATCTTTAGATTATTTATTTGAGATCTCTGATTTCTTAATGCAGGTACTCATATCTAAAAACTACCATCTTAGAACTGCCTTTGCTGATACACAAAATGTTCTGAGAAAGTCATATTTCATTTTCATTTGATCCTAGGGATTTTTTAGTTTTCTACTTGATTTCATCTGTTGATCATTCAAAAGATTATTGTTCAATCTCCATATGTTTTTATAGTTTCTGTAGGTTCTCCTGCTTGGTTTCAATTGTATTCCATCAAGGTCTGATGTAATAAATTATGTCAATTTTGTTAAACCTTCTTTTATGGCCTAAAATGTGATCTATTTTGGTAAGAGCACAATGGGTTGCTGAGAAGAACATGTACTTGCATCTGTTCAATGTCTGTAGATACTTGTTATGTCCACTTATCAGTGGTGTAGTTTAACGTTCATGTTTCTTATTAATTTCTCATCTGAATGACTTATCTTTGATGAGAGTGAGGTACTGAGTTCCTCCAATATTATTGTATGTGAATCTATGAGCCCTTTATACCCAATAGATTTGTTTTATTAAACTAGGTACACCCATGATTGGTGCATGTATATTTACAATTTTTATATTTTCTTGATGGATTGTTACCTTTATTAATATATAGTGACCTTCTTTGTCTCTTGTGACTGATTTTGTCTTGAATTTTACTTTGTCAGATATTAGGGTAGTCATTCCTGCTTGATTGTGGTTTCTGCTTGCTTGGTACATTATTTTCTATATTTTCACTTTCATTGTGTGTATCTTTGCCAGTAAAGTATGCTTCTTTTAGGAAACAGACAGTTGGATCTTGTTTTTTCATGCAATCAGCAACTGTGCATGGTTTAATGATATTTAATGCATTTATTAATTTATATTTGTGGTTTTTATTGAGAGGTATTTATTGATTCCTGAGGTCCAGGATCTCTGGGTCCCCCCAGAAGTCTTGAATGTTGTGATCATGATTGCTTATTCTCTTTATTTCTGTGAATGCACTATTTCTTTTACCTTATCTTCAACCTCTGATTTTCTTCCTTCTTGATGTAATTCATTGGTCATGACTTTCAACTTTTTTATATTTGATTTATTGAGTTTTTACTTTTTTATCATTTCCCCATCATTTCAATTTCCTTGCTGAATTTCTCATGCTTGTTGCTGAGTTTCTCATCCAGGTCTTGAATTGCTTTTCTTATTTCATTTAGCTGTTTGAATCCTCTTTGAGGTTGATAGTTTTTTAAAGTATAATTTTGAATTCTTTGCCTGGTATTTCAAATATTTCAGTATATTTGGTTATTGAGGAGGTATGAGATTTTGGAAGAGTCATGTTGCCTTGCTTCTGTTGTTTCTGTGCTGCAATTTGTGCATTAGTTGGGGTGGATATCTTTTCCAGTTTTTTCTTTTTTATTTTATGGTGAGTTTCTTAGTGAGCAGCCTTCTCATGGAGTCATAGTATTCACTACCATTCACAGGAGAGAATGAAGACAGCAGTTGCAAAAATATAACTAAACTATGGAATCAGTCTAGGTGCCCACCAATAGTTGAATTGATATGGAAAATGGGACTTATATAATCATTGAAATATTATTCAGGCATAAAGAAGAACAAAGCTATACAATTTGCAGGAAAATGGATGGACCTGGAGATCATCATGTTACTCAAAAGAAGCCAGACTGAAAAAGACAAATATTGAATGTTTCTTCTCATATGTGGAATCTAAACCTAAAAACTGAATGGCCCTACTGTAAAATGGGTACTGTTGAGGATGAGAATCTGAGGGAGGGTAAGTATGAAAAGACAGGTTGAAGGGAGGAGTGAATATGACCGGAGCACTCTATATGAATATATAATAATAGAACAATAAAATCAATTAAAAATTGTTTAAAGAAGGGATAGTGAGAAAGAGTAATAGAGGGAGTGATTTTTATTGAGGTACATTATGTGAAGGTATGGACATATGACAATTAAATCCCTTTTTGAAGTTAACATATGCTAATAAAAGTTACCATGTAGGAAAAAACATAAAACCCAAACATTTAAATGTAGTAAAAACAATGGATTCAATCACACTCACAATATAGTTAGAATAGAAAGGAAAGAAGATGACTAGAATACTTACAGGGTAAACCAGATTAAAACTAAAGTCATGGACTGGTGGAGTGACTCAAGCAATAAGAGCGCCTACCTAGCATGAGGCCCTGAGTTCAAACCACAGTGCCGCCAAAAAAAACCCCAAAAAACTAAAGTCATTAATATTTATTTAATGAAACAAAATGGATAGGGGAAGGAGAAAAGTGAGAAGGAGCAAGATAGGAAAGAGAGAAAAAGTATATGGAATGAAGAAATAAGAAATAATAGTGCAAGTACATAATAAAATCAGTTCAGAGAAAAATAAAACAAGTATAAAGTAGTATGAGCTAGCTGTGCAAGGTATTGGTTCTGGTTTAAACTGTGTGCTCTGGCTTTGTAGTACTGTGTCCTAATACCCCTGCTTGAATTCAAACATAGCTGTTATCTTCCATTTTACTAGATTTCAGGCTGTATCTCCCACAATTTGTTTTCTCTTGGTGTCCCTCTGTGGCAGTTTCCACTTCCCACGTAAGTGCCCATGAATCTGAGTCCAAGTTACAACCACTTTCCAGGGTCCATGTTGATTCACATAGCAATCCCTTGTTTAACCAGTGGAGAAGGGGAGGCACTGAGATTTGGAGATATTAAAGTTCAGGATCATCCACTCTCCCTGACTGAGAGGTTTGACTGTAAGACCTGTCCTGAGATGGTTCCCTCGTATGTCTTTTATCTTGTCATTTACATTTTCTGAACTTTTTATATCTCCATACTACATTTTGAATAATTCATTCTGAATCATCTTTGTTTGCTATCTCTGTATTTAACTTAATAAAAACTGCTCCTAAAGTTGTACAATGATTTTAGTTATTGTATTTTACGTGTAGAAGTTCTATGTTACTTAAAAGCAATCTTCCAGACACCATATTACCATTTATTATTCTTTTTGTATATTTTCAAACTTGAATTTTAGTCCAATAGTCATAGTAAGCAGAGTTGCTTTATTAACTGCTCTGATAATTCCAAAGTCTGAATATATTTCAGGTCAGTTCTTAATTATTTCTTTTGGCATGAAGGCTTGTTCCTTGAGTTCTTCATTTGTGTAGAAGTCACTCCTCACAAAAACCTAATTATAAGAATAATATAAGGTCTAAAACAATTTGTTTCTGCTATCCAGACATTGTGAACATGAGCTGCAAGACAAGCCATAGATTAACTTGGTTCGGTTTAACCATTATCCTGTAGGTATAGTCCTATGAATTTATTGTGGAGATGGTCGCAAATTAGCCTCTTCACTTGGCCAGGCCATATGTTGTGATTCTACTTTTATTGGCTTGTGAGTTTATAATAATGCAAGTTCAACTTTTATATAAACAGTAAATGCTCTCAGAGTCAAAGTGCTTTCCATGTTTCTTATCTATGTTCCCATTTTATTTAAATTTTCCCAGTTAATTGCTCTTGTTGTTTCTTCATTTAATTTAATAATTTTGAATAAATGTACTGTCCAATATGTTTGGGTGTTTTCATTGGAAACATTGTTTTGGATACCTAAACAGTCTTTATTGGAGACTGTAAAATTTATTAATGATTTTAAGGCCTGTTGGTCTGATAGGATAAAAATATTATCTTTATTGTCAGCCTACCTCAAATCCTTCTACATCTCCACTTAATAAACAACTCTTAGTTTTTATCCCTAGTGATTATAAATTAGTGCTAAAAGTGAACTTAAAACAATTTCAGAATCTCATTTGCCAAATTCACTTACTCTACCTAAGTCTCAATCAAACCACTCTTCTTAATCCAATATTGCTTCAGAAAATAGAAGTCAGGCTCCTGATTTCACAGAACAGATAAAATTAATGTTGAAGAGGAAAAGATGAACAAAAGATGAACATGGGAAAGATCTATACAATATGCCTCGTGTATAGAGGACAAGAACAGAGGTTATAATTTGGGACTCTGAGAAACATCTTAGAAGGGCTAATGATGGCTAAGAATATATTGGCTGAGTTTAGTATTTATGTGCCTCTATGGTTTTCTATTTATATAATTAGATAGGGTTAAATGCTTAACTGTAATTTATTTATCAGCTGAAAAATCTGTAGATTCCATCATTCTTTTCTCCTCAGATCACAGAGGATAAAGAGCGTCTGTCATGAGACTTTACCTTCTCTTAGTCTCCTTCTAACACAGGAATGGGGAATCTCAGGTATACAATTTAGATCATAATCTCTTTTATCCAACTAACGTCTCTAATTTCATTAAACCTCCCTGGTTATTCCACTCTATGACCCTTCCTTTGGATTTTGATTTGTTGTATATACACAATCTATTTCCTGTATGGTATTCATCTTTTATGAATAAGACTGAATTCTCAAAGAACATGAACAATACATGCTTTCTATTTGTTCTGTATTTTCCACAGTGTCCAGCATAGTGTTGTGAACATAGTTTGTTCCAGCTAGAAATGTTGATTTTTGGTACTTTCTTATACTTGTTCTATTTTTTCTACTACTAATTGGATACTAGCTGACTTGTGAGATGAAGATCACAGTGCACATTTGGGCATATGACTGTTAATTATAGTATTATTTTCTCAGCATCTTCCAAACAATTCATTTGCTGTGGATATCTTGATTAAGAAAATGTATTTCAACTGGATATTGAAACTAAGGCGTCTAACAGTTTGTCGTTATTTATAGCCACTGTGTTAAAAGCCAGTTGCTTTCTCCATAATTGTTCTTATTGCTAGCTCTCAATTTAGCATAGTTCCAAGCAATTCTCAAGAAACTGTACTCTAATAGAGAACAGTTTGTTTATCTTTGTTTCATCTACCTCAGATGGAAAATATCTGAAAGTGTGGTACATTTCTATACTGGATGATGGCTGGGATGTCTGTTGGCCTTACTTCTGTCTCTGTGATCACCTATAATAATGAGGCTAATTCATAAGGGTAAGAGCACTTTGGAGGATAGATTAGACTCAGAATAGCAGTCCATGGCATAATAGTCAAGGTAGAGAATCATATTCTTTTTTATTAGAGACAAGGCAGTCTTAACTGGGAAAATAACTGTATGTTACAAATCTAAGAGACATAGTGAAGATTAAAATGGAGGGAAAATTCAGTGCCTTAGGGAAGTAAAAATTGAATGGGGCAATGTTCAAAGAATCAGTTTTGAGGATGCTTTAAGACTGAATCCAAGAAAAGAGAAAAAGTAACCCTTGGCCACTATTCCTAGGTGCATGTGGATTTGAACTTGGCATGTTAAAAAGGAAAATGAAGCAAAATAAATTTTATGGCCATGTTTGCTAACTGGAGGAAGAAAAAATATTGAAAGGTTTGAACATGTTTTATTGGAAGAGAATTATAAACTGAGATGAAGTATGATGTCATAGAAAGAATTCCCATGTTCTATGTAAAAAGAATCAAATGATCTTACAATTTATTATCCAAACCAAGGCAGACTTAGAGTAATAAAGGATACTAACAATTATCCTTATTACATACCAAGTATAAATTAGTACACTATCAGGCAAACTGAATTATATTGCTCCCCCTACAATTATGGCTCTAATTCTTATCAGATTTATGATTTTAGGAAATTGACTTACTTTTCTTACTTTGGAATTTGTATTTGTAAAGTAAATATAAGACTTTTATGGTTGTTGTAAATATGAATTGCTAAAATATGCAAAATTGTTTTATGAATTTTAAAGTACTATACATGTGCATTAAATTGGGTGATAATAACATGAATAAATTCAGGCCCAATCTTTCTCCTGGGAAACACTAATGACATCTGAAACACAAACTTGTTAGAAATCACTAAATGTGATGTTTTTTATTACATATCCACATATCTTGAAAGTATGTTATATTAAAATTAAATTATATGGCTTTTTGTTATTTTATTTTTAAAAGCTATGCAACTGAGTTATTAAATGAATGTAATCTAAGGTATTAAAGGATCAGTTGAAAGCTTTGGTATCATTGAAATAGGCATCTAAAGATTGTTATATTCTAGAGACATTTGAATGAAATAGGGAAAGTTTTCTCTCTAGCTACCTCTATTTCCACTTTCTTTACCCCTGGAAATACATACAATGTAGGGTGATTTTGAAACTTCCTTACTTTTTAAATGTTTATTTTGTCTTTAAAATTAACAGACTAATTACACATATTTATGGAGTACATTGTGATATTGTAGTATACTAATAAAATCAGTACAATAAAATTTTCTATCTCTGTGTCTTTTCTTTATGTGTGGAGTCATGCACATCCCCAGTTCAAGTCTTTCGTAAAATATATCATAGATTATTGTGGACTATATATTCACCCTATTGTGCTTCAGAACAATAGAACTAATTCTTCCTATCCAACTGTATTTTGGTACCTGTAATCTAACCTCCCACTTTGCACCAACCAACTTACCCTGGTTAGTCTCTAGTAAATATCCTATTCTATTCTCTTTTAGGAACAACTTGGTTATCTTCCACAGCTTCAATAGAAACATACAATATTTGCCTTATTTCACTTAAAATAATGTCCTACAGTTCCTTCAATTTGGGTACAACTAACAGTATTTTATTACTTTTTATTGCTGGATATTCTATTTTATACATCTCACATATTTTGTATGTTTATTAATCCAGTTGATGTATACCTTGGTTGATTCCATATCTTGTCTACTATGATAGTGATACAATAAACATGGAAGTATGAATATCTCTCTGATAGGATTTCTTTTGGATGTATATCCAAAATTCAGAGAGCTCAATAATATGGTGGAAGTATTTTTAATTTCTTGAGGAATCTCCATATTGTTCTCCATAATGGTTGTACTGATCTACAGTCCCACCAACAGTGTATAAGAAAGATTTCCTTTAACTCTGTATTCTCACCAGGATTTGTTATTTTTTGCTTCTTTGATAATAGCCATTCTGATTAGGCAAA
Organism: Castor canadensis; assembly: GCF_047511655.1. Taxonomy (NCBI): domain Eukaryota; kingdom Metazoa; phylum Chordata; class Mammalia; order Rodentia; family Castoridae; genus Castor; species Castor canadensis. The sequence continues at coordinate 73,208,012 of NC_133405.1, read as the reverse complement.
ATGATATCGCATTCTGGTTTTAATTTGCAGTTTCCTGATGATTAGTGATGCTGAGCCACTTTTTCGTGTGCTTTTTGACCATTTGTATTTCTTTTTTGAGAAAGTTCTATTCAGTTAATTTGTCTATATACAGTTGGACTATTTGTGATTTCTAATTACATTTTTCTATCCTTACATATTCTGAGTATTAATTTTTTGGTTTGGTGAAGAATTTGGAAGTATTTTCTTTTGTTCAATCGATTCAATATTTTTCACTCTGTTCATTGTTTCCTTTCATAATTAGAAGTTGCTTCGTATTTTTTGGCAGTACTGGGGATTGAATTCAAGGCCTTGCACTTCCTAGATAGGTGTTCTACCACTTGAGTCACACTGCCAGCCCCTTGCTTGGTTTGATATAATCCTATTTGTCCAGTTTTGATTTTATTGCATACATGTTAGAGATATTATACAAAATATTAATTGTCTACACAAATGTCTTGAGGTATTTTTTCTGTGTTCTACTAGTTTTAAGTTTCAAGTTTTACTTTTAGGTCTTTGAACAATTTTGTGCTGGTATTTTATATGATGAGAGGTAGTGGTCAAGTTTCATTCTTCTGCCTATGGATATATAATTATTCTTTTTCAAATGTATGTTTTTGGCTCTTTAGTCAAGAATTAGTTGACCAGAGATTTGTGGACTTATATTGGGGATGTCTATTCTGTCCCATTGGTCTGTGTGTCTATTTTTATGCCAGTACTATACTGTCTTATTTACTATAGTCCTATATTATGTCTTCTTTTGGGGGTAGGATGAGACATAGCTTCTCACTATGTAGGCAACAGCAACCTTGGCTTTTCTATATATCCCAGTCTGGCCTTTAACTCGCAATCCTCCTGACACAGTTTCCCAAGTGCTTGAACTGCAGGTGTGTGCCAACATGCTCAGCTAGTAGTGTGTCTTTAAATCAAGTATTGTGATGCCTTCATACTTGTTCTTATGTTCAAGATGACTTTTGTTTTTCAGGGTATTTTGTGCTTTCATGTAAATTTTAGGATTTTTTTCTAGTTCTGTGAAAATGTCATTGGTATTTTCATGGGGATCACTTTCTGAATTATTTTAGATAATATGAGCATTCTGAGAATATTAATTCTTTCAAACTATAAACATGGAAATTTTTCCATCTTTGTGCGTCTTCTGTAATCCTTTGTATCAGTGTCTAATTTCCTTATTAAATTTATTCCTAAGTGTTTAAATTTTAGCTATTTTGAATAGGACTGATCTCATGATTTATTTCTTGGAATGTTCATTATTGGTGTAAAACAATTCTGCTTATTTTTATGTCCATTTTGTATCCTGAAAATGTATTGAATTTATGTTTCAGTTTTAACAGTGTTTTAATAAAGCCTAGGTTTTCTATGATATATTGTAATAACTTTTGTAAATGTAACAATGTTCCCCCAGTACAACAACATCTGCAAACAAGGATAGTTTGCCCCCTCTTTCTCCTGTTTATCTATTCTTTCTTTTACTTGCCCAATTGTTCTGGTCTATACTTCCAATATACGTTAAATAAAAGTGGTGAAAAATGGATATCCTTGTCATATTACAGCTCTAAAGGAAGTGACTTGAGCTTTTTTCTGATTCAATATGTATGTTTGTTATATAGAAATTTTACTATGTCAAGATATGTTTTTTCTATGCCTAATTGGTTTAGGGCTTTTTAGCAAGCAAGTGTATTGAATTTTATTGAGTACTTTTACTACATATCTTTAGAAGATCATATGATCTTTTCTTCCTCTCTTTTTTTTATCTTTCCGGTTTGCTGATATTCTATACTGAGTCTTCCTTCCTTCTTTCCTTCCTTCCTTCCTTCCTTCTTTCCTTCCTTCCTTCCTTTCTTCCTTCCATCCTTCCTTCCTTCTTTCTGACAGAATTATTTCAAAACTTGTCTTCAAGTTAAAAACTTCTTTTCTTCTTGACCTAGTCTTTTGTTGAGGTACTCAAATATATGCAGTAAATGGAAATTGAACTCAGGGCTTCATGCTTGCCAGGAAAGACTTATACTACTTGAATCACATCCTTAGCTCTTTTCTTTAGTAAGTTTTAAGATAGGGGCTCTTTTTACTGGAGCCAGTCTTGGAACTATTTGCCCCCCACTTACAACCACTTCTTTCACAGCATGCCCAGCTTATTTTTTGAGATAGGATCTCAGTAATGTTTTGGTCCAGGTTAACTTCAAACCACAATCCTCCCATATTTACCTGACACATAGCTAGGATTATAGGCATGTACCACCATAGCCAACCCCTCAATTGTAAATTATTTGTCATATTGAGTTATTCAGTGCCAACATTGCTGTTTGGTTCTTTTCATGATCTCTATCACTTTGATAAATGTCTCATTCATATCATAAATTGGTTTTTAAATTTTTGTTGAATTACCTGTTTATATTCTCTAGAATCCCACTGATTTATTTTAGAGTCTTTCTTTTGAATTCCTTTTCAGGCATTTCATCAATTTTCTGTTTCCTGACACTCTATTAATCTTGTTTTTTCATACTCATGTCCATACTTTCCTATTAACACATCTGGCAGAGCAGTTATCCCTAATTTTGTAAGATGGCTTTTGTAGTAAAAGTATTTTTCCTAAATATGTGTCTTGGATATCAATTTGGTGTGATATATTGGCTTTGGTTCCACAATGTAAACTTTATGTAACTTCTTCAACTGTAATCAATGATTTTAGTACTAATAGGTTTGGAAATCCTGTCTGTCTCTTCAGTCCATGTGGTGGTAAGAACATTTTAGTGGCCCAGGTGGGCATGGTGCACACAGCAGTGAAGGTAGGATGCTTGCTGTGTTGATATTCCAATAGGACAGACAGGTACCCTGCAGTGCACATGCACAACGACAGGAGAGTTCCTATTATTTTCCAGGGGATTCTCAAAGGCAAGTCCATGCCTTCATTCCTGGGTGGGTATGATGCCTGGTAGGTATCAGTAATTTACCAGATCCTGAATAGATGTAATGTAGCTGACATGGTAGCCAAGGCAGTGTGCCTGTATAATACAGCACATTTCTTTCAGGCTCTGGGGGCTGTGTGAAGTTAGGGTAACTCCTGTGTACCTGAGTAGATAATGAACAGATTGCATGACCATGTTGGCAGGGCCACTGTGTAGCTCAGAGCATGCCTGTGAGTCAATGGGGACTTAATCCCCAAGTAGAGTAGCATGACTTGTGTGGTACCTGTCAGACTCTCAAAAATTTGTGGAGGCTAGTCACTCCTGTGGCCTGAAAGTGTCACTTGTACATGGTATTGGTGATAGAGTGTGGTTGGCTTTGTTCTCAAAATGGCACATGCTGCAGTTTACTATGTGAACTATATTTCCCCTCTGGAGCAGTGCAATAATATAACCCTACTGGACACAGGGCTTTTGAGTGCCTCCAGATTTTGCAGCAGCAAACATTTCAGGTGTCAAAAAATTCAGGTGTCCATAGTGACAGCGTGGCCTGCTTATGGTGTTTCCTTTGCCTTTTTCCTATCAAGGGAGGGCTTTCCTGGATTCAACCTAATTCAGTCTGGGGCAACAGAGCAGTTAATGTAGAACATTTCACTCCCTTACTTACCAGACTGTATGGATTCTCTGAGGTCCACATTTTTTCCCTTTTGTTCTCACTGTATTCCATCACTCTCCCCCCAATACTACAGCTGAATAATATGTGTTCTTCATATTTGATTCTTCTTTGTGTGTGTGGTACAGTTCATCAGTGTCTATAAGCAACTATTTTGCCAAAATTCTACTCCTGATTTTGAAAGTTGAGCTATTCTTATTTCCAAAAGAGTTTACTGAACTATTTTATGTCTATTTCTACCTGAATGCCTCAAAGGCACCTCAAAGTTAATATATTCAACAATATACTTAACATCTCCCTAATCATATTTTCCCCAACCCAAAACCCATTAATGCCTCTTACTCAAATATCTCTATTACATCTAATGGCTAGTCATCTTCCTGTTGACTCAGAAACCAAGAAAATATTGATAACTAATCCATTTCATCATTCACTTATAATGAAATGATTACAAGTCATTCTCAGCCTATTGCTTAATTACTCTTTCATTCCCTTACCCTTTTTCCTACCCACATTTACTTATTTAACTGAATGATTGCCTTCATTTCCAAACTCCAAGGCAGTATAGTTGTTTTTTCAACTTTCTCTATTCTCCCTTAGGCCCCTAACTCACCTATCACAGCACTTTTACTATAATTGTTAATTTCCTATTTTCTTCTTAATATCATTTTGAATCTTATGAGTTCCATCATTATTGCCTCATTTATTTTAATTTTCCTGGATCTTACCATAAGACCTTGACCCTAGTAGGGGCACAATAAGCATTACATCACTGAATTGAATTGAAATATTCAAATCATGTAGTTTCATAGATCTAAATATTTGATTGAAATACTCAGTTTTGACATGACCTATTATTTAGTGTCTTTTCACTCTGGCTATAGAAGAATATATTTGTAAGATGAGCCTATTTGCAGGCTTATAGTAAGATTGTGCTATATATTGACTATTAATATGGTGGTAGGATTTGGGGAAAAATTATAATTAAAGAGCTTTATAATAATTATGTGAATTAAGCACCATATAATGGGGATACTGTGCTCCTGGTTGGTAGTGATCCAACTGATTAGCACAATTAATATGGCAAACTGGTATCAGCTATTAGTCTAGAAACCAAGTCTCCTAACACTTGGATGTAGGTTGAAAGAGAGACATGTTTCCTTAATATTTTCTGGAGTGAAGTAGTCACTATGATTTACATAAGAGACATCACAAAATCAGAAATCTAATAAGATTGACCTTTTTCTCCTTAATTGGAACAAAATCAACATGACAACAATATATGTTATTGAACTGAGGATAAGTTTGATCTAAAATAAACTATTTTATTAACAGTAGAGACAATTAACAAAAGCTTCCCTTATTAGTCATTTGCAAAGGTCACAAACATCCCCTAATAAAAATTAGATATGAGTTACCATTTAGCAGGGATAAGAATATAATGAGTAGGACTAAATTATATGTGATTTAAATTGGTCCATTTCCTTCTAATATATGAATGAATGACTAGGAAAAATAGAACAACAGATTAAGTCCAAAGTGGTTTATTTCAGATACGCAATTATGATTACAGCAGATAATATCCTCATTCTCATGCAACTTCCAATCTAGTGGAAATAACAGACAAGAAAAGTGGCCATCAGAAATCAATGAGAAGAAAAACTCAACAAAGCCAGATGGCCTCTGCAATAGACTGACAGACCTAGCTATGGTTAAGATAAAAACCACAATTCTGATAAGATTTAAACCCCACTGTAAGGATTTGGCAAGGCAGTGAGGTCCCCAGAATGACAAGCCAACATTAGACAAGACAAACTTTCATTGCCCATAAATCAGAGAGCTATGGTGAGGTGCCATCTTGAGACAGGGCTTCTAGTTTGAGACTGAGACACTACGGAGGGTCTTGTAGACAAAGAGTAGCCACAATTCAGGGTGTTCTGAGGTCAAAGTGTATGAGAAGCTGCCAGCAAATAGCCTGTAGGTAGGCAGGCTTTAAGACTGATCCACTGGGTGGTAGGTACCTTGAAAGTTCTGGAACTCCCAAACAGTATCTGGGTGGGAGTCTGCCACCAGAGATGGTTTTTGAAAGGGAGTGGTTTGGACTGGGCCAGGCTGAGGGCTCTGGGCAGGAAATCTGGAAACAGTAAAAGACCCAGATACCATTAGCCCCACCCTACCCAGTAAGAGCAGTTCCATTGTCTGAGGACAGTTTCAGAAACAAAGCACCTAACCTCCACAAGCAGAAAACTCAGGTTTCAAGAGCTATCCACAAGCTACCTCCAACAAGGCAGTGCTTGAGACTGAAACACCCTAGGGACTCAAAAATCAAAGAACAACCACAGCTCCAGGAGTTCTAAAACATCAGATCACACAGTTGGGAGAGAGACTTCAATAAAAAATGGTCATGGAAAGGGAGAGAAATTAACATCAGCAAGCTGAGAAATTAAACCAGCACCAGGAGTTCATGCAGTGAAGGGCATGGAGATTGGTGGCCTGACATTCCCTGGATAGAGCAAGCCACAATGCCTAGGGTTTCCTGAAGAAATAGCACCAACTTCATGGTTCACACAGTGCTCAGCATCTAGGAGCTATCTGGTGGCCTTTGAGGCTTGCTGCCAGGTGGGGAGTTCTTAGCATAGCACCTGAGGCTCACATGACATCCCCAGTTTCATGTCTCCCACATTGGTGAACTGCTAGGTGTGAACTGAAAAAAATGAGAACTATAGCCAGAGCATGAGTTTCTCAGTTTTCCACCACAAGTGCAGAGCTCAGTTCACTATTTGTTCCCCCTATCATCAGGCACATTTTGGGGGAAACCATGATGGTTGCACATGTGTTGCTCCAAGGTGCACAAACAATGGGAACTGTGTAGCAGGTGGGAATTTCCTGACTCATAGACTAAAATTCCATGCAGTCAGCAGCAGGTTCCAGTACATAAAGACTGGCAGCTTCTAAGGTGGAAACAGGACAAAAGTGAACAACTGATCCTTGAACAGCCTTACCCTCAACTCACATATAAACCAATCCATACACAAGGACACATAAGACTCCAACTACTTCTTTCTGAGTGGTACTTGTTCTTATGCCTTGGACATGAAAGCAAATGTTTGCCTATGGTGCTATGTCCCAGTCCAGTGGTGAGAAACTACACTGTCAAAACACTGAAAATGCTTTGATTGCAATACAACTAGCTGGCCAACAAGTTTGAACTCAGATGCATAAATATCAATGCAAAACCAAAACAAATATGAAAAAATGGCAATATGACATACCTAAAAGTCAACAATTCCTCAGTAACAGACACCGAGGATAGTGAAGAGTAAGAAAGCCTGACAAAGAACTTAAATGATCAATGAAATAAATGAGGACATGTATAAAAAATGAATGAATTCAAAGAAGATGCAAATAAATAACTGCAGGAACTCAAAGAAGATACAAATAAAGAGCTGAACAAAATCAGAAAAACAGCAGGATATGAAAGATGAATTCTATGAAGATATAGAAATAGTGAAAAACACTCAAACTGAAATTTTTAAAATGGAAAGCTTAAGTCAAATAAAAAACTCAGTGGAAAGTCACTCCAATAGAGTTTATTAAATTGAAGGCACAATACCAGACCTCTAAGAGTAGGTAGATGTATTATATTAAAACACTCAGATGAAAAACAAGGAAAAAATAAAGAAGTATAAATAGAACATGCATGACCTCTATAACCATATGAAAAGACCAAGCCTATGAACCATAGACATAGCAGGCAAAAAGGTACAAGCTAAAGGGATAGAAAACATATTTTTAAAAAGTTAGGAAAAATTATCTAAACTTGAGAAAGAGATGGGTATTCAAGTAAAAGAGTCTTTTTGGACATCCAACAGGTAAGACCAGAAAGAATGCTTCAAAACATACGACAGCTTAAATATTTTGTATTGTGCTGGGTGGAAGTACATTGTGGCATTTATAAAGGATCTTACAATATATCAAATATATCATAGTTGAATTCACCCTTTCTGCTATTCTCTTTTATCCATCCCCCAATTCCTGGAATAGTTTCAGCAGGTATCATTTTTCCATTTACATATATGCAAAATATTGAAAGAATATTGAAAGTTGCAAGAGAAAAATGACAAGTCACATATAAATGTAACTGGGGCTACAAGAGTGAAAAACTTTTGATGTAGTCAGTTTGCATACTTCTTATCAATGAACTACTTGTCAATCAAAGTGACACATTTTCCCTTTGTGTTCACATGCTGGAAAGCTCAAAGTTAACTCCCTTTACTCTTTGATTAAACCAGGCAGTCTTCTACCCCATCAGATATGTAAGCCTGTCAGAGAGGTAAATCTGTCAGCCAAGACATGCAGTTTCAAAGATATGGTGCCCAGACACCTGGAGAACAAAGGCCAGCAGCCATTCCTGGACATGCGCTCTCTCACATAATGAAGCCAAGCCCCTAAAGTCCTCGTTAGAAATGGAAAAATTTTCTCACAGAAGGGGGACAACAGAACTTCGAGATATTGGCTCTCCCTGTCCTCATCATCGTCTGATAAATAATAAACCTTATGTCCTTTTTCTCAAAAACACTGCTCTCCTTAGTTGTGAATTGGCCTGGAGGCTAGGGGACTGGCTTTTCCAGTAATATAAAGGCAAATGCATAAGAATAATGACAGATTTCTCAACAGAAACATTAAAAGCAAAGAGCATAGAATGGTGCATTTCAAGATGAAAGAAAATATCTGACAACTTAGATCACTCTACCTATCAAAACCATCACTAATAACTGAAGGAAAAACAAAAGCCTTCTATGATAAACAAAAACTAAAGTAATCTGTCACCACTAACCCAGTAGTACAGAAGATATTCAAAAACATCCTACACAGAGAAAAGGAAGATAAATGTAACCATGAATATATAGGAAAAATAAAACTCACCAGATAGGTACATATGAAAATGAAGAGTAGAAAGCAATCAAATGCTACAAAAAAGAACAAAATGGCAGGATTTACTATATAGCTTTCAATGTTAACACTGAATGTTAATGGTCTCAATTCTCCAATCAAAAGATCCAGAATAGTGGGTTGGATTAAAAAGCAAGGCCCAACTGTTTGTTGCCTACAAGAAACATATTTTGCTGACAAAAGTAAGGGTTAGTGTGAATGGGTGGAAAAATACCATCCAAGTAAATGGATCCTAAAAGCAGGCAAGAGTAACTATACTCATATCTGATGAAGTAGATTTCCTTTTTTAAAATGTTTTTTAAAATTCTTATCAGCATATAGTCATTGTATAGGGGAGATTCATTGTACCAATTCCCAAAAGCCTTACATTGTATATTGGTTAGATCACTTCTACCATCTCTTTCCCGAATCCCTCTTCACATCCCACTCAAAGTGACTGAGGAGGTTTCGTTGTTCTATTTCATGTATATATATGAAACTCATCAACCATATTCCCTCATGTTCATCTCCTTCATTTCAAATCAAAATTTGTCAGAAGAGAAAAATAAGGTCACTTCATATTAATAAAAAACACAATCAATCAAGAGTAAATAATTTATAACATTATATCTACTAAATATCAATGCATCCAAGTTCATTAAGCAAACACTACTATACTTGAAAGCACAAATAGACTCTGACTCCATAATAGTGGGAGAATTTATATGTCACTCTGATCAATAAATAGCTCATCCAGACACCAAAATCAACAAAGAAATATTAGAATTAAATGACACTATATATTAAATGAACTTAGCAAAGTCTTACAGAGTACTGCATCCAACTATTTTACAATACATTTTCTTCTCAACAGCCCATGGAATTTTCTTCAAAAAATACTGTGTTTTAGGACAAAAAGAGCCTTAGCAATATAAGAAAATTGAAATAACTACCTGTACACTATCATACCATAAAGGAATAAAGTAAGAACCCAAGATGAAAGAAACTACAGAAAAATATTCAAAAACGTGGGTAACTGAAGACACATTGTTAAAATGCCAGTAGATCATTGAAGAGATAAGGGATTGGGGAATCAAAAATTCCTAGAATCTTATGAAAATGAAAACATAATCTAACAGAATTTTAGAATACACCAAAAGCAGTGCTAAGAGGAAAGAACACCTGCATTAAAAAAAATCTCAAATAAATAGCCTAATGATCCACCTCAAGCTCCTCCTTTTGACAAAAAGAAACCAAATTCAAAATCAGTAAATGGAAAGAAATAATTATGATTAGGACAGAAACATTAATAAATGAGTAAATAAATAAAATGGACAAAAAACTATGCAAAGAATCAATGAAACAAAAAGTGGACTATTTGAAATGATAAATAAGATTGATAAATTCTTAGTCAATCTAACTAAAAGGAGGAGAGAAAAGACCAAAATCAATGAAGTTAAAGGTGAAAGTGGACATTATTCTAGAGTATTATGAGGGGATATTTTTGAAAACCTTTATTCAATAAAACTGAAAAATCTAAAGGAAACAGATAAATTTCTAAATACATTTAACCAACCCAAATTTAACCAAGAGGATATAAATAACTTAAATCTGTAGCAAGCAAGGCAATTGAAACAGTGATAAACAGTCTCTCAACAAAGAAAAGCCTAAGACCAGATGGGTTTACTGTTAAGTTCTACCACACATTTTTTGGTGTGACAGCAGTTTGAACTCAAGGCTTTACACTTGCAAAACAGGTGCTCTACAACATGAGCCATTTCTCCAGTCCATTATGCTCTGATTACTTTGGAGAATGAAGTCTTATGAACTATTTGCCCAGACTGGCCTTCAACCATAATCCTCCAGATCTCAGCATCCCAAGAAGTAAGAATTACATAGGTGAGCCTGGCTCTACCACATCTTCAAAAAATTTACACCAATGCTTCTCAAGCTTTTCCATGAAATATATAAGGAAGGAACATTACCAATCTCATTCTTTGAAGCTAGTATTACACTCATTCCAAAATCAGACAAGGACACAGTTTAAAAAGAACTATAGACCGTGCCCTTTAATGAATATAAACATAGTTTCTCAATAAAATCTTCACAAACTAAACTCAATAATATATCGAGAAGACCAGACACCATGATCAACTTGTGTTCATTCCAAGGATGCAAGAATTTTTCAATGTATATTACTCCATAAATATAACACAGCATATAAATAGAATCAAAGAAAAAATTCACATAATCATCTCAATCGAAGCAGAAAAGATCTGTGACAAACACAATATCTATTCATGATAAAAATTCTGAAGAAACTGGGAAAAGAAGGAATGTTCCTTGACATAATAAAGGCTATATATGACAAACCTAAAGCCAATATCATACTAAATGAGGAAAGACTGAAATCATTTTTTATAAAGTCAAAAATGAGACAAGGGTCACCACACTCTTATTCAATATAGTACTGAATTTCCTAACCAGAGCAAGAAGGCAAGAGAAAGGAATAAAAGGGATTCAAAAAAGAGAAGGAAGTAGTCAAACTACCACTATTTGCAGATGATATGATACTATATTTAAAAGACCCAAAATATTTCACCACAAAAAAAACCTTCTAGATCTGATAAACACTTTCAGAAGAGTAGCAGGATATAAAATGAACAAATGAAAACCAGTAACTTTTCTATGTAAGAGCAATGAACAGGCTGATAAAGAAATCAGGAAGATGATCCCATTAACAATAGCCTCAAAAAATAAACACATAGGTAAAAATGTTACCAAGGAGGTGAAAGTCCTTTACAATGAAAACTATAGAACCTTCAAGAAAGAAATTGAAGAAGATGCCAGAATTTGGAAATAACTCCCATGTTTATGGATTTGCAGAATAAATGTCATGAAAATGGCTATACTACCAAAGAAATATGCAGATTCAATGCAATGCCCATCAAAAGTCCGATATCATTCTTCCCATAAATAGGAGAACCAATCCTAAAATTCATATGGAAGCACAAAAGAAAAATAGCAAAAGTAAACCTGAAGTGATAAAAAGAACAATGCTTGAGGTATAGCAATACAAGACTTCAAATTATATTACAACTCATAGTAACAAAAATAACTTACCAGCACAAAAACAAACATGAGGACCAATGGATCAGAGTAGAGTAGAATAGCAAGAAATTAAACCACATACCTACAGCTATCTGATCTTTGACAAAGTGGCTAAAGACAAAACACTGGAGAAAAGATAGCCTGAAATGGTACTTGGAAAACTGCCTACCTATGTTCAGAAGACTAAAACTAGGCCCCTATCTCTCACCATGTACAAAAATCAATTCCAAATGGATCAATGATTGCAATATAAGACCTGACACTACTGTCAGAAAAATAGGGATAACTATGGACAATTTGGGCACAGGTTATTATTTTCTGAATAGAACTCTAATTGTCCAGAAAATATGAATAATAATTGCCAAATGGAAGCTCATCAAATTAAAAACATTCTTCACATCAAAAAGAACCATTATCAGAATAAAGAGAAAATCCAGAGAATAAGAGATCCTCTATGCCAGCTATTCGACAGATAAAGGATTATAATCCAGAGTATACAGAGCTCAAAAAACTAAGCAGCAAAAGAGCCAATAATCCAATTAATAAGTGACCAAACAAATTTAAAAGACACTTCTTAAAAGAAGAAATACAATTGGCTAATAAATACATAAAGTAATGTCCAACATCATTATCCATAAATGAAATCCAAAACTACACTAAGATTCCCTCTCATGACAGTCAGATAGGCAATCATCAAGAACACAAACAGCAAATGCTGGGTTGGATGAAAGATATAAATGAACTCTCAAACACATGTAATGAGAATGTACAGTAGTGAAACGACTATGGAAATCAATATGGAGGTTCCTGAAAAAACTACAAATAGACATGCTTTATTGCCTTGCCATACCACTCTTGGGCATATATTCAAAGGAGTGTAAATCAACATACAAGAGAGATACCTGTATCCTACATTTATTGCAGCTCTCTACACAATAGCCACACTGCATATTGTGGAAACAGCCAAGATGCCCCAAAACAGAAGAATATATAAAGAAATTATATACATATGTATATTATATACATATGTATATATATATATAATTTTCTTTATTCATATATGCTGTGAAACATTATTCAGCTATAAAAATGAAATTGTATTATTTGCAAGAACACTAATTGAACTGGAGATCATCATGCTGTGTGAAATAAGATCAAAAGGCCAAAAATTGTGTGTTCTCACTCATTTGTGGAACCTAGACCTAAAATGATGATGACGATGATGATGATGAATGAGAAGAAGATGATGATAATGAGACATGAATACACAGGACTCTCTGGGGAGATCAGCAGGTGGGGGAAAGAGAAAGGAAAGGATATGGAGGGGTGAAGAGGATCAAAGTGCATTTCAATATATATAGGAAGTCAGCATAATGAAACCCCCCAAACACTGTTTGAAGAAAGAGGGGTTGGGTATGGAGCAATGGAAACATAATGGAAGGTGTGAACTTGTCCAAATTACACTGTATGCATGTATGGAATTATCATGTACCAGTACATGTGAATATGATATGTTTATTGTTATTTATGTTTTATGGTGATGGTATTTATTTAAATTTTTGAGCATTTATTGTGTGCCAGGCATTATGATACACATTAGAAAGTGAGTATTTCTTACTCTGGAGATAGTAGGTATAGGTAAGAACTTTCTCAATGAAACCCTAGCAGCACAGCAACTAAGAGATAGCATAGATAAATGGGACCTCATAAAACTAAAAAGCTTCTGTTCATCAAAAGAACTGGTCTCTAAACTGAAGAGAACACCCACAGAGTGGGAGAAAATATTTGCCAACTATACATCAGACAAAGGACTGATAACCAGAATATACAGGGAACTTAAAAAACTAAATTATCCCAAAACTAATGAACCAATAAAGAAATGGGCACGTGAACTACACAGAACTTTCTCAAAAGAAGAAATACAAATGGCCAGAAAATACATGAAAAAATGCTCACGATCTCTAGCAATAAAGGAAATGCAAATTAAAACCACGCTAAGATTCCACCTCACCCCTGTTAGAATAGCCATCATCAGCAACACCACCAACAACAGGTGTTGGCAAGGATGCGGGGAAAAGGAACCCTCTTACACTGTTGGTGGGAATGTAGACTAGTACAACCACTCTGGAAAAAAATTTGGAGGCTACTTAAAAAGCTGGACATCGATCTACCATTTGATCCAGCAATACCACTCTTGGGGATTGTTATTCCAGAAGCACCTGCACATCCATGTTTATTGTGGCACTATTCACAATAGCCAAGTTATGGAAACAGCCAAGATGCCCCAGCACTGACGAGTGGATTAAGAAAATGTGGTATCTATACACAATGGAATTTTATGCAGCCATGAAGAAGAATGAAATGTTATCATTCGCTGGTAAATGGATGGAATTGGAGAACATCATTCTGAGTGAGGTTAGCCTGGCTCAAAAAACCAAAAATCGTATGTTCTCCCTCATATGTGGACATTAGATCAAGGGCAAACACAACAAGGGGATTGGACTATGAGCACATGATAAAAGCTTTAGCACACAAGGGAGGGGTGAGGATAGGTAAGACACCTAAAAAACTAGCTAGCATTTGTTGCCCTTAACGCAGAGAAACTAAAGCAGATACCTTAAAGCAACTGAGGCCAATAGGAAAAGGGGAACAGGTACTAGAGAAAAGGGTAGATCAAAAAGAATTAACCTAGAAGGTAACACCCACGCACAGGAAATCAATGTGAGTCAATGCCCTGTATAGCTATCCTTATCTCAACCAGCAAAAACCCTTGTTCCTTCCTATTATTGCTTATACTCTCTCTACAACAAAATTAGAGATAAGGGCAAAATAGTTTCTGCTGGGTATTGAGGGGGGGGAGAGGGAGGGGGCAAAGTGGGTGGTAAGGGAGGGGGTGGGGGCATGGGGGAGAAATGAACCAAGCCTTGTATGCATATATGAATAATAAAAGAAAAATGAAAAAAAAAAGAAAGTGAGTATTTCTAATATACATTAGAAGTGAGAATTAAGTATATGAAATTTCTATGACAATAGAGTTTCATTGTAACAGAAGTGATAGACAATCAAACTATTACACAAAGGTATCAATGCAAGCTGTGATATAACAGGAGACTGTCACATAGTTGGGGATAGTGGTCAGGGAAGTATCTGAGTAATTGACATTTAATCTGAATCTGAAAGAGAAATAAGGGTCAATCATAGAAAAGAGATTGGTGGAGAAGCTAAGAGAAAAAATGTTCTGAAGAGGAAGCAGCATGTGCACATGTCCTGAGTCAGAAGAGTGAATGGCTTATAAGAAACAAAATGAGACCAAATATATAAAGTAGTAAGATAACCATAATTATATTTCTAAAGAGTTTTTTAAAATAACAGTTCCTTAGAACAATACTAAGGTTAGTGAACCACTGATTTGGATTTCTAAAGCTACATCATAAGATAATTTGGTAGTTCTGCTATAATGCTTGCTTAAAAAATTTCAAATTTTCCCATTGTGGTTGGCCTATTGGGGAAAACTTGAGGATAATGCCCATTTTGTTTGTTTCTGTGCAATTACTTCTTCAAAAAAAAAATACCAGACAAATGCAGTAAAGTGCATCCAGCTAAACTTAACTACATAGGAGTGAATGAAACACACATTCATGCACACACCTCAAATATCTGCCAGCTATGTAAGTGTACCACATTTACAATAGGCACATCCAGCCACATACAACTTTTTGTATGATTAGAGATAATTATTCTTCCACTATTTCACAATAACTCACAATTCCACTTTCACAATTTAATTTCTTGTCTTTTCCAAGGTAAAGCACCATGTTTGTTCCAATGTGTCTGCAGTTTTTAACTACTCCATGTGTGTAAGGTTATGACATTGTTTTTATTAGGATCCTGTCTTTTTATTAGGATCCTTTGCCACTACCAAAAGTTTGAGTTTTGTGCCTATTATGCTTTGGATATAAGATGTCCACCAAAAGGTTCATATATTGAAACTTGGTCTCTAGCTGGTAATGCAATTATAAATGAGGGCACTAGTGTCATTGATGGATTAGCCCACTGATGAGATAAGAGCTGAATGAACTAGTAAAGGTGGAGTCTATTTGGAAGTAGGTTTCTGTGGGTGTGGATTTGAAGGTATACCTTCTCTTTGTCTGCTTCCTAACCATCATGACCTGCACAGCTTTGCTTCCCATCATGATGTTCTGCCTCATCACAGGCACATAACAATTGATTGGTACCTCTGAAATTTGAGCCATAAAATAATCCTTTCTACTTTAAGTTGAGTTTCCCAGATATTTTGTCACAGGGATGAAAAGTTGACTAATGTCGTTTTCTCTATAAGTTCTGTGGTGTTTTTAGACATTTTTAGATGGCATGGTGATGTTTAGGAACAAATGTCATACAATAACAGAGCTGACTGTATTGCCTATGAATTATTTGGAAATAGAAAACTTTAATAAAATATGCCCTCTGTTGCATCTAGAAGTTAGAATGTGAAGGCATATATTCAAGTTTGAGTACACTTAATAGAACAACAAAAATAATTTTCTAGACAGGTCTTTGTTAATGTACTGAAAAGATATCATTTAATAAAACAATTAAATGGTTGTTATAATCTAATTAAAAGATAATAGGTAAATTCATTTGAGAGTAGATATCAATAGAGTAACATTTAATATAATATGTTAGAAGGTTACTCTGAAAGTCATATATGAAATTTAGGTGGTAAATTAAGACTGGACTTATTCTTCAGATATCTCCATAACCCAGTAGTAAAAGGTTCCAAAACTGAATATGCAAAATTGGTCTATTGAAATGTAGTTAAGACCTCTTGAAAAGAGTGCATGATTCAAATACCCCCAGGGGGTGATGGAAATTTTAAAAGGTTGATCTACAGGAAAGTATTTAGGTCATTGTAACATGACCTACACTTTTGGTAGTTCTTGTAAATGGAGCAAACTCAGTCCTGCATGTTGTTTATCTCTCTGCTACTGTTTATGATGTAACAACTTTTCTTTCTCCTACGTGCATGCCTGCAATATGGTGCTAGCATCCGCTGCCCTTTCTATAGGTTAAACCAATGGGACCTCTACAGTTTGGACTTTAAATTGCCAAAAATAGTGAGCTAAATAAAGTCCATTTGTCCATAAGTATCCTTTGTCAGGTGTTTCATCATGGTGATGTAAAGATATTTAGCAAGGTGGGGGGAGAGGGAGGAGGTGGGGTGTAGAGGGGAGAAATGACCCAAACAATGTATGCACATATGAACAAAGAAAAAAAGATATCTATTACAGCCATTTCTACTGTATTACAATGATGACTACATCTTGGATCACATTTCATATTAGATGATATTAAAATTCCACAAAGAATTTTGAGAAGATGAATCTACAGTAAGTCATGTTTCTTGAGTTCTGAAATTATAATTACTATTTGTTCAGAACTAAGTAATACAGTCTAATAATTTTTAATACTGTTACAAATAATGTACTATGTAAAACCCAGAAACATTACAGAAATCCCAAAGTTTAGTGTAGAAAAACTAGTATCAAAATTTATTGGCCCAGGGTGCATAAGTAAGGCTGTAGAGAAAACTAAAATTCAACAGAAATTTAGGTTTAGACTTTCTAGGGTTTTTAATAGATATCCAGTAATTATGAATTTTTCCTTTATATTATTTTACTTAAATAAGTGCAGCTGTATACACTTGAATTCATATCTATGAATAAATTGTGAAACCAAAATAATTATAGATTAAAATATAAATGGAACTACCAAATCAATAAAATTAGAAGACTGAAACACCACCACTAATTGAAAGTGGCAGCTTATTTGTTTTTACTGAAATCCAATCTAAAATAATGGATTTGATTATAACAAGATGTATATGCATGCTTAATATTTCATTTATTAACTGCATTATCTTAGTCATCTTTAATATCATAATGAAAAAAATTTATTATTTGGTATATATGTAGATATATTTTGTATTTGCTGATATGTTCAATAGATAGCAAGTTAGTGAAAGAAAAGACACAAATTCAGAGTATTTATTCACAATAAGAATAACAGTAACTTACACTTCCTTAGTGTGTAAAATATTCTAGATGTTATTAGAAACACTTTTTACATATTACCTCACCCTTACCATAGTCCTCTGAAGGAGGTAGTATAATTATTTCAGTTCCATGGATTATGAAACCAATGCACATTACATTAAATGACTGTTTTGTGATCAGCATGCAATGTTATAGAATTGGGGTTTGAACACTGGTAGTAAAGTTCTTGAACCCATATGCACAATAAACCAGACTTTCTCTACTTTGTTATGGTGAATATGGTGTTGACTGTTAAACAGTAGGCTTCTTTGAGTTTGGCATAACTAAATGTGCCATGTGATTATATATTTATTTTGTTTTCATCTATTTGAACTACTTTGTACTGTGATGTCATGTTACTTTTAGTCTACCACCCTTCTCATTTGTTTAAACTAATTAAAATAATCAACTCTTCTATTCATTGTTGTTTTTATGTCAAAACTCATTTTGTTAAATTATTTTGAAGCTAAACTCTAGTCCATATTTCAATTATTACTGAAGAAATAATTAAATTCAACCTTTTAAACTAGAATACTAAGTAAAATGGTAGTCATAATAATCTTTTTGCAGCAACACATGCCAAATTAGTAGCAGTCATTTGTACTTCTTAGCAAATATTATTTAAATATTATCACTTTAAATGATAGTCTGTTGCCACTCAGATATAAATATGAACACAAAGTTACATGAGAAGTTCCAGAATTTGGATTAAAAATATTTCATTATTGTACATTTCATTACTGTTTGCATTATATACCTTTAGGTAGAAAATAGTCTAAATTCCCTATGGAGGGAAACTGAAAATTTGTGTCTAATTCAATTTCAAAGACAAAAGAAAAACTCTTCTTGTACTTTGAGCTATTCTTTTTTCTTTTTCATAATTTACTTTGATTGGTAGTTATTTTTTAAACATTCTCCATAAAAACTTTTAGTTGTATAATAACATCTTTAGGGACTCTTTCCATAAGTAATCATAATTAATTGGTTTTGTGTCTGATGATTCCTATTGTACAGATCAGATATACTTGCAATAAATCTTTTTACTATAGTAGTCTACATCTCCAAGTGGGATTTTTAGGCTCCTCAAATAACCAATTTTGAGTCACTTGTGGTATATAATAATGATATAACCATGAACAAGAAATTAAGAGTGGCAATAAGAGTAAAAGATGTAATACTTCCACTTGATGGAAATAATTATGTGGTTAGAGAAAATAATTTGTAGAAGAAGAAAAGCTACAGACATATAAAACAACATAAAAAGCTTGAATTTCTATTATCATAGGTTATTTTAATTTGTAAAAGTCACAATTATGATGTACCCTTACTCTACTTCTTATATGTATAGTATATGGCAAAGTAAATCTATGACACCTTGTGTGTCTGAAAAGAGAAATTTAGTTAACTAGTAAAATCACGAGTGAGTTAAATCAGGAAATAATGTTTAAGGAAGTGGAGAAGTAATAGTGCAACACATAATGGGAAGATTCAAGCACATAGAAAAGTGCAGATTTAAATTTAGTAGATATACAAGAATCTTGGAGGTCCTGCTGGGTAGAAGATAAAGCACAACATAAAAAGAACCAGAAAGAGTGAGAGCCAAAAAGTGAGCACTTAAAATGTAATTGATTGGTAATCTATTGTCAAACATCATCTCTTATATTAATGCAGTGAAATGCAAACATCAATTTGTCATTGTATTAAGTGATTACCATAACTGTAAAATTGAACATTAAGGAATTGAATCTAAGCACTGCAAAAAAAAAAATTTAATAATGCATCAAAAAAGCATTGAATTAGAAAATATCCTAAAATTTATATTGAACAAAAAACAATCCTAAACAGCCAAACCTATCTTAAGCAAAATTTCTTTTGCATAAAGCAGTAGATATTCTAACTGCTGTATTCAAAATATACTAAAAACTATAGTAAACAAAATATGGCATTGGTGGTGGTGGTAGTGTTTGACTGTAATCCCAGCTATTCCAAACCGTTCAACATCAGCTTGGGAAAAAGTTAGCTGATACCTCACTTTAACAAACAAGCTGAATTTGGTGGTTTATGTCTGTAATCCCAACCACCAGGAAGGCATAGGCAAGAGAATCACAGTCCAAGGCATGGGTGAAAGCAAGACCCCCAACTCAACCAATAAAATCTCAGTAAAGTGGAGTGCACCTTTCATTCCAGCTACAGCAGGAAGCAAAAAATGGAGTATTTGGGTTCAGGCCAGTCTTGGCAAAAATGTGAGACCCCTGTTTCCAAAATAACCAACTCAAAAGTCTGGCACAGTGGCTCAAGTGGTAATGTGCCTGCCTAACAAGAATGAGACCCTGTGTTCAGCTCCACAGTACTTCAGAAAAAGAAAAGGTAGAATAAGAATTAAATCTTGTCATTTGTGACAATGTGGATGAAAGTGAAGAATGTTACGTTAATTGCAATAAGTCAGGCACAAAAAGACAAATACTGAATGATCTCATTCATATTTGGAAACTGCAAAATGTTACCTCCTAGAAGTGGAGAGTGAAATAATGATTATCAGAGGCTAGAAAGAGGAGGAAGGAGGAACAAATGATGAAAGTTGCTAAATGGATACTAAGTTACAAATAGTTAAGAGTAAGAAATTCTGGTGTGGAAAAAAAAGTGGCATGCCATTTCTCCCTGCTGGTCCATTCCAAAACTGCTGGTGTAAACCTACAGAATGAACAGGTGAGCAGTATGTACCCTTACCTACCTCCCCACCCTGGGAACATAATTCAGCACAGTCCCAAAACTGAAAATCATAAACAGCAAATTGAAACCTAATACCAACAGTGGGGTTGTGGTGGAAAGCTGAACCTGCCCTGGTGAGCATGGGTGGAGCAAGGAGCCAAACTCTCAGTAAACGATGGTGGGAAAAGTAACAAAGGTTGATAGTTGGGGTGGGATGACAAGCCAACCTCCCAAAGTGGGGCCAGTGGTGGATGCCTGAATTGGTATCTTGAGACTGAGGGTGGTACTTAAAACTGAATTGCCCCATCTTGCTGGGGAAGGAGCTGACGAGACAGAATTATAGCTGTAGAGCAATGCAGCTGCCACCTGGTGAAAACAACAGAGGCTCTGAACACCTTGTATGAACCAGCAGTGAGTTACTTCAGGCTCCAGTTACAACCTGCCCTGTAGACAGAAGGAACAAAATACTACTCAAAAGCTAATCACCTGGTGAGACCACATCAGAGCTCCTGCTTGTAACAGAAGGCCAATAAGACCAAGAAAAGTGAGAAAAAAAAGAAAAATCCTTCCACCATCTCCACCTCAAGCTCTCTGACAAGAGGAACAGCACCCTTTCTCACAAAGCCCAGAATATCAAGCAGCAATACCAGGATTGGATGCCAAAGGAATAACTCCAGAACTTTTACCAAGCAAATTGAATTTTTGTTGTTGCTGTACCTAGTATTGTTTTTGGATTATTGACTTTACCATCACTATTTTCTTATTCCTATTCTTATCCCCTTTCTTCCTCTTTTTTTTGTGCTACAATACATTGTTCTCCCTCCCAACTACTCTATCTGCCCCTTCTCATCCACTCTTTCCCCAATCTTTGCCTCCAACTCCTATCCTTCCCCAACCTATCACCACATTACCCCTCCCACCTACACACTCACCACCCACTGACTAGCCTACTGTACCAACTGTACAAACCCCCAGGACCCTGAAATCACTGAAAAAAGCACCCTCTATTACAACAGCAGAAATACACCCTAACACACTTAAGGGCCACAAAACCCAACAGGCACCATACCTCTTAAACCAACCCCCCCCTTTTTCTACCCCATTTTATCAACACTATTACCAATTACCTAACTTTCCATCTTTAGCCTAATAACCATTATCCGCCCCCCCAACTCCCACTGTTTATAGAAAATATCACCAAGGAGTTTTCTGTAAAATATGTAGACAACTGGTCTGGCATTGAATCTGTGAATGTTATTACTAATTTATACCTCCAAGCCAGGGACAGAAAGAGCAACTAACCTAGCTAACAACCAAGTCAGTCACAATATGAAAATTAAATCAAAGGAAAGAAAGCAGGCAATTAAAATCACAAACTAGCCTATCAAGAACATAGTTGCCAGAGCAATTAGGTAAGAAGAAGGAATAAAAGGAATACAAATAGGTAAAGAAACTGTCAAAATATCCCTATTTGCAGATGACATGATCCTATACCGTCAAGACCCAAAAAACTCTACTCAGAAGCTTCTAGACATCAATAGCTACAGCAAGGTAGCAGGATATAAAATCAACATAGAAAAATCATTAGAATTTCTATACACTAACAATGAGCAAACTGAAAAAGAATGTATGAAAACAATTCCATTTACAATAGCCTCAAAAAAAATCAAATACCTAGGTGTAAACCTAACAAAAGATGTGAAAGACCTCTACAACGAAAACTATACACTTCTGAAGAAAGAGATTGAGGAAGACTATAGAAAGTGGAGAGATCTCCCATGCTCATGGATTGGTAGAATCAACATAGCAAAAATGTCTATATTCCCAAAGGTAATCTACATGTTTAATGCAATTCCCATCAAAATTCCAATGACGTTCATTAAAGAGATCGAAAAATCTACTGTGAAATTTATATGGAAACACAGGAAGCCACAAATAGCCAAGGCAATACTCAGTCAAAAGAACAATGCAGGAGGTATCACAATACCTGACTTCAAACTATATTACAAAGCAATAACAATAAAAACAGCATGGTACTGGCACAAAAACAGACATGAAGACCACTGGAACAGAATAGAGGACCCAGATATGAAGCCACACAACTATAACCAACTTGTCTTTGACAAAGGTGCTAAAAATATACGATGGAGAAATAGCAACCTCTTCAACAAAAACTACTGGGAAAACTGGTTAGCAGTCTGCAAAAAACTAAAACTAGATCCATGTATAGAACCTTATACCAATATTAACTCAAAATGGATCAAGGATCTTAATATCAGACCACAAACTCTAAAGTTGATACAGGAAAGAGTAGGAAATACTCTGGAGTTAGTAGATATAGGTAAGAACTTTCTCAACGAAACCCCAGCAGCACAGCAACTAAGAGATAGCATAGATAAATGGGACCTCATAAAACTAAAAAGCTTCTGTTCATCAAAAGAAATGGTCTCTAAACTGAAGAGAACACACACAGAGTGGAAGAAAATATTTGCCAGCTACACATCAGACAAAGGACTGATAACCAGAATATATAGGGAACTTAAAAAACTAAATTCTCTCAAAACTAATGAACCCAATAAAGAAATGGGCAAGTGAACTAAACAGAACTTTCTCAAAAGAAGAAATTCAATGGCCAAAAAACACATGAAAAAATGCTCACCATCTCTAGCAATAAAGGAAATGCAAATTAAAACCACACTAAGATTCCACCTCACCCCTGTTAGAATAGCCATCATTAGCAACACCACGAACAACAGGTGTTGGCGAGGATGCAGGGAAAAGGAACCCTCTTACACTGCTGGTGGGAATGTAAACTAGTACAACCACTCTGGAAAAATATTTGGAGGCTACTTAAAAAGCTAGACATTGATCTACCATTTTATCCAGCAATTCCACTCTTGGGGATATACCCAAAAGACTGTGACACAGGTTACTCCAGAGGCACCTGCACACCCATGTTTATTGCGGCACTATTCACAATAGCCAAGTTATGGAAACAGCCAAGATGCCCCACCACTGACGAATGGATTAAGAAAATGTGGTATCTATACACAATGCAATTTTATGCAGCCATGAAGAAGAATGAAATGTTATCATTCACTGGTAAATGGATGGAATTGGAGAACATCATTGTGATTGAGGTTAGCCTGGCACAAAACCAAAAATAGTATGTTCTCCCTCATATGTGGACATTAGATCAGGGGCAAACACAACAAGTGGATTGGACTTTGAGCACATGATAAAAGCTTTAGCACACAAGGGAGGGGTGAGGATAGATAAGACACCTAAAAAATTAGCTAGCATTTGTTGCCCTTAACGCAGAGAAATTAAAGCAGATACCTTAAAAGCAACTGAGGCCAATAGGAAAAGGGAACCAGGAACTAGAGAAAAGGTTAGATCAAAAAGAATTAACCTAGAAGGTAACACACACACACAGGAAATTAATGTGAGTCAACTCCCTGTATAGCTATCCTTATCTCAACCAGCAAAACCCCTTGTTCCTTCCTATTATGGCTTATACTCTCTCTACAACAAAATTAGAAATAAGGGCAAAATAGTTTCTGCTGGGTATTGAGGGGGTAGGGGGGAGAGGGAGGTTGCGGAGTGGGTGGTAAGGGAGGGGGTGGGGGCTGGGGGGAGAAATGAACCAAGCCTTGTATGCACATATGAATAATAAAAGAAAAGAAAAGAAAAGAAAATCCTACAGGATCTTTAGGAAAATTATTACTAGAAGTTATCATTGATATTTACAATGTCAGAGAATTCAATATCACTACACAGAATTCTTGCATTTTTTACATGCTAATGATGAACTGGATAATGAAATAAATACTACTTAAAATAGCGTGCAACAATAAATATTTAGAAAGAAATTTAAATTAATATGCAAAAGACATACCTGAAAACTTGAATACTGGAAAATATTGTGAAGTGAAATTAAATATCTAAATAAATTTCTATGAAATATAATACTCTATGTTGTAATTATTTTAATTCTCTCTAAACTTCTCTATAAATGTGCTGTGCAAAATTCCAGCAGAATTTTGCTTAAATGGAATTAAATAAATTTATGCTGATTTAAATAGTATTCTATTTGTATGGAAATGCAAGTTACCTTCAGTACGTAAAACAATTTTTAAAAGATTTAAACTACCTACTTTCAAAACAATATAAAGTTACAATAATCACATCAGTATGCTGTATACCTAAATAAAAATGTATACTTCATTGGAATTAAGTAGAAGAAACAACCCAGTCATATATATTCATTTTATTTTTGATGAAAGCCAAAACTATTCAATGGGCAAGGAAAAATCTCTTCAACAAATGTTACAATAACTACATATGCATATGGAATAAATTAACTTCGCACCTTTCCGTCACACCATATACAAAAGCAATTCAAAATGAGCAATAAATATAAATATAAATCTTAAAACTATGTTTCCTAGAAGAAAACGTTGGAGAAATCTTCACACTTTTGTAGTTGCCAAATATTTCCTACATATAACACAAAAGCATGAATAATAAGTTAAAACTGATAAATTACACTTAATTATGAGTGAGAAAACTCCCTAATATGCACTTTTTAAATAATGAAAAGTAAAATGTACAGAGCAGAAGAAAATATTTGGAATACATCTGTCAGACAGTGATTTGAGTACAGACTGTATAAAAATTTCTTAAAACTCAATAAAATGACAAAAAGATGAATTAAGCAATGAGGAAATATTTGAATGGATGCTTTTGAAAAAAAAGCAAGAACTTAACCACTCTACAGCTAATATAATCACCAGAATTTAAGAGACTTATAATATTGAGGATGTGAAGTGTTTAGAATTCCACTATATTGCTGTTATTAGTATAAACTACCACTACCACTATTTTATCTTGGCAGGGGTTTAAACTCAGAGAGTTTTGAACT
Source organism: Castor canadensis (assembly GCF_047511655.1). NCBI lineage: Eukaryota > Metazoa > Chordata > Mammalia > Rodentia > Castoridae > Castor > Castor canadensis. Next base: position 73,182,629 of record NC_133405.1, on the reverse strand, counting down.
CTGCATTGTGCTTGCAAAATAGGTACTCTACAGCTTGAGCCACAACTCCAGTCCACTTTGCTCTGGTTATTTGGAAGGTGGGGGATCTCATGAACTATTTCCCAGGCTGGCCTTGGAATGAAATCCTCATGATCTTAGCCTCTCAAGTAGCTAGGATAACAGGCATGAGCCACCAGGGCCTGGATTACTATCAACACTTTTAAAAATACCTTGACATTTCTTGTAAAGTTGTCCACAAATTTCCACAATGACCTATTCTTCCATATTTCACAAGAGGATAAAAAGTGTATGCTGACAAAAAGACTTATACATGGATTTTCTTTCTATTCACAATAGCTAAAAACTAATAATAAATTGTGGCTCATAAATGCAGTGAAATACTTATCAACCCTGAAAAAGATTGAACTTCTGATATAGCAACATGGAGGAATATTTCCAAAATCTTGTTTAGCTGAAGTCATAAAAACTTCTAATTGTATTAGAGTGCCTGTTTTCTACTCATATTAGTTGAATTTTCAGAACTATTTGTAGCTTTGCATCTAGAATATTTTTATATTTTGGGGAAGAGGCTTTGTCTATGTACTCCAGGCTGTCCTCAAAATCATTGTCATCCTGCCTCAGCCTCTTGAGTGCTGAGATTATAAGCATGTACCACTATCCCTGACTTCTTCTTTCTATTTTTGTGAGGCCTCATATTACCACTTGACCATTAAGTCCAAATCTGCATTTCACCCCAATATGCATACATCTAGCTATCCATACCCATTAATTCTACTCTCCACATATTATTGTTCATCCTGTTTAAATGATACTGATATAGAATGGTAATGATAAAAGCACCTCATGAAAAGGAATATGAATATGTTAGATCTGCCAAGTAGCTAAGAAATATGATCTCTATTTATAGAATTTTTAAAGGAAGTGACAACTGGTTTATCTAACACTTCACAGCAGGAAGATAACAAAACCAGGATTTCACAAAGAAACAGTTTTGATTTCTAGATCTCTCAGAGTGTGTGGCTTTTAAAACACAGAGCATGGTATCATTTACAAGTATTGGTAGAAGCATCCAACAGTACATGCAGTATAAACTCTTGACTTGAATAAAATTCCAATTTATTTTCATGTACTATAATTACCTGATTTCATACTGTTGTTTTTACATCTAAACAATATATGCAGCTTGGAAATCTCAGCTTAAGCAAAAAGAGATAGAGATACTTCAAGAACAGAAAATTGTGTTCCTAATAATTTATTTCCTATCTGTGTAACTAAACAGATTTTAGTATGTTAAAGAGAGTGTGGAAGGTAACAATCCCGGATGTTTTAACTTCTGCTTTAAATATGAACTATTTGTAGATATCATAGTGTTCTTTTTTTTTCAGTTCAGTCTTGGTAGGATGCTGACTCAAATCATTCAAAAGGTGTGCTTTTTTCCCTTACAGTAATAAAGGGAGATATTTGAGCTTCTGAACAAAGACAGGAGTCACAATAGTTAAACAAGCATAAATTAAAATTCTAGGACCAAATTGTTCACTCATATTATGTGAATAAGCTTTTCTTTGATAGAGGTAATAGAGATAATTGTGTAAATACTGTCCCGGAAACCTACTATATTTTCCTACACTCTTCTCTAAATTCTGTCTCTTTATAAAACACTAAAGAAAGATTGTAATGTAGAATGTAGTGTATATTTGTTAATCTTAAGATTGACAATGATATGTCTCAGGTCATATGAAACCAGCAATATATACTTAATTTTGAATATTGATTTTCAGAATATATCATAATACACCTAGATCAAAGGAAACTATAGACAAAAGGAAAGATGTGGGAGCTGTGGAAATTAGTTGTAATAGGTAACTATTACTGTGTTCCAGGGACTATGGTAAATGCATGATAAACATTATTGCAATTAAAATTCACCATCACCCAGTGAGATAGTATTATGTTCATCCATCCTCCCTCTATCATAAGCACCTAATCTACAATGTTTGGCTTGTGTATAAATTAGTCTGTTTTCTGTTACTAATTGCACAAAACCTCTGACTGAGTAATTTTAAAATAAAAAGGTGTATTTTTGGTCACAGTTTTTCCTAATGTTGAGGGGCTTCATCTATAAGGCCTTCGTGCTAGCAGAGACCTGAAATGGTGCAGAACATCAGATGGCATGACACAGAGGGCATGTGTGTATGTGTGTCTGTCTTCTGCTCTCTCTTTTATAAAGTCACCAGTGGTTTAATCATGGAAGCTGTACCCTAGTAACCTTATTTAATTCTAATCACTTCCCACAGGCCACACATCTAAACTCCATACTCAGCGTTATGTTTCCACTCTCTTAATACCTCACAATGTAGATTAAATTTCAACACACGAACCCATCGCGGACATTCTAACAACATCCAAACCATAACAGTATACACCCGGGTCTGTGTTAGTAATCATTGCAAATAATTCTGGAGCATGTCTTTCCCTCCACTCATGATGAGCATGCAGGTTGTCTAGCACTCTTCACTAGTACGAAGTTTGTTTGAAAAAAATATCTTTTCTTTCCCTTTTTGAAAGGTTATAAGAGTGTTGCTAAAGTACCCAAGAATGCACTTATTGCATCAGAAAATATATATTTCCTATTCCCTCAAATAAATGTGCCACTACACATTTCTATCTGTAGTACACAAGAACTTATTATTTTCTGCATCTTAATTTTTATCAATATGATAAGCATAAAGTTTTATCTCACTATTTTAATTGGTATTTCTATGATTAGTGTCATGGAAAATATTTTTATAAATTCTTATCTGATTTTCAATCAGCATAAATTAATACAAAGGGATTTAGAAAATCTCCTTTTATACTTTGTTTATACATTTTACTTTTCCTTTCTGTAGGTTTTTCTTCATAACTTTTGTCAATTTTTTCCCATTGAATTTCTCATGCTTGTCTTGATGATTCTTAGGAATTCTGAAATTGTCTGCCAGTCTTAGATATTTCATATAATCATATTTTGTCTCTTAACTTCTAACTTTGTTTATGTCATCCTTTATTTGCAATATTCTCTATTTCTATGTAGAAAAATTAATCAATTTTGAGCCAAAGTTTGTGTTTTAGAAGTCTTAAGACGGACACATCACATTTTCCAAACAAAGTATATTCTGTTTCATTCTCTTATATTAATTTTATTTCTAAAATAAGTCTTTAAGCCACCAAAATTTCTAGGTTTTGTATAACAACATGATGCAAACAAAAAGAATACCTTTGTAAGAGCATAGCCTTATGAGAACACTTCTATTTAACCTCAACTGATTTTACATGGCTGTAGTATATTATGGTGGAAAGTGAAGGAAAATGATGTCTCATTGACTGATAGGAAGATCACAAGGGTATTTTGACCTTATTGAGATATAATTTATATACAAAAATATAATTATTTAATGTTTACATCTTAATAAGTTTGGACAGGTACTCATTATTCTAACACCATGACCAAGGTAATGAACATAGCCTTTACATCCAAAATTTTCTCATGTTTTTTGAATGATTCTTCTTGTAAGAACACTTAGTGTAAGATTTAATCTCTTACTATATTTCAAAGTGCATAATAATGTATTGTTAACTATGGGTACTATGTTGTACAACAGATCTCTAGAACCATTTCATCTTGCAAAACACAAACTTTATACCCATTAAAACAGCTCCTCATTTCATTCTCTCCCCAATCCCTGGGAATTATCATTCCAGTTTTTGCTTCTATAAGTTTGACAATTTTATATACCACATAAAATATATTTGTCCTTTAGTGACTCACTTAGCATAATGTTTTCTATGAGTTCATCCATTTATACCTTTCGGGATGGCTATTAAAAATATAAGGGTGGGAGAGAAAACAATTGGAATCCTTATACACTGTTGCTGGAAATATAGAACAGGGTAGCCAATATTGAAAATAGTAAAAAGGTTCTTCCCAAAACTAAAAATAGTACTACCAAATGATCCAGCCATTCCACTTCTGGGTATATATTCCAAGGAAATTAAATAAACTTATTGAAACTCATGTTCATTACAGCACTACTCACAACAGCCAATAAATGGAAGCAACCATTAGTATTTACCCACTGATGAATGAATAAAGAAAATGTGGTACCTATGCATAATGGAATACTATTTAGCCATAACAGTGTAATCCTGTCATTTGCAAAAACGTAAATGGAAGTGGAAATCATTATGTTCAGTGAAATAAGACAGGCTTTAAAAGACAAGTGCCACATAATCTTTCTTATATGTGGAACCTAGAAATGTTGATCTCCTAGCATATCAGAGTGCAACAGTGCTTACTTGAGACCAGGAAGAATGGGGGAAGAGATGGGTACTGAGTTATAGTTCAGAATAAGAAGTTATTGGATGCACAATAGGAAGACAGAATTTCAGAGCTTGAAGATAAAATAAAAATTAAAGAAAAAACAGAAGGAATATTCAAGAACTCAGCAACTCCATTAAAGGATCAAACGTGAGATTCACGGGCATTGAAGAAGGAGAAGAGGTGAAAGCCAAAGGGATACACAATACATTCAAAAACATAACAACAGAAAATTTCCCAAATCTCAAAAAAGTTTTGCCCATTCAGGTACAAGAAGCCTCCAGGACACCAAACAGCCTTGTCTAAAACAGAACCTCTCCATGGCGTATTATTATTAAAACAACAAACACAGAAAACAGAGAAAGAATACTGAAGGCTGTAAGAGAGAAAAACAAGTAAATTATAAAGGTAAACCCATCGAAATAACAGATTTCTTAATGGAAACCTTAAAAGCAAGAAGGGCATGGAGTGTGGTATTTTGCACACTGAATGAAAATTATTTCAGCCCTAGGATACTCTATCCAGCAAAACTATCATTGAAAATTGATGGAGCAATAAAAATCTTCCACAATAAACAGAAACTAAAACAATATATGACCAGCAATCCACCACTACAGAAGATTCTGCAAGGAATTCTGCACACAGAAGACTAAAGCTAACAAAACCATAAGAAGTATTAAATGACAGGAGAAGAAAAGACAAGCAATCAGAGATCAGACTTCAAACCTACATTGGTCAAATGAGATAAAGAAGGACACTTCACACTAATAAAATGGGCAATACATCAAAAGGAAATAACAATTATCAACCTATATGAACCTAATATTAGTACACCCAATTGCCTCAAACATACTCTAAAATTTAGACCTAAAAAGACATATAGAGTCCAACAGAGTGATAGTGGTAGACTTTAATATTTATCATCAAAAGACAGGTCATCCAAACAAAAACTCAACAAAGAAATCCTAGAACTAAATAACACCATAGATTAAATGGATTTAACAGCACAACATACATTCTTCTCAGCTGCCATGGAACCTTCTCCAAAACAGGTCATATCTCTGGCACAAAGCAGGCTTCAGTGAATATAAGAAAACACAAATAATCCCCTGCATTCTATCTCATCACAATGCAATAAAACTAGAACTCAAACACAAAAGCAACAGCAGAAAATATGCAAGTAATTGGAAGATGAATAACACATTGCTCAATGATCAGTAGTTCATAGAAGAAATAAGAGATGAAAACAAAATGTTCCTGGAAGTTAAAGAAAATCAAAACACCACCCCTCACAACCTATGAGGAAAGTCCTAAGAGGAAAGTTTGTAGCCCTGAGTGCATACGTTAAAAAGAGAGAAAGATCTCAAATAAACTACCTAAAGCTAACCTCAAAGTTCTAGTAAAACAAGAACAAGCAAATCCAAAACCAAACAGATGGAGAGAAATAATAAAAATAAGGGCCAAAATTAATGAAATAGAAACAACAACAACAACAAAAATACAAAGAATCAACAAAACAAAAACCTGGTTCTTGGAAAAAATAAATAAGATTGACAAATCCCTGACAAATCTGACTAAAATGAGGAGGAAAAAGACCCAAATTAGTAAAAATCAAAAATGAAAAGGGGGAGATAAGAAAAAGACACCAAGAAAATCATCAAAGACTACTCTATGAACCTATATTCCATTAAATTGGATAATCTTGAAGAAGTGAACAAATTTCAAGATACTCTGACCACCCAAAACTGAAAGAAGATGATACTAACCACCTAAACAGAGCTATAACACATAATGAAATTGAAGCAGCAACAGAGTCTCCCCCTCAAAAAGGTTCAGGATCTAGTGGATTCTCTGCTGAATTCTATCAGACCTTTTAAGAAGAACTAATACCAACACTCCTTAAACTCTTCCATGAAACAGAAAGGGAGGGAACACTGTCAGTATTACACGCATCCCAAAACCAGACAAGGACACATCCAAAAGGAGAACTACAGGCCAATCACCTTAAGGAACATCAATGCAAAAATCCTCAAAAAAACAATGGCAAACCGAATCCAACAACATATTAGAAAGATCATCATGACCAAGTCAGCTTCATCCCACAGATGCAAGGATGGTTCAACATATGCAAATTTATAAATGTAATACAGCACATTAATAGATGCAAAGACAAAAACCACTTGATCATCTCAATAGATACAGGAAAAGCCTTTGATAAGATTCAATACCATTTCATGATAAAAGCTCTAAGAAAACTACAAATAGAAGGAATGTACCTCAACATTGTAAAGGCTATATACGAAAAACCTATAGCCTATAAGTATAAAATATAGCCTATAAGTATAACATCATACTTAATGGAGAAAAACTGAAATCATTTCCCCTAAAATCAGGAATGAGACAAGGGTGCCTACTCTCCCCACTCCTATTCAACATAGTATTGGAATTCCTAGCCAGAGCAATAAGGCATGAAGAAGAAATAAAAGGAATGCAAATAAGTAAAGAAATAGTCAAACTATCCTTATTTGCAGATGGCATTTCTTGTACCTTAAAGACCCAAAAAACTCTACCCAAAAACTCCTAGACACCATAAGCAGTTTCAGCAATGTAGCAGAATACAAAATCAACTTACAAAAATCTGTAGCTTTTCTATACACCAACAATGGACAAATTAAAATAGAATATAGGAAAAACAATTCCATTTAAAATAGCCTCAAAAAATTAAATACCTAGGAAAAAGTTAACAGAGGATGTAAATTAGCTCTGCATGGAGAATTAATCTCACTGAAGAAAGAGATTGAGGAAGACTACAGAAGGTTGAAAGATCTCCCATGCTCATGGACTGGTAGAATCAACATTGTAAAAATGGCTATACTACTAAAAGCAATCTACAAGTTCAACACAATTCCCATTAAAATCCCAATGACATTCATCACAGAGATTGAAAAATCTATGCTAAAGTTCATTTGGAAACACAAATGACCATGAATAGCCAAGGCAATACTGAGCAAAAAGAGCAATACTGGAGATATCACAATATCTGACTTTAAACTATACTATAGAGCCATAGCAAAAAAAACAGCATAGTACTGGCACAAAAACAGATGTGAAGACCAGTGGAACAGAATAGAGGACCTGGTTATGAATCTATGTAGATATGTCCACTTTATTTTTGACAAAGACACCAAAAACATATGATGGAGAAAAGACAGCTTCTTCAACAAATTTTGTGGTAAAAGTGGTTATATGCCTGCAGAAAAATGAAACTAAATCCGTGCCTGTCAACCTTGTACTAGTATCAAAACAAATTGGATTCAGGACCTTAATGTCAGACTCCAAACTGTAAGGTTAGTACAAGAAAGAGCAGGGAACATACTAGAAGCCATAGGTATATGCAAGGACTTCCTGAGTAGAACTCAAGTGGCCCAGCAACTAAGAGATAGGATGGACAAATGGGACCACATGAAATTAAAAACTTCTGCACAACAAAAGAAATCTTCTCTATATTGATGAAGCCACCCACAGAATGGCAGAAATATCTTTGCTAGCTCTACATCAGAGAAGGGACTAATACCCAGAATATACAGGGAGCTCAAAAAACTAAACTTCCCCAAAATATTAATGAGCCAATAAAGAAATGGGCAACTGACCTAAATAGAACTGTTTTCAAAGGAAGAAGTCCAAATGTCTAAAATACACATGAAAAATTGCTTACCATCCCTGGCCATGAAGGAAATGCAAATCAAAACCACACTAAGATTCCTACGTGGAATTCCCTGTTAGAATTGCTACCACCACCACAAACAAATGTCGGCAAGGATATGGGGAAAAAGGAACCCTTAGATACTGCTGGTGGGAATGTAAGCTTGTACAACCACCATGGGAACAATATGGAGGCTTCTTAAAAAACTAATTATAGATCTGCCATATGATCCAGTAATACCACTCATAGGGATATACCTGAAGGAATGCATCTCAAGTTATTTACAAAGGCACCTGCACACTCATGTTTATTGCAGCATATTCACAATAGCCAAGCTATGGAAACAGCCTAAATGCCCCACTCCCAATAAATGGATTAAGAAAATGGTATTTATGCAGAATGGAATTTTATTCCGCCTCAAAGAAGAATGAAATTTTCTCATTTGCAAGTAAATGGGTGGAACTGGAGAACATCATCTTTAGTCAGGCTCAAAAGCCAAAAATCTCATGTTCTCCCTCATATGTGGATTATAGACCTAAAACAAATACAGAAATATTATTGGTCATGGGTTACACACTAAGGGGAGACTGTGCACGGAAGGAATAGGGAAAGGGAACAAAACCTGAAACTTGAATGTGGTTGATATATTCACTGTATAGAGGTGAATATAGTATTCTTAAAACTGGCAGAAGCCACTATGGGAAGGGGACTATGAAGTAGTGAAGAGGTCTGGTTTATGAACCAATTCAAGTTGTAATACACATGTGCACAGTAACAACACTAGTAATCTCTCTGTATATCTATCTTTATCTCAAACTCGCCAAAACAGTACGTTTTTTCTTATTATCTCTTACGTGTTCTCTTCAACAAAGTTGGAGAATAAGAGGGCTGAACAGGTTCTGCCCAGAAGCAAGGGTGGGGTGTGTGTGGCCCAAATAATGTATACACATGTGAGTAAATGTAAAAACAATAAAATAAAAGTAAAACAAAATAAGTTCTGTTGTGGTATTGCTAGAGTGAATATAGATAACAATAATGTTCTGCATATTTCCACAAGAAATAATTTTGAATGGTTTCAGCATTAAAAATGCTGAATGTTTAGGGATATATCTATACCCACACACAAACACACACAAACATATACATATGATGTTTAAATCAGGTGAAATATATTGTTTACATATATGTATTTAACCTGATATAATGTATCAATACAACACAATATGCCCTATATATCATACAATTTTTATGCTTTGGGTATTACCTTAAAACAAATCAAAAAGTTGAAAGACAATACAAATTATGATAAAAATAAAAAAGGCAAATACATTCTTCCTTTCAGGAAAAAAGAACATTAAACATTGTCCACTTACATGACAATTAATCAGTGTTTAGGGCTGTAGTGTGGTTGCATAATCACATTGAATTACTCTATGAGTTGAGAGATTTCACTATTAGCACTAATAGACACACTTTGAAGAATTGGTCTAAACAGCTAAAGAGACAGGAATGACTGATTTTTAAAAAAATAAATAGTACGTGTGCATAAAGTGTTGCTAATATTAAATGACCATGCTTAGCCTCCATTCCAACATATCAGAAACATATGATGCTTCTTCATTAATTTAAATAACAAAATGGCTTAAGTGGAAGTTATAAGTATGTGAATAAATTGAGGACATACAGTATGTCATAGTAGTTTAGATCACAATTTTTTGTGAGTCTATGTTTGCATTCAAATCATACTTTCAACCCTTTGCTAGCTATGTAAACTTAGCAAGGCATTTAACCACTATGGACTTTATTTCCTTTTTAATAAAATAAGTTGATTTCAAATATTTTGTTAAAAATTATTGTGAATATGTGATGAGTTAGTGAACTTAAGTTATTTAACACAGTAGTTGAGATATAATGTAAGTTATTTTTCTAATGTTGTTAATAAGATATTGTTAGATATCATGATAATAGTTTGTTGTCAGTATAGAAATTCAGAGGTAAGGCATTAATACAGATAAATCAAGCAGGCAAGTTGGAGTCTGGTTTTAATTTTCCATGTCCAATTAATTATGTAAAGTATTTACAAATCTTCATCCTAATATTGATAGGGTTTAAATATTTTAATATATTTGAAATTGCCAGAAATTTCAGTTAATCCTCTCAATAAATCTATACATATTTTATTATTATATTTGAATTTTGGAGGACCTAACTATCTGAGAGAAGTGGCCACTATATAGCAATCAGACGAGAAATCTATAATGACAGATTCAGGATTTATGTATTTGTTCTATGCTTTATTAATTTGGAATGGGGGCTAATCCCTCATAAGTCCCCTTCTTATAATTTATTAGGTTCAAAAGATCTAGCATTGCCAAGAATGCAGACCCTTGGAGTTTGAGGAATTACATGAGCAGGAAAACATTGAACAGTTCTTGTAAAACAGGTTTTAAAGACTTATTTATTTGGGCATTCATTTATCACATTCTAATTCATATCTTTCTTTTTTCATTATTATTCATATAGTCACATGTGCATATATTGTTTGGGTCATTTCTCCCCCTTGCTCCCTCCCACAAACTCTCCCTGCTTCCCCACCTCACTTCCAGGCAGAACCTGTTCTGCCCTAACCTCTAACTTTGTAGAAGAAAAGACATAAGCATAATAAGGAAGACAAAGCATTTTTGTTAGTTGAGTTAAGGTTAGCTATACAGAGAGATTCCTAACATTGCTTTCATGAATAAATGTGTTACAGTCCAAGTTGATTCATCTCTAACTGATCTTTGCAATGGTTCCTGATGCCCTTTTCATGTTGACCTCTGTCACTTTAAGGTTTCTGTATTAATTCCTCAGGAATGGGGACATCAAACACTTCCATGTTTTGGGTTTTTTACCTATTCCCATATCTCCCACATGTGCTCTACCCTTGTCATGTGATCCAAGTCCAACCACATTGCTGTATTTGCCCTAGATCTAAAGTCCACATGTGAGGGAGAACATACGATTTTTGGCCTTCTGAGCCTAGTTAACACTGCTCAGAATTATGTTCTCCAGTTCCATCCATTTACTTCCAAATGATAAAATTTCATTCTTCTTCATGGCTGAGTAAAATTCCATTGTGTATAAATGCCACATTTTCTTGATCCATTCATCAGTGGGACATCTTGGTTGTTTCCATAACTTGGCTATTGTGAATAGTGCTGCAATAAACATGGGTGTGCAGATGCCTTTGGAGTTAACCTGTGTTGCATTCCTTTGGGTATGTCCCCAGGAGTGGGATTACTGAATCATATCATAGATCAATGCTTACATTTTTAAGAAGCCTCCATATTTTTTTCCAGAGTAGTTACACCAGCTTGCCATCCCACCAGCAATGTATGAGGGCTCCTTTTTCCTCACATCCCCACCAACACATGTTGTTGGTGGTGTTTTTGATGATGGCTATTGTAACAGGGGCGAAGTGGAATCATAGTGTGGTTTTGATTTGCATTTCCTTTATGGCTAGAGATGGTGAACATTTTTTCATGTGTTTTTTGACCATTTGAATTTCTTCCTTTAAGACCGTTCTGTTTAGTTCAGTTGCCCATTTCATAATTGGTTCATTGATTTTAGGAGAGCTTAGTTTCTTAAGTTCCCTGTATATTCTGGTTATCAGTCCTTTGTCTGATGTATAGCTGGCAAATATTTTCTCCCACTCTGTGGGTGATCTCTTCAGTTTAGAGAACATTTCTTTTGTTGTGCAGAAGCTTTTTAATCTTATGAAGTCCCATTTGTCCATTCCTTCTCTTAGTTGCTGAGCTGCTATGGTTCTATTGAGGAAGTCCTTGCCTACACCTATTAGTTCCAGAGTGTTTCCTTCTCCTTCTTGTACTAACTTCAGAATTTTAGGTCTAATATTAAGGTCCTTGATCCATTTTGAGTTGATACTAGTACAGGGTGATAGTCATGGATCTAGTTTCAGTTTCTTACAGATGGATAACCACTTTTCCCAGCAACATTTGTTGAAGAGGCTGTCTTTTCTCCATCATATATTTTTGGCCCCTTTGTCAAAAAATGAGGTGGGGATAGTTGTGTGGATTCATATCCTGGTCCTCTATTCTGTTCCAGTGGTCTTCATGTCTGTTTTTGTGCCAGTACCATGCTGTGTTTATTGCTATTGCTTTGTAATATAATTTGAAGTTGGGTATTGTGATACCTCCAGCATTGCTTTTTTTGCTGAGTATTGCCTTAGATATTGATGGTCTCTTGTGTTTCCAAACAAATTTATGGTGATGAATGTCACTGGGATTTTGAGGGGAATTTCATTGAACATGTAGATTGCTTTTGGTAGTATAGCCATTTTTACTATTTTGATTCTACCAATCCATGAGCATGGGAGATCTTTCCATCTTCTGTAGTCTTCCTTGATCTCTTTCTTCAGGAAGTTTGTAATTCTCCTTGTAGAGGTCATTGAGATCCTATGTTAAATTTACTCCTAGGTATTTGATTCTTTTTGAGGCTATTGAAAATGGAAATGTTTCCATATCTTCTTTCTCAGTTTGTTCATTATTGGTGTATAGAAAAACTAATGATTTTTGTAACTTGATTTTGGACCCTGCCACCTTGCTTTAGCTGTTTATGGTGTCTAAGAGTTTTTGGGTAGAGTTTTTTGGGACTTTAAGTTATAGGATCATATTGTCCTCAAACATGGATATTTTGACAGTTTCTTTACCTATTTGTATTCCTTTTATTTCTTCTTTTTGCCTAATTGCTCTACTTGAAATTCCAGTGCTATGTTGAATAGGAGTGGGGAGAGTGGTCATCCTTGTCTCATTCCTGATTTTAGGGGAATAGTTTCAGTTTTTCACCATTAAGTATGATGTTGGCTATAGGTTTGTCATAGATAGCCTTTACAATGTTGAGGTACATTCCTTCTATTCCTAGTTTTCCTAGAGCTTTTATCATGAAGTGGTGTTGGATCTTATCAAAGGATTTTTCTGCATCTATTTAGGTGATTAAGTGGTTTTCGTCTTTGCTTGTATTAATGTGCTGTATCACATTTATAGATTTGTGTATGTTGAACCACCCCTGCATCCCTGGGTTGAAGCCAACTTGGTCATGGTGAATGATCTTTCTGATCTGTTGTTGGATTGAGTTTGCCATTATTTTATTGAGAGTTTATTCATCAATGTTCATTAAGGAGATTGGCCTATAGTTCTCCTTTTTGAGGTGCCTTTGTCTGGTTTTGGAATGAGAGTAATATTGGCTTCATTAAATGAGTTATGCGGTGTTCCTTCCCTTTCCATTTCATGGAAAAGCTTAAGTAGAGATGGTATTAGTTCTTTAAACATCTGAGAATTCAGCAGTGAATCCATCAGTTTCTGGACTTTTCTTTTTGGGACAACTCTCAATAGCTGCTTCAATTTCATTTTGTGCCATAGATCTATTCAGGTGATTAATATCCTCTTGGTTCAGTTTTGGATGGTTGTAAGTTTCTAAAAATCTGTCTACTTCTTCAAATTTTTCAAAGTATTCTCTGATGATTTCCTGGATTTTCATGGTGTTTGTTGTTATCTCCTCTTTTGAATTTCTGATTTTACTGATTTGGGTTTTTTCTCTCATTTTAGTCAGGTTTGCCAGGGGTCTGTCAATCTTATTTGTTTTTTTCAAAGAATCAGCTTTTTGCTTCATTGGTTCTTTGTATGTTTTTTTTGTTTGTTTCTATTTCATTGATTTCAGCCCTTGTTTTTATTATTTCTCTCCTTCTGCTTGTTTTGGAATTTTCTTATTCTTGTTCTAGGAGTTTGAGCTGTGTTATTCGATCATTGATTTGAAATCTTTCTGACCTTTTAACATATGCACTCATGGCCATAAACTTTCCTCTTAGGACTTCCTTTGTTGTGTCCCATTGGTTCTGGTAGGTTGTGCTTTCATTTTCATTAACTTTGAGGAAACTTTTAATTTCCTCTTTTATTTCATCATTGACCCATTGATCATTGAGCAATGTTCTGTGCAGCTTCCAGTTGTTTGCATGTTTTTTATTGTTGTCTTTGTTGTTGATTTCTAGTTTTAATGCATTGTGGTCAGATAGAATACATGGGATTATTTCTATTTTCTTATATTAGCTGAGGCCTGCTTTGTGCCCTAAGATATGATCAATTTTCAAGAAGGTTCCATGAGTTGCTGAGAAGAATGTATATTGTGCAGAAGTTGGATGAAATATTCTGTAGACATCAGCTAGGTCCATTTGATCTATGGTGTGACTTAGTTCTAGGATTTCCTTAATGATTTTTTGTTTTGATGACCTATGTATTGGTGACAAGTGGGTTTTAAGGTCTCCCACTACCACTGTGTTGGAGTCCATATGTTTTTAGGTCCTTAAGAGTATGTTTGATGAAATTGGGTACATTGACATTGAGTGCATATAGATTGATAATTGTTATTTCCTTTTGGTTTGGTTCCTCTTTTACTAGTATGGAGTTTCCTTCTTTATCTCATTGATCAATGTAAGTTTGAAGTCTACTTTATCTGAGATAAGTATTGCTACCCCTGCTGTTTTCAGGGCCATTGGCTTGGTAAATCTTCTTCCAGCCTTTCTCTCTCAGGAAGTGCTTATTTCTGTCCATGAAGTGGGTCTCCGGTAGGCACTAGATTGTTGGATCTTCCTCTTTAATCCAGTTTGCCAATTGGTGTCTTTTGAAGGGGGAATTAAGTCTGTTAATGTTCAGTGTTAGTATGTGGTGATCCCTGTCATTTAGTTGTCTTTGCTGTTTAAGTGTTTGTGTGCAGCTGAATTGATGTAACTCTCTACTTTCTTGCCTTTTCACTCCTGTGATTTGGTATTGCCTGCCCTTCATGGTTTTGTTTGCTTTCACTTTTTTGTGTTCAGAATTCTTTGGAGAATGTTTTTTAGTGGTGGCTTGGTGGTCATATATTGTTTTAGCTTCTGCTTATCATGGAAGACTTTTATTGTTCTATCTATTTTGAATGATAGTTTTGCTGGGTAGAGTATCCAAGGATTGAATTGATTTTCATTCAGTGCCCGGAAGATCTCATTCTGTGCTCTTCTTGCTTTTAAGGTTTCTGTTTAGAAATCTGCTGTGATTTTGATGGGTTTACCTTTGTATGTTATTGTTTTTTCTCTCTTACAGCCTTCAATATTCTTTCTCTAGTCTCTGCGCTTGTTGTTTTAATGATATGTCATGGGGTAGTTCCACTTTGGTCAAGTCTATTTGGTGTTCTGAAGGCTTCCTGTACCTGGATGGGCATAGTTTTCTCTAGATTTGGGAAATTTTCTTTATTATTTTGTTGAATATATTACACATGCTTGCACCTCTTCTCCTTCTTCAATGCCTATGATTCTCGGGTTTGGTCTTTTGATGGAGACAGTGAGTTCTTGCATGTTCCTTTCACAGGTCTTGAATTGTTTGACTGATTGTTCTTCAGTTTTTCCTTTAATTACTATTTCATCTTCAAGAGTTGAGATTCTGTCTTCTTTTTTTCTATTCTGCTGGAATGGCTTTCCATTTTATTTTGTATTTCTGTTTCATTCTTTTTTCTGAGGTTTTCCATATCATGGGTCACTTCCTCTTTAATATTGCCAATTTTCAGCCTTAATTCATTTATCTCTCTGTTTATGGTGATCTCTGTTTCATTTTGGTGTTTATTTAGAGCTCTGATGATTTCACTTTTTTTGTGTGTGTTTTCTCACATTCTTTATTTTTGTTGTCTTGGAATTTCTGGGGTGCCTCCTGTACATTTTGGTTGACCATGTCCAGTAATATCTCTATGAAATTCTCATTGATTACTTGCAGGAGTTCTTCTTTCAGAGTGTTCTTGTGGGCTTGTATGTCAGGGTCCCAGTGAAGCAGAGATCTGGAGCTGGGGCCTGGCAGGGCCTGAGGGTTGGTGAGCCTCCCTATTGTATGAGGTCTTGGCAGGCTGGCTGCTCTTTTAGTAAATTGGGGTGTGGAGAAGCCTTCCATGAGCTAGGGGTTCAGAATGCCAAAGTTTCTGCTCTCCTTGGTGCTTTACCTCAGCCAATGTATCTCTAGCATCTGAGCAATGTCCCTGATTCATGGAGCTCAAGCAGTCTGTGGTTGTGTCCCATTCACCATCTTCTAATTCTTATCTTTCTTAATCAAAATACACTCACCTGGATACTGAAGGAGATAAACAATGACTAATAACAAGTTGGTTTTGCCTTTATGTCTATAATTTAATTAAAAAATAATACCAGTAGGGCAGCAAACACGTCACTCTTTGGAAACTTAGTGAAATGATTTGCTGTTCAAATCATTTGAATTATAAATAACTTATTACCTAAGAGGTCATAAAATTCATATTTCCAGAGGCAAGGCATATAATGCAAATGGCTCAAGCAGTCAAGTTGGGGTCTAGTTTTAAGCTTGCATGTCCCATGTAAATTGTGACAATGTTCCCCAGTCTTAGCTAATTCTGAGAAGTAAATCAGTGGCATCAGATTTTCTAATTTTTTTCCAGAAAACCATAAATCCATATTTTGTACTTAAATGTTTATGAATTTTAAATTATAGCAATTGATAAGCATTGTTATCACACTCTATATGTTTAGCAGTGTTAATCTGATGTGTGTTCTATAATATGACCTGCTTACTGTCTATCCTATCCACTGAACAGCAAATTGGTTTTTTTTTTGGTCTCCAACAAGTAGTATAGTATCTAGCACATTGCACAGGTTTAGCAAATATTAGATTAATAAATTATTGAATTAATAAATATTTCAGGCCTATAACTCAGATATATTAATTATTGACACATATGCACATGCACACACACACACACACACATACACATATTTGAGCCTCTTACATAGATACCTGAGTTTTTCTCTTATAGTGAAGTCCTTATAGAATTCCTTATTTTTTAACTATTCTGTTGGGAGGCTAGAGATAATGAATAATTGATGTCTGTTGCTGGTTATTTTACAAGGTGATAACAGAAGTAAAAATATCTCACAGAATGCTCTATGCAGGGGAATGATATTGAAACAGCTAATAACAAGGTTTTTTTAATAAGCAAATTCATTCACCTAATCTTTTCACAATAGAAAAATTCTTTCAGTGGCCCATGGATATTCAGTCCACATCCCTTTATGTCATTGTATCAGACAGGGAATAAAAGAGAACAGAGATGTAGTTCCCTCCATATTAAATCCTGAAGTACTAGTGGATGTCAACAGCTCATGGGGTGTCTGTGATATTTCACATTAATAACATATCTGCTTATATTCATTGAAACAGTAATGCATTGAGACTAGTAAATTTAAAATGGCAAGATCATGTAGAAAAGAAGGATAATAAAGTTGTGGCAAAAGGACTCTATTTTCATTGGGACAAAATGAAAATTTAAAAGATGACAAAAACCAGCAGAAAAAATAATGGCATAATAGAACTGCTAATGGTACAGCAGTAATGACCAGTTGTCATCATATTTTGACCATTCTGATGAATACATTCTGTAGCTAGGTGCCAAGACCACCTAACTTTATTGAACACAAGTCTTGTGAAAGAGTGTGTGGCGTTGAAGGTACCACTGGGTCCAATTTATAGGAAGTTTCTTTAAACTGAATAGAAAATGAATTGATGTGTTTGATTTTGATTTGTATGTATTGATGTGCTAGACAACTGAAAAGAACCCCAGAGGTTGTGGCATCTATTCAGGCTGTGGCATCTCAGGAGGGAAGGGTAAATTGTTTAGGTAAATGGAAAATGCCTGCCAAGGATGCATGCTTCAATTCAATTATGTAAATGTGTACTCTAAATGGTGATATATCTTGTTGCTCTGTGGAAAATCCAGAGGTGAACAAGATGTGGTCTCAGTCATCAGGGAATTTTGAATAGAATTGGGTAATGGATATTTGACAAATAACTAATACAGTACTAAATGATCAAAGTGCTATGCTAAGATGCAACATAGTGAGAAAATTTAAATTTATACAAAAATGTAAGGATGAAGTAAATTTAAGAACTTTTAAAAAGAGGGAAAGAAAAAATGTTGATGAATGGTCATAAAGTTTTAGTTAGCATGAAGGAATAAGTTTTAGTGATCTATTGAATTATAGTGTGAACATAATTATTAAAATATTTCAAAATTGCTAGAAGAATAGATATTCAACATTCTCACCATAAAAATGATAAATTTCTCAGAATGTTGGTACATTAATTTGCTTTATTGAAACTTGTACCATGTACATACAGAGATAGATAAGATACATTCATTATACCATATAAACATACATTTTATTTGTTAAGTAAAGGTAATTAAAAATGTAAATTAAAAAAATAATAATGTGGATCCAAGATGGTGACTAGGGTGCAGAAGCAGAGAGTTTGAGTTCTGTAAATCAAAAATCTTGCTGAGATGCTGGAGCCACATTTGGCAGAAATTAAGCACCAAGAAGAATCAAAACTTAGACACCCTGAACCCCAAACGTGCTTGGGAGACATTCAGCTGACCAACAGATGAGCACCAAGTGTCACTTGGTTTTCTCCCAGCCACCCTGGGATAAACAAGCATAGAGTCCTTGGCAGATTCACACCCCCACTTGCAAAAAAAAAACCTGAACAAAAAACAAGGAACACAAGACTAACAGACAGCAGAGGGGGTGGGGTGCTGTAAGTGCACCAGAGAAGGGGGAGGGGCAAGGAGGTGGTCTTCATGTAAACTTTCAGTAAACAAAGGCTGAAAGGTAGAAGGGCTGAGAGCTGGCCCGTCATAAGCCTCTGCTTGAAATAAGACAGGTAGTGGTCCACAAAGCTCATCTCTTGAGCCAGTGAGCAATATCCAAAGTCAAACAACAGTGCAAAATTGAAAAACAATAAGCAAACCATCACAGCATGCTGACCGCTGGGGGCTGACTGACGAATCACTGACCTTTCTCCACAGAAAGGGGGTGAGGCAAAGAAACAAGCCTCCAGTAAACCAACACAGTAAAAACCCAACTCCAAAGCAGGACATCTGGTGAGCTAAGAGCTGATCTCCGGAACCTGAGGACAACACAAAAACACAAACTGCCACACCTTGCTGAGGGAGGAGCTGATTAACAGCTGCTGCTGAAGGACAGAAGAAAAACTGGCAAAACTCCCCAACCACCTGGCAAAACTAAGAGAGAGAGCTTCTTCTTAAATACCAACACGAGGACTGGATGCTGAAAGAGTAACACCAGAATTACTAAGACTGAAATTCTATTGTTCCTGAACCTGGAGTCTTTTTCTGTGTGTGTGTTTGTTTATTTGTTTTGTTTCTTATTTGTTTGTGTTTGACTGTTCATCTCTCCCCATTGATTTCTTTGGGTTTCATTTTTTTTGTTAGTTTTACTATTGTGAGTTAGTGAATGTTAAATTACACACAGACCAGGTACAGAAATAGCATACACACACTAAGCTAAAAATCCAATACACCCACAAAACAAAATTGAACCAAGGAAAAGAAAACAGGTAACTGAAACCACCAATAGCCTATCAAGAGCAAAGATACACAGTACCAAGTGGAGCAATGGGAAGATGAAAAAGGGATGGAAACCATTCTCCCCCGAAAATAATTTAATACAGGATTCAGAGGGAAATGAAGAAAATGGATACCCAATTCCTGACTCCAGCAAAGCAAAGATAAATGATGCCAAGGACCCCAATGATACCCACAAGAACATCCTCAAAGAAGAAATCCTGCAAGAAATCACTGAGAATGGAGATGTAGTAGACATGGTCAACCAAAACATACAAGAAGCACTCAAGAAATTCCAAGACACCAAAAATAAAGAATACAAGATGACACAGAAAAAAATAAATGAACTCATAGAAGCCAAAATAAAAAATAAAGTGAAACAGAGAACACTATAAATAAAGAGATAAGTGAATTAAAGATGAAAATTGACAATATTAAATAGGAACTGACTCATGATATGGAAAACCTCAGAAAAAAGAGTGAAACAGAAATACAAAACACAATGGAAGGCCACTCCAGGAGACTAGAATAAACAGAAGACAGAATCTCAGGACTTGAAAATGAAATGGAAATTAAAGGAAAAACTGAAGAACTATTAGTCAAACAATTCAAGACCTGTGAAAGGAATAGGCAAGGACTCACTGACTCCATCAAAAGACCAAACCTGAGGATCACAGGCATTGAAGAATGAGAAAAGGTGTAAGTAAAAGGGATTTGTAATATATGCAACAAAATAATAACAGAAAATTTCCAAAATCTAGAGAAAGTTATGCCTATTAAAGTACAAGAAGACTCCAACACACCAAAAAGACTTAATCAAAATAGAACTAACCCATGACATATTATCATTAAAACAATAAGTACAGAAACTAGAGAAAGAATATTGAAGGCTGTAAGAGAGAAAAAACAAATAACATACAAAGGTAAAAACATCAAAATCACAGCAGATTTCTCAATAGAAACCTTAAAAGCAAGAGGGGCATGGAGTGAGGTATTCAAGGCATTGAATAGAAATAACTTCAATGCTAGGATACTCTACCCAGCCAAACTATCATTCAAAATAAATGGAGCAATAAAAGTCTTCCATGATAAGCAGAAACTAAAACAATATATGACCACCAAGTCACCACTACAAAAGATTCTTCAAGGAATTCTGCACACAGAAAATGAAATAAAACAAAACCATGAAAGGACAGGTAGTACCAAACCAAAGGAGAATAAAAGGCAAGGAATCAGAGAGAAACATTTATTCAGCTGCACACAATCAAACCCTAAAACAACAAAAACAAATAAATCACAGGAAGCACCACATACCTATCAATATTAATACTGAATGTTAACAGACTTAACTGTCCCATCAAAAGACACCATTTGGAAAACTGGACTAAAATGGAAACTCCAACAATCTGTTATTTACCGGAGACCCATCTCATTGACAGAAACAAACACTGGCTTAGGGTGAAAGGCTGGAAGAAGATTTACCAAGCCAGTGGTCCCTGAAAACGGGCAGGAGTAGCAATACTTATCTTGGACAAAGTAGTCTTTAAACTTACATTGATCAAACAAGATAAAGAAGAACACTACATGCTAATAAAAGGTGAAATACAACAAAGGGAAATAACAATTATCAACCTATAGGCACCCAATGTTAGCACCCAATTTCATCAAACATACTATAAAGTACCTGAAAGCATATATATACTCCAACACAGTGGAAGTGGGAGACTTTAATACCCCTATTACCAATAGATAGGTCATTCAAACAGAAAATCAGTAAAGAAATTCTAGAACTAAATCACACCATAGATCAAATGGACCTAGCTGATGTCTACAGAATATTTCATCCAACTTCCACCCAATACACATTCTTCTCAGCAGCCCATGGAACCGTCTCAAAAATCAATCATATCTTAGGGCACAAGGCAGGCCTCAGCAAATATAAGAAAATAGAAATAATCTCATGCATTCTATCTGATCACAATGCATTAAAACTAGAACTCAACAACAAAAACAACAGTAGAAAACATGCAAACAATTGGAAACTGAACAACACATTGCTCAATAATCAGTAGGTCATTGATGAAATAAAAGAGGAAATTAAAAGGTTACTGGAAGTTAATGAAAATGAAAACATGACCTAACAGAAGTTATGGGACAAAGCAAAGGCAGTCCTAAGAGGAAAGTTTATAGCCATGAGTGCATAAATTAAAAGGTCAGAAAGATCTCAAATCAGTGATTAATGCTACATCTCAAACTCCTAGAACAACAAGAACAAGCAAATCCCAAAACAAGCAGAAGGACAGAATTAATAAAAATAAGGGCC
Source organism: Castor canadensis (assembly GCF_047511655.1). NCBI lineage: Eukaryota > Metazoa > Chordata > Mammalia > Rodentia > Castoridae > Castor > Castor canadensis. Next base: position 73,160,789 of record NC_133405.1, on the reverse strand, counting down.
AAAATTAATGAAATAAAAGCAAAAAAACCATACAAAGAACCAATGAAACAAAAAGCTGGTTCTTTGAAAAAATAAACAAGATTCTCAAAAACCTGGCAAATCTGACTAAAATGAGGGGAGAAAAAACCCAAACCAGTGAAATCAGAAATGCAAAAGGGGAGACAACAACAAAGCCCACAAAAATCCAGGAAATCATCAGAGACTACTTTGAGAACCCATATTCTAATAAATTTGAACATCTTCAAGAAATGGACAAATTTTTACATGCTTATGACCATCCCAAATTAAGCCAAGAGGACATTAATCAGCTGAATAGACTGTGACACAAAATGAAATTGAAACAGTAATAAAGCTTCTCCCAAAAAAGAAAAGTCCAAGACCTGACTCTGCTGAATTCTATCAGACTTTTAAATAAGAGCTAATACCAACTCTCCTTAATCTTTTGCATGAAATGGAAAGGGAAGGAACACTGCATAACTCATTTTATGAAGCCAGTATTACACTTATCCCTAAACCAGACAAAGACACCTCTGAAAAGGAGAATTATAAGCCAATCTCCTAAATGAACACTGATGCAAAAATCCACACTAAAATAATGGCAAACTGAATTCAACAACATATCAGAAATACCATTCACCATGACCAAGTCAGCTTAATCCCAGGAATGCAAGGGTGGTTCAACATACACAAATCTATAAATGTAATATAGCACATTAATAGAAGCAAAGACAAAAACCACTTGATCATCAGAATAGATGCAGAAAAAAACTTCAGTAAGATACAACACCACTTCATGATAAAAGCTCTAAGGAAACTAGGAATAGAAAGAATGTACCTTAACAGGGTAAAGGCTATATATGACACACCTATAGCCAACATCACACTTAATGGAGAAAAACTGAAACCATTTCCCCTAAAATCAGGAATGACACAAGGGTGCCCACTATCCTCCCTCCTATGCAACATATTCCTGGAATTCCTAGCCAGAGCAATTAGGCAAGAAGAAATAAAAGGAATACAAATAGGTAAAGAAACTGTCAAAATATCCCTATTTGCAGATGACATGATCCTATATCTTAAAGACCCAAAAACCTCTACCCAAAAACTCCTGGACACCCTAAACAGCTATAGCAAGGTGGCAGGATACAAAATCAACTTACAAAAATTATTAGCTTTTCTACACACCAACAATGAGCAAATTGTGAAAGAAGATATGGAAACAATTCCATTTACAATATTCTAAAAAAATCAAATATGTAGGAAAAAATGAAATACCTAGGAATAAACTTAAGGAAGTATGTGAATGACCTCTACAAGGAGAACTGCAAACTCCTGAAGAAAGAGATCAAGGAAGACTAAAGAAGGTGGAAAGATCTCCCATGCTCATGGATTGGTAGAATCAACATAGTATAAATGGCTATACTACCAAAAACAATCTACATGTTTAATGCAATTCCCATCAAAATCCCAATGACTTTCATCACAGAGATTGAAAAATCTATCCTAATGTTCATTTGGAAACACAAGAGACCATGAATAGCCATGGCAGTACTCAGCAAAAAGAACAATGCTGGAGGTATCACCATACCTGACTTCAAATTATATTACAAAGTAATAGCAACAAAAACAGTATGGTACTATCACAAAAACAGACATGAAGGCCAGTGGAATAGAATAGAGGACCTGGATATGAATCCTCACAGCTATGACCACCTTATTTTTGACAAAGGCCCCAAAAACATACGATGGAGAAAAGACTACCCTTCAAAAAATGTTGCTGGGAAAGTCATTATGTGCTTGCAAAAAACTGAAACTAGATCCAGTTTATCACCCTGTACTAGTTTGAACTCAAAATGGATCAATGACCTTAATATCAGACATGAAACTCTGAAGTTAGTACAGGAAAAAGCAGGGAATACTCTGGAAGCAATAGGTATAGGAAAGGACTTCCTCAATAGAACCCCAGCAGCCCAGCACCTAAGAGAAAAAGTGGACAAATAAGACTATATAAAATTAAAATGCTTCTGCACAACAAAAGAAATGGTCTCTGAACTGAACAGATCACCAACAGAGTGGGCAAAAATATTTGCCAGTTATACATCAGAAAAAGGACACATAATGAGAATATACAGGGAACACAAAAAACTAGACTCCCCCAAAATCAATGAATCAATAAAGAAATGGGCAACTGAACTATACAGAACTTTCCCAAAAGAAGGAATTAAAATGGCCAAAAAACATGAAAAAATGCTCACCATCTCTACCAATAAAGGAAATGCAAATTAAAACCACACTAAGATTCTACTTCGCCCCTGTTAGAATAGCCATCATTAACAACACCACTAACAACAGGTGTGGGTGAGGATGGAGGGAAAATGAATCCTTTTATACTGCTGGTGGGAATGCAAACTAGTACAACCACTCTGGAAAAAATTTGGAGGCTTCTTAAAAGTCTAAACATAGATCTACCATATGATCCAGAAATACCACTCTTGGGGATATACCCAAAAGAATGTGACACAGGTTACTCCAGAGGCACTTGCACACCCATGTTTATTGCAACACTATTCACAATAGCCAAATTATGGAAACAGCCAAGATGCCCCACTACTGATGAATGGATTAAGAAAATGTGGTATTTATACACAATGGAATCTTATGCAGCCACGAAGAAGAATGAAATCTTATCATTTGCAATTAAATGGATGGAACTGGAGAACATCATTCTGAGTGAGGTTAGCCTGGCCCAAAAAAACCAAAAATCGTATGTTCTCCCTCATATATGGACATTAGATCAAGGGCAAACACAACAAGGGGATTGGACTTTGATAAGTGAGAGCACACAAGGGAGGTATGAGGATAAGTAAGACATCCAAAAATCTAGATAGCATTTGTTGCCCTCAATGCAGAGAAACTAATGCAGGTATGTCTTTCTTATTATTCCTTATGTCTACTCTTCAACCAAATTAGAGAAAAGGGCAGAACAAGTTTTGCTTGGAAATGAGGGGGTTAGAAATGAGAGGGAGAGGGTGGGGAGCAGGGGGAGAAATGGCCCCAACAATGTATATACATATGAATAAATGAATAAAAAACATAAAAATAAAAATAAGACAATAGCGTAAGTTTTCATGTGAAACATGGTGGAAGTGCTATGTACTTATATGAAAATGGAACAATGACGACATGTTGAAACTCTTCTAAGAAGAGGGAAGGGAAGATAAAGAACAAAGATGGAAGAGGTGGATCTAACTAAGATGTACTGTAGGCACTTTTGTAAATGTCACAATGTGCACCATTACAATTATAACATGCTAATAAAGAAGCTAATTAAAGAAAGAAATTTCCAAGTAACTTCAAGCTTAAAGATTGAAGCCTTCCTGCTGAAATCAAAAACAATGCAAAAGTGTCCCATTATCATGCCATTTCAACATCATTCTATAAGTCCTAGGCAATGTAATAACATAAGGAAAGGAAATTAAAAGTATACATTTGAAAAATAAGGAAAAAAACTGTCTTCACTCATAGAGGACACTGCTGTCTAGATAGAAAATCTACAAGAATAAATGAAAGAACTCTTGTAACTAAACAATTATAGTAAAGTTCCTGGGTATAAGGTTTATGTACAAAAGTAAATCATCTTCCTATCATAGTAATGAAATTTGAAATTAAAACATTTACATTACTATGCCAAAAATACTTGGGTATCAATGTAACAAAATTTCTGATGAAAGAAATCACAGAGCACAATAAATAGAGAACTATTTCATGTTTATAGGAAAACTCAATATCAAGATGTCACATACTCCCAATTTCATTAATAGATTCAATAAAATCCGTACCTAATTTCCAGCAAATTATTTTGTGGCTAACAACAAACTGATACTATCATTCTATGTCAATTTATTTATATGTGGAAGAAAACAATGCAAAATTCTCATCATCACATTTAAGGGGAAGGATAAAACTACTGACTTGGCAGTACTTAACCTTAAGGTAGTAATTAAAAGTGTGGTATTTGGTGAAAGAATAATAAAATAGTTTTAATTGAACAGCACAGTCAGCCTAGAAACAGGTCCGCACAAATACAGTGATCTAATCTCTGACAAAAGAGCAAAGACAATATGCTAGAGAAAGAATAGTCTTTTTATCATCTTTATTTGGGACAACTGAATACTCACATGAAATAAATGAATCTGAATTTCAGATTTTTAAACCCTCCACAAAAACTACCACACAATGGATCTCAGACCTAAACATAAAATGCAAAACCAGAAAAATTGCTGAAGGATAAATTAAGAAAATATCTAGTTTACTTGGGCATAACAATAACTTTTAGATATAACACCAAAGGCATGATCCAGGAAAAAAATATTGATAAGGTAGACTCCATTCATTTTTTAAAATTTGCTCTGTAAGAGTCAAGAGAATGAGAAGAAAAGCCACAAACTTGGAGAAAATATTTACAAAGCAACATATCTGACAAGCACATGAAAAGTTGTTCAACATGTTACATCATTCACTAATTGAAAAATTAAAAAGTGATACTACATGAATAAAGCAATGGCCATAAGCAAGACAATTATAAAACCAAATGATTATGTAGTTGTATAAAACCAGGAACCCCATGTACTCTCTATTGTGAGTACAGGATAAGATACCCATTTTGGAAGACAGTTTGGAAGTTTCTTACAAAAGTAGACTTATGTCGTATCAGTCATATTTCTTGTAATAGACCAAAATATATTGAAAACTTAAGTCCACACAAAAATCTTCACATAGTTCTTTCCAGTTGCTTTATTTGTAATTGCCAAAATTTGGAAGCACTCAACATGTCCTTTAGAGATGAATTTATGAATTATACTACATGCAGAAGATGGAATATTTAATAATATTCCATCTAAATATTTATATATTTTATATTTAGTATCAGGAAATGAAAAGAAACACAGAAAGCCTTAATGCATGTTCCTAAGTGAAATAATTCATTATGAAAAGCTACATTCTTTGTGATTTCTAATGTGCCACTGGAAAAGGCAAAACTATGATGATATACAAAAGATCACTGATTGCTAGGGGTTATAAGAGAAGTAGGACTAAATAAGTGGAGCACAGAGAATTTTTAGAGCAGTGAAATTACTCTCTATAATAATGTAATGGTGGGTCATTGCTATAGAATTATGTCCAATGAAGACTATAAACTTTGTAAGATGATGGTATGAACATTTAGATTTATTCACCATAAACTACTCTGTTGTAGGATAATGATAGTGGGAGATGTTGTAGGGTATACATGGGAAGCAACTTAATATCTCACAGCATTACTCAGTATTACTGTGAACCTGAAACTTCTCTTTCCCAAAACTTCTATTAAAATTTACTAGAGGTGTACACCAGATTTGAGGAAACAGAAGATAATCATAAACTTTTAAAACAGTTTACTCAAAATCATCAAGGCTTGGTGTAAAATGGAAAAAAGAAAGACATGATTTCAGATAGAAGAGAAAGGGGAAGTCATTAGAATTAATCCATTCCACAGGATATATCAGGATATATAATGGTGGATACATACAATTATACATAAATCACAAGCTATAGAATGCAAAACAGCACAAGTGAACCATAATGTAAGCTATGAACTCTTTGTGATACACATGTGTAAATGTAGGTTTATTGATTATAATAAATGAACTACTCTCTTATGGGAGATTGTAGTGGAAGTTACTTCATGAGTTGAGAATTGGAGTATATAGGAAATATCAGTACCTTCCATTAAATTTTGCTGTTAATATAAACTGCTGTAAAATATGATGTCTGATTTCTAAAAGAAAAGTAATCTTCAAAACAAATAATCTATATCTGTTTCTGATTAAAATAAAATAAAACAAAGAAAGCATAAAATATCTCCGCAAAAAGCAAGTAGCATATTTGAGATTAAAATTCTATAATCATTACAATTTATGTATTGACCAAGACAAAGTTACTATTCCATAGTATTTTGAAATTTTCAGTCTGTAGAAGTTATAACATTACAATACTATGCTTCTCCTTTAAGATAACCACTGAGGATACTGTTCATTAAGTCTCCAGGTCATGTGATTTTGAATTAGCTATGGCAATTACACTAAGATCATGATACTTGTGGAATTTTTTGACAATGATGGCATACAGGAAGGATAAAAGATTTGAGACGTGTGTCTAATGTGGACTATTCTAAGTAGAAATATTTTCACAGAAAATATCCAATGCTGGACTGAAAATGCCAAAAATCTGCATTGCATTTCAAAGCTCTTTTTATCACCCCTTTATTTCCATAGTTCCTGTTATGGTGTCTCTTCCAATAAATCTCCAAATTGTATTTAGTCTTGGAACCTTCTTCCCAGTGGACCTGAACAAAATCTCTCACCCAACTATGTAAGAGATTTAAATAAGTGACTTGCATATTGGATTTTCATAAAATAAACTAAAACATATTTCCATGTAAAATTACATAAAAGAAAGGTAATAGTAATTTTAGTTATATAGATCAAAAACAGGAAGCAAAATGTGCATCAAAAAGTATACAGATTCCAGGGCTCAAGCCTGTAATCCTAGCTATTCAGGAGGCAGAGATCAGGAGGATTGTGGTAGGAAGAGAACCTGGGCAAACAGTTCATGAGACCCTATCCTGAAAAACCTTTTACAAAAATAGGGCTAGTGGAGTGGCTCAAGGTGAAGGCCCTGAGTTCAAGCCCCAATTCCACAAAAAAGGTGTATAGATAAAAATTATGCAATGTACACATAATGGAATATTACTCTGCAATGAAAAAGGAATGAGGCTGTCTTTATTTTTCTATTGTAATTATTAATAAATATTAATTATATACATTAATGTGTTTCTCTGTTACATTTATGTACAAGCTTTTATTCTTTTTATTGTGCTGGATGTGGGTACATTATAACATTTGCAAAAGTTCTTACAATCCTGAAATAGTTCTTACAGGTATCATTTTTCTATTTTCATACATGTATATACAGTATTTGAACTATATTCATCCTTCCATGCCCTTTCACCATCTCCTCCCCACTCCCACTCATACCAACCCCCTGAAGCAGGACCTTTTCTGCCCTCCTGTTCTCTGATTTAATAAATGAAAAAAATGACATTTTGCTTGTTTAAGAGAGCTACACAGGGAGTTTCCTTGTGGTATTTCCATGTATGTATGTATTATAGTCAGAATTTTTTCATCTCTATTTTTCTTCATTCTACCTTAGTCCCCATCTTATGGTGGTTTCAATGGGTTTAAAAATTCTATATTTGTTCTTGCATAGACAGTACAATAACCATATTCACCTTCTTAACTTCCTTCTTTCACCCTCACCTTCTCATATGTGACTTCCCCTTTGTGTGACCTGTTTTTCATAATATTGCAGCATTTGTTTTAGGTCTATATTCCACATATGAGTGAAAACATGCAGCTTTTGGCCTTCTAAACCTGGTTAACTTCATTTAAGATGAAGTTCCACCCATTTACCTGCAAACAACAAAATTTCATTCTTTGTGGCTGAATAACATTCCATTGTATATAAGTACCACATTTTCTTGATCCATTTATCAGTAGTGGTGCATATTGGATGTTCCTATAGCTTGGCTATTGTGAATAATGTTACAATAAACATGCATGTGCAGGTGCCTTTGTTGTAACCTGATTCACATTACTTTGGTTATAACCCAAGGAGTAGAATTGCTGGATCATTTGGCAGTTTTATTTTTAGTTTATTGAGTAGCCTCCATACTGTTTTTCCATAGTTGTTGTACTAGCTTAAATTCCCACCAGCAGTGTATGAGGGTTCCTTTTACCCCTGGCATCATTGCCAACTTTTGTTGTTGGTTTTTGTTCTTGAGGGTAGCCAGTCAACCAAGAGTGAGGTGGGACCTAAATTGGTTTTGATTTGCATTTCCTTTCATGCCAGGGAAGTTGAGCATTTCTTCTTGTGTTGTTTTAGCCATTGGATTTCTTCCTTTGAAAAAGATGTCTTCAGTTCATTTGCCCATTTCTTTATTGGGTCATTGATTTTTTGGGGAGCTTAGTTTATTGAGCTGCCTTTGCATTCTGATTATTAATCTTTTGTCACATGTATAGTTGGCAAAGATTTTCTCCCATTCTGTGGTCAACCTCTTCAATTTAGAAACTTCATTTCTTTGGTTGTCAGCAGAAGCTTTTTAATTTCACGTAGCTCCATTTGACAATCCTTTCTTTTAGTTGCTGAGCCATTTGAGTTGTATTTAGGAAGTCATTGCCTATACCTATTAATTTCAGTGCATTCCCTGCTCTTTCCTGCACTATTTGTTCTTCTTTTAAGAAATGTCTGTTCAGATTACTGGCTCTTTTTTTGCTGTTTTTATTGGTATATATTAAATTGTACACGGTAAGGGATTTCATCATAGTATTTTCATACATGCATATAATATACTTTGATTCTTAAGGTTTTTGAGTTCTTCATATATTCTACATGGGAATCCACTGTCAGACGAATATCTGGCAAAAATTTTCGCTCATTCTGTAGGTTACACCTTGATTCTGTTGGCTGTTTCATTTACTATGCTGAAGCTTTTTAATTAGATGCAATTGCTTTTGTTTCCCAGGTTTATGGAGTCCTATTCAAGAAAATTTTGCATACACCAATATGTTGAACTGTTTTCCCTGCTTCCATCTACTAGTTAAAAATATTAAGGTTGTGTATTAAGGTCTTGTACCTATTTTCAGAGGATTTTTGTAGATGTTAAGAGATCTAGTTTCAAACCTCTATACATGTGGATATTCAGTTTTTCCAGCAGCATTTGTTAGAAAGACTGCCTTTTCTCCAATGTATGCCATAGGTCACTGTTCTTGCCCATATTCTACTTTTTTGATAAGCAATTTCCATATTCATACATTCTTTTAGTTGGTTTCCAGAGTTATAAAAAATTAAGACAATTTTACTAGTATTATCATTCCTTTTACAGAGAAAAAATTTTCACACATTCTTATTACCCATTTTAGAGACACCAGTCTATGATTTTTATGACCTACCATTTTTATGACCTTTTTGGAAGTACTTCAAAGAATATATATGAACTCAACTTGAGTGTATTAACTCCATAGTACTAAATGATATTTCAATACAGATATCTGAGATGGTTTGTGGATTGTCATGTGACAATCTTTTTAAGTTATAATCATTTTACAAAGATTCCATATTCTGATATCTATTTACATTGTATCAATTGTACAAAATAATGTGCTTCATTATGTTATTTTCATACAAGTATACTTGATATGATACAATCATATCAAGTATTTTGATCCTATTGAACCACCATCAATTTCTCTTGTCCATTCTCCATACTCTACTATGCCTCTCTCCCAAAAGCCACCTTCTACTTTATTTCTCCCTTTTTTTTTTGATGGTATTGGGGATTGAACTCAGGGCTTTGCACTTACAAGACAGGCACTCTTCTACTTGAGGCACATTCCCAGCCCTTATTTTCCCTTTTAAACGTAGGTATTTTACTCAGCCACAAAGAAGAATGAAATTTTGTCATTCACAAGTAAATGGATGGAACTGGAGAACATCACCTTAAGCAAAGTTAGCCATATTCAGAAGGCCAAAAGTCACATGTTCTCCCTCATATGCGGACTTTAGACATAAAACAAATGAAGTAATATTATTGGACATGGGTCACATGCTAAGGGGAGAACATGTACGGAGGAATAGGGAAAGGGAAGGAAACCTAAAACTTGAAAGTTTTTGATGTGCCCTCTGTAGAGGAGCAAATAAAGTAATCTTAAACTGACAGAGGCCACTATGGGAAGGTGGCCAGGAAGTAGTGAAGAGGTCTGGTAGAGATGAGCCAATTCAGGTTGTAATACACATTTGCATGGAAGCAATGCTAAGAATCTCTCTGTATAGCTATCTTTATCTCAAACTAGCAAAAGTAATATGTCTTTCTAATCATTGCTTATGTCTTCTCTTCAACAAAATTGGAGAAGAGGGAAGAACAGGTTCTGCCTGTAGGCAAGGTGGGTGAGGAGGGAGACAGAGGGGTTGTGGCAGCGGGGAGAGATGGTCCAAACAATGTATGGGCATATGAATAAATGAATAAACAATTTGAAAAAACCTAGGTACTGCATATCAGAAAAAACACATGATATTTGTCTTTGCAAATCTGCCTCACTTTTTCTAACATAATCCATTTCAATCCATTTCTTGGAAAATGCCATAATTTTGTTCTTTATGGTTGAATAAAACACCATTGTGAACATATTTTATTTTACAAAATAAATGTGTTTTGTTATGACATTTTCATGCGTGTATACAATGCACTGTGAATGTATTCATCCCTATCACCTCTCCTGTTCCCTTCCTCCTCATTCTTGTCCTATCCCAAGTAATCCCTTTGTTTTTTCACAGCTTTAGGTTGTTTCTTTGTTCATAGATATAGATTCAGCATGAGAGAAAACATATGATATTGGTTTTTTGGAGTCTGGCTTATTTCACTTAACATGATGATTGCCACTTCCATTTTCTAGCAAATGCCAGAATTTCATTCTTCTTTATGGCTAGATCATCATGTATATACCACATTTTCTTTATTCATGTGTTGATGGGCAAATAGGTTGATTCCATTATTTGGCTCCTGGAATTGTGTGATGATAAATATGGGGGTTAAGTTACCTCTATGATATGTTGACTTTATATTCCTTGGATCTATACCTGGGAGTGCTTATAGAAGGATCATATGGCACTTACATTTTTAGTTTTTTGCGGTAACTCCATACATATTTCCATAGTCACTGCACTAATTTATACTCTAAAGAGATGTGTATAATGGTTCTCTTTCCTCTAGATCCTTGCAGCATTTATTATTTCTTTCCCCAATGCTATCCATTCTAACTGGAGTGAGACAACTTTTGGTTAATTTTGGTTTGCATTTTCCTGATGACTAAGAATGTTGAGCATTTTTTCATGTATTTATTGGCCATTTATACTTCCTCTTGAGAACTATCTGTTTAATTAATTTGTTCATTTACTTATTGTACCATTTGTTCTTTTGGTGTTTAAGTTTTTCAAGTTTTTGTATCTTCTGGATACCTTTCTGGATACTTGTCAGATGAAGAGCTCACAAACATTTTCTCCCATTCTGTAGGCTGCCTATACACTCTGGTAATTTTTTCCTTTGCTGTGGAAGAGATTTTAATTTTATGTAATCCATTTGCCAATTTTCATTCTTATTTTCTAAGGTATCCATGTCCTATTCAGAATGACACTGCCTATGTCTATTTCTTGATGTGTTTCCCTATATTTACCTCCAGTAGTTTCAAAGTTACAGGTCTTACATTAAGGTATTTGATCCATTTTGAATTGATTTCTTGACAGAATGAAATACAATTATCTAGTTTCAGTCTTCTACATGTGTTTGTACATTTTTCTCAAAATCATTTCTTGAAGAGGCTACCTTTTCTCTAATGCATGCTTTTAACACCTTTGCCATTAATCAGGTGGCTGTAGCTATGTGGGCTTATTTTTGGGTCCTCTATTCTATTCCTTTGTTCTACATATCTGTTTTTGTTTCAGTATCATTTGGTTTTGTTACTCTGACTCCCTAGTATAATTTGGAGTCAGGTATTTCAATACATCCTGCATTGATAATTTTTACTCAGGATTGCTGTGGCTTCCATAGAATTTTAGGATTATTTTCTATTTCTGTGACAAATAGCACTAGAATTTTGTTGGAGATTGCATTGAATTTGTACATCACTTTGGGCAATATAGCCATTTTCTCAATATTAATTCTTCCTATCCATGAACATAGGTGTTGTGTCTTTTTGAATTTCTAGTACCTTTCTCTAGTTCTTTCTTCTATGTTTTATACTTTCCATTATAGAGGTCTTTTACCTCCTTGCTTAGATGTTTTAAAATTTCTTTTATTCAAACATGCATACATTGTTTGGGTCATTTCTCCCCCCTACACCCCACCCCCTCCCTCTCTCCCCCATCCCCTTGCCCTTGCTTAGATTTATGTTCAGGTATTTTTGTGTCTATTGTGAATGGAATTGTTTTCATGAATTCTTTATCCACATGTTCATTTTTGGTTTATAGAATAGCTACTGATTTTTAAAATTTATTTATTTATTTGTTGATTGATTAACATATTACAGTTGTACTGGGGGTACACTGTGACATTTACAAAAGTGCTTACAACATATCTTAGTTAGATTCACCCCTTCCGTATTTTCATATTTTTCCTATATCTTCTCTTACCCCCTTCTTAGAACAGTTACAACAGATCTTAGTGTTCCATTTTCATACATGAATACATAGTACTTTCACCATATTCACCCTCCTTCACTCTTTCCTTATTCCCTCCCCCCTCCCACTGGTACCAATTCCCAGACAGTACATGTTTTTCCTTCCTGAACTTCAGTTTTTTTAAAAAAGACATTTTTGTTTATTTATGATGGTTATAATGGGATTTTATTGTGAAAATTTTATATATATGCATATATGCATATATGTGTGTGTGTCTGTATTATAGCTTTAATTGGTTCATTATTCTCTCTTCTACCTTCATCCCCTTCTTATGGTGATTTCAACAGGTTTGAATGTTCCAAATTCATACTTGTATAGAAATTACATCAACCATATTCACCTTCTTTACTTTCTTTATTTTCCCTTCCCTTCCCATTAATGCCTTTCCCTTAGTGTGACCTATTTTACATTCTTGTCTTTCATTGTTTAAGTGTCTGTTTATTATTCAATGGGATTTTTGCCTGTAAATGTATTGTGCTTAAGTCAATCTAACCCCCCTTCATTACTATTTTTTTAATGTTGATTTTGTGTCCTGATACTTTGCTGAAAGAATTTATCAGATGTAAAAGTTTTCAGATGGAGACTTGAAGTTATTTTAATTATAGGATTATATCATCTGCAAAATAGGGGTAACTTGAATCCTTATTTTATCCCTTCTATTTCTTTCTGTTGCCTTATTGCTCTGGCTAAGAATTCAGGCATTGTACTGATTAACAGTGGAGATAGTGGATACTCACTCTTGTTTTGAATTTTAAAGGAAATGTTTTCTTTTTCTCTCACTTAATATGATGTTGGATATAGGTTTGTCTTATACAGCCTTTATTTTTATAAGGTATGTTTCTTCTGTTCTTATTTCTTTAGGGATTTTATCATGAATGATGTTCAATTTTGTCAAATCCTTTTTCTGAATTTATTGAATTGTTCCTCTGATTTTTGTCCCCACTTTGATTAATGTGCTACATTACGTTTATTTATTTGTGTATGTTGAATGATCCTTGCATATCTAAAATGGAATCAATTTTATCATAGTCTATGATCCTTTTAATGTGTTCTCAAAGTTGGTTTGCGAGGCTTTTATTAAAATATTTTGTGTCTGTGTTCATCAGGGAGATTGGTCTATACATTTATTTTTTGTTTTTCCCTTATCTGGTTTATATTTCGTGGTGATACTGTCTTCATATAATGAATCTGGCATGATACTTTCCTTTTCTACTTTATTGGATAGTTTGAGAAGCATTGATGTAAGTTGTTATTTAAGGTTCTTGTAAATTCACCCGTGAATCCATCCTGTCCTGGGATATCTTTTGTTGAGAGACTCTTTGTTACTAGTTTAATTTCAATAATACTATTGAGCTGTTTAAGTTGTTTGCATCCTCTGCTTCAATTTGGGTAGATTGTACGTGTCTAGACATTTATTCATTTTTCTGGATTTTCCAGGTTTTCGGGGATATAACTTTTCAAACTGTTCACTAGTGATCCTCTGAATTTAATTGGTACCTCTTCTAATGACACCTTTTAATCTCTATTTTTGTTTTAATTTTAGTTTTCTCTCTGTTCCTTTTGCTTAATTTTTCTAAGGTTTTCTTTAAACCTTTTTTTTTAATCTTTATCTTTTCAAATAGCTAGTTCTTTGTTTCACTGATACATTGTGTTTTTTCTCTCCATTTCATTAATTTCTGCCCTGATTTTGTTATTTCTTTCCATCCACTAATTTTGAATTTTGCCTGGTTTTTTCTCTGAGACTTTGAGGTGAATCATTATGTTATTTATTTTAGTTTCTCTGATTCTTAATGTAGGCAATCCTATGTATAAACTTCTCTCTTAGAACTGAATTTGTTTTATTCCTGTGGTTCTGATAAATTTTATTTTCATTTATTTCTAGAATTTTAAAGTTTTCCTTTATGATTTCTTCAGTGGCCCACTTAGCATTCAAATGTTTTTGGTTCACTTTCCATGTGCCTTTATTTCTCCATCAATTATAAATGATAATTTTGCTGGATTTGGTAATTTTAGTTCAGTTATTTATTCTCATGGCTTGAAGTATATATCATTCTGTGTTTTCTTCACTTTAGGGTTGCTACTGACAGGTATAATGTAATTCTTATAAATTTGTCTTCATAAGTAAATTTACATATTTGTCTTGCAGATTCAACATTCTTTATTCTATAGGCTTGGCATTTTACCTGTAATTATACATGGAGAGGTTATTTTCTGGTCATGTACATTTTGGATTCTAAATATCTCTTCTGTGTGAATGTTCATATCTTTCCATACATTTGGGAGATTTTCTGGTACAATTTCATTAAATAAGTTTTCTATGTCCATAGCTTATATATTAGCTTCTTTATCTACTCCATGGATTCTTAGGTTTGGTGTCTTGATCATGTTCCAGAGTTTTCGAAAGTTGTGGACATGTGGCAGTTCCAGGGAAGCTCCTGAATAGAAATTCAATCCATAAGAGAAGGCAGGGCAGGATTCAGTCTTCAAAGAACCCCTTTATGATTTAACTTGTTTAGATTTCAGCTGCCTCTCCTCAAATCCCCCAAAGTAAACTGAAAAAGATAAGCCAGGGAGGCAGAATTCAACCTCATTTCCTCAAAAAGGAAGAAATATTGAGTTTTGTTGTTGTTTCTGATTATTTTGTTTCTCTCTGTACTTATTGTGCTCTCCCTCACTATTGTTTCTTTTTTTATTATTCATTTATTCACATGTGCATACATTGTTTGGGTCATTTCTCACCCCTGCCCCCATCCCACACCCTTTCCCCCCTCCCCCCCTCAGTTCCAGGCAGGTCTTGTTCTGCCTTTATCACTAATTTTGTTGAAGAAAAGAGACAAGCATAATAAGGAAGACAAAGTGTTTTTGCTAGTTGAGTTAAGAATAGCTATACAGAAATATTCCTAGCATTGCTTTCTTGTACACGTGTTATGACCCATGTTGATTCATCTCTAACTGATCTTTACACTGGTTACTGATCCCCTTTTCATGATAACCTCTGTTGCTTTAAGGTTTCTATATTAGCTCCTCTGGAGTGGGGACATCAAGCACTTTCATGTTTTGGGTTTTGATTCTTATTCCTTAATCCCATATAATTTTCCTTTCTTTCCTACCTGTTTACTCTCTCCTTTTTCATTTCCCCTTGCACCATCTTTTATATCATTTATTAGTAACTTTAGGTTAAATAATTTTTATATTCCTATTTTATGCCACAAATATCCTAGTTCTTTTTTTTTCTGGTGTAATGAAGGGTGTAGTTCATCTTTCCATTTTTAAAATTTAAATGCCTTTTTTGTTTTTGACTTTGTTGTTTTTGCTACTTCTGTCTACTTCTCTACATGATACTGCAGATTATGACTCCAAGAGAATTCTATTAACAATGCTCACATAAAAAGATGAGTGACAGATATAACCAAGCATATTCACAAATCACAACATAGAGACACAAAAAATATGAAAAATCAAGACAATGTATCTCCTCAAAAATTCATACATCCTCAATAACTGAATCCAATTATACTGAAATGGTTGTTCTAGCAACATAATCAATTTTTATGAATTTTTTAATATTCTAGGTTTTTCTATATGTGAGATTTTGTTGTCAGCAAATATAAACAATTAAACTTCATCTCTTCCTACTTGGATCATTTTCTTTCTTTCTCTTTCCTAGTTGGTTGTACTTCCAGTACATTATTGAATATAAGTGGAAAGAGTGGGCATCATTTTTCTTGTTCCTGAACACAGAGAAAATTTTTTCATCTTTTCACCATTGAGTATGATTTCAGCTGTGTATTTGTCCATTGTGTGGAGGTTTGTTCCTTCTGTACCTAATTAATTCTGAGTTTTATCATTTTAGATTTGGCCAAATGCTTTTTCTTAATTTATTGATATGATCACATCATTTTTGCTCTTCATTATGTTAATGTGGTATATCACATTTATTGATTTGCATATTGGCAACCATCCTTGCATCCCAGGAATACATCCCACTTGATCATGTAAATGATCATTTTACTATGATGTTGGCTTCATTTTGTGAGGAATTTGTTGGGGATTTCTGCATCTGCATTTAATTGTTGTTATGTATATTGGCTTATAATTTTCTTTTAGTGTAGTACCCTCTATATTTCATATTGCATATTACTTAGTTCACATAATGTGCTCAGAGCATTTTCAACATTTCAATATTTTTAAGAGTTTGAGAGAATTGATATTATTTCTTCATTAAATGTATGGTAGAATTCATATGTGAAGGTGTGAGATACTGGCCTTTATTTCCTTTTCTTGGTCGGGAGCACACTGGGGTTTGAACTCAGGACATTGTACTTGCTAGCCAGGCACTCTAACACTTGAGCCATGGTTCCAGTCCATATTGCTTTAGTTATTTTCAGATAGGGTCCTATGTTTATGCCTGGGGCAGCCTGGACCACAATCCTATTTATACTTTCCAAGTAGCTAGGATGAGAGTGCACACCATTATGCCTAGCTTTTATTAATTGAGATGGAATTTCATGAACTTTTTTTGGCCTGCACTGGCTTCAAATCTTGGTTC
Organism: Castor canadensis; assembly: GCF_047511655.1. Taxonomy (NCBI): domain Eukaryota; kingdom Metazoa; phylum Chordata; class Mammalia; order Rodentia; family Castoridae; genus Castor; species Castor canadensis. The sequence continues at coordinate 73,143,910 of NC_133405.1, read as the reverse complement.
TCAATTTCCACCTCCTGAGTACCTAGTACTACAGGAATGAGCCATTGCACCCAGCCTACACGTTTTATTAATGGGATATAATTTTTAGTGAATCAAACTTATTACTCAATATAAATCTATTCAAAATTTCTATTTATCCATGATTCAGTGTGGGTAGATTGTGTGTCAATGAATTTGTTTCCATTTTTTCTAGGTTATCCTATTTGTTGGTTTATAATTTTTAATAGCTTTCTTTTGAGAGCGCTTACTATTTCTGTCATATTGATTTAGTGACTCCTCTTACATTTCTGATTTTGAATATTCTCTTTTTTGTCTTTAAAACTATTTTGTTATTATTCTGGTCTCATCCCATTTATTTCTATTATGAGCTAATATTTCCTTTATTTAATGTTTGAGCTTAGTTTTATCTTCTAGTTTATTGAGCTAAAATATGCTCATTTTTACTTTTAATTGACAAAATATTTATATATACTTATGGTGTACAGAAGGATAATTACTAATTGCACTGATTTTATTTACGTTATACTCACGCATTTCTATGACTTCAAATATTTATAACTTTTTGTTGTCTGAAGGAGACTGGCAGCATTACTATTTATAGTTATACTACTAAGTAAACATTAACTCTTTGTATAATGCATAAAATCACATGTCACATATATGAAAGAATGTAGGTAATGAAATGTACACAAGTATTTATTATTTCTTTGCACCAGGAAAATTCCAACTATTCTTTTATAGCTACTTTGAAACACGTCATAAGTTTTTGACAACTACAATCACCCTAATTTGTTATAGAGCACTACAGTTACTTCCTCATATCTAACTATATTTTGAAACCTGTTATCTAAGCTCTCTTTATACCACCTCCCCCTCTTCTTGCTATTCCTTAGTGACCAATAAATATTTTACTTTCTTCTCTTATGAAATTCCCTTTTAAAGGCATTTATTTAATTGAAACCTAAAAAACAAAAATTACATATGTAAGTTGGGTACCATATAATGTTTGTGTATATATATATATATACATATATATATATTTCATAATATTTAAATTAGATTAAGCATATCGTTCTCCAACATTTAACATTTCTTTATGTGAAAATATTAAAAATTTATTCTTCTTAATATGATCACACACAATGGAAATATTTAGGTATAAATAACAAATTTATGCCTGGAGCTGATGGCTCATGTGAGCCTGCAATCCTAGGTACTCAGGAGGCAGAGATCAGGAGGATCATAGTTCAAAGCCATCCTGGGCAAGTAGTTCTTGAGACCTATCTCAAAACAAACCCTTCACAAAAAAGGGCTAGTGGAGTGGCTCAAGGTATACACCCTGAGTTCAAACCCCAGTACCACAAAAAAGAAAAAAAATTATGCTATTTGTAAGAAAATGGATCCAACTAGACATTATGAAGATACATGAAACAAGCCAGACTCACAAAGTATCACATGTTTTCTCTCATGTGTGGAATTTATTTAGAGAAAAGGATATTGAAGCAAAAGGGGAACTATTAGAGATATGGAAGAGAAAATGGAGAAAGGGGTAAGAATATAAGAGAGGAGGTAAATATGATCAATGCACATTACAAGCACTTATGAAAATGCCATAGTGAAACTCATTACTTTGTATAATTAATACATGTTGATTTAAATGATACTAAATAAATAATACAATTATTTCTTCTAGCTTTTCTGAAACATATGGAGTACACGTACGAACCATGAAATATTTATGTATACAATAAAACAAGGAAGAACATTACATATTGATAAAATTTAGCAAAAGAAAATAACAATTTTAAATATGCTAGCATCCAATATCAAAGCACTCCTCCCATGTGTCTCTGCCTCTCTCTGTCTCTGTCTGTCTGTCTCTTGTTTCTGTCTCTCTCTTTCACGTGCATGCACACTCACATGTATGTATATGAAGTAAATGCTAATTGGTATAAAGAAAGAGGTTGACTACAATACAAAATATTGGCAAGAAGCTTTAACATCCCACTTTCATCAGCAAATGATCCAGATAGATAATCAATCAAGAAACCACAAATTTAAATTCAACCCTAAATTAATTTACATAGCATATTTATAACACAGTCCATCCAATAGTTGTACAAAACACATTGTTTTCATTGGCTCATGGAAAATGCTCATGATAGATCTTGTGACACATCACAAAATCAGTCTTAACAAATTTAACAAAACTGAAATCATAGTGAGTAGATTTTTCCAACCACAAGCTAATGAAATTAGAAGTCAGTAACAAGACCTCAATGTTGGCACTATTCCTTATAATACCTCCAGGATTGCAATAGTACTTTGCATTTACCATTTTCCTAGGTGGAAGCCATTCTTATATCTTACACTTGTTATTTCTTCATGATAACACAGCCCATTTCACAGGTCTAGGAACCTATGTGGGGATTCCACTAGTTGCTAAATATGTCTTTTCTAATTATGCATTTAAACTATGGGAATAATCACAAGATGGGTTCTGTGACCAATTGGTCCAGTTGTGAGATGGGTTTTAGCTAAAATCCATTGATCAACTGACCTATACATAACTAGTGGACCACACTGATATTTTGGGCCTCCTAGAAAAAGTGTTCATTCCAAACAGGAGCCCATTAATCTTAAAAAGTTCTGACTATTTTATTATCAATAATGTATGGTTATCTGGTTAAATGTTAAATGTAGCACACTTTGGAGAAAGTGGGAAGAAAGATTAACAGTGTAAATTTTTGGCTGTGTGCTCATGTCCTTCCTCAAAATGATTGGCCTCCCACTTATTCAATGGAATCTCATCTGTAGACTGGCTCAAGTCTTGGAACTCACAGCAAGGCTATAGCTCAGTTTTTATGAGTCATGTTAGATTTTGTTCACCTTACCTATACCTTTCATGTTCATAAATACAAAGTAACAATTTAGTAGGTTTCTTACTTATTTCACTTATAAGAGCACCATGATTCTATAAGTTTGTGTAAATCAACTTTTTCAGATTTCTCCTTCGACTTTTCTGTCCACTAAGGTAAGCATACTCACCTTTCCTTTGTTCTTTCAGCACCACCACTTGGCCCCTGTTACCTTGAGATACAATTACTATCATTGTATTATTTTCCAAATTAGTGACTTCACTAATAAAATTCCTAGTATGAGGTCTTGTCTGTGGAGAAGAGCAATCACAGAACACTTGAAGGACTTGGGGGTCCTTATAAAATTTATTTCTCACAGTATTGGTGCAAGGTATAGCTTCTGGACACTCTCAGTGCATATGAGGAGATCTTAAATGAGAAATGCACTCTAACATTTAAATCAAATCTGAGCCTTGAGATCATTTCCTCTATGTTAAATCAAGGGATTTCTGGTATTTCAAATTCACTCACTATTGGCCAAATTTTGGCCCATGCTTTGTCCATTTTGTGCTTCTATAGCAGAATTATCACATACTCGTTAATTCATGACAAATAGAAATATATTTCTAATAGTTTCAGGGGCTGAGAAACCCAAGATTAAGGTATTCACATGTGTTGTCTGGTGAGGGCCTTCTATCATTTCATGGCAAACACTGAAAGAGCAAGAGAGACCAACTCCCTCCATATAAGAGTATGTCATCTCTTTATAAATGACAAGCCATCATGGTCTGATCACCTCATAGATCCCCATTTCTTAATACTATCACATTAATAATGACTGAATTTTTGAAAGGACATATACAAACCATAGTAGTCTATGTTTCAAGTAAACCACTGACTAAACTTTTAAAACACTTTAAGTTTTTGATCTGCAACTTTAAATGTAAATCTTAGTGAGCTCATTTCAATAAAATCAACATGATAAATTTTATATTTCTTTCACCAGTGTCATATACCCTTAGTATACACATCCAGACACTTTCTGTGGATTTCTGTCTGTATTAACTTGAAAACTAAAGTAGTTCTTTTGTCGTGTGGTTCATAAAGAATTCAGGAGGAAATGTGGCAAGAAGAAAAGAAGACATGAGCATTATACATCAATACACATAATGACTTAACTGGTATAGGAATCACTGTTTTCTTTTTAACTCTGAAGATATTGGTGATAACAATTTTGAGTCAAAAAACATAAATAAAATTTTGTAATATTTTTATTTCAGATCTCTCCAGACAGATATACTTAGAATTGAATAGACCTTCTCATTTGGGGATACTAAATAATTTGTGCACTATGTAACACAACAGCCTTGCTTTTCTTGAAGAATGCAGATGCTACTATTCAAATATACATATACTGTTGTTTGAACTGTTGTTTGATCTGCCAAATCCATGACCTTTTTGTTTTAACCTTCAACACAACACATAGGATTGATTCCTAGTAAACATATTTCTGCTGTATCATGTTACTTCTTGTCTCTAGCTAATTGGACTGATATTGGACACTTATACCAAACTGTACTAAGGAGTTTACAACAAATGTTGAGAAGTTCGAATGGAAAGCAATCAGTGTTTCCAAAGTTTTCCCAAATTCAAATGCCGTGTTTCTCTCAATTTGTAGGATACCAAGAGACAGATGTCTCTGAATTTCTAACACACACACACCCACACACACATATATAAACCTTCATATATATGTGAATTTACATGTATGCATATATATATATACATACATATATTTAGCTGAGTTGTTTCTGTGTCTTGCAAGCCAAGCCAAAAATGTTCATACATTATATATTCATCCCTCATTTACATTCTCCACTAGTTCCCTGTGGCTGTTGTAACAAGTTGGCAAGTGTAAAATAATAGAAATATATTCTCTCACAGTTTTAAAGATTCAGAGTTCAAAACCTCAAATCCATGCTTCCTCTGCAGACTAGTAGACACTCTCTTCTTTACTCTTTACACATACTTGGCTATGACCTCACTTCTGCAATATTTGCTTCCACCTTCATATAATCTTCTCCACTGTCCCCCTTTATTATCTCCTGAGCACCTATAATGGCATTTATGGCCTACCATGTTAATCCAAGGTAACAATCTCATATCAAGAATTTTAAGTTAAAAACTTCTTGCAAAGACCTTTTTATTTCCCAAATAAGGTGACACATTTACAAGACTCAAGAATTAGGATTTGATATCACTATTTATTGTTCTACCTGCTTTATTTTCCTTGATACTCTGGGTTTGAAAGGGACACAATTTATCTCTAAGGAAATCATTGAGGACTTAAAAAAAAGATGACGTAAGGACCACTTCAAGGGCCAATGATTATTTTAAAGTTAGTTCTTTTCAATGCTATCTCTGGCAGGTGTTCTCAATTTGTGACAAAGGATTCTCGTTTTGTAAAAAAGAACTATAAGAATGTCAAGTAGTATTCTTGACTCTATCATATATATATATATATATATCCAATTGTTTCACAACTCAGATTTTACATAAGCTATTTAAATCTCTGGAACTGAAGTAATATGCCTCAGGTTATTCACAATATGCTCAGGTTACAATCTTGTCTTTAGAGAGTATTTTGTGGTCTTAGATTAGATTTTAGAATTAAAATAGATAAAAATCAATGAAAATAAGATCTCTTTCCTTAAAAAGATAAAACTGATTAATCTTATTTACTCATGGGGATAGGGAAGAAGAAAGAGAGAGAGAAGAACTAAGTACTAGAGTCAGAAATGAAAAAGAGCAACACTACCAAAATTACTGAAATTAAAATGGTTTTAAAGGAATGTTATGAACAATTATATGCCAACCAGTTAGATAATTTAGGTGAAGTGAATAAACTATAAAGACACAAACCAGTGAAACTAACTAAAGAGGGAACAAAATCTTTGTTCTCACTGGGGTTAAAATTTGGTTAAAAAATATGTGAAATTATTAACTAAAATAGTTGCAAGTTTCAAATAAGCATGATAATAATAATAATACTTAAATATGTTTTATTTATTCTATGGACCAGAAAAGTTTATATAAACAAAAGTCTATAGAAAGAGAGAATGAAATAGGGAAATTGTATTTTGCATCAGACCCCAATTAAAAACATCTTTAGTATCTATTTATGTGTAAGGAAGTATTTTGAGCACTCTCTGTAAATTTGACAAAATCTCCAACATCAATAACTTTAAACTAGTAGGATCAACGATAGATACCAAACACAAATATCAAAACAATCCAAAAGTGAAAACTTCTCTAAGCACTAAAAAAATTACTAATGACATTGATAGTGTTGCAGTTGAAGATTTGAATAGGTTATAGAGTGTCAGGGAAATTTTGTCTGAATCATGGATTTCAATCTAAATGAGAAATCAGCATGTTTTGACCTTTCAGGCGCTGAGATAGGAATACACATGGCTTTTTTTTTTTTTTTTTTTTGCGGAACTGATTGAAACCAGTTTAGATCGAATATAAAGAGCAAGAAGGAGAATAATAGTTGCTGGTGCCTCTAGTCACATCCTAACTACTCAGGAAGCAGAAATCAGGAAGATCACAATTGTATGCCAAGTGACCCTATCTTGAAAACATCCAACACAAAAATTTTGTTAAAGGCCAGTCCTGGCTGAGATCAAAAAGGGGAGAGAATGTAGATTAATAATAATGAAAGCAAAAAGAAAAAAAAAACCAGACAGACAATTTGGTCCAGAACAGTGGTACTCAAAGTATACTTCAGGGATCTCAAAGGTCCTTGAATATTGTCGAAGAATCTATAAGATCAACACTGTGTAATAATTATGTTATGGGTATTTGCCATTTTAACTCTGGCATTTTTCATAGGCTATGTGATGTGTATTATTAAAGAAGATATAAAGATCTATCTTTTCTAAAGACAGACATTTCAAAAATTAAAAAGAATTAAACTCTTTCATTGTATTTAAAATTGAAAAGAGAATTGTTTTTCCTAAAATGCAGGCAATTTATATTGTGTTTTATTTGTTTTAAAAGTCTTTAAAATTTTTGCCTGTTTAATTTTGAGCATAATAGACATTGGTAGATACAGACAGTAGAAACAAAAGCTCTTTTTTGATCATCAGTAGTTAAGAGTGTATAGTATAATGGTCCTGAAGACAAAAAAAATTGAGAATTTCTAACTCAGGTTATTTGCTTGTCTTCTAAAGGCATTTGAATTTAAGAGAATGTGATAATTACTCATAATTCTAATACCGATAAAACTTGTTTTCAATCATTGACTCTAGATTTCACAATGATTATTGGGCAATATATGTCAACATTTAATTGCAAAAAATACCTAATAAGAAGACTGCCTCTTGCATCAACAGCAGCTGATGGATGCAAATGCAGTATAAAGTGTATTTTATTTCCATCCAGTGGAACGTAATTATGCACCACACTATATTGTTGTACAAATAGCAACACTGAATACAGAGGATCTCGAGACCCCTCCACGCAAGCATTTGTTTTCAGGATTAGATTTTTTCTTTTGAAATAGGTGAGATGAGGTTATGTATGAGACAAGGGCAAAAGGAGATGATGATATTGTGCCTTTTCTAGCCTGATTCCAGAGACCAGAATCTGTGGTCATTACATCAAATAAGACTGTAATGAATAGCTGATACTAAAATTATGGCAGATTTTGTGCAATGCACTGCAAGGTAATGTTTACATGAGGCTCAATTTAGAAAGTGCACCAAAACCCAATTTAGAAACTGAACCAAAATTGGAGAATTATCATTTCCTGTGTCCGAATATAAGATAACACCATTATTTATGAATTATGCAGTACTGAGGAATTAACATTCTCATAGACTTTCCTTTTTTTCCCAAAGAAGGCTTACCCACTAGAACTTTTAATGAGAGTCCCAGTAGATAAGAGTATGAAAAAATTGTTCTTGACTATATATGAGACATTCCTTGAGAACTTCCAGAAAAAAAGGAGACATAAGAAATGGAGTAGAGGAGGGGAGAGTCTATTTTTGGCTTGTAATTATATAGTAGGGATTATAAAATAAGAAATGTATATTTTAACATTAATTTAATTTAGTTTAAACTCATAGACTGGCATGCCTAGAACTATTTGAACTATAAACAGAAGTGTAGATTCACTATTCCTCATCTAATATATCCTGTAAGCTTATTCAGAGATTTGGAATAGAAAACCATCATCAGTTTATCTGTAACTTTTGATTAATCATTTTCATTCATGTGAATTTATTATACAGTCCTGATTAAACACATTAATTTGCAACTTTGTACTCACTTGAATACAAACTATATTAATGAAAGAATACTGGAGAAGTCCACTTGTATGACTTTTAAAAAAGTTATATCAAGGTAATATTTCTGTATAAATAGCAGGTGCTAGTCATATGTTGTATGATCCCAGAAAAGTAGTGACTGCATTCTCAGCTGCACTCATTGATTTTTCTTATAGGTGTGAATAAGGCTGTCAATCATTCATGCAACCAAGCAGAGTAGAGCACTTGAGATTTATTAGTGGCAGTGGTCAGCACACACATGTACGGCATCTTGAATGCAAGAGACTTATTTTGTCCAAAGCTCATTAGCTTTGGCTTTGGGCATATATTTAATTTGTCTTCTGGCTCAGTACTAACCAAATCTTCTGAAGTTCTTTCTTGCCAGGACAAGCAGTCATATTCACCTGTCCCAAACCTGTCAGTACTAGGTACTATAGACATTATTAAACTCTCTGCTCAAAGAACTCAGAATAATGAGATGATGCCCCATCTTTCTTACTTGGAGAAATGTGAGAAGTCAGCTAAAATAAAAAGATTAAATACAGAGTCTGTTAACAAATACAAACTGTCTGTGTTCAGTCCAAAAGTTCTTGCCATATTGAGAAACAAGAAGACATAAAACTAAGTGGAAAGTAGAAATAAATAGATACCAACATCAAAATGTCTCAAAATCATGTGTTAAAATGACCAGACAAGAGTTTTAAGGCAATATGGTAAAATCCTTCAATGTTCATTATGAGCACTCTTGTAACAAATCCTTCAATGTACATTATAAGCATTCTTGTAACAAATGGGAAAGTAAAGGAATTAGCAAAGAAACAGAATGTCTCCACAAAGAAATAACTGAGAATTTTAGAAAAAAAATATAATGACTGAAGGGAAAAAAATCAGTGCAGCTTCTAGTTTCTAGATAATGTACAAAACCCTATAAGTTATTATTTTAATCCATACAACAAGAAGAAAAGCTAAACAAACTAAAAATCAACAATGTTTATTGGATTCCACAAAGAACTGAGGACCCAGGGAACTACCTGATTGGAAATAAAATACTAATTAATATGCTAAAGGATTTAATGGAAAAAGTGGAGAACATGCAAGAACAGGCAGATAATTTAGTCAGAGAGATTTAAATTCTAAGAAAGAGTAAAAAACAAATGTTACAAATACAACCCTGTAAATGAAATGAAAAATATTTTTCCCTTCTTTTAAAAAATGTTATTGTTGTGCTAAGCAGTGTTACATTGTGACATTTACAAAAGTTCTTATAGAGTTCTCAAATATGTCATATTTGAATTTAGCCACTTCACCATTCTCCTTTATCCTCTTCTCCTCCCATTCCTGGAATAGTTTCAACAGGTATCATTTTTATATTTACAAACATGTGCACACAGTATTTGCACTATATTTACCCTCTTACACTTTTTACCCACCATCTACTCCCTCCCACTTGTACCAACACCCCCATTGGGCAGGACCTGTTCCACCCTCCTGTTCTCTGATTTTTTTAGAAGCAAAAAGAAAAAAATGACATTTTTGCTCAAGATAGCTACACAGGGAGTTTTCGACATTTCCATGTATATATTTATTATAACCCCAGTGGGTTCATCTCCTCTATTTCTCTTCATTCTTCTTTAGTCCCTTTCTTATGGTGGTTTTAACCAGTTTAAAAACTCTATATTCATTCTTGTATAGAAAATATATCAACCATATTCATCTTCTTAGTTTCCTTCTTTTACCTTAGCCTTATCGTATGTGACCTCTCCTTAGTGTGATCTATTTTTCAAAATATTGCTGTAATTGTGTTAGGTCTACATTCCAGATATAAGAGAAAACATGCAGCTTTTGGCCTTCTGAACCTGGTTAACTTCACTTAATATGATGTTCTCCAATTCCATCCATATAGCTGCAAATGAGAAAATTTCATTCCTCTTTGTGGCTGAATTGTGTATAAACACCACGTTTTGTTGTTCCATTCATCAGTAGTGGGGCATCTTGGCTGTTTCCATACCTTAGCTTTTGTGAATAATGTTGCAATAAACATAGCTGTGCAGGTGACTTCTTTGTAACCTGACTCACATTGCTTAAAGTATATCCCTGGGAGTGTTGTTGTTGGATCATATGGTAGTTTTACTTTAGTTTTTTGAAGAGCCTCCATGCTGTTTTTCATAGTGGTTATACTAATTTACATTCTTACCAGAAGTGCATTAGGGTTCTTTTCCCCGATAACCTCACCACCATTTGTTGCTCCATTGGCTTATTTGTAGGTCCACCATAGACAGGGAAAAAAAACAATGAGTTTAAAATTATGTCAGTACAAACTTCCTAAACTGAAGAAAAGAGAAAATGGGCTGGAAAAAAGCAGAACAGATATCTTAGGACTCCGGTATAGTTACAAGAGATATACATGCAGTGTGAAAACCAGAGGAGGAAAAAAATGTTTGAACTAATAATAACCAAAAAAACTTAGAAAAATATCCCACCAAATCACACATCCATGAAGTTCACAAAACACCAAAAAAGATAGGAAGCAAAAATATCTGCACCCAAGACTATCATATTCAGACTGAAGAAAAACAAAGGTAAAACATTTTGAAAGTTGCTACCAGAAAAACATATCCATGAAAGAGCATGGATAAGAATTACATAAGATTTCTCATTAGAAACCACATAAGTGAAACATTTAACATTTTGAAAGAAAATAAAACACATACAAAATTATCCTTCAAAGTGAAGAACAAATAATAGTGAAGAAAAATTGAAGGAATTTATCAGCATGCAATAAATGATAAAAGTTCCACAGAGAGGAGGAAAATTGACATTGATAAGAAACCATATCAATAATTACTTTAAATTTTGAGGATAAAAATATGCAAATTACAAGGCAGAGACTAAATAAATAAGCAAAACAAGGCCCAAATACATCTTGTCTATAAAAATCCACTAAAATATAAAGACATATAGATTAAAATTGAAGGGATGGGATTGAGGGTATAGCTCAGTGGAGTGCTGGCTTAAGCATGAGTGAGACCCTGGGTTCAATCTTCAGAATCAGAAAAATAATTTTTAAAAGTGAAGGCATGGAGAAAGTTATACCACATTAATACTAATAAAAGAAAAATTTGGACAACTATTTTCAGATAAAGCCAATTTTATTGTAAGTAAATTTTTCAGGCCTAAGGAGTGACATTATATATTAATAAGGAATTCAATTATACAATAAAACATAATAATCCTAAATATGCATATGCCTAACAAAAGTATCAAAATATCTGAGGCAAATTATGGCCGAACTAGATGGAGAAACAGATGGACTATTAAAGTTGAAGAATTCAACAGCCCATGAGCCTTCAACAGTCTCCATGAGCCTGGCTCAATGAATACCTGACAGACTGAGTAGGATGAAAATATATATAAGCATTATTTAACTGAACAATAGTGTTAATGAACTGTGACTAATTGAAATCTATGGAATAGTTTATAAAGAACATAAGAATACACATTTTGCACAAGTTCACATAAATTATTCACAAAACTCATATTATGCACCATAAAGCACACATTAAAAAAACTTGAAAATATGCCAAGTGCCAGTGGCCTGTAATCCTAGCAAGTGGGGAGGCAGATATCAGGGGATCAAGGTTTGAAGCCAGCCCAGGAAAATAGTTTGTGAGATCCTGTCTAAAAAATACCCAACACAAAAAGCAGCTGACAAAGTGGCTCAAGTGGTAGAGACCCTGCATAAGCAAGAGGTCCTGAACTCAAATCCCAGTACCACCAAAAAAATTGAAAATAATAAAGATCATTCAAAGTATGCTGTCAAACCATAATGGAATTAAAATGGGAACCAAAAGAGAAAAATCTGGAAACTGTCAAAAAATTGGAGATTAAATGGCACATTTTAAAATAAAATATGGGTTAAAGAAGAAGTCTCAACATAAATATTCTAATAATGCTTTGACCCAAATGAAAAAGAAAAGAAAATTTATTACATTTTAAGGGATGCAGCCAGGCATAGGTGGCTTACAGCTGTAACAAGCTACTTGGGAGTCTGAGATCATGAGGATGATAGTTCAAGGCCAGCCCTGGACAAAAGTTCATAAGACCCCATCTCAAACCAATAGTTGGGCACAGTGGCCATCCAGGCTACACAGGAGACAGAAATCAGGAAGATTGCAGTTGCAGGCCAACATGACCGCATCTCAGGGGAAGAGCTGGGTGTGGAGGCACACACTTGTCATCCCAACAATGGGGTGGGTGGAGCACAAAATAGGAGGATTGTGGTCCAGGTTAGCCTGGGAAAAAAGAAAGATTGTATCTTCAAAATAATCACAGCAAAAATGACTGGAGGAATGGTTCAAGCAGTGGAGTGCCTGCCTCACAATCATGAAGCCCCAAGTTCAAACTTCATTACTGCCAAAAAAATCTTCAGGGATACAACAAATACAGCACTCAGCAGGACATTTTAAGCACTGAATGTATACTTTAGAAACTAAAAGTATAGTGGTCTGGGTGAAGTGGTGTACACTTGTTATCCTTGCTACTCTGTAGACAGAGATCATGAGAATTGCAGTGCAAAGTTACCCTGGGCAAAAATTTTGTGAGACCCCATTCCAATAGATAAACACAGTGTGGTGGTATATTTTATAATCCTAGCTATGACAGGGAAAGTGGGGTAAGTGTAGGTAGAATTACTGAGATCCAGCCATCTGGAAAAAATCCTGAGACCCTATCCAAGGAATAAAACAACAAAAACAGATTGAGTCATGGCTCATGTTTAACAACTGGAAGGTCCTGAGTTCACCACAAAGAAAATAAGAGTATCTAAAATTAATAAATTTAGTGTAAATCTTAGGAAATAGGAAAAATACATGTAAATTAAGTCAAAAGTAAGTAGAATTAAAGTAAAAAATCACAGCTTAAATTAAGAAAACTCAAAATAAAACCCACAGCAAAAATGATGACAACAAAACTGGTTATTTAAAAACATCAATAAGTGGGAGGATCCAAGATGTCACTTAGGGTAGGGAATCAGAAATCCTAACTAAGCTTCATGACTCCAGAAAGCATCCTGAGACATCAGAGCTACACTTGGGTAATTCTGATTGCTTGTAGCCTAAATAATAATTGCCACCACATTAAGTGCACATAAAATTCAAAGACTGACCCTTAAATCAGCCTTTACTTGCACCTAACAGCTGTGACACAGCACAACCAGCAAGACATGTCCTGCCCTGGGAAAAAAGCCCCTGGCCATTTCTCTTTTTTCTTTTTCTTCCCAAGCATCATAAGACAGAGTATCAATCAGAATCAAACTGCAACATCCTAGACCCTGAAACTACGGAAAGCCTCCCTATGCCACACCATTTTTCCCCACCAGCTGGTTTCAAAGCTCCTTGCATGATTCTGCAGAACAATCAGGTGAGCATTGCACACCACATGTGATTCTGCTACTCACTCCCCAGTAACATAATCTAGCATGGCCCCTGGGCAGACTGAACCTCCCCCAACAAAACTGAAAAGCATAAACAGGAAGCTGTAAACTAACACTGACAGCAGAGGAAGGGGAGGAATGCTGAAACCTGCCCTGGAGAATGGGGGTGGAGCAAGTTGCTGAGCTTTCAGTGCTGAACTCTCAGTGAACAAACACGGGCAAAACAACAAAAGCTAAGCGCAGGGCTGGGGTAACAAGCCAACCACCCAGAGGAGCCATTAGCACCCAGAAGAGGTGGAGGGAGGCACAAAGGCTGAGAGTGGAACAAGGCAACAAGCCAACCTCCCAAGGCAAGACAAGTGGTGGATCCCAGAGCTGATCTCATGGGACAGAGAGCAGTATTCAAAGTTGAATTGCCCCACATTGTTGGGGAGAAGCTAACCAATCTTCAGATTTGCAGCTGAAGAGCAACACAGCTGCTGCCTGGTGCAAACAACAGCAGCTCTGACTACCCTGCATGAACTGACAGACTTATCTCACCTCCCAATTGCAACTAGCTCTGTGGACAGAAGGAACCATATACTACTCACAAGCCAGTCACCTGGTGAGACCACATCACAGCTCCCACTTGTACACCAATACCAGAATTGGACAGCTGAGGAATAACTCCAGAACTTTTACCAAAACACCAAACATTTTGTTGTTCCTGTACCTGGTGTTTTGTGTTGCCATGGGGTTTATTTTTTTTGTATTATTAATTTCACTATCACTATTTTGTATTATTAATTTCACTATCACTATTTTCTTTACTTATTCTTACTCCCTTCACTTTCCTTCCTTTTCCTGTGCTATAATCCATTGTTCTCCCTCCCAAATACTCTTTCTGCCCCTACTCACCCACTCTCTCCCCTGTCCTCACCACCCTTTCCTTTGCTCCCCAATCTGTCAAAAACTACCCCTCCCTCCTACATAAACACCAACCACTGACAAGCCTATTTTACCAACTGTACATAACCCCAGTCCTGTGCAATCACTGACACAAGCACCCTCCACTACAACAACAGAAATACACCCAAACACACTCAAGGGCCACAAAATCCAGCAGCATCCATACCTTCCCCCACCCATCCACCCCTTTTCCCACCCCCTCATTTTGGTGCCACCTTACCAATTAACCAAATTTCTATATCTAGCCTAAGAACCATTTTCCCCGCAATTCCCACTGTTTATAGATAATATCACCAAGGGGTTTTCTATACAATATGTAAACAACTGGTCAGGCATTGAACCTGTGAAATTGTTACTGCTAAATTACACATACAAGCCAGAGGTAGAAAGAGCACATCAACCTAGCTAACAAACAAGTCAGTCACAACACAAAAAATAAACCAAAGGAAAGTAAACAGGCAATTAAAACCACCAACTAGCCTATCAAGTACATAGTTGCACAGCACCAAGTGGAGCAACGGGAAAAAGAAGGGATGGAAACCATACTCCTCAAAAAAAAATGCAGTACAAGATTCTATGGAAAATGAAGAAAATGAATACCCAGTACCTGACCCCAAGAAACCAATGGTAAATATCACTAAGGAACCCACAAAAAAGTAAGTGACACCCACAAAAAACCCTCAAAGAGGAAATCTTGGAAAAAATCACTGAGAAATACATGGAGACGGTACTAGACATAGTTAAACAGAATGTATAAAATGCACTCAAGAAATTTCAATACACACAAAAAAATAAAGAACATGAGAAGACATTGAAACAAATAAAGGAACTCAGAGAGGACTTCAACAAACACCAAAGTGAGACAAAGGACATGATAAAAAAAGAGATATATGAATTAAAGATGATAACACAAAATATAAAAGAGGAGTTGAACAAAGATACAGAAAACTCAATATTGTGAAAATGGATATACTACCAACACCAATCTACTTGGTGTTCAATGCAATCCCCATCAAAATTCCAATGACATTCATCACAGACATTGAAAAATCTACCCTGAAGTTTATTTGGAAACACAAAAAACTGTGACTAGCCAAGGCAATACTGAGCGAAAAAAACAAGGCTGGAAGTGTCACAATACCTGATTTCAAATTATGCTACAGAGCCACAGCAATAAAAGCTGCATGGCACTAGCACAAAAACAGATATGAAGACCAGTGGAACAGAAAAGAGAATGTGGATATGAATCCACACAGCAATCCCCACTTTATTTTTGACAAAGGTGCCAAAAAAGTACAATGGAGAAAAGACAGATTCTTCAACAAATGTTGCTGGGAAAAGTGGTTATCTTTTTTCTTGTGTTTTGGTTTTTGGTGGGATTTGGGATTGCTCTCAGGAAAAGTGGTTATCTACCTGCAAAAACCTGAATCTAGGTCCATGCCTGTCACCCTGTACTATTGTCAACACAACGTGATTAAGGACCTTAGTATCAGACCTGAAACCTTGCAGTTAGTACACAAAAGAGCAGGGAATACACTGGAAGCCATAGGTATAGGCAAGGAATTCCTCAGTTGAACTCCAGGAGCCTAGCAACTAAGGGAAAGAACGGACAAATGGGACAACATGAAATTAAAAAGCTTCTGAACAACAAAAGAAATGGTCATTAAATTGAGGAGACTACCCACATGGAAGGAGAAAAATCTTTGCTACCTATACATCAGACAAAGGACTGGTAACCAGAATATACAGGGATCCCACTCAAAAAACTAAAATCCCCCCAAATCAATGAACCAGTAAAGAAGCGGGCAACTGAATTAATAGAACTTTTTCAAATGAAGAAATCCAAATGGCCAAAAAACACATGAAAAAATGCTCACCATCCCTGGCCATAAAGGAATTGCAAATCAAAACCACACTAAGATTCTACCTCACTCCTGTTAAAATAGTAAGCATCAAGATCACCACCACCAACAACTGTTAGCAAGGATGTTGGAAAAAGGTGCACTTATACACTGATGGTAGGAATGTAAGCTACTACAACCTCTTTGGAAAACAGTATGCAGTCTTCTTAAAAAACTAAACAAAGATCTGCCATATGATCCAGGAATACCACTCCTAGGGATGTAACCAAAGGAATGCGAATCAGATTATTACAAAGGCATCTGCACACCCATGTTTATTGAAACACTATTCACATTAGCCAAGTTATGGATATAGCCAAGATGCCCCACTATTGATGAATGGATTGAGAAAATGTGGTATTTATACACAATGGAATTTTATTTAGCCACAAAGAAGAAGGAAATCTTGTCATTCACAAGTAAATGGATGGAACTGGAAAACATCATCTCAAGAAAAGTTAGCCTGGCTCAGAAGCCCAAAATTCACATTCTCCCTCATATGCTGATTATAGACCTAAAACAAATGCAGTAATATTATTGGACATGGGTCACACACTAAGGGAAGACTATGCATGGAGGAATAGGGAAAGGAAAGGAAACCAAACACTTGAGTGTGGTCGATGTGCTCCCTGTAGAGGAGTGAATATAGTAATCTTAATCTGACAGAGGCCTCTATGGGAAGGGGACTAAGAAGTAGTGAAAAGGTTTGGTAGAGATGAACCAATGTGGGTTGTAATACACATGTGCATGGAAGCAATGCTTGGAATCTCTCTGTATAGCTATCTTTATCTCAAATTAGCAAAAATGCTATGTCTTTCTCATTATCTTTTATGTTTTCTCTTCAACAAAATCGGAGAACAGGAGGGTGGAACAGGTTTGGCCAGGAATTTGGGGGGAAGGAGCCCAAACAATGTATATACATGTGAGTAAATATAAAAACAATAAAATAAAAAGCAAAAACATCAATAAAATTTATAAACTTTTGGACAAGCTAATGAAGAATTAAAGGCACAACTATTCATGTCAATAGTGAAACAAATGCTATCACTACTGATAACTCAGAGATTAAAAGGATGGAAAGTAGTATTATGAACAACTCTATGCATAGTACTTTGATAATGAAGGTAAAGTGAACCAATTATTGAAGAACAATTAAGCAAAACTCAAAGAAATAATAGTCTGAGTTGTTCTATGCATATTAAAGAAATTGAATAATAATAATTTTGCAAAACAGAAATTCCAGTTATGTATGATTTCACTGGTGAATTCAACCCCAATATTTAAAGAACAAATTATATAAATTCTTTACAATCTATTCCTGAAAATAGACCCAGTGAATCATTTCCTTACTCATCTTTGAGGATATCATTCAAAGTTGAAACTTGACAAAGACATTGTATGACACAGAAACTATGGATATAGCTCTCATAAACATAAATGCAAAATTCCTAAATAAATAATATTAAATCAAATCCAGCAACATAAAAACTGCATTTATAAATATGCACAATTATATTGAAAATTTTAAAGAAATTATTCACTATACCCATTTGGAAATTATTCCTCATGTGTATAGCAGATTCACAATTCAAAAATCAATTGTCCTCCATCACATCAATAAACAAAAGGAAAAACAATCATATGATAACATCAATAGACACAGAAAATGTCACAGAATTCAAAAGTAGCTAGCATTTGTTGCCCTTAACGCAGAGAAACTAAAGCAGATACCTTAAAGCAACTGAGGCCAATAGGAAAAGGGGAACAGGTACTAGAGAAAAGGTTAGATCAAAAAGAATTAACCTAGAAGGTAACACCCACGCACAGGAAATCAATGTGAGTCAATGCCCTGTATAGCTATCCTTATCTCAACCAGCAAAAACCCTTGTTCCTTCCTATTATTGCTTATACTCTCTCTACAACAAAATTAGAAATAAGGGCAAAATAGTTTCTGCTGGGTATTGAGGGGGGGAAGAGGGAGGGGGCGGAGTGGGTGGTAAGGGAGGGGTTGGGGGCAGGGGGGAGAAATGAACCAAGCCTTGTATGCACATATGAATAATAAAAGAAAAATGAAAAAAAAAAAAACAAAATCCTTTTACTTTACAAGCTCATCCAGAGAATTATAGGGTGGGAGCAGTAGAGAGGAAGAGGGAAGACAGTCGCCAGAGGCAGCTGTGTCAGGACAGGGACTGCCTGCCTGCCTGGATTGTGAAAGTGATAGATGCTGACTTAGCCTGATCCTTTCTTGCTACAGCTTCACCTTCCCAACTCCCCCCAGGTTAGAGGGTGGCTGGGCTGTGGCTACTCAGATAGCTCTCATCTCCTGCCACAAATCCCTGGCCCTAAACAGTACAGAGCAGAAGACAGGAGCAGCAGTAGGTGAGGAAGAAGATGGTAGGATGGCTGCCAGTCTGTGTGGTGGACTGTGGCACCATATATCCAAAGATAGGACATGCTGGAAATACAAAACCACAGTTCATCATCCCATCCTGTATTGCTGTTAGGGGCTCAGCAAAAGTACATGATCAAGCTCAAAGGAGGGTAATGAAAAGGTGTTGATTACCTAGACTTTTTGATTGGTGATAAAGCAATAGAAAAACCTACACATGCAATGAAGTGGCCAATCTGCAGTGGTAGAGTTGAAGATTGGTCTTGATGGAAAGGTTTATGGAGCAAGTATTCTTTAAGTATTTAAGGGTTGAACCTGAAGACCATTATTTTCTTTTGACTGAAACTCCACTGAATGCTCCAGGAAACAGAGAATAAACTGCTGAAATAGTGTTTGAGTCCTTCAATATTCCTGACTTGTACATTCCTGTGCAGGCTGTTCTTGCCTTAGCTGCATCCCCCACCTCAAGAAAAGTAGGGGAGTGGATATTGACTGCAGCGATGGTAGCACTCATGTTATTCCTGTGGCTGAAGGGTATGTGATTAGCAGGTATATTAAATATATTCTAATTGCAGGATGAAATATAACATTATATTCAGCAACCGCTGAGAGACCAAGAAGGAAGTAGGAATCCATCCAGAACAATCCTTGGAAACAGCATAGGCAGCAAAGGAGTACTATAGTTATGTCTGACTAGATTTTGTAAAAGAATTTAACAAGTATGACATGATTGGGTCAAAGTGGATTAAACAGTATACTGGAACCAATGCTAGCTCAAAGAAAGCATTTTCCATTGATGTTGGTTATGAGAGATTGCTGGGACCTGAAATCTTTTTTCATCCAGACTTTACACAACCTATCTCAGAAGTTGTAGATGAAGTAATTCAGAACTGTCGTATTGGTGTAAAATGTCCTTTTTACAAGAATATTGTCCTCTCTGGCAGTTCAACCACGTTCAACAATTTTGAATGCTGCTTGCAAAGAGCTTTGAAAATGGTGAGGCTGAAATTAAGTGAGGAACTGAATGGATATCGACTAAAGCCAAAACCTATCTATATACAAGTTATTATACACCATATGCAGTTATATGCAACTTGGTTTGGAGGATCAATGGTGGCTTCCAGACCTGATTTCTACTAAATATGCAACACCAAAAGAGATTATGAAGAAATTAGATCTAGTATTTATCACCACAATCCAGTGTTTGGAGTTATGTCATCATAGTTATTGTGGTCCGGGAGATGGAAAATAAATAATCTTCCTGGTTACCTGCTTTGTCTGGATGACTGGTTTTAAGGTTTTAAACCTGAATTGAAATAGTAAGACTAACATGAGTATACAGGAATATTTTAATAAGTGTATCAACCTGCAGATGTAGAAGAGAGCCAAAATGATTGTATTTTTTTGGATTGAAAATTTGAATCTTATGTGTAAAAAAAGTGGGTTTTAGTTCTTTCTGTGCCCTGATATTTTGTATATTATTGAATAATCCAAGATTTGATGGAACTTATCAGTATATATATAGCTCTATAATGCTTGAATTGTACACTTGGAAGTGTGCAATGCAAAAGCTTGTTTGTATTTCATACTTCTTATACTTTGAGAAAAAAGGCCAAAGAAAAACTGTAGTACTTGAGGAAAAATGTGACTAAATAAAGAGTAATTTTTAAAGGTAGCCTCATAAGATGGCATACAGAATCATGGGATTCTAATTAGTATGCATTATTTCCATTCCCTTCCCCTTACCGTCCACCAATGGTTTTTCTTTGCAAATCCTTTCAGAACTAAGAATCTAGTAGCTAGGATTAACTTATGCCTGCTAGTGTTTTCTGATTACTTGCATTCTGTATCTTGATTTAAAAGAAAAAACAAGGCTGTTGGATCAGTATTGCACTTCTGTAGTCTCATTTCTTATTTAAAAAACAAATAAATAATAATTTGATCACAAAAACTGTTATAATTAAAGCTTAAAACAATTCTAACAAAGGCACAAAATTTCTTCAAAAAAACTCATCCAACTAGAAAAAGAGGGGGAAATTTCTGAAATTAATAAAGAATATCCACAAAACCCCTACAGTTTACATTATACTAAATTTACATTATACTGAAAGGTGGGAGATTAGATGCTTTCTCCTTACATTTGTAAATAAAGCAAGGATATCCTAATGAGATCATTCCCATTCAACATTGTACTGGAAGCCTTATCTAATGAAATAATACAATAAATAAACAAAATATATATGAATTAGAAATAATTTAATAAATATGTCTATTCCCACAAGACATATTTGTTTATTTAGAAAAATATAAAAAACATAAAATGTAATATTACCTAATTTCTATAAATAAAGTAGAAGAAAATTTAAGTGATTTTTAAAGACACAGCACCAAAAGCACAACCAATGAAAAAATTGATAGTTTAAACTTCATTACAATTAAAAACTTCTCATCTGTTAAACACAAATAAAGAGAATGAAACCCAAGCCAAATATCAGTAAATTTAAAAAATGGTTCTGGTAATTGAATTATATGCAAGTTATGTAAAAAATTCTGAATATTGAACAATAAGGACTCAAGAAACTGAATTAAATAATTGGTAAAAGATCTGAAAAGGCATATTACCAAATTAGATATACAAATGTCAAAAAAGCATATGTAAATTTTCTCAAGACCTTATTTCACTAGGATATTGGAAATGAAAATAACAATGAAACAGTACCAAAATCAGACAAGATTGGCTAAAATGAATTGATGAAGTTGTGGGGTAACTGGAACTCTCACTCTGTGCTGGTGGGAGGGTAAAAGAGGTTCTTTTCCTGAAGAATCATTGGCAGTTATTTACAGAGCAAAAAAAGTATTATAATACAACAATGGCCACCCTATGTATTTGACCAAAAGATTTGAAAATGTGCCCACACAAAATTTGCACAAGAATATTCAAAACAGTTTTATTTATGATGGTCAAGAATTGGAAAGTACCAAGATACTCTTCAATGGGTGAATGGATAAATAGTTCCTGGTACTTCTGTACAGTAAAATATTATGCAGAAATAAAAAAATGAATCATCAAGGAATGTTAACAATCAATGAAGTGCACTGACAGCATAAAGATAGGGAAAATATTTTCAAACTATTCACATGACAAAGTACTAATACCCATAATATAAAAAACACTCAAAAATTTAATTAAAAATTATACCATTTTTAAAAGGACAAATAGTCTGAGTAGACATTTATCAAAAGAAAAAATAAAAATGGCAAACAAATATACAAAAAATTATCAGTAATATGAGCTATCAGGCAAGTGGAAAAAATCAATGAGAAGATATTCTTATGCTATAGTAAGTATGGCTATTAGCAAACAGACAAAAAAAAATCCCAGCAAATGCTGGCAAAGTAAATGGAGATTTAAAAATCATATACATTGTTGGTGGAAATGTAAACTAACATAGTCAGTATAGAGAATAGTTTGTAGGTTTTTCATTAAGCTAAAAATAAATTTACCATATGGTTCAGCTGTTTCATTTCCATGAAATGAAATGAAAGCTATATACCAAAGAAATATCTACATGTTTATTGCAACATTATTCACACAAGCTAAGACATGAATTCAGCCAATAAATGAATGGATTAAAAAATATATATATATAATTGAATATTCTTTAACCATAAAGCAGAATAAAATCCTGTATTTCACACCAAAGTCTGTGGAACTGGAGGAAATGATGTTAACTGAAATAACCAAGGCACAGAAATACTAATAATACATATTCTCTCCCATTTGTAGGAGTTAAAAATATTAATAGTACTTTTGATTTTCATTCCCTTTATGGCCAAAGTTGCTAAGTATTTCTTCATATGTTTTTGGCCATTTGTACTTCTTCTTTTGAGAAGTGTCTGTTCAGTTCATTTGTCCATTTATTCAGTGGGTTGTTAATTCTTTGAAAAGTTAGTTTTTTGAGCTCCCTGTATATTCAGGTTATTAATTCGTTGTTAGATGTATATCTGGCAAAGATTTTCTCCCATTCTGTAAACTGGCTCTTCAGTCTGGTGACCATTTCCTTTGTTGTGCAGAAGCTTTTTAGTTTCATACAATCCCATTTGTCAATTCTTCCTCTTAATTGCTGAGCTATTGGAGTTCCATTCATAAAGTTATTACCTATGCCTATGTGGTCCAGTCTGTCCCCTATTTTTTCCTCCATTAATTTCACCATTTCTGATCTTACATTGAGATCTTTTTTTTCCTTTGTTGTTGTGCTAGATGGGGATATATTGTGGTATTAACACAGGTTCTTACAGTGAATCAAATATATCACACTTGAATTCACCTCCTGTACCATTCTTTATCCCCTCTCCCCTGATTTCTGGGATAGTTTCAACATGTTTCATTTTTGCATTTACATACATGTGTACACATATTTTGAGCTGTATTCACCCTTTTACCCTCTTTCCCCATCACCCCCCTTCCCACTGTATCAACACTCTCCGCATGGGCAGAACCTGTTCTGCCTCTTGTTCTCTGATTTTGTAGAAGAAAAAAGATAAAAAGAAAAACATGACATTTTAGCTTATTTGAGATAAATGTAGCTACATGAGGAGTTTCTTTGTGATATTTCCATGTATATTTGTATTATAACCCCAGCTGGTTTATCTCCTCTAATTTTCTTCATTCTGCCTCAGTCCCTTTCTTATGGTAGTTTCAGCTGGTTTAAGACTTCTATATTCATTCTTGTATAGAGAGTATATCAGCTGTATTCAAGTTCTTAGTTTCCATACTCCTCTCATGTGTGACCTCACCTTAGCGTGACCAGTGTTTCATAATATTGCTGCATTTGTATTAGGTCTATATTCCACATATGAGAGAGAACATGTGGCTTTTGGCCTTCTGAGCCTAGTTAACTTCATGTAAGATGATCTCCAGTTCCATTCATTTATCTGCCAATAACAAATTTCATTAGTTTTAGTGGCTGAGTAAAATTCCATTGTATGGTAGCAGGGAAAAAAGAAGTTTAATCTATTTTGAATTGATTCTACTAAAGGTGAGAGACTGGGACTTAGTTTCAGTCTTCTGCAGGTGGAAGTCATTTTCCCAGCACCATTTATTGAAGAGGTTGTCTTTTCTCCAACATATATTTTGCACACCTTTGTCAAAAATCAGATGGCTGTAGTTGTGTGGGTTTGTGTAGGGGTTTTCTATTCTATTCCATTGGTCTTCATGTCTGTTTCTGTGGCAGTACCATGCTGTTTTATTACTATGGCTCTGTACTATAGTTTGAAGTCAGGTATTGTGATACCTTTTTTGGCTCAGGATTGCTTTAGCTCTTTAAGGTCTTTTGTGCTTCCATATGAAGTTTTAACATTGTCTTTTCTATCTCAGTGAAGAATGTCATTAGAACTTTGATATTGAGTTCATTAAACATATAGATTGCTTTTGGTAGCATAGTCATTTTCACAATATTGATTCTGCCAATCCATAAGCATGGGATGTCCTTCCATCTTGTGATATCTTCATTAATTTCTTTCTTTAGTGACTTGTAATTTTCATTGTATAAGTCAGTCACCTCCTCCATTAAATTTTATCCTAGGTATTTCAATTTTTGAAGCTATTGTGAATGATATTGTTTTCATGATTTCTTTCTCAGACTGACCAGTTTATGTGTAGAAATTCTACTGATTTTCATGCATTGACTTTGTATCCTCCTACTTTGCTGAAAGTGTTTATGAGAGCAAAGAGTTTTTTGGTTGAGGTTTTAGGATTTTTCAGGTATAAGATCATATCATCTGCAAATAGGGACAATTTGACTTCTTCCTTCCCTATTTGAATCCCTTGTATTTCTTTCTCCTATCTTATTTCTCTGGCTAGAAATTCCAGCACTATGTGGAGAATTGAATAAAAGTGGGGAGTGTGAAAACCCTTGCCTTGTTCCTGATTTTAGAGGAAATGGTGTCAGTTTTTCTCCATTAAATATGATGTTGGCTATACGTTTGTCATATATAGCCTTTATAATGTTGAGCAATGTGCCTTCTACTCTTAGTTTCTTCAGTTTTCATCCTGAAGGGATGTTGAATTTTGTCCAATTTTTTTCTGCACCTATTGATATGATGATGTGTTTTTTGCCCTTGATTTTGTTTACGTGTTGAGATTCTACCTCACCCCAGTCAAAATGGCTATCATCAATAACATAAACAACAACAAATGTTGATGAGTATGTGGGGGAAAAGTGACACTTCCACACTGTTGGTGGGAATGTAAATTTTCACTATGGAAAGCAATATGGAGGTCTCTCAAAAATCTAAAAATAAAGCTATCATAAGATCCAGTAATACCACTCCTACACATTTATATCCAAAGGCATGGTCTCCAGGATGTGATATAGCCTCTTGCACACCCATGTTTATTATAGCACTATTTACAAAAACCAAGCTTTAGAAGCAGCTCAGATGGCCCACAATTTATTAGTGGATTAAGAAAACGTGATTATATACACAATGGAGTTTTATTCAGCCATAAAGAAGTACAACATTATGCTGCTTTTATTTAAATGGATGGAACTATAGAACTTCATGTTAAGCGAAGTAAGCCAGGCTCAAAAAGTCAAAGGCTGCATGTTTTCCCTCATATGTAGAAGCTAGACTTATAAGTTAAATGTATATATAGGTACATATATGATCATATATATATGCATACATATATATATGTGAGAGAGAGAACATAATTGTATTAGTGTCTGTCTGAGGAGACTATGGACGGCAGGAGAGGTAAAGAAAATGTTAGAGAATGAAAAATATTGAAACAACCCATCAGTATATGAATATAATATAATACACTGTATTGTAAGTTGTTAAATATTAGGTGAGCATGGTGATAGAAAATGATAAATAAAAAGGGGGGTTAATTTGATTAAAGCATGATATAGACAGGCCTGAAGTGCCAAGGTGAAACCCCTCTGAGCTCTCAGTATACACTTAAAAAATGAAGGGCAGGGGTTAAAATAGGTCTTTCCAAGGATGAGTACCAGTGGAAATTGGGTGGGCACAAGGAAAGGAGTAATAAGGGTGAGTATGGTGGATGAATATTTTATCCATATATGAAAATAGAAGAATGAAACTTGTTGAAATTGTTCTAAGAAGTTGGGGGTAGGGGAAGAGGGAAAATGATGGAAAGGATAAATTTAAGATGTATTTAAGTACATATGTAAATATCACAGTGTATCCTCCTGTATAACTATTATATGGTAATAAAATTATTTGAAAAAGCAAATTAATAATGTTTTCTAGAGGTTCAGAGGAATAGAAGGAGGGACACAGAGGGAGGGAGAAAATGGTTAGCACAACACAGTTAGGTAGACAAAATAATTTCTAGTGTTCCAACACATTGAGTGTAAATATAGTGAATATGATACACTGATGTTATATTTTATGAATAATTAAAAGAAGGATCGGATAGACTCCAAACATAAAGAAATGATAAGGAGATGGAAATTAACCTGATTTGACTAGCATACTCCGTACAAGTGTTCACATAGTACCCATAAATATATACAATTATTACACTTTAATAAGAGTGATAGAATATAAATAAAATACTTCTAGATACTAGAACAATATTTTCTGCTAATAATGTTATGATTTTGCTTTTATGTCCAATGCAGTGTCCATTATTTACTTCTAAATGAACAGCTAATTGCCCCAAAACATTTTTTAAATGTCTTTTCCTTGCCTTACAGATTTCAAATGCTTCATTTATCTTATAAGCCCTCATTTATACAGCATTCTGACTTATTCATTCAGTTTCACTAACTTTAATCTATTCATACCAGATAGTGTAAACCAATAGAGCTTTATATTATGTTTTGATATATGGAATGGCAAACACACTCATTGTTCAATTTCCAAACATTTTCAGCAATTTTTGCATAAATGTATTTCTAACAGAACTTTATTATTACTGGGTCAAATTCTAAATAATGCAATTCAGTTTAGATTAATTTAGACAAATTTTACTTTTAAATAAAATTTATTTTCCTCATGAAGTGTATGTCATGTCTCTCTTCTGATATTTTTTTCTATTCTTCAGTAAAAGTGATTTTTTTCATTTACAACTAAATTCATGGCTACATTAGTTTTTATTTTTAGTGTTAAGGAAAATGTATCCTTTTGAAAATAATCATACTTTAATATTAATTTTGCTTCAATTATATATTCTTCAATGTGACCAGCTTACTGACATCTCATAGAATTTCATATAGCTATAATCATATGATTTCCTTAGGGTCCTGTGTACCAATAAATACCATGTGATAATGTAACTGAAAATTAAAGTGAAAAACATTTACTGTTAAGTTGAGACTGCTATCAGTAGTCAAATATCTATCAGAATATTCCTGAGAACCAGAAAGCACAGCAGATATGATTAGGTGCCAGCAAGAAAAATAATTTCTATTAGTCATCCAGATCATATTAAAAAGCAGTAAATTGATTATCTGAATGTTCATTTTTGACTTCCTGATTAATAACCAAACAAACCCTCTAATTATTCATGAAATATGTTTTCTAAAAATGTATAATTATATGTGAACTTTAGCAAGGTACTTACCTGGGAACAATGAGAAAGGGGAATCTGTCCATGATATCTTTGACTATCTGTTATCTGCTTTAAAATGGAAGACTGGACAATGGCTATTAGAATATGCAATGTTTTCTTGACTTTTAGAGAGACATTAAAAATAAAGTGTCTGAATCTAATACAAATAAATTTTAAAATGAGCCATATACAAATGTTGAGCCTTAAGATCAAATCTCAGTACCACAAAAAAAGATCCATCATGCCATATGGAGGAATCTTAAATGCAAATAGCTAAGTTAAAGAAGCTGGTCTGAAAATAATTACATACTGAGTGACTACAGCTATATAACATTCTGTAAAATGTTAAGCTATAGAATCAATAAAAATATTAATGGTTAGTAGAAGTCAAAAGGAAATGGTCGGGTGATAAGAAGTGGAATATAGGGTAATTTTAGCATATTGATAATACCCTATGTGATATTATGCTAGTAGATACATGGCTTTATGTATTTGGCAAAGCCAACAGAATCATATAAAGAAAATCTCTCGTGTAAAGTATGAGCTTTCATTAATAATAATGAACTAATAATGCTTCATTGATTGTAACAAATAAACCACATTAATACAAGTTGTTGATAATAGCAGTGACTATAGGGATAGATGGGGAAGAGAGAAGAAAGAGTATTTAAGAACTCTGAACACTCAAATTTTCTGTAAACCTAAAAATTCTCTTAAAATGTATACATTTATAAAAGAATATTTAAAAACAACTAATGATATCTAGGGGAAAACTATTCCCTTAGCCACTTATGTTAAATGATACTTCAAAACAAACGGTTCAAAAAATAACACAGAAATTACAATATTAACATTAAATAAAACTGTTTTCAAAGGCCAGAGAATTACATAGGAATGCAGGTTTAATTAATAATAATGAAGTATTAATTCTTCAATAAAAATAAAATTGTAATAAACCCATATGAGAAAAAATAATTACATGACAACATATAAATAAATTACAGTGAAATATGAGAAGGAATTTTAAAAAGTAAACAAGGTTTGTAGTACTTTTGTGATTATTCAAGTCATTAGTTTCTTGGGGCTGCTATTGCAACATAAAACTGGATAGATTATGAACAACCAAAAAATAGTTTCTGCAGTTCTGGAGGCTGTAAATCCAAGAAAAATGTACCAGTAGATCAAGTATCATGGGAAGAACTGCTTCTAGTTTTGCAGATGGCCATTCTTTCCTTGTATCCTCACCTGTAGATGAGAACACTATGATTGTATAGGCACTATACAATCATGAGAGGCCCATCCCCTGACTTAATTACCTCCCAAAAGCTAGACCACCTAATGCCCCCATATTGGGAATTAGGATTATGGCATATATAATTTTTAAATTACTACAAATCTTCAGTCTATAACAAGAGCCAAATATGAAAATAATCCAGTGTTTCAAAGAAGAAACTTTTAGACTGGTGGAGTGGCTCAAGCAGTAAAACACCTACCTAGTAAATGTGAGGCCCTGAGTTCAAACCCCAATGCTGCCAAAAAAAGTTTCATTTTCTCATGTCAGCTAAAAAGAATTTGATACATATATTAGACCAACCAAATTCAATTTATTTATCCAGGTCTCCATCTTTACTAAAATCTTGCCTATTAGGTTTTTAATTTTCTACTTAGTGCTTTTTGTTTCTGTATTTTGATGTTTTATTACTTCCTACATAGGGATTCATGAATCTGTGATATCATAATGATAATGAATTTCTATCATAAGTTACACTTTCAATGAACTATTTTGTATTTATTTTTATGTGCACATGAATTTAAATACTGATTGTAAAAAGGGGAGGGGAGAGTAATTAAAGAAATAATAGAGGAGGTGAAATTGTTCAAAGTGCACTACATGCATCTTCAGAATTTTCACAATAAAATCCCCTGGACTATTAATATATGCTAATAAATGCCAATTCTTAAAAATACAGAAAGCTGTAGAAGATGGTAATTTAATATCTTTTCAAAAATGTTTTTATATATTGTTATTTTTATTATTCATTTATTCACATGTGTGTACGTTGTTTTGGTTATTTCTCCATGGCTCTGCCTTCCTGTCTTAACATGTGATATCTTCCCCTTGTATGTGCTGTTGCCATGCTACCAACAACTGTGAAGTGATGCAGCTGGGGTAAGCCCATTCACACCCTATGCCATGCTGTCTAGCCTTTTAGTCTAAAAAAATGGAGCTAAATAAACCTCTTTTCCTGAGAAAAGTACCTGGAAAGATGACAAAATTGAGGTGCCCATTACTCACATTTTCCTCTATGAATAAGAACCAGAACAACAAATAAATAGCTGCATCTCAAAGCAAATAACACTGGAATCTAGTAAGGGAGAACCAGGAATCCTGTATGATGCAGAATCCTGGGACTGTGACATAGAGAGTAGAATAAAGCAGACTGGAAACTGCAACTTTCATTCCCCAGTTATATTTCAGGAGAAAGGATATGTGGGAGTTCCAGTGGCCCCCATCATTGCAGATATTGGCAGCCCTTCTGGGGACACCAGCAGTGGTAGCAACAGGAGTGATTTACAGTCATTACAAGATTGGAGCCCAGATAAGGGAGCTACAAGAAATCTGGGCCATAGCTTTGGTTCAGAAAAAGAAATTGCATTGTGTCTCCTCCCAGTTCCCAAAGTTCATGCCTCTGCAGCATAGGCTACATATTGGGAACAGAGCCACACTGATTCCAGCCATGGACCCTGTACTGCCACTGGACCTGAGGTTAAGGAGACAGCCTGAGCCAACATTGTAATCTGTCCAGGTCACATAGTTGGTGGGGCTGCTGTCCTACTTATTCTAAGCTGTGTATTTAGCTAAGCTGTGTATTTGGCCAAGCTGCCTCTGGTCCTTAGGATGTGTGTTCTTGCAATTATCTCACCACTGCCACTGTAGATAACCCCATATAACCTTAGCCACAGCTGTGCACATGTTTGTGCTGATGCTGCTAAGGAAACATCAATTGCACAACACATTCTCAGTGCCACTACTTTCATTCTCAGATTGGCCACATAGTGGGCACTGCATTCCTACTACTGTGTGTATTGTACCTGTGTAGACTGCTATAGTACCCACTCCATTTGGCAGTAGGGTCAGAGAAAGACTTCATTTCCAGAACAGCTCTCTAACCCAGCTGCCAAATACACCATACCCAAAACCATTGATTATAGATGAAGAAGTTGCAGGGAGACTATTTTACAGCAACTGACTGAAACCGTAGCTGGTATTGCTTATGAAACTGATAATCAAAGGCACACATTCAGTAGAAAGTCATTTAGGACAAAACCACTTTCTAAAATTGGTACAAACAACTGAGGCAACAGGTGCATAAACCTTAATGTAGAGTCACAAGAAGTGCATAAAGGCAAGGCAACATGATGTCTCCAAAGGAACACAATACCTACTATCAAAAGACTTCATCAAAGAAAAGGTTATTAATGAAAGGCCCAACTAAAAAGGCAAGAAGAGCCAGGCACTGGTGGTTCATGCCTATAATCCTTGCTACTCAGGAGGCAGAGACCAGGAAGATCATAGTTCAAAGCCAGCCTGGGCAAATAGTTCTGTGAAACCCTATCCCCCCCCAAAAAAAACAACCTTTGCAAAAAAGGGCTGGCAGAGTGGCTCAAGTTATCAGCCCGGAGTACAAGCCCCAGTATCACAAAAAATAGTAAGAACAAACAAAGGGCACAAGTAGTATAAGGAAAGACATAGCAAGGTCAAAGCAGAAACAAATGAAAGAAAATTAAAAAATGCAAAAGACCAAGGAAACAAACAACTGGTTTCCTGAAGCTATAAACAGAAACAAAAAGCATTACTTAGACTAATGGATAAAAAGAGAGAAGACTCAAAATCAGAGATGAAGAAGGAGATATCAACTGTTATTACAGAAATACAAAAGATCATTATGGACTAGTATGAACAAATATACATCAAATATAGGGAGACCTAAAAGAAATGTATGAATTTTTAAAACAAATATAACCTACCCAAAACTTACCATGCATATGTAGAGAATGTGGAGTGTTAAATTAAAAAAGTAACATGATTGAATCAATAATAAAACTTCTCCAACAAAGAAAAGCCCAAAATCAGAAGGTTTTACTGATAAATTATGCTAAACCTTTAAAGTACAACTAACATCAATTCTACTGAAACTATTCCAAAGACTTGAAAGGTAGGGAATCATTCCAAACTCAATCTAAAATTCATCATTACTCTTATACCTAAATGAAAAAGTCATAAAATAGAAGAAAACGATATTCCTAATGAACATTGATATAAAATTTCTCAACACAATATTTGCAAACCAAATCCAACTGTGTATCAAAAAGGTCACTTAAATGTAATGCATCACATCAGAAGAATGAAAGATAAAATAGCATGATCATCTCAATATTCACATAAAAAGTAACAAATTCAACATCCCTTCATGATAAAAACTCTGAAAAAATAAGATGTAGAAAGATCATACCTCTAAAGGTTGTGTGTTGCAAACTCACAACTGAATGGAGAAGAACAGAAAGCATTTTCTTTAAGATATTGAATGAGACTGGAATGTTCACTCTCACTGCCACTTATTTAGAACCTTACTGGAAACTTTACCCACAGCAATAAAGCAAGAGAAAAAAAGAGAGGAAGAAAATTATCCCAATTTAGAGATTATGTGATTTTATGTATAAAAACCTTAAAGATTCCAAAAGGAGACTATTGATAAACGAATTCAATAAAATTGAGTCACAAAAATCAACATACAAAAATCAGCAGCATTTTTGTATATTAGTAATGAATTTATAGAGAAAGAAATTATGCAAACAATACAAGTCACTATAGCTATAAAATACCTAGGAATAAAATTAACCAAGAAAGTGGAATACCTTCATAATAAAAATTATAAAATAGTGATAAACTGAAGAAGACAAAAAAGATAAAGACTTGCTTGTTGACTAGAAGAATTAATACTGATATAATGTCCCTGCTATCTATTCAATGAAATCTCAGTCAAATTAACAGAAAAAAATTTCAGAGCTAGAAAAAAATTCTAAAGTTAATATGGAAGAACAAAGTATACTGAATAGCCAAGGCATACCGAAAAAAGTACAAACTTGAAGTATAAAGTCTACAGCTAAGTGATATTCAACAAAGGAAATCAGAACCTCTTTAATAAATGGCACTGAGAGAACTGGACATCATTATGCAGAAAATTGAAACTTGACCCCTATTCCTTGTGGAGAGTGGATTATGAGAAGCCTATGAAAAGTGGACATAAGCAAGGCAAGGTGCAGCTCAACTGCTTTTTCCCAAGATGTTTATCTGTAAGCAGAGATTAGCACAGCCCCTGGCCACAGAAGGGGAAGATGCAGAACAGCTGCTTCTAAGTTGTTTACATTCAGAGAAGCAGGAACTGCAGGTTTCTCCTATTACAATGTCATGTCCCTCCATGAGAACCACTGCTCCACCTTTTTTTTCCACTGGGTATAAAAGACTCTCTGAAAGAGGATGGAGGCTTTTTGCTTTTGG
Source organism: Castor canadensis (assembly GCF_047511655.1). Lineage (NCBI taxonomy): Eukaryota > Metazoa > Chordata > Mammalia > Rodentia > Castoridae > Castor > Castor canadensis. The sequence goes on along the minus strand of NC_133405.1, from coordinate 73,110,906 downwards.
TTTTCTGATGGGGAAGGCTTTTTGGATGTGGGAGGCTTTTGAAAGGGAAAATTGCTGGAGGGAGATTGCTGAAGGGGGAAATGAATGGCTGAAGGGAAATTGCTGAAGGAGAAGAATTGCTGAAGGAGAATTGCTAAAGGGGAATTACTAGCAAGTCTGAGGGCTGAAACTTTAAAAAAGCTAAAGAGAGAACATAGGACAGTGTGAGTCTGCACCAAGAACTTTATACATAGGCCTTAGAAAAGCTAAGCTAAAGAAAAGCTAAAGAGAACAGTGCAAGTCTAAAGACAGGGACTTTAAGAGTTATACATATGCAGTTTGCAGGGACTTTAAGAGTTATGCATATGCAGTTTGTAGGCATGGGTGTTGTTTGTATGTCTGAGCACCAAGGCTTTAAGAAAGCTAAAGAGAACATGGGACAGTGCAAGTCTGGGGTCAAAGGCTTTAAGAGAGAATACGCTAAAGAACAGATAAGGGAAAACATGGGACAGAGCGAGTCTAAGGAAAGAGGTTTAAAAGAACAGAAAAGAAGACTTTAAAAGCAAAGTTTTAAGGAAAGACTTTAGAAGCAAGGATTTAAAAAACTGTAAAGGAGTAAGGCTTTAAAGAATAAAGACAGAGAAAAGAAGCAGAGTAAAGAGATGAGATTAATAGAGATAAAGAAGCAGTGAGGGTTGGGCATCTCCACCCAAGTGCCCTACACACCTGATCCCACTTTCTGTCTGTCTGCCTATCATTGTCCTTTCTGCATCTCTAGTTGCCCAGTTAGGTTTGGTAATAACCAGGAGCAAGAAAAAGCTACCTCCAATAAAGGAGCGAGAGAAAAAAGCTAGCTCCAATTCCTCACCATGTACAAAAACTCAACTCATATTGATCAAAGACCTAAATGTAAGCCATAAAAATGTGACACTACAGAATGAAAACTTAGGGAAAATAGTTTAAGACGTTAATATAGGCAATAACTTATTTGGCTAAGTCCTGAAAGCCCAGGCAACAAAAACAAAACTACACCAGTGGGATCATAACAAACGAAAAACCTTCTACAAATCAAAGACAATAATCAAGAATGCAGAGGCAACATCAGGATAGGAGAAAAAATTTGCCATGTAAAATAGGATTAATACCTAGAATTCAAAAAAGGACTTAAAAAATCCTTAAGAACAACAACAAAAACCAAACAATCTAATTTAAAAATGGGAAATTATCTGAGTAGACATTTATCAAAAGCAGAAATACGAATGACTAATGAATTTATGAAATTCACTATAATCAGCCTCAGGGAAATACAAGTCAAAACTGCATTAAGGCCAGGGGCATGTCTGTAATCCCAGCCTTCAGGAGGCTTAGGCTGGAAGATCAAGAGCTGGAGGCTAGGCTGAACTACATAGAGCAAGATCCAGTTACCCACAAAAACCTACAATGAAATATCATCTCACTCTAGTTAGAATGACTATTATCAAAAATACAAACCACAAATGTTACCAAAGATGTGGAGAAAAACAATCTCTTAAACACTGTTGGTGGAAATAAAAATTAATAGAACCATTATAAAGATTCATCAAAAATCTAAAAATAGATGTATTATACAATTCAGGTATTTCTCCTCTGAAAATATATCAAAATAAAGTGAAATCAACATATCAAAGAGATAACTGCATTTCCATGTTTGTTATGGCACTGTTACCAATAGCCAACATAGGGTATACAATAACCAATATGGGGATACCTATAAATGGTGAATGAATTACAGAATGTGGTGCATATGCACAATGGACTACTATACAGAAAAAAAGTAAAAGTGAAATCCTGTCACTTGCATCAAATGATGAAACTAGAGGATGTTATATTTACTGAAAAAAGAAAGGCACAGAATGACAAAAATTGCATTTTTCCTCATTTATGGAAGCTATAAAGTGAATTTGAATGTAGAATATGATTACTAGAGGCCAGAAAGGAGCAGAGGGAAGAGAGATTCAATAAAGTGTGCCTAAACATAGATAGAAAGAATAAGTTCTGGTATAATTAGCACAGTAGGATGATTTTAATTTGCAATAATTACATATTTTATGAAGATCTAGAAGTTAGGAACTCAAAGAGTCCAAATATAAAGAAATGATTAAAAACGAGGAAATGCTAATTACTCTGATTGTTCAATGCACATACTATGAATGTGTGCAAATAAGCTGTAACATTAATATGCACAATTATTAGACATCTATGAAAAATAGAATAAAAATTTTAAAAGCCCCTTTTTAAATTACTTAACCACAGGTATTCCATTAATGAAGAACAAACCAATTTAATACTCTACAGTCCACTGTCTGCCCAGCAATCAGAACACACTTAAAAAACATACTTTGGGTCACATATCTTCCCAGCTTAAACATCTCAATGGATACTTATGACTTTCATATTATAATCCAAAGTCTTTGCCATGCCCTTAAAAGTTAAGATTTTTTTATTTGCTCAAATTTCATCTCTTAGTCATAGGACCAATTGCTGGATCTCGTACAGGATGCACTGATTTCTGCCTCAGGCATTTATATTTGCTGTTATGTCTGAGTGGAAATGTCTACCTACTGTATCTTGAGTATAATAGCATTTAATTACTGTTTTTGAATAAATTACTACATTAAACTATGTAAATATTGCATTTACAAGTTGACATTGTATTCAGATATTTTTCACTTGATTTAAGTATCTGTTGAATACCTGTTATAAAAATGAAAAACTAGTATTCTCATACCTTTCTTTCAAATTTTTCCCATCCCTTCCAATTTGTATTACCACATAGTACTAATGTACAAGTACATAATATTAACATCCTGTTCTGAAACCATAATCCTGTGGCTTTTAAGGCCTATGATTTGTTCAGCCCATACATGGGAAAATAGTCTTTATACTGCATTTTATACAGATTGAAAGTTTGTGACAACCTTTTGTCAAGTAATTCTACCAGTGCCATGTTTCTAATAACATGTACTCATTTCATGTCTCTGTTTCACCTTTGTTAATTTTCACGATATTTCAAAATTTATTATTACATCTGCTTTGTGATTTTTGATAATTTTTTGTGCTCTCACAAATTGCACATATCTAAGATGGCAAATTCGTGTGTCTGACTGCTCCACGAAGTATTGTTCCCTTAGCTCTTCTCCACTATAGGCATCCATATTCTCTGAGAAGCATCAGCATTAAAATTGGGCCAAATAATAACCCAACAATGGTCTCTAAGTGTTCAAGTGAAAGGAAGAGTTACATATCTCTCATTATAAATCAAAAGCAACAAATAATTAAGTTTAATAAAAAAAGAATGTTGAAAAGCTGAGATAGACTGAAAATTAGGCCTCTTGTGCCAAACAGCTAAATTGTGAATGCAAAGGAAAGTTCTTTAAAAAATCAAAATTGCTTCTCCAGTGAATGCACAAAGTATAAGAAAGTGAAACAACTTTATTGCTGATATTGAGAAAGTTTTAATGCAACAGATAAAAGATCAAACAAGCTACATCATTCCCTTAAGCCAAAACTTAATCCAGAGAAAGGTACTAATTCTCTTCACTTCTATGAATGTTGAGTGAAGTGAGGAAATTGCAGAAGAAAAAATTGAAAATAGCAGATGTTGGTTAATGAAGTTTAAGAAAACTGTCTCTGTAACATAAACATGCAAACTGAAGAATGATGGGATGATGGAGAAGCTGTAGCAAGTTATCCAGAAAATTTAACTAAGATAATTAATAAAAGTACACTAAACAACTTTCAATGTAGGTAAAACAGCTTTATATTGAAATAAGATGCCATGTAAGACTCTCATATCTGCCTTCAAAGCCTCAATGGAGAGGGTGATTCTTTTATCAAGGACTTGTACAGCTGGTAACTTTAAGTTGAAGCTTGTAGAACATTCTGATAACCTTAGGGTATTTGATAATTATAATAGATCTATTCTTCCTGTACTGTACAAATGGACAAACAAAACCTGGATGACAGTTTACCTATCTACAGTATGGTTTACTGAATAATATAAGCCTATTACTGAGATCTACTGGCAAGGAAAAAAAGATAACTTTCAAAATATTACTTTTTGTTGGCAAGACCCCTGATCACCCAAGAGCTCTAATGGTGAAGTTCAATGAGATTAATGTTGTTTTCATGGCTGCTACCACAGCATCTGTGTTAGTTAGCTTTCTAGCACTGTGACAAAATATTTGAGATAATCAACTTATAAAGAGGTATGATTTATTCTAAATCATGGCTTTGGAAGTTTCAGTCTATGGTTACTTGTCTCCATTGCTTTGGGCCTATGGCAAGGTAGAATATCATGGCAGGGAGCATGTGGCAAAGCAAAGCTACTCACCTCATGGTTGCTGAGAAGCAGAGAAAGAGAATGAACCAGGGTCCTAACATTCTCCTCAAGGACATTCCTCTAGTGACCTTACTTCTTTCTACTTGGCTCCAAAATCACCTCAATTACCACCTGATTGGTTAGCTCTATTAAGAACTCTAAAGAGGGAAAATCCTTCCCAAAATGTACATTTCCCAACTCAGTTTCCATTATCTGTTTTGAGAACTCCAACTATAAGCATCACCTCCTGATTGCCTGAACACTGCTCTTCAGGCAGCTCTTCAATGTACTGCACCTAAAGTGAACTTCTGTCTTGTGGTACATACACCTTTTCAATATTGTAAGCTAACACCAAATTATCTATTCCCACAAGGTAAAAATCAGGAGACACTTTCATCTCTATCTCCTTTTGTAACCATGCCCAATAGCCGACTAAGTGGCACAGTTACAGATATAGTAGACTCTGTTTTAGTTGTACAATCACCAAGTTTTTCAAGCTTTAAAATTTATACTCACACAATCATCAAGATCTTTAGTTGCAAAATCACTAAAATCCTAACCCACCTTCAATGAGATTTTCAATTGCACCATTACCAAAATCTCTAGTTCCCAAAACATTAAAAAGTTCATTTCCAAAATCATTAATATCGTCATCCTCACAAAACAACAATATCTTTCATTCGGTCATCAAAGCATTCACTTGTCTCTTAATTAAGACATTTGGATGTGCAGTCATCAAAATACTCAACTGGACAATCATCAAGAGATTCAGTTGAACATTCATCATTATATTCAGTTACAAGTTACAAAGGCCTTCAGTTGCATAATTAAAAGAACATTTGATTCCACCACAATGAACCCTAACTAATATGAAGTAATCAAAATCTTTCACCATACAATTATTATTTTCTTTTGTGGCATCACCCATATCATTTTCAAACCCTCAGGCTCTATCCAATATTCTAATCTCCACCAGCACCACCAGCTCCAGCCATCTCCATCAACATTACCAAGAAATATTAAAACAAGCAATGCTCTGATGGAAACAATAAAAATAGAGATTCTACCACCCACATTAAAGATCACTGAGTATCAAAATAAAAATGGAGAATCCTGAAAATGAGACAAATTGTGTTCTAAAGCTTTGTAAATCTATGGGAAATAGATCTAGTAAAGCAGAAAGTGAGGCTGATTGAATGGATGAAATCAAATAAATCTAAATAAAGTAAAGTAATTGTCCATCACCTTAATTCTCTGATAGTTATTTTAGTGTTTTGCCTTTCTTTTTAAAAATCAACCATTATTTCTCCATTTTTACAAAAATACCGTCAGCACATATTTTATGATTTTCTTAAATGATATGATTTTTAAATTTTTTATTACAGTATATTTATTATACAATTCTGATTAGGCTTATATTTTACATTAGTTACATTTCCCCTATAATCTGTCCCTTCAATCCCCTCCCACCTCACTTTAAAACAATTGCAAGAGGTTTCATTGTTTTATTTCATATAGGTATACAAAGTCCATCAACCACATACCCTCACCTTAATCTCTTTCATTCACCCTTACCCCTCCCATTTGTACCTCCCCACACACTGTATCTATTTTACAGTCCTATTTTTTGTTATTAATATTTGAGTTGATGTTCAAAGGAGTTTCTCAGTGTATTCCCACTGTAGGTATACTTTACTTTGACCCATTCAAAGTCTTCCATTCCTCTCCCTTATTCCTTTACCTGCCATCCCTAATTTCTCAACAGCTTTCAGTACACACCCTTATATTCTCCCCCTTCACAGATGGTATAAAGCACTGACACCTCCTAATGTAGATTTTTAATTTTTTTGAAGGAAATTTATATTGAAATGCTATAAGTATTCAGGACCTTTATTTCATTTCAACTAATGTTTAGCCTACTCTTTCAAGATTCTTACCTGAATTACATGAGTGAATTCACAAAGTATACACAATTTATAGCTCTGCATTATGCCTACATTATGAGTTGTGGGTTTATTTGCTTTTTGTATGTTTGCTTTTGATTCTTTGTAGATTTATTTCCTGAAGTGATTGATTAACTTCCACAGGCTTAAAATTTTCTAAATGAAATATTCAGAATTAATAAAATTTATTAAATGATATTAAAAGCATCTCAAGTTTTAATTATTTATTTAACAAAGAGGATGAATGGGACAAACTTGCCTAAGGGAAGAGTATAGTGTAAGAGGGAAACCAAGGTGTGAGCCTTAAGAAACTCGAAACTTTAACAGCACCAGAGAACTAGAGAATCTCCAAACAACAGCAAGAGCAAATTATCAGAAATACAAGATAAAAACCAAAAAAAGGGAAGGACACTTGGGTAAAGAAGCCACAGGTGAATCTTTAAAAGATAGGTTAGACAACAACATCAAGTCAGGCAAGTCAAGAGGAATGAGAAGTACTGGTTTTAGCAACTGTAGAGAAAAGGAACCCCACATACCTCCGTGATTTGTTGGAATAAACTACCACTGACATATTAACAGGAGAAAAGACATACATATATTATATCCACAGATAATCAAATAGCCCAATGTGCTTCAGAAGCTATGTACCACTTTTTAAAATTAAAGTGTCTAATTATCAAAGTCTTATAAAACAATTTCTAAAACTACATCAGCATAGCACATACTGTAGCCTGCTTTCTACTGTACAAAAGTGAAGTTTGAAACTCCTATAAACAAGACCCCTAACCAATTTGCATATAACATGGAATCACTGTATGCATAGGATTATCACTTTAGTAATAGTATTATAAATTATTTGTTTTACGGAACAAGATACCAAATAGTAAATACATTACCAGGAATGCCTTATTTTAAAAGCATATGAAAGTTAACTTAAAATACAGCATTTTCCCTTTATTCCAACACTGAGTTTAAAATAAATTTAAAAAGCAAAAAATTGAAAACTAGGACAAGAGATAACTTTCTTTTACAGATGAGTTTAGGATAGGTAGGTAGAATTGACCCCCACACATATGAAATAAATTATTTCAGAAAAAAATCCAAAAAACTTCTGAATATATACACAACAGCTTTTGAAATTTTATTTATGTAACTGAAACCCAATTAGCTATCAAAAAGTTTAAAATATCTTTAACCTTTCAAATTAAAACAAAAGTCACAAAAATTTAGCCATAAGGATTTTAAGATTATCTACTCAAAATGATCATTTCCAGATGTAACTCTAACAATGTTAATTGTTGCATCAACAAATATGGCCATAAGTCAATCCTTCATGTTGGAGGATTTTGACAGTTAGGATATTCTTGCCACAACAACATGCAATCAGTGGGTTTACTACCTAGTTTAAATGCTTCGAATAATCAATAAAGGTAACTTACTGGAGATCATACAACATAAACAATGTATGTCTGCTGTAAATACATGTTATTTATATGTATTTGCATAACATATATTTACAGGTTATGAAGGAGTACTGGAATAATAAAACTGTTTGATTACTCAATCAGATTTCACAAAGAACTGGTTACACAGGTACTATTTCCTAAAAACTTTTGGATATAAATACTAATACCTGGAGATTTATAGTCATTTCTGGCTCAGAGCTGTATTATGTCTGAGATGGAATCTTCCTCTTCCTAGAATGTGATCTTGATTTTGAAAGCATCATTATTAATTCTTTATTATTATATTCCATAGCAACAGAAATCTGAGATTTTGCTTCTTGTACTCTTTTCAAAGTTTCCTTTATTTCTTTATTATTTGTGTCTGGTTTCAGATTTTGTGAAACAAGATCGGCTGCTGCATGGATCCATAGTATTTACAAGCTTCAGATATTGATCTGTGGCAAGAGCCTGAGAGCTCAAGTTTGCTCCAGAAATCCCAAGTACAGCAAGGGCAGGACAAACTGTGGGAACTCCCAAAGCAGCCAAGGGAAGAGCACCAATCTGAGTAAATGGGTTAGGAGTAGGCACTTGCAGTCCACCACTAGTAGGCTAGGATCCAACACTAAGCTGAAGACCTGCCACTGTGTTAGCTAGTAAAGACAAAGCTTTAGACTTATCAGGAGTAACTCTTCCTGCATAGGATGCAACTATCAAAGCTGTGAAAGTTAGAGTATTGGGGCAAATCATAGTGGTGCAAAACTGTAATCCCAGATTCAAGTTGCAGACACCTGGAAGATAGTGGTTTGAGGCCAGCCAAGCAAAACATTTGCCAGACCCCATATCAATGAACAAACTGGTCTTGGTGGGTCACATCTGTAATCCCAGCTATGTGGGAGGTGTAAGTGAGGCTGACCACAGGCAAAAAGCACACGATCTTATCTAAAAAACAACTAAAGCAAAAAATGACTGGGGTCATGGCTTAAGTGGTAGAGCACCTGCCTAGAAAGCACAAAGTCCTGAGTTCAAATCCTACTAATGCCAAAAAAGGAGTCTAGTTAAGATTGACTGCAGGGGGTGTGATTCTAAATTCTCATTTGGAAATAGCCGTGCACAGCTTTAAGCTAACCTACTCAGGAGGTAGAGATAGGGAGTATTGTGATTTGAGGCCAGTTGGGTAAAAAAGTTAGTCAGAATAATTGGGGCTATAATACATATGTGCATGGAAATATCACAAGGAAACTCTTTGTGTAGCTATCTTAAACAAAAAAGTCAGTTTTTTTCTTTTACAAAATTAGAGAACAGAAAGACTGAACAAGTCCTATCTGGGGGTTTGGGGAGGTGGGAAAAGGGTGTAGGAGGGTGAATATAGTGCAAATATTGTGTACACACATGTAAATGGAAAGATGAGACATACTGAAACCAATCCAGGAATAGGGGAGAGGGGGTTAAAGGAGAATGGTGGAGGGGGTGAATTCAAGTATATTTGATATATTGTAAGAATTTTGTAAATGCTACAGTGTACCACCACCCAGGACAACAATAATAATAAAAAAAGAATGGGGATAGAGAGAATAAAGAGTGATGTAGGTGGTGAATTTAACTAAGATATATTGTGAGCACTTTTGTAAATGTCACAATGTACCTCCAGTCCACCAATAATATGATAATAAAAATGAAATTTAAAAAAGAAAGTAAATCCTAACTTTACCAACATGGAAATTTTATATATACATGGGAGATGCTAACAGAATGAGTAAATCTCAAAGAGGGGCCTTAGGAAAAGTGAGGATGGTTTACTGGGGACACACAGCACTTCTGCATCTCCACAAATCTGAAACAAACATCAAGTGTATGGCTACATGGACAAGTGGGTGATATGGAAAGGTACAGAAGGGCAATAGTAAAAAGTAGATGGACTAAGTAAAATCCACAAATATTTAACTTTAGATTTGTAGAAGAAACAATGAACCCTACCATAGAGCACTAGGAAAAACACCAGGGAAAGGGGAAAATCTCTGCCCCCGCAGGAATGAAGCAAAAGAGAAAAGAGAAACCACAGCAAGCTACACATTTACATAAGCTGGAATTCCACAAAAATTAAGATGGGAAAAAATGTGACCTGCATTTCAAGCAGATATTAGAGACCTCCCTCCCTCACCCTTCATAGCTTGCTCATTGTAGCCATGATGGGGAATTATCTTAGAAGAGGTCTTCCAGTCAGATCATTCTGACAGGGAGAGCAGAAGATCCTGAATTTTTATGTTTCCAAACCCCAAAGCCTCCCCCATCACTGGCTAAGGAAGTGACTATCCTTAGAATAAGTATGGATCCAGGAAACTGATTGCAACTCAGACTCAGACTAGTGGACACAAGTCTATTTGGATGGTAAGTGAATGCCACACTGCATAAGGATGACAAGGGAGATTACATTGGGGTAGCTAATCCCCATACTTTGGGAAGAGGAAAGAGAAATGCTGTGTGCAAATACAAAGAAGTTTTCTAGGACAGAGAACTATAGGGACAGGGCACACAGCACTACTCAGTGCCCCAAGAATTGTTTTGATCTGATTATTTTCTATATTCTCAGAGGACCAGACATTTGATAGAAATGTGACTACTACCCAGAAATTTCCTATTCCAAGTACACAATGTCAGAATATCTGTGGTGTGATGGGCATCCAATCAGGTTGGGGGGGTTCCCTTGAACTCACCTAGCAGGAGCAGTGTAAGAGTAGTCACTATACACTCCACCTACAAGTCCTACCAATACAAAAGCACTGACAGGAATTCAGCCCAGCAATGGGCATAGATATAAACATTCACCTCAGCAGGAATGAAAGGTCAGGGCTTACCCAGCCATCAGCATTTTCTAGCTTATCATGTTTAGACTTAGGAGAGAAAATGCCATGATGTCACTTCTGCAAACGTCAGGTACACTACAAAATGACAAGCCTAAAAACAAATTGAAGCATCTCTATCATTTATCTCCTCAAGGAGGAATATTGACTAGCATTCTTTTTTTATTATTATTCATATGTGCATACAAGGCTTGGGTCATTTCTCCCCCCTTGCCCCGACTCCCTCCCTTACCACCCACTCTGCCCCCTCCCTCTCCCCCCACCCCCTCAATACCCAGCAGAAACTATTTTGCCCTTATTTCTAATTTTGTTGTAGAGAGAGTATAAGCAATAATAGGAAGGAACAAGGGTTTTTGCTGGTTGAGATAAGGATAGCTATATAGGGAGTTGACTCACATTAATTTCCTGTGCATGTGTGTTACCTTCTAGGTTAATTCTTTTTGATCTAACCTTTCTGACTAGCATTCTTTTCATCATTGTGCTGGGTGGGGGTACATTGTTGCATTTGTAAAGGTTCTTGCAATGTATCAAATATCTCACACATGAATTCACCCACTCGCTGCTCTCTTTTATCCCATGTCCCCTAATTCCTGGAGCAGTTTCAACAGATATCATTTTTGCATCTACATACATGTGTATACATTGTTTGCACCATATTTGTCCTCCTACCTTTTTCCCTCCCTCCCACCGATGCCAACCCCTCCACCCCCCGCAAAACCTGTTCTGCCCTCCTATTCTCTGATTGTGTAAAATTAAAAACATATAAGAGAACATAAAGTTTTTGCTAGTTTGAGATAACGGTAGCTACGCAGGGAGATTCTCTGTGTTGTTTCCATGAGTATATGTATTACAATCCCATTTGGTTCATCTCTACGAGTCCACTTCACTCCTCTTTAGTCCACTTCCCCTAGCAGACCCCTATATTTGTTCCTGTACTGTGAGCATATCAACCACATTCAAGTTTTTGGTTTCCTTCACTTGTCCTATCCCTCCCACGCATGGCCTCACCTTAGTGTGACCCATGCCCAATAATGTTAGTGCATTTCTTTTAGGTCTATAATCCACATATGAGGGAGAACATGCCTTCCGAGCCTGGCTAACTTTGCTTATGGTGATGTTCTCCAGTTCCATTCATTTACCTGTGAATGACAAAATTTCATTCTTCTTTGTGGCTGAATAAAATTCCATTGTGTATAAATATCATATATTCTTAATTTATTTCATCAATACTGGGGCATCTTGGCTGTTTCCATAGTTTAGCTATTGTGAATAGTGCTGTAATAAACATAGGTGTGCAGGTGCCTTTGTTGTAACCTGACTCACATTCCTTCAGGTATACCCTTAGGAGTGATACTGCTGGATTGTATGGCAGGTCTAGTTTCAATTTTTTAAGGAGCTTCCATACTGTTTTCTGTTTTCCATAGTGGTTGTACCAGCTTACATTCCCACCAGCAGTTTTTTGACAAGTATCAATAGTTCTAAACATAATAATTTTTAAATTTCTAGTTTATCCTTTAGTCTAGATTGTTTCTTTTCTAATCTTATTGGAGAATGTAGTTGATATTTCCATTTTTTACTACATTGAAATTTCTGTTGTCCTACCACTTCCATTTTGGATTCTGAACCTCTTCTTCTCTTCTTCTCTGCAAAATATAGTCTCTCTTTAGTTATCTAACTTTTTTCATTCCTGGAGTCAAAAGAATGGTGGTTTCGAATCTTTCATCTTACCTCCCACTCCAGGTTTATCAATCTTGTTTAACTTTTCAAAGAACCAACTCATTGTTTCATTGATTCAATAAATTATCCCTTTAGTAATCATTTCATTAGCTCCTGCCTAATTTGTATTATTTTTTTCCAACAACTAATGTGGGGATTGGCTGGTTCTTGTTTTTTTAAGAGCTTGATGTGCATCATTAGGTTTTGAGATCTCTTTGTTTTCCTAATGTAGGCATTCATGACTGTAAACTTTCCCTTTAGCACTACATTTGATGAGTACCACAGATTCTGGTAGGTTGTATTTTCTTTTTTGTATGCTTACTTTTTTATATTATTGTTGCACTGGGGGTACATTGTGACACTTACTAAAATTCTTACAATCTATCATAGTTGAATTTACCTCCTCCATCATTCTTCTTTATTCCCCTATACCCCATTCCTGAAATAATTTCTACACATCTCATTTTTCCATTTTCATACATAAGTACTTAATATTTCCACTATATTCAACCTCCTTCACCTTACCCTTAAATCCTCCCCCTCCCACTGGTATCAACCATTTTCATTTCAATGTAAGGATTTTAAAATTTCTTAGTTTCTTCAGTGACCCACTGATCACTCAAAAAGGTTTGTTCAATCTCCAATATTTGAATAATTCTTATAGATTTCTTTGCTATTAAAGTCTAATTTTATTCCATTATAATTGTTTAGGATATGGGATTTTTTTTATTTATTAAGACTTGCTTTATGGCCTATGATGTGATCTGTTTTGGAGAAAGTTCCATGGGATTCTGAGTGGAATGTGTAATCTTCTGCCATAGAATGGAATAATCTATAGATATCTGTTAAATCCATTTCATCAATGGTGTTGTTGAGTTCTGAGATTTTTTTGTTGTTTTTTTTTCTCTGCATGTTCTTTATTGATGAGAGTGGATGTTGAAGTCACCCACGCATGTATGTGTACCTATATTATGTTCAGTAATGTTCATTTTAGGAAATTGGGGCATCATTGTTTGGTGCATGTATATTTAGAATCATTATGTCATCTTGATGGGTCATTTGCTTTAGTAATATGTAGTGGCCTTCTAATTTTTGCTTGAAATTTGCTTTGTCCTATATCAGTAGTAGAATGCTACTCCTATTAGCATTCAATTTTTACTTGCTTTGTATAATTTTTCCATCCTTTCACGTGTAGTCTGCATGTTTCATTGCTTGTGAGGTATGTTTCTTATAGACAGAAGATTATTGGATGATGCTTTTTAATTCAATATGACGATCTATGTCTTATGATTCAATACCATTTACATTTAAGGTTATGGTTGAGAAGTATTTACTCTGGTGTGGTTCTATTTTTCTCTGGTTTATTCTAGTGTTGTTTTTTCTTTTCTTTCACCTTTATTCATCTTCAGGTTTGTTTGATAGTTCCTGATTCTCATGTGTTTATCTATTCTTCCCTTGAATTTTATTCTTTCTTGGACTCATATTTGTGACTGTCTTCTTGTTCTGTGTAGTATTGCCTTAAATATCTCATGCAATGTGGGCTAGCTAGATAGGAAGTGCTTTAGCTTATTCCTATCCTGGAAGGTCTTTTTTTCTCCATAAAATTGTACAATAACTTAATGTTCTCAATGGATGGTTATTTTCTTTCAGAACTTGAAATGTATTGTTCAATCTTTCCTGATTTTTAGCATTTTTACCGAGAGGTCTGGGGTGATTCACATGTGTTTTCTTTTGTGTGTAAGATAGCATTTTTCTCTTGAAGCTTTCAGTATCATTTCTTTGCTATGTAGTGATAGCATTTTAACTGTTATACTTCAAGGTGCTTCTCTGCTCAATAAAGGGTTCAAAATACCTCTTGTACATGAGTGTCTATATCTTTCCCAAGATTTAGGAAATTATCTACTATAATTTCATTGAATAGGTTTCCTATGCATTTAGTTTGTATTTCAACTCTGTCTACTCCCTGGATTCTTGTGTTTGGTCTCTTGATCTTGTTTTAGAGTTCTTGAATATTGCAATCATAGTTGTTCATTTTTTTTTCTTGGTAGTGGTATGAATGCAGTATTTCCTCAGGCTCATCCTCTATCTCTGATAGATCATATTTGCTGTTAATGCTATCTACTGTGTTTTATTTGATTTATTGAGCTTTTCATTTCCAGCACATTTTCCCACAACTTCAATTTCCTTCCTAAATCTTTCATGTAAATTTCTGAGTTTCTTGTCTAGATCTTGAGTTGATTTCCTAACTTCATTTATACATTTGCTTGAAGTCTCTTTGTGGTCATTGATCATTTTAAAATATAAGGTTTTGATTCTTTGTTTGGATTAATTAATGCATCTCTGTGATGTTTTGGGAGGGTAATATTGCCTTGGTTTTCATATTGGTTGTATTTTACAATACATTTGCACATCTCTTGGAGTGATTTTCTCTTTTAGTTCTGTTCAGATGAGAAAGAGCTGACACCAGTAACAAAACAAACCATTAAACAACAAACCAGTTATTTAAATGTAAAAAAACTGCAAGCCTTAATTACCTCCTCAACAGGGTTGTACAATAAGAAATCTCAGGTTCATGTGTGATGAAATTGAAGATTATCAATGGTTATTCATGGGTATTAAAAATTAAGAAATACAAGAAATTGGGGTGGGGAAAGGAAAGAAGTAGGAACATAAGGAAAGAGGGGAGAAGGTATAAGAAATAAAAATATGAGAGATTACTGTACAATTATTACAGAGAAATACATAATGATTTGAGAAACAGGATAAAACAAAACAAGCAAAACAAAATTAAGCAAGATAAGACATGACTAATCAGTTTATATTTCTTGCTAAGGAGAAATATGGATACAGGCTTAGCCCTCTCTGAGTGTCCAGAGTTTTCATCCAGTCTTTGGCCCTTGGAGATCTGTCTGTCATTTCCCTAATGTGTTTTGCCCTGATTTCCTCTGGGTAGGGGTCTGCAGAAATTCCCCATGTACAGCCTGGCACATGGGTTCACTGTTGAAACTTTAAAAAGTTGCAACTCTTCTTGTGGGAAGTGATTCCTAACACTCTCAGGGATGTGGCTCAGGCAGGTGCATAGTGGTGCTTCTCAGTAAGACAGCTTTTCTCATCCCAGTGGCTTTTCCAGTGGGTGAAATCTCCTACCCTTGTGGTCAAGGCCACTTTGGGATCATGAAGCCTCAGTGGGTGGGGCAGGTGGGACTTCTAAACGTGAGCCCATGGCTATTTTGATGTAGATAAGGATGCTTCCTGCAATGGCAGCTCTACTGATATGGGTGGTACTTCCAACAAGTTGTGGCTCATTCTACCCAAGGTTTGTGCCACTGGAAACCAGTTGTCTCACAGGTTTGCCAAATAAGTCCTTCAGTTGCTACTAGTGCATGGTCCTCTCCCACAACTCAAGAAGTTCACTGTCTGGGAGGCAGTCTAAATCCCTACCAATTTGGTATGTCCATACTGAGTCTCTGTTGGACCTTTTCTTGGTTAGAGGATGTAGAGAAGCATTCAGTTGGGAGTGAGTAAAGATGGATCAGAAACTCTTGCTCTGGTTTGTGATTGCTATGTACATTTGCCATCTTAAACTTTATTTATGCTGAGTGCCACACACTGGAGTAGTATCTGTTTCATCAAAACCCCACATCAGAATTAAGGATTGCATAATGCGTGGACTTATTTAGCAGTTGGAATTGCAAGTCTGGCACTTAAGCTTACCTTGTGTGTGGGTCTTCAGGTTCACCATCCCTTCTCTAGGGGAACTAAGGTCAGACTTGGGACTTTTGGCTTCTTTTCTGTTTTGTCTTTGTTTTTCCATGCTTTTCTGCTGTCTTGCCACATCTCTTCTGATTCCTGAAGCTCTTCTTACCTTTTTTCTCCCAAAATATAGTCTCTCCTAAGTTATCCAACTTTTCACATTCACAGAGTCAAAATGATGTATACTTCTAATCTGCCATCTTGCCTCCATCCAAAAGTGTGTTTATCAAGGACTTTTGGTGCAACTGGTGTTTGAACTCAAGGACTTATACTTGCTAGGCAAACACTCTACCACTTGAGCCATGCCACCAGCCCTAAAGACATTAAATATTTTGAAGATATTTTTAAATTTTTTGGTGGTAGTCGGGTTTGAACTTAGAGCCTTGTGTTTGCTAGGCTGGAGCTTTGCCACTAGAACCGTGCCCCTATATCGTTCTCATTTTGTTGATTGCATTTGTATGTGCTTTGATTATTTTTTCTGTTTTTCTTCCTTTATTGTTGTGATGGGTGGGGGTACACTGTGGCATTTACACAGATTATTATAATGTATCAACTATATCATATATAAATTCACTTCCTCAACCATTCTCCTTCATTCCCTTCCCCCCCAATTCTTGGAGTAGTTTCAACAGGTATCATTTTTGCATTTACTTACATGTGTACACATTTATTTCACTGTATTCTTGACTTCAGTTATTTGTTTCATTCTAATAATTTTTGCTTTAGTTATTTTTCTGATAGAGTCTAGTATTTCTTTCCCAGGGCTGGCTTTGGACTGTGATTGTACTACCTATACTTCCCATGTGGATAAGATTATGGGGTCTTGCTTACTTTTTGCCCAGCCAACCTTTAAACATGCTTCTCCTAATGTTCACCTCCTGTGTAATTGGGATTATATGCATGAATATTATGTCTGAGTTTGCTGGATTTTGAGTCATTTCTCTGTTTTCTTGAAACTCATTGAGTTTCCTTATGAAGCTACTTTTAATTCTCTGAGAATTACACCATAGTAATTACTGTTTTATTGGTTTCTGGCCCTTGATTTTGCCATTACATTTTCTTGATGTTTGATAGTGTGTGACATCATCAGAGCATTGAAATAGTAAGTATTTATTCCACTTTTTGCATTTTTGCTTTCCTTATGGCTATCTTTCCAGCAGGCTACTTATTTCTTCTGAGCCAATAGTGACTTTCACTGATTCCACACCTGATGCCCTATATTCCAGGATTGCTATGAGTCTATTTTAGTGTGTTGTTGCTATTTGGACAGCAGAGGGTAACCCAAAGATCAGATTTATTCCAAATCCACAGTTGGTGTGCTTTTCACCCAGAATAAACTGGGTGAATACCTAGAATGGTCTAGAGCAACAGTCCTTACGAGGAGGCAAGAGTATGTCTAGATGCCTCATGCAACATCACCAGTCTATGTTCAAGCACTACAGGATTCTACCTAACTCTGAACAGAATTTTTGTGGAGCAGACAATCACAGGTTCCACAAATGCCACAAAATTGTGTTGTACCCTGTACCTACAGACCACCGAGATCAGTGTATTACTAAGGTAGGATCAAGGCCAACATTGCTATGACATGCCTAGTACTGAGGTACACTTATGGTCTAAGACTGCTGCAAACAGCCACAGTTGATACTGGTTGACATAGAAGTCAAATACACGGAGGCTACATCTCTGCTTCTGGTACTGTGGTTTTTCTAGGAACTCCATTAGCCAGAAGGTTTGAGGATGGTAGTCATTAGTTTCAGCCTAATATTAAGTTTCACCAGACTGGACTGCACCTGAGTCTCACAGCAGAAGGGACCTGCACAGTCTCTGTAGTGCACAGAGGCCCTCAAAGTTAGTGAAGATGTAGACCAAAACATGAGTCCATCCCATTGGGATGCAGGTCAATATCTGACACCAGGGGAAATCTAGAGACTACATCTGTGGACCTAAGCCTGGGTATAAGGATCATTGTTTTCTGCATGATGCTAGGTCTCACCATGGGAGGCCAGACACTGACCTCCAAGACAAAGTCCTCTGCTAGCTTTTGTGTGTAGCTCACCAGCAGATGGGGTCTTTTCTGCTGATCTGTCATGAGTTTTGGAGAGGGGTGACAGACTGGGTGTCAGCTGCTTGGTTATTATCATTCTAGCAAATCATCTGTGGGTATTAGCCTAGGTATGGATTGTGGGGCTCTGCCTTCTCCTATTTTACTGTGCAAGACCTGGTGTTGGGTTTAATTCTAAGGCCTGAATTTAATTCCTTTTCTCTTCATTAAGAGGGAAGCATCTATCTGCATGCTATACTCTTTTGCACTTTGAAAAACGGTGACATGGGCAGCTCTTTCCTTCTCGCCTTCTTGAACCTTTATTTTCTTTTTATTGTATTAAAAATGGGCACTGTGTTCTCTCATCTCTTTGGAGGTAGGTTAATGTTCAAGTAGTTCCTCAAACTACTCTGCCTGAGGTTTTTAGACACCATTTTGCTTCACCTCTGACAAGAATAATACATTTTTAGAAGTAATGGGATAATGGAAAACTTAAGTACCTTCAGTGTCTAGGGGTGGCAAATTGTGGGAAGATGAACAGTAAAGCTTGTAACATAGATTTACAATGTGATTTCTCCAGAATTCAAAAGGTCTTTGCTGACTAATCTTTATACTTCAAGCAGACGGAGTAGAAGGGGAATCTTTGTAAATTTATGCATTGTTTTTAAGCAAGAGAGTTTTTCTTGTATCTGCTTCTGGATTGTCATTGAGCCAAAATCTTTATATCAAATTATTATATTTTAGGGTAGCATACTGCAGCCTCCTATAGTGGAAACAATCCAAATTACATAAATAATGTTAGAGAAGAATACAATTTCAAAAAATCATATACTATATTTCAAAGTTGTTGAAAGAAAACACTTTAACACTCTAACTCTACACAATAAAATAGTAAATTGGTGAGATGATGGATATATTAATTAACTTGATTTAAACTCTGGCCAAAACATTTCAATGTTCCCTATAAATATACCCAATTATTATCTATCATTTAAAAATAAGTAAACATATTTATCAAAAAATTGGATACTAATCACATACAACACTCAATATATTACAACATAAAATACTTTTGAAAAAAGTCTATTGTCAGAAAACAATCATAAAATGTATTAGCATATGCAGCATAGTACATATACATAACTTATGAGTAAAGATTACCTTTCTAATCAAAGAACAAAATATAGAATCAACAATTAATAAGTAATATGCTAATAGTTATGATAAAAATTGAACAAAGGAGAAAATTTTAGTGGCACATGTAATTTTGAAAGAATACACAAAATCCTTCAACCAGTAAGAAAATGAAAAACAAGTTGAGCAAAGCATAGATAACCTATTTGGTCAGAAAATTCACAGAATAATCAGTATCACATAAAATTAGACTCACTCTCCTTGGTGAAAGATATATGCAAATTGCAATAAACAGATACAGCATTATCCCTGTCAGATTAGAAAAATAATTTGGGGGTGGGGTGGGACTGGGATTTTAACTCAGGCTTTTACACTTGCAAAGCAGGTTCTTCATCACTTAAGCCATGCCTGAAGTTAATTTTGTTCTGGTTATTTTGGAAATGGGGGTCTCATGCAAACTATTTGCCTGGGCTGGCCTTGAACTATGATCCTCCCATTCTCAGCCTCCCAAGTAGCTAGGATTATAGGTGTGAGCCACTGATGCCTCACTGAAATTTCTTTTTAAATGCTATTATTCAGTCATGGCTAGAGTTTAGGTAAAATAGAAACATAAAGAGACAGTGGAAGTAGTATTAGTGGGCATATAAGTTGTGATACTTTTAGTAAGTAATTTGAAAATATTTAATCAAATGAGAATATGCTTCTTGATTAAACAATTCCATTTCTGCATATCTATTCTAAATGAACATAAAAATGTAGACACTGTAAGTACAAAGGTATCTGTCCTTGTATTATGTGACATAACTATGTATATATATATATATACATATATATACATATTATATCCATCAAAATAATGATCATATAAATTATAAGGACTTATAGAGACTACTGTGCTAATAAAAGTAAAAGATAGAGTAGATGTCTGTCAATTGGGAGAGTTATTTACTTGTGAGAACTTTCATTTTTTTTCCTATGTTTGAGGCAATTTTGAATTGTGTAAGCTTATATGGAAGATAGGGCCCTATTTCCCAGTACAGAAGTCCAAAGAACAAAATATAATTCTTGAAGGGGTCGAACAGGATTCAAGAACACATATAAACAAATTCAATACATTTTTCTCACCTGGGATTTAAACAAGGAGTAAGTGATATGCGGCTGTGAATTCTGTATATTCCACCTACATCCCTTTATGGGGGTGGAATGATATTTCCTCTTGTTCTTGGAGGTAATACCAACAAGTAGTTTGAAATTCTGTGAAGTGTCTTGGCTAGAAAAATATAATTGCCCATTGTCACATGCTATTTAAGAATAGGTCATCTTTCTATTAACTCTGATAATTTTTTATAGGCCATCCTAGCTTCACAAATATCAGTGGAGTTAGTTGAAGCCTTCACAGAGACTGCATAGCAGACTAATTTCTTTTTGCCCAATCCTGTTTCCTTCCTTTCCCTTCCACAAGTGTTGATACCAAGAATTGTTTGTAAGCAATTTCTTGCTTGTTCGTCTTCATTTGAGTCCATTGCTAGAAGAACTCAACCAGCAATGGAAACAATCAGAAAACGTTTGGAATATTCTCTAAGGCAGAGATATACAATACCTGATAGTACTAGGGGCAATTAAAATAATCAGTAGCAGTGTCATTAGTGACTTAACCAGGCTAGGACTTTGTTATGCTCTTGACTTTGTTACCATTCGTTAAGTTTTCCTTCGGTCCTGTATTTTTTCTCAAGTTTAGGTCTAGCATTTGCATTAACACCTTGAACTCCATAATATCTTTCGGTATTGTTTTCTGTTTAGGTAAACTAGGGTTAGTGTTGTGTGGTTTGTAATCAAATTTTTTGGTGGTTTGAGGGTTTGAACTCTAGGCATTGCCCTTAAAAAGCACGTGCTGAGCCACACCCCCAAAACATTTTTACTCTTAGGCATTTTTTAATAGGGTCTCATGTTTATGCCCAAGCCAACCTGGACAAACATCCTCCTATTTACGCTTCCCACATAGCTGGAATGGCAGGCACATGCCACCATGCCTAGGTTCTATTGGTTGAGATGGGGGGTCTCATCAACTTATTGCCTCAAACAATGATCCTCCACATCTCACTACAGATGTGAGATACAACACTGGGCTTGTAATAAAATATTATAATTTTAATACCAATACTTACTAACCAGGAAAGATTTTCAAGATACATTGTTAAGTAAAAAGCTAATGGCATTACAATATGTATGTATAATGGTAATGATGTAAACATTACATATAAAGCAACATACTATGAATGCATGTGTCTCTACATCTATTTTGAATAATTCAAGGTATATCTACTAAAATGCAAAAAAATGCTTATTTCTGGAAAAAAGACTGAAATAAATGTATAGGTAAAAATATATATAAATGGCTTATGCTATGTATTTCTTTATTGTTCGAATTTTACAAGAATATATTCATGTATTACATGTGAAATTATTTTTAAGTAACTACTATAGCCATGAACTGTATAATGCTGTAAACACAGCAATAAACAAAATAGAAAAAAACAAAATGAAACCTTAAACCCTCCAACTTTTATAGAGCTTATTCTTATAGCATGGGAAGTAATAATGAATAGGTAATTAAAGATTGTAGTATATGATATACTGATAATAGCCACACAGAAAAAGAATTAGAAAAAGGGGAAAAGATAATTCTGAGATAATCAGTTTCAAGGTGAAATATGATCAGGGAAGGCCCACTGAGAAGATGTTTCCTGAATAATGACCAGGTTGTAAAGGCGCAAACACAGTGTATTTGAAGGAAAAGCATTCCAACTAGCAGAAGAAGAAAGCACACCTACCTACCCTAAAACAATCACACGGCTAGCATGTTTCCTAGCGTATTTGAAGGATTACAAAGAAACAAATGTCTCTGTAGTAGAGAGGGCTGGAAAGAATAGGATAAGTATGAGAGGTAAAGTGGCACACATTGTTAGCAAAGAAGTGTTAGTGGACTCTAAGTGATATACGAATGTATTGAAGTGTTTTGGTCAGACCTGTGACATGATCTGGGATTTCAACAGGATGTCACTAACTGCTCTATTAAAATATTGTGAAGGGTGACAAATGATAAAGTAGAGGAATCAGTTATGAGTTTTATGTTAGTGATAAAAGCAAGAAAGTTTTTGATTATGGCTATTCTAACAAGGGTGAGGTGGAATCTTAGTGTGGTTTTGATTTGCATTTCCTTTATGGCTAGAGATGGTGAGCATTTTTTCATGTGTTTTTTGACCATTTGAATTTCTTCTTTTGAGAAGGTTCTGTTTAGTTCAGTTGCCCATTTCTTAATTGGTTCATTGATTTTGGGAGAGTTTAATATCTTAAGTTCCCTGTATATTCTGATTATTTGTCCTTTGTCTGATGTATAGCTGGCAAATATTTTCTCCCACTCTGTTGGTGGTCTCTTCAGTTTAGAGACCATTTCTTTTGTTGTGCAGAAGCTTTGATTTTATGAAGTCCCATTTGTCCATTCTTTCTACTATTGATGAATGGATCAAAAAAACATGGTATTTATACACAATGGAATTTTACTCAGCTATGAAGAAGAATAAAATCTTATCATTCACAAGTAAATGGATGGAACTGGAGAACATCATTCTTAGCGAGGTTAGCCAGGCTCAGAAGACCAAAAATCATATATGTTCTCCCTCATATGTGGACTTTAGATCCAGAGCAAATGCAGCAATGTTTTTGGACATGAGTCACATGACAAGGGGAGAGCACATTCAGGAGGTATGGGGATAGGTAGTAAATGCAAAACATGAATGCATTTGATGTCCTCACTCCAGAGGAACTAATACAAAAACCTTAAAGCAACAGAGGTCAACATGAGAAAGGGATCAACAACCAGTGTAAAGATCAGTTAGAGATGAATCAACTTGGGTTGTAACACATTTGTACATGGAAGCAATGCTAGGAATCTCCTGTATAGCTATCCTTAACTAGCAAAAATGCTTTGTCTTTCTTATTACACTTATGTCTTCTCCTCAACAAAATTAGAGATAAGGGCAGAACAGGTTCTGCCTGGAAGTGAGGGGGATTGGGGGAGAAAGGGTGGAGGCAGGGTGTGGGGAAGGGGGAGAAATAATCCAAACAATGTATGCACATGTGAATAAATGAATTTGAAAAAATCAAGAAAGTATCATGTCTTAGGCCAGAGAAACAATGGTAGAGGCCTAGACATTTTTATAAATTCTGGAAATATGTAAGTGTAGATTTAGAAGATTTGTTGATCAATGTGATTTGAAGACATAAAATAAGAATCAAAGATAATATCCGGTATGGGGACTTAATGAACTGGAACCATAGTAGCCATTAATTGAGAGGGAAACTTGTGAGAAGACTAACTTCAGAAGGCAAGATTAGGAGTTAAATTTGGAGCATATTAAAAGAGTTTTAATTTGCTAAATTTTATTTTTCATAATAAAATACTGTAATATATTAATATAGTAAAAATGAAAATTAAATGTTGAACTATGTATTGAGAAGTTTGATCACCCCCCCTTAACTCTTTCTATCCCGTTCTTCCTCAAGTAGTACAACTTTTATTAGATTAGTTACTGCATTTCAAGTGTTTGGTGTTTGTTTATCTTTTTTTTTATTAGGTATATTCTGGGCACCTTTCCATATTATATGTACAATTGCTGATTCTGCAAAGTAACTCATTGCATTGATACACAATAATGTAATCAATCATCTCTATATTATTTTTATTTTTATACTACTGTGATTCATTCTTCTATGCAAGTGCACTACCATTTTATCCATACCACATACCACATCATTTTTTCCTTTGTTTTAGTTTGATTTTAGATAGGATCTTGCTAACTTTTTGCCTGGTCTGATCTCAAACAATGCTCCTCTTATCTCTACTTCCCAAGTAGCTAGTATTACAGGTTTGAGTCCCCATGTCTGGCATATAGATAAATATTTTTCTTAGGTCAAATATTTTATAATAGAGTAATGAAAAGAAAGTGAACTGAGAAGCTATAACAAGTGTATAGAAAAGTATATAGAAACAGTAATAAAATTTAAATTAGTTTGAGTAACATCAATAAAATGGCAAAATAAGATTCTTTGACCTCTCTTTTTCTCATGGAAACATAAATAAAATATGAATAAATAATGGCAGAAATTTTCACAAATTTGAGGAAATACATGAATTTGAAAAGCCAGGAAGTTCAACAAACTCCAAGTAGGATAAACTAAAAGACCTACGCCATGATACTTTATCATCAAATTACTAAATGCCAAAGACATAGAGATTTTTAAATGCAGAAAAATAGAAGCAACATGTCAAACAGAACAGTATTCTCTTTTTTTTTTCATTTTTCTTTTCTTATTCATATGTGCATACAAGGCTTGGTTCATTTCTCCCCCCTGCCCCCACCCCCTCCCTTACCACCCACTCCGCCCCCTCCCTCTCCCCCCCACCAATACCCAGCAGAAACTATTTTGCCCTTATTTCTAATTTTGTTGTAGAGAGAGTATAAGCAATAATAGGAAGGAACAAGGGTTTTTGCTGGTTGAGATAAGGATAGCCATACAGGGCATTGACTCACATTGATTTCCTGTGCATGGGTGTTACCTTCTAGGTTAATTCTTTTTGATCTAACCTTTTCTCTAGTACCTGTTCCCCTTTTCCTATTGGCTTCAGTTGCTTTAAGGTATCTGCTTTAGTTTCTCTACCTTAAGGGCAACAAATGCTAGCTAGTTTTTCAGGTGTCTTACCTATCCTCACCCCTCCCTTGTGTGCTCTCGCTTTTATCATGTGCTCATAGTCCAATCCCCTTGTTGTGTTTGCCCTTGATCTAATGTCCACATATGAGGGAGAACATACGATTTTTGGTTTTTTGAGCCAGGCTAACCTCACTCAGAATGATGTTCTCCAATTCCATCCATTTACCAGCGAATGATAACATTTCATTCTTCTTCATGGCTGCATAAAATTCCATTGTGTATAGATACCACATTTTCTTAATCCATTCGTCAGTGCTGGGGCATCTTGGCTGTTTCCATAACTTGGCTATTGTGAATAGTGCCGCAATAAACATGGATGTGCAGGTGCCTCTGGAGTAACAGTCTTTTGGGTATATCCCCAAGAGTGGTATTGCTGGATCAAATGGTAGATCGATGTCCAGCTTTTTAAGTAGCCTCCCAGCAGTTTTTGTTGAAGAGGCTGCTATTTCTCCATCATATATTTTTAGCTCCTTTGTCAAAGATAAGTTGCTTATAGTTGTGTGGCTTCATATCTGGATCCTCTATTCTGTTCCACTGGTCTTCATGTCTGTTTTTGTGCCAGTACCATGCTGTTTTTATTGTTATTGCTTTGTAATATAGTTTGAAGTCAGGTATTGTGATACCTCCTGCATTGTTCTTTTGACTGAGTATTGCCTTGGCTATTCGTGGCCTCTTGTGTTTCCATATAAATTTAACAGTAGATATTTCAATCTCTTTAATGAATGTCATTGGAATTTTGATGGGAATTGCATTAAACATGTAGATTACTTTGGGGAGTATCGACATTTTTACTATGTTGATCTACCAATCCATGAGCATGGGAGATCTCTCCACTTTCTATAGTCTTCCTCAATCTCTTTCTTCAGAAGTGTATAGTTTTCCTTGTAGAGGTCTTTCACATCTTTTGTGAAGGTGTACACCTAGGTATTTGATTTTTTTTGAGGCTACTGTAAATGGAATTGTTTTCATACATTCTTTTTCCGTTTGCTCATTGTTAGTGTATAGAAATGCTAATGATTTTTCTATGTTGATTTTATATCCTGCTACCTTGCTATAGCTATTGATGATGTCTAGAAGCTTCTGAGTAGAGTTTTTTGGGTCTTTAAGGTATAGGATCATGTCGTCTGCAAATAGGGATATTTTGACAGTTTCTTTACCTATTTGTATTCCTTTTATTCCTTCTTCTTGCCTAATTGCTCTGGCTAGGAATTCCAGTACTATGTTGAATAGGAGTGGAGATAGTGGGCATCCTTGTCTGGTTCCTGATTTTAGAGGGAATGGTTTTAATTTTTCTCCATTAAGTATAATGCTGGCTGTAGGTTTGTCATATATAGCTTTTATAATGTTGAGGTACTTTCCTTCTATTCCTAGTTTTCTTTGAGCTTTTATCATGAAATGGTGTTGGATCTCATCAAAGGCTTTTTCTGCATCTATTGAGATGATCAAGTGGTTTTTGTCTTTGCTTCTGTTAATGTGGTTTATTATGTTTATTGATTTTCATATGTTGAACCACCCCTGCATCCCTGGGATGAAGCCTACTTGGTCATGGTGAATAATCTTCTTGATGTGTTGTTGAATTCGGTTTGCCACATTTTGTTGAGGATTTTTGCATAAATGTTCATTAAGAAGATTAGCCTATAATTCTCCTTTTTGGAGGTGTTGTTGCCTGGATTTGGAATAAGTGTAATACTGGCTTCATAAAAGGTGTTTGGCAGTTTTCCTTCCCTTTCTATTTCTTGGGACAGTTTAAGGAGGGTTGGTATCAGTACTTCTTTAAAGGTCTGATAGAATTCAGCAGAGAATCCATCAGTTCCTGGACTTTTCTTTTTGGGGAGACTCTTGATTGCTGCTTCAATTTCATTTTGTGTTATAAATCTATTCAGGTGATTGATTTCCTCTTGATTCAGTTTTGGATGATCATATGTATCTAGAAATCTGTCCATTTCTTTAAGATTTTCAATTTTATTTGAATATAGGTTCTGGACGTAGTCTCTGATGATTTCCTGGACTTCCATGGTGTTTGTTGTTATCTCAACTTTTGCATTTCTGATTCTACTAATTTTGGTTTTTTCTCTCCTCATTTTAGTCAGGTTTGCCAGGGGTCTGTCAATCTTGTTTATTTTTTCCAAGAACCAATTTTTTGTTTCATTAATTCTTTGTATGGTTTTTTTGGTTTCTATTTCGTTGATTTCAGCTCTTATTTTTATTATTTCTCTCCTTCTATTTGTTTTGGGATTTGCTTGTTCTTGTTTTTCTAGGAGTTTGAGATGTATCATTAGGTCATTGATTTGAGATCTTTCAATCTTTTTAATATATGCACTCATGGCTATAAACTTTCCTCTCAAGACTGCCTTAGCTGTGTCCCATAGGTTCTGGTAGGTTGTGTTTTCATTTTCCTTGACTTCCAGGAACTTTTTAATTTCCTCTTTTATTGCATCGATGATCCACTCTTCATTAAGTAATGAGTTATTTAGTTTCCAGCCGTTTGCATGTTTTTGTCTTTACTTTTGTTGTTAAGTTCTACTTTTACTGCATTGTGGTCAGATAGTATGCACGGTATTATTTCTATTTTCTTATATTTGCTGAGGCTTGCTTTGTGCCCTAGGATATGATCTATTTTGGAGAAGGTTCCATGGGCTGCTGAGAAGAATGTATAGTGTGTAGAGGTTGGATGAAATGTTCTGTAGACATCTACTAGGTCCACTTGATCTATTGCATATATTAGATCTTGGATTTCTTTATTGAGTTTTTGTTTGGATGACCTATCTATTGATGATAATGGAGTGTTAAAGTCTCCCACAACCACTGTGTTGGCGTTTATATATGCTTTTAGGTCTTTCAGGGTATGTTTGATGAAATTGGGTGCGTTGACATTGGGTGCATACAGATTGATGATTATTTCCTTTTGGTCTATTTCCCCTTTTATTAGTATGGAATGTCCTTCTTTACCTTGTTTGATCAATGTAGGTTTGAAGTCTACTTTGTCAGAGATAAGTATTGCTACTCCTGCTTGTTTTCGGGGGCCATTGGCTTGGTAAATCTTCCAGCCTTTCATCTTAAGCATATGCTTATTTCTGTCGGTGAGATGAGTCTCCTGTAAGCAACAAATTGTTGGATCTTCTTTTTTAATCCATTTTGTCAAACGGTGTCTTTTGATGGGTGAATTAAGTTCATTAACATTAAGCGTTAGTACTGATAGGTATGTGGTGATTCCTGCCATTTAGTTGTCAGAGTTGTTTGAAGGTTTGATTGTGTGTACCTAACTTGATGTTACTCTCTACTGTCTTGCTTTTTCTTATCCTGTGGTTTGGTGCTGCCTGCCTTTTCATGGTTAAGTTGGGTGTCACTTTCTGTGTGCAGGATCCCTTGCAGAATCTTTTGTAATGGTGGCTTTGTGGTCACATATTGTTTTAGTTTCTGCTTATCATGGAAGACTTTTATTGCTCCATCTATTTTGAATGATAGCTTTGCTGGGTAGAGTATCCTGGGGTTGAAGTTATTTTCATTCAGTGCCCGGAAGATCTCACCCCACGCTCTTCTTGCTTTTAATGTTTCTGTTGAGAAGTCTGCTGTGATTTTGATGGGTTTACCTTTGTATGTTACTTGTTTTTTCTCTCTTACAGCCTTCAATATTCTTTCCTTAGTTTCTGAACTTGTTGTTTTAATGATGATATGTCGTGGAGTAGTTCTATTTTGATCTGGTCTGTTTGGTGTCCTGGAGGCCTCTTGCATTTGTATGGGAATATCTTTCTCTAGATTTGGGAAATTTTCCGTTATTATTTTGTTGAATATTTTACGCATTCCCTTCGCTTGCACCTCTTCTCCTTCGATGCCCATTATTCTCAAGTTTGGTCTTTTGATGGAGTCGGTGAGTTCTTGCATTTTCTTTTCACAGGTCTTGAGTTGTTTAATTAATAGTTCTTCGGTTTTTCCTTTAATTACCATTTCATCTTCAAGTTCTGAGATTCTGTCTTCTGTTTGTTCTATTCTGCTGGATTGGCCTTCCGTTTTGTTTTGCAGTTCTTTTTAATTCTTTTTTCTGAGGTTTTCCATATCCTGGCAGTTTTCATCTTTATTGTTGTCTATTTTTGTCCTGAGTTCATTTATCCATTTATTCATTGTGTTCTCTCTTTCACTTTGGTGTATATACAGTGCTTCTATGGTTTCCTTTATTTCTTCTTTTGCTTTTTCAAATTCTCTATTTTTATTGTCTTGGAATTTCTTGAGTGTCTCCTGTACATTTTGGTTGACCCTATCCAGTATCATCTCTATAAAATTCTCATTGAGTACTTGTAGTATGTCTTGTTTTAAATTATTCTTGTGGGCTTCATTGGGTCCTTTGGCATAGTTTATCTTCATTTTGTAGGAGTCTGGATCTGAGTTTCTGTTCTCTTCATTCCTCTCTGGCTCCTGTACTAATTTTTTGCTGTGGAGAAACTGGTTTCCCTGTTTTTTCTGTCTTCCCGTCATTGTCCTTGGTGTTGTTACTGTCCCTGTACTGTGTGTAATTAAGTCTTTTCTAGCTTGTAATAATAACAATGGTAATATTTAGAATGGAAGAGTGAGCTGAGATGGAAAGCAAGAAGTTAAAGAAAAGGGGAAAACAAATATACAGACAAGAGGGAGAAAGCAGAACAAGGTATCAGACAAGAGAGTTTCAAAGTTATAAACAGGGAGTGTTAGTGTACTAATCGACAGTAAGCTGAACAGACATTAGAGAGACAGAGAGAGGATTGAAAATCAAAGATAAAAAAAATAAAAAATAAGTAAATGAAAGTAATATCTATATATAAAAATGAATTAAAATAAAATGGAAAATAGAAAATTAAAAAAAAAAAAAACCAAAAAACTTCCAAGTTCATATGTAATGCAGTTTCAGTCTTAATAATTTGGGTGTCCGCCTCAATCTCCAGTCCTGGAGTTGGTGCCTCAGATGTTGTTCTGTAGTTGTCTCATCAAAGGGGATGCAGAAAGTAGAACAAAACTACACACTCACACACACACACACACACACACACACACACACACACACACACACAAAAGCCCCACCAAGTGTCCCCAGTTCAAATCCAATACAGTTTCAGTAAGTTTTTCGGCTTGCAGGTGTAATTCGGTTGTTCTCTCATCAAAGGTAGGGAGAAAAAGAAAAAAAAAGCGTCTGGAGACAGTTCTGAGAGTGGTATCTGCAACTGTGGCTTGCCTGCCTGCTGCTCTCAGCCTGTAGCTGGCGGCGTTATTTATGCAGATCTCTGGGGTGAGCTAGCACTCACCTGGTCCCACAGGCTTTGCTTGCTCAGAGTTCTCCTGTGTGGGAGCCTCTGCTACAGGCTTTCCCCTTTCCAAGCACTGGTAAAGGTGACACTGCCCCCATGTTGTCAGGCCTGCGTGTTTATTTACAGTTCATGTGGGAGGTGGGTCTTCCCCCCCTCCTCTGAAGTTTTCCTCCCACTGCCACTTTCAGAAGCTTTCCTGCTCCTGCTTACTGGGCGGTGCTGCTGCTCCTGCCGGCCGCCATGTTTGTTTACAGTTCACGTGGGAAGTGGGTCTTCCCTACTCTCACAAGCTTCCCCGCTCCTGCCAGAGGCTCTCTGGCCCACCCGGCTTGTTTATTTATAGTCCCGGGAAGGATTCCCTTCCCCCAATCTTCAGCGCTCAGTGTGCCCCACCCTCTTTCCAGCGTGTCTTAACTGTTCTTATTGCTTATTACTCAGTTTCTCTTTTTTTTTTCCCGGGTGGAGGTCAGTCTGTCCAGGGGGCTATGCTGCTGTGGCCCAGTCTTGTCTGTGGGGCTACCACAGTACCGCGAAGCTCACCTCGTCCACGTCTTCCCAAGCCGTATGGGCGCCGGCCACTGGCGGCCCCGGGGGCCCTCCTCATTTTTCCATTTAACGTGAAGTGGAGATTCTCTGCACCGGCTGGAGATGTGGAGGGGTCAAAGTTATGCCTTTTCTCGGTGATTATGCCTGCAAAGTGTGTCTCCAGCGTCTCTCCAAGATTTCACTATAGGAGGGTCGCTTTCTGCTTCCTACCTCTAGCCGCCATCTTGGAATTCGACAGTATTCTCAATAAGATTATCAGATGATTTCTCATCACAAAACTTATGCTTAAAGGCAATAGGGCAACATATTTAAAGTGTTGAAGGAAATAAAAATGGTTAATCAAGATTCTATATACAGCCAAACTGATTATCAAAAATGAGGCAGAAGAGTGTCTCTACTCCATTTCCTGCATGGGGGCAGGAAATCTTACTTTACTTTTTTCTCATTTCTCTATACCTTTATCCTGTTAGACTAAATGTCTTTCCTAATAAACTTTAATATTATTTTTACTATAATTTTGCATTTTGCTTGAATTCATCTCTTGCCAGATGCAAGGACAGAGGTATTTATCAGTGTTCTTTATCCAGTAATATATTTGGTGCCATGACCTGGATACCAGTTCTATCACATCTTAACTGGGATTCAATATGTCTAATACACCTGTTTCTGTGAGAGGTGAGAACCTTCATCTCTGGACCTCTCTCCAGGTTAAGAACATGTACTTTTCTATTTGAATTCTGAATGCTTTCTTGTCCGCACTTTTGGGTGGTTTATGGTTCCTACCAGTTTACTAAATGCCAGCGGCTTCCCTTTCCTACCAGGTGCTCACTCACATCTCTAGTGTATTTTTTCCAACATTCAGGGTTTATTTTCCCATTACGGACCTCTACGCAACTATTGTTCAATCTTTATGGATGGACTAGGCTTCTCCATTTTAGGCCACCACCCTGGGAAAAACATTTCAAGTGTGGTCTTCTACCCTTATTAAAGGACACAGATGCTTGAAGGACAAGAGGTGCCAATGGGAAGAAATTAGAAAGGTACACTATGCTAATTTCTTGATCAATAGGGGTATGCTTTGAAAGTGAATACACAGGTTCACCTAGCTCATGGGCAAGAGGGATGCTCCTCTTAGGACCTAGGCTCAAGGATGTTTCTCTAGTAGGGGATGCCCTGCCTGGACAATGACAATTTGCTCTTTTCCTTTTTTTCCAGATGGGGGATGGTATAAGATGGTCCAGGGTCAGCACAAATACTTCTGTGGACCCAAACCCTTTAGGCATTGGTGGAAAGTGGCCTGACACTCAACCAAATGTCACCCTTAGGTTGCATTCTTTGTAATGTGGCATGGCCAACTTACAGACCAACAGATAAAGAAGTATAACCTCAAGACAACATTTTTCCTAGATCTCTTCTGCCATAATTCGGGTAAATGGTCCAAGATTCCCTATGTCCATCCAAACCTTCAGGCCCCTCTTGAGGTATTGGGACCTGCAGGAAGGAAGTCAGTTGCATCTGCCTTCTCCACAACATTCTAGAAGATTCCTAGCACTCTTGTGGTCCTCTCTTCTGCCTATACAGTCCCCTGGACTTTCAACCCCTTCCTTCTCTCATTGTCTCCACAAAAGTCTAATGGCTCCACGTCTGACCCTGATATGCTTCCCAA
The DNA here is from genome assembly GCF_047511655.1 of Castor canadensis. Lineage (NCBI taxonomy): Eukaryota > Metazoa > Chordata > Mammalia > Rodentia > Castoridae > Castor > Castor canadensis. Next base: position 73,078,420 of record NC_133405.1, on the reverse strand, counting down.
GAAAATTAAACTTCTATCATTGTCTTCCTGACTTTGTGTTCACTCTCTGCCCGGAGGAAACTTTCACCCTCTTTAGACCTTTATTTCCTTTTTATGTCCAATTATTTGATCGGTGCTAGATCTTTATTTTGTACATGTATGTTGTATGTAATATGGCTTTATATTCCATGTAAACATCATTTTAGAAAGAAACATGGTCGGGGAAAATGCCTCTATCATTATGAGCTACCAGGCCTTCCCCAGTGGCCCAACTCCACAGCAGCCATGATGCTAGGATAACAGACACATGTGACCTACACCATCTTGTTACCTCCTAAGGAGGATTGTAATCTATTAAAAAGGCCAGACTCAGATATTAAAACAAAAAAGTAAACAAAAAAAAAGACCCAAAACATCAGAATAGCTGACTACTCCATCCCATCTCTTTTTAGATGTTAAACTACAAAAGTAAGGCTATCTACGTTCTAGAGTATCTGCCTTTCTTTAAGATGTTAACAAGCTCTTAGGTTCCTTGAATGAGTGGAAAATATCACATCTAACAAAGAGAAGTTCTATGGAGATGTTTTATTAGCCTAAAATGCTATATACAAGGAAAATTTGTCAACTGTCAATTAACAAAGATTTACAATTCTAACAATGACTGTTCTAAGTGTTCTTGTCATCTATAGTTAGCGTCCTTCTCTAAGACATCTCCACCAAGTACTTATTTTTCAAACATTTGTTTCTTTAATTATTTGATTCAAATTTTTTATATTTTCTTTATAAAACTGTAACTTCTATCTGTTGATGTTGTATAGAAGTTCAACTTTTATCTAATAAACTAAATTAAGAAGCATTTTTTAAATGTCAGGACATAGCTTATAAGGAAGACAAAATTAAATTTAATGGACTTCAGGTATGCTTTGTATAACAACAGCAGAATACACATTCTCTGCAATCGTATATGTAGTCTACAAAGTAGAGTGTATGATTAAACCATAAAAATATTTGGTTAAATCTACTATGATTAAAACCAAACAGCATGTTTTCCATGACTGTAATGGAATAAATTCAGAAATAAAGTACAAATATATCTAGAAAATCTACAAATATGTGCAAATTAAAGAGCTCATTTTAAATTACACATGAGTTAAAGAAGAAATAAAAAAGGACACAATATAGTCAACTGAACAAATATGAACACACAGAATATATATATTTGAAGGAGCTAAAACAGTGCTCTTAACTTCAATTGATTTTATTATAAATGAAAAAAGTTTAAAATTCATGAGCTAAGCTTTTAATGGAAGAATATAGAAAAGGAACTAATTGAATTGAATGTAAATAGAAAGAAAAAAATAAGAAAATTTAATGGAAACCAGGAACAGAAACAATAACAGAACAAAGAAACCCAGATTACATGAATGTATACAAAAGCTCATTCTCTTTTTGCTTTGGGGAATTTTTTTGTTTGTGTTTTGAAAATGATATTTTATTTTGTTTTTATGGTTTTATTACCTTTTTAATAGATTACTTATATAAGGGGATTTCATTATGTTAACTCCAAATGTGTACAGTGTATTTTGAACAAGTTCACTCTTCCATTATGTTCTCATTCCTTCTCCCTCCTTCTTCCCTTTTCAGTGTCTGGTAGGTTTCATTTACGCTGTCTCCAGACTTCATACATGTAGTGTATTTTGATCCTTCCCCCTATCCAGTGTCCTTTACTTTTCTCTTCCTGCTTCCCATTGATTCCCTCAGACTGTCTTCCATTCACATTCACACATGCCCATTATAATCCACATCATCATCATAATAATCACAATCACTATTTTAGGTGTAAATTCCACAAAAGAGTGAGAGAATATGCACTATTTGGCTTTTACAGCCTGGCTTACATCACTCAAGTTGATCTACAGTTCCATTCATTTTCCTGAAAATGACATAATTTCATTTTTCTTTATATATGAGTAATATTCTATGGTATGTATATATGTGTGTGTATATATATACATAAAGAAAATATTAAATATGTATAAATCCATTCTTTATCCATTCATCAGATGTTGGGCACCTCACTTGATTCTACACTTAAGCTATTGTGAAGAGAGCTGCAGTAAACATGGATATGCAGGTATCTCTCATATATTGATTTACACTCCTTTGGATATATGCCCATGAATGATATGACAGGTTCAAAAGTTAGGTCTATTTTTGAGGAACCTCCATACTAATTCCATAGTGGTTGCATTAGTTTACATTCCCATTAAGAGCATATGAAAGCTCCTTTTTCTTGCATCCTCACTAGCATTTAAAATCTGATAGAATTCATCAGTGAATCTGTCAGGTCCTGAACTTTTCTTTTTTGGAAAACTCTTTATTGTTGCTCTAATTTCATTGCTTGCTATAGATCTATTTAGGTTATTTATACCCTCTTAGAAAAATTATGGATGGTCATATGTGTCTAGAAATTTTTTCATTTCTTCTAGATTTTCCAATTTATTGAAATATAGGTTTTCAAAGTAGCCTATATTGACAAAAGCAATCTACATGTTCAATGCAACCTCCATCAAAATTCCAATGATATTCATCATAGAGATTGAAAAATCAAACCAAAGTTCATCTGAAGACACGAAAGACTGTGACTAGCCAAGGCTGTGGTGAGCAAAAAGAACAACTCTGGAGGTATCACAATACCCAACTTGAAACTGTACTACAGAGCCATAGCAATAAAAAGCAGCATGGTACTTGCACAAAAACAGACATGAAGACCAGTAGAACAGAATGGAAGACCCAGCTATGAATCTACACAGCTATGTTCACTTGATTTTTGACAAAGGCACCCAAAATATACAAGGGATTAAAGAAAGTCTATTCAACAATGTTGCTGAGAAAAATGATTATTGGCATGCAGAAAAGAGAAACTAGATCCATGTCTTTCACCATGTACTAGTATCAACTCAAAGTAGATTAAGGACCTTAATATAAGACCTGAAATTTTGAAGCTAGTGCAGGAAAGAGCAGGGAATACACTGGAATTAATAGGCTTAGGCAATGACTTCCTCAACAGAAGTCAAATGGCTTAGCAACTAAGAGAAAGGATTGACAAATGGGACTACATGAAATTAAAAAGCTTCTGCACAACAAAAGAAATGGTTTCTAAATTGAAGAGGTACCCACAGAATGGGAGAAAAATTTTGCCAGTATACATCTGACAAAGGATTAATAACTAGATTATAAAGGCAGCTCAAAAAACTAAACTCCCAAAATATCAATGACCCAATGAAGAAAGAGGCAAATGAATTGAACACAGCATTTTTAAAACAAGAAGTTTAAATAACTAGAAAACACATGAAGAAATGCTCTTCATCCCTGGCCATAAAGGAAATACAAATCAAAACCTCATTAAAATTCTACCTCACTCCTGTTAGAATGGCTATCATCAAAATAAAAACAATAACGAATGTTGAAGCAGATGTGGAGACAAAAGAACCCGCATACACTGTGGGTGGGAATATAAATTAGTACAACCACTATGGAAAACAATATGGAGGCTTCACAAAAACTAAAAATAGAACTGTCATATGATCCAGCAACACCACTCCTAGGGATATACACAAAGAAATGTAAGTTAGGTTACAATAAAGGCACCTGTACACCAATGTTTACTGCAGTATTATTCACAATAGCTAAGCTATGAAAACAGCCAAGATGCCCCACTATTGATGACTGGATCATGAAAATGTGGTGTTTATATACCATGAAATTTTATTAAGCTACAAAGAATGAAATTTTGTTGTTTTCAGGTAAGTGGATGGAACTGGAGGACATCATCTTAAGTGAAGTCAGCCAGGTTCAGAAAACCAAAAGCCACATGTATTCTCTCATATGTTAAATACAGACTTAATACAAATACTAGCAATATTATGAAAAACAGGTCACACTGATGGGAAGTTACATATGAGAGGGATGGTAAAACAAGGAAATTAAGAAGGCAAATATTGTTGATGTACTTGCTATACAATAATGAATACAGAATTTTCAAATCTATTGAAATCACTGTAAGAAGGGGCCTAAGGTAGAAAGGAGAAAAATAGAGAAAAAGAACTAATTCAGGTTATAATACATATATAGATGGAAATGTCACAAGGAAACTCCCTGGATAACTATCTGAAACAAACAAAAATGTCATGTTTTATGTTTTTTTTCAAAATTAGAGATTAAGAATACAGAACAGGTCTTGTCTCAGGGGTTGGTACTAGTGAATGGGGAAGGATGTGGGGAAAGGGTGTAGGAGCGTGAATATGGTGCAAATACTGTGTACATATATGTCTATAAATGGGAAATAAGACCAGTTGAAATTATTCCAGGAATGGGGAATGAGGAATGAAGGAAAATGATGGAGGAAGTGAATTCAAGTATGATATATTGTAAGAACTTTTGTAAATACCACAATATACCCCCAGAAGAGCAACAATAACAAAAGAATGCTGAAAATGCATGAGCATAATAGACTTGAGCTTACTAGTCAAGAGAAACAGAGGTGAAGTAGCCATTAAGTGTGCCAAAAATTAACTTAATCAAGTGCTAACCCTTCTTCCCATTGGTATAATGACTTTCTTCTTCATTTTTATTTATTCCCATAATTTATGACCTTGATAAGCACACCATTTTTGCCTCTATGATAAAATATTAGAGGAGTAGAAGTCAAAGGATTTTGGCAACTTCTTTGTGTAACTTGATAATAGTTCACATCAATTTCCTGAAATGCCCTAAATGGGATATCTAATAGGACAAAGGGAACTAACAGAAGACTGGAACATGCCCTCAGAGCCTGAGCCTATCCATGGTTTTCCTACTTTCTGCTCACAGCACTTAAAAGACCATCTAAATTTAGCTGCAAGGCAGAAAAGGTCTGATGGAATTAAATGAGGTAGTCAGGATGAGAAGAATGAACTCTGTGACCCATGAGATCACTTTTTATCCCTTATTTCAGGACATACAAAAGTCTACAGTTACTCATTCAGTTTATAATATAAAGTAAGAGATTTGTAAAGAAATATTGTTCTTCAAAATTGACCTGGCTTGAAAGTAGAATCTTGGAAATTTGGTCATCATGATATATCTGAGAAAAAAAATTTTCCTAAAATTTGAGTTTTTGTGGACAGATTGTAAAATGAAAATATTAGGTACATGAGAGAAGAGAGAAAGCATAGCAATAAGATAAAAGGACAAAAGAAAGGAGAAAATAAATCTAAGAAAGTACTTTATGATTTGCAAATTATTTTCACAATTATCCACTGACAGTAAGAAAGACATTCCTAGTCAGGCAAGGCAGATGATATCATTACCTATATTTTGAAGAATCCCAGAGAACAATTTACCAACATCTTTGAGCTTCTGGTTACTGACAAAGTACCCAGTATTTATCCCATTTATCTAATGAGCCTTTGATAAGGTATATTTGGGAGAGTAAACAATCAATCTGTATTACTGTTGGCTAAACATTTTGTTTAAAAATTTGTATCTCCAGTGCTACAAAGGGCTATTAAAGCAAGAGTCTTTCTGGGGATAAATAAGACTTTTGTGATTAAAAAATCTTGTTTCCCATAACATTGGGATAACAATAGAACTTACCTCGAATGTGTTTTGTGAAAATTAAATGAAAAACATCTTGAACATAGTAAGTGGTTAATATATGTTACATATGTTTAAATATTTTTATATTATCATATTTTAAAGAGAAAAAGATAATTTAAAAGCAGGATGTTGCTAAAAAGAATTCATGAAATTGTAATAAACGTAGTAGTCCTAATAACATGGAGAAAATATGGCTTCTTGATCCAGATTTCCTGGGTTCAAATCCTTATTTTTCCACTTTCGTTTCCAGGGAACAGTGATACAGTTATTTAATGTCTCTATGTCATCTATTCCTTCTCTGGAATAGGGGCTAACAAATTCTAACAAAGTTTTAATGATATAATTACTATAAAAATTCCCTGAATAGTTCTTGGTATATCATAAGTGCTCAAAACTGCTGCATTTGCATTACTAGGCTAAGCTATGCAGTGGTAACAGATAAATCCTAAACTGTTGTGGTAGGAGCTAAATAAGGTTTATACTACTATGAGCTTATTTCTTTTCATGTCATGACCTAATATGGGCCACACATCACTCATGTAACTTGTAGCTAATTTCTTTGGAACATGTGACCTTCAATATACAGCTTCACAGAAAATAAGAGTTGGACAATTATCTGAGGTGTCTCTAAGGGTCAGGTAAACATATTATTCATCATATGTTCCAAATCTTACTTTGAAGCAATTGTAACATGTACAGAAGCACTAAAGATTCTGCTACAGAGATGGTATGTACCTGTCATTAAATCAGGAAAACTTTTCTGAGCCCTGGTATTCCTACTCAATAGTCATTGTTGCTTGGTGAAGTTTGCCAATAGCTTTTGCCAGCATAATGCTTGCTCCTATTATCTACCTTATTCTTAAAGCCAGAAATTCAGTAGCTATCCTTGATTTTTCCTTATCCCTACCCCCCACATCCAATCTATCAGTCAATCATGATGCTTTTATTTCCAAAATGTATCCCATAGATGTGTTCATTATAATTACCACAACCTTAGAGTAAGCTACCATACTTTTAAATGAAGTTCTTGATTCCATTCCATAATTCATTATCAAAATAGCATCAAAATATTATAAATGTGCATTACATGTATTTATGAAATATTATAAAGAAATCCGTTATTTTATAATTAAATGCACAATAATAAGGGTGATCTTTTAAAATGTAAGTCATATGAAGTTATTCTTCTGTCTAAAGTCCTTCAATGGGCTCAAAGTATTGTTTGAATGAGAGCTAGGATAGGATAAATCCTCCCACCAAGGTCAACTAGAACAGCCAGATGAAACTCTAAAATCACATTTTAGTGAGCATCAGAAATAGAAGCAGAGATAGATGAGCTGCAGATGATTTTTCCTGAGAGAATTCTGTTGATTCTAGGCAAAAACAAAAGATTATAACGTAAAAGGATATTTCTGAGCTTTTTAGCATCATGGAGATGAAATGACATAAGACTCAATATATGCTTAGTATTCTAATTAAGAAATTTATTTAATCCAGGAATTGTGCAGGAAATGATACAAAATAAAGAAATAAACAAACAAAAGATGGTCAAACAAATAAACAAAACCCCAAGTCTGAAACCTGAAAAATAAAAAAGGGTTTTCAGCTGTCCTATGGTGCTTGGAAACAAGGATAAGAGTTCAGTGTCCAAAAGGAGAGGCTCTAGTGAGCATGGCATACTCTCAATTTAGAACTATGGAGGGCTATGTAGGAACATAAACAAACCAGAGATAGAAGGGAGCCTTACAAAGATGCATTACAGGTTATAGATTTTTCTCCTCAAAAAGGTAAAAATAGAACTCCAATATGACTTAGTAATGTCACTTCTGGGCAAAAAAGTTGAAATAAGAATCTTGGAGATATTTGCATTTCCATGTTCATTGTAGCAATTTCACAATAATCAAGATTGGAAGCTATGTAAACGTCCATTGATGGATAAATGGATAAAAAATTTTGTTGCATATCTGTATGTGCATGTACAAATATATTTATACATAATACACTTGTAGCTATATATAATACATAATACAGGTATCATATTGTGTGTATGTATGTATGTATATAAATATATACATATATGTATATGCACATGGAGTATCATTCAGACTTAAAAAAAATCTTCTGATATGCAATGATATGGATGAATCCTGGGGACAATATGCTTAGTGAAGTATGTCCATTACAGAAGAAGAGTATTTCCTCTATGTAAAATTGCCAAAGTAGTGAACTTAATAAAATCAAAAAGTGTAATTACAGTTTCCAGGGATTTAGAGAGGGAGTAGATGGAATGTTACTAACTCATGTGCTAAACATTTCAGTTAAGCAAGATGAATAATTGAATAAGCCCTAGAGATCTGTTGTGCAACATTGTGCTTGCAGTCAACAATGTGTGCACTTAAAAATTTGTGAAGACTAAGAATACATGTTAAGTGTTATTACTGCACTAAAATAAAATTTAAAAACAGAGCTTTCTCAAAAGAAGAAACTCAAATGGCCAAAATACACATGAAAAAAATGCTCACAATCTCTAGCCATAAAGGAAATGCAATACAAAACCACACTAAAATTCCACCTCACCCCTGTTAGAATAGCTATCATCAAAAACACCACCAACAACATGTGTTGGCGAGGATGTGGGGAAAAAGGAACCCTAATCCACTGCTGGTGGGAATGCAAGCTAGTGCAACCACTCTGGAAAAAAATTTGGAGGCTTCTTAAAAATCTAAACATAGACCTGCCATATGATTCAGTAATCCCACTCCTGGGGATATACCCAAAGGAATGTGACACAGGTTACTCCAGAGGCACCTGCACACCCTTGTTTATTGCAGCACTATTCACAATAGCCAAGTTATGGAAACAACCAAGATGCCCAACTATTGATGAATGGATCAAGAAAATGTGGTACTTGTACACAATGGAATTTTACTCACCCATGAAGAAGAATGAAATCTTATCATTTGCAGATAAGTGGATGGAAATGGAGAATATCATTCTGAAGGAGGTCAGCCAGGCTCAGAAGACCAAAAATTGTATGTTCTCCCTCATATGTGGACTTTAGATCTAGGGCAAATGCAGCAATGTTGGTTGGACTTGGATCACATGACAAGGGGAGAGCACATACAGGAGATATTAGAATAGGTAGAAAACCCAAAACATGAAAGCATTTGATGTCTCCACTCCAGAGGAACTAATACAGGAACCTTAAAATCACAGAGGTTAACATGAGAAGGGGATCAGTAACCAGTGTAAAGATCAGTTAGAGATGAATCAACTTGGGTTGTAACACATGTGTACATGAAAGCAATGCTAAGGAATCTCTCTGTATAGCTATCCTTAACTCAACTAGCAAAAATGCTTTGTCTTCCTTATTATGCTTATGTCTCCTCTTCAACAAAATTAGAGATAAGGGCAGAACAGGTTCTGCCTGAAAATGAGGAGGGAGGAAAAGAAAGGGTGGGGCAGGGGGGCAGGGGATAGAAATGACCCAAACAATGTATGCACATGTGAATAAATGAATAATAAAAAAATTTTTTAAATAAAAAATAAAAATAGAGAAAACAAAAAGTAGAAAACATCTCCTACATTTAACTGGGTATACAATAATGCCTAACTTATTATTATTTTAAAACTGAATGCATCCTTTAGCATTATTTTCATTTTATTGAGCACTTTTATGATCTTAAGTTAATCAATTCACTTAATATGTGTTTAAACAATCACATTTCCATTCATTCATTATAAATCATTGAATTTTTTGACAGTTTACCAGAATTCATTCTAAAGAAACAAAGAAATAATATGTGCATGATATTGTGGTGCAATTAAAGTGATATATTTCTGGATTAATAAAAAGAAAATGCTTTTCATTTTCTAATATGGTGAAAGTGATCAAACCCCATTTTATCTGGTTGGAACATAGGTTCCTTTACATTATCTGGATACTGTATGTTTGTGTGTGTTTTTACAAAATTCAACATTAAATTAAAAATAACAAGGTAGGCATGTAATTGGTAACTAAAATGTAAAAGTATCTCAAAAGGCAAATAGATATAATAGTTTACCTGGAAATTCAAAGTATTAATGATAACACTAACTCAAGCAACAAAATAATTCAGTAAGTTAGGATATAAACCAACATACCAATGTCAATAGTCTTCATTATTGACAAAGAACAAAGGACATAAATCCATTAACAATAGCAACAAGGAAGATTAAATTATTAGTAATAAGCTTAGGAAAAAATCGTGCAAAATTTTGCAATGATGAAAACTTTACAATACTCCAGATGAAATCAATACAGACACAAACAAATGTAAGTGTATGTATTTTTTGGGATAGAGTGATTCAAAATGATGAAGATAGCACCTCTTTCAAATTTTATTTATTAACTAAGGAAAATATTCCAATAAAATAAAAAAATTTTTTACCCAGTTGGATTAGTTAAAAATTAAGTTCATCTCATACAGATAAAATGTAAGTAGAGTCAAGGAAACAAAAAGAAGGGAAAAAGAAAATGTAGTATGAAGGACTAATCTTACCAGGCAGTAAAATGTATTAATTAGAAAAATTTTAAATTACAACAAGGTGATGCAGGTGCATGCATAGGTCAGGAGAATAAGATTAAAAGTCTAGAAATAGGCCAATGCACAATGGCAAAGTTAATGCATAAAACAGCATTTCAAATTACTAGTGCATTTAATAAATGTAGTTGGAGCCATTAGGAACTATTTGAGTAAAGATACAATTAACTTCATATCTTTCTCATACACAAGAATAATCTCCACATGGATCAATGAATTCAATGTAAAATATGAAACAGGGGAAACACTGCAAGGAAACATTTGGTGAATTCTGTTTTAACTTCAATGTAAGGAATGGCTTTTTAAATAATTCAAAATCCAGTGGAGATAAAAGAAACAATTTTTTAATTCCTAAGTAAATTACTATAAATAATGTTAAAAGACAGCCAGTAAACTAGGAATAAATCCACAATATAGATCACAAAGGTTTATATGATGTAATCATATATTAATATTGGTCACCATTAGTTAATTCACTATTATACAGAAAATGGTTAAAATTAGGGGCAGAACATTATAGTCAGTGAAAAGATATAAAATAGAACTTAAACATATGATGTTCAGACTCATAATTAGAGTAACTCAAAATCAAGTATTAATGGGAGATCATTTCTCACTATTATATAAGAGAAAAAACTTATAAATGACTAATCATATATTCTATTGGTGAGACTGTGAGGGAAACAGATACTCTAGTACATTGCTGATGAGCCTGAAAATTGTTAAAATCCCTCTGGAAAGTAATTTACCAGAGGCAATAAAACTATACATTCACTTATTTTTTCATTTTTATTAGAATATATTTGTTATACGGGGGGGGATTCATTGTGACAATTCCAAATATGCATACATTGTACCTTGGTTAGATTGCCCCCACCACCTCCCCCTCAATACTTCTCCCAGCCCCACTTAAAGCAATTGCAAGAGGTTTCATTGTTCTACTATATATAAGTATATGAAGTCCATTAACCATATTCCCTCTCCTTCATCTCCTCCATTCACCCCATGCAAATACCCCCTCCCACACTGTACCTATTTTGGTCTTATAGTTCATTATTGGTTCCAAAGTCAATGTTCATACATGTTTCTCATTGTATTCCTGCTGTAAGTATACTTTACTCTGGTCACTTCAAATCTTTCCATTACTCTCCCTTACTCCTTCCATCCCACTCCCCATTATTGAATAGCTTTCAGTACATATGGTTATATCCTCTACCTGCACAGATATTATGTATCTTGATATTGTTGACTTTATCGTTCTCTTTTCCTTTCACTCCTCCCCCAAGTTCCATAGAGTAGTTCCACTATTACAAGTATGCTTGACATATAAGTTTATATAAGATCATATTTGTTTTCATGTATATGTTTATCTTTTGGATCTATCTTCTACATATGAGAGAAACCATGAGGCCTTTGTGAACTTGGCTTACTTCACTTTACATGATGTCCTCCAATTACATCCACTAACTTTCAGTCCACATGGTGTCATTCTTCCTTATGGCTGAGTAAAACCACATTGTATATAGCTATATATACATACCTATCTACTTATCTGTCTATCATCTATCTATCTATCTATCTATCTATCTATCTATCTATCTATCTGTGTATATCACATTTTCCTGATCCATTTATCAGTTGTAGTACATCTGGGTTGTTTCCATAGCTTTGATATTGTGGACAGTACTGCAATAAACATTGGTGTTCAAGTGTCTATTGTATTCTGACTTACATCCCTTTGGATGTATATACAGGAGCTATGGTATCACTGGATCATATAGCAGTTCTATCTTTAGCTTTTTGAGGAAACTCCATATTTCTTTCTATAACGGTTGTACTAATTTTCATTCCCACCAACAGTGTATAAAGATTCCTGTTTTACCACACTCTCACCTATATTTATTGTTGTTTTTGATCTTGAAGATGGACATTCTCAGGTGAGATGAAATCTTAGTGTAGTTTTGAGTTGCATTTCTTTTATAGCGAGGCAAATTGACCTCTCCTTCATGTATTTATTGGCCTTTTGTACCTCTTACTTTGAAAATTCCCTATTCAATTCATATACCCATTTCTTCATTGGAATGTTAATTCTTTGGGGGCTGAGTTTTTTGAGTTCCCTGTAGATTCTGGATATTTGTCCCTTATTAGATGAATAGCTGGCAAAGATTGTTTCCCCATTCTGTGGGAAGTCTTGTAAATCTAGTGATTGTTTCTTTTGCTTTACAGAAGCTTTGTAGTTTGATGCAGTCCCATTTGTTCATTCAGTCTCTTTTATTTATTTATTTATTTATTTATTTATTGTTTTATTATTCATATGTGCATACAAGGCTTGGGTCATTTCTCCCCCCTGCCCCCATCCCCTCCCTTACCACCCACTCCTCCCCTTCCCTCTCCCCCCCACCCCTCAATACCCAGCAGAAACTATTTTGCCCTTATCTCTAATTTTGTTGAAGAGAGAGTATAAGCAGTAATAGGAAGGAACAAGTGTTTTTGCTGGTTGAGATAAGGATAGCCAAACAGGGAGTTGACTCACATTAATTTCCTGTGCATGTCTCTTAATTGCTGAGCCATTTGAGTTTTATTTATGGAGTTGTTTCCTATGCCTGTATGTTCCAGTGTATTTCTTCCTGCTTCTTGGGGTTGTTTCAAAGTTTCAGGCCTTATAGCAAGGTCTTTGATCTTCTTTGAGTTGATATTGGTACAGGGTGAGAGGCAGGGATGCAGTTTCAGTCTTCTACATGTGGATATCCAGTTTTCCCAGCAACATTTGTTGAAGAGGCTGTCTTTTCTCCATTATGTGCTTTTGGGATCTTTTGTCAAAAGTCAATTGATTGTAGCTTCATGAGTTTATGTCTGGGTATTTTGTTCTATTCTATTTAATTTGTCTTTGTGTCTGTTTTGGAGATGAACCATGCTGTTTTTGTTGTTATGGCTTGGTGGTATAGCTTGAAGTCAGATATTGTGATACCTCCAGCATTGGACATTTTACTCAGAATTGCTTTGGCTATTTAAGGTCTTTTGTGTTTCCATACAAATTTTAGGATAGATTTTTCAATCTCTATGATGAATGTCATTGGAATTTTGATAAGGATTGCTTTTAGTAACATGACCATTTTCACAATTTTGATTCAACCAATCCACGAGCATGGAAGGTCTTTTCATCTTCTGTTGTCTTCTTCAATTTCTTTCTTCAGTGATTTATAGTTTTCATTGAAAATGTTTTTGACTTCCCTCATTAAATTTATTTGGAATATTGAGCTGTTTATTCCAAATTGGTTATTTTTCAGGATTTCTATCTCTTTATTGATTTCCTCTTTCAGGTCCTGCATGATCTTCTTAATTTCATTCAGTTGTTTGAATTCTCTTTGAGTTCAGTTAGTTTTTTATTCATATCCTCTTTAAGTTCAGTCACTAGCTTATGTGTCTCTGTTTTGAACTCATTGAACATTCTTACTATTACTTTTTGGAATTCAATATTTGATATTTATTCTTCACTGTTGCTTAGATCCTCAGTGGTGGAATTTGAATTTGAGGGACAGCTGTTGCTTTGTTGCTTCATGTTTCTGCATTGAGATTTGTGCATCTGAGCTTATATTGGGTTGGAAATTCCAATCCACTGTGTCCCTTTAGTTAGGGTTTTCTGAAAGATTATAGAGGATGGGGTAGCAATTGAGCCCTGGGTGTGTTTTCTTGTTTCTAGTTGGGGGAGGGGTAGTGAATCAACAGTTAAACCTTCAATTCTTATTCTCAGAAAATGCTGGATACTTCCCCCTGTTTTACACAGGACAAGGAGGCTAGGTCATTGAATCTTCACATCTGTTGAGCTGTAGGTTGGAAATTACAGTAATCTCTAATAAGGATCAATCACTACTACCATTCTAACACCCATTAGTTGTTTATTGGAGCAAAGATAGATCTTTGTAGACCTGGAACACAAAAGGTAGTAAGCTATGGGAGGGAGTTTGGGGGGGATATGTCTAGTAGATGATATGATATGAGCAGAAAGAGATGACAGCTGAGCTAACAGAAAAAGTTAATTAAGAAACAGATTGGGATAAGTAGAAGAGATCCAGCATATATTTAGATGGGAGAGAAGAACGGGGAGAAAGTTAAAAAATATATAAACACAATAAAACTAAAAAAATTATCTGGGAATCTATTTATCCACTGAAAGTATTGCTAAGTGGTAGTCAGGAAAAACAGAAATTAAGAGCTAGGAAGTGGTTCCATTTGTTGATAGGGGAAAAATGCAAGTTGGGGAGGGTGATAGAAAGGGGGAATAGAAGAAATGGTTTAAAGTTGCAAACTGAAAAGTGGTTAAGGGTCTGTCCTATGATGACTACAGAAAGGGGAAGGGGAGAACATAGGACTAAGGAAAAAATTGGGGGCAAGAATGCAAAATGGCTGTTGGAGTGTACAGAAAAAGAAGATACAGATAAACAAATAATAGATCTACATCAGAACCTTAACAGCAACAAACAAATTTTACATAGAAAATTGCGAATTTTTCTGAGCCATTGATTTCCCCCCACCACCCTTTCATGTACATGTTTTTCAGTCCACTAGATGGCAGTCTGATTGGGTACTTGTCCCTGGAATTGTGTCTGATGATTGGGGAGGAGGAGGCATTTGGAGATGTAAGTAGGATCTCTAGAGTTTTTACTGTCAATTTGCCAGTCTCACGCCATCCCTGTTTGAGCTTTCCCTTTGCTTAGCCTCCCTAGTACTTACAATCTATGGTTTTGTTAAGTCCCAGGTTTTTGCAGATGTCCTCACTGACAGAAGTCTCTGAGGAAGGTTGGAAGCACAGTTTGCTGTTGCCCATTGCCATAGTTCATACCACTACTACCACTGCATATTCAGCAACTTCTTAGGCAGGCCACCCTGCATCATGTTCCTTGGGACCTCTGTACACTATTGCTTCTACTCACTAAATACCAGCAGCTTTTTACTGGTGGATTCTGCGGAGGCCTTCACTGCCAAGGATGCCACATTCTCCAGCTCCAGGGAAGGTCTTTATTTAATGACTTGCCATGTGATGCACCTCTGCTTCTGCTTACCAAATTCCAGCAGCTTTCATCAGCAGGTCACACTCTGGGCACCTTTCTTGTTTGGGCACTGCCCATTTCTTGTGGTGAAGATTATAGCTTTCCTTCCCCCACTGAAGGAGTTAGTGCTCCCCTCAAGCCCCAGGGAGCAGAGCCACCAGGACCATGTTTTCGTGGCATCACATTACTTAGGAACTACATAAACCTAGGGTTCAACAAAGGAAAGACAAATACTTTGAGTCAGATGCACAGTGACTATTTACACAAGTCACATAAGTTGGTGGTACAAGTCTACTATGTGATCTAATTCAAGAACATTTTCTTTCAAAATGCATTTTTCTGATTTTGCAAAATTCATATAGTCTTAATAACTATTGAAGATTAAGTTCTTGCTAAGAGTTTGTTATTTTGGAAAACCATAAAGATGTATGAATAATCAAGGTGTGTACATGAACAATTACCAAGTTATATCTACCTAATTAGAAGTAAAATTGTAGGTGCCTTGCTAAAATGTGGATTGTGGATAACCACTGTGAAGAGATATATGTCTTTCTAAAAATAGAATATACCTATGCTTCAGTGGCTTACTCCTGTAATCCTAGCTACCCAGGGTGCAGAGACCAGGAGGATCCCAGTTCAAAGGAACCCAGACAAACAGTTTACGAGGATGCCCATTCTCCCCACTCCTATTCAACATACTCCTTGAATTCCTAGCCAGAGAAATAAGGCAAGAACTAGAAATTAAAAGGATACAAATAGGTAAAGAAATAGTCAAAATATCCCTATTTGAAGAAGACATGATCCTATACCTCAAAGACCCAAAAAACGTCACCTAAAGACTTCTAGACACCATAAACAGCTTCAGCAATGTAGCAGGATACAAAATAAACTTACAAAAATCAGTGACCTTTCTACACACCAACAATAACAAATTGAGAAAGAAAATAGGAAAACAACTCCATTTACAGTAGCCTCAAAAAAATCAAATACCTAAGAGAAAACTTAATGAAGGATGTAAATGACCTCTACAAGGAGAACTACAAACCACTGAAGAGATTGAAGAAGACTACAAAAAATGGAAATATCTCCCATGCTCATGCATTAGCAGAATCATCACAGTAAAAGTGACTATACTACCTTTTGGTAATATATGTTCAATGCAATTCCCATCAAAATCTCAATGACATTCATCACAGAGATTGAAAAATCTTCCCTAAAGTTCATTTGGAACCACAAAAGACTGTGAATAGCAAAGGCAATACTGAGCAAAGAGAGCAATGTTGGAGATATCACAATACCTGACTTCTAACTATACTACAGAGCCATAGCAGTAAAAACAACATGGTACTGGCAAAAAAACAGACATGAAGACCAGTGGAATAGGATAGAAAATGCAGATATGAATCTACACAGCTATGCCCATCTTATTTTTGACAAAGTGCCAAAAACATACAATGGAGAAATGATAGCCTCTTCAACAAATGTTGCTTGGAAAAGTGGTTATCTGCCTGCAGAAAACTAAAACTAGATCCATGCCTGTCACCCGGTACTAGTATCAACTCCAAGTGGATTAAGGACCTTAGTATCTGACCTGATGCCTTGCAGTTAGTACACAAAAGAGCAGGGAATACTATAGAAGAAAGAAGTATAGGAAACAACTTCCTCAATAGAACTCTAGCAGCCCAGCAACTAAGAGAAAGGATGGACAAATGGGACTACATGAAATTAAAAACTTCTGCACAACAAAAGAAATGGTCTCTAAACTGAAGAAACCACCCACAGAGTGGGAGAAAGTATTCAATGGCTATACATCAGACAAAGGACTGATAACCGGAATATACAGAGAGCTCAAAAAACTAAAATCCCCTAAAGTCAATGAACCAATACAGAAGGGGGCAACTGAACTAAGCAGAACTTTTTCAAAGGAAGAAATCCAAATGGCTAAAAAACACATGAAAAAATGCTCAGCACCTCTGGACATAAAGGAAATGCAAATCAAAACCACACTAAGATTCCACCTCACTCCTGTTAGAATAGCTACCATCAAGAACACCACCAACAAAAAATGTTGGTGAAGATGTGGAGAAAAATGAACCCTCATACACTGCTGGTGGGAATGTAAGCTAGTGCAACCACTTTGGAAAACAGTATGGAGGCTTCTTACTAAACTAAACATAGATCTGCCATATGATCCAACAATACCACGCCTGGGGATCTACCCAAAAGAATGCGACTCAAGTTATTCCGAAAGCACCTGCACACCCACATTTATTGTAGCACTATTCACAGGAGCCAAGTTATGGAAACAGTCAAGATGCCCCACTACCAACGAATGGATTAAGAAAATGTGATATTTATACATAACGGAATTTTATGCAGCCACAAAGAAGAATGATTTTTTTTCATTTTCAAGTAAATGAATAGAACTGGAGAACATCATCTTAAGTCAAGTCAGCCAGGCTCAGAAGGGAAAAAATCGAATGCTCTCTCTCATATGTGGACTTTAGACCTAAAACAAATGCAGTAATATTACTGGACATGGGTCACACGCTTACGGGAGAACACATACAAGAGGAATAAGGAAAGGTAGGAAACCCAAAACTTGATAGTGTTTGATGTGCCCACTGTAGAGTAGCTACTATAGCAGTCTTAAACTGACAGAGGCCACTATGGGAAGGTGACTGGGAAGTAGTGAAGAGATCTAGTGGAGATGAACCGATTTGGGTTGTAATACACATGTGCATGGAAGCAATGCTAGGAATCTCTCTGTACAGATATCTTTATCTCAAACTAGCAAAAACACTATGTCTTTCTTACTATTGCTTATGTCTTCTTTTCAATAATATTGGAGAAGAGGGCAGAACAGGTTCTGCCTGGAAGCAAGGGGGGGTTGGAGGGGAGAAGGAAGGAGTAGGGGACAAGGGGGAGAGATGGCTCAAACAATGTCTGCACATATGAATAAATGAATAAACAATAAAAAAAGTTTAAAAAGGAACCCTCATACACTGCTGGTGGGAATGTAAGCTAGTACAACCACTTTGGAAAACAATATGGAGGATCCTTAAAAAAACTAAACATAGTTCTGCCATATAATCTAGCATTATCAGTCATAGGCATATACCCAAAGGAATGTGACTCAAGTTACTACAAAGGCACCTGCATACCCATGTTTATTGCAGCACTATTTACAATAGCCAAGCTATGGAAACAGCCAAAGTGCCCCACTACTGATGAATGGATAAAGAAAATGTGGTATTTATACACAATGGAGTTTACTCAGTCACAAAGAAGAATGAAATTTTGTAATTCACAAGTAAATGGATGGAACTAGAGAACATCATCTTAAGAGTGGTTAGCCAGGCTCAGAAGGCCCAAAATCACATGTTATCCCTCATATGGGAATTATAGACCCAAAACACACGTAGTATGATTGGACATGGGCTACACACTAAGGGGAGAATGCAAACAGGAGAAATAGGGAAAGGAAAAGAAACCTAAAACTTGAATGTGGTTGATGTGATCACTGTAGAAGAGCGAATAAAGTAATCTTAAATTGGTAGAGGCCACTATGGGAAGGAGACCAGGAAGTAGAGAAGAGGTTTGCTAGAGACGAACCAATGTGGGTTGCAATACACAAGTGCATGGAAGCAATGATAGGAATCTGTCTGTATAGTTATCTTTATTTCAAACTAGTAAAAACAATGTCTCTGTTATTGTCTCCTATGCTTTCTCTTCAGGAAAATCAGAGAATAAGAGTGAGGAGCAGGTTCTACCTGGAAGTGGGGCGGGGATAGGTGGCACAAACAATGCATACACATGTAAGTAAATGTAAAAATGATAAAAGAAAAAAAACCCAGAAAATGCGGATCACAGTTTGAAGCCAGCCCAGGCAAATAGTTCTTGAAACTCTATCTCAAAAAATCCCATCACAATAAAAGGGCTGGCGGAGTGGCTCAAAATCGTCTTATATGGCAATTGAGAAAGCAAGCTAAATAATTTAAATAATAATCTTTGAGTGGTCCAAGTAACTTCACTTCTGTACATAAATAAACAACTAGTCTGGCTTAAATATTAGAGTACTCACTCAGTGCTTCTTAATGTAAACTAATGTAAATTGTTGTAAGATGTGTACAGTATTTGAATGAAAAATGCAATGATTGCATCTTTGGTCATCTCACCCAAACCAAATCAGGCACTCCAGGGCCAATTAACATGTGAATGCAGCTAGTGGATAGCAAAAATTGCTTTCTGTTCATTTGGGACACAATTCTAGCTGAAATATACTAAGGAAGTTCTTTCAATATCAAGGTCACATTATGAAAAGTTTCTGCCTCCTAAAAACTTAGCGTATATTGTACATTATGGGCCTATGTGCAGTAAATCAAAGAAGTAGGAAATTGCAGAATAAAACCAACTGAGTTACAATGTTGAAAAAAATGAGGTCTCCTAGAATCCAGTGCTTTGGAAAGTTTGTTAATCCTCATCACATCAGTCAATGGATAAATACAGCCATGTAGTGAAAGTTTATGACCATTACTTGTAATACACACACTATGCCCATTTAACCTAAACTTTTTCTCCAGTATAGGTTTATATAACATGGGACGATCCCCAAATTTTCAGTTGTAAGAGCAGCTTGGAATTGGAGTTTTATCAGCAGGCAAATCTGTCATCTTTGCATCAGAATGGTAGTGACTACTGAGTGGTGTCTAGATGTTAATGGTGGACTCTTTGAGTATTCTCTATGCAGCTTGTAAACAGATAAAGTATGCAATTTTGGTGAGATCACAGAGCTCATATTTAATCTTCGGTTTGAATTGGTAAATTATATATGCTTTGAAAAATGAATATGTTTCATATTTTCTTTTGGTAATATTTATTGACAGTAGTCAAGAGGGAGCATTTAGAGTGGTGAAGATGGGACTTGTATATGTATATTTGGACTGCAGGCATCCCTGAACATATGTGTAATTGATTTATGTTACATGCCAAAAACCTCAGCATACAAGAAATAAAGATTTATTTTTCTACAGCTATACTTAAATTTTCTGTTTAACTTTCCTTCTACAAAGTGGTAGAAACTTAGTTAATTCAGGATATCTCCTTTTACTACAGGACTGTATTTAAAGTTGAGACATTTAAGTAGTGCCAAGACACAGGAGGCAGAAATCATCTGTTCTAGGTTATCATATATACACACTGTCTCACTGAAATTACCTCATTGCTATCTGGTCTTCACTTATTAGTCCTTGGGTTTATGGCTGCATATTTATTATCATAACAACAAGTCTCTTCAAATCTTCCAGTGATATTTAAGTTAGCTTCCATGCCCTTCTTGGGCTCATCCATGAGAAACATGCCTCTGAGTCACATTCACTGAGGTTGGCTCAGTCACTTTCTACACAGACACAATGAAGCCATTCTACTTTAGTTTTTTTCTACCATGTTAGAGACAGAAAATCTTGGGGTCATGCTGCTCTATTTTCTTGGAGATGAAGTCATAGGTCCCCTTTCCTCACAGGTTTTTTTAATACTTCTGGGTTTTTATCATCCTTTTGTCAATGAAATTTGTGTTGAGAAGCATTCCATGCAGTCCTTCTCTCATGTTAATTATTCTCTCTCCTCCCCTCTTCTTACTCTTAGTTTGAAAAATATTACTCTCTATAGAATTTTAAAATAACTTTGAGCACATATTCTCTTTTAAATTTATTTTTTATCCCTCAATTCTTTCAGAATATGGCTTTTTAAAGTAATAACACTAACCTAAGTAGGGTATATACCTATGCATTGAGGTCTAGTCTAAATGGAGAAGAGAATAAGGTAAACATTTATCACTAGCAGTGAAAATACATTGTAAAATGTTGGTAAATACATTAAAAATAAGTAGAAACTAAGAGAACTGAAATCTAGATCTGGGAGTAATTTCAAATGTGTGTTAGAGAGCATTCAAGTATCTAGGGAATTCTAGGAATGCTATGTGGAGTTTTCATAGACTTCCATGTTCTAAATCTATGTCTTTTCCACATATTCTGCTAATATCCTGACTCTCATTTTTAGTATGCTTTCAGTTAATTTGCAGGTTTCTCTTGTTACTTGTGATTCTTATCCTTGTCTCTTTCTGTGTTTAGTGCAAGTTCTGGTTGGAAAAGAAAATATAAACTCTTCATAATAGCACTTACTCTTAGCTATAACTGACTGGTTTTATATGTCTTTCAGCCTTGCTTAACTCCTGTGCACCATGGATCCACCAGAATTTTGTGTTCATGATGCATTACAAACACTACCTGTGAATGGGGTAGTAAGGCATGGCAGACAATTCATTAGGCTATGTCCTTTGCTCAAATGTATATTCAATTGTCCCTTCAGACTTCACATACAAAAGCATGGCTCAAACTTTATGAATTTCAAAATAATGACAATAAACTACTAAATAAGGCACAGTCCCTTTCTAAACATAAGACCCAATGAAATTGTAGAGATTGCACACTTATGCCACTGCCCTGACTCCAATAGTGGAAAAAATAGGATGAGCCATGAGAAAGTTGTTCTACCATATGAAAAAGTAAAACACAGAAACATGAAATCTAGAGTCTGTTTTGAAATAATTAACTATTTTATACTTGTTTAATTACATTTAATAGACTGAATCTCTGCATTTCAATGCACCCAGATAATTCAAAAATAGCTTAGTTGCTCTCCTAACCAAGCAAATGACTGTGTAATCATTCCTGTTTGATGATGCCCATTATCCTATTTTGTTCTAGAGTGACAAAGATATTTTACTCTTCAACCTCTGGAAAAAGGTAATCACTAAAAAAAAGAAAGGAGCAGGAAGGTAAGAAACTTAGAGTATGTGTTTGCATCACTGCACATGCTCATGATATTTATTGATAGGCCAATGTATCAAGGAAAACAAATGACAAATGCTTGATAATTCTATTCAGTTTTGTAGACTCTATATTCTTTTTATAGACTAATAAGCAACACCAAAATAAAAATGCATTTAAAGGTAAGTAAAGAGCAAGTTCTCATCATCAAGATTGAATGTAAGACCACCATGTATTCTCCACAATTTTAATTCTTTTCATATTCTTTGTGAATGTAAATAATGCATCATTTGGGGTTAATCATTTGGGGGTAAATTAGTTCTCAGGATTGGAAGCCAAACTAATTAACACATGTATGTTTTTCCTTTATGCCTTCTCAGTCCACACAAGACAGTTGTCCATTATTAGCACATAATATCACTATATTTTCTAGTATTCTTCCCAAACTCTTAGGCAGCCTTAATTAAACTCTGAATACTTGACACAGAATAACTTTACTATAGAAAGATCACCTTGAAGGTTGGGAAATTAATAACATTATTTTGACAAAGTATATTGCTAGTTTCATTTATCTTGGCATGATTGGGATCTTACAAATAAACTCTACTTTAATTGATTTTAAGCTTCTGTAGAGTTCAGAGAAATATGAGAACAGCTTAAGATCAACATCTCCCAAGCAGTTGGCATAAACAGCCATAAGCTGTAGTAAATGCACCTTCTGCTCTACTATGTTTAAAAATGGCACACAGGCTGGTTGCCACTGGGCTTTGCCTTATGTACAGTGTTTTCCTGAGTGATAACAGAACATCAAGAACTCTTAGACTCAATTGTCTGGAGATAATCTATGGGCATACAGGAAAGAAGAGAATCAGAAATTTAGCATACTACTTTGGCAAGGGTAATAACTCCTGGTATGATTTTAATCTTCAGTAATTTCACATTTCTTATGATATCCAAAAGCACTTTTGGTTTTTATTTCTCTGTTGGTGGACTAATTTTCCTGTAATGCATCTGCATCTTCATAGGAAAATAAATTACCATTTCGGAGTGAACATGCTGCCCAAGAACTCCATGGCTGCTCTCTTTATAGGAACACAATTATACATGTCTGCAGAGAGGTTGCAAGGCACACATTACTCAGTGCAGCTGGTTATCTGGAACATGGGCCAATCCTTGGTGAAGCTGTGCATATAAATGGAAAAATTAGACCAGTTTAAACTATTGCAGGAATGGGGGGGATGGTAAATAAAGGAGAATGATGGAGGAGGTGAACTCAACTATGACACATTGTAAGAACTTTTGTCAATGTCACAATGTATCCCCAGTACAATGATAATAAAAACATTAAATAAAATTTGAAATTTTAAAGAAGGAGCTGTGAATTGGAAGGCAATTGGAAAGGGGAACCCCTCTTGATACCAAGAAGCTGGAGGACATATTTGGCAGACTCATGGTCTATGGAGTGAAAGGAGAACTTCATAACATCTTGACTTGGCTGAAAATCATAGGAACCCCATGCCCGGTATGGCATTTGTCTGTAACTTCTGGTTTGAATTGGCATTGACTAACAGGAACTACTGTTCCTTTAGCTTGGACGATACCTCTTCTCTCACTCCTTTCAACACTACCTGGCTCCCTGGATGGTGCAAGCCATAGTCATTGGTCCTCAGATTGTCTAAACGTATTCTAAGGTGCAAACATGGATGCAATCAAAACCCTAAAATTGTTACATCCATGATAGCTATACCTGTTATTGACAGCTGAAGGGATCAAGAAACTTAACACAGTCAAGCTTTTGGTTAGCTGATTTTTGAACATTTTATCACAAAAAAATTTCAACCATAAAGAAAATTAAAATGAATTGTCTAGTAAGCATCTTTACCACCACCTAGATTTTGCAATTAATCTGTTGTTAATGTTTGGGTCAAACTTTTCAGAAACTCCTAAAGTTGTGTTGAATTTGACTCAAAATTTCCTTTGGTAGGTTTTTCCATTTAGCCCAAAAATATGTAAAGCATAGTCCAGTGGTGAACTGAAGGCACTGAAACACTACAATGTCATCTAGTTTCCAAGAGAAAAATCTAGTAGAGTAGAATAGCCAGCTGTGACTGGAGAGCTCCCTGACACCAAAGAAATTAAAGCTGGATCCCACATTGGAAGGATAGTGTAGGGAAAAATGCCTCAGGTGAGATTGTATGAAACAGCTCTTGATTTTCTTTTTTTATTACTAACATATTAATTGTGTAAGTTGATGAATTTCATTGTGCTATTTCCATACATACATACATGTCTTGATCATGTCCACCTTCCCTTCTACTCTATGTTGCTTTCCTCCCTCATGAGTTTCTGTGATCACAAACAGAAACTCCAAAAATAGTAGGATGTATTTGAGGAAAGCAGTACCTTGCAGTAGGATTATGCATGCAATAGGAAAGTATGGGTATGGGGTAGCTATTAAATACAAAAATGAAGATAACTTCAGTTATTTTGAAACAATAATCCTTAGCCACAATGTCTAATAAAAGTGGCATGGACCAAGGTTGAACAGGCAATTTCTGGGATCTGCCTTTGTAAAAATACATTTTGTATAAGGTTGTGGTAGACTCTGTTCAATCTTATGGTTTGGGCAGTCTTTTATGATACTGCTTATGAGATAATCATTCAGAAAAATATATCCTTCAGAAACTTCACACTTTACTCTTTTTTTGGATAAACAAAGTATAAAAATAAACATCTCTACTTTGATTCCAGAACTTTTTCACTACAACTTTATAGAAATAAAATTCACACATCCTAAAATACACTCATTTAAGGCACTTAGTTGGTGGGTTTTGATATATTCACAAGATGGTGCAATCATCACCACTGCTTAGTTCTAGAACATTCTTATCACCACAAAGAGAAACTCTGTCCCCATTAACAGTTGTTTTGCATCCCCTAACCTCAGCCTCTGGTAACCATCGATCTACTTTCTGTTTCTATGGAATTACCTATTCTGGACATCTCATGCTATAAATAGAATTGTACAATTAAATAAAATTTAAACTTGCTGTATATATATATATATATATATATATATATATATATACACACAAAATATGGAAGTTTTGTATCATAAGATTATAAATATTACCAGAAAATATTATCATTTCACATATTCTAGAAGCTCATAAGTTGGATGTAGATGCTTAGAAGAAAACAATATGGCAGATAACTGAGGGAACTTGAGACCCTGAGCAGCACAATTTCAGAAAAATTCTTCAGATTTGTGGCAGCAAGGATTGGGTAACCTTGCTTTTTTTTGCCAACTAAGATATTGCCTATACATAGGGTGCACATACTGTTCAATGACCAACCCTCAAATTAGCTTTTTACAGCACATAAAAACTGGAGAAGCCCCAGCATCAGAACCAGAAGCTGCTGGTCCACTCACTGGAAAGCCATCTTTACCTTTATGTTTTTTCATTTTTTTCCTTTGGCTTCTTTTTCCTGTCTGGGAGTACCAAAGCCACAATACAGACAACTGCAGAAGAAGTCCTATAAGCACTTGGGATGTCCTGGATCTGCCATAATTCACAGACACAGAACCTACTTGTGCCTCCTGCCTGTGCCTCTTGCCTGTGCTGTCCCAGAGCTGAGTGAAATGCAACCCCACCAGGCGAGTGCAGTACATCACCTGCTCTGGAGGGAACCACATAGTCCAGTGCAGCTGTTGGGCAGATTTCACAATTCCTGGACAAAACTGGTGGCCAAATAATTGGAGGGATTATTTCACCTCTGCCAGGTGGGAGTGGGGTAGAAAGCTGAGCTGACACAGCCTGTGTGTTGGTGGGGTTGCACATCCACAGTCTAGTAAAAACAAAACACTCCACCACCTTGCAGAAACTGGCAGTGAGCTGAAGCTGACAGACTTCCAAGAGAAAAGCAATCAACCAAAATGCTCAGTTCTAGCACCCAGGCTTGCCCTGCAGGCAGTAGAGGATGGTGATTGCTTCCATACCAGCTCTTCACAGGACCACATCAGAGAACCTGCTTACACAAGATTGCCCATTCCACCAAGGAAAGTCTGGGCTCAAACATCCTCACTGGATCCACCTCAAAGCTGTATGACAGGGAGGAGCAACATCCATTGCCACACAGCCCTGCATAACAACCTTAAGAAGGGACACAGACACAGAGAAAGGCCCTGCCAAAATTGTCAGCACCTAGATTTGATATCAGAGGAAAGAGTCCAGAACATTCATTGAACTGATTTTTTTATTTAGTATTTTTATGTATATTTTAAGATTTTATTTTTACTTTTTTCAATTTATTGTTACCTATCTCCCTCTTGTACTCTGTCCAAATATCAATTTGCTTAGCCCTGTCTTGCTCCACTTTCCTTTCTCTCCCTCATTTATATTTATTTCCTTTTAAATTTTATTTTTATTCTTTCCTGTCCATTCTTCTTTGCACTCTTCCTCTCTTCTCCTTTCCTCCCTCTCCTTCCCCACCCTTTTCCCCACTGCCCCTACCTCCTTCACACTCACCACTCACTGAGTAGTTTATATATCAATTTTACACCTTATCCCCATCCTACTTATCCTTCTGAAATCCCTGACAATAGCACCTCCTCCCACCGATGAATGAACTATGCCCTTACACACATTAGGGTCTAATTAACCTATAGCCCCCACAACTCACAACTCTTCTCCCCTTTGCCCCATCCTACCTCACTGCCCCTTCTTCTAGTGCCATCTTTTTAATTACATAAGTATCTATCTCTATCCAAACCACTGTTATCTCCCCAATACTTGTTTTTGATAGATAATATCCCCAAAGGCTTTCTTACAAACTATATGAATACCTGGCTTGGCATTGAATTTGTGAATTTGTTATTGCTAAGTTACACATCCAGGTGAGGAAACAGAAATATTACAACAACCTAGCTAACAACTAATCCATCCAGGGCATAGAAATTAAGTCAAGGGAAAGATAACACATAGCTAAAACTGCAAACTAATTAATAAACACCACACAAGCAAAGCAGAAATTAGAAACATGGGGAGAAAAAGAAGCCAATGGAATAAAATTCTAAAAAAAAAAGAAAACCTAGCATTAACAAAATAGAGGATTTGGTGGAAAGTGTAGGGTATGAATCCCCAGTTGCCAATGTCAGAAGAATGGTGATAAAAATGTTCAAAGAGTGGGGTGAGGAACTTAAAGAGAATATGCAAAAGAAAACTCAATGAACATCAAGAGAACATGGATTAAAAACTTGAGAAATCATAAAAACAACAAAATTAACTGAGAGAATATTTCAAAAACTCCATAAAGAAACTAAGGTGATTATTTAAAAAAAAGAGATCTATGAAATTTTAAAAAAGCACAAAAAATGAAAGAGGAATTTAACAAAGATATGGGAGAAAGAATCAAACAAATCTGGGAAATAAAAAGCTCATTAAATCAAATAAAAATACAATTCAAAGCCACTCCAGAAGACTGGAACAAAAGGAAGACAGAATTTTAAGGCTCAAAATCAAAAGGGATACTAAAGAAAAAACAAGAATATTCAAGCAAAAGACTCAAGAGCTGCAAAAAGAATATGAAACAATTCTACAACTCCATTAAAAGAACAAACCTGAGAATCATGGGCATTGAAGAGGGGCAAACAAAGACATATGTAATATAATCAACAAAATAACAGCAGAAAATTTCCCAAAACTCAAGAAAGAGATGCCCATTAAGGTACTGGAAGCCTCTGAGACACCAAACAGACACGCCCAAATTAGAATGTCTCTGTGGAATATTTTAGTTAAAACAATTAGCACAGAGGACAGGGAAAAATACTGAAGTCTATAAGAGAGAAAAATCCAATAATGTATAAATGTGAACACATCAAAATAACAACAGATTACTCAACAGAAACCTTAAAAGCCAGAAGGGCATGGAGGGAGTTATTTTGAATACTAACAGAAAATAATCTCAACTCTAGGACACTCTACCCAGCAAAGCTAGAATTCAAAATTAAAGGAGAAATAAAAATCTTCCATGACAAATCAAAATTTAAACAATACATGAATACTAACCCACCACTACAGAAGATTCTGAAAGGAATCCTTCACACAGAAGATAAAAACAAATATAGTCATGAAAGGTTGGGAATTATTAAACCTCAAGAGAAGAGCAGACAAGCCATCAGAGAGTAGCATATAATTAGAAGTACACACACAAACTCTTACAAAACAAAAACAACTAAATGGTGGGAATGACCACACACTTCTCATATTAACAATGAATGTTAATGACCTCAACTCCCCATCAAAAGTTACCCACTGGCGAACTGGTTTTAAAAGGAAGACCCAACAATCTGTTGTTTACAAGAAACCCACCATACAGACAGGAATAAACATTGCCTTAGGGTGAAATGGAAGAAGATTTACCAAGATAATGGCCCCTCAAAAACAGACAAGAGTAGGACTTCAAACCCAAATTAGTAAGGAGAGACAAAGAAGGTCCTTGATACTAATAAAGGTAGCAATACATCAAGAGGAAATAACAATTGTTAACTTATATGCACCTAACTTCTTTAAACTTATACTACTGTACTTAAAAACACAGATAGACCCCAACACAGTGGTGATGGACACTTCAGTTCTTCTCTACCATCAATAAAGAAGTCATCCAGACAAAAAATCAACAAGGAAACCCTAGAATTGAATGATACGATACATCTAATGGACCTGACAGAAATATACAGGGTATTCCATCCTGCAACAGCACAATACACATTCTTCTCAGCAGCCCATGAAACTTTCTACAAGACAGTGACTTTAGGTCACAAAGCAAGTCTCAACAAATATAAGAAGATTGAAATAACCCTTGCATTCTGTATGACCACAATGCAATAAAATTAGTATTCAACAACAAAAGACACAGCAGACAAAACTCAAACACCTGAAGGCTGAACAACCTGATGCTCCATGATCAGTGGGTCATCAAAGAAATAACGGAGGAAATAAAAAAGTTTGTAGAATGTAATGAGAACCTATGAGAAAAAGTAAAGGCTGTTTTCCCTAAGTGGAAAGCTTATAGCCGTGAGTGCAAATATTAAAAACAGAAAAATCTCAAATAAACTACCAAATGCTACATGTCAAACTCATGGAAAAAGAAGAATAAACTAAAGCCAAAACCAGCAGAAGGAGAAAAATAATAAAAATAAATGACAAAGTCAATGAAATATAGACCAACAAAACCATACAACAAATCAATGAAACAGAAAGTTAATTCTTTGAACAGAAAAACAAGATTGACAAACCACTGGCAAAACTGACTAAAATGAGGAAGGAAAAGACTCAGATCAATAAAATTACAAATGAAAAAGGGACATAACAACAAACACCAAGAAAATCCAAGGAATCATCAAGGACTACTTTGAAAACCTGTATTAAAATAAATTGGAAAATGTAGAAGGACAAATTTCTAGATACATATGATAACCCAAAATTGAACCAAGAGAATGTAAATCACCTCCACAGATCTATCTATAAAGCACAATATGGTTGAAGCAGCAATAGAGTCTCCCCCCAAAAAAAGTTCAGGACCTGACAGATTCATCACTGCATTCCACCAGACCTTTAAAAAAAACTAATAGCAACACTCCTCCAACTTTTCCATGAAATATAAAGGGAAGGAACACTGCCAGATGCATTCTATGGAGCCAGTATTATTCTTATCCCAAAACTGGACAAAAACATGACAAAAAGAGATACAAAACAAAAAACATAGATACAAAAATCCTCAGTAAAATATTGGCAAACCGAATTCAACAGTATATCAAAAAGATCATACACCATGATCAAGATGGTTTCATTTCACAGATGCAGGGATGGCTAAGCATATGCAAATTGCTAAATGTAATGCAGCATATTAACAGAAGTAAGGACAAAACCACATGATCCTCTCAATAGATGAAGAAAAAGCCTTCAGCAAAATTCAATATCTTTTCATGATAAAAGCTTGATGAAACTAGGAATAGAAGGAATGTATCTCAACATAACAAAGGTTAAATATGACAAGTCTATAGCCAACATCATACTAAGTGGAAAAAACTGAAAAAAATTCCTCTTAAGTCAGGAAAAGGACAAGGGTGTCCACTCTCTCCACTCTTATTCAACACAGTCTTGGAATGCCTAGCTAGAGCAATAAGACAGGAAGAAGAAATAAAAGAAATTCAAATAGGAAAGGAGGAAGTCAAGCTATCCCTATTTGCAGATGAAATGATCTTACACCTAAAATATCCACAAAACTCCACCAAAAAACTCCTAGACACTATGAACAGCTTCAGTAAAGTAGCAAGATACAAAATAAATTTATAAAGATCAATAGTTTTTCTACATAACAACAGTGAACAGATTGAGAGAGAAAATAGGAAAAATACCATTTTTGATAACTTCAAAAACATAAAATAAAATACATGGGAATAAACTTAACAAAGGATATGAAAGATGTCCACAAAGAAAACTATAAACCACTGAAGAAAGAAATCAAAGAGGACTACAAAAGGTGCAATGATCTCCTGTGCTCATGGATTGGTAGAATCAACATAGTGAAAACGGCTGTATTACCAAGAGCAATCTACTTGTTCAATGCAATTCCCATCAAAACTCCAATGACATTCATCAAAGAGATTGAAAAATCAACCATAAAATTCATTTGGAAGCACGAAAGACTGTGAATATCCAAGGCAGTCCTGAGCAAAAAGAGCAATGCTGGAGGTGTCACAATACCTGACTTCAAACTGTACTACAGAATCATAGCAATAAAAAAACATCATACTGGCACAAAACCAGATATGAAAATAGTGGAACAGAATGGAAGACTCATATATGAACCCATGCAACTATGCCAACCTGATTTTTTATAAAGACGCTGATAACACACAATGGAGAAAAGAGAGCATCTTCAACAAATGCTGCTGGGAAAACTGGATACCTGCATGCAGAAAACTAAAACCAAATCCATGTCTTTTACCCTATACAAGTATCTACACAATGTGGATTAAGGACCTTAATATAAGACCTGAAACTATGAAACTAGTACAGGTCCAGCACTGGAATTAATAAGTACAAGCAATAGAATTCAAATGACTCAGCAACTAAGAGAAAGAATTGGCAAATGGGATGGCATGAAATTTAAAAGCTTATGCATAACAAAAGAAATGGTCACCAAATTGAAGAGGCTGCTCACACAAAGGGAGAAAATCTTTGTCAGCTACACATCTAACAAGGGATTGATAACCATGCCATACAAGGAGCTCAAAAAACTAAACTCCCCAAAAATCATGACCCAAAGAAGAAATTGGCAAAATAAGTGAATAGAGCTTTTTCAAAAGAAGTCCAAATGGCAAAAAAAAAAAAAAGCACCACATGAAGAAATGCTCAACATCCTTAGCCATAAAAGACATGAAGTCAAAACCACATTATGATTCCACTTCATTCTTGTTAGAATGGCTACCATTAGAACACATTGTTGATGTGTTGCCAACACAATGTTGACAAGAATGTGGGGGAAAAAAGACACCTCATATGCTGCTTTTGGGAATGTATATTAATATAACCACTATGGAAAACAATACAAAGACATATCAAGTAGCAGAAGATGAATGCCTGTAATTCTTTAGGAAATCAATGATATAAAAATGTGTTGATAGAATGTGCACCTATAGAAAGTATCCCAAAACAACTGCATTACGTTTATGGAGTTATTCTTCTACTCTAATACAAACACAATACATATGCATGTACAAGATATAAACAAGAATTCTGTAATAAATGACTTTGAATATAATTTAAATGCACGTACATTTGCATTTTAGCATTGTATGTAACAAACATGAATGACAAAATTAATGTCAGTAGTTTACTTTTTAAAATATTTTATTTACTAATGGCATCATCAAAACAAATAAGACATGTTGTGACAAGTGGAAAGACAGAGACCATGGAAGAAAGAACCTTAATGACAGGTTTTTTCCTCTTCTTTGAGTAATGTGTTCTACAATTTAATTTTGAATTGAATCTCCACAAATTATGTGATGTCCTTAATCAGGATACTTTCTTTGCCCTTTCACACTGAAGTATCATTAACTGCTAGCAATTTGTAATATAAGACCTAGGAGCTTCAAATAATGGAGAATAGAGGAGAAAAATGGAATTCTATATTCTATTCTTTATACAAGTGAGAAGATACAGTATGTCTTTTGATGCCTGGCTCAGTTCCTTTACTGTAATGTCTTCCAGGTTCAGCCATGTTGCCATAAATACCAGAAATTGCTTCTTTTTGAAAGGTAAAATTGTACACCATTGTGTACATATATTACATTTCTTTGTCCATTCATAGATTGATATACACTTAGTTTGCTTCAATTTCTTTGCTATTGTGAATACTGCTGAAAAAGTTGATCTTATAGAAACAGAAAGCAGAATTATGTTTACTGGATACTGGGAAGGGGAGAAGGAGAGATGAGGAAAGGGATGATACTGATTGAAGGATAAAAGGTCTTAGGAATGTTGGAGGAATAAGTTTCATAGATCTATTGCAATATATGGTGATCAAAGTTAGTTATACTATATTGTATAATTCAAACTTGCTAAACAAATGGACTTTTTACATTCTTATCACAATAACATGATAAGGAGATGACATGGGACAGACAGGTTAATTAGCTTAATTACAGCTTTCTACAACATATACAAAGATTGAAATATCACACCATAGTTTGTAAATATACACAATTTTTGTCACTTAAAATAAATGAATTTCAAAAACAGTGAATATGAAGAAAAATAGGGATTTTTATACTTTGAGAATTAGGATTTTCTTTCTTGCATTGTGTTTTCTCTTTATGGTAGTACTTGCTTCCAAATTTCTGAATGTAATGATGGTCAAGCAGTAGAAATTTCTGGAGGAAGGAAAATGACAAATTCACTGATGATTTCATGATACTTTAAATTATTTTCTTCTTAGTTCTAAATATTCCTATATATTTTCAGGATCTTCAAGCAGCCATTCTATGTATTCTGTCATGGTTTTAAAGCTGCATTCATTCATAAATACAAGAAAGAGTGTATTTATTCCAACAACCAGTACCAGATCATTACCAGACTTATAGTTGAAAAAATTATCTAAGTTCATCAAGCATATTAAACTAATTCACCTACTCGGTTAACATATTATATTCATGCCTGTTTTAAAAATGGAATACATCTGTGTCTAAAGTCATCATTTACGTTATGACTGCAGATCAATGACTTATAGTAAACATTTTTCTCTCTGGCAGATGATGCTCACAATGAATATTTCTAGTAATATGAAATAATGACAAACTTGATAGAAAAACTTTGATCTCATATTCTCTATCATGAGAGACTACATTCAATGGAACTGCATTCAAAGTGAAACACAACTTAACCATGAAAGGACAGGCAGCACCAAACCACAAGAAAAGAAAAAGCAAGAAAGTAGAGAGTAACCTCAACTTCGGTACACACTATCAAACCTTCAAATAACTAAGACAACTAAACGACAAAAATCACCACATACCTATCAGGACTAACACTTAATGTTAACAGACTTAATTCACCCATCAAAAGGCACTGCTTGATGAAATGGAATAAAAAGGAAGATCCAACAATTTCTTGCTTACAGGAGACCCATCTCACCGAAAGAAATAAGCATAGGCTTAGGATGAAAGGCTAGAAGATTTACCAAGCCAATGACCCCTGAAAACAGGCAGGAGTAGCAATACCTATCTCTGACAAAGTAGACTTCAAATGTGCATTGATCAAATGAGATAAAGAAGGACATTCCATATTAATAAAAGGGGAAATAGACCAAAAGGAAATAATAATAATCAACCTATATGCACCCAATGTCAACACACCCAATTTCATCAAACATACCCTGAAAGACCTAAAAGCATATATTAACACCAACACAGTGGTTGTGGAAGACTTTAACTCCCCATTATCATTGACAGATAGGTCATCCAAACAAAAAATCAATAAAGAAATCCAAGATATAAATTATACAATAGATCAAATGGGCCTACTTGATGTCTACATAACATTTCATCCAACTTCTACACAATATACATTCTTCTCAGCAGCCCATGGAACCTTCTCAAAAATAGATCATATCTTAGGGCACAAAGCTAGTCTCAGAAATATAAGAAAATAGAAATTATACTGTACATGCTATCTGATCACAATGCAATAAAACTAGAACTCAACAACAAAAGTAAAGACAAAAAGCTTGCAAACAGCTGGAAACTAAATAACTGATTATTTAATGAACAATGGGTCAAGGATGAAATAAAAGAGGAAATTAAAAAGTTCCTGGAAGTCAATGAAAATGAAGACAACCTACTGGAACCTATGGGACACTGCAAAGGCAGTCCTGAGAGTAAAGTTTATAGCCATGACTGCATATATTAAAAAGTCTGAAAGACCCCAAATCAATGACCTAATGTTACATCTCAAACTCCTAGAAAAACAAGAACAAAGAAATCCCAAAACAAATAGAAGGAGAGAAATAATAAAAATAAGAGCTGAAATCAAAGAAATAGAAAACAAAAAACCATACAAAGCATTAATGAAACAAAAAGTTGGTTCTTTGAAAAAATAAACAAGATCGACAGACCCCTGGCAAACCTGACTAAAATGAGGAGAGAAGAAACCCAAATCAGTAGAATCAGGAATGCTAAAGGGGAGATAACAACAAACACCATGGAAGTCCAGGAAATCATCAGAGACTGCTTCAAGAACCTATATTCAAATAAATTCAAAAATCTTAAAGAAATAGACAGATTTCTAGATACATATCATTACCCAAAACTGAACCAAGAGGAAATTAATCACCTGAATAGATCTGTAACACAAAATGGAAATTGAAGCAGCAATCAAGAGTCTCCCCAAAAAGAAAAGTCCAGGACCTGATGGATTCTCTGCTGAATTCTATCAGACCTTTAAAGAAGAACTGATACCAACCCTCCTTAAAATGTTCCATGAAATAGAAAGGGAAGGAAAACTGCCTAACACATTTTATGAAGCCAGTATTACACTTATCCCAAAACCAGGCAAAGACACCTCCAAAAAAGAGAACTATAGGCCAATCTCCCTAGTGAACATTGATGTAAAAATCCTCAACAAAATAATGGCAAACCAAATTCAACAACACATCAAAAAGATTATTCACCACGACCAAGTAGGCTTCATCCCAGGAATGCAGGGGTGGTTCAACATATGAAAATCAATAAACGTAATAAACCACATTAACAGAAGCAAAGACAAAAACCACTTGATCATCTCAATAGATGCAGAAAAAACCCTTTGATGAGATCCAACACCATTTCATGATAAAAGCTCTAAGAAAACTAGGAATAGAAGGAAAGCACCTCAACATTATAAGAGCTATATATGACAAACCTACAGCCAGCATTATGCTTAACGGAGAAAAGCTGAAACCATTCCCTCTAAAATCAGGAACTAGACAAGGATGCCCACTATCTCCACTCCTATTCAACATAGTACTGGAATTCCTAGCCAGAGCAATTAAGCAAGAAGAAGGAGTAAAAGGAATACAAATAGGTAAAGAAATTATCAAAATATCCCTATTTGCAGATGACATGATCCTATACCTTAAAGACCCAAAAAACTCTACTGAGAAGCTTCTAGACATCATCAATAGCTACAGCAAGGTAGCAGGATATAAAATCAACATAGAAAAATCATTAGCATTTCTATACACTAATAATGAACAAACTGAAAAAGAATGTATGAAAACAATTCGATTTACAATAGCTTCAAAAAAAATCGAATACCTAGGTGTAAACCTAACAAAAGTGTGAACGATCTCTACAAGGAAAACTATAAACTTCTGAAGAAAGAGATTGAGGAAGACTATAGAAAGTGGAGCGATCTCCCATGCTCATGGATTGGTAGAATGAACATAGTAAAAATGTCTATACTCCCAAAAGTAATCTACATGTTTAATGCAATTCCCATTAAAATTCCAATGACATTCATTAAAGACATTGAAAAATATACCATGAAATTTATATGGAAACACAAGAGGCCACGAATAGCTAAGGCAATACTCAGTCAAAAGAACAATGCTGGAGGTGTCATGATACCTGACTTCAAACTATATTACAAAGCAATAACGATAAAAATAGCATGGTACTGGCACAAAAACAGACATGAAGACCAGTGGAACAGAATAGAGGACCCAGATATGAAACTACACAACTATAACCAATTTGTATTTGACAAAGGTGTTAAAAATATACGAGGGAGAAAAAGCAGCTTCTTCAACAAAAACTGCTGGGAAAACTGGTTAGCAGTCTGCAAAAAATTGAAACTAGATCCATGTATATCACCCTATACCAATATTAACTCAAAATGGATCAAGGGTCTTAATATCAGACCACAAACTCTAAAGTTGACACAGGAAAGAGAAGGAAATACTCTGGAGTTAGTAAGTATAGGTAAGAACTTTCTCAATGGAACCCAAGCATCATAGCAACTAAGAGATAGCATAGATAAATGGGATTTCATAAAACTAAAAAGCTTCTGCTCATCAAAAGAAATGGTCTCTAAACTGAAGAGAACACCCACAGAGTGGGAGAAAGTATTTGCCAGCCACACATCAGACAGAGTACTGATAACCAGAATGTATAGGGAACTTAAAAAACTAAATTCTCTCAAAACTAATGAACCAATAAAGAAATGGGTAAGTGAACTAAACAGAGCTTTCTCAAAAGAAGAAATTCAAATGGCCAAAAATCACTGAAAAAATGCTCAGCATCTCTAGCAATAAAGGAAATGCAAATTAAAACCACACTAAGATTCCACCTCACCCCTGTTAGAATAGCCATCATTAGCAACACCACCAACAACAGGTGTTGGCAAGGATGTGGGGAAAAAGGAACCCTCTTACTCTGTTGGTGGGAATGTAAACTAGTACAACCACTCTGGAAAAAAATTTGGAGGCTACTTAAAAAGGTAAATATTGATCTACCATTTTATCCAGCATCCCACTCCTGGGGATAGACCCAAAAGAATGTGACACAGGTTATTCCAGAGGCACCTGCATGCCCATGTTTATTGCAGCACTATTCACAATAGCCAAGTTATGAAAACAGGCAAAATGCCCCACCACCGACGAACGGATTAAGAAAATGTGTTATCTATGCACAGTGGAATTTTATGCAGCCATGAAGAAGAATGAAATGTTATCATTCGCTGGTAAATGGATGGAATTGGAGAACATCATTCTGAGTGAGGTTAGCCTGGCCCAAAAGACCAAAAATCATATGTTCTCCTTCATACGCAGATATTAGATCAAGGGCAAACAGAACAAGGGGATTGGGCTTTGAGCACATGATAAAAGTGAGAGCACACAAGGGAGGTGTGATGATTGGTAAGACACCTAAAAAATTAGATAGCATTTGTTGCCCTCAATGCAGAGAAACTAAAGCAGATACCTTAAAAGCAACTGAGGCCAATAGGAGAAAGGGACCAGGAACTAGAGAAGAGGTAAGATCAAAAAGAATTAACCTAGAAGGTAACACACATGCACAGGAAATTAATGTGAGTCAACTCCCTGTATAGCTATCCTTATCTCAACCAGCAAAAACACTTGTTCCTTCCTATTATTGCTTATACTCTCTCTTCAACAAAATTAGAGATAAGGGCAAAATAGTTTCTGCTGGGTATTGAGGGGATGGGGGAAGAGGGAGGGGGCAGAGTGGGTGGTAAGGGAGGGGGTGGGGTCAGGGGGGAGAAATGACCCAAGCATTGTATGCACATATGAATAATAAAACAATAAAAATTAAAATAAAATTTTAAAAAATGAGAGACTACATAAGAGTTCTTCATGTTACTCATTGAAAAACTTTACCTTTCATTTCTAATGTCTTCATGAGAAATGTGCTCTTTCTTCCATCTTTCCATTTCTTCTCATTTCCCTCTAAATTAGGCCTTATTGATGTCTCATCCTTAAAGTACTTAAAGTCTGTACACACATAGTTGAACATTAATAATTATTCTCACCTTTCCTATGTATTTGCAAATGTTTTCTGAATACATATGACCCAGAAACAACAGACACTTCTGTTTTCTCAGCACATATATTCTAGTGAGAGACACAGAAATTAAACAAAATTATGCAAATAATTTTCATATTAAAATTAATTACCTAGAAGGATAAATAAAAGAATACAAATAAATTTTTTGTTTGGAAATGATGTTTGAGTTTCAATGGGTAAGAGTAAGTAGTAAGTTTTATGGTTGGTATGAAGAACTTGAAGAACATTTTAATCAGAGATAACTGATGGCATACTCTAACTTTGAAATTGCTAGAGGAAATCTAGGGGAGCCCTTGAAGATATAGTGATACACAATGACTTTCTGAATAGGACTCCAACAGCTTAGGAAATAACAATAATTGACAAATGGAATTACCTCAAATTTAAAAAAAGATCTGCAAAGAAAGAGAGTGCTACTAGAGTGAGGAGGCAGTACATAGAATGGTGGAAAATTTTGTCAGCTATTCAACTCATAGGGGATTAATATCCAGAATATATGAAGAACTCAAAAAAATAATACATCAAATGAAGAAATAATACCGTCAATAAGTGGGCAAATGAACAAACAGATCTCAAAACAGAAGGACTCATGGCCACTAGGTACATAAAAATGAATAAAATCCAACTTAAATATGATCCACTTATACCATTCCTGGATATAACTTGCTGGAATCAAAGACAGCATCTCACAGAAGTACCAGCATATTCCTGTTTATTGTAGCCCTATTCACAATAGCCAAATTATGTAATCAGACTACTGCCCATTGATGAATGACTGTATAAAGAACATATGGTATATCTACACAATGTAATATTTTTCAGTCATGAAGAAGAACAAAATCATATCATTTATAGAAAAATAAAATAAACCTGAAATCAGATCATTATTATAAGAAAAATAACCCAGACACATAAAGACAAATAGTGCATATTTTCATCCATAGGCAAAGTTGAGACAAAAAAGACACAAAAGTAGTGGGACTATTTGGGAAGAGGAAGGGGCCAGTGGGATGGGGGACAGGTGACAAGAAAGGGTAATAGTGGGGTGAATATGATCATATAATGTTATCTACATGTACAAACATGTCACAGTGAAACCTAATTTTGTACAGTTAATTTGCTATAATAAGAAAGGCAAAAATAAAAAAAATACATGACTGGCAAGAGATATTTGCTTGTAACTCTGCAAATCAAATACCCAGAGGCCTAGGCAGAAGTGGGAAAAGGTCATTGTGGACAAGCAAGACTGCCATAAGAACCTCTTGTACAAAACAAAGCATAGAGTTCTAGAGTGGGTATGGTATACTTGGCAGAGTGCTCCCTGACCTACTAGCTGTAGTAATTTCTGAAACTCCACAGGACATGGTCTGCCTCTCTCCAGCCACTGTCTCCAGCGCAGAATCTTAACCCACCATGGTATACCACACCCAGTTTTCACCTAGAGGGTAATTATGAGCAATGGAGAACCCAGCGGGGATATGTGAGTAAACACAACAGGACCACAGAGAGAACACTGAGGGCTGGATACTGGATAACATGCACTCCACTGACAGAGCTCAGAAGACATCTACTTCTATTTCTTATTAATATTTTTTTCTAGTGGTAATTGCTAGCTCCATGTTTATTATTAATTTTCTATCCTTTTGCAATCTTTGTCTGTAGTATCTTTCTTCATAATAATTAAATTATATTATTGCACACTCCCTTTGTCCTTTGTGGGGAGCAGATTATGAGAAGCCTATGAGAACTTGACATAAGCACAGCTGTGTCAAATCAGCAAGCTGAGTTTGGTATGGCCCCAGCCACAGAAGGGGGAGAAGGCAAAATGCAGTACAGCTTTTTTTCCTAAGTTGTTTACATTCAGAGAGTAACACAGGTTTCTCGTGTTACAATGTCATGCCCCTCCTGAGAACTGTTGGTTCACCTCCTTGTTAACCACTGTATATGAAAGACTCGCTGAAGGATTGATGGGGAGTTTGATATGGGATGGATTGATGGATTGATTGGCTGGGGGCAGGCTGCTTGCAAGAATGACACTGCTGCTGCTGTTACTGCTGCTGCTGCTGCTGCTGGCTGTTCATGTGTCTGCAAGTCTGAGGACAAAGACTTTAAAGGGAACATGGGACAGTGCAAGTCTGAGGGCCAAGACTTTAAGAGAGATTAAAGAAAACATGGGAGTTGCAAGTCTAACAAAAGACAATTTAAAGAATAGAAAAGAAGAAACACTTTTGAAGTAAGGTTTTAAAGAATAAAGAAGCAAAGTAAAAGAAGAGTTAATAGAGAAAAGAAGTAATGGGCTGTTTTGCATCTCCATCTGAGCACCCAACACACCTGATCCTAACTTTCTGCATGTTTGTCTATCCTTTGTCTTTTCTGCACTCCAGTCACCCCCAGTTAGGTCAGTAGAACAAGAGCTCGAGAAAGCTCTTGACAGTCCTTCTCTCACCCCCTCATTTTTACTACCTAGTTCTTAAAAGTCACACCATAATGTATTTTCTAATCCACAGTGTACCATATATGAATGTTAATCCCTTCCATACATAACATGATTGGTGGTATGGAGGATGTCACAAATTATTTTTATTTCATGTATATATCTGAATTGATTTTGAATTGGTGAATATTTTATTGCTAAGTTATAGCACCAGGCCAATAGTGACACATAAAATGACTGCCCTACCACTACTTAGTCCTTTCAGAACACCAAAATTAATTAAGTAGAAAGACTTAGTGATTACACCTCCAATCAATTAATTTACTTAGGATGAGTAAATCTGACAAAAGGAGACAATATGACACTTAAAATAATCAACCAATAAAGGATTTGAATGATACTGAAGTGGATGAATTCTCAAATGTCCAACTCAAAATATGATAACCATGATCACTAAAATTAAAGAGGACATATATAAACACTGCAATGATTTCAAAGAGGATATAAATAAACAGCTTAATAAAATAAGAAAAACAATGCAAGATATGAAAGGGATTCAGTAAATATATAGAAGACCTGAAAAACTCAAATTGAACTTCTAGAAATGAAAAACTCAACAAGTCAAATGAAAATCTCAGTTGAAAGACTTTGCAGTAGACTATATCAAATGGAACATGGAATATTGGCTTGAGGATTAGATAGATGTAATAGAAAAATCAAATGAATATAAAGAAAAAAGAATAAATACAAACAGAACATGCAAGGCCCCTGCAACACCATCAAAAGACCAAACCTATGAATTATCAGCACAAAAGAAAGAGAAGAAGTGAAGCTAAAGGCATAGGAAAGATATTCAACAAAATAATAGCAGAAAAATTTCCAAATCTGGAGAAAGATGACCATCCAGGTACAAGAGGCCTTTGGTTTTGAAATAGGCAAGACCAGAATAGAATCTCCTCACATCACATTATGTGAAAACAATAATTAAACAAAACAAGGAAAGAATTTGAAAGCTGCAAGGAAGAAGTGCCAAGTAACATTTAAAGGCAAACCCATCAGAATAACAGTAGATTTCTCAACAGAAACTTTAAAAGCAAAGAGGGCATGGAATGATTTATTTTCAGCTTTGAAAGAAAAACTGTCAACATAGATTATTCAATTCAACAAAATTGTCCTTCATGATTCAATAAAAAATGACAACCATCCATGATAATCAAAAAGTAAAGCAATTCATAATAACCAAACCAGTACTGCAGACGAAACTTAAAGGAATCCTACATACAGAAGAGGAAGGTAACTATAACCACAGAAATATGGGAAAAATAGATCTCACCAAACTAGCAGATGAAAAAAATGAGGAGTAAGGGAGAATCAAACACTATAAAAACAACACAATGATAGTAAAAACTCTGAATATTAATGGTATCAATTCTCCAATCAAAAGACAGAGATTGGCAGACTAGATTAACAAAGAAGACCCAAGCATTTTTGCTTAAAGAAACAAACATCAAAGACCAAACATACACAAGGTTAGAGCAAAAGAGTGGAAAAAATTTCTAAGGAAATATAGCCCCATAGCAAGCAAGAGTAGCTATATTTGCATCTGACAGGGAAGACTTCAAAGTAAAATTATTCAGAAGAAACAAATAAAGTCCCTTGATATTGATAAAGGGAACTATCAATCAGGAGGACTTAAAAATTGTAAGGATACATGCACCAAATCATGGCACAAAATTTCAGAAAGGAAACGCTCTAGATATAAATGCTCAGAGAGACCCCCAAAACAATAATAATGGTTGACTTTAAGATCCTTCTCTGACCAAAGGTAGTACATCCAGGCAAAAATAAATAAACAAACTTCAGAATTAAACAATACCATACATGAAATGAATTTAATAGAAATCTGCAGAATGATCCACTCAACAGCCACTGAATACATATTGTTCTCCACAATAAAACTTTCCTACTAATTAATCATATTTTTAGACAGGAAGCAACTCCTAACATTTATAAGAACAGTGAAATAATGTCTTATTGTTTATCAGAACACAATGGAGTAAAACTAGAAATAATGAAATAAACTACAGAGAATACTCAAACACATAGAGACTGAACAATTCAC
Organism: Castor canadensis; assembly: GCF_047511655.1. Classification (NCBI taxonomy): domain Eukaryota; kingdom Metazoa; phylum Chordata; class Mammalia; order Rodentia; family Castoridae; genus Castor; species Castor canadensis. Next base: position 73,035,658 of record NC_133405.1, on the reverse strand, counting down.
ATTTGAGTGATCAGTGGGTCATTGAAGAAAAAAAGAAGGAAATTATAAAAAGTTCCTATAATCAAATGAAAATGCAACTTACCAGGACCTGTGACACAGCAAAGGTAGGTCTAACAGGGAAGTTTATAGCTATGAGTGCCCACACACACAAAAAAAAATCAGAGATATTTCCAATTAATAACCTGATAATCTCAAACTCTTTGAAAAAAACAAGAACAAACCAATCCCAAAAGTAGAAGGTAGAAAAAAATAATAAAGAGGAGGTCAGAAATTAATGAAATGGGAACTAAAAGAACAAAGCAAAGAATCAATAAAACAAAATTGGATCTTTGAAAGCACATACTAGACAGACAAACCCTTAGCCAAATTAACCAAAAAGTGAGGGAGAAGACCCAAATGCACTGAATAATGATGAGAAATGATATATCATAACAAATATCAATGAAATCCAGAGGATAATTAGGGAATACTTTGAAAACCTGTATTCCAATAAACTGGACAACTTGTAAGACATGGATAAAATTCTAGATGTATATTACTAAAATCAAGCCAAGAAGATATTAACTTCCTAAAAAGATCTATAACAAGCCATGAAATTGAGCCAGTAATAATATGTCTAACAATGAAGAAAAGCCCAGGACCAGAGGGTCCATGGAAGAATTCTACCAGGCCTCTGAAGAAGAACTAACACTAATGCTCCTGAAGCTATTCCATAAAATAGAAAGAGAAGAATTAGTACAAAACTGATTCTATGAATTCAGTATTACTCTGATACCAAAATGTGAATAAGACAACAACAAAAATGAAAATTATATTCCAATTTCCCTGATGAACAGACACACAAATATATTAATAAAACACTCAAAAACTGAATTCAAAAACACATTGAAAAGATGCGAGTTTGTTTTAGTATATAAAAATTAATAAATGCAATATAACACATGAGTCAAGTAAAGAGCAAAAATTACATGATCATCTCAATATATGCAGAAAAGGTCTTTGAAAAAGTTCAACATGCCTTCAAGATGAAAGCTCTAGTGAAACTAGGAATAGAAGGAATACTCTACATCACAATAAAGCCTCTGTACAGTAAGCTTATAACCAACATCATACTAATGGGGATAAATGGAAATTTTTTTCCTATAAAGTCAGAAGGGAGACAAGGGTGTCCACTTTCTCAACTCTTAGTCAATATAGTACTAGAATTCCTAACCACAGCAATAAGGCAAGAGAAAAAAATAAAAGTGATTCAAATAAGAAAGGAAGAATTCAAATTATCCATACTTGCAGATGATAAGATCCTATATCTAAAGGCCTCTAAAGCTCCTAAAAGCTCCAACAGGAAACTTAAGATATGACAAAAACATTAAGCAAACTAGTAGGATTAAAAATTAGTATACAAGATTCAGTAGATTTTCTTTATTCAAATAATGATCATTCAGAGAAAGAAATAAGAAAAAGAATCCCAATCATAAGCCTAAAAAAATTAAGTTCCTAGTAATAAACCTAACCAATAAGGTGTAGAGATGTCTACAATGAAAATTATAATATTCTCAAGAAAACACTAGAAGATGGAAAGACATCTCATCTTCATATGTTGGCAAAATTAATACTGTGAAACTATTCATATTAATGTAAGTCATGTACTGATTCAATGAAGTCATCATCAAAATTCCAATGGCATTCCTCACAGAACTAGAAAAACATCCTAAAATACATACAGAAGAAAAAAGAACACTGAAAAGTCAAAATAATCATGAGCAATAAGAACAATCTTAAAGAATCACAATACTTGATTTCAAATTATTCAACAGAACCATAGTACCACAAACATTATGGTACCAGCACAAAATCAGACATGCAGATAATTGGAATAATACAGAGAACCAAGAAATAAACTCACAAATAAACTACAGCCATCTGATTATCCACAAAGCTACCAAAAACATTTGTTGGAGTTAAAAAATCCCAGCATCTTTACGAAATGGTGAACTGGATATCCGCAAAGAGAAAACTAAAACTAGATTTCCTGTCTCTAAACCAATATAAAAATCAATTCAAAATAGATCAAAGACCTTAATGTAAGATGTGAACATTTGAAACAAGTGGAGGAAAACATAAGCAATATTTAGGAATAGCCAATGGCTTTCTAAATAAGACTCTAATAGCTCAGAAAATAGTGCTAAGCATTGACTAATGGAATTGCATCAAATTAAAAAGTTTCTACACAGCAAAGTAGAAAATTGCAAGAGTAGAGGGACAGCAGGCAGAGTAGGATAAAAATCATTGTTAGCTATTCATCTGACAGGGGATTAACATTCATGACATAAAAAGAGCTAAAAAATAAACACTAAAAGAACGAGTAATCCAATCAATAGATGGACAAATGAACAGAACAGAAACTTCTCAGAAGAACAAATGGTCACTAAATGCAGTAAAAATGGTGTTCCACATCCTTAAATGGCATGGTTTCATTACCATAAAGGAAATGTAAATCAAATGACATTGAGATTCCATCTCACCCCAGTCAGAATGGCTAATACCAAGAATGCAAACACCATGAAAAGTTGGTGAGAATTTAGAACAAATGAAACCATTAAATGTAAATTATTCAAGTACTTTGGAAATCAGTATGGAGGGTCTTCAATATATTATATATATATGTGTGTATTATATATACATCTATCTATCTATCTATCCATCCATCTATCTATTTATATACATATATATCCCCAACATCAGAGCACTTATTATGTAAAAAGAAAATATTTACAGAATTAAAGGAAGAAATGAAAATCAATAAAAAAACAGGACACTTCAGTATTCCACATTCTAAAATGGATAGAATATCCAAACAGAATAAAGGAAACAAAAAAGGTGAATATCTGTATGCCAAACCTACATAAAAGATGTGTATAATATTTCATGCACATTCCAGAGAATGTGTATTGCTCAAAATGCATCCATAACATTTTCTAGCATAGACAATATAGTAAGACATAAAATATGCCTTTAAAAATTTAAGAGTAATACCATTCTTTGATTTACTACCACTTTGTTATAAAACTAAATATCAAAATTAAAATGTAATTGAAAAATTCACAAATATGTGGGAAAATAGCAACGTACAAAAACAATTTAATGGATCATAGAAGAAATCAAAACAAAAGGAAAATTAGAAAACATTTCTAGATTAATAAAAATGAAAACACAGCCAAACATACCAAAATGTACAGGATGTAGGAAAAGAAGAACTGACAAGAAGTTTTAACAATAAATACCAACATTAAAAAAGAAAAATTTGAAATAGAAGCCTAACTTCATACCCTAAAGGACCAGAAAGAAGAATAAACTCCAAAGTTAACAGAAAGAGAAATATTATAAAGATCAGAGCAGAAATAAATGAAATAGAGATTAAGAAAAAATAAGAAAAAAAAAACCAATGAAATGAGCAAGCTTTTTAAAGAGGAGCAAATTGACTAAATTTTAACTGTACTAAGAGAGACTAGATTTAATAAAATCAGACATTAAAATTAATATCACTAAATTATAATTCAACAGATAAGATAACCAAAATAAATGAATAAATTCTTAGATATATGCAACCTTACACACTCAATCATGAGGAAATAGAAAATCTGACCAGACATAAAACTAGTAAGGAGATTCAGTAAGTAATAGAAAGTCTCCCAAAAAAGAAGTCACAGAACAGTTGCTGTCATTGGTGATTCTATCAACTATTTCATGAAGTACAATGTTTGTCAAATTCTTCCAAAAAGTTAACGACCAGGGAACACTTACAGACACGTTTTAGCAGAAAAACATTTCCCTAATATCAAAACTAAATAGACACTATAAGAAAATAAAATGCCAGGCCAATATCCCTGATGAACAAAGATTCAGCAATAATCAACAAAATACTTGCAAAACAAATTCAATAGCACTTTAAAAGTTTATTCACCATGATCCAGTGAGATTTATCCTGGGAAACAAGGATGTTTCAACAAGTGCAAATCAATCACATGAATAGAATAAAAGATTAAAATGTCATGATCATCTCATTAGGTTCAGGAAAAGCATTTGACAAAATTCAATATCCTCTCATGATAAATGAATCACCATACTAGATGTACAAAAAAGACCACAACGTGGCAAACCCACAGGTAACGTCATTCTCAATGGTGAAAAATTGAAAACTTTTCCTTTAAGATAGGAAAAGACAAAGAGAAGACGCCTACTCTAGTTTCTTCTACTCAGTATACCTGATACACTCATTAGAGCAATAAGGCAAAGAAGAGAAGTCAAAGACATATACAAATGGCAAAGTAAGGACAAAACTGTCTCTGGCTATAGATGTTATGATTGCATATATAGAAAACCATATAAACCACACAAAGACATTAGAACTAATAACTAATATACAAAATTATAGCAGTGGATTATCTGAGAAGAAAATTGAGAAAACAATTCCCATTGTCATAGCATCTTAAAAGAAAAAAATAAGTAGGAATTTAACCAAGAGGTGAAAGACATGTAAATTGAAAATGATGGAATGTTGGTGAAAAAGCCTCTAATAAGATATAAACAAATAGAAAGATATCCCTGATTCATGGATTATGTGATTTAATATTGTTAAAATCTCTACACTACCCTAAGCAATCCACCAATTCAATGCTATGTCCATCAATTTCAATGGCATTTTCATAAAAATACAAAAAACAATCCTAAAGTTCATGTAGAACTGCAAAACACTCAGAATAGGCAAAACAATTTTCAAAAAGGAGAAAAAAACTGAAAGCATAATATTTCCTGATTTCAAAATAAATTCCATAGTTACAGTAATTAAAAAGAGTGTGATATTGACATAAAAATGCACATCTCCAATGGAGTGGAATATAGATTGCAAAAATAAATCCATGTAGATACAGTCAACTTATCTTAGACAAGGGTGCCAAAAATATAGAATAAGAAAGAATATTCTTCTTAATAACTGTTTTTGGGAAAACTGGATCTATTTATCCAAAAGACTGAACTTAGACCTTTATTTTTGCATCAAGAAGAAACTCAACTAAAAGTGGACTAAAAACTGGAAGACCTAAAATTCTGACAAGAAAATATGGGGGAAATGTTGATATTGGTCTTAGAAGTGACTTTTCTTTATATAACACCCAAAGTGCAGGCAACAATTGAACTATTCAATAATACACCCACATTGAAAACTTCTGCAATTAAAAGAAATTAATCTGCAAAATAAAAAGGCAACCTATGAAATTGAATTAAATGCTTGTACTGTGAAATTCAAAAGACAATCATGATAAAAAGCAATTTTAAATAGTATTTCAAAATGGAGTTGTGAAGCCATTAGGAAAACAGGGACTATGCATTTATAAGGCTATTGCCTGGGAAACTAAACTCTTGAACTGTGCATGAAAAATGACACAAAATATTAATTTTTAAACTGGGGAAGACTTGAAAATCCACTACTATCTTTTATTGGAGGATGCAGTTGAGCAACTGGCACAATTGAGCCAAAAATTCTATACCTAGAGATAATTCTGGCAATCAACCACATGTACCCAGTGATGTACAACCTAGTATTAGGATGGTTTATCAATACTAATCATCTTTCTTTTCACATAACTTGGGGAACTTCTTTTGTATCAACCTCTTCTCTTTAAAAGTCCTGTATAAACTGAGTTTCTTTGTATCACTCATTCAAAGTTGCCTGAAATTGCATTCAAGATGGTGGTTTGCTGATACCTCCAAACTCCAGATGGAGCTCCACAAGCCTGGAGGAATGTGGAAACTACAGGCCTTGGAAAGTCAGGTCCCAGACCCCATGGGAAGCAAGCAGAACTCTGCCTGAACCTAAACTGATTGAAGCTGCAGAATATATGGAGAAACGTTTGCAGGTTTGCACTTCCCATAGCACTGGCAGGGAGCCAGACACTGCATCCAAGCACTGGATCTCCCAGTGGGGTGGGAGAGTTGAAACTTTCAGCACAAGAACTATGTGGAAGAGATCTGTGCCTGAGAAACAGAGGCCCCCAGCTGGCAATCTACTGAGGAGAATTGCAGGACTGGTGAGCAGAAATGAAGCCACAACATGCTGTGGCCCAGAACAAAATCCCTCTCTGGAGCCATGGGGAACTTCCCAGGTATGGGCACCATGACTCCCTAACCTGGAGCCTGAGCAATTCCCACAGTGGTAAGAACAAGTCACACTGTGGCAGCACTACCATCAGGGAGCTGCACCTCCAACCCTGTCAGAGGTCAGAGGATTCCTGGACAAAAATCTGAGCTTGGTGCATGACTACAGACTGTAAGTTCTAAAGATCCTGTGAGATGGAAACATTGCAAATGTGAATGGGGAGAGATTGGCTGGGTGTCAGTACAAACTCCAAAGAATAAGATCTATAAGCACACCTCTCTCTACAGAATCCCAGAGGCAGGTATTCAATTTAGCCTTTTGTCTAGTGGATGGAAAGACAGACACAGAGGGATGTGAGAAGAGTAACAGCAATAGAAAATTTGCTGTACTACTTAAAATTTATGCCTATTGCTGCTGAAACTGTGATGGAAATTTCTTACTTGTTTACTTGTAGCTATTTTTTTCTTTTTTCTTTTCTTGATCTTTGTTTTTATGTACATTACAGAAGTGGTGCTGCCTACTGGCTCCCCAATTCCCTCTTTTGACCTCCCTCCCCTCCTTCCCTTTCACAGAAAGCATCCACGAGACCCCCATAAAACACCTTAAAGTTTACAACCCCAAATCTCTCTTCTCCTCCCTTTTCTACCACCCTCCTCAATTCATACTATCTTCCTGTCAAACACCAAAACAGCTCCTTAGATATCAATCTTCTTTCCCTGTGTATACACTCCCATAATTTTCCTTCACTACCAATAATTCCAATAAATAAAGGAATTCCAACTTTTCTTCATTCTCTCTGTTTTTCAGTTCTCTGGAGTATATATGTTTCACTGTCTTTTCAATTTTCTTCAACATTTCCCGCATTTCTCCCTTATCATACTACATACTTAATCTCTTCTACCCATCCTAGTTTGCCTCTGAACTCAACCACCACCCCTTCCCGCTACATAAACTTTTCACTTTTTATTACCCACAAGACCTTTCCCTCTGTCTCTGTTCCACCACAACACCTACTATTGTAGCCTTCCAGAACCATAAAGATTCCTCTTTGTTCCAATTGAAAAACCAAACATACTGCAACAGTAGCAATAACTGATCTTCATCAATGATTACTGCAACTTAAAGTCTGTAGTTCAATTACTGAGGCAGCTTTAGTAGCTAAGCCTTCTTTTTCTATGTGGAACAGGAGATAGAATTCAACATCTTGAGAATAAGAAGCTGAAGAGATTAATATTGAGCCACTACCCCCCATATTGAGACAAGAAAACCCACCAGAACTCAACCACCACTCAGTCCTGTCCAATCTTTCATAAAACCCCAATCACAGGGGCACAAAGGACTGCAACCCCAAACCAAAAAAAAAAAAAACCCCAGATGCATAAATCTCAACACAAAAACATGAAGAAACAAGACAACTGCTCCTCTTGAAAACCAACTCCACCACTAAGGATCTAAACAACTGTGAAAGGAAGTAAATGTCAAATATTGAATGCAAAAAATAGCAGAAAGAATGATTAATGAGCTCAAAGAACAGACAAAAAAAAGTAGTGTATGATCTCAAAAGAGTATGTGAATAAACAACTAAAAAAGCTCAAAGATAATTCAAACGAACAGATGAATCAAATTAAAAAGACCATGCAGGATATGAAAGTGGAACTCAATAAAAATATAGAAATCCTGATAAAGAATCAATCTGAAATGAACAGCTAAATATCCCAAATTTTAAAAACTCAATTGACAGCTTGGTTAACAAGTAGAACAAGTTGAAAATAGAGTATCAGGAACAGAAGATAAAGTAGAGGAATTAGATCAAACAGTAAAAGAACAGGAAACGGTCATAAGAAAACATTAATGGAACATACAAGACATCTAGGACACCATGAAAAGATCAAATCTATGAATCATGGGTGTAGAAGAAGAGATACAAACTAAAGGCACAGATAATCTATGCAATAAAATAATAGCTGAAAACTTCTCCAACTGTGAGAAAAAGAAAATCCAGGTGCAGGAAGCTTACAGAACACCCAACAGTCAGGACCAAAAATGAAACACCAACAGACATATAATCAAAACTCTCAACATACAGAATGAAGAAAGAATACTGAAAGCTGCAAAAGAGAAAAGACAAGTTACATATAAAGGCAAACCCATTAGAATAACAGCAAATTTCTCAACACAAACTATAAATGCAAAAAAAAGGTCATGGAAAGACATAATTCAGTAACTGGCAACCTAAACTTGCTTATCCAGCAAAACTATCCTTCTTAATTGAGGGAGAAATTAAAACCTTTCACAACAAGGAAAAACTAAAGGAATTCAAGAATACCAAGCCAGCAATGCAGAAAATTCTTTAAGGAGTTTTACACATGGAAGAAGAAAGTAGACTAAGACAGGAAGATGCAAGAAAGAATAAACCCTTCTGATCAAGCAGAGCAATAAATAAGGAAGAGGTAAAAGTTAAAAAAAAACAGGGAAATAAAAATAACTGGAAACAACATGCACGTCTCAATATTAACACTGAATGTAAATGGCCTCAAGGACCCAATCAAAAAACACAGAATAGAAAACTGGGTAAAAAACAAAACCCAACCATTTGTTACTTACAAGAGATTCATCTCACTGAAAAAAAAATAAGCATTGGCTTAGAGTCAAAAGTTGGTAAAAGGTTTTTCAACAAATGGACCCATAAGCAGGCAGGAGTAGCTACACTTACACCTGACAAAGTAAACTTCAGACTAAAATCAGTCAGAAGAGACAACGAAAGTCAGTTCATATTAATTCATCAAGAGGAAATATCAATTCTTAACATATATGCAGCAAACATAGGGGCTTCCATCTACATTAAAAAAAAACAAACCTCTAGAGGACCTAAGAGCACAGATAGACCCTAACACAGTGATAGAAAACTGAAATAACCCCCTGCACCATATCAGATCACAACAGCATAATGCTAGAATTCAACAACAAAAGAAACCAAGGAAAATATTCAAACACATGGACACCGAACAACACATTGCTGAAAGACCAATTGGAGACCAAATAAATAAAGGAAGAAATCAAAAAGTTCCTAGAATCTAATGAAAATGAAAATATAACCTACCAGAATCTGGGGGACACAGCAAAGGCCATGCTAAGCGTAAAGTTCAGAGCTACTAGTGCCTACATTAAAAAAAACAGAGGCATCTCAAATAAACCTAATGATACACCTTAAGCTTCTAGAAAAACAACAACAAACCAAACCCCAAAGCAGAATATAGAAATAAATAAAAAAAATCAGGACTGAGATCAATGAGATTCAGACCAAACCAAAAAGAAAAACTATAAAAAGAATCAATGAAACAAAATGTTGGTTCTTTTGAGTCTTTGAAAAGGTTAACAAGATTGACAAACCCTTAGTTAACATGACAAAATGTAGGAAGAAAAAGAACAAATTATTAAATCAGAGATGGAAGTGGAAGAGGGAGGAGGGAAGAGGACTAGAAGAGATGAACCAATTGGGGTTGTAATACATATATGCATGGAAACAACACAAGGAAACTCCCTGGGTAGCTATCTTTATCTCACACTAGCAAAAACATCATGTTTCTCTTTTTATCTTTTATGTTTTTTGTTCTGCAAAATTAGAAAACAGGAGGGCAGAACAGGTTCTGCCTGGAGGGGTGGGGAGTCAGTACCAATGGGAGTGGGGAGGTGGTAGAAAAAGGGATAAGAGGATGAATATGGTGCAAAAATGTATACACATGTATATAAATGCAAAAATGATACCCTTTGAAACTGCTCCAGCAATCAGGAGAGGGAGGGTGAAAGAGAGCAGTGGAGGGGGTGAATTCAAGTGTGATATATTTGATACATGGTAAGAACATTTGTAATGCTACAATGTACCCCCACCTAGCACAACAATAAATTTTTTTAAAAAGTAAAAAAAATAAATAAAAATAAGTAAAATCAGAGATGAAAAAGGGGACAAAACCACAAATACTAACCAAATCCAGAGGATAATTAGAGAGTACTTTGAAAACATATTCAAGTAAACTGGAAAATCTAGAAGAAATGGATAAATTCCTAGATGCATATAACCAACCAAAATTGAACCATGAAGATATTAACCACATAAATAGACCTATTGCAAACAGTGAAATTGAAGTAGTAATAAAGAGTCTCCTTACATAAAAGAGTTCAGGACCTCATGGATTCATGGCCAAATTTGATCAAATCTTTGAAGAAGAAATAATGCCAGGAAATAAAGAGGGAAGCAACATTACCAAACTCATTACCAAACTCATTACCAAACTCATTCCAAAACCCAATAAAGATGCAACCAAAAAAGAGAATTATAAGCCAATATCTTTAATGAATGTAGATGCAAAGATTCTCAACAAGAGACTGGCAAACAGAATTCAACAATACAGCATAAAGATCATATGACATGACCAAGTTGGTTTCATTCCAGGGATGTAAGGATGGCTCAACATATGTAAATCTATAAACATAATACAGCACATAAAAAGAAGCAAGGACTAAAACCACATGTTTCTTTCAATAGATGCAAAAAAGAAACCTTTGAAAAAATCCAGAACCTTTTCATGATAAAAGCTCTGAAGAAACTAGGAATAAAGGGAATGTTCAACATAATAAAGAATATATATGACAAACCTAGAGCCAACATCATACTAAATGGAGAACAACTGAAATCATTTCCACTAAAGACAGGAAAAAGTCAGGGATGCCTGCTTTCTCCACTTCTTTTCAATATACTTTTGGAATTCCTAGCCAGAGCAATAAGACAAAAGCAAGAAATAAAAGGCATTCAAATAGGAAGGAAGAAGTCAAACTCTCCCTATTTGCACATGACATGATCCTATACCTAAAAGACCCTAAGAACTCTATCAAAAAACTATTAGAAATTATAACTCTTTTGGCAAAGTAGCAGGCTACAAAATTAACATACAGAAGTCAGTAACCTTCATATATACTAACAATGAACAGACTGAGAAAGAAATTAGGGAAACAATCCCAGTTATGATAGCTTCAAAAACAATAAAGTACCTTGAAATAAATTTAATGATGGAAAACAAAGGCCTTTTTAATGGAAACTATATCAGAAGACATCAGAGGATGAAAAGACCTTCCATGCTCGTGGATTAGTAGAATCAACATTAGGAAAATGGTCAAGTTACCAAAAGCAATCTATATGTTCAAAACAATCTCTATCAAAATTCCTGATATTCTGCACAGAAATAGAAAAATCAATCCTGAAATACATACAGAAATAAAAAAGACCTTGAATAGCCAAAGCAATTCTGAGCAAAAAATCCAATGCTGGAGGCATCAAAAAACCCAACTGCAAACTGTACTACAGACCCAAAACAATTTTAAAAAACAGCATAGTATTGGCACAAAAACAGACAGGAAGACCAGTGGATCAGGATAGAGGACCCAGATATAAATCCATGCATCTATAGCAAATTGATCTTTGACAAAGGAAGCCAAAACACATGATAGAGAAAAGATTGCCTCTTCAACAAAGATTGCTGGGAAAACTGGATATCAACATATAGAAGACTAAAACTAGATCCCTGTCTTTCACCCTGTACCAAAATCAACTCAAAGAAGATCAAAGGCTTTAGTATAAGGCCTGCAACTTTGAAACAACTCCAGGAACTAGCACGAAATACACTGGAACATATAGGTGTAGGGAAAGACTTCCTAAGTAGAACTCAAAAGGCTTAGCATCTAAGGGAAACAATGAACCATTGGAACCGCATTCAATTAAAGAGCTTCTGCATAGCAAAAAAAACAAGTCACTAGACTCAAGAGACTGCACAAGTGGGAGAAAATCTTTGCCGGGTATTCATCTGATAAGGGACTAATACCAAGAATCTGCAGGGAAACCCCCAAAAAAATCAACCTGCAGTGAATCAACACCCCAGTGAAGAAATGGGCACATGAATTAAACAGGGAATTCTCAACGGAAAAAACACAAGTCGCCAGTAAATACATGAAGAAGTGTTCAACTTCCCTGTTTATAAAAAAGATGTAAATCGAAACAACACTTAGATTTCATCTCACCCCAGTTAAAATGGCCATATTCAAGGACAATGATAACAATGAATGCTGATGAGGATGTAGTGAAACAAGAACCCTTACAGACTGTTGATGGGAATGTGAATCAGTATAGACACAGTATGGAGATTCCTCAAAAAGCTAAAAATAGAACTGCCATATGATCCAGTGATACTGCTCCTGGGCATATATCCAAAGGAACGTAAGTCAGGATACAATAGAGACACCTGAACACCAATGTTCATTGCAGCACTATTCATAATACCCAAGCATTGGAAACAACCCAGGTGCCCTTCAACTGATGAATGGATCAAGAAAATGTGGTATGTATACACAATGGAGTATTACTCAGCCATAAGAAATAATGACATGTGGTTTGAAGATAAATGGATCCAATTGGAGGACGTCATGCTAAGTGATGTAAGCTGGTCTCAGAAAGATGAAGGCCGCATGTTTTCTCTCATACATGGAAGGTAGATCCAAAAGATAAATATATACACAAAAAATAAGCATGATCATATACAAACTCATATGTAGAACATGTTCCTAATAGTGTAACTACTCTGTGGAAGCTGGGGGAAAAGGGAAAGGAAAAGAGAATGATAGAGCATCAGTAAATATATAACATCTGTGAAGGTTGAGGATATAAGGATGTGTATGGAAAGCACTTGAAAAATGGGGGGCTGGGTTGTAGAGGGGTAAGGAAGAGTAATAGAAGGGGTTGATTGGACCAAATTAAAGTGTACCCATAGTGGGGATACATTGAGAAACCACTGTGAACATCAACTTAAATGTGAGTAACGAAAGACAGGACTGTAAAATAGGCACAGTATGTGAGGGGTACTACAGGGGGGAGGGTGAATGAAGGAGATTAAGGTTAGGGTATATGGTTGATGGACTTTATACACCTATATGAAATAGGACAAAGAAATCTCTTGCAATTGCTTTAAGTGGGTCAGGGAGAAGGTTTGTGGGAGAAACGATGGGGGCAATGTAACTAATGTACAATATAAGCGTAATCTGATTGTCACTATGAATCCCCTCATGAATAATGAATATATCATAATAAATTTTTTTTAAAAATAAAAATGCAGCTTCTAAAAGCTCAAGAAGCAAAAACAAAGTTGTCTGAAATTGTGTTATCCCAAATTGCAATTATGAAGCCCTAAATAAACCTAATTTGCTTTTACAGTTTCTGAATTCGAATTGATCAAAAATATGTTGGTGATGATGCATAACGGTGCAGCTACAATGAAAAATAATATGGAAGTGTGTCACAAAATTAAAATTAAAATTGCCATATGATTCAGCAATCTCATCTCTAGGTATATAATCCAAAAGAATCTAAACCAGGATCTTGAGGAGATATTTGCACTCTTATGTTCATTGCAACATTATTCTTAAATGCCAAAATGCAGAATCAACTTAAATGTCCATATATAGGCAAATGGACAAAGAATATGTTAAACATTCATGAAATAGAGTATTATTCAGCCTTCTAAATGGAGAGAAAATTTTGCCTGTTGTAACAGCATGGCTGAACCTCAAGCACATTATGCTAAATGAAATAAACCCAATATAGAAGAGGAAATACTGAATAATCTCATTATATGAGGGATCCACATAATCTCACTTATATGAGACATCCTTAGTAGACATAGTAGACTAACTCTTAGAAGCAGTGAATACATTAGTGATTGCCAGGGCATGGGTGTGTGTGTGTGTGTGTGTGTGTGTGTGTGTGTGTGTGTGTGTGTGTGTGGCGGGGGGGATAATGGGGACGTTTTTTGATACATGTGAAATTTTAGTTATATAAGATGAGTAATTTCTATAAATTTATTGCACAAAATAATGTCTATGGTTAACAATGTGGTGTTGAGCATTTCAAAATATGTTAAGAGGGTAGATCTTATGTTAATTGTTCATAACATGAAAAAAATGAAAGCAAATATAAGGAAGCGTTGCACAGTGCCTTCTCACCAGGAAATATGGGGATATAACCTAATCTCTTCTTTACCTTAAAATTTTGATGTTATAATGCAAGTACTGTAAATAAAATGCAAATAATCTATACTGTGATGAATGTAGATCCATAAAATGGAGTACAATCTGGCAATAAACAGAATGAAGTACCATTTATGCTCTAACATAGACAAACTTGAAAGCATGCTACCTAAATGAGTCACAAATGCTACAAATTATATGTTTTCACTGGAATAAAATAGCCAGATTAGTCAAACTCAGATGAAAATATGGTTAGTGCTTTTTAGAAGCAGAGACTGAACATGATGAAGAGTGACTGCTAATGGGTTCATTCATCTTTGGGGGCATGATAAAAATATTCTGGAATCACGAAGTAATGATAATTGAGTAATTGAGAATATCCTAAACATATGGTATGTGGATTATAAATAAAATTAAATAAAGTTATTATTAAAAGTAATAACCTGGGTTGGGGCTGGGGTTTAGTTCTAGAGCACTTCTTCTTATGGATGAGAACCTGGGTTCACACCAAGCACTGCCAAATAAAGTAACCTTTGGATAATATCTGAAACAAAACCTTATAGGATATGATGGAGAAACAGACAAATTCACATTTTTATTTGGAGATTTCAACACCTCTTTCTCAGGAATACCCTGTCATAGTAATAGATGGAGATAATAGACAGAAAACCAGACAAGATATATAATTCAACAGAACAATTAGCTAACCATAACTATCTAACATAAACCAAATATCAGCAAAACATACACTGTTAAAGCATACGTGGAATATATACTCATTTACATGTGGGCTAAAATATCCATAAATTCAAAAGAGTATAAACTGCAAAAGTATAATCTCATCCCTGAGAACTGAAAGGAACAATGGCGGGGTCATAAATTAAAAAGGAATTCTAACCACAAATTGCATCAACAAACCCAGAAAGTGATCCACTGTTTTCAACAACGGTTCCAAGAAGTCAAATTGCTTTCCATAAACAATCAGTCCAGGAAGGCACACAACCTGTGTAGTAGTCAACCCCAAATAGTGATTAATAACTGATACTTTTTCCAATTTTTGCTTGCACTTCCCAATTATGATCAAGCAGAAAATGCAAAATCTAGACCTCCAATGAATCACACAGCATGCCCTTTTTCTACTTAAGTTGTCTATTGCTTCACCATACCCCAAACCTTCCCTTTCTTTCACTTAAAAAGATCACCTTCACTTTCTCAATCCTTTGCCTTATTGTATCTCTGTCAAATTCAAGTGATGGTGGCTGGTTCCTTTGCTGTGGCATCTTCCATAGTGCAATAGTACTACTTGCTCTTTCTCATTTGGCTGATCTTTGCTAATTTGTACAGGCCATTGATTTATTTTTTGACAAAGGATGTCTGTATGTAGCCCAGGCTGGCCTGGAACTGTCTATCCTCCCACCTCTGCTTCCCAAGTGCTCCAATTACAGGCATGAGCCTGTAGGACAGTGGTGAGCATTTGTCAAACATGTGCAAGACTGTGTGTCCAATTTTCAGTATTGCAAAAAATATTAAAATAGAAATCAACAATAGAGAGATAAAAAGAAAACTCTAAAACATGGAAATTAAGCAATGCACTTCTAAATAATCCACAGGACAAAGAGAAAACTTCAAGGGAAATATGAAAATAGTTTGAAATGAATAAAACTAAAATGTAACATTTCTAAATATGTAGGATACAGCTAAAGTAATCCTTGGAGGAAATGTATAACAACTGAAAGATGATTGTAGGAAAGAAAATGTCTTACATCAATAAACTTCTGAGTAAGAAAGTAGAAGAATGTGAGGAAAATAAACTTAAAGCATAAAAATAAAGAAGACAATAAAGATAATAAAAGAAATCACTAATATTGGAAAGAGCAAAAATAGAGTAAATGAACAAAATCAAAATCTGATACAGACTAAAACACCAGAAGACACCACTTATCCATATATGGAATGAAATGATATCTCTTTTTATTCTACTGAAAAGAATGACCAGTCCTATTCTAAGACATATATCCCAGAATTAAAGCTGAAGAAAATACTTGGCTCTTTATTATGAGGATCTTACTGGTGGCTTCAGGATTTCACACAATATAACTATGTCTTGAACCTCAGTTGGAAGCTTGTAACAGAATTGCTGGTAGCAGGGAATATGACTGAGGAGACTTCTGAAGCAGGTGCCCCACCACTGATGAATGGATTAAGAAAATGTGGTATTTATACACAATGGAATTTTATGCAGCCATGAAGAAGAACGAAATGTTATCTTTCACAAGTATATGGATGGAATTGGAGAACATCATTCTGAGTGAGGTTAGCCTGGCCCAAAAGACCAAAAATCATATGTTCTCCCTCATATGCGGACATTAGCTCAAGGGCAAACACAACGAGGAGATTGGACTTTGATCACATGATAAAGCAAAAGCACACAGGGAGGTATGAGGATAGGTAAGACACCTAAAAAAACTAGATAGCATTTGTTGCCCTCAACGCAGAGAAACTAAAGCAGATACTTTAAAGCAACTGAGCCAATAGGAGAACGGGACCAGGAACTAGAGAAAAGGTTAGTTCAAGAAGAATTAATTTAGAAGGTAACACACATGCATAGAAAATCAATGCAAGTCAACTGCCCTTATCTCAACTAGTAAAAACCCTTGGTCCTTCCTATTATTGGTTATATTCTCTCTTCAACAAAATTAGAGATAAGGGCAAAATAGTTTCTGCCTGGTAACGAGGGGTAAGGGGGGATAAGGGAGGGAGTGGAGGGGTAAGGGAGGGGGAGAGTGGGAGAAATGACCCAAACATTGTAGGCACATATGAATAAAATAAAAATTTAAAAAAGAAAACATATTCTAAGGCTATCTCAAGATGATGCAAGGGCTCCAGGTTAGAGATAGGCTTACTGCCATCAGGAAATTGCCGAACTTCTTCCTGTATTTACCAACACTACTGCATCTCACAGTGTAAATCTAGATTAAAAAGACAGAGAAACAAAAAAAGTTCAATTGGACTGACTGTGCATCTGTTTGAGTTAGTGACAATAGTTGTGCATCCCTGCATATTCCTTGGTCCTCAATGTTTTCCACATTTTGCCTTTTCTTGCCCATTCAATATCATCACACACTCTGTTTTCCTATCAATGCTCATTATTTCAGCTAGGCCTGACTCCTCACTATACTGATTCTTTCCTTACCTTGCTTTTCTTTCTCCATTCAAGAATCCCTTTTATTCCTCTTTCATGTAGTGTTATCTTTCATTCAAACATGAGATCAAGTCCCATCTTGTCAAGGAAGTCTTCCTTGATTTCCTCAGCCCACAGATTTCTCCTTTCTCAAGACTATTATTATAAGAATTTGTTGTACTACTTTTTGTTTACTTTTATAAATAGAAGGAATTTAGGACCAAGAAGTCAAATAACTTGCCCAAGATCATAGAACTAATTCAAATGTGGCATAAGGACTTACCTTTTCTGACTCAACATTATGCTATTTCCATATTCAATTGTTCTGTACCCCAGCTATACATAAAACAAACTAAGGTAATACACAATACAGATATTTCCATTTACTTCCAAATTATCTGTATAAGAAAGAATTTCTGACTTATTTTTACATACTGGTTTGGATATTATTTGTTTAAATTAAGAATTTTTGAACTGATAAGGGGCAGACCCAATTAAATAGAATAACCTACTGCAAAACTTGGTATCAGTGACAGAGCTTTGATTAGGGATCACACTTTATGCAAACCCAGTGCACTTTTAAATAAACCTGGCTCAAGTAATTGTAACAGGACATATCTTACAATGCCCAAGAATTACACCAGACATAGAAAGCATTAAGTTGGTAATAAAATTCATTTTTTCTAAGATCTTTTCAGAATTTTAAATTTATTTTTAAATTTTTAATTATTTTTTGGTGGTCTTTCATTTGAACTCAGAACACTGGGCTTTCTACGTAAATGCCTACCACTTGAGTTATGCATCCAGTCATTTTTTTCTTCAGTTTGCAGTTGCTGAAGGTCTGAAGGCACTGCAGCTTATTCATGTAAGCTGATCTATTGCCACCCTTCTTGGTTGTTGTTGGTTGGGCTCCTCTTCAGCTTTTTTGAGTCCCAGGGTAGAGTGTGTATCAGCCCTTTACAGGTCACCCCATAACTGCAAGGTGCTTTGAGGTCAAAGATTTATAAGATTTCAGTTCATACTCCCTCTCCCACACTTTATACCCATTTCTTCTTTCCAATTGTCCTCTCTGCTGACTTACAGTGACTTCAAGCCACCACCAGCAATAGAGACAACAGCTTTCTATGAGCTGATTCTCTTGACTCCCATAAAATGTAAAGCCTAATCTCATTAGTGAACCCTTGATTGAGTATGGCTCATGAAATACCTCAATTGTTATATCTTCTTGATGGATTGTTTTATTTATTAATATATAATGGCCCTTTTATTCATTCTTACGAATTTTGGTTTGAAATCTCATTTGTCAGATATCAGTAGAGATACTTGCACTGGTTTTCAGTTTCCATTTGCTTGATATATCATTTTCGATCATTTTTCTTTCAATCTGTGTATCTTTGCCAGTGATGTGTGTCTCTTGAAGACAGTAAATACTTGGATAGTGCCTTTTAATAAATCAATGAGTCTGTATCTTTTAATTAGAGTTAAGATAATTTACATTTAGTGTTGTTATTGAGAGGTATTTGCTAATTACCATTTGTTTCTCTCTTGTTCTCACAAAATTTATTCTTTCATATTTTTGGATGGTTTTCTTTCTCTTTTGTGTGAGATTTTTTTAAAAATATCTTTTCTATGGGGTATATCTGGTTAAGATATATTGTAAACACTTTAATAAATGTCACAATGAACCCCAGTAGAGCTATAATGTGCCAATAAATTTTTAAAAATTAGCAGATTCAAAAATATCCTTTCTAACGTTGTCTTAGTGTTCATGAATAACCTTAGTTTTTGTTAATCTTGGAAAGATTTTTTTCTCAATTAATTATAAAGGATAACTTTGTTGGATATAGTAATCTTGGTTGGCAGCCAGGAGACAAGTCCCAGAAGCCAGAGTCCTTCTTCACTGAGGCTAGTCTTTTGTACCAGATCTTTTGTAGTCACTATCTCAGCAAATCTCTGTACTAGGTTCAAGGCTTGAGGGAGGAATGGACTTATCCAGTGTGTTACTAGGGATGTTTTGCATATCTTGTGATTGCGTCTTCTGCTTCAACTCCCCTCTCATAAACTGTTCTCTAAATTTTTTCTGTTGCCTCTGTTTCTCTTTGCTTTTCTCTTGTTCGTATAGCTCTTTCAATATTCCCAATGCTTTTCATATATTTCTTGCTTCAGAATGTAGTCTTTCCCTTACCTGATTCTTCTCATTCACAGTCAAAACAGTGAACTGTACTAATCTATCATCTTGCTCCCAGTCTTTTATGGCTTTTTAAAAATATTTTTATAACAGTGATTAGTATAAAAATATTTATTTTTATGTTATTTTTCAGACACTGAATATGGGAATCTAACATCTTGACACATATCTGACCCCAGGAAATTTACAGTGTTCTCATTTTAAAAATAATTTAATATATTGCCTAAATTCATTCAACACAAAAGGAAATGGTACTCTTTTTGCAAACTCACACTTTAGAGAAGGTATCTCTAACTCCATTTATTTTATTTTTTTACTTTTCATAAATTATTTTTATTTTAATTGGCAAGCAAAATTGCATATATTTATAGTGTCGACTACATAATTTCAACATATTGTATATAACATAGGATGACTAAACCAAAATAATTGTATATTCATCACTTCACACTCTTTTATGGTGAGCACATCATAAATTATTCTCCTTGTGATTTTAAAGTAGATTATATATTAGTGTTAACTATGGTTACTATGTAGTGAAGTAGATTTCAAAAACTCATTTCTCCTAACTGAAACTTTGCACTATTTTACCGACATCTCATTCCACCATCCTCCACACCATCCTGTGGTAACTACCATTCTACACTCTACTTATATGAGCTTGACTTACAAAAAACTGTGCTATTTCAAGGAGAAGAATAAAAATGTTAAGTTTTGCTTTGATGCAACTTATTATCTAAGTTCCAAACATGGTTTTTATATTTTTTAAGTAAGCCAATTTGCTAAAACAGACTATACTTACTTTACATGGCAAAGAGTAAAAGATTGCAAATTCAGTTGTCATTTAGCACTACCAGCACTGTCTTCAAGAAATACAATGTGCATTTGAAATGAGCAGAACACTCATTTATTTGACAAAACTGATATTATGACAGTCAAACTTAAATAAAAATGTCATGATATTTTTTCTTTTACCACTTTTACTCTTCAAATGGAATATACAGATCCATGACTATTTCCTTTTAAACAAATGTATTGAGATATAATCCATATGCTATGAAACTCAATCATTTAATATATATATTTGATTATTTTCAATACATTCATAAATCAGTGTGTGATCATCACAGTGATTTTAAAATATTTTCTCACTTCAAAATGAAAGCTGATAACAAGTTAGTAGTCATTCTCTATTCCAAAGCACTCTCCCAAAGAGAGGCATTAATTTCTCTGTATCTAGAGATCTACCTGTCTTAGCATTTCATACAAATATAATCATAAATATTTCATATATAATATGTGGCTATAGCATTCACATAGCATACTTTTTTAAAAATTGTCTGTGTTATGACATGTATCAATACAACATTATTTTTAATAATACTCCACTGTATGGATATGCAACAATTTATCCATTGATCAACTGATGGACATTTGATTGTTTAATACTTTAGCTATGAACAATTAAGTCCAACATTTGTATGGACATATATGTTCATTTCTTTTGGGTATTAACCTAGAAGTGGTAGTGCTAGTTCATAAGATATCTATATGTTAACATTTTGAAAGACTGCTGGGTAATTTTCCGAAAAGACTGAAGCATTTTACATCAACACTAGCTATTTTGTACATTACAATTTCTCCAAATCTTTCCCAGTAGAGGTCAGTCGTATCGACCCATGGAGTATGAAAATTAATTTACTTATGGTTTTGATTTGCATTTCACTGCTGGTTAATGTGATAGTTAATTTTATGAGTCACTTTGCAAAGACCACAGTAACAAGCTATTTTGTAAAACATCAATCTAGATACTGTTATGATGTTAGAAAAGTATTTTGAGATGAGATTAACATTTAAATCAAATGACTTGCAGTGAAGATTACACTTCATAATGTTTGTGGGCTTCTTCTAATCAATTGAAGGCTTTAAGAGAAAATCACTGAAGTCCACCAAGGAAGAGTGCACTCTGCCTCAAGGCTATATACAACTATTGGCTTTTGGAATTTTCAGAACAGATTCCGTAAAATCTCTTTGTCCTTCTGTCTCTCTGGATCTCTCTCTCTGTCTCTGTCTCTCTCTCCATTTACACACACACTCATGCACATATGCTAAGATACTTATATGCATGCATGTAAACAATGTTTGTGTTTGCTCTATTTTTTTAATATAGCAAATGATGATGAGTATTCTTTTGTAGTTATAGTACACTTGTGCATCACTGCTTTTGAATTTAGAAACACAGACATCATTGTAGTTTTGGAAAAATCCCTATTCAAATCCATTGGTCATTTTTAATGGCCATATATTTCACATGCCATAAAATTTGCCATTTTTAAGAATCCAATTCAATGACTTTCCTCTATTTTTAAGATGTAGCTGACAAATAAAAGTTGTGTGTGTTTGAGTTTACATTTATGACTTGATATACATATGCATTACATAATAATTATCAAAAGTAAGCTAATTAGCCCCATCCAACATGACAAGTAGCTACTTTTTTTATTGGTTATAACACTTAACATTTAAACTTCTTAGAAAATTTAAGTATTAATATGTAGTGTTTTAACTATAATCATGATGCTTCATATTATATACCCAGAAGTTATTCATCTTAAAAATGATAGGTTGTACATTTGGACCTACATCTCTCAATTCTTGCTCCTCTCCAACATCCAGCCCCTGGCACCCACAATTCTTCCTTATATGTCTAGGCCTTTAGCGATTTTAGATTCTACATATTAGTGAGATCATGTAGTATTTATCTTTCTGTGTCTGTCCTGTCTTACTTCACTTAACATAATGCCCTCCAAGTTCAACCTTAATAATCTTATTTATATATGGATTCTAAAATAGTTTATCCCATTGAAGTAGAATGGTGGGTACCAGAGACCTAGGTGATTAAGAGGTATGGAGAGATCTTGGTCAAAGGATATATAATGACAGTTATAAATGAAGAATAAATTTCAAAGTCCATTGTACAGGATGGTGAGTGTAGTTGATAATATATTGCATTTTTGAGAAACATGTATTTTGAAAAATGTAAAGACAGCAGATGCTATGTGATCTCACTAGAAAATAATAACAATGTGAGGTCATGTCTATTAATTAGCCAGATTTAACTATTCTTAATTATATTCTTCAAAAAATTTTGATTGCACTGGGGTTTGAATTATGGGCCTTGTACTTTCTAGGTAGGCCCTCTTCCACTTGAGCAATGATTTCAGTCCTTTTTGCTTTGGTTATTTTTTAAACAGAATTTCACATTTCTGCCTGGGTCATTCTGTACCATGATCCTCCTACTTCTGCTTCCGCTATAGCTGGGAAGACAGGCATGTGCCACCACAACCACCTTTTTTTGTTGTTGAGATAGTCTTGCTAAGTTGCTTCCTGAGCTGGCCTCAAACCTCAATTTCTGCCTCCTAGTAGCCTGTATTATAGGCATAATCCTTAGTGTATAGCCTTAAAAATCATTTTGTACACCAAAAATGTACAAAATTATCTGTCAATGAAAAAGTAAATGTTTGAAGGACTTGAATGGACATTTCTTTATATTTGATATACATGTGTCCAGCAAGTATTGGAGAAAATCAGACCAAAACTACAATGGAATGTCATCTCTCATTCATTTGTGTGATTATTACCAAGAAACCACTAATAACAAGTATTTATGATTAACTGAATATATTGTAACACTTGTGCACTGTTAGTGGGGATATAAAATGGTGAAGTTACTATATAACATAGTTTTATAGTTCCTTAATTTTTTAAGAAATGCAATTAGTATTTTATCCAACAATTCTACGTCTGGTATATATCCAAAGAATTCAAAGTCAGATCTCAAAAACATATATCCATACCCATGTTCATTGCAGCATTATTTCCAAGAGTCATGATACAAAAACATCCTAAATGTCCATTTATCAATGAAAAATATATATCCTTAGAATGAAATGTAAGTAATCTCATTTAAAGGAAATTTTGGCATATCTTGCAATATGGATGAATCCTCATAATTTTGTGTCAAGTGAAATAAGTCAGTCACAGAAGGTCATCTGCAGTGTCTAATGTAATCAAATTCATAGAAACAGAAAGTAGAATGATGGTTGCTAGGGACCATAAAAAGGAGAAATGGGCAGTGGCTGTTAATGGATGTAGCTATTTTATAAGATGAAAATTTCTGTACTTCTATCTATTGCACAATGTAAATGTACTTCCCATTTCTGAATTATACATTTAAATGGTTAGCATGGTATATTTCATGTTAATTAGCTGTATAACATAATGAACAATTTTAAAATATTATTTAAAAAATCTAAATGGAACAAAAGTGTAATAAAACTTAAAAACACTACTGAGTACTTCAGGCTTTAACTTATGAAAACCAAAATCAAATTAAAAAATCTGAAAACTACTGAAAGAGATATGACACATTATCTCTAACGGAATGATGATGGATTTGTTATTTGAAACCATGGAAGGTAGAAAGAAGTGGTAAAATTTTCCAGGTTTGAAAGAAAAGAATTTAAATAATCAATACTGGATCTTACAACACATTCTTAAGATATAAAGGGAAAAGAAAACACATCCTCCAACAGATGAAATGTAAAATAACTTACCCCTGTATATCTATAAGTAAAGAAAAACATAAGAAATATTTCAAACAGAAAGGGAATGAACAGAAATTACAATAGTAATTACCTTGCATATCTTAAGACAAAACCTATGAGAAGAAATAAAGGTGAACATACAATAATGAAGCAATCAATTCAACAAGAAGATATGATTATAAATCTATGTGTACCTAATGCTGGAATTTTATAATGCCAATTTGATAAAACAAACTCAACCCAACTTGAAGGGTAAATAAGTTAGACACAAATGTAATACTAGTTGGGAATTTCAACACCCCATTTTTATTAATGAATAGGTCATTCAAATAAAACTTCAACAAAGAAGCATCAGAATAAACTGTATTATAGATCAAATGGACCTAGCAGAAATTTTCAGAAAATTCCATCCAACAATTACAGAACATATTTTCTCCTTTCAGTATGTAGAACTTCCTAATAGATCGTATACTAGGCCACAAAAAAGTCTTGACACATTAAAAAAATTTAAGTTGTACCTCATATGCTCTGTAATAAAAATAGAATAAAACTAGACATCAGCAATAAAATAAAAACAATAAAAGAAACTTTGGAAGTTGTACAAATGCTCGAGGACTGAACAACACACTGTGAAAATACAGTTGGTCATTGAAGTCAGAAAAGAAAATTTATAAAATATTTGAAACAAATGTAAATGGAAACACATCATACCAAAATGTATAAGATGAAATAAAAGTGGTACAAAGAGTTTGTATCAGAGTGTTCATACTAATGATGCATCTCAAGGACTTAGAAAAGCAAGAATCAACAAAATCCAAACTTAATAGCAGGAAAGAAATGACAAAGATTAGAGCAGAAATTAATGAAATAGAACTTAAAACAATAGGAAAGGTCAATGAATTGGATAGTTAGCAAGTGACAAAACTTTAGAGACTAACAAGAGAAGAGAGAGAGAGAGAGAGAGAGAGAGAGAGAGAGAGAGAAGACCAAATAAGCAAATGGAGTCATTAAAACTGATACCAGAGAAAGATAAAGGATAATCAAGGGTTACTAAAAAAACTATATGGCAGAAAATTGTAAAAGAGAAAAACTGACATATATGGCCTACCAAAACTGGACCATGAGAATAGAAGATGACTAAGAGACAAATAATAGGCAATGAGATCAAAATAGTAATAAAAAGGCTCCCAATAAAAAAAAAGCTCAGAACTGCATGGTTTTACAGCTGAATTTTACCAAATTGATAAAGAAAAACTAATGCCAATTCTTCTGAAATGATTCCACAGAATTGAAAAGAAGGGAACTTTTCGATTCTCACTCTGTGATTTCAGCATTATCCTGCCATAAATACCTGTCAAAGACAAAGCAAGAAAAAAAAACTAGGGACAATTGTCACTGATGAACATAGATGCAAAAATCCTCAACAAAACACTTGCAAACTAAATTCAACAGCATACCAAACAGACCATACATCATGATCACATTGGTTTCATCCCAGGAATACGGATTATCCAAAATATGTAAATCAACAAACAAAATGAAGAATAAAAAAATCATATGATCATCTCAATAGATGGAGAGAAATCATTTGATAAAATTCAACATCCTTTCATGATAAAAGCCCTTCTGAACAAATTAGGTATAGAATAGTAATGCTGTAACATAATAGACACCTTAAACAACAAAACCATAGCCAACACCATACTGAGTAGGGAAAAATTAAGCATTTCCTCTGGTCTAGAACAAAACAAGTGTGTCCATTCTAACTATACTTTTTCAAAAGTGTACTAAAATTTTAGTTTGAGCAATTAAGTGAGAGAAAAAATAAAAGGGCAAATAAATAAGAAGGGAGGGAGTCAGATTATCCCTGTTTGAAGGAGGTATAATTCCATGCGTAGGGAAACCTAAAAGCTTCACCAAAACACAAGTAGAGCCAATAGATAAATTGGCTAAAGTATTGTCATACAAAATCAACACACAAAAATCACTAGTTTTTCTAAAAAACAATAATGAATTTACTGAGATAGAAATTATGAAGGTAATCCCACTCATGATAGCTACAAAAACACAAAATATCCAGGAATAGACTTGACTAAGGAAGGGAAATGCCTCTACAAGTATGATTACAAAACATTGATGAAAATATTGAAGACAGAAAAAGGAAAGGCATATCATTTTCATGGACTGGAGGTATTAATATTGTTAAAATATCCATAATATCCAATGTTATAGATTTATGTAAATACCCATAAAAATATCAATCACATCCTTCAGATATCTAGAAAAAAATAATCCCAAAATTCATATGGAAACAAAAAAACCCTTAAATATTCAAGGAAATGGTGTTCAAAAGGACCAAAGCTGGAGATATCACAGTTCCTGATTTCATGATATACTACCTACCTATAATAAACAAAATAGCATAGTATTGGTACAAATGTAGCAATGGAGGAGAATAAGGATGTCAGAAACAAATTTATGTACCTTGAGCCAACTGATTTTTGAAGGTTCCAGAAACAAACATTGAAGAATGGGCAGCCTTTTCAATAAATGCTGCTGGAAAGACTGGTTATCTACCTGCAGTGCAGGAGATTGAAAATAAATTGATCACTATCTCTCACACTGTATAAAGATCATCTCAAAATGGATCATAAACTTTGATATAAGATCTGAAACATTGAAACTACAGAAGAATACATAGGGGAATACTTCAAGATATTGGTACAGGCAATGGGATAGTACCTCAAAAGCTCAGGAAACAAAAGCAACAATTGACAAATTACATTACGTCAAACTAAGGAGTTTCTGCACAGCAGAGGAAATAATTATCAGAGTGCAGTGACAATGCACAGATTTGGAAAATTTTTTTCCAGCAATTATCGCTAAAAGGTTTAATACGCAGAATATAAAGAACTGAAAAGAAATTGAAAATAAAAAGTAATTCAGGTGTGGGGCTCACACCTGTAATCCCTAGCTACTTGGGAAGCAAAGATCAGGGGGCTCGCAGTTTGAGGCTAGACCAGGAAAAACTTCCTGAGACCTTATCTCAAGTAATAAAAGTGCATACCTTCCATCCTAAGTAGGATGATCATGGTACAGGCCAGTCCAGGCAAAAATGTGAGATTCTGTTGAAAACATAACCAAAGCAAAAAAGGCAAGGGACATGGCTCAAGTGTTAGAGCACTTGCCTAGCAAGTGTAAGTCATTGTGTTCAGACCCCAGTACAGCCAAAAAGGTAATCCAATTAAAAATTGCTAAGTTATCTGAATAGATACTTCTCAAAAGAAGAAAAACTAATACCTAATAAATATATAAAATAATGCTCAATATTATTAGCCATTAGGAAAACACAAATCAAAACAACAGAGAGATACTATCCTATACCAGTCAGAATGGCTATTACCAGAAAATAAACAAAAAAAATCCCCAAATGCTGGCAAGACTGTTATAGTTCATTAATTTCAGTATTTTGTCATAGTGACAAAAAGCTAAAAAACACAGGAAAATGCTGCAAAGATGTGGGGTCATTGCTGTGATTATAGCTGAGACAATGTAATTCAGAAGCTTTTGGAAGTGTTTTGTGGGAGGAATTTGGAAAAGTTTGGAGGAGCAGGCTACATAACATGTACTATGCCAAAAATGAATGCTAATGGGTGATTCTGTTAAGCACTCAGAAGATCAACATAATAGGAATTCAAAGTAAGGGTATGACTGCAGGCATTCAGATGGAAATAAGGACTTTATTGAGAATTGGATGAGAGGCCATTCCATGTTATACTTTGGGAAAGAAAATGTCTACAATTTCTCTATTCCCTGAGACTTTCTGAGAGATTGAGCTTAAAGGTGACCAACTGGCTAATCAGACAGAGGAAATTTCAAGGCAGTACAACAATTTGGTTAATCACATGTATATTACTGTAGGATTTTAACCAGATTTTTTGTAAGAAATAGAATTGAAGAGGAATAGAATAGAAAAAATTTGAAAACATATGTTTGATACAAAAGTGTGCATTTAATGCAAATCAAAACCACACAAAGACTCCACTACACCCCTGTTAGAATAGCCATCATCAAAAACACCACCAACAACAAGTGCTAGTGAGGATGTGGGAAAAAAGGAACCCTAATACACTGCTGGTGGGAATGCAAGCTGGTGCAACCACTCTGGAAAAAATTTTGGAGACTTCTTAAAAATCTAAACATAGACCTGCCATATGATCCAGCAATCCCACTCTTGGGGATATGCCCAAAGCAGTACAACACAGGTTACTCCAGAGGCACACCCATGTTTATTGCAGCACTATTCACAATAGCTAAGTTATGGAAAAAACCAAAATGCCCCACTACTGATGAATGGATCAAGAAAATGTGGTACTTGTACACAATGGAATTTTACTCAGCCATGAAGAAAAATGAAATCTTATCATTTGCAGGTAAATGGGTGGAAATGGAGAACATCATTCTGAGCAAGTTCAGCCAGGCTCAGAAGATCAAACATCGTATGTTCTCCCTCATATGCGGACTTTAGATCTAGGGCAAATGCAGCAACGTTGTTGGACTTGGATCACAAGAAAAGGGAGAGCACATATGGGAGATACAGGAATAGGTAGAAAACCCAAAACATGAAAGCATTTGATGTCCGCACTCCAGAGGAACTAATACAGAAACCTTAAAACAACAGGTTATCACTAGCAGGGGATCAGGAACCAATGTAGAGATCAGTTAGAGCTGAAGCAACATGGGTCGTAACACATGAGAGCAATAGTAGGAATCTTTCTGTATAGCTCTCCTTAACTCAACTAGCAAAAATGCTTTGTCTTTCTTATTATGCTTATGTCTTTTCTTCAACAAAATCAGTCACAAGGGCAGAATGGGACCTGCCTGAAACTGAGGATAGGAGGGGGGAAGAGTAGGGGAGGGGGGCAGCATGGAGAAATGACCCAAACAATGTATGCACATGTGAATAAATGAACAAAATATTTTTAATCAGAAAAAAACTGATTTAATTTAGATTTTAAAAAAAGGTGTGCATTTAAAGTCATTGCCAAGATTGACACAGGTGCTAAAGAGACTAGCACTATCAAGACAAAGTACTTTTTACCAAGACAACAGGAAAACTGCCCAGAGGACATCCTAGGTATCAGAATGACCCTACAATAATCTCAAATGTGTAAACATATATAAACTCCTTTTAGAGGCTGTTATTTGAAAAGTTTTTCCTGGGATACCCTGCTCACACATAGCTACCTAAGGAATTGTGTCCCCATGAACTATTTCCTGTGTTCAGCTGTCAAGGCATTCAGAGGCTGCTGCAGTCATGTTCTAAGCAGAACCATGTAGAACTTGTGCAGGTGGCAAAAGTTGATATTATCCACATGATGCTTGTTTTGCCATCATCCAGAATACAAGAGGTACGGAGTCATGGAGGCTTCCACTGAGATTTCAACAGCAAGCTTGAAAGGTTTAGTAGTGAAAGACAGGGTCAGAGTCCCTGAAATAAGTCCTTGGTATCACAATGTGTAAAGCTGTAAGACTGAAGCTGAAATAGAGAACCCAGATAGTGATGCCAGGAATATGAAAGGCCTGGCAAGAGAAACTGTAGACAATGTAGGAACAGCTAAAGAAAACAGCCATATGACCTACAACCAGTAAAACCTTGGGGTGGGGGGTAATGCCAAAGCTGTGTGGAGTTCACATTTCACTACCATGTGGCCCAGATGCTGGACATTGAGCTGTGCTGTCACAGGCCCTTCCCTGCTGAGCATTCCTCTCAGCAAGAATGTGTCAGTCACTACCTTCAGCCACTACCATCCTACACACCAATCACAATCACTCTTTCAGTCAATTCAGTGGGGTGTCCAGAGAGGATACAATTTGTGAGTGGCCTGGGTTTTTTGTCCCCTGGAATAGTTCAAGTGCCTAACAATAAGACCACTCTCAATGTAGTGCCTGCCTCTACAGAACTATGAGAGTTTACTAGGCTATATTCTGAATATTTCTTCTAGAGCTAGCCTGCTGTGCTAAATGAGTCACTCCCAGAGCAAGTACCAAACTGGATTTAAAGTTTGTATAATGTATGGATTTCTCAAGCAGCTGAAACTGTCAGTCTGTACTTAGCAGGTTGATTGAACTCTTCAGTAATCTATAGACTGCTGTTCCACCTCTTACCTGGAACCTGTTGCAACTTGGTCAGTACTTTTGTCTGCACTGCTGTTCCGATTCTGGTTTTAGATTTCCTGTTAGTTTTTTATTGGATGTTACACTTTTACCTCACTTTCTCTCCATGGAATATAATCCCTCCTTTGTTGCCTTGAAATCTTGTCCATGGCAGCATCAGTAGAGAAGGCTATTTCTTTCCATTATCTTGTTTCTGTCTCCAACACACTTTCAAATGAACAGTAGATCATAGAGGATGTTGAAAGGGAAATTTAGAAATTTTCTTGGAACAAGTGAAAACAAAAATAAAGCATAACAAAATGTTGAGAATGAAATAAAAGCAATGCTAAGTGGGAAGTTTATACAAAATAACAGAAAGATTGCAAATAAATAGCTTATGAATCTCAAGGTCCTGGAAAACAACAGCAAAACAAATATTAGTAGAAGGAGACAAATAACAAAACCAGAGCTTAAATAAGAATGAAAGACTATAAAACTATACAATAGATCACTGAAGCAAAGAGTTGGTCCTTTGAAACAGAAAAATGAAAGTGACAAGCATGTATCCAATCTATTCAAGATAAAAAGGGAGAAAAGCATTATAAATAAAATAAGACAAGAAAAGGAGACATTGTGACTGATACCACAGAAATTAAAAGAACCGTTAAGGATTTCCATGGAAAACTGCATGCTAACACACTGGAAAACTTTCAATGAACAAATTTCTGACCTGCCAAAATTGAACTATGAGGATATAAGAAAATCCAGAGGACACCAATAACTTGAGAATGAATACATAATAAAATTCTCCTAAAAAAGAAAATTCTAAAACTGTATGGCTTCATAGCTGAACGGTAAAAATGTAGAGAACTGATGTCATTTTTTTTCCAGTCTCTTCCAGTAGTTAAATGGAAAGAAACATACTCAAACTGATTTTATGAGGTCAGTGGTTCCCTCTTACCAAAATCAGACAAGGATGTAACAAAAAAGAAAATTTTAGACCACTATCTCTTATGAACACAGAAGCAAAAGTTCTCAACAAAATAATACCAAGTCAAGTACTTTGACATATCAATAATATTTTATTGATTACATGTTGAAATGATATTTGGAGGTAAAACATTAAGTAGATTTTTCTTTTTTTATTTTACAAAATGATGGGTTTATTATTACATTGTCATACATGCATATAACATACTTCAGCTATATTTAACCCTCATCACCCTCTCTTTGCTTCCTCTCCCTCCTGACAGCCCCTCCCATATAGTCCCCCTTGTATGATCATGTCTTTTTTTTGTTGGCTTGTTTGTTTCTAGGCCTATATTTTGCCTATGAGAGAAAACATATGATGTTTGTTTTTCTGAGTCTGACATTTCACTTAATATGATCTCTAGATTCATTAATTTTCCTGCAAATACATAATTTCATTATTCTTTTTATTCTTTTCAAATTTTTATTGGCACATTATTGTTTTGCTGAGATTGTGACATTTACAAAAGTGTTTGCAATATATCTTGTCAGATTTACCCCCTCCATCATACTCCTTTATTCCCCTCCCCCTTTCTTAGAATAGTTTCAAAAGTCTCATTGCTCCATTTTCATACATGAGTACATAATACTTCCACCATATTCACCCTCCCAAACCCTTTCTTTATATCTTCCCTCCTCCCACTGGTACAAACCCCCAGATAGGACCTATTTTACCTTCTTGTCCTCTGTTTTTGAAAAAAGACATTTTTATTTGTTTAAGACAGTTATACAGGGAGTTTCATTAGGACATTTCCATGTTATATATACATTACATAGTGAATTGGCTCATCCCTCCCATTTTTCCCTTTCTACCTTAGTCCTCTTATGGTGATTTCAACAGGTTTAAATATTCTATCTTCATTTTTATATAGAAAGTACAGCAACAATGTTTACCTTTTTTACTTCATTATTTTTTATGGCTAAATAATATTCCATTATGTATAATATAACATGAATTTTATCCCTTCATCTGTTGTTGAACATCTAGTCTACTTCCACATGTGGCTGTTGTGAATTAAGCTATAATAAATATGGGTGTGTGAGTATCTCTATTGTATGCTGACTATGAATCATTTGGGTATATGTCCAGTAGTGTTATAGCAAGATTGTATGTTAGCTGCAATTTTAGGTTTTTTTAATTGATTTCTATAGTGGTTGGACTAACTCCATTACCATCAACGTAAATAAGGGTCCCCTTTACCCCATATCCTTGGCCAGAATTTGTTGTTGCTTGTTTCCTTGATGATAGCCATTCTGATTAGGGTGAAATGGAATCTCAAAGTGGTTTTTTGTTTGTCATTTTCTTGATGCCTAAGGATGTTGAATGTTCATTCATGTATTTGTTAGCCATTTGTACATCTTTTTTGGGAGAAATATCTGTTCAAATTCTTTCCCTATTTGTTGATAGGGCTATTTGTTCCTTGTATTTAGTTTTTAAAAATTACTAGCACACATAACTTATGCAAAGTGGTTTCACTGTGATATTTACAAATGTTCATATAATGTACTTTGATCAAATTCACCCCAGGTATATTACTTTTTCTTAAGTCCCTTCTTCCTCCACCCTTTTAACAGCTTTAGAGGCTTCCATTATGTTATTTTCACACACACGGAGCACATGCACACACATGTAATTTATTTCAACCATTCCTTCAGTGTTTAATTTTTATTTGTTTTACATTTTTGGGATATTAATCCCTTGTCAAGTGAATACTGGGAAAATTTTTCTTCTATTCTCTTGGCTGTCTCTTCACCTTGGTAATAGTTTATTTTGCTGTGCAGAGCTTTTAATTTGATGCAATCCCATTTGTCAATCCTTTCTATTATTTCCTGAGCTACTGAGATTCTATTAAGAAAGTCATTGTCTATGCTTATTTCTTGAAAAATTTCCTCTATTAATTTCAAAGTGTCAGGTACTATATCAAAGTCTTTGATCCATTTTGAACTGATTTTTGTATAAGGTGGTATTCAACAACACTTCAAAATGATCATATAGCATGATCAAGTTGGTACCATCCCAGGAATGCAAGGGTAAGACAAAATAGGCAAATCAATAAGTGTAACATATCACATAAACAGAATGAAGAATAAAATCATGAGATCATCTCAACAGAAATAGGAAAAGATTTGGTAAAGTCAACATGTTTTTGTGATAAAAGTCATTCACAAATTTGATATAGTAATATTCTACCTAACCATAGTAATAATAGTAATATAGTCCACACCAGAATATAATAAATGATATATATTAAAAATCTACAACCACTATCATATTGGTTGCCTAAAAACTGAAAACATTTTCTCTAAGATCAGGAACAAGGCAAGCACTCATTCTACCTTCACTGCTCTTACTAAACATAGGAATAGAAATTTAAACCACATTAATAAGGCAAGAAGATGAAATAAAATACAAATAAATAAGAATGGAGGCAAATTATCCCTTTTTTCAGATATTATAAAAAACCTAAAGACTCTGCCAAAAGACTATAAGAGCTGACTTAAAGATTCAGTGACATACCAGCATATAAAATCAATATACGTAAATCAATAGTTTTCCTACATATTACTAATAATTTTGTTGAGAAATGGTGAAAGAAACATAATTTACAATAGTTAACAAAAATTTATAAAACACTGAGGGCAAACTTAACTAAGGAAATGAAAGACTCTACAATGAAAAATATAAACACTGATGAAAAACTTGAAAAATAAAGAAAAATGGAAAAAGATTCATGTTAATGTACTGGAAGAATTAATCTTTGTAAATGTCCATACTACTCAAAGTGATCTACAGATTCAACAAATACCCCTATCAAAACATCAATGACATTCCTCACAGTTGTACAAAATAATTTCTACAATTCATATGAAGGCACAAAATACTGAATAGTGAAAGTAGTTTTTATCAGAAAGAATAAAGGTGGAGGCATCACAATTTCTGATTGCAAGACATATTAAGCCAGTTCTACAAAGACAAGAAATCTTTATCTTCTACAAAGACAAAGAAATCACATGATTTCTCTCATATATGAAATCTAGGGGTGAATGGGACAGGAAAGTAAAAGGGGGTGGAATGTGAGAAGGAAACGGGAAAGGAGGGATGGGGGACAAGAAAGAGTAAGAGAGGTGTAAATATTATCAAAGTACATTATATTCATGCATGGAAAAATCATAAGACATACTACAGAGTACAGTAATCCAATTAGCATAGTATTCACTTAAGAACAGACACATAGGCCACAGCAATAGAATAGATATGCCAGAAATAAATGGACAAATGTACAGCCAATTGATTTTCAACAAAAGTGCTGAAAACATACAGCCTCTTCAGTAAAGGGTATTGGGAAAACTGTGTATCTACATGCAGGAAAAACTTGAATCCTGCCTCTCTCCTTTTACAAAAATCAACTCAAAATATATCAAAAATCTTAATTTAAGATATGAAACTCTGCTCTGGAGATACAAAAGAAAAGTTAGGGGGACATTTCAAGAAATTGGTACAGAGAGTTATTTTCTGATTAGGACCCCAAAGCACTGGGAACAAAAGCAAAAAGTGGCAAATGGCCACTAAACTAAACTAAACTAAGAAGCTTTGTCAAAGTAAAAGAATTAATCAACAGAGTGATGAGACAACCTAGAGAATCAGAGAAAATATTTTCCAGCTGTTAGATGAATAGCTAGAAAATAATAATAAATAATATCCAGAATATATAAGGAACACAAAAACTTAACAACAAAAAAATGAGAAATCCAATTGAAACTGAATAAATTCCCTAAATAAATACTTCACAAAAGAGTAACTACAAATAACTAACAAATATATGAAATAATGCTCAATTTCATTATCCATCAGGAAAATGTAAATCAAAACCATAATTAGATACCATCTCAACCCAGTTAGAGTGGATATAATCAACAACAAATAAGCAAAACAAGTTCTGACAAGAATGTGGAGAAAAAGGAACTCTTATTCACAGTAGATGGAAATGTGAATAAGCACATCCACTCTGAAGAACACTATGACGATTCCTCAAAAACACTGAAAACAGAACTGTCATGTAATCCAGATGTCCCAGTTTTTGGTATATATCCTAAGGAACTAAAATCAACATATCAAAAATAGATGTATAGTGCAGCACTTCTCAGGAAACATATTATATGGAATCCATGAAGGTGTTTATTAGCAGATGAATGCACAAAAAAATCATTATTTCACCATATGAAGAACGAAAATCTGTCATTTGCAGCATAAATGGATGGAACTGGTGATCTTCATGCTAAGCAAAATAAACCAGATTGCAAAAGACAAATACTGCATGTTCTCTCTTGTAAGCAGAATATAATTTTTTCTTTTATCGTTTTTACATTTACTTACATTGTTTGTGCCACCTCCTGCCCCCTCCTTCCCCCCCTCCCTGATTCTAGGCAGAACCTGTTCAGCAATCAGCCCTCTAGTTCTCTAATTTTGTTGAAGAGAAAACATAAGAGATAATAAGAAAGACATATCATTACTAGAGATAGCAATACAGAGATTCCTAGTGCTGCTTCCATGCACTTCTGTATTGCAACCCACATTGGTTCATCTCTACCAGACCTCTTTGCTACTTCCTGGTCCCCTTCCCATAGTGGCCTCTGCCAGTTTAAGATTATTTTATTCACTACTCTATAGTGAGCTCATCAACCACATTCAAGATTTAGGATTCCTTTCCTTTCCCTATATCTCCCTTGCACGTTCTCCCCTTAGTGTGTGACCCATGCCCAATAACATTACTGCATTTGTTTTGGGTTTATAATCTGCAGATAAAGGAGAACATACAATTTTTGGCCTTCTGAGCCTGGCTAACTTCGATAAGATGGTGTTCTCTAGTTTCACCCATTTACTTGCAAATAACAAAATTTCATTCTTCTTTGTGGCTGAGTAAAAATTCATTGTGCATAAAGACCACATTTTCTTGATCCGTTGGTCGGTAGTGGGGCTGTTACCATGGCTTAGCTATTGTAAATAGTCAATAAACATGGGTGTGCAGGTGCATTTGTAATAACTTGAGTAACATTCCTAGGAGCGGTATTGCTGGATCATAGCCAGATCTATGTTTAGTTCTTTAAGGAGGCTCCGTAGTGTTTTCAATAGTGGTTGTAGTAGTTTACATTCCCATCAGCACTGTATGAGAGCTCCTTTTCACTACATCCTCACCAACATTTGTTGTTGATGTTCTTAATACTAGCCATTCTAACAGGGGTGAGGTAGAATCTTAGTGTGGTTTTGATTTGCATTTGCGATATAGGCAGAGATGGTGAGCATTTTATCATGTGTTTTTTGGCCATTGGGACTTCTTCCTTTGAAAAAGTTCTGTTTAGTTCAGTTGCCCCCTTCTTTATTGGCTCATTGACTTTGGGGGAGTTTACTTTTTTGAGCTCCCTGCATATTCTGGTTATCAGTCCTTTGTCTGATGTATAGCTAGCAAATATTTTTTTGCAATCTGTGGGTGGTCTCTTCAATTTAGAGACCATTTCTTATGTTGTGCAGAAGCTTTTTAATTTCATGTAGTCACATTCGTCCATCCTTTCTTCTAGTTGCTGGGCTGTTGTAGTTCTACTGAGGAAGTCTTTGCCTACACCTATGGCTTCCAGTGTATTCCCTGCTCTGTTGTGTATTAACTGCAAGGTTTCAGGTCTGATTTTAAGGTCCTTAAGCCACTTTGATTTGACACTAGTACAGGGTGACAGGCATGGATCTAGATTCAGTTTTTTGCAAGCAGATTTTTTCCCAAGCAACATTGTTGAAGAAGCTGTCTTTTCTCCATCATATGTTTTTAGTAACTTTGTCAAAAATAAGGTAGGTATAGCTGTGTGGATTTTTATCCAGGTCCTCTATTCTGTTCCACTGGTCTTCATATATGTTTTTGTGCCAGTACCATGCTGTTTTTATTGCTATGGCTCTGTAGTACAGTTTAAAGTCAAGTATTGTGATACTTCCAGCATTGCTCTTTTTGCTCAGCATTGCATTGGCTAGTCTCAGTTTTTTGTGTTTTCAAGTGAACTTTAGGGTAGATTTTTCAATCTTTGTGATGAATGTCATTGGAATTTTGATGGGAATTGCATTGAACATGTAGATTGCTTTTGGTAGTATAGCCATTTTTACTATGTTGATTCTACCAATCCATGAGCATGGAAGATCTTTCCATCTTCTGTAATCTTCCTTGACTGTTGTAGTAGGGAGGAGGATCAATAGAAAATAGACTAGACCTGAGTCCTGAGAAAGTAGCAGAGAGGTAGGGATGGCATAACAGAGAGATAAAACCTGAAAAATCTGAACATGAGGAAGGTCATGTAGCACTGAGGAGGGGAAAAGTCACATAGCACTAGGGTAAAGTATCCAATAAAATTGAAAAAAAAACATTTATGGATTAGACCTTGCATTTTGCTTCTGTAACCTGCTTGCAAGGGTATATAAAGTGAAACCCCTTTGTTCTCTGGGCTCAGCCTTTGGACATGAGTCTGCTGAGTCTGTGCTGGCACAATAAAACTTTGCTTCCTGCTGATTACCTCAGAATCCTGTATCTCAGCTAGCAGCCTCCAGCAACATTTCTTGGTGGCTCGTTATCAGGGATTATGGAGATGGTGAGTTATCACCTCCTTTGTCACCAGGGTGCATTCTCCCGGACCTCTGAGAGGAGATCCCACCAAGTGCCAATGGACAGCTTAATCTGGAGGGAGATTCATTCTCCCAGTGAGTTAGAGTGAGGGCCTTGGATGCACAACGGAACCAACTGAGGCACAGGAACTAGAGAGGGGAGAGAAGCACCACTCAGCAGACTGGTAAGATCCTGGGTTCAAATTCAGGCCTGCCTCACGAAGCAGAAGGGGAGACTGATCATCTCCCAGAGACTGCTACTCACCTCCTTTTTGGGGTGAAGCCATGTGTCTCAGGCTCAGGGAGTGGGATGGAAGTACTATGCTGTGTGAGAGTATATGAAAATGTGAGCTGAGATGCAGCCCACCTGCAAAGTGAATGAGGAGTCCCCCATGTTCTGTGTCTGTCTGGCAGTCTGGTAACAGGAGGAGATGGGTGGAAATCAGAGTAAAACACTCCTTTGGAGTGTATGATTAATACCTTTAAAAAGGGATTTAATGTACTGGACTATGGGGTTAAGTTAACTCCTAACAAGCTAAAGGCCCTGTGTGAAGTAGATTGGCCTGCTTTTGCTATAGGATGGCCCCTGGAAGGGTCACTAGATAAAATTGTTATTAATGAAGTTTACAGAGTAATTATAAAAAAAAAACCTTAATACCCAGGAAAATGGGAAAAGCCAAGAGTGTAAAATTGGTCTTCAAAAACCAGACTGTTGTTTATTTAAATTCAGGTACCAATTTATTGGGTGGACTGAGGAGAAATCAAGTCTTTCAGTTTTGGTGGGTAGCTTTGGTGCTCAAGTTTGCACATCTTCACCCAAAATGGGCATCCTGAAGGAGGACTAAGGCTCAGCACTAACTGAGCTCTTACAAAAATTAACACATGAAGGATGGACTTGGACTGATACATAAGATCTGGTCTGACTTGAAAGAAAAGGAATGTTACAGAAGGGTTGTGAATGTAGAGAGGGGAAAGTGAAGGAATGGAAACAAAATTGGGATGAGGTCTTCATGGATTAAGTAAAGAGAGAGAGAAAGGAGAAAAAGAGGAAAAAGTGAGAGAGGGAAGAGCAAGAGAAAAAATGAAATGTCATAAAATGTTTGGAGACAGAAAAGGATAAAAACTCCTTCAGTTGAGTTTTTATGTCTTAAAAATAGAAAACAATTTAGTATTATTAAAATATGCCAGAAATACTGAACTTGCTGGCACCTTTACTTCTAGGGAGTATAAGCAGG
Source organism: Castor canadensis (assembly GCF_047511655.1). Taxonomy (NCBI): domain Eukaryota; kingdom Metazoa; phylum Chordata; class Mammalia; order Rodentia; family Castoridae; genus Castor; species Castor canadensis. Next base: position 72,996,410 of record NC_133405.1, on the reverse strand, counting down.
GAGAACCTACCTAAAAGGGTGAGAAAAAGAGCAACTTTGACTGTTAATGGTAAAAAAATAAACTGTTCCAAAAGGTTGGTGCAGTAAGCTTGGTCTGTTATTGAGACAGTTGTGACATGCTTATGTTTCCCTTGCTAATGGCTGGTCAGATTATGCATCCATCTAATGGTATGCTCACAGTGTGTGTATATGTAAACATCTTCAAAATGGTTCTTAAACTGCTACTATTGTAAGGTTCATATGATACTCAAGGTAACAAAAAAACACAGGTATTTATTTTAAAGATCTCTGTTATAAACTGCTTAGGCTTTTTACACATAAATATGTAAACATCTTGAGAACAGTTCTTATAGATTCAATGTAAAAATTATTACTCTGTTATATTGCTACTTTTAAGAAAACAGGTTATTAAGCCTCTTTCAATCAGGTCTCACTAACATGCAGGCATTCAGGGGTTAACACTCCGGCTTAGACCAGAGGGGGAAAAAAAAGAAGAAAAAGGGGGCCACAGCCTGTAGCAGGAATCTTGAAATTTGGGTAGTTAAACAAATGACTTTCACATGTTTCATTCTGCCATAAATTCAATCTGAATTTAATTATCTCTTAAAATACATGGGTCTATTAACAAATGGGCTTTCTATAAATTGCTTTAATACAAAAATACTTTCAAGGTTGCTTTCTCTCTTGTTTTTTCATGGAAATGCAAGGTTCTAAGCTAAAATATTTTATGAGTTATTTTCAACAAGTAGCAAAAATATGTAAAAGATACTAAGGATATGGTTTTTAAAAAATAAAAGTTTAAAAAAATAACACTTTTGGATAAAGAAAGGATAATGACAAGCTTCCTCAGAGGGTACATATAAGTTGTCACAAAGATGTAGATGCTTATGTAAGTGATTATGTTAACTAAAATCTAAGAGTTACATTAAAGGTTTTCTAAGGTCAAAATTTAATGTACTGATGTTAAAGTAAAACTTAATTCTCTAAGCTCATAATAACAAGGCTATCTTTAAAATATTGTATTGTTCTTGACAACGTTTCCAAAAAATTGTCTTAAAATGGCTTTTGTTTTATCAAGATAACTGTCAGGAATTTTTGGTGCTACAGGTTAATTCACAAATTTGTCAAGACAACAAGAGTTTATTAAAACACAGAAAAATGAGGCAGCTGAGCATAGGGAGAACTGCTGCACTAATACAAGAGTTAAAACAGATTTACTTATGTAAAACAAAGCCAAAGTACACCCTCCAGATAGGATAAAAAAATCGGTAAATAAATAAAACTCAAAAAGGAGCACTACACTGAAAGTAAAGACCTCCTATTTTTATTTGACTCAACAGAGTGGAGGTGTTAGTACTACTCCTTCCACATGTCAGATGGAGAGAACATTTGGTGTGGGATGACCAGATTGGGCCTGTTATTTAAAGGAGGGAGTCCTTTGACTATAGGCTGGTGGGATTCTGCTGTATGTCATGAACCATGTGTTAATGTCAACAATCTGGGATGTGATCCCTTATCAACTTCTGAGCCATGATTCTTGGCTACTATGTTTCCTAACTCCATATTTAGTCCCCATAAATACTTACCTGTGTTCTCTGGTGATTTTTGTCAGGGTTTTAACTACTAAGGTAATTGAGTCATGTCTAAACTAATATGTATATATAACCTCTATAAAGCTGTGATGCTCTTGCTGGTTCTTGTATATTAAATATATTTATGTTTTTCAAGTATATCAAACCTCCTAAAATACAAAATTTAGATAAACACAGTAACAAAAGGGTAGTGGTACTGATATACTATTCTTTTTGTTGCTAAATTGTTCATCAGAATTTTAACCATGGCTCTTTAGTTTTTGTCATTACACTTCTGATCCTTCTGGGGCATTTACAATCAAGTCCATAAAAAATATGACTCTAATAACTACTTATGTGTCAACCAGGTTAGCTTTTTAGACATCTGCTTTTGTTAGATTTTGTTTTGTATTGTCCTTGTCTAGAAACACTGCCTAAGAGCCACTCCTTCTAAGCCTCTTTGTTGCTAAAATTTGGCCAAAATTGTCTACTTGGCACTGACTCCCACCTGATCTGCTCGTTATACCCCCCCCCAACATGGGACCAAAACCAGCCAAACAAACAAAATCCAGGAAAGAGCAACCAATCAAGAAAGATCTTCAATCTACGGCCATACCACCCTAAACACACCCTATCTCGTCTGGTCTCGGAAGCTAAGTGGGGTTGGGCCTGATTAGTACTTGGATGAGAGACAGATCTTCAGAAGAGACTGTTCAGAGACAAGCAGTTTGGAGACAAGGGTGGACTGCCATCAAAGTTCAAATGGAGTCACTGGTGCCAGACCTCTCAAAAATAACCAAGGCTGAGAGGATTAAAGAAATGGTTCTTATACACATGTATCTGGCATTAAAACCCTTCCAGACACAAACTCATAGTTTTAAACAGGGCCTTCTACTTAAATAGAGACAAAATAACTATTTTTATTGGCTCTGAACATGCCCTTTGATACTTAAAGATGGTGCGTTTAACATTTTTAAAAATAACTTGTTTTCTTGGACATAGGTACTGATAATATATTTTTGTCATGGTAATTCTACTCAGTTAAAAAATGGGTAAAAATAAAATAAAATATCCAACCATTAAAACCCCATTGGAGGGGCCTTTTTGTTGTTATCTTGTCTAATACTCCAACTGCAGTTAAAGTAACAGTGATTGCTCCTTGGATCCACCACAGTCGAGTCAAGCCAGCTTCTCTAGAGTGGGAGTGAATCCCTCATCTGGCTTAACCATGTAGGATCACCCTCCAGAACCTAAGTGCCCTCCCTTGGCAGGAATCTGCTTCCCAGGAAACAACAGGGGACCAAGAATGAAGGAACAACAGCCCTGCTCTAGTCACTTCCTGGAAGCTGACTAGTCTATGCACGGCAGAAGCTTCAGGAGTCAACTCTCCAACAGGACAAATGGGCAGTTTTTACACCAGTTATTTCACTTTAATGTATTGTCAAACCTTTTCTGTATCTGTTTCTGTACTTCTCACCCTAGTCTTCACCATAGGCTTGGCAGAAACCGCCCCCACTGATTGATCTCACCATGAAAGATTTTTATTAACTCTCTTCTCTCTCTTTTTGGGAAGAATACATGATTACTATTTATCGCTACTGATCTGGTTTAACAGAGGGCTAAATATTCAGTCCTCCTTCACAAGGGGAAAGCTGCCCCTAACTACACCCATTGCACCTGTAACCCTGTAAATTTCACTGTACTTAAGCCATCTGATTGAACACAGGGAAAAATAAGTAGTATAAAAAAAGATAAAAGGGTCTTGACCCTGAAAGTCTGATACACCTCAAATTAGTTACCCATGAGAGTTCTTCATACCAAAGTTTTCACTCCTTGTATAATGAGATGAGTAAATTTTCCACCTCTGCCAAAGCTAAAAACTTGTTCCTCTCACTGGCTGAGTCTATAGCCCAGACACTAAATGTCATTTTATGCTATGTTTGTGGAAGGACCAACAAGGGAGATGATTGGGCTTGGGAAAAAGATGACAAATGTCCTCCTGAGTAAATCACCCAGTTCTATGGTCTTGCCACCTGGGCAAATGATGGTCCTGGGGCTATCACACCCTCATATGTATGCTCAACTGCATCATCAGGATAAAGGCTATTGTTAAAATTATAACTAATGAAACTGCAAAAGCCCTCAATCTGCTGGCAAAACACAGCACTAAGATGCACAATGCTATCTATCAGAACCACTTGGCTTTAGACTATTTGCTTGTTTCTGAGGGAAAAGTTTGTGAAATATTTAGCCTAAACAACTGCCACTTACAGATTAATGTTTTTTTAAAAAGGTTATAAAAAAGATCACAAAGAAAATATGAAAGCTTGCCCATGTCCCCATCCAGACTTGGAGAGGATGGGATCCCAATGACCTGTTTGGAGGATGATTTTCTGCCTTAGGTGAATTCAAAATCCTGATGGGGCAATGTGTCTAATCCTAGAAACATGCTTAATATTGCCCTGCCTTGTTTCTCTGGTGCTGTGGTCTATCAAGACTATTATAAAGGCCATTATAAAAAGGAAAACAGGTGCATATGTAATAATGTTATAAAAATAGAACCCCTAAATAAAGATGATGCTCTTTGACCCTGAGTGGGTCTGAGTATCAAAGAGGGGAATAATATAGCAGAGAGGAGGATCTAAAGAAAACAGAGTAGACCTGAGTCATAAGAAAGTAGCAGGAAGGTAGGGATGGCGAAGCAGAGAGATAAAACCTGAAAACTCTGAACATGAGGAAAGTCATGTAGCACTGAGGAGGGGAAAAGTCACATACCTCACCTGGGTAAAGTAGCCAATAAAATTAAATAAACCCATTTATGGATTAGATATTGCTTTTTGCTTCTGTAACCTGCTTGCAAGGTATATAAGGTGAGATCCCTTTGTTCTTGGGGCTCAGCCTTTGGACATGAGTCCACTGAGTCTGTCCTGGCACAGTAAAATGTTGCTTCCTGCTAATCACCCCAGAGTCCTGTATCTCAGCTACCAACCTTCCGCAACATGAACACTTTCTTCAGTGGTTTGCAGTTCACTTTGTAGAGGTCATTTACATCCTTCATTAAGTTTACTTCTAGGTATTTGATTTTTTTTGAGGCTATTGTAAATGGAATTTTTTTCTATATTCTTTCTCAATTTGTTCATTGTTGTTGAATAGAAAGGCTATTGATTTTTGTAAGTTGATTTTGTATCCTGCTACATTGCTGAAGCTGTTTATGGTGTCTAGAAATTTCTGGGTAGAATTTTTTTGAGTCTTTGAGGTACAGGATCATGTTGTCTACAAATATGGATACTTTGACTATTTTTTACCTATTTGTATTCCTTTTATTTCTTCTTCTTGCCTTATTGCTCTGGTTAGCAATTCCAAGACTATGTTAAATAGGAGTAGGGAGAGTGGGCACCCTTTTCTTGTTCCTGAGTTTAGGGGCAATGGTTTCAGCTTTTCCCATTAAGTATGATGTTGGTTATATGTTTGTCATATATAGCTTTTATAATGTTGAGGTACATTCCTTCTATTCCTGGTTTTCTTAGTGCCTTTATCATGAAGTGCTATTGAATCTTATCAAAGTCTTTTCTGCATCTATTGATATTGAGATGATCAAGCAGTTTTTGTCTTGGCTTCTATTAATGTGCTGTATGATATTTGTTGATTTGCATATGTTAAAACCATCCCTACACTCTGGAAATCTGACTTGGTCATGGTAAATGATCTTTCTGATATATTGTTTGGTTTAGTTTACCATTTTTATGGAGCATTTTTTGCATCAATGTTCATTAAGGAAATTGGCCTGTAGTTCTTCATTATGGTTGTGTCCTTGTCCAGTTTTGGGAGGAGTGTAATACTGACTTCATAGAATGAGTTAGGCAGTGTACTTTCCTTTTCTATTTGGTGGAAAAGTTTAAGGTCTTCTTTAAAGGTGTGGTAGAATTCATCTGAGAATCCACCAGGTCCTATATTTTTCTTATTGTTGCTTCAATTTCTTTATGTGTTATACATCTGTTTATGTGGTTAATATACTCTTGCTTCAGTTTTGGATGATCATAAGTATCTAGAAATTTGTCCATTTCTTCAAGATTTTCCAATTTATTGCAATATATTTCTCAAAGTAGTCTCTGATGATTCCCTGGATTTCCTTTGTGTTTGTTATTATCTCCCCTTTTTCATTTCTGATTTCAGTAATTTTGGTCTTTTCCTGCCTCATTTTAGTCAGATTTACCAGGGGCTTGTCAATCTTGTTTATTTTTTCAAAGAACCAGCTTTTTGTTTTGATGATTCTTGGTATTTTTTTTATCTCTATCTCATTAATTTCAGCCCTTATCTTTATTATTTCTTTCCTTCTGATTGTTTTTGGTTTTGCTTTTTCTTATTTTTCTAGGAGTTTGAGAAGTAGCATTAGGTCATTTATTTCAGATCTTTCTGTCCTTCTAATATATGAACTCATGCATATAAACTTTCTTCTTAGGATTACCTTTACTGTGTCCCATAGGGTCTGGTAGGTAGTCTTTTCATTTTCATTAGCTTCCAGGAAACTTTTGATTTCCTCTCTTATTTCTACTATGACCCACTGATTATTAAGCAATGTGCTATTCAGACTGTAATTATTTGGGTGTTTTTTGCTGTTGTTTTTGTTGTTGAGTTCCAGTTTTAATGCATTGTGATCATATAGAATACAGGGGGTTATTTCTGTTTTCTTATATTTGCTTAGGCTTGCTTTGACCCTAAGATATGATCTATTTTTGAGAAAGCACTGTGTACTGCTGACAATAATGTATATTGTGTTTTTATTGGATGAAATATTCTGTAGACACAAGTTAGGTCCATTTGATTTATGGTGTCATTTAGTTCTAATCTTTGTTGATTTTTTTGTTTGGATGACCTATCTATTTTTGATAGAGGGATATTAAAGTCTCCCACTTCCACTATGTTGGAGTTTATATGTGTTTTTAAGTCCTTTGATGTATCTTTGGTGAAATTGGGTGATAATTGTTATTTCCTTTTGATGTATTGCACTTTTATTAGTATCAAGTGGTTTTCTTTTTCTTGTTTGACCAATGTAAGTTTGAGTTCTACTTTGTCTGATATAAGTATTGCTACTCCTGCCAGTTTTTGGGGCGGGGGGCATTGGCTTGGTAAATCACATTCCAGACTCTAACTCTAAGCCAAAGTTTATTTCTGTCAATAAGATGGGTCTTTTATAAAGCACAGATTATTATATCTTCCTTTTTAATCCAGTTTCCCAAACTGGCCTTTTGATGGGGGAGTTGAGTTTGTTGACATTCAGTGTTAATATTGATAGGTATGTGATGATTCCTGATATTTAGTTGTTTTTGTTGTTTAAGGATGCAAGTGTGTGCAGTTGAATCCATGCTACTCTCTGATTATTTGTCTTTTCTTCTCCTGTGGCTTGATGCTTCCTATCATTTTGTAGTTTTGCTTACTTTCATCTTTTGTGTGCAGAATTCCTTGTAGAATCTTCTGTAATGCCAGGTTGGTGGTCATATACTGTTTTAGTACCTGCTTATCATGGAAGATTTTTATTGCTTTGTCAATTTTCAATGATAGTTTTCCTGGGTAGAGTATCCTATGGCTGAAATTATTTTCATTCAGTGCCCAAAACACCTTACTCCATGTTCTCCTTGCTTTTAATTTTTCTGTTGAGAAATGTGATGCTATTTTGATGGATATACCTTTATATGTTATTTGGTTTTTTTCTCTATTATAGCATCCAATATTTCTCCTCTGTTCTCTGTGCTTGTTGTTTTAACTATGGAGAGGTTCTATTCTGGTCAAGTCTGTTTGATGTCCTGGAGACTTCCTATACTGAATGGACAAAACTGTCTCAAGATTTGGGAAATTTTCTGTTATTATTTTTTAAAATGTTACATATCCCTTTGGCTTGCACCTCTTTTCCATCTGCAATGTCCATGATTCTCAGGTTTGGTCTTTTGATGGAGTTGCAGAGTTCTTCCATATTCTTTTCACAGCTCTTGATTTGTTTCACTAAGATTTTCTGTTTTTTCTTTAATTTCTATTTTATCTTCAAGCTCTGAGACTCCATCTTCCACTTGTTCTAGTCTGCTGGAGTGGCCTTCCACTGTGTTTTTTGTTTGACTAACAGAACTTTTATTTCCAAGATTTCTGTTTGAGTCTTTCTTCTGAGGTTTTCCATATCTTTGTTCAAGTTCTCTTTTATAATTTCTGTTGTCCACTTTACTTCATGTATCTCTTTTTATAGTGTCCTTTGTTTCACTTTGATGTTTGTTGAAGTCCTCTCTGAGTTCCTTTATTTGTTTCTGTGTCTTCTCATGTTCTTTATTTTTGGTGTCTTGAAATTTCTTGAGTGAATCTTGTACATTCTGGTTAACCATGTCAACGATCTTCTCCATGAATTTCTCAGCGATTTCCTCCAAGATTTCCTCTTTGAGGGTTTTTATGTGGGTGTCATTGGGCTCCTTAGGTACAATTATCATTGTTTTGTTGAGGTCAGGAACTTGGTATCCATTTTCTTCATTTCCCACTGAATTCTGTATTGAATTATTTTTTTGAGGAGAGTGGATTCCATCCATTCTTCTTCCCATCACTCCATTTGGTGCTGTGCAAGTATGTTTTTGGTAGGCTAGTTGGTGGATTTGATTACCTGATTTCTTTCTTTGATTTAAAAAAAATTTTTTTATTTATTCATATGTGTATACATTGTTTGGGCCATTTCTCCCTCCTGCACCCAGCTCCTTCCCCATCCCCTCCCTCTCCCTCCAACCAAAAGTCAGTTGTGACTGACTTGGTTGTTAGCTAGGTTGATGTGCTCTTACTGTCCCTGGCCTGGAGGTATAATTTAGCAATAACAAATTCACAGGTTCAATGCCAGACCATTTATTCACATATTATATAGAAAACTCCTTGATGATAATATCTATAAAAAGTTGGAATTGGTGTGCAGTAATGGTTATTAGGCTAGTTATAGATGTTGGGGAATTGGTGAAGGTGCCACTGAAAAGGGGGGTGAAGTTGTGGATCAGTGGGGAAAAGAGGTATGGGGCTAATGGGTTTTGTGGCTCTTGTGTGTGTTTGGGTGTATTTCTGTTGTAGTGTAAGCTGCTTCTGTCAGGGATTGCAAGGTGCTGGGATTGCATACAGTTGGTATAGTAGGCTAGTCAGCAGGTGGTTAGTGTGCAGAAGGGAAGAGTATTGTGGTGACAGCTTCGGGAGGATAGGAGGGAGAGGTGAAGACAGGGCAAAAAGTGGATGAGAAGGGCAGAAAGAGTAGTTGGGAGAAATAAGAATGAATTGTAGTACAGGAGAAAGAGTGTAAGAACAAGGATAAGAGAATAGTGATGATGAAGTTAATGATACAAGAAAATGGAAAAAAAAGGAACACAATAAAAAAATCATGTTCAGGAACCACAAAAAATTCAATTTATTGGTAAAATTTCAGGAGTTATTACTTAGGTGTCCAATCCTGGTATTGGTGTACAAGAGGAAATGCTGATGTGTGCTCATGAGGTGGCTGGCTTGTGAAGGCTGGTATTTGGTCCTTCTGTCCACATGATTAGTTGGAATTGTGAGGTGAGGTAAGACTGCCAACTCATGCAAGGTAGTCAGAGCTGCTGCTTTGACCAGGTGCCAGCTGTAGCTCTTTTTGGTCAGTTTCTGCCCCAGCAAGTTGGGGCAATTGAGTTTTGAATGCTGCCCTTTGTCCCAGAGATTAGCTCTGGGATCCACTCCCTGCCCTGCTTTGGGAAGTTGGCCTGCCACCCCACTCTTGCTCCCAGCTTTGTGCTTTTCCTGATCTCTGCTGAGTGCTGGCAGATCCTCTGGGAGGTTTGTTTGTTGCCCCACTCCCTCTCTCAGCCTTTATTTCTTTCCCAGACACTGCTGATTGCCAGTGACTCCTCTAAGGTTGGCTTGTTGCCTCACCCCAGGTCTCAGCCTTTCCTGCTGTACACACACATCACTAAGAGTTCGGCTCCTTGCCCCACCCTTGTTCTCCAGGGCAAGTTCAGTGTTTTACCCTCACCTATGCTGTCTGTGTTAGATTACAGTTCACTGTTAATGTTTTTCAGTTTTGTTAGGGGGGGTTAAGTGTACTTAGGGGCCATGGTGGATTGTTTCCACAGGGGGTGGGGTGGGTAGGGGAGTAATGTGTGGTGCAAGATGCTCAACTGTTCCTTCTGTGATTTCATGCCAGCAGCTTTGGAGCCAGCTAGTGAGGAGAAATTGGGCTGCTTTTTTCAGTGCAGCATGGTATAGGGAGGCTTTCCATGGGCTTTCCAGGATGTTGCAGGGTTTGATTCTGATTGATGCTCTGTCTTCTGCTTGTTGGGAGAAGAAGAAGAAGAAAAAAAAGAGAAGCAGCAAGAGGCTTTTTTCCCAGGGATGGAGGCTGGACACTCCTCGCTGGCTTGCTGGGTGCGATTTTTGTGGCTGTAAGGTGCAATTAAAGCTAATTTAAGGGTCAGTCTTTGAATTTTTTCTGCACCTAATGAGATGGCAGTTATTATTTTAGCTAGGAGCAATCAGAATTACCCAAGTGTAGCTCCAACGTCTTAAAGAGGTTTCTGGTGTCATGGAGATTAGGAGTTATGATTCCCTACCTTAGCCATCATTTTGAATCCTCATAAGCAGAATCTAGATCTTAAAAAATGACCAGAGTGCAAAATGGGGGAAGTGCTTAGGGTGGGAAACTTCATGGTGGAAGAGGGCAAAAGGAGAGGGTGATGGGAGTGAGTATGATCAAAGAATTAAGGGGAGACTCAGAAGACACAGTTAGCTTTGATTTCAGTACTAATCAGAATTGTAGTCTAATCAGAGAAGGTCCCTAGTATATGGATAGTGTTCTGACACTGGAAAAGTTCTCTCTTCTGTCCTGAATTTGGTGACAGTACAGTGGCAAGAGTTGTGTTTTGTTACTTAATTTTAATTAGTGTATATTGGTTGCACAACAGGGTTTTTTGTGATATTCCATGCATTCATATAATGTATATTGATTAAATTTCCCCCATTCTTCTTCCTCTTTCTTATCCCTCATTCCATGTTTATAAAATTTTAATGAGTTTCATTATTCTCTTTTCACACAGCATTTATAGTTTTATACATATTTATGTTTTTATTTAGAGAGAATTTTCTCCAGCCTGATGGAATCTAGTTAACATTTCTTATGATGCAGGTGTAGTGGACATGTTTTCTCACATTTTTTATCTGAGAAAATTTTTATTTCACCTTTATTTTTAAAGTCACAATTGTTATCTATAATATTCTTGGTTTTCAGGGTTTTTCCTCCAGTGTTTTTGAATATGCCATGCCACTCTTTTCTCCCTGAAACCTTTCTGCTAATAATTACTTGTGGATAATTTAATAGGATTCTTTATAAGTAACAAGTTGATTTTGCCTTCTTTACTTCAGGGTTCTGTGTTATTATTTAATTTTGATAATTTGAAGTATGTGTTGGTGTGGGTCTTCTTAAGTTAACCCTATTTGGTGTCCTTTGATTCATGGATTCTATTTCATTTCCTACATTTGGAAAGATTTGTGATATTTCTTAGAGCATATGTTTGCCCCATTCTCTCTCTCTTCTTCTGATACTACAAAAAAAATTCATAAATTATTCTGCTTGATGGTATCCCATAAATCTCTTAGGCTACTGACATTTTTTTTATTCTTTTTCTTTTTGTTCCTCATACTAGATGATTTCCTATGACTTCATTCAAGTTTACTAATCTTTTCTTCTCCTTGATCTATTCTGCTGCATCTCACTTTTATTTCATTTTTAAGTTCAATTATCTTCTTCACCTTGATGACTTGGGTTTGGTTCTTTTTAAAAACACTTTTTATTCTTTTGTTGAAATTTTTAATTTGTTCATGTGTTGCCATGCTTTTGTAATCCTTTTTTCTTCTTAGGTTATTTTTAAGTAACCTCTCACATTTTTGCTTGGGTCCAGCCCATACTGTGGTTTGTGCTATCTATGAACTCCTCTATAACCTGGTTCATAGACATAAGCCACCAGACCAGCTTATTTGTTTAGATGGGGGTCTCACTAACTTTTCAAATGGGCTGTCTCAAACCAAAATCATACCAATCTCCTCCTCTCAAATAGCTGGAATTGCAGGTGAGAGCCAGTATGCCTAGATCCCTCAGTAATCATCTTTTATGACTCATTTTGAATTTTGTTTATTAGGTAAATTACATACTTACATTTATTAAGTATTGCTTCTGGAGATTTATAATTTTTTAAAAATTTGAAACATATTCATCTGATGCTTCAGTTTCTTTGATTCTGTTTTGGTTCCTGCACATTAGAAAAGACAGCCATGTCTCAAAGTCTTGTCAAACTGGCTTGAAATTGGAGATTTGCCTTACAAATCAGCTTATTCAGAGTTTCTAGCTGTCTCTCAACTCTTTGTGCTTCTCTGATCTTCCATCTTTATGGTTGTGGCTTCCAGGAAATTAAACTAACAAAGTCATGTTATTGCCTTTATGTTAGTCCCTTGAGATGCATCTGGAAAGGTTGGAGTGTTATGCGTGTGCTAATGTTCTTTCCTTCCTATGTGAAAAACTAGCAGCTGGAATTTATCTCTCACTCTTTCAACTGTATGCCAAGGAGAATATCAGTGGAAGATACCTGTACTCTCATTCATGTTGCTTGCTCTAACCTGGAGAGAAAGTCACCAAATTTTTGCAAATTTATAAAACTATTTTCTATGGTATAGAAGGCTCAGGAGTTCACATACTCATCACAAATAGGTGAGTTAAGAACTTTCAGTACAGTTTGGAGTTGATTTTTGGGCTCTTGATGCATGCTACTTCTAGGGAGAGTCAAGACCTAGATTTTTCACCAGAGAAAGGCAGAAAGAATGGTGTAGGGAATTCCTCCTTTCTTAATTAGACATATTGCAATCACATAGCTTCCTTACAAGAGATAATGAAAAATGGGAATGGAAACAATAGAAATAAGATTGAGCCAATTTTATGAACAAGACTGAACAGCTTTACTGAGACTTCAGCATGAGCTTACCAAGTTCAGCTTGAACCAAAGGGAGACAGCAGTGATTGAGAGAGGGATAACGCTACTGCTATGATTATGTTTGGAAAGATTGTTTGACATCGGAGTTCATTCTGGGGACTTACATAATAAAGGTATTTTATAGGATGGATTTTTCATCAGTAACAAATCCTACTTTTTCTTTGTTTACTCATTATCCTGATGGTTTTGGAATATACTTGATATCATTTGTGTGGCCATCTTAAAAGCCCAGCAGTTTTACCTGATAGAGTCACAAGATGCTCCTAGTCTGTAAACATTATAGCCCTGTGGCCTAATCTGGTGTTTTATGGGAAAGCTGATGAAAGGGTATAAGGACGGGACAGAAGAAAACATATGTCATTGTCTTAATGGATAATAGGTTAAGTGTTCAGAGTTTGTTCACCTTCTGTCTCTTTGCAGTAGTCACTAACTCTCTCCCAAGGACAATCTGCAGGCTGTACTCATATCTAAAGCAAGCTTTACCAGAAGGCAGAGTAAGCTGCTCAGTCTATCAGACATCTCATAAAGTCCTTTCCAGAATAATATACTAGCCAGGATTTATTGCTAAAGAGAATCATGGAAGGAGGTGCAGAGAGTACCCCCACCCTCATATTTGCAGAGGACTTAAACTCAGCTTCCATAGCGAAATTCAGGCATAGGTTAATTGCTAGACTAAGCCCAGAAAGAGGTTTCAATCAGTGTTCATTTTATTTATTCATATAGAGTTCCCCCATCCTCTTTACAGTGAGGATTTGTCGACTTGGATTTATCACTGTGGCAAGCTGAGGAAAATGGCATGAAGAGTGTCATCCCTCCTATTCAGGAAAGAAAAGGTTTCTGAACCTCCTTTAAGGGAGAGATTGCAAAGCTGGATTTATTAATGGAATAAGCCAGGGATGAAGGTATGAGCAGTATCCAGTCTCATATTCCTGTGTACAGTGGTCTTCCACTCTGATTGAGTGATAAGTTATAACCCTGGGTTTAATATGGCACAAGGTGGGGACATGTGGAGAATGCCATCCTTGCCCTTCAGACAAGCAAACTTCTTCCACAGACAGATTGCTGCGATTTATTGCTGAAGATACAGGGACTACCGTCACTCTTCTTTAGGCTCAAGGATGTTTATTCTTTATTTGCTATGTAATCTCTGTAAGAATGTTCTTAGAAATAGTCATAGATCCACAACTGAAAGCTAGAACTATAAATCTCCCATCCATTGTCTTCCTCAATTGACAACACCATAGAATTCCTAGAGTTAAAAAAGAATCCATATTATTTTAAAGTATTTTGAAGAGAAGATAAGAACTCTACTGATGTTGCTCCAAATAAATGTTGAAGGAATTTTAGAATTTAAATTTGTTAAAACATAAAAGTTACACAGACTTATGATGTTTTAATACATGCATACACTGTCTAATGTTTAAATCATATTGAATATATCTGCATCCTCAAGTATTTTTCATTCCTTTATGATGTAAATATTCAAAATCCTTTCTTCTAGCTTTTTGAAATATGTACATATTTCATTCCACTGTGCAATAGCACAGTAGAAATTCTTTCTACTATCTCACTATAACTTAGTACACACAGATCAACTTTTCTCCCTTTCACCAGCCCCCTACTTGCTCAGGTCCCTGGCAGCCACCCTTGTACTCTCAATTTAAATGAAATCAATTTTGTTAGATTTTACCTGTGAACAACGTGGCACTTGTCCTTCTGTGTCTATATATTTTACTTAGTATAACAATTTCTAGTCCATTCATGTTGTCACAAATGACAGAATTATAGCCTCTATTATGATTAATATAATTCCATTGTGCATATATGCCACATTTTATTTATCCATTTACTATAGTCCTAAAATATTCCATATATTAAGAGCTTCACTCTCAGGATAGTGCTATTGGAAGATGGTGGAACTTTTGGGAATGAGTCTTACTGATAAATTCTTGAATCAAAGGGGATTGAGGAACCCTACTGCTCCTCTCAGTTTTTTCTGTTTCCTCAATAATGTAATTAGTTTATTTTTCCACATGCTCCCACCATAATGTGCTGTTCTTGCTAGGGACCCAATGTTATAAAGCTGCTTGATTTTAGACTGGAATCTTCACAACCATAAAACAAATAAGTCTTTTATTCTTACAAATTAATCATCTCATGTATTTCATTATATTAACACAAAGCAAATTTATACACTCTTCATCACTTGATGAACACTTAGTTTCAATTTCTTGACTATTGTGAATTATGCTATAATAAATATATATATTTGGCATGTAGATTTAATTTCCTTTATATATATATAAAGAGAGAGAGAGAGAAATATATCCATATATATCAAGTCATGAGATTGCTGACTCATGGTAATTCTATTTTCAATATTTTGAAGAACCTCCATTCTTAATTCCATAATAGCTATACTAATTTGTATTGTCACCAATAGTGTGCAAGAATGTTGAAAGATGTTAACCAGTGTATGTAAAAAGAATCTTGGTAAAGTTATGGGAAAGACTAGATAAGACAAATTTCAATAGGCTTCCCAACTTTACTTATTAGGTTATTTCTGCTCCACAGAACACCTTGAAGGATTACAATTCCTTTGAGAATAATTTGGGAGATAAATAGCATATCATTCCAATGGCTAAAAGCCACTATCATTAAAGCTCTTTCAATTACTACTACCATTTTAAGGTGGAGATTTTAAGGGCAAATTTTAATTTCCCCAGTGAAATTCTAGCAGATAATATTACTAGACAATATTAGTAATGTTTAAATCAAAGTTTTTTAAAAACAATTTTCCCCATCTAAGTCATGCTTTCTTTCAGCTTTCAAACTCCAAGGCTGAGCCATAGGCTTATCAACTCAAGGAAACAGAGGGTTTCTACTAGAACAAGGAGGCTGTTGATCTGCCTTAAGGCTCAAACCCAATATTTTTAGGTCTTTCACTTTATTTGTACAGAAATCTGAAAAAGAACTCTTATTAGAAAAATACTATTCTTTCCTTGGTTATTTTCCCCTGTTTAATTATTTTTGAACTCTTTACATTTAAGGTGTACATGATGTTTTCATATATATATAATAGTGAAAAAATTATTGCAGTCAAATAAATTACCATACTCACCAGCTTCCATGGCAATAACATTTAAGATATGCTTTCTACTTGGCATTCTTGTCCAGAACATGAAGCTCAATAATTGTTTGCATTGTTTTTATATATATTTATACATACATATATGTATATGTATATATATATATATATAACTGAGTCTTGGTTTTTGAAAAAAAAATATGCTCCCAGCAAATTTTAATTGAACAGTTGTGAGTTCTTCTCTAAAGAAGCTACGTCTATGTTAAAGACACTGCAGACTGTTTGACCTTCACTGAGGAGAACATTGCATTTGTGGAGAAGTGGAATGCCAAAATTATCTTGGATTATCCTTAGTTCTTTTTAGTAACTATGTACTATCAACTTCTAGATCTGACCTACCATCCTCTTGAGTTTTAGATAAAACCCTTGGAATATATTGCTAAGCTTGATACACCAAGCTGCTATCAACCCTGACACTAGGAATGTAATAAAGACAACATCAAAACTCTGAATTTCTCTGATTTGTTGCAGCCCATCTACCTGAAAACCCCACTTATTTATTTTTAACTTTATTAGTGTATATTAGTTTTGAAAAATAAAAGGTTTCATTTTCACACCTATATATTTTGTAGACACATTGATTCAAGACTTTCTTTTCTATGACTATAGAAGTTCATGCAACCTTTTCCAGGGTGACTATGTCATTCAGGACAATTTGAACTTGTGGTCTTGAGCCATAGTCATTCCTATTTGGCTGGGAATAAACTATTTTCTTAGCGGAAAGAAGAATTGATATATTTATGCTGACACAACACAATAATATCAGCTATACTCTTCCTGTGGTACTTTATATCTCTAGACATATTCATCCTACATAACATTAAATTTATACCTTTTGACCTTTTTTCCATTTCCTTCCTCTAACTGCCCCTATATTTATGTTCTACACTTTGTCTCTAATTAAAATTTTTTAAAAGATTCATAAATAAGACCACAATATAGTATTTTTCTTTCTCTGTCTGGCCTATTTCACTCAACATTATATCCTCCATGTTCATTCATGTTGTGACAAATGATAGGATCTCCTGCTTTCCTAAGGGCAAACAATATTCCATTATGTATACAGATACTCCTCAATTCATAGTAGTATTATATTCCAAAAAACTTATCATAAGTTAAAATTTTCCTTATGTTGATAATGTACTTAATATACCTAAACTATTCAATGTCATAGTTTAGCCACACGGGATACTGTAGAGTGTTAATTGCTTATTGTCATGAACACTTGGCTGACTTGGAACTCTAGTTTGCTGCTGGTGCCCAGTATTGCAAGAGAATTGTGTACCAGATCACTAACTCAGAAAACAATCAAAATCAAAAATTCAAAATGTGAGGACTGGGGATATAGCTTAGTTATAGGGTGCATTTCTAGCATGTGTGTCTCCTGGGGTTCTAGCACAAGTACCTCAAAACAAAAAGAATCAAAGTTGTTTCTTTTGAAAGCATATTACTTTTGCACCATCATAAAGGTGAAGAACAGTAAATATAACCATCATAAGTCAAGGATCATATGTATGTGCATGTGCATGTGTTTGTATGTGCAATAACTTGTTTAGCCATACATCCACTGACAGACATTTGGACTTTTTTCCTTAGCTTGTCTTGTATGAACATTGCTGCAATTAACATGGGAGTCCA
Source organism: Castor canadensis (assembly GCF_047511655.1). Classification (NCBI taxonomy): domain Eukaryota; kingdom Metazoa; phylum Chordata; class Mammalia; order Rodentia; family Castoridae; genus Castor; species Castor canadensis. The sequence goes on along the minus strand of NC_133405.1, from coordinate 72,979,038 downwards.
GATATTTCTACAAGGTGATAATCTCATTTACTTTCAGTATATACTAAGCAAAAAGAATGGTTGGCCATATGGTAGTTCTACTTTAACTATATTTTTGGTTGGACTAGAGTTTGAACTTAGGGTCACATACTTGCAAAGCAGGGGATCTACCACTTGAGCCACACCTCATATTTTGCTGGGTTATTTTTTGGAGATAGGGTCTTGCAAACTATTTGCCTAGACTGGCCTTGAGCCAGGATCCTTCTGATCTCAGCTTTCCAAGTAACTAGAATTATAGGCTTGAGGCAAGGTAAACTGCAACTTTAAAGTTTTTGCAGATCATTTCAAGATTGTTTCCTTTGGGTCTCCCTCAGGTTACTTTCCTACTGGAATTTACAAGGGTTCGTTTTTATTCATACCATCAAAAACACTTATTATCTCTTGTCTTTTTTGATAATATTCATCAGAACAGATGCTAGGTGATATGTAATTGTAGTTTTGATTTGCACTTTGCTGTTACCAATGTTGAATAACTTTTCAATTACCTTTTATCCATTTTTATGTTTTCTTTGGAAAAATGTATATTGAGGTACTTTTCACATTAAAAAAATTATTAGCATATTATAGTTGTACTGGGGTGTACTGTGACTTTTATAAAAGTGCTTACAATATATCTTAGATTCACCCCTTTCATCTTTCTTCTTTAGTCCCCCTCCCTCCCTTCTTAGAACAGTTTGAACAGGACTCTTTGTTTCATTTTCATACATGAATACATAGTATTTCCACCATGTTTGCCTTCCTTCACCCTTTCCTTATATTCTTCCTCCAACTGGTACTAACTGCCACACAGGACTTGTTTTACCTTCCAGTCCTTCATATTTTAAGTGTATATTGATTGTTCAAGGGGGTTTCATCTTCATATTTCAGACATGTATATATTGTGCTTTAATCAGATTAACCCCCCATTACTTACTCTTTCTCTATCACCCCGTTCCCCTATTATTCAACAGCATACAGAGCACTGCATTATAATATCTTTGTATAAAAATGCAGTGTTTCAATTCTTTGCACTAAAATTCTCTTTACCTCTACTGCCTCCCAATAGTTCCCTCAGACAGATCCACTAATACAATCATATTCTCTCTCTCTCTTTCCCTCTCTCTCTATATATATATGTATATATGTTTTTATATGTATGTATATATGTATATATGTTTGTGTGAACATACATTTATTTTATAGATCTAGCCTACACATATGAGATAAAACATGCAACCTTTGACCTTCTGAGTCTGGTTTACTTCATTTAATATGATGCTCACCAGTTTCATCCATTTACCTGCAAACAGCATAATTTTATTCTTTTTTATGGCTGAATAATACTTCATTGTATTTGTATATCACATTTTCTTAATCCATTCATCTGTTGTGGGTATCTAGGCTGTTTCTAATGCCTGGCTATTGTGAATATTGCTGTAATAAACATGGGTGTATTTTTCCCATTTTAATTGAATTACCTGCATTTAATTGAATTATTGCATTTTTACATATTGAATTGTATGAGTTCCTTACATATTTTAGGTACTAACTTCTTATCAGAATGTGATTTATCAGAAATTTCTTCTAAAACATAGACTGAGTTTTCATTTTATTGGTTGTTTCTTTTATTGCAAAGGAGTCTTTTAATTTGAAATGCTCCCACTTGTTTATTTTTGCTTTAGTTACCTGAGTTTTTGGTGTGACATCTGAAAAATCATTGCCATGCTCAATCCCAAAGCCTTTCCCTTTTGCTTTCTACTAGGAGTTTTGTGGTTTTGGGTCCTACATTTAGGTAGTTAATTCATTTTATTTTTTACTTTTTATTTTTTTTTTTGATACTCAGGTTTGAACTCATGGTCTAAACCTTGAGCCGTTCCACCAGCCCTTTTTTGTGTTGAATATTTTCAAGATAGGGTCTTGTGAACTATTCGCCTGGACTAGCTCAAACTGTGAATCTCCTGGTTTATATTTATTTTTATATGATGTAGGATAAATGATCTTGAAAGTCAGAGTTTGAGAAGAGAACAAGATTTGTAAATAAGAAAAGTATAGCTTTATCATATCAAGAGGAAGGCTCCAAGTACTACACAGTAGAATTGTTCTGCAGGTTGAAATGGAGAGCAAACACAAAAGGAAAATCTTTTCCCTCTTTCCTTGGACTGTGAGGAAAATAAGATTGGCACAAGTGAAGAAGATAATGCAACAAGCCATATTACTATTTTCTAAGGTTTTGGTTCCCTAAGAAGACTATGAAGATTTAAGGACAGAGACTTATTTCTACTTTGTTTTGGAGACAGAGAGAGATCACCTCCCATTTTACTCCATTACCACTCTGGGATTATGTGGCACAATGGAGAAGAAAATTTGGAACAAAGCATGGTTTGACAAAGGTAGCATAATAAAAGAGCTTATTTGAATTGTTATCAAGTTACTTCAAAATGTCTAGTACCTGTGTGCTCCCATATGTGGAGCATAGAATTTAACTAGAATACTGCTGTGACACTTGGCCAAGAGACTTACTTTGGCTGGAGGAGGAGCTTATAGCCTACTACTGACAAATAAGAGAATCATAAACTGGCCTCAATGCTTTCCTCCGTTCATTATTTCAAATAAAATCTCCTTTAATACACAGACATGGCCTTTTTCCAAAAAGAGACAAAGCTTCACTCTGTTGTCCAAGGTGATCTTGATCCCTTGGGTTTAATTGATTGATCTTCCTGCCTGAGCTGCCAATGTAATTAGGACTACAGGCACATGACCCTGTGTCTGGGTACCAAAACATGATCTTGAAAAGGATCAGTAGTAGAGGAATTAGGCATAAAAGAAAGGGCATCAATCTAAATAGTATGAGTTATTTAATGGGACTAATTCAGATAACTTCACCAAACTAAGAATATCAAATTGAACTACATCTGATTTAGATATTTTCCCCTTCTATTCAACCATGGGTTATAACAAGTATAATCTATAGAATGAAATGTGAAAAAAGCTGAATTTTCTTTGTCTGCAGCTTTTTCAAAGGAAGAAGTCTAAATGGCCAAAAAACATGAGGAAATGCTCAACATCCCTGGCCATAAAGGAAATGTAAATCTAAACCACATTAAGATTCCAAAGCCATATGTTTTCTCTCAGATGTGGAATATATATGAACACATGAGAAAGGGAGGGTAAAAGAAGTACGTTAAGAAGGTGAATGTGGTTGATGTATTCCCTACACAAGAATGAATATAGAATTTTTAAAACTGTTGAAATCACCATAAGAAAGGGACTAAGGTAGAAAGGAGAAAAACAAAGGACACGAACCAATTCTGATTATAATACACATATACATGGTAATGTCAGAAGGAAACTCCCTGTATAGCTATCTTAAACAAAAATGTCATTTTTTTTTCTTTTACAAAATCAGAGGATAGGAGGGCAGAACAAGTCTAAGAGGGTTGGTACCAGTGAGAGAGGGGAGGATGTGAGAAAAAGGTGTAGGGGGGGTGACTATAGGGCAAATATTCTGTACACATGTGTGCAAATAGAAAATGAGACCTGTTGAAACTATTCCAGAAGTGGGGAAAGGAGGGATGAAGGAGAATGATGGAGAGGGTGAATGCAAATATGATGTATTTGATATATTGTAAAAACTTGTAAATGCCCAGTACGACAATAAAAAATAAAAATAAAAATAAAACTTTCTTGCAAAGCAAAAGAAGAGAAAAGATTTCAGTTCACTCCTGATAGAATGACTATCATCAAGAGAACAAACAGCAACAAATGTTTGAAAGAATGTGGGGGAAAAGGAACCCTCATATACTGTTAGTGAGAATGTAAATTAGTACAACCACTGTGGAAAACAGTATGGAGGATCCTCAAAAAACTAAAAATAGAGCTGCCATATGATCCAGTTCTATTTTTAACCAATTCTACTCCTGAGTATATACCCAAAGGAATGTAATTCAGGTTGAAGTAAAGGTACCTACACATCCATGTTTATTGCAGCAGCACTATTCACAATAGCCAAGCTATGGAAACAGCCAAGATGTCCCACGACTGATTAATGGATTAAGAAAATGTGGTATTTATACACAATGGAATTTTATTCAGCCACAAAGAAGAATGAAATTTTGTTGTTTGCAGGTAAGTGGATGGAACTGGAGAACATCATCTTAAGTGAAGTTAACCAGGTTCAGAAAGCCAAAGGCTGCATGTTTTCTCTCATATGTGGAATATAGACTAGTAAAAATACAGGAATACTATGACAAACAGATCATACAAACGGGAGGTCACATATGGGAGGGGGAGAATGAAAGAAGAAAGTTAAGAAGTGAATATAGTTGATGTACCCTCTATACCAGAATGAATATAGAATTTTTTTAATTTTATTTTTTTATTAAGATATATTCATTGAACATGGAGGATTCATTGTGACAATTCCAAATAGGCTTACATTGTACAGTGAGAATGTACTTAATGTCACAAAACTATACACTTTGAAATGGTTTAAAATGAAAAATATTACGGTGTTTATATTTTATCACAAGCCAAAGGCCACATGTTTTCTTTCATATGTGGAATACAGGCCCAATACAAATACAAGCAATGTTATGAAGAACAGGTCACTAAGGGGAGGTCACTTATTGGGAGAGAGAGAGTAAAAGAAAGAAATGAAGAAGGTGAATATGGTTGATGTACTTTCTATAAAAGAACAAATATAGAATTTCTAAACTTGTAGAAATCACCATAAGAAGGGAACTAAGGTCGAAAGGAGAAAAATAGAGGGGATGAACCAATTTGGGTTATAACATATAAGGAAATGTCATAATGAAACACTCTGTACAACTACCTTAAACAAAGAAAAACGTCTTTTCTCAAAAACATAGATCAGGAAGGCAAAACAGGCCTTGTATGGGGGTTGGTTCCACTGGGAGGGGGGAGGATATAACGAAAGGGGGTCAGAGACTGAATATGGTGGAAATATTCTCTACACCTCTACGTAAATGGGAAATAAAACCTGTTTAAACTATTCCCAGTATGTGGGGATGGGGAATAAAGGAGAGTGATGAAGGGGGTGAACTCAACTGTGATATACTGTAAGCACTTTTGCAAATGTCGCAATGTACCCCCAGTGCAACAATAATAAAAAGTAAAAGGCTGACTGCCCTCCACAATGTTGCACCCCAAAAAGCCAAATCTGTGTCCCCTACTTCATATACCTGTGTTCCCTATGTGAAGAAAGACATTTTGTTTTTACTACTGCATTTTCAAAATAGAAAAATGTCTTTGATATGGAAAATGCCAACTATAATATATTTGTTTTAAAGAGTTTCTTACTGAAATAGTTCATACTCTGATAAAAATATCTTAAACCCAAGCAAGGGGTGCAAGTGAAATTTTTCAGAACAGGAACAGCATTTTTATCCATTTTTCTCTAATATTAACTCACCTATCAACTTTTCCAATCCCTTGAGAGCTCAGGTTTATCTCAGAGAGTAGAGTGGCGTATCCTTACTGTAAATCAAAAATACATTGGACAGTTGATTATTATCATCTTTTATTCAAGACTTCAAATTTGAATTCACCACAGTGCTACTCTGACTCTTTAGACATGAGAAGCTGTCACCTGCTACCCCAGAATGCATTTGCAGTTGTTAATCTATCAATAATTTCTCTATTTTTGGTCCTTCCTACTGTATTGGTTGTATTTTCTCTGGTTTTAAATTGCCACCAATGATATTTTTACCAATTTAGTTTTAGAGCTGGTATTTACATGGTATGACATAGTTTACTTTTTTCCTTATTCATTTATTCATATGTGCATACATTGTTTGGGCCATTTCTCCACCCTGTCCCTTCCCTCTTCCCCCACCCCCTCGCTTCCAGGCAGAACCTGTTCTGCCCTTTTCTCCAATTTTGTTGAAGAGTAGACATAAGCAATAATAAGAAAGACATAGTAATTTTGCTAGTTTGAGATAAGGATAGCTATACAGAGAGATTCCTAGCATTGCTTCCATACACATGTGTATTACAACCCAAATTAATTCATCTCTACCAGACATCTTCACTACTTCCCGGTCACCTTCCCATATTGTCCTCTGTCATTTTAAGCTTACTGTATTAACTCCTCTGCAGTGGGCACATCAAAAACTTTTAAGTTTTGGGTTTCCTATCTTTCCCTATTCCTCCTGTATGTGTTCTCCCCTTAGCATGTGACCTATGTCTAATAATATTACTGCATTTGTTTTAGATCTAAAGTCCACATATGAGGCAGAACATATGTTTTTTGGCTTTCTGAGCCTGGCTAACTTCGCTTAAGATGATGTTCCCCAATTCCATCCATTTACTTGCGAATGATAAGATTTCATTTTTCTTCATGGCTGAGTAAAATTCCATTGTGCATAAATACCACATTTTCTTAATCCACTTGTCAGTAGTGGAGCATCTTGGCTGTTTCCATAACTTGGCTACTGTGAATAGAGCTGCAATAAATATGGGTATGCAGGTGCCTCTGGAGTAACCTGAGTCGCATTCTTTGGGGTATATCCCTAGGAGTGGGATTGCTGGATCATATGGCAGATCTATGTTTAGTTTTTTAAGAAGCCTCCATATTGATTTCCAGACTGGTTGTACTAGCTTGTATTCCCACCAGCAGAGTATGAGGTTCCTTTCTCCCCCCATCCTTGCCAACATTTGTTGGTGGTGGCATTTTAATACATTTGACAGGGCTTGTTTTCAGATGAAGAATCTAAAATTTTTATTGTCAAGAAGGCTTATGTTTTAATAAATACTTTCTACTTCAACAGATAAAAATTCCACTACCTCATATGTTATGATTTAGCAAAACTCACTGCAAATACAGCTGATAGATAATGTATTGAATACAAGCAACTTTAAGGGAAAGGGAAAACAATATCCATTGAAGCAATTGCTTTTTTCTACTTAAATAACCTCTCAATGACAAAAGTACATGGTTCCTATCAATGAATGAAGAGTAGACATCCATTATTACAATATCATTTCAAGACAATTATTTTTCTGTACTGTTGCTAACTTTTATGAGTTTTGCCAAATCTAACTATCTAACAGACAGGTAAGTATTTTTTCTTTTATATTAGCAGTATATTTATTTTCCCATTAGTCATGACCTTGGTACAATTGCCATAGATGTATGTGGCTTGGATGTCCCTTTATGAGATTTCTGCAGTGAGAAATGTAATTGATTGCCAACCCCAGACCTACATCTTTGAATTCTCTGTAGTATTTTTGCCAAATCTATACTTCCCCAGGCTTCTCCTTGATGATTGAGCAGGAGTTGTGGTGGAGGAGGGACAGTACTAGAGTTGAGATATCCCTCAATAACATGGGAATCCTATAACAATAAATAACCTTTTTTGAGAAATTTCCAATGAGTTGGCTGAGAATTTCTCAGAACTATACTGTGGTTAGAAGATTTTGCCCCCCATTTTCGTTTTTCCTCTTTTCACCTGCATCATAATGTGATAGCTCTCCCTAGACTATTCATGCTTCCTTCACATTTATCATTTAGGGGTATTTTTCCTAATAAATCTCTTTTGTTCATAATTTCACCTTGTTGTTTTCTTCCCAGAAGACCTTAACTGACTTACCAGTATTATTGCTTCCATTAGCTATTAACATATTAACTAACTACAGTTTCACACCTAAGACCATTAACTGATGTAAATTCACAACTCTGCTTGAGATCTATAATTAACAAAGGCATGTCAGAATTAAAATTGGTTAAATTTATGTACAATACATTTAGTACCAAAGAAAATTACAAGTACATTCATAAAATCTCAAATTTCAATAATTGCTCTTATTTAAGGGATACTGTGATAATTTTATTTTACTTCATACATGATACTGTTTATTTGTTCCAGTTAATATAATAAGGAACACAATGTTTTAATAACTTAAAATTATTCATTTTCTGAAAATATGTGCACATTTAAATTTTATACATCATGAAAACATCACCTGTGAGAAACTTGGAACATAGTCTCATCTAAATATAGCATGCATCTTCTTCATAAGTCAATATAATGGTTAATTTTATGTTTAAGCATTACTGAGCTAAGAGATATTCAGATAGCTGGTAAAATACGATTTCTACTTGTGTTTTTATGGATGTTTCAGGAAGAACTTAGCATTTGAATTAATTAACTAAATAAAGAAGTTCACTATCTTTCATGTGGTTGGTTATCATGAAGTCTGTTGATGTCTCTAATGGATAAAAATGTGGAGGAGGGATGAATTTTCCATCTCTTCTTGAACTGAGATATCCATCTACTTAGGTCTTTAAACATTGGTGCTCCTGGCCTTGGGCATTTGGTCTCATTCAGAGACTTACATCATACCCCTTCTCAGTTCTCAGTACTCAGATTGAAACTTACATTATGGTCTCCCCTGGTATCTGGGTCTTTCAGAAGGGACTGAATTATGCCACTGACTTTCCTTGTTCTTCAGATGGAGGACACCAACTGTGGAATTTCTTAGCCTCCATAATTATGTGACAAATTCTCATAATAACTATATATCTATGTAACTATGTGTCTATCTATCTATCATCAATCTATCATCTTGTTGGTTTGAGAACCTCTGCCAGTATAATGAAGAAGAACTTTATCATCATCTACTACAATGTCTCATGGTCTATGGACAGGAATCTGAGGCTTTCATCCAAAACCAACTTTAAAAGACTCTGATCTTTAAGGAACAAGTACATTGAAGACACACAGTGATACAGAAAATAAATTTCCTTTTCCAGAATTTTGTTTTAATTCTAAGGAAGTAGTGTTATATACTGAAGACTACCAGAAGGATGGCTGGGCATGGTGGTTCAAGCCTATAATCCAGCTACTCAGTGAGAAGCAGAGATTGAGAAGACTGCTGTTAGATGCTAGCCATGGCAAAAGGCTAGTGAGGGCTCATCTCAATCAATGCTGGGCACAATGATATGTGCCTGTCATCCTATCTGTGTGGTGGAGCACAAGGAGTATTACCATCCAGCCAGGAATAGGTGTAAAACAAGATGATATTTCAAAAGATGATATTTCAAAAATAACTAATCAAACAGGGCTAGGGTATGGCATTTCTCAAGTGGTAGAAAGCCACCGGGAAAAAAAAAGAGGAAAAACAACAAAAAGTAAAGAATACCAGAAAGGGGGCATGTCCTTTGTATCATGAAGGTAATATTTCAACCCAAATCTAAAGATAAGGGTTTAAAAGATAGAAAATTGAGCAGAGGGGTTAGCAAACAAATACTGGGGGTGGAAAAATCAAGACATAACTGATAATGTAGAAGAGTTTTGGATACGTATTAGTGAGCAGTGGTAGACAAGGCTTCCCAAGACCTAGGATGAAATAACTTTTTCAAGAAGTCCAGATCCTTTGGGTGGTGTTAAAAAGACTGGATCAGAGATGGAATTTTTTGTTTTCAGCAACTTTACCAAGGTATGATTTATGTATAATAAATCCGGGTGTACATTTTTATTAGATTTAACAACATATATGCGTCCCTATATTTACATATTTACATATATGCAGGAATATTTTCATATCCCTGAAAAGTCTCTAAAGCCCCTTTGAGGTCAACAACTTCCAAGCCTGCCCCAGGTAACTACTCATCTGCCTTCTCTTACCATATGTTTTGCCTTTGCTAGAATTTCATACAAATGGACATATGTGGTATAGACTTATTTTTGCTAGCTTCTTTCATCCTGAATGTTTTTATGATTCATTCATGCTCTTTCATGTATCAGTTTTTTTTTATAACACCAAAATTTTATCTCTTGATCAACATTTAGTTTTTTCCAGTTTTAGGTTATTATTAATAAAGCTGCTATGGATAGTTAAATAAGAATCATTGTGTAGACATGTTGTAATTTAGCACTTTTAAGAGCATAACTAGGTCATAGATCATGTGTATGTTTAATTTTATATGAAACTATCAATTTCTTCTCCAAAGTGATAACATTTTACATCCCAAGCAAAACTATATGAAGACTTCAGTTGTTCTACATCTTATCCAGCACTTGATATTGGTATTATTTAAAATTGTATGTTTTCTATTGTACTTGTATGTTGCTGGCTGCTGATGTTGAGGACTGTACATGTACAAATTAGACACTTGTATATTTTTTCTCTAATTGAGACAGAGTTTCAGTTTTCAAGCAGATATTTGTTTTCTTGTTGAAATAATTGTTTATTCTAAAGCAAAGTACTTTGACAGGTAAATACACTGAAAACAATCCTTCAGTTTTTGGACTTGTTATGCTAAAGATGTCTTTAAAGGAGCAATTTCAATGATGAAGAAAATAAATGCATAAATATTTTCTTTTTTGTTATGGTTGTGCTGGGATACACTGTGACATTTACAAAAGTTCTTACAATATAACAAATACATCACACTTGAATTTAACCCTGCCATCATTCTTCTTTATCCCCCCACCCCATTCCTGGAATGGCTTCAATAGGTTTAATTTTCCATTTACATACATTTGTACACAATATTTGCCTTACATTCACCCCCCATGCCCTTTCCCTATATCCTCCTCTCTCCCACTGGTACCAATCCTTCCAGACAGAATTTGTTCTGCCTTCCTGTTCTCTGATCTTGTAAAAGAAAAAATGACATTTGTGTTTTTTAAGATAGCTATACAGGGAGTTTCCTTTTGAGATTTCCATGTGTATATGTATTATAACCAGAATTGGTTCATGTCCTCTATTTTTCTCCTTTCTACCTTAGTCCCCTTCTTATGGTGATTTCACTTAAAAATTCTATATTCATTCTTATATGGAGAATTCATCAACCATATTCACTTTCATAACTTCCTTCTTTTACCCTCCCTCTCTCATATGTGACCTCCCCTTAGTTTGACCTGTTTTTCATAATATTGCTGTGTTTCTATTAGGTTTATATTCTACATATGAGAAAACATGTGGCTTTTGTCCTTCTGAATCTGACTAACTTCACTTAAGATTGTGTTCTCCAGTTCCATCCATTTACCTACAAATGACAAAATTTCATTCTTTTTTTATGGCTGAATAAAATTCCATTGTATATAAATACCACATTTTCTTAATCCACTCATCAGTAATGGGGCATCTTGACTATTTCCAAGGCTTAACTATTGTGAATAATGCTGCAATAAACATGGGTCCACAGATGCGTTAATTGCAACCTGATTCAACATTCCTTTGGATATATCCCTAGAAGTGGTATTGATGGATAATAAAGGCAGTTTTTGTTTTATTTTGTTTTGTTTATAAAATTAGAGAACAGGAGGTAGAACAGGCTCTGCCTGGGTGGGTTGCAACAGTGGGATGGGGACAAGGTGGAGAGTGTGTGGGAGGGGGAATATAGTCCAAATACTGTGTACGCATGTATGTAAATGGAAAAATGATATCTGTTGAAATAATTTCAGGAAAAAAGGAAGGGAGATAAAGGAGAAAAAATTTTAAAATCATTAATAAAAATAAATAAATAAAAAGCAGTTCTATTTTTAGTTCTTTGATGAGCCTCCATATGTTTCCTATAGTGATTGTACTAATTTACATTCCCACCGTCAGTGTATGAGGATTCTTTTTCCCCACATCCTCACCAACATTTGTTGTTGTTCATATTCTTGATGGTAGCCATAACACTCACTCATAACAGGAGTGAGGTGGAATCTTAATATGGTTTTGATTTGCATTACCTTTAAAGCCAGGGATAGTGAGCATTTTTTCATGTGTTTTTTGCCATTTGGACTTATTCCTTTGAAAAAGCTTTGTTCAGTTTGTGTGCCCATTTTTTCACTGGGTCATTGCTTTTTGAGGAGTTAAGCTTTTTGAGCTCCCTGTGTATTCTGGTTATTAATCCCTTGTCAAATTTATAGCTGGCAAAGAGTTTCTCCCATTCTGTGGGCAGCCTCTTCAACCCCGTGACCATTTCTTTTGTTGTGCAGAAGATTTTTAGTATGATGTAGCCCCATTTGTCAATCCTTTTTCTTAGTTGCTGAGCCATTTGAGTTTTATTTAGGAATTCATTGCTTATGCCTATTAATTCTAGTGTATTTCCTGCTCTTCCTGCACTAGCTTCAAAGTTTCAGGTCTTATGGTTCTTGATCCACTTTGAGTTGATATTAGGCTTTATTTTCTTGGCTTTCTGATTTTTGGGTTTTTCCTTTATTGTTGTGCTGGGTAGGGGTACATTGTATATTTACAAAATTTCTTACAATGTATCAAACATGTCATGCTTGAATTTACCCCCTCCACAACTCTCCTTGATCCTCCCCTCCTCCAATTCCTGGAACAGTTTCAACAGGTATCATTTTTGCATTTATATACATGTGTTTACATTATTCGCACCATATTCATCCTTCTACCCATTCCCTGCCACCTCCCTCCTCCCACCAGTGCCAAACCCCCCTGCCCTGTGAAGAACCTGTTCTGCCATCCTGTTCCCCAATCTTATAGAAGAAAAAACATAAAAGATAAAAAGAGAAACATAGTGTTCTTAGCTTGAGATAAAGATAGCTACACAGGGAGTTTCCTTGTGCTGTTTCCATGTATATATGTATTACAAACCCAATTGGTTTCTCTCTTCCAGTCCTCTCTTTGTGGCTCTGGCCTGTTTAAGCTTTCTATGTTCAATCCTATATAGTGAGTACATTAACCACATTTAAGATTTTAGTTAATTTCCCTTTCCCTAGTGCTCACATATGCAGCCTCCCCTTAGTGTGGCCCATGTCCCATAATAATGCTGCCTTTGTTTTAGGTCTATAATCTGCATATGAGGGAGAATGTGTGAGTTTTGGCCTTCTGAGCCTGATTAACTTCACTTAAGGTGATGTTCTCCAGTTCCATCCATTTACCCATGAATAACAAAATTTCATTCTTCTTTGTGGCTGTGTAAAATTCCATTGTATATAAACACCACATTTTTTTAATCCATTTGTCAGTAGTGGGGCATCTTTGCTGTTTCCATAGCTTAGCAACTGTAAATAGTACTACAATAAACATGGGTGTGCAGGTGCCTTTGTTGTAACCTGACTCACATTCTTTCAGGTATATCCCTAGGAGTGGTATTGCTGGATCATATGGCAGATCAATTTTTAGTTTTTTAAGGAGCCTACATACTGTTTTCTATAGTGGTTGTACTAGCTTACATTCCCACCAGCAGTGTATAAGGGTTCATTTTTCCCTGCATCCTCACCAACAACGTTTGTTTGTGGTGTTCTTGATGGTAGCTATTCTAACAGGAGTGAGGTGGAATCATACTGTAGTTTTGATTTGCATTTCCTTTATGGCCATGGATGGTGAGCCATCCAGGGATTTTTTCATGTGTTTTTTTAGCCATTTGAACTTCTTCATTTGAAAAAGCTCTGTTCAGTTCATTTACCCATTTTTTTATTGGGTCATTGATTTTTGGGGGAGCTTAGTTTTTTGAACTCCCTGTGTACTCCAGTTATCAGTCCCTTGTCTGATGTATAGCTAGAAAAAATTCTCTCCCATTCTGAGGGTGGCCTCTTCAATTTAGAGACCATTTATTTTGTTGTTTCATGTAGTCCCATTTCTCAATCCTTTCTCTTAGTTCATGAGCTACTTGAGTTCTACTGTGGAAGTTCTTGCCTATGCCTATTCCTTCCAGTGTATTCCCTGCTCTTTCTTGTACTAGAATCAAGGTTTCAGGACTTATATTAAGGTCCTTAATCTGCTTTGAGTTGATACTTGCTCAGTGTGACAAGCAAGGATCTAGTCTCAGTTTTCTGCAGGCAGATAATGAGTTTTCCCAACAAAATTTGTTGAAGAGACTGTCTTTTCTCCATCATGTGTTTTGTCTTTGTCAAAAACTAGGTGTGCATTGCTGAGTGGATTCATATCTAGGTCCTCTATTCTGATCCACTGGTCTTTATATCTGTTTTTGTGCCAGTATCCTGCTGTTTTTATTGGTATAGTTTAGTAGTATACTTTAAAGTTGAATATTGTGATATCCTCAACATTGCTTTTTTTGCTCAGTATTGCCTTTGCTATTCAGTTTTTTGTGCTTCCAAGTGATCTTTAAGGTTGATTTTTCTATTTCTGTGATGAATGTCATTGGAATTTTGATGGGAGATGCAATGAACATGTAGACTGCTCTTGGTAATATACCCATTTTCACAATATGGATTCTGCCAATCCATGAGCATGGGAGATCTTTCCATCTTCTGTAGTTTTCAATTTCTTTCTTCAATGGTTTATAGTTTTCCATGTAGAGGTCTTTCATATTGTTTGTTAACTTTATTCTTGATATTTTATTTTTTTGAAGTAATTGGAAATGGAATTGTTTTCCTATATTCTTTTTCAGTCTGTTCATTGTTGGTATATAAAAAGGCTACTGATTTTTGTAAATTGATGTTGCATTCTGCTAATCTGCTGAAGTTGTTTATGATGCCTATGAGTTTTTTGGTAGAGTTTTTTGGGTCTTTTAGGTATAAGATCATGTTATCTGCAAGTACAGATAGTTTGACTTCTTCCTCTCCAATTTGTATTCCTTTTATTTCACTTTCCTGTCTTATTGTTCTGGCTAGAAATTGCAACACTGTTGAATAAGAGTGGAAAGAGTGGACATCCTTGTCTCATTCCTGACTTTAGAGGAAATGGTTTCAGTTTTTGTACATTTAGTATGATGTTGGTTATTGGCTTGTCATATATACCCTTTATTATATTGAGGTACATCCTTCTTTTCCTAGTTTCACTAGAACTTTTGTCATGAAGGAATTTTGAATTTTGTCAAAGCCTTTTCCAGCATTCTTTACTAAAGGACTTTACCAATGTCATATACTTCAAATCTTTTCCTTTAGTTTCCTATCTATCAAAAAATGCATTTTGCTCCTTCCTATTATGGCTTATACTCTCTCTACATCAAAATTAGAAATAAGGCCAAAATGGTTTCTGCTGGGTATTGAGGGGGTAGGGGGGAGAGGGAGGGGGTGGAGTGGGAGGTAAGGGAGGGGGTGGGGGCAGGGGGGAGAAATGACCCAAGCCTTGTATGCATATATGAATAATAAAATTTAAAAAATGCATTTTGCAAACTCTTCCCTTGAGCCCAGACTGTTTCAGAGGGAACTGTGGAGCACTTCTAAAAGCCTGTAAAGCAGTTCCCTGAGAAAAACAGATGATTTAGTCCTTTTGAAATGTACTTATTTCTGAAAGGCCCTCATGACATGGACACCTTAGGCAACAGAGTAGTCATACCAGTGAGATGCAGGGTATGATACAAAATAGGTATACCTGTATTAGGCTTCTATTATTACTGAAACAAATTACTACAAATTTAGCAGCTCAAAACAAAAAAATAATTGTTTCACAGTTCTGTAGGTCTTATGTCTAAGTAGTGTCAACTAGGTTTCTGATTATGATTTCACTAGACTCATGGTGTGTTATCATCCAGTCTGAGTCTCCTGGAGTTTCAAGGGAAGAATTTTCTTTCAAACACATTCAGGTTGTTGGCCCAATTAAGTCCAAATTGTGGTTACATAGTTAAATACCCTGTTTATTTGATGGTCTTCATATGTGAGTTCCATTCTATTCATTAAGGATGTGCACATTCCTTCTAATCATCCCATGAATCTCCCCACCAACAACAGATGTTCAATTCCCTTGAATATCCTTTCTGTCATAAATCTCTGACCTTACATGTTTAGATTAGGCCCTTCCAGATAAGCCAGGATAATTCCTGTTTTAAGGTCTGCAACATTCCTAATTGTCATATATTATAATATTTTCAGGTATTTCAGTGATCAAGCCATGTGCATATTGTGGGGGAGGAGTGGGAAAATTTGTCTACCATGGCACTAAGTTGTGAGGATGGCTTTGGTGCTAAGACAGGGTTGATAACTCTCAGTTAAAGAAGGGAATTTTCTTGGCTGAGTCTGTAGTAACTCAGTGGTGGAGTGTCTGCTTAGCATGTGTGAGACATTGGGTTTTATCTGGAGCACCAAGGATGCAAACACAACCAGGAATTTTCTGATTAATTGCTTCTGCATAAAAGTAGGCCTCAACAAGAACTTTCTCTGGTTTTCTATCTGTGTATATAATAAATATGTGTAAATGTGTGGATATCAAATGATTGAATTCAAAATATTTTTCAAACTAGGTTAGTTTTCTCAAAATATGTCTCTGATAATAATTATTCCTTGAAATAACTGCAAATATCTATACAAACAGAATCATGTGCTCTCATTCTTATGAACAAAAGTATCTAAACAGTACTTAAAATTTCCAATCTATACAGTAAGAGGGCTAAAATATATTATTCTTAAGAACTCAAATAATCTCCACATTCCAGAACTTACATTGCTCATATCCCAAATGTCTGAGGTACTCCTGACTTCTAATTCTGTCACTTGAATTCTGCTATCTATTCTGCTCCATAAAGGCTTTACTTTCTAATAACAACTTATGAGTTTTAAGTAAAGCTTCAAAAATCCTATAATGTAAGTACACATTCAGATTTGAGAATATTTTAATACAAAGAAAAGAACCAAACATTTTTCTTTCTAACTCATTCATTTATATAGTCACCTTGTCAGCAAGCTGGGTTTTAAGATACTGCTATTGATTTACAATAATTCTGTGTTATTTCTTCTTATGAATGATGAAAATGCATGTTTTCAAGGGCCAAAATTTTGTTACCAAGGCCAAAAGGTAGTTACAAAGTTGAAGGAAAAAAATGCTTTTCCCTCAAACTGCAATTTCTATACAATAGCAGAATAGAGGGAGAAAACAAAAAGCTTTATAATATCATGAGAAATGAAATTTCAAAAACAAGCAATGGAGGAATCAAGATGGCAGATAGCCAACAGACCCTGAAACCCTGATCTCTCAGGATTCCAGGGAAATACTTCAGATTTGTGGTGGCAAGGATTGGATAACCTGGATTTTTCACCAACTAAGATACCGTCAACATATAGGGTGCAATGTACAATGTATGTAATGTACAATGACTGAGTCTTAAATTAGTTTTTTATAACACATAATAGCCCCAGAAGCCCAGGTAGTGCAGACTAGCATCTGCTGGCCCAAACATTGGAAAGCCATTTTTCCCTTTCTTTTACTTTCTTTCTTTCTTTTTTGGCTTCCTTTCTCCACTGTTGGAAGAGCAAAAATGCAATGCAGAGAACTGCAAAATGAGTTCTACAGGCATCTTGGATGTCCTGGACCAGTCATTATCCACTGACACAGAACCTTGAACTGCTGCTTGCCTGAACAGTTTGGAGCTGACCTGATTCCGTTGAGTGAAGCTGCACCCCCACAAGGTAAGCACACCACATCATTTACTCTGGAGAGAACAACATAGTCCAGCAGAGCTAGTGAGCAGATTGCACCCCTTCTGGACAAAACTGGTGGCCAAATAAACTGAGAGAAAAAGATCAACTCCGTCTTGAGGGGTGGAGCAGAACACAGAGCTGACCCAACTTGTGTGGGGGTGGAGTGTCCCAGCCAAAGTATGAGGAAAATAACAATACATTCAACACCATGAAAAACTGGTAATGAGCTGAAATGGCCAAAGAGACAAAAGAAAAGCAGTTGACCATAAAGCTCAATTCAAGCTCCCAGGCTTGCCCTGTTGGCAGTAGTAGCTGACAACAGCTCAAATACCAGATTCTTGAAAGACCATTTTGAAGAACCCACATATACCAGATGGTTCATCCCACCAACAAGAGCCGGGACACAGACACCCTTAACAAATGCCCCCAAAGCTGTACAATATGGAAGGGCAATGTCTCTTGCCATACAACCCATCTTAAGAAGAGGCAGAGACAGAGAAAGTCCCTGTCAAAGTGTCAGCACCTGGATTACAAATCATAGGAAAGAACCCAAAACACTCATTGAACTGAGAGGAAACCCATTCTTCTCCATGGCAAGGAAGAAATTAACATACATATTCATATTATATATTATTTTTGTTTTTATTTTATTTTAATTAAAAAATTTTTTTTAATTTACTGTTATCTATTTCCCTCTTCAATTCTGTCCAAATTTCATTTGCTTGGCCCTCACTTGTTCCACTTTCTTTTCTGTCTCCCAATCTTTTTCTTCTCTTTTCTTCTTTTCTCTCTTCCTTTCTTCTCCTTACCTTCCTTTCCTTCCCCTCCCTTTTCTTCCATTGTCCCTACTTTCTCCACACTAAACACTAACTGAACAGTCTATTACACCAAGTTTACACATTATTCCCATCCTTCCTATCCCCCTGCAATCTCTGACAAAAGCACTCTCACCTACAACAACTGAACTAAACCTTTATGCACATTAGGACCTTATTACACTGTAGCCCCCACACCTTATACCTCTTCTCCCCTTGCCTTAGCCATGCTTCCTCCTCCCTCTTCTAACTGCATCTTTTTAATTATCTAGATATCTATCTCTATGCAAACAATGGTTCTCTCCCTAATAACAACTGTTTTTAAGTAATATCACCAAGGGTTTTTATGTATTATGTAAATAACTAGTTTGGCATTGAATCTGTGAATTTGTTATTCCTAAGTTATATCTCCAGGTCAGTGAACAGAAATATTACAACAACCTATCTAAAAACTAATCTAGTCAGAGCATTTCTTGCTCTAAGTCAAGGGAATGAAAACAGATTATTAAAACCCCCAATTAAATAATCAAAATTACACAAGCAAAGCACAAAATAGAAACATGGGGAGATAAAGAAAGCAGGGGAGTATGACTTCTCAAAAGACTAACAATAACATTATAGAGGAGTTGGTGGAAAGTGAAAGGGATGACTGCGCAGTTGCTGATGTAAGAAGAATGGTGCTAAGAATGTTCAATGAGCTAAAAGAGGAGCTTAAAGATAACATGTAAAACCAACTCAATGAATTCCAAGAGAACATGGATTAAAAAAGACTAGAGAAGACACAGAAATAATAAAAAGAACTCAAAGAGGATTTCAACACACTCTAAAATGAAACAAAGGAGATTATTTTAAAAACAGATAAATGAAAGAAAGAAGATAGCACAAAATATGAAAGGTAAGTTTAACAAAGATATTGAAAGTCTCAGAACAAATAATCCAATAGAAACCTAGGCCAGGTGCTGGCGGCTCATTCCTATAATCCTAGTTACTAAGGATGCAGAGATCAGGAGGATCACAGTTCACAATTAGCCCAAGCAAATAGTTCATGGGACCTTTTTATCTTGACAAAACTCATCACAGAAAAGGGCTGGTGGAGTGACTCAAGGCATAAGCCCTGAATTCAAGCCTCAGTACTAAAAAAAAAAAAAAAAAACCTGGAAATAAAATTTCCTTAAGTCAAATATAAAACACAGTTGAAAGCTATGCCAGCAGATTGAAACAAGTGGAAGACAGAATTTCAGAGCTCAAAAATGAAATAAATATTAAAGAAAAAACAGAAGAATTCTTAGGCAAAAGACTCAAGAGCTGTATAAGGAATATGCAAGAACTCTGAAACTCTATCAAAAAACCAAACTGGCTAATCATGGGCATCAAAGAAGGAGAAGAGGTGCAAGCCAAAGGTATAGGTAACATATTCCACAAAATAATAGCAGAAAATTTCCCAAATCTCGAGAAAGAGATGCCCATTCAGGTTACAAGAAGCCTCCAGAAAAGCAAACAGGTAGGACCAAATATAACCTCTCCATGGCATATTATAGTTGAAACAAATAGCACAGAGAACAAGGAAAGAATATTGAAGGCTGTAAGTGAGAAAAATAAAATAATACATAAAGGTAAACCATTAAGATAAGAGCAGATTTCTCAACAGAAACCTTAAAAGTAAGAAGGGTATGGAGTGAGGTATTTTGAGCACTAAAAGAAAAAAACTTCAATCCTAGTATACTGTATCCAGCAAAGCTATCATTCAAATTTGAAGGAGAAATAAAAATCTTCCATAATAAAGGGGAAATAAAATAGTATGTGATCACTAAGCCACCACCACAGAAGATTCTGAAAGGAATCCTATCCACAGAAAATGAAAAACAAACATAGCCATGAAAGGATGGGAATTATTATATCTCAAGAGAATTACAGATATTAAAAAATGGGGGAAGGGAGATAAAGGGGTAAGGGAGAGAAATGGAAGAGGTTGAATGGATCAAAGTAAAGTATATTCAGAATGGGGATACCTTGAGAAATCCCTTTGAACATTGACTTAAATATTATTAATGAAAGACAGGACTGTAAAATAGGTACAGTATTGGGGGGGTACTGGTGGGAAAGGGGAGGATGAATAAAGATTAACTTGAGGGAATATGGTAGATGGAGTTCATATTCTTATATGAAATAGAACAAAGAAACTTCTTGCAATTGTTTTATGTGGGGCAGGGAGGAGGTTGAGGGGAGAGGCAGAGGGATAATCTAACCAATATACAATATAAGCATATTTGGAATGGTCACAATGAATCCCCCTTGTACAATTAATATATCCTAATGAAAAGCTAAAAACAAAGAGAAGAGCAGATAAGAAATCAGATAGTAGCATAGACCCAGTTGAACACATACAAACCCTTACACATCAATAAAAACTAAATGGCAAGAATCACCATATGCATCTCAATAGTAACACTGAATGTTAATAATGTCAATTCCCCAATCAAAGATACCAATTGGCAAACAGGATTAAAAAAGTCATCCTGACAATCTGTTTACAAGAAACTCATATTACAGACAAAAACAAACATTGCCTTAGAGTGAAAGGGTAGAAGAAGATTTACCAAGCTAATGCCCCCGAAAACAGACAAGAGTAAAAATACTTATGTGAGATAAAGTAGACTTCAGACCTAAATTAACCAGAAGAGAAAAAGAAGGTCACTTCATATTAATAAAAGGAGCAATACATCAAGAGGAAATAACAATTATTAACATATATGTGCCCAATGTCAGTGTACCCAACTTCATTAAACATACACTATTGGACTTACAAACACAGATGGACCCCTACACAGTAGTTGAAGGAAACTTCAATACTCTTCTATCTACTTAACGGAGAAAAATTAAAACCATTCCCTCTAAAATCAGGAACCAGACAAGGATGCCCACTATCTCCACTCCTATTCAACATAGTACTGGAATTCCTAGCCAGAGCAATTAGGCAAGAAGAAGGAATAAAAGGAATACAAATAGGTAAAGAAACTGTCAAAATATCCCTATTTGCAGACGACATGATCCTATACCTTAAAGACCCAAAAAACTCTACTCAGAAGCTTCTAGACATCATCAATAGCTATAGCAAGGTAGCAGGATATAAAATCAACATAGAAAAATCATTAGCATTTCTATACACTAACAATGAGCAAACGGAAAAAGAATATATGAAAACAATTCCATTTACAATAGCCTCAAAAAAACTCAAATACCTAGGTGTAAACCTAACAAAAGATGTGAAAGACCTCTACAAGGAAAACTATACACTTTTGAAGAAAGAGATTGAGGAAGACTATAGAAAGTGGAGAGATCTCCCATGCTCATGGATTGGTAGAATCAACATAGTAAAAATGTCGATACTCCCCAAAGTAATCTACATGTTTAATGCAATTCCCATCAAAATTCCAATGACATTCATTAAAGACATTGAAAAATCTACTGTGAAATTTATATGGAAACACAAGAGGCCACGAATAGCCAAGGCAATACTCAGTCAAAAGAACAATGCAGGAGGTATCACAATACCTGACTTCAAACTATATTACAAAGCAATAACAATAAAAACAGCATGGTACTGGCACAAAAACAGACATGAAGACCAGTGGAACAGAATAGAGGACCCAGATATGAAGCCACACAACTATGAGCAACTTATCTTTGACAAAGGAGCTAAAACTATACAATGGAGAAATAGCAGCCTCTTCAACAAAAACTGCTGGGAAAACTGGTTAGCAGTCTGCAAAAAACTGAAACTAGATCCATGTATATCACCCTATATCAAGATTAAAATGGATCAAGGATCTTAATATCAGACCCCAAACTCTTAAGTTGATACAAGAAAGAGTAGGAAATACTCCAGAATTAATAGGTATAGGTAAGAACTTTCTCAATGAAACCCCAGCAGCACAGCAACTAAGAGATAGCATAGATAAATGAGACCTCATAAAACTAAAAAGCTTCTGTTCATCAAAAGAAATGGTCTCTAAACTGAAGAGAACACCCACAGAGTGGTAGAAAATATTTGCCATTTATACATCAGACAAAGGACTGATAACCAGAATATACAGGGAACTTAAAAAACTAAATTCTCCCAAAACTAATGAACCAATAAAGAAATGGGCATGTGAACTAAACAGAACTTTCTCAAAAGAAGAAATTCAAATGGCCAGAAAACACATGAAAAAATGCTCACCATCTCTAGCAATAAAGGAAATGCAAATTAAAACCACACTAAGATTCCACCTCACCCCTGTTAGAATAGCCATCATCAGCAACACCACCAACAACAGGTGTTGGCGAGGATGCGGGGAAAAAGGAACCCTCTTACACTGTTGGTGGGAATGTAGACTAGTACAACCACTCTGGAAAAAAATTTGGAGGCTACTTAAAAAGCTGGACATCGATCTACCATTTGATCCAGCAATACCACTCTTGGGGATATACCCAAAAGACTGTTACTCCAGAGGCACCTGCACATCCATGTTTATTGCGGCACTATTCACAATAGCCAAGTTATGGAAACAGCCAAGATGCCCCACCACCGACAAATGGATTAAGAAAATGTGGTATCTATACACAATGGAATTTTATGCAGCCATGAAGAAGAACGAAATGTTATCATTCGCTGGTAAATGGATGGAATTGGAGAACATCATTCTGAGTGAGGTTAGCCTGGCCCAAAAGACCAAAAATCGTATGTTCTCCCTCATATGTGGACATTAGATCAAGGGCAAACACAACAAGGGGATTGGACTATGAGCACATGATAAAAGCGAGAGCACACAAGGGAGGAGTGAGGATAGGTAAGACACCTAAAAAACTAGCTAGCATTTGTTGCCCTTAATGCAGAGAAACTAAAGCAGATACCTTAAAGCAACTGAGGCCAATAGGAAAAGGGGACCAGGAACTAGAGAAAAGGTTAGATCAAAAAGAATTAACCTAGAAGGTAACACCCACGCACAAGAAATCAATGTGAGTCAATGCCCTGTATAGCTATCCTTATCTCAACCAGCAAAACCCCTTGTTCCTTCCTATTATTGCTTATACTCTCTCTACAACAAAATTAGAGATAAGGGCAAAATAGTTTCTGCTGGGTATTGAGGTGGGGGAGCGGGAGGGGTGGAGTGGGTGGTAAGGGAGGGGGTGGGGGCAGGGGGGAGAAATGAACCAAGCCTTGTATGCACATATGAATAATAAAAGAAAAATGAAAAAAAAATACTCTTCTATCACCAATAGAGAGGCCATCCAGACAAAAAATTCAACAAAGAAACTCTAGCATTGAAGAGATCAAATGGACCTGACAGACATCTACATTCTATCCTGCACCAATACAATATACATTCTTCACAACAACCCATAGAATGTTCTCCAAAATAGACCATATTTTAAGTCACAGGGCAAGTCTTAACAAATATAAGAAAATTGAAATAACCTCCTGCATAAACAACAAAAGACATAGCAGAAAATACTCAAATACCTACATCAAATTCCTAGAATTTAATGATAATTAAAACACAACCTTTCAGAGCCTATGGGACACAGCAAAAGCAGTCCTAAAGGGAAAGATTATAGCCATGAGTGCATACATTAAAAACACAGAAAGACCTCAAATGACCTAATACTGCATCTCAAACTTCTGGAAAAAAACAACAAGCAAAACCCAAAAGGCAAAAAGAGAGAAATATTGAAAATAAGGGCCAAAATCAACAAATCAGAGACCAAAAAAACCATATAAAGCATCGACAAAACAAAAAGTAGGTTCTTTGAAAAGATAAACAAGATTGATGAACCCCTGGCAAATCAGACTAAAATGAAGAGGGGAAAGACCCAAATTAATAAAATTAGAAATGAAAAAGGAAAGATTACAACAAACACCATCGAAATTCAATAAATCATTAGGGACTATTTTGAAAACCTTTATGCAAATATATTGGACAATCCTGAAGAAACTCACAAATGTCTAGACACATATGGCCATACATAATTGAACCAAGAGGATAGTAATCACCTAAACAGATGTATAATAAGCAATGAAATTGAAGCAGCAATAAAGTTTCTCAAAAAAGAAAAGTACAGGAACTGATGGATTCACTACTGAATTCTACCAGACCTTTAAAGAACAACTAATACCAGCATTCCTCAAACTCTTCCATGAAATGCAAAGGGAAGGAACACTGCCAAACTCATTCTATGAAATCAATATTACACGCATCCCAAAAACAGACAAGGACACACACACACAAAGGAGAATTATAGGCCAATCTCTTTAAATTACTTTGGATGCAAAAGTCCTCAATAAAATACTTGAAAATTGAATTCAACAACATATCAAAAAGATTACACACCATGATCAAGTCAGTTTCATTCCAGGGATGCAGGAATGGTTCAATATACACAAATCATTAAGTGTAATACATCATATAAAAGAAGCAAATATAAAAACCACAAGATCATCTGAATAGATGCAGAAAAGCCCTTGATAAAATTCAAAATTCTTTCATGATAAAAGCTCTGATGAAACTAGGAATAAAAGGAATGCACCTAAACATAATAATGGTTATATATGAGAACCCTACAGCTAACATCATATTAAATGGGGAAAAATTGAAATGCTTTCCACTAAAATCAGGAATGAGACAAGGTTATCCATTCTCTCCACTCTTATTTGACATAGTCATGTGGGAGAATATCTCTACCAAAGTGACCATTTATTTCTACCAATAAATGTTTTTGTCTCCTTCCATGATGTCAAAGTAATTTCAAGTGAAATACAAGCATATTACATAAACCAAGTAAATTTCATTCTATGTCAATCTGGAAAGATTCTTATGACACATCTGGTCCGAACATTTCATTTTAACAATAAGAATATATGGAATCATAAAAGTGACTTGCTCAAGGTCACATAGTATGTCAGATTAAGACCATAACCTAGTTTCCCAAATCTCTCAGAATAGCTTTCAGTTTTCATAAACACAATCAGTTTGTCTAAATTTCTTACTGTAAGAAAAAGTGTACGTAACTTTCAACATGAATGTGCACACATACACAGATGTACGTACACTTATTATTCCCCACAATAGCATCATAAACACCTTCACTTGGAGTTTATTTTCTATTCATAAAGATATGTTTGCCTGAGGTTGAGCTCTTACAGTTAGGGGATATATCTATGTCACAATAGGTTTAAAAATTAGTACAGATTCATAAATTATTAAAACTAAAATGGTCATTGGAGAGCATCTGTGGTCCTTATTGCTGCACTTGACTCACCTGTATCTTTCACAAGTTGTTTTTCTCATCAAAAGCTAGTAGTGGAATATATGAGAATCACACTACAACTGTTAACAACAATAACAGTTCAAGTAATAGTAGCCATTGTTTATCTCACATATGTAACATATTCTGCTAAGTATTTTGAAAGCATTTTCTCATTTAATCTTCACATAAACGCTCTGTAACCTATGCTATTATTATCATGAAACTGATGCTAGATAAATTTGGTAAATTTCTCAAGCTACTAAGAGCCATATTTCAACTTAAGTCTGATTCTATCTCTTAAAAAACATGCTATAATAAATATCTAAGCACTTTTTATAGTTTAGCAAACTTCCAGGGAAATTCTCAGTTTCTCCTCAAGTTAGGCATGTTTCTATCCTTATCACTCTTTCCTTTCCTGAGAATTGGTGTAGATCTAGCCCAAATTCTTGTATTGCAGACTGGCAAACTGAGTCTCAAAGACAGAAAAATAATTTTGGTCAATTATATAGTGTTTGCTACTATCAGTTAATTCCCTAATTTTTCCCCACACAATATGCCCTCACAATGGCCATCAAAAATAAACTACATGGCTTATATAGATATTAAAATAATATCACTAGAATCATTGAAAGGGTATTTGCAAACCCAGAGCTGAGGTATAGTAGAATGAAATAAAGTCATTTTTACTACTGTCATAAGTAATTCTTTGCTAAGCTCAAGGACACAACAATCAAGTATATTGACCAAGTGTGTTTTACCTTTCAAATACATTAAAAATGTGAATTACTGTCACCTGGTAAATGTCACAGAAAATTATCAGTGACTGATAAAGGGTCAAAGTGAAAACAACAAAAGGGCATAATTACAAAACATAAAATAATCATCCACCACAAAGTGATTTATATAGTTTAAAAGATCTTCCTAAAGTGTTTAACAAAATAATAAGTACTACCACATTTGCCTGGTTACACAGGGATCAGGAATAGTTCACAAATTCTGTTCCTCCATGACCACTTGCTTACTGGAGCCACCTCTCCAGCTCTCTCCAAAACTTCTCTTATTCTAAAAATGTTATTTGAGTATACTGCTTCTGAGCATGTAGGTTGGTTCAGCTTCTGGAGACTTGTTAATGTGAAGCTGTTGTGTGCGCTTTTGTTAGGAGTTAATTTTAAAGAATTTTGCTTTGCCAGGACTTATATCTCTGAAAGATATAGCACCAAGTGACTTTTAGAGTCATATTTTCTATCCTTCTTCTCAATACAATAATCTCCACTATTTAGTCTAGACAGATGATCATCCAGTTTCTAGTATCACTCATTCAGTAATTTGATGTTCATTATAATTTAATAACTGACAAGTTATTATTAAAAGTTTTTCCTTAAAACCATTATCTTCTAGAGCTGAAAAGTCACTTGGACATCAAATAAGACAGCATTTTTAATTAAGTTGGGGACTCTGACACCAATGATTTTCCTAAGGTCCTCTAACCATTTTGGGAGGAGGCACTAGTGATAAGGCACATTTTTATTACTACTCCAGTGTACTTTCTCCATCAGCCAGAAAAGGCACAACTTCTATGGATGGTCTTGACTAATTCTTAACTAGCTCCCAAATTTTTAATTGAAATCTGCCCTACTTTGTTCCTGTAATTTACATTAATTGAAGCTTGCTGCCCAAAGCCATACAAATTATAAAAAATAATTTTCCACATCAGTCATATTCTTTATTTTCACTCACCACAGACCCAAGCATTTTTAAATGTTTTAAAGCTAAATGCTCTGGTCACTGCAAATATTTTTGTATATAAATATTGCTAGACTCCACACTGTCCTACTTGCAATCCTACGGGCATGCTTTAATTTATCAATAGCCTTTTCCTTAATATATGGTCTTAACCCATAGCACAAAGCACAAAGCACAGTGGGACAATTATTGCCTACAGGCTAAACACTATTACTTCTGTTAATGCAGAGCAATATCACATTAGCTCTACATTTTTAAGTATGTGCATCAGTTCTAATTCATTTTAAGTTCTTGCTCTACTCAACCCTCAGGTTATTTTCCCTCATGAGCTGTTGTTAAAGTTACATGTTCCCAATTCTGTGTGTATGCAATTGATTTTTGAGCCAGAATGCAGAAAGTGGACTGGGAGGTCAGTTTCAAGGAAGAGGAGGGAATGGCTTGATAGATTAAAAAGATTGGGTACCACAACCCAAGGGTAAGATAGAAAGTAATGCATTAAGTAGGATGGGATCTTGGATAATGAGCTTCATCAGAAAAGTGGCAGAGCAGGACAAAACACAGGTATACTAGCCAAAGAAAATCAATATGGAATTTTAAACTTCTTTGGATAATTAAGTATGTATGCTGAGAATTTTGATATGAAGCGTATGTACCAGAAATAGTTTCTCTTGGGAAGAGAAGCATCAGGATCATGGAAATAAATTAGGTTATATATATTTTGTGAACTTCATAAGGTCATAATAAAAGCTAAGACTGGTAAATCTTCCTGGTTAGAAGGGTATTTTTATTATGTTAAGTTTGGTTTCAAAAGAAGCAGATGATTCTTGGTGTTAACACATTTCTTTTTGATGGCCATGTTTTTGATGGCTGAACTATAGTAGATAAAAATAAATTTAGACTATGAGGTGTGACAATATACTACTTACCAGACCATCTGTGACTCAACCAAAATTTCTAAATTCTCAGGATCCATGAGCAAGAGTCAGCATTATCTCTCATATCACAGAATTTTACTGTGTGTTTTGTGCAATTTAGAACTTCAAGAATAGTGCAGAGAGAGAATGCATTAGTTTTGCTAACACATAATGAATCATGCCACAGAGCTTTAAAGACAATAATGGACTCATATTCCTTCAGCCTTATCCTAGTTTGAACACAAAACATGCCTGCAAACCACTTAATAATACTTTTTTCCCTATCCTCTCTCATTCTTCTTCTGTTCCTCCCTTTCTTTCTCTCTCAAGAAAAAAAGTTATTAGATCTTTAGGTAACCTTTTAGTGCAGCTGCACGAACTGTCTCATTTTATAAATGTAGATACTGGGGCATAGAGAGTTTTAGTGATTGGCCATGTAAGAACACAGGAATCCTAGATCATTGATTTATGCAATCTCTTCCTAACTTTTTATCTGGCTGAGGAATGTTCATGTATAATAAAGTTTCTTGATCCTTTTCAATATGCCTCATTAAATGAGTCAAGGGTATAGACAATTACACAGAGATTCTTTTCCCTCTGTGTAATCACATAGTCAAAGTTTGCTCACTAACATTTCTATACTCTGATCTCTTCCCATATTATACCTATACTATACCCTACCAATCAGTTTCAACATTACTTTTGCCATTTGCCTGGTGCCTTTAGAAAACCTCCATCTCTATGCAAATTTGAAATCTAGAGAAGAAAGTTTTCTGCATATATCATCCAAGTGAGTAACTTTTAAACTTGCTTAGGCTATGAAGCAACTGGAAAACTTAGTACACTCTATTCATTATCAAATTCAAGTATGATATATTTGATACATTGTAGAGACTTTTGTAGATGCCACAATGTACCCCCACCCATCACAACAATAAAGGAAAAAATAGTGAATTTTATTCTATGGAAAAGAAATTATTTTATGCCCATTGTTAGTAGTAGAAGCAAACAAGGGAGCTATTAACAAAGAGGCAATTGGCTGCTTGAGATTTCTCATTGTTATTTTCTAATTATTTATTACATTTGGCTTCTAAAATTTTGAGCAAGTAGTGACAGATGCCAAAGTTTTAATTTATCAATGCAAACTTTCCTCTTAATACTGTTTTTGCTGAATCTCATTTTGGTTTTGGACTGGAGTGTTTTAATTTTCACTTTTCTCAATATATTTTCTAAATTGGCTTGTGATTTCTCCTTTAGTCCTTTGGTCATCCAAAAGTATGTTGTTTAATTTGTGTACATTTTTGAATTTTTAGTTTCATTCCATTGTGGTTCGAAAGACATGTGTCATGATATTAGTGTTCTCCTTTTGTCAAGATTTATTTTTTAACACAATGTATGATCTGCTCTGGAGAATGTATTTCATTTTTATTTAATTTTCTTAGTTTTATTGGGAAGTGAATCTACAGGGTTTTTTATCTGACCATACATGAAGTGAAATTCCTCATTAAATTATATTGTATTCTTTCATTTCAATCCAGGACATCTCTCTAGAATCTTTATACTTTATCTCTCTACTGTTAGTAATTTAAACCTATATATCTATCTCTACCTTGTCCATAGCTATCTTTGTCAATTTTATATATATATATATCCAAAAGATCTCATTTAAGCTATTTCTCTTTCAGTGCTTTGATATTGGTATTACATATCTTCAAGGTGATAAAATTCCTTATACTATTAAAGTTAACGAATACGTGAGGGTAGAAAGATTATTTTTTATAATTTTCTAGTAGAAGCTATGAAAGATGTCTTTGTTTACTAAGCATTATAATTTTAATAGTGCTAATTAACTATTTAGGCTTTTTCCAACTTGTTTGTCACCATTTTGCAGCCCTTACTCCATTTCAGTACAATGTGAATCTTCATTCTTCCCAGCAATCATCTTTACCCTGACCCTTTGCCCTTACTATAATGCTTTCTCACTGTAAATGTGTTCTGACATCCCACATGTCATGCTGGTTCCTTAAGCTTTCAAATTTCAAATCAGAGCAACCTTCTTCATGAATAATTACCTAGCTATTCTTGACAACAGAATTCATAAGGCTTTTGTTATCTAAACCACACTATTTAAGAACAGGTTAAAAGCTGGAGATCAGTAGTTCATGTGTGAAATCCTAGCTACTTGGGAGGTTGAGATCAGTAGCATTGTGATTTGAGGCCAACCTGGGCAAATAATTCACAAGACACCCATCTCCAAAATTAATCAGAGAGAAATAGTCTTGATGTGTGGCTCAGGTGGTAGAGCTCCTGCTTTGCAGGTGTGAAGCCTTGAGTTCAAACACCAGTCCCTCAAAAAAAAAGAGCAGGCTAAAATTAACAAAATCAAATAAAAAGAATAGGTCATATGATGTCTTCAAATCTTTTAAGATTTAAATTATTATTTTCTGGAATATTACTACTATTTTATTATTATTCCCTATATGCATATTATCAAATTAAATAATAACAAATCTAGACATAGTAAAAAGAGACTTTGTTCAAAAAATACTATTATAAGGAGAAAGGGACTATTGAAATAAGGGAGGGATAGTATTGCAGTAGGGAGAATGCCATGACTTTCAGATCTGCATGAGTCACAAGAGTAAGGCAAAAGGGGATCTTTGTTTTGTAGAGAGTAGTAAGCAATTTTGGAAAGACCTGGTGTGATAAGTGAAATGAAAATTGGGTATAATCAGATAGCACATCAAAGGATGCTTACATCATCTTCATTTTTGGTGTACAAAAATGCCAATTTTGTTCTTTTCAATCACATTTACCTTTAACTGGTGAATGAAGCATAAAATTCTACACATTAATCAGGCAACATATGATATTATAATACATGTATACACTGGATAATATTTAAACTACATTAAATATATATATAATTCTTTTTTTCATTAAACAATTTTGTCTTTATGTACTAACTCAAAAGTATTTAATAAGGGTCTAGTTATTGAGCAAGTGTCTGTATGGTGTTCTATGGAAAATGAGAAGATAAATCAGTCTTTTTCTTTATGAATTGTGCCATCTAGGGCACACACATGAACATTTTGAAAGGGATTATGGAACTTCTAAGAAAAAGGAGATCACTTCTTTTGAGTAGAATTAAATCTTTCTAAATAAAGTATATTCAATCTGAAACTTACAGAATGGATATTAAATATTCCATACCTTTTTTCTTATATTTTTTTCAGTGTTTAATTTGACAGTTGTCTCTAGGTCCTAGGTTTACATGGACCAATCTACATAATTATGTCTATATAACTTAATTAATGAAATTTTAATGGATGTATTAAAATGGAAAATGAATATTAACTGAAGAAGTATATGTAATTCTTAAACACTACTGATGTCAAAATATATTACAAAGATATCATTATAAAAGTGATATCAGCATACATATAGACCAGTGGAACTGAATAGAAAACTCAGAAATAAACCCATTCATCTCTAGTCAACTGATTTTGGCAAAAGTGCTAAAACACAGTAGAGAAGAGAATCTTTTCAATAAGAGGTACAGGGAAAATTGGATATCCACATGTATAAAAATAAAACTACTAGACCCATATCTTTCATAAGTTATAAAGTCAAGCAAAATATACAAAAAATAAAATATATGAAAATAAAATGAACTAAAATATCTACGCACCAATAAAATCTTAAATAATCCAATGGAAAAATGAGCTGAAGATTTGACTAGTAATTTTTCAACAGAAGATAGATAAAATGTCCAACAAATATATAAAAATGCTCCATACCACTAATTATGAGGAAAATGCAAGTCAAAACCACAATGCAATAACATCTTACTATAGATAGAATGGCTTTTTTCAAATGGATAAAAAATAATGAATGTTAGAGAAGCTATGGAGAAAGGGGGACTCATACAATGCTTTGGTGGATATAAAATACAAAAAGGAGAAGGGCTCACAGACAGTAAGATAGATGGAGTGAATTCGATGAAAGTATATTATATGTATGTTGTAAATATCACAATGAAATCCTTTTGTACAATTAATTTATGCTAATGAAAATAGAAGGTAAAATATGGCTATTATTAAAAACAATATGGAAATTCATTAATAAATGAAAAATAGACTATCATATGATCCACCAATCCTACTAGTAGGTCTATATTCAAAGGAGATTAAATCATTATATCAAAGAGATATCTGTACTTCAGCAATTCCATATTTTATAGCACTACTCACAATACCCAAGATGTGGACTCCACCATGGTGTCTATCAGCGGATAAATAGATATATAGAAAATGTAGTACATATACACAAGCAAATATTTTTCAGCTATAAAAGAATGAAATTCTGTTATTTGAAGTAGCATGGATGCAACTGGATATCATTGTATTAAATGCAACAAGGCAAGCACAGAAAAACAAGCATTGCATGAACTCAATCATTTGTGGAGACAAAAACGTTGATCCCATGGAAGAATAGAGTGGAATTGTGCTCAAAAGACACTGATTAGGGAAAGTGGAAAGTAGGATGGAAAGAAATTCCTTAAGGTCACCCGAACACAGAGAAGAAAATAGTCTTGGTTTTCTAAAGCACAGTGTAGTAACTACTGATTATGAAAGTCTATAATATATTTCAAAATAACTAGAAAAGAACATGAAAGATTCTAACACAAAAACATTTGAGGAGACAAAAGTACTTATTACACTGATTTGATTGCACGTTGTATACATGTATCCTTATAATATATCTCATAAAATGTACAAATATTATGCCATTATTTTTGGAAACTGAAAAAGTGAATGTTTTACCAAGGTCAGACTATTTCAGCAGAGCTGAGGGTTAGTGAAAGAGTTCTAGAGAAAGAAGAATATTTAATTCAAAGTTTCATTAATAAATATTTTGTTCCTATTTATCAGTGGGGTAAAACTGTTCAAGTAATCTCTTAAGAAGCAAAAAAATTAAAAAAGAAGCAAAGAATGGGAATTTAGAGAGCATCATCACAAGTAAACAATGAGTATCTGGGAGTATTATGTATATGGAGAAAGGTGGATTTTTGGTTTTTGGGGATTTTTCTTGTAGTTGCAGAAACTAAAAGAGTAGGGATATTTCTTAACTTGTACCATTTCCTAGGAGTACAGGGATCAGGTAAAATTGACATTGGCAACAATTTGTCCAATAAACTCTTAAGGAATAAGTCATCTGCATTTTATAAAACATCTATATTCTTGCTGGTGAGTAGTTCAAATTATAGAGCACCTGCCTAGCAAGTGTGAGGTCCTGGAGTTCCTGAGTTCAAACCACAATACCACAAAAAAAATGAAATGTCTATATTCTTAAAAGCACCTAGAATAGTGCTGAAAGCCTTAGCATGTGTTTACTAAATATTAAGTAACTTATGACCCAAAAATATCAACTGTTGATCTTTAGCACATAAAAAGATTTTCTGTGTAATTTCTCAACAGGATGAAGTATATTTTTAGCCCATATCTATATGTAATTAAAGAAACATTAACTACTTTCTGAGTACTTGGATAGACAATAGGTATAAAAAGATTGATCAGTCATGATCTCTAAACATAAGGAATGACATTCTAATAGTGAAGATAAATACACAAACAACTTGCTGGAACAAAGTGAGGGCAGTGCTGAAATAGATAAGCCATGTTGTGAAACTAGTGGTTAACAATTATACTGTGTGAAAGCATAGTATTTTTCTGCTAAGGAAATGACCTCTGAGGAGATTCATGCAGAAAATATAAAATATTTCCAGGAGGAAAAAATCCATGAGCAAAATGTATTTGTCTACTATACTTGTCTTATGGCTGTACTTTTCACTAAATGACAAAAGAATGCATGCTAATCATATCATAACCATAATATGGAGGTGGAAGCACTTTGATAACATACATATAAAAAGATTATTTGAAGAGGTATTCATTAGCACGAAGGAGACAACAAGTGTGGAAAGTGAGAAAGTTGTCACAGAAAAGTAAGAAAGAGATTTAGGGGAAAATAGAGACTTGCAACAACTCAGTCTATGTGACATTGAGGTTGACCCTGCTTATTCATAAATGACTAATCTCTTCTTTTTACCCACACAATGCATAAATGTCATCTCTTGTGCACAAAGGTGGGTTGGTACAGGTTCATTAAAGTAAGATGAGTGGTAAAAATTGATTTTATTACAGTGAGAGAAGGAAATGTGACAACTACTTGAATTAGGTAACATAATATCTTGCTTTTTGTGACACTAAATACTATCGATTATCTGCAGCAATATAAAAAGATGGCATAAAATCAATCAAATGTTGAATAAGTACAGTATTTATTGACTTGCCTATGCAAAATAGCACATAAGTTGTTCAAATTGTAACACAGGATAAATGATTTTGTCTTAATGAAGTCACAGTCTAATTTCTAAGATGAGATATCTATCCATGAAAAAATCACTAGTAACAATGTTGAAAATATTTGAGTACTTGTTCAGTATGAGCAACTGTTATTTTCTATAATTACATAGTTCAAAGAGGCATGGCTACTTTACCTTCAATTAGCTCACAATTTGTTAGAGATGTGTAAGCATAAACCAATAATTACAGTTATAGAAACATCAAAACCTTGACAATAATAAGCTATAATGGCCATGTGCCAGAAGCCCATTGCACAATATTTCTTGCATTAACTATTATGGGTATTTTACCCCTGTTTTAAACATTTAAAAAGTCTGAGAAAATTAAATAATTTTTAATTACTTAATTAAAATAATTAAATTATTTTTAAATAATTAAAAATAAGAGATACATATAGATATTTACAAAGTGCAATACTATCAGAAAAGAGAAGCTGATGAATTCTACTTGGATATGGATGGCAATTATAAAAACTATCATTCATTGGAACCCTGCAAAGTCCTAAACACTATGATAATTGTTTTACATATGCTATCTTTATAAAATGTTCACAATAATGCTTTGAAGTAGACCTGAAACATTATTCTGATTTTAGTAAATAGAAAAGCAACATCCAGAAAGAACTTAGAAAATGTGACAGAGTCAGAATTTTAGCTCAACAATAATCCAGAGTGTCATTCTCAATACCACAATATATATCATACTTGGCAAGGGGGAAAGGAATCCTGAACAAAAATAGACAGAAATGGAAAGGTTATAAGTTAAATCCAAACTGGGAAAAAATAGAAATAGGAAAATGTTTTAATTAAGGAGAGTGCAAGTGTGAGATTTGCAGGGAGAGATGAGACCAGCAATAAGGCCAAGGAGATTTTATAAAGGACTTTATATACCAGAGCAAAGAGTTTTGATTCTATACTATGTAGACCTGTGTTTCCAAAATAATTTTTATAGAAAAATGATCTTCAGGAGATGCACCACAAAATGATTGAAATGGTATCAGTCCTCTTGTTAAAAATTCACAAGGCACATTAAACTAAAAATCTATGAAATTCTCAGCATTTCTTGAAGTTATTTTGTTGTAAAATGCTGGAATTTTATATCAACTATTTGCATACTTCTTCTAAAAATTTTCCACCCTGACATAGAATATTATCATTTAAAATAAGTGTGCCAATCTGATAGGCAAAATATGTCTTATCACCTAGTGCTGGTGGCTCAAGCCTGTAATCCTAGCTACTCAGGAGGCACAGACCAGGAGGATGGAGGTTCCAAGCCAGCCCAGGCAAATAGTTCCATGAGATGCTTATCTCAAAAACCCTTCACAAAAATAAGACTGGTGGAATGGTTCAAGGTGAAGGAACTGAGTTCAAGCCCCAGTACCAAAAAAAAAAAAAAAGAAAGATATAAGTATATATCTTGTCATTACTTAGATTGGCAACAACACTTTGATTAGTAATGATGACATATGTTAATTTAGGTATTGACTACTTAATTTTTACTAGTGATTTCATCTTTTACTGAGTATAAGTAATTAATGTATTAAAACTCCACTCCAAATATTGTATTTCAATTTTGTAGTCACATTCTACATATACTGAAGCTTTTCCCCTTTATGTAGATGGACCAATGTATTCCCAAATGGTCTCATTTTTAACTGAAATGAACCATCAGTGTCCATTTCTACACAAAATAGCTATAAGCTGGATATGACTGATATCTCTCCTTTAAAATAGCTTAGGTTAGGATTTAAATTTGATAACATTATTTTCCCACTATTCTTAAAAACAACATTGGCAGAGAAGAAACAAGATGCTATTATTTCCATGTGACATGCCAGTAAATCTAAGCACAAAAATGATTAATTAATTTCCAAAAGTAATATAACTTAGTGACAAATTTGAGGGCTAGAGTCAAAATAAATGGCAATTAAATTAACCCGTCTTAGGTAACTAATTAACCTAGCTAAATAACAATCTTGGTGCTCTATGTAATATCTTGAAACAATTCATTGCATAGCAAATGAAAAAAGTATATCTATTAGATTGAGTTGTACTAACAACAAATCTCCAAATTTCAGTGGCTTTCAACAAAAATTTACATCAAGACCTTATCTGAAACGTAACTAAAGGCTAAAGTGTTTGGGGAATGGCTCAAGTGATAAGAGCATCTACATAGCAAGCCTAAGGCCTTGAGTTCAAACCTCAGTACCAGAAAAAAAATTTAAAAAGGAAGAAAAAACATGCAGTTTTCCTCATCTGAATGATAAAAAGGATAAGACTAAATTAGTTCCTTCTTTTGCGATGGTTTATGGTTCTGGAACTAAGATAGGAATATAGAATTCGGTGATGCCATATGAGCCTCCCAGGCATTTACACTGCCTTAGTTATCTTGTTCTGATTTTGGTTGGTGTTATAATTTAGATATGCAGCATTTTCCAAAATCTCATGTGTTAAAAGGCTTCGTTTCCAGGTTAGTGGCAACATGTGGAAGTTGTGCAAACTTTAGAAGATGGACCTAGTCGAAGGGAGTTAGGTTACTGTGGGCATGCCTTGGAAGGGGCCTTGGGGACACTGTACTCTTCCCTTCTGAATCTCTTTGCTTCTTGGTCACCATGAGGTGAACAGATTTCTTCTGCCATATGCTTAGATCATTATGTACTTCCTTGCCACAGGCCCAGAATGATACCTAAGTGATGATGGGCTGAAACCTAGAGCCACAGTAAATATTTTTTTCCTTTTAAGTTGGTTTTCCTCAGCTGTTTTGTCACACCAATGGAAAGCTAACGAATACAGAAAACTGGTACCAAAAAGTTGGGTTGTTGTTGTGGTTATACCTGAGGATGTGGTTCAGAAGTCTTTGGAATTGGTTTGTTTGAAGAATTTGGAAGAGTTTTAAGTATGATAAAACCTAAAATTCTTGAAGTGAAACTTTGGGGGAGATTCTGTTGAAGGCTTAGAAGACCAGAATGCTGGTCAAATTATGGAAACAGCCCAGATGCTCTATTACTGATGAATGAATTAAGAAAATGTGGTCCCAAACAATAAAAAAATTTAAAAAGAGATTTTTACAGAAAAAAAGAAAAGGTGGCATATAAATACAATGGAGTATTATTCAGCCATAAAGAAGAATGAAATTAGGAAAATGGATGGAACTGGAGATTGTCATATTAAGTGAAGTAAGGCAGATTCAGAAGGACAAAGGTCACATTTTCTCTCATACGTGGAATCCAAACCTAAAAAATAAATGCATACATAAAGCCAGGTGCCAGTGGCTCACAGCTGTAAACCTAGCTATTCAGGAGGCAGAGAATAGGAAGATCATGGTTCAAAGCCATCCCAAACACATAGTTCGTGAGACCCTATCTCAAAAAAACCCAACATTAATTTTGTTGAAGACAGAGTATAAGCAATAATAGGAAGGACCAAGGGTTTTAGCTAGTTGAGATAAGGATAGCTATACAGGGACCTTACTCACATCGCTTTCCTGTACATATGTGTTACGTTCTAAATTAATTCTTCTCAAACTAACCTTTTCTCCAGTTCCTGGTCCCCTTCTCCTATTGGCCTCTGTCACTTTAAAGTTTCTGCATTAGTTTCTCTACATTGAGGGCATCTAATGCTATCTAGTTTTTTGGGTGTCTTACCTATCCTCATTCCTCCCTTGTGTGCTCTCGCTTTATCATGTGATAAAAGTCCAGTCCCCTTGTTGTGTTTACCCTTGATCTAATGTCCACATATGAGGGAGAACATACAATTTTTGGTCTTCTGGGCCTGGCTAACCTCGCTCAGAATGATGTTCTCCAGTTCCATCCATTTACTTGTGAACGATAAGATTTCATTCTTCTTCATGGCTGCATAAAATTCCATTGTGTATAAATACCACATTTTCTTAATCCATTTGTCAGTAATGGGGCATCTTGGCTGTTTCCATAACTTGGCTGTTGTGAATAGTACTGCAATAAACATGGGTGTGCAAGTACCTCTGGAGTAACCTGTGTCACATTCTTTTGGGTATATCACCAGGAGTGGTATTGTTGGATCATATGGTAGATTTATGTTTAGATTTTTAAGAAGCCTCCAAATTTTTTTCCATAGTGGTTGTACTACTTTGCATTCCCACCGGCAGTGTAAAATGTGAGTAAATTCCCTGTATAGCTATCCTTATCTCAACTAGCAAAAACCCTTGGTCGTTCCTGTTATTGCTTATATTCTCTCTTCAACAAAATTGGAGATAAGGGCAAAATAGTTTCTGCCTGGTAGCAAGGGAGTAGAGGGGGAGAGAGAGGGGGCAGAGGGAAAGGGAGGGGCTGGGGGTAAGGTGGGAGAAATGACCCAAACATTTTAAGCATATATGAATAAAAGAAATTTTAAAAAAAGCACAAGAAGGGGCTGGTGGAGTGGTTCAAGGTGTAGGCCCTCATTTCAAGCCCCAGTACTGCTAGAAAATGCATACATACATGATTGTGTATGTGATAGTGGAACTGTTTGAGAGGTCTAAAGGGAGGTGAAAAAGTAAAAGGGAATGATAGAGGTTTGGATGTCACACATACACACACACACACACATGCACAGCATCTATCTGGAGACATCATCCTAAATGAAATTAGTCAGGCACAGAAAGAAAAATATTGAATGTTGAATTATTCCATTTTATAGTGGAATCTAAAAAAGGTGACATCATAGAAGCGGACAGGCCAGGAGTCAGTGAGCAGGGAGGGCGTGTGGAGTTGTTAGTAAAATATACAAAATTACAGATAGACAGCAGGAACAGATTTGAGATCTAAGCTTTTTGAAAGTAAATTTAAAAAAGAAAAGAGTGCTTGAGAAAATCAGATTTTATCAGTGGAACATAGTGTATTTGGAAGTAAGAATAATTTCAACAATTTTGATAATCTTTTGCTGCTATTTGTTCCAGTATCAAATATTTTAAAGCACTTTATAGTTTAACAATATAATTGCAAATGGCATAATCTCAGCAATTTTATGAAATTTTCCACTTGTCCTGGCATGCAACCTAAATATGGAGAAATGAAATAATTTTCCAAGGTTACAGAGGTGAAAAATAGCATCAAATGCTGTGCTTTTTTTTCACTTCACCAAAGTAAATTCTCATAGTTATACTAAGGGGTCAAATAAGGTCATCTTCAAAACATATCTATTAGAAGACAAGTTATAAATTAAGCCATGCACTATCTCCTGAGACATAAGAACACAAAAATAAGAAAAAACAAAACACAATGACTGATCATAGATCTTTTGTAGAATAACTGATTTTCCATAAATATTATCAGAGAGAATTTAGGAAACACATGCACACACACAAACACAGGTACACAAAGAGATTGCACTTAAAAAGTGTACTTTCATTAATTATTAATATTAATTAACAATTTTAATTAATTAATAAAGTTAATGATACTAATTATTAATAGGAATTTATATTAATTATTTTAAAATTTTATATGTAAAATTATACATATTGATGGCATAGCATGTGATGTTATGATGCATGCATATATTGTACATGCTTAAATAACATTAAATATATCTATCTCCTTAAACATTTATCATTTCTTTGTGTGAAGAAAGGTAAAGATGTAATGAATAAAAAATAAGAAACGTGGTGCCAATGGCTTGTGACTAAAATCCTAGCTACTTGGGAGACTGAGATTGGAAGGAACTCAGGTTGAGGCCAGCCAGACAAAAAGTTAACAAGATCCCACCTTAATCAATAGCTGGGTGCAGAGGTGTTCACCTGTCATCCCAAACTATCAAAAAGGCTTAGTTTGGGAGGGTCGCAATTTCAGGCCAGCCTCAGCAAAAGCATTTTTGAAAGCCCACCTCAATTGACAAAAGCTGGGTGTGGTGGCATGTTCCTGTCATCCAAGCAATGGAGGAAACCATAAAATACAAGGAACATAGTCTAAGATGGTATGGGTAAAAAGTGAGACACTATCTCCAAAATAAACAAACCAAAACCGCTGGTGGCATAGATCAAACCATGGAGTGGCTGCCCAGCAAGTGTGAGGCCCTGAATTCATACTCTAATAACACCAAAAAATAAATAAATAAAATAAATGACTAGGCTAAAATAAAAACAATAAAGAGAACAGAAGTGAATTATTGTATGAAAATTAGTTTTACATGAAAATTATATAATAAGTTAAATAATTACATAATTTAAAAATTCTTTTAATAATTATATAAAGAAATAATTACTATAAAGGAAAGGCGAAATTGCTAAGTACACAGTTGTC
Source organism: Castor canadensis (assembly GCF_047511655.1). Lineage (NCBI taxonomy): Eukaryota > Metazoa > Chordata > Mammalia > Rodentia > Castoridae > Castor > Castor canadensis. The sequence continues at coordinate 72,938,277 of NC_133405.1, read as the reverse complement.
TAGAAAAAATACCAATTATCCACAATCAAAATTAAATTGTACACATGGGTCTGCATAGTATAACTAATCATTCAGAGCATATTATCTGGGGAAAAACAAAATGGAAACATTATAAATCATCAATACTCTTAATAACAAAACACAGACACACACATAACCTGATTAAAATGGGACAAAAGTATTGAACAAATATTTCACTAAAGAAGGCATAAAATCTCAATGCATATATAAAATGGTATTCAACATCACTAGTCATCAGGCAGATGCTAATGGAAACAATGATTTATCACCTCACACCTCTTAGAATGGCTATGATGAAAAAGTGGAAAAATAACAAGTGCTGGTAAAGATTTGGAGTCAAGAAAGTATTTTTGCCAAGAAAGTAAATTATAGAACCAGTATTGAAAAATGTATGAAGATCCCTTAAACTTAAACACAGAACTGCCATGTTGGCTCAGCAATCTCATTTTTGGCTACATAATGAATGGAAATAAAATCAATTTATCCAAGAGATATATCTGCACTCCCATGTTTATTTCAGCACTATTCACTATCACCAAGATATATAATCAACCTAAGTGTTCATGAATGAATAGATAGATAGATAGATGACAGATAGATAGATGTAGATATTATGTATATATATATATATATATATATATGAAAGAGAGAGAGGGAAATGAGAGAGAAATAAAATACTATTGATCATTAGAAAAGAAGGAAATTCTGTCATTTGGAACAACATGAATGAAACTGGAGACATACTTTAAGTAAAATAAATTAGACATAGAAAGATAAATACCATGTGATCCCACTTGCACATGGAACCAAAAAAGTCAAACTCAGAACCAGAGAATAAAATGGTTGTTACCAGAGACTGGTGGTATGGTGATTGCAGATGTGTTGGCCAAAGAAAAAGAATACAAAATTTTATCTGGATAAGAACAATGAATTCAAGATATCTATTGTGTAACATGGTGACCATAGTTAGTAAAAATATGCTATGTACTTCTAGGAAAATAGAGTTTAAATGTTATCACCATAAAAATAAGAATGTGAGGTAATGTGTATGTTAATTAGGTTAATGTATGCATTACTCAATGTATACATATATAAAAACATCATTTGTACATTATAAATATACACAAATTTTATTTGTCAATTAAACAAATAAAATAGATACAGGCATTAGAGGGTCCCCAACTAAATGCCACAAGCTAATAATGATAGAGGAGCTCTCAACTAGGGGAAACTCTCCCCACCCACTCCACAAGAAGCATTTGGTAGTGGATGAAAAAACAATTGGTTGTAACAACAAGGCAGGCATAAGGGTGCAACTGACATCTAGATGGTTGAGGCCAGGGACACTATTAAACATCCTACTCATCACAGGACAACCTCCTCCTCCCAAACAAATATCATCTGGCCTACAATTTGAATGATCTGGTCTAAAATAGTGAGAAATCTTCCTGTAAAATAATACATATAGTAAATATGGCCAACCGAATTGTTTGCAATTGGCTTTTCTATAACATTAATTTTTTTTGCCCCTGTGGTACTGGAGACTGAACCCAGGGCCTCACATATGCTAGGCAAACACTGTAAAATGAACTATATCCCCATCCCAGATATTCATTCTTAAGTTAGAGTAAACAATGAAGAATTAGCAGACAAATGAAAAGCTTCTAACATGAAAAAGGAGCTAAAACAAGCAAAAATAAAGTAAATCAGAATCAATAGAAATAATACAAAAAAAAGTAAGGAAAACATCTACCATAAATATATTTAAAGATATACATTAAAATATTTTATCCATAAAAAGAAAAAGTGAACTTTCTTTTAAAAGAAAAAGAAAAAAAGCTCTTAGAAGTTGAAAATATGACAGAATAGCTGAAAACATCACCAGAAGAATTGAAAGATAAGTTGATATATTGTTCCAGACAGTCAGCAAATAGGTCAAGTACTAAAAAGTACAAAGAGAAAAGATATGAAATTTAAGTAACCTAATTAAACAGATTGAACATATATATTTGGCTATAGGAGTTCTTGAAAGAGGAAACAAAGTGAAGGCAAGGAAATCAACCAAGAACATGTTTCCTAGGACATAATATCCTAAACCTAAAAGTTTCAGTGACCGCTGGTATGCTGAAGAAAATTATATCCACGTAAAGCTACATTGTTATTTCAAAGACATTTCAAAAGAATCACAAAGATTGGGAAATCACAATGATTCCCAGTTTATCAAAAGCAGTACTGAAAGTAAAACAATATTACAATATAATCCCTTCAATTCTTTTTTATTTTTTTATTATTGTTGTGCTAGGGGTACATTGTGACATTTACAAAAGTTCTTACAATATATTATAGTTGAATTCACCCCCTCAGTCATTCTCCTTTATCTCCTCTTCCCCCATTCCCAGAAGAGTTTCAACAAATCTCATTTTTCCATTTACATACAATTGTTCACAATATTTGCGCCATGTTTATCTTTCTACACCCTTTCTTTATATTCTCCTTCTAATTGTACCAATCCCCCCAGACAGGACTTCTCAACCCATGGAATTATAACTGCAAGTGAAGGTAAAGTCAAGCACATTTTTTAATGTGCAAGATATTTTAAATAGCAAGCTATTTGGGGATGTATTCCACCAAAACAAGGAATTAACCAACAAAAAGGAAACCACAAAGCAAAGTTTTAATCGAACACTGCAGATATAGAAAAGAGGTCCCAAAGACAATGGTGAATGTATATCCTAGAATGGGAGTTTTGAGTAGAGGGAAATCAGATTGTAAATAGAATAGGACAGGAAAGATTCCTGCATATTTCTGCAAGTGATAGTGCAACTTTGATACTTGAATATACTAAGAAAAGATCTAATCAATTTAGCAAGTCTATTTAAGCAAATACAATACATTGAAAATTAACCAAGGCTGCCCCCAAGGCTCAGAGCCAGTCAACCACCTGATGGCTCTGCAGAGAAAGAGCTGAGGGGTGGCCCAAGTGGGAAACAAATGTGGAGTGATGAGGGCATCTGGGGTCCAGAGGTCCAAGGTGGGCATGTGAGAAGGACATGCACATCAAGTGGGGGAGGGGACACAGATCAGTGGAGGGATCCATGATGGTCACTAGAGTGCAGGAAAAATTTTGCTGAGACAATGGAACCACACTTTTCAGAAAAAAGCACCAAGAAGAACCAAAACTTTGACACCCTGAACCCCCATCCCTTACAAAGCTTCTCCATGCTGCATTACACTGAGAAAACAGGGGGGCTCCTGTGTCACCAGATGCCAGCTCCCAACCTGCTTGGGAGACATCCAGCAGACCAACAGGTCAGCAAATAAGCATCACACAGTATTAAAACAGCCACCCTGGGATAAAGCAGCAAAAACATCTGGACAGACTGACCTCCCGCCTGGCAAAAAACAAAAAAAACTGAATAATAAACAAGGAACTGAAAAGGAACATGAAGCAGAGGGGGCAGGGTGCTGTAAGCACACCTGAGAAGGTTGGAGGGTCAAGGAACTGATATCCATGGGAATTTTAAGTAAACAAAGAATGGAAAGACAGAAGACTGACAGTGGGTTGGTGATAAGCCACTGCTGAAATGGGGCATATAGTGGTCCTCAAAGCTCATCTCCTGAGCCAGTGAGCAACATCCAAAGTCAAATGACACTGCAAAAATGAAAAACAATCAGCAAACCAGCATAACACACTGACAACAGGAAGCCAGCTGATGGATTTCTGACCTTGCTCCAGAGAAAGGGTGCAAGGCAAAGAAATAAGCCCCCAAAAAACCAACACAGCAAAAACCCAACTCAAAAGTAGGATGGCTAGTGGGCTACAGAGCTGATCTCTGGAACCTGAGGACAAGCCACACCTCACTGAAGGAGGAGTTCACTCCTGCCTTTGAAAGACAGGAAAAAAAAACTGGTGAGTCTCCTCAACCACCCATCAAGACTAAAACAGAGCTTGTGCTTAAATACCAACACCAAGACTGGATGCTGAAGGAGCAACACCAGAACTACTAAGACTGAAATGTTATTGTTCCAGAACTTGGAATTTTTTTATGTGTTTGTTTGTTTTGTTCCCTACTGGTTTGTCCACCTCTTCCTGTTGAATTCTTTGGTTTTCTTTTTTTGTTTTGTTTATTGGTTTATTTTGTTAGTTTTACTATTGTCAGTTAGCTAATAATTAATTACACACAGACCAGAGACAGAAACAGCATACATACACTAACCTAAAACCCAACACACTCACAAAACAAAATTAAACCAAGGGGTAAAAAAACAGGTCATGGAAACCATGAGTAGCCTATCAAGAACAAAGTTACACAGTACCAAATGGAGAAATGAGAAGACAAAAAAGGGATGGAAACCAACATCCCCCCCAAAATAAATTAATATGGGATTCAGAGGAAAATGAAGAAAACAGACACCCAATTCCAGACTCCAACAGAACAAAGACAAACTACACATAGGAACCCAATGAAGCCCACAAGAATGCACTGTACATAGAAATCCAGGATGTAATCACTGAGAATTTTATGGAGATGTTACAAGACATGGTCAACCAAAATGTACAGGAGGCAATCAAGAAAGTCCAAGACAACAAAAATAAAGAATATGAGAAAACACAAAAACAAATAAATGAACTCATAGGAGCCCTAAATTAACACCACAGTGAAACAGAGAACACTATAAATAGAGAGCTAAATGAATTAAAAATGAAAAATGACAATATTAAAGAAGAAGTAACCCATGATATGGAAAACCTCAGAAAAAAAGGATGAAAAACAGAAATACAAAACAAAATGGAAGGTCATGCCAGCAGACCAGAACAAGCAGAAGTCAGAAACTCAAAACGTGAAGATGAAATGGAAATTAAAGTAAAAACTGAAGAACTACTAGTCAAACAACTCAAGACCTGTGAAAGGAATATGCAAGAACTCACCAACTCCATCAAAAGAACAACCTGAGAAACTCTACTCAGCAAAACTATCATTCAAAATACATGGAGCAATAAAAGTCTTCCATGATAAGCAGAAACCAAAAAAATATATGATAACCAAGCCACCACTACAAAAGATTCTTCAAGGAATTCTACATATAGAAAATGAAAGCAAACAAAATAGAGAGATAAAGGAATTAAGGTAAAAAATTATCAATATTAAAGAGGAAGTGACCCACGATGTTGAAAACCTCAGAAAACAGAAAAAAAAACAGAAATACAACACAAAATGGAAGGTCCCTCCAACAGACTGGAACTGCAGAAGACAGAATCTCAGAACTTGATGAAATGGAAATTAAAGGAAAAACTGAAGAAATATTAGACAACTCAAGATCTGTGAAAGGAATATGCAATAACTCACTGAATCCATCAAAAGGCCAAACCTGAGAGTCATGGTCATTGAAAAAGCAGAAGAGGTGCAAGCAAAAGGAATTCATATGTTCAACAAAATGATAACAAAATTTCCCAAATCTAGAGAAAACTATACCCATTCAGGTACAGGAAGCCTCCAGGACACCAAACAGACTTGACAAAGTAGAACTACCTCACGACATATTGTCATTAAAACAACAAGCACAGAGAATAGAGAAAAAAATATTGAAGGCTGTAACAGATAAAAAACAAATAACATACAAAGGTAAACCTGTCAAAATCATAGCAGATTTCTCAACAGAAACCTTAAAAGAAAGAAAAGCACGAAGTGAGGTATTTCGGGCAATGAATGAAAATAACTTAAACACTAGGATACTCTGCCCAGAAAAACTATCACTGAAAATACATGGAGCAATAAAAGTTTCCAGGATAAGCAGAAACTAAAACAATATATGACCACCAAGCCATCACTACAAAGACTCTTCAAGGAATTCTACACACAGAAAGTGAAAGCAAACAAAACCATGAAAGGACAGGCAATACCAAACCACAGGAAGAGAAAGGGGAAGAAAGCAGAGAGTAACATTGATTCAGCTGCACTCAATCATCCTTAAACAAAACAAAAACCTAAAGACAGTAATCAACACATACCTATCAATGCTAACACTGAACATTAACAGACTTAACTCCCCCATCAAAAGACACCATTTAACAAACTGTATTAAAAAGGAAGATCCAACGATCTGTTGCTTACAGGAGATCCATCTCATCAACAAAAGCAAGCACTGGCTTAGGGTGAAAGGCTGGAAGAAGATTTACCAAGCCAGTGGCCCATGAAAACAGGCAAGAGTAGCAATGCTTGTCTCAGACAAAGTAAACTTCAAACTTACATTGATCAAATGAGATAAAGGACACTCCATACTAATAAAAGGGGAAATACACCAAAAGGAAATAACAACTATTAACCTCTATGCACGTAACATCAATGCCCCCAATTTCATCAAACATACTCTGAAGGACCTAAAAACATATATAGACTCCAACACAGTGGTAGTGGAAGACGTTAATACTCCCTTTTCACAAGTAGATAGGTCATCCAAACAGAAAATCAATAAAGAAATTCGAGAACTAAATCATCAAATAGATCAAATGGACCTAGCTGATGTCTACAGAATATTTCATACAACTTCTGAACAATGTACATTCCTCTCAGCCGCCCATGGAACCTTCTCCAACATTGATCATATCTTAGGGCACAAAGCAAGCCTCAGCAAATATAAGAAAGGAGAAATAATCCCATGCATTCTAACTGGTCACAATGCATTAAAACTGGAACTCAACAACAAAACAACAGTAGAAAACATGCAAATAATTGGAAGCTGAGTAACACATTGCTCAATGATCAATGGGTCATTGATAAAATAAAAGAGGAAATTAAAAGGTTCCTGGAAGTTAATGAAAATGAAAGAACAGTAGAATTTCAGTTTTAGTAGTTCTGGTGTTACTCCTTTAGCAACCAGTCCTGTTTGTCTGCATCTCTGTTCCCGAAATGAATTTTTTTTCTTTTCTTTAACTGTTTGTTTGTCTAGTTCACTGTTATTGTCCACCATCTCTCCTTGTTGATTTCTTTGGTTCTCCATTTTATCTCTTCTTTCTTTTCCTTTTGCTTTTTTCTCTTTCTTTCTTGGTTTTGTTAGTTTTACTATTGCAAGTTAGTTAGTACTAAATTACACATAGGCCAAGGAAAGGAACAGAACCAAGTGGAATGATGGGGAAGACGAAAAAGGGATGGAAACCATTCTCTCCCCCCACAATAAATTAGTAAGGACTCAGAGGGAAATGAAGAAAATGGACACACATATCTAGACTCCAACAAAACAAAGATAGACTATCCAAAGTAACCAAATGAAACCCACAAGAACAACCTGAAAGAAGAAATCCTGAAGGTAATCAATGAGAATTTCATAGAGATGTTACTAGATGTGGTCAAAGGAAACATACAGGAGGCAATCAAGGAAGTTCAAGACAACAAAAATAAAGAATATGAGAAAAGACAAAAACAAATACATGAACTCATAGGAGCCCTAAATAAACACCAACATGAAACAGAGAGCACTGTAAATAGAGAGATAAACAAATTAAGGGCAAAAATTGACAATATTAAAGACTTAGTGACCCATGATATGGAAAACCTCAGAAAAAAGAATGAAATAGAAATACAAAACAAAATGGAAGGCCACTCCACAGACTAGAACAAGCAGAAGACAGAATCTCAGAACTTGATGAAAAGGAAATTAAAGAAAAACTGAAGAACTATTAGTCAGATAACTCAAGATCTGTGAAAGTAATATGCAAGACATCACCAACTCCATCAAAAGTACAAACCTGAGAATCATGGGCATTCAAGAAGCAGAAGAGGTACAAGCCAAAGAAATTCATATATATTCAACAAAATAATAACAGAAAATTTCCCAAATCTAGAGAAAGCTACAACCATTCAGGTACAGGAAGCCTCCAGGACACCAAACTGACTTGACCAAAATAGAACTACCCTATGACATATTATCATTAAAACAACAAACACAGAGAATAGGGAAAGAATATTGAAGGCTGTAAGAGAGAAAAAATAAATAATATACAAAGGTAAAACCACCAAAATCACAGCAGATAACTCAACGGAAAACTTAGAAGCAAGAAAAGCATGGAGTGAGGTCTTAAAGGAATTGAAAAAAAATAACTTAAACCCTAGGATACTCTACCCAGCAAAACTCTCATTCAAAATAGATGGAGCAATAAATATCTTCCATGATAAGCAGAAACTAAAACATTATATGACCACCTAGCCACCACTACAAAAGATTCTTCAAGGAATTTTGCACACAAAAAGTGAAAGTAAACAAAACCATGAAAGGACAGGCAGCACCAAACCACAGAAGAAAAGGCAAGAAAGCAGAGAGTAACATTGATTCAGCTGCACACAATCAAACCCTTAAACAACAAATACAACTAAATGACAGGAATCACCACTTACCATCAATACTAACACTGAATGTTTACAGACTTAATTTCCCCATCACAAGACACCATTTGGCAAACTGGATTAAAAATGAAGATCCAACAATCTACTGCCTACAGGAGACTCATCTCATTGACAGAAACAAGCACTGGCTTAGGGTGAAAGGCTGGAAGAAGATGTACCAAGAAAATGGCCCCTGGAAATAGGCAATAGGACAAAGTAGACTTAAAACTTACATTGATCAAATGAGATAAAGAAGGACACTCCATACTAATAAAAGGGAAATAGAAAAAAAGGAAATAACAATTATCAACCTATATGTACCCAACGTCAATGCACCCAATTACATCAAACATACACTGATGGACCTAAAAACATATATACACTCCAACACAGTGGTAATGGGAGACTTTAATACTCCCTTATCACCTAGATATGTCATCCAAACAAAAAAATCAATTAAGAAATTTTAGAACTAAATCACACCATAGATCAAATGGACCTAGTTGATGTCTACAGAATATTTCATCCAACTTCTGCACAATATACATTCTTCCTGGCAGCTCACGGAAACTTCTCCAAAATTGGTCATATCTTAGGGCACAAAACAATCCTCGGCAAATATAAGAAAATATAAATAATCCCATGCATTGTATCTGATAACAGTGCATAAAACTAGAACTCAACAACAAACACAACAGTAAAAAATATGCAACAATTGGAAACTGAACAACACATGGCACAATGATGAATGGGTCACTCATGAAATAAAAGAGGACATTCAAAGGTTCTTGGAAGTTAATGAAAATGAAAACACGACATACCGGAACACATGAGATGTAGCAAAGGCAGTGCTAAGAGGAAAGTTTAAAGCCATGACTGCATATATTAAAAGGTCAGAAAGATATCAAATCAATGACCTAATGCTACATTTCAAACTTCTAGAAAAACAAGAACAAGCAAATCCCAAAACAAGCAGAAGAAGAGAAATAATAAAAATAAGGGCTGAAATCAATGAAATAGAAATTTTAAAAACCATACAAAGAATCAATGAAACAAAAAGCTGTTTTAGTTTGAAAAACTAAATAAGATTGACAGACCCTTGTGAAACCTGACAAAAATGAGAGATTAAAAAAAATAAATCAGTAAAATCAGAAATGCAAAAAGGGAGACAGCAAAACAGCACAGAAATCCAGGAAATCATCAGAGACTACTTTGAGAACCTCGATTCTAATAAATTTGAAAATTGTAAAGAAATGAACAGATTTCTAGATACATATGACCATCCAAAACTGAACCAAGAGGATATTAATCACCTGAATAGATCTATAACACTAAGTGATATTGAAGAAGCAATAAAGTATCTCCCAAAAAAAGAAAAGTACAGGACCTGATGTATATACTCTGCTGAATTCTATCAGACCTTTAAAGAAGAACTAATACCAGCTCTCCTTAATCTTTTCCATAAATGGAAAGGGAAGGAACACTGCATAATTCATTTTATGAAGCCAGTATTACACTTATCCCAAAACTAGACAAAGACACTTGCATAAAAGAGAACTACAGGTCAATCTCCTTAATGAACATCTGTCAGAACAAGCAATGAGACCTTGCCTGTGTGAGTTGGTACCTGGCCTTGTGAGAAAGCTCCAAGGAACTGAGGCAAAAGTCTCAGACCAGACTGTGCCTGTGTGAGTTGGCATCTGGCCTTGTGAGAAAGCCAGATGTCAAGAAAAAGAGTATTCAAGGTTCCCAGATGGCTTTGTTGCCTTCAGATGTAAATAAGAAAGTTATGCTGACCGTGTGCTGCTCCTGCTTCTCTGTACTCATTTTAAAGAAGACATAACAAACAGCTAATTTTAATTGTGCTAATGTAACCTTGACACATAATACTTGGCATGCTTTTTCTGACCAAATGCTCTCTGTGTAAAAGGAGTTTATAAAAAGCAATGTATACTTCATTAACGTAGCTATTGAGCAGGACTCAGTAGTCCCCTCATCTCTTCTGACTTCAGTCACCCAGGTTCCACAGGAAAACAGCATTACAAATATCCATGCAAAAATCCTCAATAAAATAATGACAAACCAAATCTAACAACACAGCAGAAAGATCATCCACCATGACCAACTGGGCTTCATCCCAGAGATGCATGGGTGTTTCAACAAATGCAAATTTATAAATGTAATACAGCACATTAATAGAAGCAAAGACAAAAACCACCTAGTCATCTCAATAGATGCAGAAAAAGCTTTCAACAAGATCCAACACCACTTCATGATAAAAGCTCTAAGAAAACTAGGAATAGAAGGAATGTACCTCAACATTGTAAAGGGTATATATGACAAACCTATAGCCAACATCATACTTAATGGTGAAAAACTGAAACTATTTCCCCTAAAATCAGGAACAAGACAAGGGTGCTCACTATCCACACACCCATTCAACATATTATTGGAGTTCCTAGCCATAGCAATTAGGCAAGAAGAAGAAATAAAAGGAACACAAATAGGTAAAGAAACTGTCAAAACATCCTTATTTGCAGATGATATGATCATACACCTTAAAGACCCAAAAAATTACCCTAAAACTCCTAGACACTATAAACAGCTATAGCAAGGTGGTAGGATACAAAATCAACTTGCAAAAATCATTAGGTTTTCTATACACCAATAACAAACAAACTGAGAAGGACTATAAGGAAACAATTCCATTTAAAATACCCCCCTGAAAAATCAAACACCTAGGAGTGAACTTAACAAAGGATATGAATGACCTCTACAAGGAGAACTACAAACCCCTGAAGAAAGAGACTGAAGAAGACTACAGAAGATGGAAAGATCTCCCGTGCTCATGAATTGCTGGAATCAGCATAGTAAAAATGGCTATACTACCAAAAGCAATCTAGATGTTTAATGCAATTCCCATCAAAATCCCAACGTCATTCATCACAGAGATTGATAAGTCTACCCTAAATTTCATTCGGAAACACAGCAGACTGTGAACAGTCAAGGCAATACTCAGCAAAAAGAGCAATGCTGGAGGTATCACAATACCTGACATCCAACGGTATTACAACGCAGTAGCAATAAAAACAGCATGGTACTGGCAGAAAAATAGACATGAAGACCAATGGAACAGAATAGAGGACCTGGATATAAAACCACACAACTTTGCCCACCTTATTTTTGACAAAGGCACAAAAAAATATACAATGGAGAAAAGACAGCCTCTTCAACAAATGTTGCTGGGAAAAGTGGTTATCTGTCTGCAAGAAACTGAAACTAGATCCATGTGTATCACCCTGTACTAGTACCAACTCAAAATGGACCAAGGACCTTAATATCAAACCTGAAACTCTGAAGTTAGTACAGGAAGGAGCAGGAAACACTATGGAAGCAATAGGTATAGGCAAGGACTTCCTCAGTAGAACCCCAGCAGCTCAGCAACTAAGAGAAAGGATGGACAAATGTGACTTCATAAAATTAAAAAGCCTCTGTACAACAAAAGAAATGGTCTCTAAACTGAACGGACCACCCAAAGAGTGGAAGAAATATTTGTGAGCTATACATCAGACAAAGGACTGATAACCAGAATATAAAGGGAACTTAAGAAACTAACCTGTCCTAAAATCAAAGAACCAATTAAGAAATGGGCAACTGAACTAAACAGAACTTTCTCAAAAGAAGAAATTCAAATGGCCAAAACACACATGAAAAAATGCTCACCATCTCTGGCCATAAAGGAAAAGCAAATCAAAACCACACTAAGATTCCACTTCAACCGTTAGAATAGCCATCATCAAAAACACCAACAACATGTGTTGGCAAGGATGTGGGGAAAAAGGAACCCTAGTACTCTACTTGTAGGAATGCAAGCTAGTCCAATCACTCTGGAAAAAAATTTGGTGGCAGATCTAAACATAGATCTGCCTTATGATCCAGCAATCCCACTCCTGGGGATATGCCCAAAGGAATGCGACACAGGTTACTCCAGAGGTACCTGCACACCCATGTTTATTGCAGCGCTATTCACAATAGCCAAGTTATGGAAACAACTTAGATGCCCCACTACTGATGAATGGATCAAGAAAATGTGGTATCTATACACAATGGAATTTTACTCAGCCATGAAGAAGAATGAAATCTTATCATTTGCAAGTAAGTGGTTGGAACTGGAGAACATCATTGTGAGTGAGGTCAGCCAGGCTCAGAAGACCAAAAATTGTGTGTTCTCCCTCATATGCGGACTTTAGATCTAGGGCAAATGCAGCAATGTGGTTGGAATTGGATCACATGACAAGGGAAGAGCACGCACTGGAGATATGGGAATAGGTAGAAAACCCAAAGCATGAAAGCATTTGATGTCCCCACTCCAGAGGAACTAATACAAAAACCTTAAAGCAACAGAGGTTAACATGAGAAGTTGATCAGGAACCAGCGTAAAGATCAGTTAGAGATGAATCAACTTGGGTTGTAACACATTTGTACATGAAAGCAATGCTAGCAATCTTTCTATATAGCTATCCTTAACTCAACTAGCAAAAAAAAATTGTCTTCCTTATTATGCTTATGTCTTCTCTTCAACAAAATTAGAGATAAGGGCAGAACAGGTTCTGCCTGGAAGTGAGGGGAGGAGAGGGATAGAGGGTGGGGAAGGGGGTCAGGGGGAGAAATGACCCAAGCAATGTACACACATGTATAAATGAATAAAAAAAATTTTAAATGATTATTAAGCTCATACTCAAAAAAAGTCTTAGGGTTTAATGTGCAATGACAAAATAATTAATTAGAATTGGTGAAAGTGATTTCTCGTAGGGAATACGGTATGTAAGATTCAGAGAATTGACATTTTGGTAATGTAATTGTAGAACCATTTGGTTCTTTAAACTATGTGTTCACACAACTTTGCTACAAAGAAAAAATTAAAACCTTTACCAATACCAAGATAAACAATCATTAATAATTCCTCCTATTTCAAGGCTTAAATTTTTACACTTGTCTCTACTCTTATGGAACTTAATTTGATGTTAGCTTTGGGATGAGGCTACAACTTTCCCACTGCACCAAACTTTAACTAAAGTTATCTTCAATTTGTATACACTTCTTTCACTGGAAATTATGTTTTACAATATATAATGTTCAATTTCAGGTTCATCTGTTATGTTCCAACAATCTCTGATATTTCTCTGATTTAATGAGTATGATATTCTCTTTTCATTTATGGAGCCTAAGTTTTTCCCCAAACTCTGCAATATTTTTTTCCTCTTTTTCAAAAGAGGATAGTTAAATACCAAAGATAAGCAATTTTCCATTTTTCTACCATTTAAACATATCTGCATTTGTTTATATGAATATTACATTAACACATTTTCATTGAAGTAATCCACACAATACCTAATAGAATAGAAAGTAAAAGTCCTTTATATATATATACCCTTAAAAATAAGATGGGCAAACACTTTGAGATTTTAATTTTTATCTAGACAGCTTCCCATACATGTGCATGAGATACAGGAACATTTATACATATATCATATATATGTATGATCATATATATATATATGATGTATGTATATAATGTATGTATTCAGCCACAAAGAAGAATGAAATTTTGTTTTTGGCAGGTAAACAGATGGAACTGGGGAACTTCATCTTAAGTGAAGTTAGCCAGGTTCAGAAAGCCAAAGGCTACATGTTTTTTCTCATATGTGGAATATAGACCTAAAACAAATACAAGCAATATTATGAAAGACAAGTCATGCTAAGGGGAGGTCACATACAACAGAGGGAGGGTAAAAGAAAGAAGTTAAGAAGGTGAATGTGGTCGATGTACTTCCTATACAAGAATGAATATAGAATTTTTAAACCTGTTGAAATCACCATAAGAAGCATACTAAGGTAGAAAGAAGAAAAATAGAGGGGATAAACCAGTTTGGGTTATAATATATATAAACGTGGAATACATATAAACTATGGGAGTTTTCACAAGGAAACGCCTATAAAGCTATCTTAAACCAACAAAAATGCCACTTTTTTTTTTGCAAAAACAGAGAACAGGAAGGCAAAACTGATCCTGCTTGGGGGTGTGGAACCAGTAAGAGGAGGGAGGAGATGGGGAAAGGGTATAGGAGGGTGAATATGTTGCAAATACTGTGTACACATGTATGTAAATGGAAAAATGATATCTGTTGAAACTATTCAGGAGTGGTGGGAAGGGGGGATAAAGGAGAATGATGGAGGGGGTGAATTCAACTATGATATATTGTAAGAACTTTTGTAAGTGTCACAATGTATGCCCAGTATAAGAATAATAAAAATAAAGTATGAAAAATAAATAAATACTTTTATATTTTTACAAAGCAAATTTACGTATACATTTTTCTAGACACAAAACTTTGGTCAAAGAATTCATAGTGATAAGCAGTTTGATTTTTTTCACTTTATTAACTTCATCTTTTTATGTTAGTCTATATAAATTTGCTAACGTATAAATTAGCACCACAGTTTCTGTTATTGTTTGAATGTAGTATAAAACATTTTGGCATATTTCCCTAAAAAGAACCTGTTGAATATAAAACCATAATTCATAATTATTTTATAATATCTCAGTATAATTTTGGTCTATAATTTACTTAACCAAGATCCGATTAGTTTGCATACTGCTTCAATAGTTTAACAAAAGAAATTATAAGTATTTCTGCAACAGATGACAGATAATATATTATCTTTCCTTTTATGAAATGATCAGTTGTATATGATATTACAGTCAGAAATAATCATGCATATGAAGTATGGGGAATCTGACATAAAGTTTTCTACATATTGAAGGATTAATATTTATTGAATATTTTTATTATTTATTAATATGCAATAAATAAGTGACTTTTGTACATGTGTTACCTAGTTAAAGTTACAGTGGTCAACATAAACACAGGGAAGCTAAAAATAAAGACTTGAATCACTTCCTAGTTATATTACTTTGTGCAAGTGACTTAACTCATTTCCTCCACTTATTTTATTTTGTTCTTTTTATATTAACACGTATTAGTTATACAAACAGGTTGCATTGTGGTTTTTCTACACATGTACATAATATATTCCAACAAAACTCACCCCCTTTATTACTCTTTCTTATCACCCTCACCCCCTTTTTAAAGAAATTGTAACAAGTTTTATTATTTTATTTTCATACAGGTCTATGAAACACTTTAATCATATTCACCTCCCCTTTACCCTCTCGTGTCAACTTCCCCTCTCACACTGATTCCCACCTCCAAATAGTCCCCCATTCTACACACATGCTATTAATTATTTTTACATATACATTATCATATGAGAGATAACATACAATATTTGTCTTTCTCATTCTGGCTACTTTCATTTAGCATGATGATTCACAGTTCCATCCATTTTAGTGCAAGCAATATACTTTCATTCTTCTTTATGGCTGAATAATACTCCATTGTCTCTATATATCATATTTAATTTATCCTATTCATCACTTGAATGATGTCAATGCTGATTCCAGAGCTTGGCTGTTGTGAATAGTGCTGCAATAAACATGAGTGTGCTGGTATCTCTATTGTCTTCAGATATATTCCCAGGAGTGGTACAGCAGGGTATATGGTAGTTCTATTTTTATTTTGTAAGGAATGTCCATACTGATTCCTATCATGGCTCCACTAGTGTACAGTCTGGCCAACAGGGTATAAGTGTTCCTATTTACCCAACATTTGTTGTTGTTCATTTTCTTGATGGTTACCATTGTCTGGATGAGAAGTAAGCATTTCCTTGATGGCAAGGATGTAGGACATTTCTTCATGCATTTATTGGCCATCCATTCATATTCCTTCTTTTGAAAAATGGTAGCTCAATTCATTTATTGAATTCATTAATTGGATTTTTATTCTTTTTAATTTGACACAATCCCATTTGTCAATTCTTGTTCTTATTTCCTGAGCAGTTGGAACCCTATTTGGAAAGGTGTTACCTATGCTTGTATAAAGGATCTTCCCTAGTTTTTTCTGTAGCACTTTCAGTTTTAGACCTTGTATGTACTGCTTTGCTATGTGTGAATTGCTATTTGTAGAGTGAGACATGGATCTGGCTTCACCTTTGTATATGGATATCCAGTTTTCCCAACAACATTTGTTGAAGAGGCTGTCTTTTCTTCAATGCATATTTTTGTCACATTTGTCAAAAATCAAATGCCAGTAACTGTTTGGGCTTATTTCTAGATTTTCTGTTCTATTCCTTTGGTCTATGTGTCTATTTTTATGCCAGTGCCATATTTTAGTAGTATGACTCAAGTATAGTTTGAAGTCAGGTACTGTGATACTCCCAACATTGCTCTTTCTGCTCATGACTGTTTTGGCTACTTGGCATCTTTTATGTTTCCATATGAATTTTAGGACTCATTTTTCTACTTCTATAAAAGATGACATTAGAATTGTATGGGAATTGCGTTGGATCTGTGGATTGCTTTTGAGTGGGTATAGCTATTTTTGAACTATTAATGCTGCCAATCCATGTCATGGGAGGTTGTTCCATTTTCTAGTGTCTTCTTCAATTTCATTCTTCAAGGTTTTATAGTTTTCATTGTAGAGGTATTTCACCTGCTTTGTTATGTTTATTCCTAGGTGTATTACTTTTTGGGCCTATTGTGATTGGGGTGATTTTCCTGATTTCTTTCTCAACCTTTTTGTTACTGGTCAGAGAAAAGCTACTGATTTCTAATGTTGATTGCATATCCTGCTAACTTGCCAAAAGTGTTTATCAGGTCTAAGAGATTTTAACAGAGCCTTTAAGGTCTTAAGTATACAATCATGTCATCTGCAAATAGGCATAATTTGCCTTCTTCCTTTCCTATTCGTACTCCATTTATTTCTTACTCTTATTGCTGTGTCTAAGAACTCAAGCACTATATTGAATAACAGTGGAGAAAGTGGACACTATTTTCTTATGTCTGACTTTAGAGGAAATGTTTTATTTTTCCACATTTACTATGATGGATCTATAGGGTTACCATGTCTAGCCTTTATTATGCTGAAGTACATTCCTTCTTTTCCTAATTTGTTCAGAGCTTTTATAATGAGTGAATGTTGAATTTGGCAAAGGGCTTTTCTACAAAAATCATATGATTTTTGTCCTTTATTCTGTTTATGTACTGCATTATATTTATTGATTTACATACGTTGAACTGTCCTTGAACCCCTGGAATGAAACAAAATTGATCATGGTGGATGATGTTTTTAATGTCATTGTTAATTCAGTTTGACAGAATTTTAGTGAGAATTACTTTTTTCTATGTTCATCAAAGAAATTAGTCTATAATACTCCTTTAAAAATGCCCTTAACTGATTTTGGCATCAGTGTCATACTGGCTTCATAGAATAAGTTTGGTACAGTTCTTTCTTTTTCTTTATTGTGGAATAGGTTGAAAAGAATTGGTATTAGTTTTTTTTAATTATCTGATAGAATTCAGTAGTGAATCAATCTGGTCCTAAGCATTTATTGCTAGGAGCCTTTATTATTGTTTAAACTTCATTACTTATTATAGAACTGTGTAAGTGGTTCATATTCTCCTATTTCAGCTTCGGTTAGTCATATGCATCTAGAAATGTACTCATTTCTTTTAGGTTTTTCATGTCATTAAAATGTAAATTTTGAACTATTCCCGAATGTTCCTCTGAATTTCATTGGTTTTCTATGTGGTATGCCCTTTCTCACCTCTAATTTTGTTATTTTGGGTCTTTGCATACTCTTTTGGATATTTAGTCATGGGTTTGTCAGTCTTGTTTATCTTTATAAAGAACCAATTTATTTCACCGATTCTTTACATTTTGTTTTTGGTTTCCATTTCATTAATTTCTGCCCTGTATTTGTTATTTCTTCCCATCTTCTGTTTTTTAATTTGGCTTGTTCTGTTTTTTCTAAAAGCTTAAGAAGAATTGTAAGGTTTTTTATTTGGGATCTCTTTGATTTTTTAATGCAGTCAATAATAGCTATAATTTTCCCATTGAGCACAACCTTTTGGTAGTTGCATTTTCATTTGGTTCTAAGAATTTTGAAATTTCATCACTTGTTTCCTCGCTAACCTACTGATCTTTCAAGAGTAAATCATTCACTCTTTAGATGTTGGATACTTTCTGTAGTTTCTATTTTTATTGCTTTCTCATTTTATTCTATTGTGGTCTGATAAAATACAAGGAAATTGTTTCTGTTTTCTTGTATTTGTTAAGACATTTTTATGCTCTATGATATGATCTATTTTGGAGAAAGTTCCATTGGCAGCTGTTGAATAGAATTTTCTGAATGTCTGTTAAGACCATTTGATCTATAATGTCACTTAATTCTGAAGTTTCCTACTTGTTTTTGTCTAGATAGCTGGTCTATTAGTGAGTGTGTGGTATTAAAAGTCATCCACTATTATTGTGTTGGAGATCTGTGTTTTTATGTCCATTAGTGTTTGCTTTATAAAATTGAATGTACTGATGTTTGGAGCATATATGTTTAAAATTGTTATCTCCTCTTACTTACTTGTTTCCTTTATCAGTATGAAATGACCTTCTTTTTCTCTTTGTCTCCTCTGACTAATTTTGGATTGAAGTCAGCATTGTCACATATGAAAAAGCATTCAAGATCCATTTGTTTGGAAAATATTTTTCCGTACTTTCACTCTATGCCTATGCTTGATTTTGCCATTGACATGCATTTATTAAAGGCAACATGTGGTTGGGTTTTGATTTTCAATCCAATCAGCAAGTCTGTGTCTTATTTTTGTGTGTGACACTGGGGTTTAAACTCAGGACTTCACGCTTGCAAGGCAAGCATTCTATAACTTGAGCCATGCCCTCCAGCCCTATTTGCTCATGTTATTTTGGAGATAGGGTCTCCCTTTTCCCAGGCAGTCCTGGACTCTGCTCCTCCTATTTAATGCTTCCTACCATAACTGGGATAACAGGTGTGCAGCATTACTCCCAGCTTTTCAATTGAGATGGAGTCTTGAAAACTTTCTTTTCCCTGGGCTGCCCTGGAAATAATCTCAGTCACCTGCATAACTTGGGATGAGAGCCATGTGCCACCACATTCATCTATTGGATGAGATGGAGACGGTCTCACAAATGATTTGTCCCATGGGCTTCCAGTGATTCTCTCAATCTCAATCCCCAAAACTAGGGTTACAGGTGTAAGGCAATGGCACAAGCTTAGTCTGAATCTATTGACTGGAGATTGAGACCATTAATATTCAGTTATTAATGAAATGTATGTAGTAATTCCTGTCATTTTGTTGTTTTTTTAGTGTTTGATCCTTCATTACCCTACATTTGCTTATTTATTCACCTAGTGAGATTTACTCTTTATTGTGTTTCTTGATTGTGTTTATCTTCCTCTTTTGTGTGTAGGATTCCTTTAAATATCTTCCATAGCACTGGTTTAGTGGTTGTGAATTGCTTTAATTTTTGTTTATCATAGAAAGAATTTATTTCTCTTTTTATTATGAGGAATGGTTGTCTGCAGCCATACAACCCTGAACACACCTGATCTCATCTCAGGAATGGCATGTTGAGAACAATAATCTAGGCTGGCAGCTATTTTCTTTCAGGGATTAAAATTCTCTCCTTCCTTTTAAAGTTTCTACTGAGAAATCTTCCCTTATTCTGGGGTTTGGCATTTCTCCCTTGCAGATTTCAATATTCTTTCCTTGTTCTGTATACTTAAATTTTAATTAGAAGATGATTTGGAGAGGTTCTTTTCTGGTCTTCAGAGTTTGAAGTCCTAAAAGTCTCCTGTACCTGGAAGATCTGTCTCAAGATTTGGGGAGTTTTCTGCAATTATTTTCTTGAATATGTTTTTGGTGCCTATACTTTGCACTTCTGCTCCATCTTCTATGCCCATGTCTTGTAAATTATGTCTCAGAGGTTTTGAATGTTTTGTTTGTACTTCTTTTTTTTATTCATTTATACATATGTGCATACATTGTTTGGGCCATTTCTCCCCCTTATCCCCCTCCCCCTGACACTCCCGCCATCCCCCTGGTTTCCACACAGAACCTGTTCTGCCCTTACCTCTAATTTTGTTGAAGAGAAGACATAAGCAATAATAAGAAAGACAAAGTGTTTTAGCTAGTTGAAGTAAAGATAGCTATACAGAGAGATTCCTAGCATTGCTTCCATGTACTAATGTGTTACATCCCAAGATAATTCATCTCTAACTGACCTTTTCACTAGTTCCTGATCCCCTTCTCATATTGACCTCTGTCACTTTAAGGTTTCTATATTAGTTCCTCTGCATTGGGGACATCAAATACTTTCATGATTTGGGGATCTTACCTATCCTCATACATCCCTTTTGTGCTCTCCCCTTATCATGGGACCCAAGTCCAACCACATTGCTGTATTTGCCCTACATCTGTAGTCCACCTATGGGGGAGAACATACGATTTTTGGTCTTCTGAGCCTGGCTAAGCTCACTCAATGATGTTCTCTGGTTCCATCCATTTACTTGCAAATGATAAGATTTCATTCTTCTTCATGGCTGAGTAAAATTCAATTGTGTATAAATACCATGTTTTCTTAATCCATTCATCAGTAGTGGGGCATCTTGGCTGTTTCCATAACTTGGCTACTGTGAATAACACTTCAATAAACATGGGTGTGCTGGTGCCTCTGGATAACCGGAGTCACACTCCTTTGGGTGTATCCCCAGGAGTCAGATTGCTGGAGCATATGGAAGAACTATGTTTAGATTTTTAAGAAGCCTCCATATTTTTTCCAGAGTGGTTGCACTAGCTTGCATTCCCATACATAGTGTATGAGGGTTCTTTTTTCCCCACATCCTCACCAACACATGTTGTTGGTGTTCTTGATGGCTATTCTAACAGGGGTGAGGTAGAATCTTAGTGTGGTTTTCATTTGCATTTCCTTTATGGGTAGAGATGGTGAGCATTTTTTCATGTGTGTTTTGGCCATTTGAATTCCTTCTTTTGAGAAAGTTCTGTTTAGTTCAGTTGCCCATTTATTTATTGATTCATTGATTTTGGGAGAGTTTAGTTATTGAAGTTCCGTGTATATTATGGTTATCAGTCCTTTGATGTATAGCTGGCAAATATTTTCTCCCACTCTGTGGGTGGTCTCTTCAGTTTAGGGATCACTTTTTGGTTGTGCACAAGTTGTTTAGTTTTATGAAGTCCCATTTGTCTATTCTTTCTTTTAGATGCTGAGCTGCTTCCTATTGAGGAAGTCCTTGCCTATATCCATTTCTTGCAGAGTGTTTCCTGCTCTTTCTTGTACCAAATTCTGAGTTTCAGGTCTGATACTAAGGTCTTTGATCCATTTTGAGTTGATACTAGTAAAGGGTGATAAACGTGTATCTAGTTTCAGTTTTTTGCAGACACATAATCACTTTGCCCAACAATAATTGTTGAAGAGCATTGCTTTTTTTGCTAAGTATTGCCTTGGCTATTCACAGTCTCTTGTGTTTCCAAATAAACTTTAAGGTAGATTTTTCAATGTCTGTGATGAAAGTCATTGGCATTTGGATGGGAATTGCATTAAACATGTAGATTGCTTTTCATAGTATAGCCATTTTTACTATGTTGATTCTACCAATCCATGAGCATGGGAGATCTTTCCATCTTCTGTAGTCTTCCTCCATCTCCTTGTAGTGGTCATTCACATCTTTTGTTAAGTTTACTCATAGGTATTTGGGGGGGGTTGAGGCTATTGTAAATGGAATTGTTTCCATATATTCCTTCTGAGTTTATTCATTGTTGGTGTATAGAAAACCTAAAGATTTTTGTAAGTTGATTTTGTATCCTACCACCTCGCTGTAGCTGTTTATGGTGTCTAAGAGTTTTGGGGTAGAGATTTTTGAGTCTTTAAAGTGTAGGATCATGTCATCTGCAAATAGGGATATTTTGACTGTTTCTTACCTCTTTGAGTTCCTTTTATTTCTTCTACTTGCCTAATTGCACTGGCTAGGAATTCCAGGAGTACGTTGAATAGGAGTAGTGATGTTGGGAACCTTTATCTCATTCCTGATTTTAGGGGAAATGGTTTCAGTTTTTCAACATTAACTATGATGTAGGTTGTAGGTTTGTCATATATAGCTTTTATGATGTTGAGGTACTTTCCTTCCATTCCTAGTATTCTTAGAGCTTTTATCATGAACTGGTGTTGGATCTTGTCAAAGGTTTTTTATATATACTGAGAATACCAAGTGGTTTTTGTCTTTGCTTCTATTAATGTGTTGTATGAAATTTATAGATTTGTATATGTTGAACCATCCCTGCATCCCTGGGATGAAGCCAACTTGATCATGGTGAATGATCTTTCTGATGATCTGATTGATTAGGTTTGCCATTATTTTATTGATGATTTTGCATCAATATTCATTAAAAAGAATATATAGTTCTCCTTTTCAGAGGTGTCTTTGTCTGGTTTTGGGATGAGTGTAACATTGGCTTCATAAAAGAAGTTAGGCAGTTTTCCTTCCTTTTCTATTTCATGAAAAAGTTTAAGGAGGGTTGGTATTAATTCTTCTTTAAATGTCTGATAGAATTCAGCAGAGAATCCATCAGGTCCTGGACTTTTTTTGGGGGGGGGAGATTCTTTATTGCTGCTTCAATTTCATTTTGTGTTATAGATCTATTCAGGTGATTAATGTCCTCTTGATTCAATTTTGGATTGTCATATCTATCTAGAAATTTACCCATTTATTCAAGATTTTCAAATTCGTTAGAATCTAGGTTCTCAAAGTAGTCTCTGATAATTTCCTAGATTTCTATGGTGTTTGTTGTTATCTCCCCTTTTGCATTTCTTTTTTTACCTATTTGGCTTTTTTCTCTCCTCAATTTAATGAGGCTTCTGAGGGGTCTGTCAGTCTTATTCATTTTTTCAAAGAACCACTTTTTGTTTCATTGTTTCTTTGTATGTTTTTTGTTTCTATTTCATTGATTTTGGCCCTTTTTTTAAATTCTTTTATTCACGTGTGCATACATTGTTTGGGTTATTTCTCCCCCCGACCCCCCTTTTTCCCTTCCCCCCCCTCAATTCCAGGCAGGTCCTGCTCTGCCTTTATCACTAGTTTTGTTGAAGAAAAGAGACAAGCCTAATAAGGAAGACAAAGCATTTTTGCTATTTGAGTTGAGGATAGCTATACAGAAATATTCCTAGCATTGTTTTCATGTACAAGTGTTAGGACCCATGTTGATTCATCTCTAACTGATCTTTACCCTGGTTACTGATCTCCTTCTCATGATAGCCTCTGTTGCTTTAAGGTTTCTATATTAGCTCCTCTGGAGTGGGGACATCAAACACTTTCATGCTTTGGCTTTTCTGGCTATTTCTATATCACCCAAATATGCTCTCCCCTTATTATGTGATCCAAGTCCAATCACATTGCTGCATTTGCCCTAGATCTAAAGTCCACATATGAGGGAGAACATACGATTTTTGGGCTTCTGAGTTTGGGTGACCTCACTCAGAATGATGTTCTCTAGTTCCATCCATTCACCTGTAAATGATAAGATTTCATTCTTGTTCATGGCTGAGTAATATTCCATTGTGTACAAGTACCACATTTTCTTGATCCATTCATCAATAGTGGGACATCTTGGTTGTTTCCATAACTTGGCTATTGTGAATAGCGCTGCAATAAACATGGGTGTTCAGGTGCCTCTGGAGTAATCTGTGTTGTAGTTCTTTGGGTCTATCCCCAGGAGTTTGATTACTGGATCATATGGCAGATCTATATTTAGATTTTTAAGAAGTCTCCAAATTTTTTTGCAGAGTGGTTGTACCAGCTTGCATTCCCACCACCATTGGATTAGGGTTCCTTTTTCCCTACATCCTCACCAACACATGTTGTTTGTGGTGTTTTTGATGATGGCTGTTCTAACAGGGGTGAAGTGGAATCTTAGTGTGGTTTTTATTTGCATTTCCTTTATGGCTAGAGACGGTGAGCATTTTTTCATGTGTTTTTTGGCCATTTAAATTTCTTCTTTTGAGAAAGTGCTATTAAGTTCAGTTGCCCATTTTTTAATTGGTTCATTGATTTTAGGAGAGTTTAGTTTCTTAAGTTCCCTGTATATTCTGCTTATCAGTCCCTTGTCTTATGTATAGCTGGCAAATATTTTCTCCCACTCTGTGGGTGGTCTCTTCAGTTTAGAGACCATTTCTTTTGTTGTACAAAGGCTTTCTAATTTTATGAAGTCCCATTTGTCCATCTTTCTCTTAGTTGAGCTGCTGGGGTTGTATTGAGGCAGTCCTTGCCTATGCCTATTAGTTCCAGAATGTTTCCTGCTCCTTCCTTTAGTAACTTCAGTGTTTCAGGTCTGATATTTAGGTCCTTGACCCATTTTGAGTTGATACTAGTACAGGGTGATAGACATGGATCTAGTTTCAGTTTCTTGCAGATGGATAACCACTTTTCCCAGCAACATTTGTTGAAGAGGCTGTCTTTTCTCCATCGTATATTTTTGGCACCTTTGTAAAAAATGAGGTGGGTATAGTTGTGTGTATTCATATCTGGATTTTCTATTCTGTTCCACTGGTCTTCAAGTCTGTTTTTATGCCAGTACCATGCTGTTTTTATGCCTATTGCTTTGTAATATGGTTTGAAGTCGGGTATTGTGATACCTTCAGCATTGCTTCTTTTTGCTGAGTATTGCCTTTGCTATTTGTGGTCTCTTGTGTTTCCAAATGAACTTTACAGTAGTAAAGATGATCGATTTTTCTATCAGTCTTATTCATGTTTTCAAAGAACCACTTTTTGTTTCTTTGTATGTTTTTTTGTTTCTATTTCATTGATTTTGGCCCTTATTTTTAATATTTCTCTCCTTCTGCATGTTTTGGGTTTTGCTTGTTCTTGTTTTTCCAGAAGTTGGAGATGAAGCATTAAGTCATTCATCCTTTTGCTTGCACCTCTTCTGCTTCTTGAATGCCCATGATTCTCAGGTTTGTAATTTTGATGGAGTTGGTGAGTTATTGCTTATTCCTTTCACAGGTCTTGAGTTGTCTGACTAATAGTTCTTCAGTTTTTCCTTTAATTTCCTTTAATTTTAAAAATTAAAGTTCTGAAATTCTGTCTTCTGCTTGTTCTAATCTGCTGGAGTGGTCTTCCATTTTGTTTTATATTTCTGTTTCATTCTTTTTTCTGAGGTTTTCCATATCATGGGTCACTTCCTCTTTAATATTGTAAATTTTCAGCCTTACTTTGTTTATCTCTCTATTTATAGTGTTCTTTGCTTCACTTTGGTGTTTATTTAGGGCTCCTATGACTTTATTTATTTGTTTTTGTTTTCTCATATTCTTTAATTTTGTTGTCTTGGAATTTCTTGAGTTCCTCTTGTACATTTTGGTTGACCTTGTCTAGTAACCTCCCCATGAAATTCTCATTGATTACTTGCAGGACTTCTTCTTTCATGTTGTTCTTTTGGGCTTCATTGGGTTACTTTGGATAGTCTATCATTGTTTTGTTGGAGTCTAGATTTGGGTGTCCATTTTCTTCATTTCCCTCTGAATCCTGTACTAATTTATTTTTTGGGGAAAGAGTATTTTCCATCCCTTTTTCATCTTCCCATCACTCCACTTGGTGTTGTTTCTGTCCCTGGTTTGTGTGTAATTTGGTGTTAGCTAACTTAAAATAGTAAAGCTAATGAAACCAAGAAAGAAAGAGAAAAAAGAAAAGGAAAGGAAAAACATAGAGAGCCAACGAAATTAGCAGGGAGAGATGGTGGACAAACAGTGAACAAGACAAACACTTAGAGAGAAAGAAAAAAATTTCCAGGTTCAGTAACAATAGAATTTCAGTCTTAGTAGTTCTGGTGTTACTCCTTCAGCATCCAGTCCTGGTGTTGCTATTTAAGCAGTAACCCTGTTGTAGTCTCACCAGGTAGTTGGGTCAGGAGACGAACTTTGTGGACCACTATCTGCCCTATTTCAGGCAGCAGCTCATCACCCACCTACTGTCAGCCCGTCTGCCTTTCTAGGCTTTGTTTACTGAAAGTTCATGTGGAGCTCAACTCCTTGCTCCACCCCCTTCTCTGGGGCAGTGGCTTTTCTGTCATCTACTTTTCTAGGCTTTGTTTACTGAAGGTTTGCTCAGAGTTCAGCTCCTTGCCCTCTCCCCTTCTCTGGTGTGCTGAGTGCACCCTGCCTCCTCTACTGTGTGTCCTTTTCAGTTCCTTGTTTATTATCCAGTTTTTTATTTTTTGTTTTTTAGGGGGAAGGTCAGTCTGTCTAGGGGGCTATGCTGGTTTATCCTAGGGGTAGCTGTGGGAATACTGCATGCTGCTTATTTGCTCACATGTTGTTCTGCATCTCCCAAGCAGGTTTGGAGCTGGTGTCTGGCAGTGCAGGAGCCTTCCTATTTTCTCTGTGTAACATGGCATAGAGAATTTTTGTACAAGGTAGGGATTCAGGGTGTTGGAGTTTTCTTCTTCTTAGGTTTTTTTTTTTTTCTGCCAAGTGTAGCTCTAGTGTCTCAGCAAGATTTTTGATATACGGAGCTCATGCTGTCTGTTTCCTCCCTCTAGTCACAGTCTTCTATCTCCCTGTTTGTACTTGTTTAGATTTTTTCCTCTATCTTCATCAGCATATACCAACATATCTGCCTTATCTTCAGGACCTCATATTCTGTCTTCAATGTCATTTGGTCTACTGGAAAAACTGTCAACTGTGTTTTTTATTTGACTTTTGGGCTTTTCATTTCACTAATATCAATCTGATTTTTTTCAGAATCTATATATTTATTGAGTCTTCTTTCTTTCTTTTAGCTCTTTATATGAGTTTTCTTAGGATTCATTCAGGCATTTATTTGTGTCCTTTTTGATTTCATTGATCATTCTAATAATCATTTTAAAAATATTTTTCCTAGAGTTGAATCTACTTTACTGTCAATAGTGTTTATTACCATGCAATTATTGAGCTTTGGAAGGGTCATGCTGTCTAGTTGTGTTTTTTTTTTTAATATTTCTCTTGTCCTTACATTGGAGTTTGTGCATCTGAGGCCATGTCATTGGCTGGAAGTTTTAATCAAATTAGTCTTTCAGTTGAAACTTTCTTAATGTTCAGGTAGGACAGTGTAGTGCCCAGGTTGACATGATGTTTCTCAACATAGAAATTGGCTCATAGCCAAGCATTTATCCACATGCTCAGGACACTGGGCTTAATTAGCACTGCTCAGATCAAGGTAAACTACCTGGAGTCTCTTGTAGAAGGTTCAGTTGTCTATTCTGGACTGTTTTCAATATAGAAGCTTCCCTTTTTTGGGTACTGGAAGTTTCTACCATCTGTGGGAGCTTTACAGTCTGCAGGCTGGTCCAGTTCTCACTTGCTTCCCAAGTCCTCCAGTTTGTGGACCCAAGTGCATCAACTTTCCAAGACTTGGAGTGACACCTAACACATCAGTTAGTGGGGGGACTCACTGCTCATAAACAGAGCACTGAGTTCTGCACTGGCTAGAGCAGAGCTAGGGAACCTATTCACTTTGCCTGATGTTAAAATGCTTGCAAACTCTGATCACCTGTCAATCTTCCTCTGTGGTGAAACAGGCTATGGAAGTCACATGATTCAAAGGGTCTGAGTTCAGGGCCCTCAGTCCTGCCTGGCAGGAAAACACAATTCAGAATGTTGTTCCTAAAGGCAGGTCTCAGTGCTTTCAGGCCCCACAAAGAGTTAACTTCCTCGTGTTGGGGAGCATCCTGTAGAAGTCATGTAATCCTAAGTTCTGAGCTTAGGCCCCTCAGACCCAGACCAACCTTCTGACTCTCACATGCCAGGATGTAGTTCCCATCAGCAGGCCTCAGTGCTTTCAGACCCTACCCTGCAGTTCAGAGTGTAGAAGTCATGTAGTGTGTCTGAGCTCAGGGCCCTCAGATCAGCCTATCACCTGAACATACTCACTAGGATGCAGTTCCCAGTGGAAAGCCCTAATAGTTTCAGACTGTGTCCAGTAATTCACCTACTTTTTGGGGAGAGGAGGCTGAGGAAATCATGTGATAGAGTGGCCTTTGCAGTGGGCCCTTAAAATGTTTGGCAGAAAACTCACACCAGGATGTGAATCGCAGGGGCAGGTCTCAGTTCTTCCAGGACCAACAGCTCATCTCTCTGTAAGTAGGAGGCTGTGCATATCAAGTGATTCTAAGAGCATAGAATCAGGGCTCTGACCCTCTTAGCAGCCACTACACACAGCCAGGAGGTAAGGCCTTGGAGGCTAAATACTGTGCCAATATAGACTGGTGCTTTGTCTCCTCCACTACCCTCACATATGGGACTAACTCCTCAGCAGGAAGGGTAAGGTCTCCAACAATCACACCTTTCTCTGTGACCACTCCCTGCTGCTTTATCTTCTCTCCAGTACCACATAAGAACCTCTCCCTTTGCAAGACCACTTCTTGTCAATGTCTCCTTCCTAGATACTGTGGCAGGGTGCCCTAAACTCCCTGAACCATGAGTGTTCCTTGTTTCCAAGCTCTCAGAGTATCTCAAACAATAGGCTTTCCCTCAAGATGGCATCTTTTTGTAGCACTCCAAGATAAGGGGAGTAATAATATATATTTCTCCACCAAAGCTAGCCTTCCACACCAGAGTAGTCACTGTCTCACCAAATCCCTAAACTGGCTTTTCCACTGTCCTGCCAGCTCTTTCATGATTTTTGATGCTTGTCTTCATTCATGCTACAGAATATAGTCTTTTCTGTGTTACTTGACTCTTCTCATTCACATTACCAAAATGGTGAATGCTTCTAAACCACTATCTTGTCCCCTCTTCTCATTTTCTTAATGTCGATCAATTCCTCCATTTAAAATTTTCAAACTATAAAATGAGGAAAAGTAGTTTCTAATATATACAGCTGTGACAATTTATAGAGATGACAGATAATATATATTATGTTGTAGGTACTCAGAAAGTCTTTGGATTACTTAGTTTATTGCTGTTGTTATTGATTTTAGGAAAATAGAGCCAACATATTTGATGTTGCATATCATTCATTTCACTATATTATTCTGTTTCACCAATTAAAAATGAGGATTTTTAAATTGAACATAAAACAGTAGGAAGAAAGATAAAATCAAACTTCCTGTGGGTTTCACGTGTCATAGCGGTTCTTAACACAGGCCCTCATTGAGAGAATGAGCCTATACTCATAGGATCAGTCATAGTTTGGTCTTCATTTGTTATTTCATTTGTTCTGTCTATTATAAGAATCATGGGTGATAGGAAACCTCAGGACATGAACAGAGGGGTAACACCTTATGAAAAAATATCCTTGGTGGGAATTTACCCTTCTACTCTTGGCCTTTTACAAAAATGATCTTAATTTCTTTTAATCCACAAGAGAGATATTGCTGCAATGTATCAGATATAATGCATGTTTATATATTAAAAGACAGCAGTCCCATTTTCTAGCTCTGCTATTTCTTAATTTTGTAATCTTGTGCAACTTATTTCTCTTCTCTGGGTGTCACTTTCCTGATAATGTGGGATTAGTGAATTTGTTTGAGATAGGATCTTGCTAAATGGACCAGGCTGACCTTGAACTCATTATGTAACACAGGCTGGCCTCAAACTCAAGACCCTTAGCCTCAGTCTCCCAAGTGCTGGGATTACAAGGTGAGCACCATCACACCAGTTGGAATTAATGATTTTTTTAAAGATAGATCTTTTCTGACAGCCAGTATTCTACAAGTACCTTCCTTTCTAGAAATTATATTTCTTGACATTTCCTCATGTAGCAAGTTCTTCTCCCATTCAACTCTCACAGACAGCTCATCTTTCCTGATGATATGACTGTGTCTCTTTTGAAACTTACATACTATTCCTCAGAAAGATGAGTATCACCTGTGGTACTAAAAATATAGCTATATGTTGTAACTATCTATAATGGTAAAATCTGAAAAGACTCACCTTCAGAGTATTTAAGCATTGTAATTTTGTGAGATATCAGAGGTGTTTTGCAATGGAAAGTCAAAATATCCAATATGGCAAAAATTAGTTGACTTCCTTAGTGAAAAGAATGCTACTCAATGAAAGAGAAACTAAATGTTTCCTAAAATCCTCCTTTGTGCAAACAGTGACGCCCTTCTCATTTCTCTGCTATTCTCAGAGCAAAATTAGGTTCTGATAATGTTATATTTTAAGAATTCTTCTTACAACCCATTTTCCATACCTTATACTTGAGGCAATACAATTTTTTAAACATTTTAGCAGAACTTCCAAAAGATAGCGTGGGTCACTGTGATTTTATCATTCCACTTAGTGACTTTTTTAGAGAACTCCAAAGTATACCAGAATATAACTATATCATAAGCAGTTAAAACAAAAATATATATTATGATACTTTAAAAATAATTGTTATTGTCTCCACTTAATTTTTTCTTGAGAATTTCTTTGGGAAACTTTGAATAAATTTATTCTATTATCTTCAAAATAGGAAAAATGTATAAAGATAATATTGCATAATGGTTGAATCACTAACATTCTTGAGTGGCTTCCTGTAGCCCCTTTTTATTGAGCCACAATTTTCTGAGATCACAAAGTTTTATCAGATTTGAGTTTCCATATGTGTTGATTTGGAACTTCAATTCTATCATATTAATTTAACTGACAGTGGAATATTCTAATGAGAGACGAAGCCAAAGATTAACATCATTCTAAACTCAGTGTCTACAAATTTGCTGGTGTCTCACATCATGAAATGGTGTTACCTGTGTTTTGGGAGCAATCGTCAGGGTCACCATTTGTGTTGACCTGCTCTGTATCTCCTCTCTTTGAGATTCTGTCCTCATTCCCTCTCTGTATCTTCTAGTCACAACATTTACTCATTCTATTTATGTAACAAAGCTTACTGGAGATCAACTATATCAGTTGCCTAAATGTTTGCTTCAAATTCTGGGTGAAGGTCACAGACGTTCTATAAAAGAATAATTTCCTCTACACACCAAAAATTATATATTCAATAAATAAAATATTTTACATAATGGATTCAACTTGAGCTGAAAAACACTTTTCTATTTTTTTACCTGTTTATTCTACCTTCTGTCTCTGAAGTCATAAGAATAAACTTAAACTCTCGACTGCATGACTTAAAACATATGATGACAGTTACCCTCTCCCTTGTAAATAAAATTAAAGAAACCAAAAGAGTATAACATTGACTTCCTTTTTCATAATTCCATGGAAAATTTTATGTTTAAAAAAGCCAATTTCTTTCTTTGTTTTTTTATTTTTGATACTGGGTCATTATATGTAGGCCAGGCTGGCCTCAAGCTTGAGATCCTTCTGCTTCCTCCTCCTGAGTGGAGGGACGATAGCCACTACCACCACGCCCAGCCCAAAATCAGTTTCTCATGCTAAGTATGTGATTCAAGTGCCTGCCTAGAAAGTCCAGTGCCCAGAGTTTAGTCCCCAACACTACTCCCCACCAAAAAGGATGTAAAATTAATATCTTTTGGCCTAAATTAGAAAGATCTCATTTATTTTCTGGATGACAAGGAAAATCACAATCAAGGATGAAATCTTATCTATATTACTGTGTATTTCTAATCACACATTATTTTAAGCTTACATATATTAAATTATAGATGTATAATTATTTCATAAGAATATATTAAAGGTATATTCTTATTATATGTGTTGGACTTTCAATTTAATTCTCTCTAACTTTAAATAGTATTTTTTTAATTTTATTATTCATATGTGCATACAAGGCTTGGGTCATTTCTCCCACTCCCTCCCTTACCACCCACACTGCCCCCTCCTTCTCCCCCCTACTCCCTCAATACCCAGAAGAAACTATTTTGCCCTTATTTCTCATTTTATTGTAGAAAGAGTATAACCCATAATAGGAAGGAACAAGGGTTTTTGCTGGTTGAGATAAGGATAGCTATACAGGGAGTTGACTCACATTAATTTCCTGTGCGTGTGTGTTAACTTCTAGGTTAATTCTTTTTGATCTAACCTTTTCTCTAGTTCCTGGTCCCCTTTTCCTATTGGCCTCAGTTGCTTTTAAGGTATCTGCTTTAGTTTCTGTGCGTTAAGGGCAACAAATGCTAGCTAATTTTTTAGGCGTCTTACCTATCCTCACCCCTCCCTTGTGTGCTAAAGCTTTTATCATGTGCTCAAAGTCCAATCCCATTGTTGTGTTTGCCCTTGATCTAATGTCAACATATGAGGGAAAACATACGATTTTTGGTCTTTTGGGCCAGGCTAACCTCACTCAGAATGATGTTCTCCAATTCCATCCATTTACCAGTGAATGATAACATTTCGTTCTTCTTCATGGCTGCATAAAATTCCATTGTGTATAGATACCACATTTTCTTAATCCATTCATCGGATAGGAGGCTCACTTTCTGCTTCCTCCCTCTAGCCACCATCTTGGAATCTCTTTAAATAGTATTGTGAAATAAAACAAAACAATTATTTTTACTCTGATAAAACCAGAACTAAACTAAGACTTCTCTATATTTCTTTTGTTGTTGTTGTTCATTTATTTACATGTGCATACATTATTTGGGTCATTTCGCTCTATATTTCTAAAGAACTCCTAATAGCAAGTGCTGAATATAATTGGGAAATCATGTTATTGAAAGTCAAATTTATTCTTTCTGTATATGCCAATCATCTAGATATATGTTTCAGGACATTTAGATGATATTCTGACTACAACATTAAAAATAAGATATTCAAATAAACATATTTCTAAAATATATTGTCATTGTACACTGGAAATACTCTCTGAAGACTAAAAGCTATGTTTGTTTGGAAAAATCAATGACAAGATTTATATGTAATTGAGGTACTATTATTCTTTGAAATATTGTGTTACTAATCTTTCCAAAGAAAAAATGCTCATCTGCATCACCCCATACACAATCACAGGATCTTCAACAAGAGTCACAACTCTTCAAGCCTTGCCAGGGACCACATGGTGGTTTGTGCTTCCTTGTCAAAAGCTCTTGCTATCGTCTGTGATGTACTCAAGCAGCTTGTGCTTACAGGGGGAGTCCACCTTCCAGATCTGAGACCTATAGCTAAACACCCAGAGTTTCCCAGATGCTCTGCCCCAATCACACTAACCCTGCCTTGGAGTCCCTGCTGAACCCCACTTCCAGCCTTCCAGACACAAGTAACTGGCTTCTTGCAGCACAGTCACAATGGCCACTGCTGCCAACATTGACTTCCAAATGTAAAAAATACCAATAATGTGTAAGTCATGCTTTAGCAAACCTTCCAGTCATAGCTCCTTTCCCCAAACCAATCAGTGTTATGTTAAGTGAAATAAGCCAGCCACAAAAAGTCAAATACCATATGGTGATATGTTGTATTTAAAGTAATAACTTTATAGGAACAACAACAACAACAAAAACCACTCATCACCAAAAAAGGCTGATAGAGTGACTCAAAGTGTAGGCTTTGAGCTCAAACATCAGTACTGCAACAAAAACAAAAACATTTATCTTATTTTATATCTTAATTTCATTTCATTCTTATTTTTAGATTTCTATTTAGAACTTGACTTTCATACATCTTTAATAATGGGGATAGGCTTATAATTCCTCTGGGAACATGAGGCCATCTTTGTTGAAATTTTCATATTGAAATTAGAATCTCCCTCAAAATTTTAGCTGTCCAATTGATCTTCATTTACACAGATTTAAGGGTCATCCAAGTCCATTTTATAATTCACCTTTACCTCATAAAGGTGAATATTTCTTAATTTGTATTAGATTTTACCTTTATTCTTCACTTGAAAGATACATCACAACAAACAAATCATTGTTCCATATTTATGCTCTTGCCACATGTGCTGCAGTGATTATTCAATTTACGTTATCTGGATTTTTCCACATCTTTACAAATTTAAGTATTTTATAGTTTGTTGTACACTATACTTTTCACTGTATTATTTCTCTATTCAAAGTATTCATTTCTATCCATATAATTATATTTTGTGTTGTAATACTGTCATACACAGTTTGGCTGTTTTTTTCAAGTTAAATCCTCTATGTGTGTAAATATTTCATACCATAATTTAGGTTTATCCTGGATCTGGAAATATGCAGTTATTTTTGTTGCCTTTCTTATTGCTGGTTCAAAGTCTTCCTAAAAATTTTGCATTTTCTTAGAAAATGTCATGTACTCCCTAAGAGTCAGATTTGGCCCGTGTGACTGTTACTTTTTCCACCTTTTTTTATTGCTGTGCTGGGAGGGGGTGCATTGTAGCATTTACAAAGGTTCTTACAATGTATCAACTATATCATACATTAATTCACCCTTTCATTTCTCTCCTTCATCCCCTCTCCCCTGATTCCTGGAACAGTTTGATCCTCCAGTGAATCCTAGTAGACCTTTAAAGAAGAACCGATACCAACAGTCCTTAAACTTTTCCATGAAATAGAAAGGAAAGGAACACTGCATTACTCATTTTATGAATCCAGTATTCCACTTATCCCAAAACTGGACAAGGAAACATTCAAAACGAGAACTACAAGCCAATCTTCTTAATTAACATTAATGCAAAAATCCTCAACAAAATAATAGCAAACCAAATCCAACAACATATCAGAAAGATCATACACCATGACCAACTTGGCTTCATCCCATTCATGCAAGAATGGCTCAACTTATGCAAACCATTAAATGTAATACAGCACATTAGGAGAAGCAAAGAAAAAATCCACCTGGTCATCTTCATAGATGCAGAAAAAGGCTTTTATAAGATTTAACATCACTTTGTAATAAAAGCTCTGATGCAAATAGGAATGAAAGGAATTTACCTGAACATAAAAAAGGCTATATATGACAAATTTATAGCCAACATCGTACTTAATGGGGAAAAACTGAAACCATTTCCCCTAAAGTCAGGAACAAAACAAGGGTGACCATTCTCCCAACTCCTATTCAACATAGACTTGGAATTCCTATTCAGAGCAATAAGGCAGGAAGAAAAAAATAAAAGGAATACAAAAAGGTAAAGAGGTAGTCAAACTATACCCTATTCACAGATGACATGATTGTATACCTAAAAGATTCCAAAAAAACTCCACCAAAACTCCTATACACCATAAACAGTTTCAGCAAAGTAGCAGGATACAAAATCAACTTACAAAAATCAGTAACCTTTCTGAACACCAACATTGAACAGATGAGAAAAAATATAGGAAAACAATTCCATTTCCAATAGTCTCAAAAAAGATCAAATACCTAGAAATAAACTTAACAAAGGATGTGAATGACCTCTACAAGAAAAACTACAAATCATTGAAAAAAGAGATTGAAGAAGATTACAGAAGTTGGAAAGATCTCCCATACTCATGGATTGACAGAATCAACATAGTAAAAATGGCTACCTACAAAAAAGCAATCTACATATTTAACACAATTTCCATCAAAATCCCAATGGCATTCATCACAGATATTGAAAAATCTACCCAAAAGTTCATTTGGAAACATAAAGGACCTCAAATAGCCAAGGCAATACTGAGCAAAAAGAGCAACACTGTCGGTACTACAAAACCCAACCTCGAACTATACTACAGACCCATAGCAATAAAAAGAGCATGGTATTGGCACAAAAACACATATGAAGACCAATGGAGCAGAATAGGAGACTTGAATATGAGTTTATGCAACTAAGCCCACCTAATTTTTGACAAAGGTGCCAAAAACAGACAATGGAGAAAAGACAGCTTCTTCAACAAATGTTGCTGGGAAACCTGGATATCTCCCTACAGAAAACTGAAATTTGTTCCATATTTGTAACCTTGTGTAAGTATCATCTCAAAGTATATTAAGTACATTCACATCAGACCTGAAACCTTGAAGCTAGTACAGGAAAGAGTAGGGAATATACTAGATGCAATAGGCATAGACAAGAACTTCCTCAGTAAAACTCAGGCTGCTCAGCAACTAAGAGAAAAGATTGACAACTGGGACTACATGAAATTAAAAAGCTTAAGCACAACAAAAGAAATTGTCTCTATATTGAAGAGACCACCCATACAGTGGTAGAAAATATTTGCTAGCTATAAATTAGCCAAGGGACTGATAACTAGAATATACAGGGAACACAAAAAACTAAACTCCCAATAAATCAATAACCCAATAAAGACATGGGAAACTGAACTGAACAGAACTTTTTCAAAGGAAGATTCTCAAATGACTGAAAAAATGTTTACCATCCCTGGAAATAAAGGAAATGCAAATCCAATCCACATAAGATTCCACTTTATTCCTGTTAGAATGGCTACCATCAAGAACACCAACCGCAACAAATGTTGGTGAGGATGTGGGGAAAAACAAACCCACATGCTCTGCTTGTTGGAATATAAACTAGTACAACCACTGAAGAAAACAATATGGAGACTCCTTATAAAACTAAAATATATCTGCCATATGACCCAGCAATACCACTTGTAGAGATATACCTGAAAGAATTTGAGTCAGGTTACAACAATAGCACCTGCACACCAATATTTATTGCAGCATTATTCACAATAGTTAAGTTGTGGAAACAGCCAATAAGCCACACTATTGATGAATTGATCAAGAAAATGTGGTATTTATACAAAATGGAATTTTTCTCAGCCACAAAGAAGAATTAAATTTTATCATTCTCAGGAAAATGGATGGAAATGGAGAACATCACCTTAACTGAAGTTAGTCAGGCTCAGAAGGACAAAAGCCACATTTTCTCCCTCATTTGAGGATTATAGCTCTACAACAAATCCAGCAATATTATGGGACAGAGGTAACACTAAGGGGAGGGTGCACATGCGAGGAATAGGACAAGGGAAGGAAACCAAAAACTTGAATGTGATTTATGTGCTTACTGTACAGGAATGAATGTAGAAATCTTAAACTACTGGGGGCCGCCATGGGTAGTGGACTAGGGAGAAGTGAAGTGGACTGGTGGAGATGAACCAAATGGGGATATAAGACAGATATTCATGGAAACAACACAAGGAAACTCCCTGTGTAGCTATCTTTATCTCAAACTAGCAAAATGCCAAGTTCCTCTTTTTATCTTTTATGTTTCTTCTTCCATAACATCAGAAAACAGGACTGTGGAACAGGTTCTGCAGGGGGACGGGTGTGGCAGGGGGAAGGATGAGGTGGCAGGGTAAGGAGTAGGAGGGTAAATATAGTGAAAATAATATATCCACATGTCTGTAAGTGCAAAAATGATAACTGTTACATTTTCTATGTAATCCATTTTTTTCTATTCACTACTTCCATGAGATTTTAAATTTATCCTTGACTTTAAAGTCCTAGTTAATTATACCTATTTATTGGGATCATTTTTGTCATTCTGATATTTGGTGAGGTAATTTTTGTGTCTTCTGGAATTTCTTCTTTTCTTCCTTTATTATTATTCTATTATACCATGTAGTAATCTTTTATGTCTCCCAGAACTTTTTAGTGTATTTGTAGTTGTATATTAATTAGGAATCTTTGACATACATTTCTCACTCTGTTTTTAATACTCTAAGTTATTATATTAAAACCCTCTACTCACCATATTATTTGAATTATAGTATCTGAATGACTTTTTGGTTTTCATTTTCCTTTTTTTCTTAATGTCATTTTTGTTTGTTGGTTTGTTTTTTCCTTAAATTTATATGAATCACCTAATCTTCATATCCTTGGCTATGCCTATTTTGGCAGTAGGAACATGTGGCCATAATGGCTGCCTTTTTTGTTGTGAAGTCAGAAACTCACAATTCTATTGTCAGAGTAATTTTCATGCATGATCAATAAGAACCAACTTAATACAGTCTGATAGTATTTCATTTCTAAAATTTCTTTTTAATCTGTACTGGATTTTTCATGGAATTGTAAAATTTTCCATGATATTGAAAGTTTCTGTAGATGGTATATAGGTTTGGCACTTTTCCTTTAAAATTATTCTGTTAACTGACAAGGTAATTCTTTAAGTCATGTATTCTGAAATAACTTAATTCTTTTTTCCTTATCATGCTAATGATTTTTCCATAGTCTCTCATACAAACAAGCATTTCTATTATTTTTCCTTTCAAATTATAAATTACTTACCATTATATCCACAGTATGTACATATGCATATATATATATATATTAGATAGCATGAAGTAACCAACTAAATTCTAAATGAAAAAGAGGGAAGGAGAAAGAGGAGTAAATTGAATGTAATGGAATTTTTCTCAAAGCACACAGTAGACATATATACAAATAGTACAGCAAAATCCCTTTGAACAATTAATATGTGATAAAAATATTTTACAATCAAGTGAAAATTATATTAGCAAAGAGAATGTTAAGAAATACTGAATTTCAAAAAGAAATAATGGAAAGAATGGTAC
Source organism: Castor canadensis (assembly GCF_047511655.1). Taxonomy (NCBI): domain Eukaryota; kingdom Metazoa; phylum Chordata; class Mammalia; order Rodentia; family Castoridae; genus Castor; species Castor canadensis. The sequence continues at coordinate 72,899,532 of NC_133405.1, read as the reverse complement.
TTTTGAGCACCACCTGGGGAAGTAGGGACAATTATCACTGCATTCTAGAAAAGAAGGAAGAAAATCAGTTGCTCTAAAGGAACAAACTGCCACGTTTTAATAAATACTAATGAAAGATGGCAATACTGAGGTATACTCACATTTTCGAAGGAAGTATTTCATTAAAATCAAATGAAAATAACCAGGATGACAATGAATTGTGTTGAAGTATCTAACATCACAGTGACAAAGAAAATCAAGGTGGCCATAAATTGCTTATGCCAGGGATCGCCAATTTATATTAGCAATGTTTGACACGATGAGAGATGTAAATTTTAAAAAGTAACTTCTTTTTTAAATACACTAAACTCTTTAGGAAAAATTATGTTGAGATTAAATGAACAAAAAAATTTCGAGTTGGAAAAATTACATTAAGTATGTACTTGAGATAAAAATGAAAAATTGACCATGAAATTTCAGTCACATAAATTTATACCACAACATATTCAAAATACCCAAAAATAAAGATGTCAAAACCTAAAAAAAAAATGAAAAAAACAGAATGTGGGAGGATCCAAGATGGCAACTATGGCACAAAAGCAGACAGTGTGAGCTCCATGAATCAAAAACCTTGCTGGGATGCTGGAGCCACCCTTGGCAGAAATAAAGTGCCTAGGAGAATCAAAACTTCAACAACCTGAACTGCTAGCTGGTAGAAAGCTTCTCCATGCCATGTTACACTGAGAAAACTGGAGGGCTGCCACCACCAGACACCAACTCCAAACTTGTTTGGAAGACATTCAGCAGACCAAACAGGTGAGCCCCAAGCATCACACCATATTCCCCCAGCCACCCCTGGGATAAAACTGCATAGCCCCATGGGTAGACTGATAACACCCTCCAGGAAAAAAATAAATAAATAAACTGAATGAGAATTCCAAGATGGTGGCTAGAGGGAGGAAGCAGAAAGCGAGCCTCCTATAGTGAAATCTTGGAGAGACACAGGAGACACATATTGCAGGCATAATCACTATGAAAAGGCATAACTTTGACCCCTCCACACCTCTTGCTGGCACAGAGAATCTCCACTTCACGTTAAACGGAGAAACAAGGAGGGCCCCCGGGCCACCAGTCGCCAGCGCCCAGACAACTTGGGAAGACACGGACCAGGTGAGCTTCATGGTACTGCGGTACTCCCACAGACAAGCCTGGGCCACAGCAGCATAGCCCCCTGGACAGACTGACCTCCACCCCAGGAAAAAATAGAAACTGAGTAATAAGCAATAAGAACAATAAAGACACGCTGGAAAGAGGGTAGGGCGCACTGAGTGCAGAGGATTGGGGGAAGGGAATCCTTCCTGGGACTGTAAATAAACAAGCCGGGTGGGCCAGAGAGCCTCTGGCAGGAGCGGGGGCATGCGCCCAGCAACCAGGAGTGGGGAAGCTTGTGAGAGTGGCGGAGGGAAGAAAACTCCACAGGAGAGGAGGGAAGACCCACTTCCCATGTGAGCTGTAAACAAACATGGCAACTGGCAGGAGCAGCAGTACCGCCCAGTAATCAGGAGCAGGAAAGCTTGTGAAAGTGGAGGTGGGAGGAAAACTGCACAGGAGAGGGGGAAAGACCCACCTCCCACATGAACTGTAAATAAACACACAGGCCTGACAACGCAGGTGCAGTGTCACCTTTCCCAGTGCTTGGAAAGGGGAAAGCTTGTAGCAGAGGCTAACGCACAGGAGAAATCTGAGCAACAAAGCCTGCGGATCCAGGTGAGTGCTAAGCTCACCCCAGAGATCTGCATAAATAACGCCTCCAGCAACAGCAAGCTGACAGCAACGGGCAGGCAAGCCACAGTTGCAGAAACCATTCTCAGAACTGTCTGCAGACTCTTTTTTTTTTCTTTGTCTCCCTACCTTTGATGAGAGAACAACTGAATTACACCTGCAAGCTGAAAAACTTACTGAAACTGTATTGCATTTGAACTTGGGACACTTGGTCGTGTTATTTTTGTACGTGTGTGTGTAGTTTTGTTCTTCTTTATGCATCCCCTTTGATGAGACAACTACAGAACACCATCTGAGGCACCATCTCCAGGATTGGAGACTGTGACTTCACTGCATTTGAACTTGGAGGTTTTTTGGCTTTTTGGTTTTTTTTTAATTTTCTATTTTTTTATTTTATTTTAATACATTTTTATAAATAGATTTTTCTTTCATTTACTTATTTTTTATTTTTATTCTTATCCTTTTTTTTATTTTTGATTTTCAATCCTCTCTCTGTCTCTCTAATGTCTGTTCAGCCTACTGTCGATTAGTACACTAAAGCTCCCTGTTTATACCTTTGAAACCTTCCTGTCTGATACCTTGTTCTGTTTTCTCCCTCCAGTCTGTGCATTTGTTTTTCCCATTTCTTTAACTTCTTGCTTTAAATCTTAGCTCACCCTTCCATTCTAAATATCACCATTGTTATTATTACAAGCTAGAAAACACTTAATTGCACACAGTACAGGGACAGTAACAACACCAAAGACAATGACAGGAAGACAGAAAAAACAGGGAAACCAGTTTCCCCACAGCAAAAAATTAACACAGGAACCAGAGGGGAATGAAGAAAACAGGTACTCAGATCCAACAAAATGAAGATAAACTATGCCAAAGGACCCAATGAAGCCCACAAGAATAATTTAAAAGAAGACATACTACAAGTACTCAAGGAGAATTTTATAGAGATGATACTGGATAGTGTCAACCAAAATGTACAGGAAACACTCAAGAAATTCCAAGACAACAAAAATAGAGAATTTGAAAAAACAAAAGAAGAAATAAAGGAAACCATAGAAGCACTGTATAAACACCAAAGTGAAAGAGAGAACACAATGAATAAACAGATAAATGAACTCAGGACAAAAATAGACAACATTAAAGAGGAAAACAGCCAGGATATGGAAAACCTCAGAAAAAAGAATGAAAAAGAACTGCAAAACAAAACGGAAGGCCAATACAGCAGAATAGAATAAACAGAAGACAGAATCTCAGAACTTGAAGATGAAATGGTAATTAAAGAAAAAACCAAAGAACTATTAATTAAACTACTCAAGACCACTGAAAAGAAAATGCAAGAACTCACTGACTCCATGAAAAGACCAAACTTGAGAATCATGGGCATCGAAGAAGGAGAAAAGGTGCAAGCGAAGGGAATGCGTAATATATTTAACAAAATAATAAAGGAAAATTTCCCAAATCTAAACAAAGATATTCCCATACAGATGCAAGAGGCCTCCAGGACACCAAACAGGCCAGATCAAAATAAAACTAGCACATGACATATCATCATTAAAACAACAAGTTCAGAAACTAAGGAAAGAATTTTTTAGGCTGTAAGAGAGAAAAAACAAGTAACATACAAAGGTAAACCCATCAAAATTACAGAAGACTTCTCAAAAGAAACATTAAAAGCAAGAAGAGCATTGGGTGAGATCTTCCGGGCACTGAATGAAAATAACATCAACCCCAGGATACTCTACTCAGCAAAACTATCATTCAAAATAGATGGAGCAATAAAAGTCTTCCATGATAAGCAGAAACTAAAACAATATGTGACCACAAAGCCACAACTACAAAGGATTCTTCAAGGGATTCTGCACACAGAAAGTGAAATCCAACTCAACCATGAAAAGACAGGCAACACCAAACCACAGGAAAAGAAAAAGCAAGATAGTAGAGAGTAACCTCAACTTAGACACACACAATCAAACCTTCAAACAACTAAGACAACTAAATGACAGGAATCACCACATACCTATCAGTACTAACGCTTAATGTTAACGGACTTAATTCACCCATCAAAAGGCATTGCTAATAAAATGGATTAAAAAGGAAGATCCAACAATTTGTTCCTTACAGGAGACCCACCTCACCGACAGAAATCAGCATAGGCTAAGGATGAAAGGCTGGAAGAAGATTTACCAAGACAATGGCCCCTGAAAACAGGCAGGAGTAGCAATACTTATCTCTGACAAAGTAGACTTCAAACCTATATTGATCAAATGAGATAAAGAAGGACATTCCATACTAATAAAAGGGGAAATAGACCAAAAGGAAATAATAATTATCAACCTGTATGCACCCAATGTCAACACACCCAATTTCATCAAACATACCCTGAAAGACCTAAAAGCATATATAAACGCCAACACAGTGGTTGTGGGAGACTTTAACACCCCATTATCAACAATACATAGGTCATCCAAACAAAAAATCAATAAAGAAATCCAAGATCTAAAATATGCAATAGAACAAATGGACCTAGTAGATGTCTACAGAACATTTCATCCAACTTCTACACAATATACATTCTTCTCAGCAGCCCATGGAACCTTCTCCAAAATAGATCATATCCTAGGGCACAAAGCAAGTCTCAGCAAATACAAGAAAGTAAAAGTAGAACTCAACAACAAAAGTAAAGACAAAAAAATGCAAACAGCTGGAAACTAAATAACTCATTACTTAAAGAAGAATGGATCATCGATGAAATAAAAGAAGAAATTAAAAAGTTCCTGGAAGTCAATGAAAATGAAAACACAACCTACCAGAACCTATGGGACAGAGCTAAGGCAGTCCTGAGAGGAAAGTTTATAGCCATGAGTGCATATATTAAAAAGACTGAAAGATCTCAAATCAATGACCTAATGATACATCTCAAACTCCTAGAAAAACAAGAACAAGCAAATCCCAAAACAAATAGAAGGAGAGAAATAATAAAGAGCTGAAATGAATGAAATAGAAACCAAATAAACCATACAAAGAATTAATGAAACAAAAAGTTGGTTCTTTGAAAAAATAAACAAGATCGATAGACCCCTGCAAACCTGAGTAAAATGAGGAGAGAAAAAACCCAAATTAGTAGAATTAGGAATGCAAAAGGGGAGATAACAACAAACACCATGGAAGTCCAGGAAATCATCAGAGACCACTTTGTGAACCTATATTCAAATAAATTTGAAATCTAAAAGAAAAGGACAGATTTCTAGATACATATGATCATCCAAAACTGAACCAAGAGGAAATTAATCACATGAATAGATCTATAACACAAAATGAAATTGAAGCAGCAATCAAGAGTCTCCCCAAAAAGAAAAGTCCAGGACCTGATGGATTCTCTGCTGAATTCTAACAGACCTTTAAAAAAGAACTGTTACCAACCCTCCTTAAACTGTTCCATGAAATAGAAAGGGAAGGAAAACTGCCAAACACATTTTATGAAGCCAGTATTACACTTATCCCCAAACCAGGCAAAGACACCTCCAAAAAGGAGAACTATAGGCCAATCTCCTTAATGAACATTGACGAAAAAATCCTCAACAAAATAATGGCATACCGAATTCAACAACACATCAAAAAGATTATTCACCACGACCAAGTAGGCTTCATCCCAGGGATGCAGGGGTCGTTCAACATATGAAAATCAATAAACGTAATAAACCACATTAACAGAAGCAAAGACAAAAACCACTTGATGATCTCAATAGATGCAGAAAAAGCCTTTGATAAGATCCAACACCATTTCATGATAAAACCTCCAAGAAAACTAGGACTAGAAGGAAAGTACCTCAACATTATAAAAGCTATATATGACAAACCTACAGCCAGCATTATACTTAATGGAGAAAAACTGAAACCATTCCCTCTAAAATCAGGAACCAGACAAGGATGCCCACTATCTCCACTCCTATTCAACATATTACCGGAATTCCTAGCCAGAGCAATTAGGCAAGAAGAAGGAATAAAAGAATATAAATAGGTAAAGAAACTGTCAAAATATCCCTATTTGCAGATTACATGATCCTATAATTAAAGACCCAAAAAACTCTACTCAGAAGCTTCTAGACATCATCAATAGCTATAACAAGGTAGAAGGATATAAAATCAACATAGAAAAATCATTAGCATTTCTATACACTAATAATGAGCAAACTAAAAAAGAATACATGAAAATAATTCCATTTACAATAGCCTCAAAAAAAATCAAATACCTAGGTGTAAACCTAACAAAAGATGTGAAAGACCTGTACAAGGAAAACTATACACTTCTGAAGAAAGAGATTGAGGAAGACTATAGAAAGTGGAGAGATCTACCCTGCTCATGGATTGGTAGAATCAACATAGTAAAAATGTCGATACTCCCTAAAGTAATCTACGTGTTTAAGGCAGTTCCCATCAAAATTCCAATGACATTCATTAAAGAGATCGAAAAATCTACTGTTAAATTTATATGCGAACACAGGAAGCCACGAATAGCCAAGGCAATACTCAGTCAAAAGAACAATGCAGGAGGTATCACAATACCTGACTTCAAACTATATTACAAAGCAGTCGCAATAAAAACAGCATGGTACTGGCACAAAAACAGACATGAAGACCAGTGGAACAGAACAGAGGATCCAGATATGAAGCCACAAAACTATAATCAATTTGCCTTTGACAGAGGAGCTAAAAATATACAATGGAGAAATAGCAGCCTCTTCAACAACAACTGCTGGGAAAACTGGTTAGCAGTCTGCAAAAAACTGAAAGTAGATCCATGTATATCACCCTATACCAAGATTAACTCAAAATGGATCAAGGATCTTAATATCAGACCACAAACTCTAAAGTTGATACAGGAAAGAGCAGGAAATACTCTGGAGTTAGTAGGTACAGGTAAGAAGTTTCTCAACAAAACCCCAGCACCACAGCAACTAAGAGATAGCATAGATAAATGGAACCTCATAAAACTAAAAAGCTTCTGTTCATCGATAGAAATGGTCTCTAAACTGAAGAGAACACCCACAGTGTGGGAGAAAATATTTGCCAACTATACATCAGACAAAGGACTGATAACCAGAATATATAGGGAACTTAAAAAACTAAATTCTCCCAAAACTAATGAACCAATAAAGAAATGGGCAAGTGAACTAAACAGAACTTTCTCAAAAGAAGAAATTCAAATGGCCAAAAAACAAATGAAAAAATGCTCACCATCTCTAGCAATAAAGGAAATGAAAGATAAAACCATAAGATTCCACCTCACCCCTGTTAGAATAGCCATCAATAGCAACACCACTAAGAATAGGTGTTGGCAAGGATGCGCAGAAAAAGGAACCCTCTTACACTGTTGGTGGGAATGTGAACTAGTACAACCACTCTGGAAAAAAATTTGGAGGCTACTTAAAAAGCTAAACATTGATCTACCATTTGATCCAGCAATACCACTCTTGGGGATATACCCAAAAGACTGTGACACAGGTTACTCCAGAGGCACCGGCACACCCATGTCTATTGCAGCACTATTCACAATAGCCAAGTTATGGAAACAGCCAAGATGCCCCACCACTGACGAATGGATTAAGAAAATGTGGTATCTATACACAATGGAATTTTATGCAGCCATGAAGAACGAAATGTTATCATTCGCTGGTAAATGGATGGAATTGGAGAACATCATCCTGAGTGAGGTTAGCCTGGCCCAAAAGACCAAAAATCGTATGTTCTCCCTCATATGTGGAAATTAGATCAAGGGCAAACACAACAAGGAGATTGGACTTTGAGCACATGATAAAAGCGAGAGCACACAAGGGAGGGGTGAGGATAGGTAAGACACCTAAAAAACTAGCTAGCATTTGTTGCCCTTAATGCAGAGAAACTAAAGCAGATACCTTAAAAGCAACTGAGGCCAATAGGAAAAGGGGACCAGGAACTAGAGAAAAGGTTAGATCAAAAAGAATTAACCTAGAAGGTAACACACACACAGGAAATCAGTGTGTGTCAATGCCCTGTATAGCTATCCTTATCTCAACCAGCAAAAACCCTTGTTCCTTCCTATTATGGCTTATACTCTCTCTACAACAAAATTAGAAATAAGGGCAAAATATTTTCTGCTGGGTATTGAGGGGGTGGGGGGAGAGGGAAGGGGCAGAGTGGGTGGTAAGGGAGGGTGTGGGGTCAGGGGGGAGAAATGACCCAAGCCTTGTATGCACATATGAATAATAAAATTTAGTAAATAAATAAATAAATAAACTGAATAAACAATGAACTGGGAACTGGCAGACAGCAGGGAGGAGAGAAAGCTGAAAGTGCACCTGAGACGGAGGAAGGAGCAAGGAGCTGATCTCCATTTGTGTTTTCATTTTAAAAAGGCTGGAAATATGGGAGGGCTGACAGCAGGCAGATGATAAGCCACTGCCTGAAATAGGGCAGGTAGCAGTGCACAAAGCTCATCTCCTGAGCCAGTACGCAACATCCAAAGTCAAACTGCTCTTCAAAATTGAAAAACAAACACCAAACCATCACAACACACTGACAGCAGGGGGCCAGCTGATGAATCACTGACCTTGTCCCAGAGAAAGGGGGCAAGGTAATGAAACAAGCCCCTAGTAAAAAAGCATAGCAAAAACCCAACTCCAAAGCAGGAGAAGTGTTGGATTACAGAGCAGATCTCCAGAATCTGAGGATAACATACAAACTTAAACTGCCACACCTCAGTGAGGGAGGAGTTGACCAAGCAGCTGCCACTGAAAGACATAAGAAAAAAAAAACACTACCCACTCCCCTGGCAAGAGTATGACAGAGCTTCGGCTTAAAATCAAACACCATGACTGGATGCTGGAGGAGTAATACGAGAACTTAAACTAACACTGAAATTCTATTGTTCCTCAACCTGGAATTTTTGTTTGTTTGTTAGTTTGTTTTGTTTCTTGTTTGTTTGTGTTTATTTGTTCATCTTTCCCCATTGATTTCTTAAGGGTTTTTTGGCTTTGTTTGTTTTATTGTTGTTGTTATTTTTACTGTTGTGAATTAGTTAGTACTAAATAACACCCAGATCAGGGACAGAAATAGCACACACACACTTGGCTACAAACTCAATACAGACACAAAACAAAATTAAACCAAGGGAAGTAAAACAGGTGACTGAAACCACCAACTAGCCCATCAAGAACATAGATGGAAAGTACCAAAGGAGCAAAGGGACGACAAAAAAGGGATGGAAAACATTCTCCCCCAAAAATTTAATACAGGATTCCAAGGGAAATGAAAAAAATAGATACACAGTTCTGGACTCCAACAAAACAAAGATAAAGACACCAAAGAACCCACCAATGCCCACAAGAACACTCATGAATTAGAAATTCTGCAAGTAATCACTGAGAATTTCATGGAGACATTACTAGACATGGGTAACCAAAATGTGCAAGAGGCACTCAAGAAATTTCAAGAAAACAAAAATAAAGAATTCGAGAAGAGTCAAAAGCAGATACATGAACTCATAGGAGCGCTAAGTAAATAACACAGTGAAATAGAGAACACTATAAATAGGAGATAAATGAATTAAAGAAAAAACTAGATAATATTAAAGAGGAAGTGACCCATGATATGGAAAACCTCAGAAAAAAGAAGGAAACAGAAACACAAAATAGAATGGAAGGCCACTACAACAGACTACAATAAGCAGAAGACAGAATCTCAGAACTTAAAGATAATATGGAAATAAAAGGAAAACTGAAGAACTATTAGTCAAACAACTCAAGACCTGTGAATGGAATATGCAAGAACACACCAACTCTATTAAAGACCAAACCTGAGAATCATGGGCATTGAAGAAGGAGAAGAGGGGCAAGCAAAAGGGATTCATAATATATTCAACAAAATAATAAGATAAAATTTCCCAAATTTAGAGAAAACTATGCCCATTCAGGTACAGGAAGCCTCCAGGACACCAAACTGACTTGACCAAAATAGAACTATCCCACAACATATTGTCATTAAAACAACAAGCACAGAGAATAGAGAAAAAGTATTGAAGGCTGCAAGAGAGAGAAACAAAATGACATACAAAGGTAAACCCACCAAAATCACAGCAAATTTCTCAACGGAAACCCTAAAAGCAAGAAGGGAATGGAGTGAGGTATTCCAGGCACTGAATGAAAATAAATTCAAACCTAAAATACTCTACCCAGCAAAACTATAATTCAAAATAGATGGAGCAATAAAAGTCTTCCACAATAAGCACAAACTAAAACAATATATGACCACCTACCCATCACTATAAAAGATTCTTCAAGGAATTCTGCACACAGAAAAGGAAAGCAAACAAAACCATGAGAGCACAGGCAGCACCAAACTACAGAAGAAGAAAAGACAAAGATTCAGAGAGTAACACTGATGCAGTTGCACATAATCAAACCCTTAAAAAAGAAAAACAACTGAGTGACAGGAATCACCACATACCTATCAACATTAACACTGAATGTTATCGGATTTAACTGCCCCATCAAAAGACACCATTTGGCAAACTGGATTTAAATGGAAGATCCAACAATCTGTTGTTTACAAGAAACCCATCTCATTGACAGAAAAAACACTGGCTTAGGGTGAAAGGCTGGAAAAGGTTTCCAGGCAATGGCCCCCCAAAACACGCAGGAGTAGCAATACTTACCTCAAAAAAAGTAGACATCAAACTTACATTGATCAAATGAGATAACAAAGGACATTCCATACTAATAAAAGGGGAATTACACCAAAAGGAATAATTATCAACCTATATGTACCCAATGTCAGTGCACACAATTTCATCAAACATACTGTGCAGGACCCATAAGCATATACAGAGTCCAACACAGTGTTAGTGGGAGAAGTTAATACCCCCCATCACCAATAGATAGGTCATCCAAACAAAAAATCAAAAAGAAATTCTATAACTAAATCACACCATAGATCAAATGGACCTAGCTGATGTTTACAGAATATTTCACACAACTCCTGCACAATACACATTTCTTCTCAGCAGCCCACGGAACTTTCTCCAAAACTGATCATATCTTAGGGCACAAAACAAACCTCAACAAATATAAGAAAATAGAAATAATCCCATGCATTCTGTCTGATCACAATGCATTAAAACTAGAACTCAACAAGAAAAACAACAGTAGAAAACATGCAAAAACTGGAAGATGAACAACACATTTCTCAATGATCAATGGGTCATTGATGAAATAAAACAGGAAATTAAAATGTTCCTGGAAGTTAATGAAAATGAAAATACGATGTACCGGAACCTATGGGACACAGCAAAGGCAATCCTAAGGGGAAAGTTTATACCCATGAGTGTAAATATTAAGAGAACAGAACTATCTCAAATCAATGACCTAAGGCTACATCTCAAACTCCTAGAAAAACAAGAGCAAGCAAAACCCAAAAGAAGGAGGAGAGAAATAATAAAAATAAGGGCTGAACTTAATGAAATAGAAACAACAAAAACAAAACATGCAAAGAATAAATGAAACAAAAAGCTGGTTCTTTGAAAAAATAAACATAATTGACAGTCCCCTGGCAAACCTAACTAAAATGAGGAGAGAAAAACACAAATCAGTAAAATCAGAAATGCAATAGAGGAGAATCAACACCATAGAAATCCAGGGAATCATCAGAGACTACTTTGAGAACCTATATTCCAATAGATTTGAAAATCTTGAAGATATGGAGAAATTTCTAGATACTTAGGACCATCCAAAATTGAATCAAGGGGATATTAATCACCTGAATAGATCTATAACACAAAGTAAAATTGTAGCAGTAATAAATAGTCTCCCAAAAAAGAAAACCCCAGGTCCTGATGGAGTCTCAGCTGAATTCTATCAGACCTTTAAAGAAGAACTAATACCAACTCTCCTTCAACTTTTCCATGAAATGGAAAAGGAAGGAACACTGCTTAACTCATTTTATGAAGCCAGTACTACACTCATCCCAAAATCAGACAAAGACACCTACAAAAAGGAGAACTATAGGCCAATCTCCTTAATGAACATCCATGCAAAAATCCTCAATAAAATAATAGCAAACCAAATCCAATGCCATATCAGAAAGATCATTCACCATGATCAAGTTGGCTTCATCCCAGGGATGCAGGGGTGGTTCAACATATAGAAATCTATAAATGTAATATATCACATTAATAGATGAAGAAAAAGCCTTTGGTAAAATCCAAAATCACTTCATGACAAAAGCTCTAAAAAAACTAGGAATAGAAGGAATGTATGTCAACATTGTAAGGCTATATCTGACAAACCTATAGCCAACATCGTAATTAATGGAGAAACCATTAAAAAAATCTGAAACCATTTCCCCTAAAATCAGGAATGAGAGAATGGTGCCAACTATCCCCACTCTTATCAACATAGTGCTGGAATCCCTACCCATAGCAATTAGGCAAGAAGAAGAATTAAAAGGAATGCAAATAGGTAAAGAAACTATCAAAATATCCCTATTTGCAGATGACATGATCCTATATCTTAAAGACCCAAAAAATTCTACCAAAAAACTCCTGGACACCCTAAACAGCTACAGCAAGGTGGCAGGATACAAAATCAACCTACAAAATCATTAGCTTTTCTATACACCAACAACGAACAAATTGAGAAAGAATATATGAAAACAAAGCCTCAAAAAAAATGAAATACCTAGGAGTAAACTTAAGGAAGGATGTGAATGACCTCTATAAGGAGAACTACAAACCCCTGAAGAAAGAGATCAAGGAAGACTACAGAAGGTGAAAAGATCTCCCATACCCATGGATTGGTAGAATCAACATAGTAAAAATGGCTATACTACCAAAAGCAATCTAAATGTTTAATGCAATTCCCATCAAAATCTCAATGACATTCATGACGGACATTGAAAAATCTACCCTAAAGTTCATTTGGAAACACATGCAAATAAAGACTGCAAATAGCTGAGGCAATACTCAGCAAAAAGAGCAATGCTGGAGTTATCACAATACCCATATTCAAACTATATTACAAAGAAATAGCAATAAAAACAGCATGGTACTGGCACAAAAACAAACATGAAGACCAGTGGAACAGAATAGAGGACCCAGATATGAATCTACACAGCTATGCCCACCTTATTTTTGGCAATGGTGCCAAAAGTATACGATGGAGAAAAGACAGCCTCTTCAACAAATGTTGCTGGGAAAAGTGGTTATCTGTCTGCAAAAAACTGAAACTAGATCCATGTTTTTCACTTTGTACTAGCATCAACTCAAAATGGATCAAGGACCTTAACAACAGACCCAAAACTCTGAAGTTAGTACAGAAAAGAGCAGGGCCCTGAAATTAATAGTTATAGGCAAGGACTTCCTTAATAGAACCACAGCAACTCTGCAACTAAGAGAAAGGATGGACAAATCGGACTATATAAAATCAAAAAGTTTCTGCTCATCAAAAGAAATGATCTCTAAACTGAAGAGAACACCCACAGAGTGGGAGAAAATATTTGCCAGCTACACATCAGACAAAGAACTGATAAACAGAATATATAGGGAACTTAAAAAACTAAATTCTCCTAAAACTAATGAACCAATAAAGAAATGGGCAAGTGAACTTAACGGAACTTTCTTAAAAGAAGAAATTCAAATGGCCAAAAAACACATGAAAAAATTCTTACCATCTCTAGCCATTAAGGAAATGCAAATCAAAACCACACTAAGATTCCACCTCACCCCTGTTAGAATAGCCATCATAAAAATACCACCAACAACAGGTGTTGGCAAGGATGTGGGGGAAAAGGAACCCTTGTATAGTGTTGGTGGGAGTGTAAGCTTGTGCAATCTTAAAAATGTAAACATAGATCTGCAATATGATTCAGCAATCCCACTCCTGGGGATATACCCAAAGAAATGCAACTCAGGTTATTTCAGAGGCACCTGCACACCCATGTTTATTGCAGCACTATTTACAATATCCAACTTATGGAAACAGCCACGATGCCCCTCTACAGATAAATAGATTAAGAAAATGTGGTATTTATACACAGTGGAATTTTACTCAGCCATGAAGAAGAATGAAGTCTTATCATTCACAAGTAAATGGATGGATCCTGAGCGAGGTTAGCCAGGCTCTGAAGACCAAAAATTGTACGTTCTCCCTCATATGCAGACTTTAGATCTAGGGCAAAAGCAGTAATGCTGTTGGACTTGGTTCACACGCTAAGGGGAGAGCACATATGGGAGGAATGGGATAGGCAGGAAACCCAAAACTTGAAAATGTTTGATTTCCCCTCTGCAGAGGAAACAATACAGTAACCTTAAAGTTACAGATGTCAATATGGGAAAGTGACCAGGAAGTAGTGAAGAGGTCAGGTAGAGATGAATCATTTCAGGTAGTGATACACTTGTGCATGGAAGCAATGCTGGGAATCTGTCTGTATTGCTATCCTTATCTCAATTATCAAAATCACTATGTCTTTCTTATTATTGCTTGTCTTCTCTTCAACAAAATTGGAGAAAAGGAAGAACAGTCTCTGCCTAGAAGAGAGGAGGTGGGGTAGAGGGAAGGGGAGGGGGCAGCATGGAGAGTGACCCAAACAATTTATGCACCTTTGAATAAATGAATAAAGAAATAAACTTAAAGAAAGAAAAAAGGAAACAGAATGTGGATTTGATGGGCTAGTAGAAGGAAAATTTAGGTTGTTTAATGGGTATAAAGTTTCAGTTTTGTAAGATGTAATAATTCCAGTGATCTGTTGCATATTATATATATTTATATTATATTAGTATATTAAGAAGCATATATGTATTTATGTGTGAATTTAACTTGTAGATCTATCTTCCACATATGAGGAAAAACATGCAATCATTGACTTTTTGAGCCTGGCTTACTTTGCTTAACATGAAGTTCTCCAGTTCCACCAATTTACCTGCAAACAACATAATTTCATGCTTGGTTATTGCTGAACAAAATTCCATTGTGTACATATACCTTTTCTTAATCCATTCATCAGTCATGGAGCATCTGGGCTGCTTCCAAACCTTGGAAATTATAAATAGTGCTGCAAAAAACATGTGTGCACAAGTGGCTCTATCATATCCTATATCACATTCCATAGGAAGTATGCTTAGAAGTGGTATCACTGGATTATTTAGTAGTCTAATTTTAGCTTTCCAAGGAGCCTCCATACTGATTTCCATACCAGTTGCACTAATTTGCACTGACACCAACAGTGTAGAATTTCTTTTTTCCCCAGATCCTTACCAGCATTTGTTGTTCCTGTTCTTGATGATCCCATTTTGACTGGGATGAGGTGGAATCTCAATGTAGTTTTGATTTGCATTTACATTATGTCCAAAGATGTTGGGCATTTCTTCCTATGTTTATTGGCCATTTGTATGTCTTTTGAGAGTCATGTGTTCAGTTCATTTGCCCATTTATTCAGTGGGTTTTGATTCTTTGATAAGTTAGTTTTTTTGTTTGTTTGTTTTATTTTAATATATTTTTATTATTGTTGTACTGGGCTTACCTTGTGACATTTACAAAAGTTCTTGCAATATACTATAGTCAACAGGTTTCATTTTTCCAATTACAAACATGCATACATAATATTTCCACAACATCCACCCTCCTATACCCTTTTTTTTAAGCTCACTGTATATTCTGGTTATTAATCCCATGTCAGATGTACAGCTGGCAAAGATTTTCTCCAATTGTGTAGGCTGTCTCTTCAGCTTGCTGTACGGAGGCCTTTTAGTTTCATGCAGTACCATTTCCACAACCTTTTTCTTAATTTCTGAGCTATTGGAGTTCCATTCATAAAGTTAGTACTTATGCCTGTGTCCACTGTTTTCCCTGTTTATACCTGGATTAATTTTACTGTTACAAATCTTACATTAAATTCTTTAATTCACTTTGAATTGAAGATAGTACAAGGTGAGAGACTGATATCTAGTTTCAGAAATTCAGTTTTCCCAGCACCATTTGTGGAAGAGGCTACCTTTTCTCCAATGCATACTTTGGGCATCTTTATTGAAAATCAAAGGAACATAGTTGTGTGAGTTTGTGTCAGTGTCTTCTATTGTATTCCATTGTTCTTCATGTCTGTGTTTTGTGCCAGTGACATGATTTTTTTTTATTACTGTTGTTCTGTAGTATAGTTTGAAGACAAGTATTATGATACTTCCAGTTTCACTATTTTGGCTCAGGATTGCTTTGGCCATTCAAGGTATTTTATGCTTGCAAATGAACTTTAAGAATGACGTTTCTATATCAATGAAGAATGTAGTTGGAATATGGGAGTACTTGGGTTTGAACACTGGGTCTATACCCTGAGATGTTCCACCAGTCCTTTTTTTGTGATGGGATTTTCTAGATAGGGTCTTGTGAACTATTTGCCCAGGCTGGCTTTGAACCATGATACTCCTGAACTCTGCCTCCTTAATAACTAGGATTAAAACTGTGAGCCACCAGTGCCTAGCACTATTGGAATTTTGATAGGGGTTGCATTGAACATACGCATTGTTTTAGGTAGTATCATCATTTTCATGTAATGTACTCCAATCTTGTGGTATTTTCATTGATTACTTTCTTTAGTGCCTTGTGATTTATTTACATTTTATAAGTTTGTTCATCTCTTTCATTAAATTTACTCCTAGGTATTTTAACTTTTTTAAAGCTATTGGGAATTCTATAGTTTTCCTGATTACTTTCTTTGAGTGTTCATTGTTTGCATAGAACTAAGCTGCTGATTTTTATGTTAATTTTCATCATGCTACTTTACTGAATGTGTTTATGAGATTTATGAGTTTTTTGGTTGAGTTTTCAGGGTCTTTCAGGTATAGAATCGCATCATCTGCAAATAGGGAAAATTTGACTTCTTCCCTCCCTGTTTGAATCCCTTGTATTTCTTTTTCTATTGTATTGCTCTGGCTATGAATTCTAGCAATATGTTGAATAAGAGTGTGGAGAGTGGACTACTTTGCTTCATTAATGGTTTTAGAGCAAATGGTTTCACTTTTTTCCTATTTAGTATGACGTTGGCTATAGGTTTCTCATATATAGTTTTTATAATGTTGATGAATATGCTTTCTATTCCCAGTTTCTTCAGAGATTTTATCAAGAAAAATGTTCAATTTTGTAGAAAGCTTTTTCTACGTCTATTGATATGATGATGTGGTTTTTGTCTTTGATTCTGTTTATGTGTTATATCATATTTGTCAATTTGCATATGTTGTACCATCCTTGTATTCCTGGAATGAAACCTATTTGATCATGGTGTATGCTCATGTTAATGTGTTGTTGGATTCTGTTAGCAATACTTTATTGGAGATTTTTTCATAGATGTTCATAAGGAATTTTGACCTATAACGTTCTCTCTCTTTTTTTTTTTGATGTGTGTTTACCCATCTTTGATATTAGGGCAATAATGGCTTTGTAGATTGAGTTTGGTAATATTCCTTCCTTTTTTGTGCTTTATGGAATAACTTGAGGGGCATTGGTATTAATTCTTCAAAGGTCTGGAAGTGTTAAGCAGTGAATCCATCAGGACCTGGGCTTTTCTTTGTTGGTAAGTTCTTTATAACTATTTTCTTTTTTTTCTTTTTTTTTATTATTCATATGTGCATACAAGGCTTGGGTCATTTCTCCCCCCTGACCCCAACCCCTCCCTTACCACCCACTCCGCCCTCTCCCTCTCCCCCCACCCCCTCAATACCCAGCAGAAAATATTTTGCCCTTATCTCTAATTTTGTTGTAGAGAGAGTATAAGCAATAATAGGAAGGAACAAGGGATTTTGCTGGTTGAGATAAGGATAGCTATACAGGGTATTGACTCACACTGATTTTCTGTGCGTGTGTGTTACCTTCTAGGTTAATTCTTTTTGATCTAACCTTTTCTCTAGTTCCTGTTCCCGTTTTCCTATTGGCCTCAGTTGCTTTAAGGTATCTGCTTTAGTTTCTCTGCGTTAAGGGCAACAAATGCTAGCTAGTTTTTTAGGTGTCTTACCTATCCTCACCCCTCCCTTGTGTGCTCTCACATTTATCATGTGCTCAAAGTCCAATCTCCTTGTTGTGTTTGCCCTTGATCTAATGTCCACATATGAGGGAGAACATATGATTTTTGGCCTTTTGGGCCAGGCTAACCTCACTCAGAATGATGTTCTCCAATTCCATCCATTTACCAGTGAATGATAACATTTCATTCTTCTTCATGGCTGCATAAAATTCCATTGTGTATAGATACCACATTTTCTTAATCCATTCGTCAGTGCTGGGGCATCTTGGCTGTTTCCATAACTTGGCTATTGTGAATAGTGCTGCAATAAACATGGGTGTGCAAGTGCCTCTGGAGTAACCTGTGTCACAGTCTTTTGGGTATATCCCCAAGAGTGGTATTGCTGGATCAAATGGTAGATCGATGTCTAGCTTTTTAAGTAGCCTCCAAATTTTTTTCCAGAGTGGTTGTACTAGTTTACATTCCCACCAACAGTGTATGAGGGTTCCTTTTTCCCCACATCCTCGCCAACACCTGTTGTTCGTGGTGTTGCTAATGATGGCTATTCTAACAGGGGTGAGGTGGAATTTTAGTGTGGTTTTAATTTGCATTTCCTTTATTGCAAGAGATGGTGAGCATTTTTTCATGTGTTTTTTAGCCATTTGAATTTCTTCTTTTGAGAAAGTTCTGTTTAGTTCACTTGCCCATTTCTTTATTGGTTCATTAGTTTTGGGAGAATTTAGTTTTTTAAGTTCCCTATATATTCTGGTTATCAGTTCTTTGTCTGATGTGTAGCTGGCAAATATTTTCTCCCACTCTGTGGGTGTTCTCTTCAGTTTAGAGACCATTTCTTTTGATGAACAGAAGCTTTTTAGCTTTATGAGGTCCCATTTATCTATGCTATCTCTTAGTTGCTGTGCTGCTGGGGTTTCATTGAGAAAGTTTTTACCTGTACCTACTAACTCCAGAGTATTTCCTACTCTTTCCTGTATCAACTTTAGAGTTTGGGGTTTGATATTAAGATCCTTGATCCATTTTGAGTTAATCTTGGTATAGGGTAATATACATGGATCTAGTTTCAGTTTTTTGCAGACTGCTAACCAGTTTTCCCAGCAGATTTTGTTGAAGAGGCTGCTATTTCTCCATCGTATATTTTTAGCTCCTTTGTCAAAGACAAGTTGATTATAGTTGTGTGGTTTCATATCTGGGTCCTCTATTCTGTTCCACTGGTCTTCATGTCTGTTTTTTGTGCCAACACCATGCTGTTTTTATTGTTATTGCTTTGTAATATAGTTTGAAGTCAGGTATTGTGATACCTCCTGCATATTCTTTTGACTGAGTATTGCCTTGGCTATTCGTGGCCTCTTGTGTTTCCATATAAATTTAACAGTAGATTTTTCGATCTCTTTAATGAATGTCATTGGAATTTTGATGGGAATTGCATTAAACATGTAGATTACTTTTGGGAGTATCGACATTTTTACTATGTTGATTCTACCAATCCATGAGTATGGTAGATCTCTCCACTTTCTATAGTCTTCCTCAATCTCTTTCTTCAGAAGTGTATAGTTTTCCTTGTAGAGGTCTTTCACATCTTTTGTTAGGCTTACACCTAGGTATTTGATTTTTTTTGAGGCTATTGTAAATGGAATTGTTTTCATACATTCTTTTTCAGTTTGCTCATTGTTAGTGTATAGAAATGCTAACGATTTTTCTATGTTGATTTTATATCCTGCTACCTTGCTATAGCTATTGATGATGTCTAGAAGCTTCTGAGTAGAGTTTTTTGGGTCTTTAATGTATGGGATCATGTCATCCGCAAATAGGGATATTTTGACAGTTTCTTTACCTATTTGTATTCCTTTTATTCCTTTTTCTTGCCTAATTGCTCTGGCTAAGAATTCCAGTACTGTGTTGAATAGGAGTAGAGATAGTGGGCATCCTTGTCTGGTTCCTGATTTTAGAGGGAATGGTTTCAGTTTTTCTCCATTAAGTATAATGCTGGCTGTAGGTTTGTCATATATAGCTTTTATAATGTTGAGGTACTTTCCTTCTAGTCCTAGTTTTCTTAGGGCTTTTATCATGAAATGCTGTTGGATCTTATCAAAGGCTTTTTCTGCATCTATTGAGATGATCAAGTGGTTTTTGTCTTTGCTTCTGTTAATGTGGTTTATTACGTTTATTGATTTTCATATGTTGAATGACCCCTGCATCCCTGGGATGAAGCCTACTTGGTTGTGGTGAATAATCTTTTTGATGTGTTGCTGAATTCGGTTTGCCATTATTTTGTTGAGGATTTTTTCGTCAATGTTCATTAAGGAGATTGGCCTATAGTTCTCCTTTTTGGAGGTGTCTTTGCCTGGTTTGGGGATAAGTGTAATACTGGCTTCATAAAATGTGTTTGGCAGTTTTCCTTCCTTTTCTATTTCATGGAACAGTTTAAGGAGGGTTGGTATCAGTTCTTCTTTAAAGGTCTGATAGAATTCAGCAGAGAATCCATCAGGTCCTGGACTTTTCTTTTTGAAGAGACTCTTCATTGCTGCTTCAATTTCATTTTGTGCTATAGGTCTATTCAGGTGATTAATTTCCTCTTGGTTCAGTTTTGGATGATCATATGTATCTAGAAATCTGTCCTTTTCTTTTAGATTTCAAATTTATTTGAATATAGGTTCTCAAAGTAGTCTCTGATGATTTCTTGGACTTCCATGGTGTTTGTTGTTATCTCCCCTTTTGCATTCCTAATTCTACTAATTTGGGTTTTTTCTCTCCTCATTTTACTCAGGTTTGCAGGGGTCTATCGATCTTGTTTATTCTTCAAAGAACCAACTTTTTGTTTCATTAATTCTTTGTATGGTTTTTTTGGTTTCTATTTCATTGATTTCAGCTCTTATTTTTATTATTTCTCTCCTATTTGTTTTGGGATTTGCTTGTTCTTGTTTTTCTAGGAGTTTGAGATGTATCATTAGGTCATTGATTTGGGATCTTTCAGTCTTTTTAATATATGCACTCATGGCTATAAACTTTCCTCTCAGGACTGCCTTAGCTGTGTCCCATAGGTTCTGGTAGGTTGTGTTTTCATTTTCATTGACTTCCAGGAACTTTTTAATTTCTTCTTTTATTTCATCGATGATCCATTCTTCTTTAAGTAATGAGTTGTTTAGTTTCCAGCTGTTTGCATGTTTTGTGTCTTTACTTTTGTTGTTAAGTTCTACTTTTACTGTATTGTGATCAGATAGTATGTATGGTATTATTTCTATTTTCTTATATTTGCTGAGGCTTGCTTTGTGCCCTAGGATATGATCTATTTTGGAGAAGGTTCCATGGGCTGCTGAGAAGAATGTATATTGTGTAGAGGTTGGATGAAATGCTCTGTAGACATCTACTAGGTCCATTTGATCTACTGAATATATTAGATCTTGGATTTCTTTATTGATTTTTTGTTTGGATGACCTATCTATTGTTGATAATGGGGTGTTAAAGTCTCCCACAACCACTGTGTTGGCATTTATATATGCTTTTAGGTCTTTCAGGGTATGTTTGATGAAATTGGGAGTATTGACCTTGGGTGCATACAGATTGATGATTATTATTTCCTTTTGGTCTATTTCCCCTTTTATTAGTATGGAATGTCCTTCTTTATCTCGTTTGATCAATATAGGTTTGAAGTCTACTTTGTCAGAGATAAGTAGTGCTCCTGCCTGTTTTCGGGGGCCATTGGCTTGGTAAATCTTCTTCCAGCCTTTCATCCTAAGCATATGCTTATTTCTGTCGGTGAGATGAGTCTCCTGCAAGCAAGAAATTGTTGGATCTTCCTTTTTAATCTATTTTGTCAAACGGTGTCTTTTGATGGGTGAATTAAGTCCGTTAACATTAAGCGTTAGTACTGATAGGTATGTGGTGATTCCTGTCATTTAGTTGTCTTAGTGGTTTGAAGTTTGATTGTGTGTACCTAAGTTGATGTTACTCTCTACTTCTTGCTTTTTCTTTTCCCATGGTTTGGTGCTGCCTGCCTTTTCATGGTTAAGTTGGGTGTCACTTTCTGTGTGCAGGATCCCTTGCAGAATCTTTTGTAGTGGTGGCTTTGTGGTCACATATTGTTTTTGTTTCTGCTTATCATGGTAGACTTTTATTGCTCCATCAATTTTGAATGATAGCTTTGCTGGGTAGAGTATCCTGGGGTTGAAGTTATTTTCATTCAATGCCCGGAAGATCTCACCCTACGCTCTTCTTGCTTTTAATGCTTCTGTTGAGAAGTCTGCTGTGATTTTCATGGGTTTACCTTTGTATGTTACTTGTTTTTTTCTCTCTTACAGCCTTCAAAATTCTTTCCTTAGTTTCTGAACTTGTTGTTTTAGTGATGATATGTCGTGGAGTAGCTCTATTTTGATCTGCTCTGTTTGGTGTCCTGGAGGCCTCTTGCATCGGTATGGGAATATCTTTCTCTAGATTTGGGAAATTTTCCGTTATTATTTTGTTGAATATATTATGCATTCCCTTCGCTTGCACCTCTTCTCCTTCTTTGATGCCCATGATTCTCAAGTTTGGTCTTTTGATGGAGTCAGTGAGTTCTTGCATTTTCTTTTCACAGGTCTTGAGTTGTTTAATTAATAGTTCTTGGTTTTTCCTTTAATTACCATTTCATCTTCAAGTTCTGAGATTCTGTCTTCTGTTTGTTCTATTCTGCTGGATTGGCCTTCTGTTTTGTTTTGCAGTTCTGTTTCATTCTTTTTTCTGAAGTTTTCCATATCCTGGCAGTTTTCCTCTTTAATGTTGTCTATTTTTGTCCTGAGTTCATTTATCTGTTTATTCATTGTGTTCTCTCTTTCACTTTGGTGTTTATACAGTGCTTCTATGGTTTCCTTTATTTCTTCTTTTGCTTTTTCTAATTCTCTATTTTTGTTGTCTTGGAATTTCTTGAGTGTCTCCTTTACATTTTGGTTGACCCCATCCAGTATCATCTCTATAAAATTCTCGTTGAGTACTTGTAGTATGTCTTCTTTTAAATTATTCTTGTGGGCTTCATTGGGTCCTTTGGCATAGTTTATCTTCATTTTGTTGGAGTCTGGATCTGAGTTTCTGTTCTCTTCATTCCCCTCTGGTACCTGTACTAATTTTTTGCTCGGGGGGAACTGTTTTCCCTGATTTTTCTATCTTCCCGTCATTGTCTTTGGTGTTGTTACTGTCCCTGTACTGTGTGCAATTAAGTATTTTCTAGCTTGTAATAATAACAATGGTAATATTTAGAATGGAAGGGTGAGCTAAGATGGAAAGCAAGAATCCTCGGCACTCAGTGCACCTTACCCTCTTTCCAGTGTGTCTTTATTGCTCTTATTTCTTATTAATCAGTTTCTATTTTTTCCTGGGGTGGGGGTCAGTCTGTCCAGGGGGCTATGCTGCTCTGGCCCAGGCTTGTTTGTGCAGGTCCCACGGTACTGTGAAGCTCACCTGGTCCGCGTCTTCCCAAGCCATCTGGGTGCTGACCACTGGTGGCCCGGGTGCCCTCCTTGTTTCTCCATTTAACGTGAGGTGGAGATTCTCTGCACCGGCTGGAGATGTGGAGGGGTCAAAGTTATGCCTTTTCTCAGTGATTATGCCTGTAAGGTGTGTCTCCAGCGTCTCTCCAAGATTTCACTATAGGAGGCTCGCTTTCTGCTTCCTCCCTCTAGCTGCCATCTTGGAATCCTCTACCCTTTATAACTGTTTTAATCTCATTGTTTGTTGTAGATCTATTTCAGTTTCTAATGACCTCTTAGTTCAACTTTTTGCAAGGCTTATGTGCCATGAAATTTATCTATTACTTCTTCACTTTCCAGTTTGCAGGAGTATAGGTTTTTAAAATATTCCCCTATGATCACCTGAATTTCATTGTGTCTGTTGTAGTATTTCCTTTTTCATCTGTGAAATTCAGATGATCATAGGGGAATTTATTAATCAGATCTTCTTTCTTCTTTTAAATTGAGTAGAAATTTTTTGATCTTGCTTATTTTTTCAAAGAACCAGAATTTTGTTTCATTAATTCACTTTATTGGTCTCCAATTCATTGATTTCTGCACTAATTTTTATAATCTCTTTCCATCTATTACTTTTTGTGTTGTCTTACTCTTGTTTTTATAAGATTCTGAGATGTATTATCAGATCATTTATCTAGGATTTATCTACCTTTCTGATATTGGTGCTCATCATTATAAACATCTGTCTTAAACATAGCCTTTGCTATGTCTCACAGGCTTTGGTAACTTGTGTCCTCTTTTTTTTCATTTGAATCTGACTCTGACGGCTTCTTATTCTTAACTTCTTTTTTTTCTTTGTGGTACTGGAGTTTGAACTCACCCAACCCCCTTTTTTATGACTTTTTTTTTAGATAGGGTCTCATGAACTATTTGCCCATGCTGGCTTCAAACTGTGATCTGGCTGATCTCTGCTTCCTGAGTAGCTAGAATTACAGGTGTGAGCCACGAGTGTCCAGTGTTCTAATTTCTTCAATGACCTATTGATCATTCAAAGGTGTGTTTTACAATATCCATGACTTTGTATGACTTTTATGGTTTTCCTTCCTATTGATTTTTAATTTTATTCCATTATGGTCTGTTAGGATACACAGGATATGTCAATGCTTTTTGGTTGTTGCAATTTGCTTTGTGACCAAGGCTGTGCTCTATTTTGGGAAGAGTTCAATGGGCTGTTAAAAAAATTGTTTAATATGCTGTTGTAGGATAAACAGACTGTATAAATGTTTGTTAAGTCCATTTCATCCATGGTATTATTTAGTTCTGGGCCATCTTTGTTGATTTTTTGTCTGGGTGTTCTGTATATTGAAAAGAATGTTGAGCCCTCCCACAATTATTTTATCTGGTCCTATATATTCCTTTAAGCTCAGAAGAGTTCTTTTCATGAATGTGGGGGCTCTGATGTGCTGGATTGTTCCATTTATTAGTATGTAGTGACCTTCTTTATTTCTTCTGATTGAGTTTTGATTAAAATCTGCTTTGTCTATTATGAGAATAGCTACTATTGCTTGCTTTTGGTTTCCACATGCCTAGTAAATCTTTTTCCAATCTTTTAGTTTGTCTTTGGCTATGAGGTGTGTTTCTTGTAGACAGCAGATTGTTGTATCCTGATTTTTGATCCAATTTGACAATCCATTTCTTTTGACAGGAGAGTTAAGTCAATCTATATTTAGGGTTATGATTGAGAGGTGTTTACGGATTCCTGTATTTCTATTGTTTTCTTTTTTCTAGATTGACTCTCATGTTGATTGTTCTTTACCTTTTGGCTTTATTCAACTTTAGGTTTTGCTGATTTTCTGAGTTGATCATGTTTGCTGTTTTCCTAACTGCTGTTCATAAATTCTCCTTGAGTTTTTAAAAAATTATTATTGTTGTTGTACTGGGGGTGCATTGTAACATTTACAAAAGTTCTTATAATTTGTCATACTTGAAATCATCCCCTCATCATTCTCCTTTATCCCCCACCATTCCTGGAATCCACTTGAGTTTTATGCTCTCATAGCCTCTTGTATTCGCTCTGTTCCATGTGTATTATTCCTTCAAGTACTCTTTGTAATGCTGGCTTGGTGGACATGAAGTGTTTTAACTTTTCCTTTTAGTTGTTCTACCAGGTGCTTAACCTGTCAACTCTTCAGATCTTATCTCCTACCTCTGTAAGTACAAAGCACATGCTGGATCTTACAAAAGGCATGTTGAGTCCTGCTTCAGAGAATTTTCTATTATCTGTATGTCTGAGTAGAATTAGTAGAACTAGATCTTCCCTTCTCCTAACACAATAAACTATATACTTGCTATTATTTTTTGACTTAGTGTCCATTAATAGTACAAGGGGCTTCATGTGAAATTTTCATATATGCTTATAGTGTATTTGGGAAAATTCACCCCTTCTATTACATTCCCTTTACTATACTCCATCCTTTTTAAAAACAATATTTAGTGGGTTTCTTTATGCTATCGCCATACATATATGAGTAACATACTTTGATCTTCTTCACCCCCAGTACTGTCTCCATTTCCCCTCCTTCTTTCACTAACCCCCTCAAAATGATCCTTTTGCATTCAATTCTCCCATTATCATTATTGTTGTTATTTTATCATTTTAGAACTAGATTCCACACATGAGCAAACATATGCAATATTTGGTGTTTTGAGTTTGGCTTATTTCATTCAATATAATGATCTTGGAGGATATACAAACAGCTAATAAACACATGAAGAAATGTTTGGCATCCTTAGCCATAAAAGAAATTCAAATCAAAACTATAGTGAGATTTCATCTCACCCAAGCCAGAATGGAGTTACCAAGAAATAGCATACTTACTATTTGTTGAATTGTGCTACTGAAAACAATATGTTGAAGTCCTAACTTTTAGTACCTCACAGTGTAATCTCATTTGTACAACCACCACCATTTTCTTTAGTTTATGTATCTGCAATATCCTCATTTCTACAATCACTAAGGCCTTTGGTTTCAAAATCACCAAGACCTTTACTTGTGTCAACATCAAGATCTTCACATCCAACATCAAGACACATGATTCCACCATTACTAAAATCATCAATTGCACCATAGCCAAGATATTCAAATCAACAAACTCCAAAAAGTTCAGTTCCACTACCATCACCTTCATGTTTATAAGCATCAAGATCTTGAATTTCTTCACCAAGATATTCATTTTTCCAGGAACCAAGAAGTTTATTTGCCATATCATCAAGACATTTCCATGCATAGTCATCAAGATCTTCAGTTGCTTGATAAGGAAGGTTTTCCATTTCACAATTAACAGCACATTTCATTCCACCACTAGAAAGATCTTCAAGTTTGAAGTCAATAAGATCTGTTACCATGCAGTCATTATTTTCTTTTCCACAGTCATCATCATCTTGCAATTCAAGCCCCTAGGCTCTGTAAGCATTCCAATCTTATCAGCTCCAGCTTGTCCCAATATAAAACTATCTCCATCAGTTCTACCAATATTCATTAGAGCAAGGAGTTCCCTGATAGAAGCAATAAGAAAAGGTGTCCTGCTATGCAAAATTGAAGATTATTGTATATTGAAAGCCAAAATAGAGATTTCTAAAAATAAAGAAACTTCTATCCTGATCCATTGTAAATCCATGGAATAGAATTCGTCTCAATCAGAGAATAGGCTGATTTGAAATAAATCCAAGTAAATGAAAAGTAAGACCCAAATTTTATTCTCTGATAATTTAATCATTACTAATTATTTCTGTTTTGCTTTAGAATTAATTATCTGTCTAACTTCTAAGGAAAATTTCACCACATTCCACACTAAATATTTTAATTTTCTTAAAGAACACAAATTGTTCAACTAAACCAAACATGTATTAAAAAAACAACTCTTAAAATATATTTTAGAAACAGCTAATATTTAAATTCTGAGTGCATCCATTCATTTTATTCCATTTCAAGTGACATTTAAGCATTCAAAATTCTTTCCTCAATTACAAAAGAGTACTCAGAGTATATAACTCATAGCTCTAAGTATACCTCAAGAGGTATGACTAATAAGTCTTTAATTTTTGCAAGTTAATTTTAATTGACAAAAGCTGCATATATTTTAAGTATATCATGCCTTGAAATCATGTGGAAAAATTTAGTTAAATTAACATACTCATTTATTATGGTAAGAACACTACTACTCCTCTAGTAATTTTCAAAAATATATTATTAACTATAATAACCATATTGATCACTTTAAGTTATTCCTACTTTACTGAAATTGTGTATCATTGACCAATAACTCACCAACCCACACCCACAATTCCATAAACATAATCTTCCTCTCTGTTTTCATAAGTTTGGATTTTTAAAATGCACACAATTGACACCACACAGCTTTTATCTTTTTGTGTCTGACTGATTTCACTTAACATAAGGTCTTACAAACTCACTTACATTAATGCAAATAACAGGATTTTCTTCTTTTTAAAGCTGAATAGAGGTCCATCATGTATGTACCACTTTTCTTTATTCATTAAACATTAATGTAAAGTTAGATTGATTCTATAGCTTGTATACTGTGAATAATGTTCATTATTGTGTAATGAACATGGAAGTACACATCTTCTCAACATACTGATTTCACCTCCTTTAGCTATATAACTAGTAATAGGATTGCAGTTATATACAGTAATTTTTTGAGAATTATACTTTTATTCATTTTTTGTCTTATTCTGTTTTTTATTTCTTATTATTGTTGTAATGGGAGGACATTTTGACATTTACAAATGTTCTTACAATATATCATTTTTAATTTTTGTGAAACCTCTATGCTGCTTTCCATGACAGATATACCAACTTACATTCTCACAAACAGTAAGTAAAGGTCCCCTGTTTCCTAGATCACTGACAAAACTTATCTTCATCACTTTTTTCATAAAATCCATTCTAACAGGTATGCAGTGATAATTAATTGTGGTGTAATTTCCTTTTAACTGATGTTAGTGATACATAACTTTTTCATGTATCTGTTGGACATTTGTATGTCTTCTTTTAATTAATGATTAATTGTTTATTTACCTATTTTTTCCTTTTTAAATATGTTTATGTTACTTTTTCACAGCTTTTATTAACCTACATTAATAATAAAATGGGGTTCATTATGATAATTGCATAGATGTGTAAAGTGTACTCTGAACAAGTTCACCCCCTGTATTACATTCCTATAACCTCTCTTCCATCCCTTTTCAAACAGTATTTGGTGGGTTTCATTATGGTATCTTTGTGTGTGTGTGTGTGTGTGTGTGTGTGTGTGTGTGTGTAAAATGTACTTCAATCCTCTTAACCCCATTTGCCTATTTTTAATCATGTTAGTTTTTGTTACTATTAAGCTGAGTCCCTTGTGTACTTTGGACATTAACCAGCTATCAGATTTATGGCTTATATTTATTTTCATACATGTAAGTGATCTTTTTACTCTTTTGATTTTTCCTGGGTTATAAAAGCTCTTGATTTGATGTGATCCCATTTTTCCTTTTTTGCTATTTATCTGTGCCTTCGTGTTCATATACAAAAAAATCCTTGCCAAGACCAATGTCATGTAGTTTTTCCTGTATATTTTCTTCTAGTAGTTCTGCAGTTTCAGGTTTTACCATTAAGCCTCTATCTACTTTGGGGTGATTTTCAATTAGGTGTACAGTAAAGGTCTAACTTCATTCTTCTGCATGTGGCTATCCATTTGTCCCAATGTTTATTGAAGAGACTGTCCTTTCCCCATGATGTGTTTTTAGAACCTTTGTCAAAAATCAAGTAAAATGTGTGGGTTTCTTTTTGAGATGTCTATTCAATTCCCTTTGTCTATGTTCTGTTTTTTAATGACAATCCCATGTTGTTTTGGTTATCCAAAACTTTATAGCATATTTGGGGGGATTTTGATTAAATAAGATTTTAATGTTACCAAACATATTACACAAACTGCCACAAGAATTAAACAATACTTGCATTTCTAATATCATCTTCAAAGTGTATTCATGCTCTGACACTCTTTCTCTTCTTTGCTTAATTGTTATGTATGTTATAGGCTTCATCTCTTGACTAACATTTACTCCACTTATCATTTTTTGATCTTTGATTACTAAATTGACATTTCAATTTTTGCTTTTTTTATTATCATATTATTGTTGTCCTGGGTGTACTTTGTGACCTTTACAAAAGTGCTTACACTATATTATAGTTGAATTCACCATCCCCCAACATTCTCTTTTATTCTCCCCCCTCAATTCCTGGAATTGTTTCAACAGGCCTCATTTTTCCATTTTCATACATGAATACGTAATATTTCCACCACATTCACCTTCCTACACCTTTTCTTTATACCATCTCCCTTCCCACTGATACCAACTCCCAAAAAGGACCTGTTTTGCCTTCCTGTTCTCTGTGTTTGAGAAAAGGCATTTTTGTTTCAGGGAGTTTCCTTGTGACATTTCCATGTATATATGTTATTATAACCCAAATTGGTTCATCCCCTCTATTTTTCTCCTTTCTACCTCAGTCCCCTTCTTATGGTTATTTCAACAGGGTTAAAAATTCTATATCTATTCTTGTATAGGGAGCACACCACATATATTCACCTTCTTAACTTCCTTCTTTTACTCTTCTTCTCCCATTATTGACCTTCTCTTAACATGACCTATTTTTCATAATGTTGCTTGTATTTGTATTGGGCCTGTATCCACATATGTAAGAAAGCAGGTGGCCTTTGGCTTTCTGAACCTGGCTAACTTCATTTAAATTGATGTTCTCCAGTTCCATCCATTTACCTGCAAATGACAAAATTTCATCCTTCTTGATGGCTGAATAAAATTCCATTATCCACATTTTCTTAATCCATTCATCAGTTTTGTGGCATCTTGGCTGTTTCCACAGTGAAGAATATTTTGAAGTCAGGTCTTATGATGCCTCCAGCTTTTTTCTTTTTGTTTAATATGGCTTAAGCTCTTCAGCATATTTTGTGATTCCAAACTGCATTTAGGATTCTTTACTTCAATGAAAATGACATTTGAACTTTAAACTGATTGTATTAAATTTGTAGCTACTTATAGTATGAACTTTTTAAAAAAAATTAGTAGTTTGAATACATGAAAAGGTATACCAATCCTTATATTTGTTTATTCAGCAATATCATACATCAATGCTTATAACTTTCAGTATACTGGTCTTTTATATTCCTGGATAAATTTATTCCTAAATTCCTGTTTCTAGGGTTGGTAGCTAATAGAAATGGGCATATTTTCTCTATTTCTTTTTCAGGTATGTTTTGTTAGTATATAGAAGCATGAATTTTCAGTATTGATTTTGTATCCTGAAAGTTACAGGATTCATTTTCTAATTTAAAAAGTTTGTCAGTGAAGTCTTCAGAGTTCTATGTAAGATTGTACTGTATGCAAACAGGTATAATTTCACTTCTTCCTCTCCAACTTATATGCCTTTCACTGCTTTTTCATACCAAATTGCTCTGACTAGGATTTCTAGTACAAGGACTATGTAAAAAAATGTTAAGAGTGGACACTCTTGTCTTGTTCCTATACTGATAGGAAAAGCATTCAAATTTTATTATTAAATATGATGTTAGCTGTGCATTTGTTATATAAAACTTTTTATATTTAATTTGTTGAGATTTTCTTATAATGAGAAGATTTCAAATATTTCAAATGTTTTTCTTCATCTACTGAAATTAACATATACTGTTTGTCCTTCATTCAGTTAATGTGGGATATATATCATTTTTATAAATGTGCATGTATAGACCATACTTTCACCCCTGGAGTGATTCTCACTTGAACATTGTGAATGATAATATTAATGGCTTGTTGAATTGATTGGTTACTACTATGATGAGAATTCTTGCATCTAATTCCTCCTCCTCTCCTTCCACCCTCCTTCTCCTACTCCCCCTTCTCCTTGATCTTTCTTCTTCTCCTTGATCTTTCTCTTTCTCCTTCATCTTTCTTCTTCAGCTTTCTCCTCCTCCTCCTCCTCCTCCTCCTCCTCCTCCTCCTCCTCCTCCTCCTCCTCCTCCTTCTTCTTCTTCTTCTTCTTCTTCTTCTTCTTCTTCTTCTTCTTCTTCTTCTTCTTCTTCTTCTTCTTCTTCTTCTTCTCCTTCTTCTTCTCCTCTACTCCCTTCTCCCATCTCCTCTTCCATTTCCTCCTTCTCCTCTGCCTTCAGTCCTTGTCAGGCTTTGGTATCAGGGTAATGCTAGTCTCATTAAATGAGCTTGGAAATATTCCTCTCTTAAGTTTTTGGAAGAGTTTTAGAAGAATTACCTCACATTTAAATGCTTGGTAGATTTCAGCATAAAACCATCAGATATAGATTTTTTTGTGATGGGGATATCTTTGTTACTGATTCAATGTCTCATTATTTTGCATTCATATTTTCTACTCCTTCATTATTCATTCATGGTAGATTGTATATATCTAGGAATTTGCTGATTTCTTCTGTTATTGAATCTATTGCCCTATAATTGTTCATTATAGTCTCTCATGATCCTTTGTAATTCTGTTGTGTCAATTATAATGACTTGTAATTCATCTCTGATTTTACTTATTTTAGTCTTTTCTCTTTTTCTTAGTTGGTCTAGGTAAGTTTCCATCAGTTTATTTATACTTTCAAAAACATTCTTAATTTGATGGATTTTTCCTATTGTTTCCTATCCTCTATTTCATTCATTTCTGTTCTGATCTTTTTTATTTCCTTTTTTTTATAAACTTTGAGCTTAATTTGTTCTTCTTTCTCTAGTTCCTAGAGATGTAATGTTAAGTTATTTGTTTCTTCTTTTTTTGGTGTAGGTGTTAATTATTATAACACGTGATTTAACAGTCTAATTTTCTGTTAGTTGTCCATATTATGTGGAGTGATTGGGCTATACTCAAGAATTTAAAGTTTTCTAAATGAAATATTTAGACTCAATAGCTTTAAATAAGTTATTATAAAACACAAGATTTATAAATTATTTTAAAAGTAAAATGAAGCCATAATGTTGACTGAGCCACCTAAAATAATAAGGGAAACCAAGGTACACACCCTCAGAAATTCTGAAGTTCAAAGTTATAAGAGAGGTGAGGGATCCACAGACAAAACTAAAGATAAGGTGTCAGAAACATAGGGAATAAATTGAAGAACTTAGAGCCAGAAGTAGATTATCAAAGCCAAAGTATCATTATTTCAAAGACAGAATAGTTAACTGCATCAAGTGCTGCAGATAAATCAGGTAAAATGGGAACTACTATTTTTACTAGCAAAACATTCTATTGACCTTGACAATAGTAGTTCAGTGGGATGTCAATTAGATTCAATTATAACTTTAGTGAATGCACCATAAAAGAAAGAGTAGTCACATCTTCCAGTAGATTGGGGTTTGAAGAGAAGTAGAGAAGACGTTAGCTGGATAGGCTTTTGAAGTTATTAGAAGAATGGAAGCTGTTTATATTTGTGTGTCCATGGTAAAGATGGCAAAGGAGAAGGAGCAAGAAAGCTAAGTCTTCATATCTAATGGTGAGAAATCAATAAATAATTCCTAAAATCATAACATTAAGAAGACAGAATGAACAACTAGGTGTTGGTGGCTCATGCCTGTAATCTTAGCTACTCAGGAAAAAGAGATAAGGAGGATCATGGTTCAAATCCGGCCTGGGAAAACAGTTCATGAGACTATCTTGAAAAAATGCAACACAAAAACGACTGGCAAAGAGGCTCAAGTGGTAGAGTACCTGCCTAGCAAGCATCAGATCTTGAGCTCAAACCCCAATCCTGCCAAAAAAAAGACAGAATGAACAAATATTTAGTGATGAGGAGAAAAATATTAAAATAATGAGGCAATAGAGGCAAATGTGGTTGCCTCAGGATAAGGAGAAATGGATGAGCAGTGAAAATAGCTATTTTGTACCACACTTTGTGAACTCTAATTTGAGCCTTTAATAATATATCTACTATATAAGTTACAGAAAAATAAAAACTAAAAGAGCATTTATGTGAAGGAGAAAATACTCTGAAACAAACAAGAAATTTTAAAACAAAGGACAATGAGGGGAAACTTGCTTTATCAATATATAATAAATATTCTACAAAGTGATAATGGTTAAAACATGTTTTAGCATAAACTTGTAAAACTGTGTCAGTTAAAAATTAAACAATCCAAGAACCATAGTCATATAAATGAGATTTGAGTAAATGATTAAAGTAATATTTACCGTCAATTTGGAAAGAGTATACATAATACACATTTTTATAAATAACGTGTTGGTTAACAAAAGAGTATAGTTTTATTTTTATAAAATTTTTATTAGGATATATTCATTATACAGGGTACTGATTCATAGAGACAATTCCAATTGGGCTTATATTGTACATTAGTTACATTACTCCCATTGTCAATCCCCTCAATCCCCACCCTTCCCCATATAAAGCAATTACAAGAGTTTTCTTTGTTTTATTTCATATAGGTATATGAAGTCCATCAACCATATACCCTCACCTTAATCTCCTTCATTCACCCTCCCCCACCCACTAGTACTCCCACACACATTGCACCTACTTTATAGTCCTGTCTTTCATTATTAATATTTAAGTTGATGTTTAAAGGAATTTATCAATGTATCCATGCTGTGGTTTTACTTTACTTTGGCCCATTCAACCCCTTCCATTACTCTCCCTTACCCCTCTACCTCCCACACTCCATTTTTCAATAGCTTTTAATACACATCCTTATATCTTCTACCTTCACAGATGTTATGTTTTACAATATTACTCATGCTCTATCATTCTCTTTTCCTTTTCTTCTTTCCCAAGTTCCATAGAGTAGGTCCTCTATTACAAACATGTTGTACATATGAGTTTATATATGATCATGCTTGGTTTTGAGTTTATCTTTTGGGTCTATCTTCCAAGTATGAGAGAAAACATGTGGCCTTTGTCTTTCTGAGTCTGGCTTACTTCACTTAACATGATGTCCTCCAATTGCAGCCATTTGCCTTCAAACCACATGTCATTATTCCTTATGCCTGAGCAAAACTCCATTATGTATATATACCACATTTTCTTGATCCATTGATCAGTTGTAGGGACCCTGGGTTGTTTCCAAAGCTTGGCTATTGTGACTAGTGCTGCAGTGAACATTGGTGTACAGGGGTGTCTATTGTATCCTGACTTACGTTGCTTTGGGTAAATGCTTAGGATCAGCATCATTGGATCATATGCCAGTTCTATCTTTAGGTCTTTGAAGAATCTCTATACTGCTTTCTATAGTGGTTGTGCAAATTTGCATTCTCACCAATAGTTTATAAAGGTTTCTGTTTTGCACATCCTTACCAGCATTTGTTGTTGTTATTGACCTAGAATATGTCATTCTAACTGGGATGAGATGAAATATAAGAGCTGTTTTGACTTGCATCTCTTTTACAAACAGGGAAATTGAACACTTCTTCATGTATTTATTGGTCATTTGTACCTGTTCCTTTGAGAATTCCCTGTTTAATTCATGTGCCCATTTCTTCATTGGGATATTGATTCTTTGGGGGTTGAGTTTTTTTAGTTCCCTATAGACTTTGTATATTAGTCCCTTATCAGATGAGTATCTGGCAAATATTTTCTCCCATTCTGTGGGTTGTCTAGTAGAGTAATTTTAAAATTATACACCAATATTCCAGCATACTCATTCACTATCAATATGAAATGCTTTAAAAAACACCCACCCAGCTTTTGGAAGAAAAGACATGTAGAATATATATCATCTGTCAGTGGTAGAGGCCTCCCTTTGGGGGGGGGAGCAAAACCTGGAATCAAAAAAGTTAATAGGTAATATAGATCTTCAGACATTATAAAATGTTCTACATGAAATACACTATAAAAAGAATTTGAAATGAGTAACTCAAAATAGAAAATACAGGATATATATATATATATATATATATATATATATATATATATATAATCAAAGAATAGATAAATTCATAGAATATATAAATGTATAGACCAAAGAATACATAAATTACCACAGTATATAAATTTTCTAGTTAAAAAAGGCTAGTATTCAAATTGAAATTTTGAGCAACTACTTGGTCAGGCAATTTACAGAATGATCACTAATTCATGAGAATAAGTTCAGCCTTACTGGTACAAAATACAACATAAACATCTAATAATAGAAGAACTCTCAGCCAGGTTCCAGTGGTTCACACCTGTAATCTTAACTACTTGGGAGGCTGAGATTAGGAAGATAGTGGTTTGAGGTCAATGCAGGCAAATAGTTCTTGAGACCCCATGTCCAAAGCAACAACCAGAGCAAAATGGACTTGGAGGCATGGCTCAAGTGATAGAGCACCTGCTTTGCAAGTGTGAAGCCCAGAGTTCAAACTCTCATCTTATCAAAATGAAGAAGGAGAAGGAGGAGGAGGAGGAGGAGGAGGAGGAGGAGGAGGAGGAGGAGGAGGAGGAGAAGGAGGAGAAGGAGGAGGAGGAGGAGAAGAAGAAGAAGAAGAAGAAGAAGAAGAAGAAGAAGAAGAAGAAGAAGAAGAAGAAGAAATCATCACTTATAGTGTAATAACTTCAAGAGACCAGTATGCAAAAAAATGAAGTATGTAGCAGGCATTTGTCAGCCAAGTAGGGAAGTTATTGATCCCAATACCTGAATTTCCCATCTGTATTTGAAGGAATTTGTATTTGTGTAAGTTTTTGTACTACATAGCTTTCCATCTCCCTCCATCTTCAGAACTCCAAAGGACCATATCTACTTTATTCCCCTGAACATGGAGAAATAAGGTAGGGGAGCATATCTAAACATATCTTATTTGATGTTCACACCTGAGAATTTGAATCAGGAAAATTGGCACACTAGTGAATTCTGGGATGTATCACTCAGATCATTTGTCATGAATGGTCTTATTTCCTACTATTGATAGAAAATATGCTAAAAAGCAACTACAGCAAAGGGGACCAGGAACTAGAGAAAAGGTTAGATCAAAAAGAATTAACCTAGAAGGTAACACACATGCACAGGAAATTAATGTGAGTCAACTCCCTGTATCGCTATCCTTATCTCAACCAGCAAAAACACTTGTTCCTTCCTAATATTGCTTATACTCGCTCTTCAACAAAATTAGAGATAAGGGCAAAATAGTTTCTGCTGGGTATTGAGGGGGTGGGAGGACAGGGAGGGGGCGGAGTGGGTGGAAAAGGAGGGGGTGGGGGCAGGGGGGAGAAATGACCCAAGCTTTGTATGCACATATGAATAATAAAACAATAAAAAAATAAAAAGCAACTACCAGCTACCAATGTTTTTGCAAAGTACTCTTGTGAAGACAGGTGTTCTGCACTTGTCATTCCCAATTATCAGAACACAACTCATTCAATAACTGGTCATATGGATTTTTAAATACCCAGATGCTTTGCCTTAACTCAATATAACTCTATCAGATCATTCCAGCGAGGTTCAGCTGAAGCCTGTACTGAAAATATATAGCAGCCAAGTTTATTCCTCTTCCCAATTCTGCCTCTGTCCCTTCTCTTATGCAGGTAATAATCTCAAAATTACTTCTGCTATGGTTTGGATATTGAGTGTCTCTCAAAGGTCTATAAGTAAAGGCTTGGTCCCCAATGTGGTGGTATTAGGTGATGCTTTTTTTATTGTTTTATTATTCATATGTGCATACAAGGCTTGGGTCATTTCTCCCCCCTGCCCCCACCCCCTCCCTTACCACCCACTCCACCCCCTCCTTCTCCCCCCCACCCCCTCAATATCCAGCAGAAACTATTTTGCCCTTATCTCTAATTTTGTTGAAGACAGAACATTAGCAATAATAGGAAGGAACAAATGTTTTTGCTGGTTGAGATAAAGATAGCCAAACAGGGAGTTGACTTACATTAATTTCCTGTGTGTGTGTGTTACCTTCTAGGTTAATTATTTTTAATCTAACCTTTTCTCTAGTTCCTGGTCCCCTTTTCCTATTGGCCTCAGTTGCTTTTAAGGTATCTGCTTTAGTTTCTCTGCATTAAGGGCAACAAATGCTAGCTAATTTTTTATGTGTCTTACCTATCCTCACCCCTCCCTTGTGTGCCCTTGCTTTTATCATGTGCTCAAAGACCAATCCCCTTGTTGTGTTTGCCCTTGATCTAATGTCCACATATGAGAGAGAACATAAGATTTTTGGTCTTTTGGGCCAGGCTAACCTAGGAGGTACTTTTGACCTTTAGGAGGAAGCACCTAGTGGAAAGTCCTTAGATCATTGGTAACAATCTTTCAAAGGGGGTTAAATAACCCAATCCTCTCTTTTTCTCTACTCTGGTTCAAGATGAGCCCATTCAGTCCTAAACATGCTCCCCTAATGATGTGTTCCATCAGATGCTAAATCAAGGTGGCCATCAAAGCTTGGACTTTGAAACTCCAACTGTGAGGTAAGAATTCTTTAATTCATAAAGTAGCCTTTTCAGGTATTTCATTCTAGTGACAGAAATATTACTAATAGAAAAAACTGATACAAGAAGTAGGGTCACTATTATAACTATACCTGAAGACAAGCAGGAGCCTTTGGAATTGTTTAATGAAAAGATGATGGAGGTGTTTGGAGGAAGAGTCTAGAAATATTCCAGATAATTATGAATGGAACATTTTGGGTAAGTCTGGTGAGATTTCAGAAGACAAGAAAACTGATAGATGTGTGCACAGTAAAAGTCATGATGATGAGGTTTCAGATTAAAATGAGGATTGTATTGTGAATTAGAGTAAGGCCAGAATTGTTACACGAGGGTGAAGAATTCCCTAAGACATTGTGGAAAACTGAACTTAAAAGGTGATGAACAAGTTTATTCAGCAGATTTTCCAAACACCAATGTATTCACACTGTTGAACAAATATTACTGGAGGTTCTTAGTCAGTTTTATAATGAAAATAGCCCCAGAATGTGCAGAGTTAATGGGTTTGAAATGTTCACAGCCTGACAAGGAAAACTTTGAAAAAAAACAAGCAATGGTATACTAAAGAGAGTAAGGTTGGTTGCTGAAGAGATTGCATCCCATAAATAGAAATAAAATTCTTCATATCAGTACAATAGGAAAGATGTTTTGAAATCCTTCCAAGAAAATGTACTTCCAGAAAAGAGACCTGGGGGACCCTCATTGACAAAGAATGCCTCAAGATTTATCTGAGTTCAAAAAAACACATGAAGAAATCCTCAACATCCCTGGCCATAAAGGAAATGCAAATCAAAACCACATTAAGATTCACTTCAGTCCTGTTAGAATGGTTATCATGAAGAACACAAACAACAACAAATGTTGGTGAAGATGTGTGGGAAAAGGAACCCTCATACACTGATGTTGAGAATGTAAATTAGTAAAATCACAATGGATAACAGTATGGAGGCTCCTCAAAAACTAAAAATAGAATTGCCATATGATCCAACAATACCTTCTCCTAGAGATACACCAGAGGAATTTAGGTCAAGGTACAATAAAGACATCTGCACACCCATGTTTATTGCAGCATTATTCACAATAGCCAAGCTGTGGAAACAGCCAAGATGCTACACAATTGATGAGTGGAATAAGAAAATGTAGCATTTATATAGAATGGAATTCTATTCAGTCATAAAGAAAAATGAAATTTTGCCATTGGCAGATAAATGGATGAAACTGGAGAACATTATCTGAAGTGATGTTATCCAGGTTCAGAAAGTCAAAAGCTGTATATTTTCTCTCATGTGGAATATATGTTTTTCTCTATATGTGGAATGTAAACCCAATACAAAACAAGCAATACTATAGATACATAGAAATACGTACAGAGAATGTATCCAGAAGTGGGACTTATAGAGGAGACCAAGGGAGAAGGAAAGAAAGATAGCAAATAATAATGAAATGAATCACATCTATATAGGAACAAGACAAAAAGAAGCATGTTGGGAAACTGTTAGACAACACAGGATGGGGGGAAAGAGTGAGGAAGTGCAGTGGAGGGTAGTTACATTGACAAGCACAATGCATGTATTGGCAAAAATCCCACTAACCAAGGAACAGACACCTAAGCAATGAAGGACAAGAATGAAAAACAGGTCACACTAAGGGAAGGGAACTAACAGGAGGGGAAGGGTAAAAGAAGTAAAGAAGGTGTAATGGATAATGTACTTTCTGCACAGAAGGAATATAGAATTTTTAAACCTGTTGAACTCACCATAAGAAGAGTGCTAATGTTGAAAGAAGAAAAATGGAGAGAAAGAGCCAATTCAAGATACAATACCTATATACATGGAAACATCATAATGAAACTCCCTATGTAGATATCTTCAACAAACAAAATTATCTTTTTTCTCAAAAACAGAGGACAGGAATGTAAATCAGGTCCTGTCTGGAGGTTGGTACCAGTAGGATGAGGGAGAAATGTAACAAAAGTGTATAGGACAGTGACTATGGTGGAAATATTTTGTCCTCCTGTATAATATCAAAAAATGAGACCTGTTGAAACTACTATAAGAATGGGAGGTGGGAGGATAAAGAATGATGAAAAAAGTGAATTTAATTGAGATATATTGTAAGCACTCCTATAAATGTCACAGTGTATTCCCAGTAAAACAGTAATATAAGATTTTAAAAAAAAAGATTTCTCTGTGTTTAGCCAGCAAAACACTCTCTAACTACAGCTATCATTCCAGCAGACCCAGATGTAGCTCATGCCAGCAGTAGGCCTTGGCATTATCCACATGATTGTGGTTTTGTAGGTGTACAGAATGTGAGATTTATGAAGTTATGGTGGCTTTCACTGGTATTTCAGAGGAAAAGCTGAGAAAACAGACAATGTGCTGTATAGCTGGAATCCTTGCAAGAAGTCCCTAAGAGCTGATGAATGGTAAAGGTATGGGAATGAGCTGAATGAAATGTAAATAGTCCCAAAAAAGGTAACAGAGTCATCAAAATGCAATGCCTACCAGGAAATATTGTAGGTAATGTGATAAACCATTCTGAAAGAGCAGCTGTGTGGGCTGCAAGGAGCTAAGCTTTAGGGGTAGAGTTGGCCAAGCCCTTAGAAGACAATTCACCACAGTGTGCCCAGGATGCTGCATGTGTATTTAGTGTTTGCTTTCGGGGATGTTAGTCTTGTTTTGTTCCAATCTCTCTTTACTATTTTTCTAGCCTTCCTTTTTAGAATAGGAACATTTACCCTATCCCTACACTCCCATTGTGCTTCAGATGTATGTAAATTGTTTAGTTAGTTTGTTTGTTTGTTTGTTTTACAGGGGCTTAGATGATACTTTGGATCTATACTTTTAAGCAATTCTGCAGTGATTATGGTTTTGAGACTCTTGGGAATGTAATGAATGCATTTTGCATTGTGAAATAAACATGAACCTTTCTGGACCAGTGGCAGAACGTTATAGTTTGGATATTGAGTGGTCCCCAAATGTCCATATGTAAACATTTGGTCCACAAAGGGTCAATAAGTGTTAATATTGGGGGTTCTGTGAATTTTTAAGAGGTGGGCATGTTTTTAATTAGGATTGTGGTACTCTAGTCTCTCTCTCTCTCTCTCTCTCTCTCTCTCTCTCTCTCTCTCTAACTCCTCTCTGCTCTGGTTAAAGATGTTGCATGTTCCTCACTATGGTGTGCGGCTACTACCCACGATGCATACCAGAAGCCAAAAAAAAAAAATGGTGCCACCTGATCTTAGACTTTGAACCTCCAAAACTGTGAGCTAAATATATTTCTCTTCACTTCATAAATAGCCTATAGCAGGTATTTTGTTTTACTGACAGAAAGCTGACAAATATTCTTTCTAATCAGATTTTTGCTTGTTAATCATCTCAAAGTTTCTTATAGTAGAAATCAACCTGCAACAAGAACATAAATAGTTTAGAAATCAATCTAATGTAGGCATATACAATGTATAGTGGTATGATTTGCAGTTCAAAATATTTAGTGACTATGGTAGCAATGACTCAGCCAAGCTATGTTTATGACATGACCTTGGCTGTGGACTACCTGCCTACTTTTCCTTAGTACCTATTCATTTTTATACGATTAGTTCCAAGGTTTGCATCAATTCTCTGAGCTCCCCAATACTGTATCTAATATCTATAAATCAAAGTCAGATTAATATTCTTACTTACCTCTGTAAGTAAGAGAGTGGGGGCAAGATAGTGGAGAAGTAGAAGCTTTGTCCATCAGGCCAGGTGAATAAAAGTCTGGATAACAAATAAGAGACTACATAAATAAGAGCCAAAGAGAAGGGAGCATGGGGAAAACAAAAGAGTACAAGATATATGAAAAATATGGCAAATCAAAAAGACAACGCAAAAACAGCTTGCAGCATCTGCAAACACTCCCCTGGGAGAGGGGAGAGGAAGCCAAAACCTCCATCTCAAGGTAATCCAGGGAGCTGCTGTAACAGACTGGCAGAACTATCTCTGGACAGTGACTATGTGACCCGCAAATTCTAAGCCTGATGCAGGGATATCATGAGACAGTAATTTCTTCCTGTGCGACAGACCAGCAAACCAGACAAGCCCTCATTCCCCATACCTCAGAGAGCTGTGGCAAGGTGACATCTTGAGAAGGCTTCCTGAGTAAGTCTGGCATCTTGAAACACCTGGCAGTGCAGACACTCTGATTTTCAGTGAATTGAGAAGGTAAAGGGAGGGGAGCTGGGGTAGGGAATTCACCAAGAATCCCCAGCCACAGTGCGCATGTGGGAATTTGCCACCAGAAGGAAACTTAGTAAGGAAGAACGTTGGATGGAATAATCCGAGTGTCCCTGGCAGGACAATAGCAAAAATGCCCAGAGGGCCTCAGCCCTGCACAATCCTATCACATCAGCCCCACTGAATAAAGTCAATTGAAAGAAACAAAACACTCAGTCCCCACTGACTGAGAACTCAAGTTAGGGCAGCTGCTTATTTGCAAATGACCACAAGCACCAAACTTCAAACTTAGCAAATTTGGGAATTTAACAAGTTCCATCTCGGGGAATTCCAGGTCTCTGCTCCACAGTGTCTGCTTAGGAGATTGCTACCAGAGGCAGACTTAGGTCAGGGTTTTGATTGGTGCAATCTGAGAAGCAGCAAAGGGTCCTGAGGTCAGTGATCCTGCCCTCTCATAATACCCATGCCCTACTCACAGAATAAGTGGCCCTGCTCTTTCAGAGTGCTCTGCATTTCAACAGGGAGTCCCATTCCCCCTATCTATAAAGGATGCACAGACCTAAAACAATTCAGATGTCAAATCTCTTAAAGAGTTTTGGCCTGGAAAGTGTTAATCACTCTGTCTCACCTGCCTTCTCCTAGGTCCCTGCTACATCCTAATTTAGAGACACAACTCCACCTTCCTAAAGTTCTTCCCATGACAAGTTCAAGAAGGACTAACTTAGACAACCACACTTCTCCCCAAGCAGAAATATACAAGTTTTTTGGTTGTCTGTTTGGTTGGTTTATTTTTTAATTTTCTTTATTTGTTGTTTTTTTGTTTCATTTTGTTTTGTTTTTGTTTTGCTTTCTTGATTGTTTGTTTCCTTTCATCCAATTTGGTCTCATTTGTTTTTCTCTTTTTTCTTTATTTTTTCCTTCTTTTTTTAACTTGGTTACTAACTATTGGAATCTTTTTTCTTCCTTATATTTCTTTTTTTCTTCTCCCTATTCCCCAAATCATTCTCTATTTCCCAGTTATAATTATATAGAGCTCTATATTATATATAAAGAGAGAGAGCTTTATATTAGTATGTCCTACATCTACCTTCCCTTCTCTCCATCTTCCCACTCCCCTCCCTTCCTCATGCCCAACCACCATAACACTCAATTTCCATTCCTTATACCTTTCAACCAGTGATAAGCTCCCAGATCATCTCCACAGAAAAAAGACTTTTATTCCCATACAACCTTACTGGAGAGAAGATAAGTGTTCAAATTGTACCTACCCATTCAAGTGCTTGATTTTTTGCTGAATTGTTAACCTTACTACTGTGGTAGGTTCTCTGCTTACCCCAGGAAGAGAAAGGAAACTTAGACCAACACATGTACAAATTTACACACGAAAAACCAAAGCAATATCTCACCCACAAACTCCCACCACAACAAATCAATATTTGAACTCAAAGATAATGAATTGGATGAAACATCAGACAGAGAATTCAGAACTCTACT
This sequence comes from Castor canadensis, assembly GCF_047511655.1. NCBI lineage: Eukaryota > Metazoa > Chordata > Mammalia > Rodentia > Castoridae > Castor > Castor canadensis. The sequence continues at coordinate 72,856,113 of NC_133405.1, read as the reverse complement.
GTTAAGAGTGATCAGAGAACTTAAAGAGGATTCAAATAAGGAGATAAATGAAGTTAGGAAATTGGTACAAGACCCAAACAATAGAAGTCAGCAATATGGGAGAGAAATTCAGCAAGGAAATGTAAGTTGTACTTGTAATCAAGTACAAATCTTAGAAACAAAAACTTCCATAAATCAAATACTAACCACAGAGGCTAGTATCATCAGTAGACAAGACCAAACAGAAGGACAATATCAGAGATGGAGAACAAGACCAAGGAGAGAGTACTTGCACAAAAACACTCACAAAGAAAAAAGTGAATACAACGTACAAGAACACTGTGACATGATCCAAAATCCAAATGTAAGAATTCATGGGATAGAGGAGGAGCAGGAATATAAACTAAAGGCATAGGACACCTATTCAATGAAACTATAGCAGAAAATCTCTCAAATCTATGGAATGATATATATAGACACCCATGTACAGGAGGCACATCAAACTCTAAAAAGACATGAATCAGAAAAGAACAACCTAATATCAAAACATAATTAAAATGCCAAAGCTAAGAAACAAAAAAAGGACATTGAAAGCTTCATAGAAAAATGCAAGTTTGTATACAAAGGTAAATCACCTGAGATCTCTCATCACAAACACTAAAAGTTAGGAAAGCATGGGGCACTATAATTCAAGCTCTAAGGGAATAACTGCCAACCCAGAATATTTTATCCACCAGTGGTGTCCTTTGATCTTGATGGGGAAATAAGGAACTTCCAAGACAAAGATAAGCTAAAGCAGCTCAAGCTTTAGCAAAAACTTGCATTGCAAAAACTGCTCAAGGGAATAATGTATACAAAAGGGAAAAAAATCATCAATATGACAAGCTACCAAAAAAAAAAAAACTCAAAAGGGGATTGATGACTCTACAAGAACTAGGAAAGTGGCAAGCATGGTCAACTCAGTAAACCAGCAGAATATGAAGCTGAGAAAAGCCAAAAGTAAAGAATAATCAACATGAGACTCAATCTGGAGAAAAAGCTATAGAATCACAGGAATCAGTAAATATCTCTCAATCATAACCCTAAATGTAAATGGACTTAACTCTCCAATGGAAAGAAATGGATTATCTGATTGGATCAAAAAGCAAGATTCAACAATCTGTTCTCTACAAGAAACACACCTCATAACCAAAGACACACAAAAACTGAAAGTAAAAAGTTGGAAAAATATTTACTAAGCATGCAAACAACAAAACCAAATAAGAGTAGCTGTTGTCATAGCATAACAATGCAGGCTTCATGCAAAAATCAGTCAGAAGTTATAAGAAAGTCACTACATACTAACAGTAGGAACAATCCAACAAGAAGATATAACAATTCTATATTTATATTCACCAAACATTAGTGTCCCCAAGTTCATAAAACAAATGATCCTGGGGTAGATCCAAGATGGTGGATAGGAAAGGGGATCCAGATTCCTGAGCTCCACAATGTCAGAAATTACTTGTGTTGGTAGCTACATTTGGGAAATTCTGATTCTTTTTAGCCAACTAAATATCTGCCAACACACAGGGTGCACATATAATTCAAGGATTGACCCTTAAAACAGCTTTGAATTGCACCTAACAGCCAGGGAAAGCCCAGCACAGAACAGTCACTAGGATGTGTCTGCCTTAGAAAAAGCCTCTGGCCATTTCTCTCTCTCTCTTCTTTTTTTCATTTTTGCGAAAAGGAGAAGACAGAGGATCAAGTAGAACTGCACTCTGCAATATACTGGACTCTTAACCAATGGAAAGCCTACATACACACACTAGCCTGGACCCAGTCCCAGTGAGTGTCTGCCTTGGGAAATGCTGTCCTACATTTCTCCCCACTGGCATGGTTCCAGATCTGCTTGTGTGAATCTGCAAACCCAAAGGGTGAGCACCACAAACCACACACCCTCTTGGGAATATAATCCAGCACAGCTCTTGCGGAGATTGCATCCTGCCTTGAACAAAACTGAATGACATAGATAGTGAATATAATTTACCACTGTCATCGAGGGTGGGGTGGAGTGCTGAAATAACCTCTGAGAGCTGAGATATGGCAGATTGTTGAGCTAATCTAGTGGAACTGTGGGTAGTGCACAAAACTGAATTATCCCTCCTTGTTTGGGGAGGAGGCAACCAGCCATAGTTGCACTGTGGAGCAACTCAGCTGCTGCCTGGCAAAAACAACATATCTGCCTATCTTGGAAAATTTGGTAGTAAGTAATCATAGACCTTAATTGTAATCTGCCTTGTGGGCAGAAGGAACCAACTACTGCTCATAAACCAGCCTTCTGGTGAGACCACTTCAGAGCTCCCGCCTGCACCAGACAGCCCATCAGACCAAGGAAAACAGGACTAAAAAACCCTCCAGTTGATTCCCCCCCAAGGTGTCTGACAAGAGGGGAATCACCCTTCTCCACACAGCCCAGAACACCAACCTTAAGAAGGGAAGGACACTGAGAAAGCCCCAGTCATAAGCTCCAGTAGCTGGATTTCATGCCAAAAGAATAAGTCCAGAACATTCACTGAATTGATTTTACTTTTGTTATTGTTGTTGATACTTTTTTCCATTTTTCATTTTTATTATTTTTTAATTTATTTTTGTCTTAGTTTTCCCCTTTTATTTAGTATCTTTAATTTTATTATTACTGTTTTCTTATCTCTATTCTTACTCCCTCCACTTTCTCTCCTTTGGTTGTGCTACAATCCATTGCTCTCCTCCCAACTATTTTTTCTGCTTTTTATCCATTTTCTCACCCTGAATTCATCTCCCCTCCTCCTCATCTTCCCCTAGCTTTCACCCCACAACCCCTCCTCTTCCACACTTACCATCTGCTGATTACTCCACTGTGTGAACCATACTCATACATATCCCTCTGGAATCCCTGACACAAGCACCTTCCAATACAACTGAACTATACCCTAACACACATGAGTGACCTAAAACCTATATCCCCTTCAATGCTTCCCCACTCACTCCATCCTCCCCTTTCTGCCCCCCCTTTTCACACCACCTTTTCAAATTACCCAAGTATATATCTCTATCCAAACAACCATTATCCACCAGTTCCCACTGTTTATATATATGAACACCAAGGGGTACTCTACATACTATGTAAACAACTGTTCTGGCATTGAACTTGTGAATTTGTTATTGCTAATTTACCCTTCCAGCTCAGGGACAGAAATAGCACCTCAACCTAGCTAATGAGTAAGCCACTCATAACACAGTAATTAAGTCAAGGAAAAGAAAACAGGTGACTAAACTCCCCAACTAGCCAATCAATAGCACAGGATAACAGCAGAAAATAGAAGCATGAGGAGAAGAATGTAAGGAAATTCCATCCCTCAGAAGACCAACAATTCAATGGAGGGTTTAGTGGGAAATGAAGAAAATGAATACCCAGTTCCTGATCCCAATAGAAGGATGATATATCGACCAATGAGCTCAAGGATGTCCATAAAAAATCCTCAAAGAGAAAATCATAAATGAGCTCATTGAGATACTCATATAGAAGCTACAAGAGATGGTTAAACAAAATGTACAAATGGTTAAACTCAAGCAATATCAAGACACCACAAGTAAAAAACTTGAGAAGACACAGGAACAACTAAATGAACTCAGAGAGGACCTCAACACACTCCATAGTGAAAGAAAGGATACTATAAAAAAGAGATATATGAAATAAAGAAGACAGAACAAGATATGAAAGAGGAGTTCAACAAGGATATGGAAAACCTCAGAAAAAATCAAACAGAAACCCTGGAAATAAAAAGGTCCTTAAATCAAATAAAAATGCAGTTGAAAGCCATTCCAGCAGACCAGAACAAGTGGAAGTCAGAATCTCAGAGCTCAAAGATAAAATAGATATTAAAGAAAAAACAGAAGAACTCTTAGACAAAAGACTCAAGAGCTGTTTAAGGAATATGCAAGAACTCAGCAACTCCATCAAAAGACCAAACCCATGAATCATGGGCATTGAAGAAGGAGAAGAGGTGCAAATATAATATACTTAACAAAATAGCAGAAAATTTCCCAAATCTCAAGAAAAAGATGCCATTGGGGTACAGGAAATCTCCAGAACACCAAAGAGAATTGACCAAAATAGAACCTATCTGCAGCATATTATCAGTTAAACAACCAGCACAGAGAACAGACAAAGAATATTGAAGGCTATACAAGAGAAAAACCAAAAACATATAAAGGATAACCCATCAAAATAATAGCAGATTTCTCAACAGAAATCTTAAGAGGAAGAAGGGCCTGGAATTAAGTATTTGAAGCATGAAAGAATACAATTTCAGTCCTAGGATAGTCTACCCAATGAAAGTGTCATTCAAAATTGATGGAGGAATAAAAGTTTTCCATGATAAACAGAAACTAAAAAATATAAATATGACCATCAAGCCCCAGCTAAAAAGGATTCTGAAAGGAATCCTGCACAGAAGATGAAAATAAACATAACCATGAAAGGATGGGAAATATTAAATCTCATGAGAAAAACAAAGAAGTACTCAGAGAGTAGCATTAAATCAGCTGCACACACTCAAATCCTTATACAACAAAAACAACTAAATGTCAGGAATCACTACATCCCTCTCAATATTAACATTGATTGTTAATGGACTCAACTTCCCCATCAAAAGACATCATCTGGCAACTGGATTAAAAAGGAAGACCTGACAAACTATTGTTTACAAGAGATCCACCTTACTGACAGAAACAAATACTGGCTTAGGGTGAAAGACTGGAAGAAGATGTATCAAGCTAATGGTTCCCCAAAATAGCAAAACTTATATCAGATAAAGTGGACTTCAAACTTAACTTAGTCAGAAGAGATAAAGAAGGTCACTTCATACTAATAAAAGGAAAAATACACCAACAGGAAATCAAAATTATCAACTTATACGCACCCAATGTCAGCACACTCAACTTCATTAAATATACTCTAAATGGCTTAAACTCACATATAGACCCTAACATAGTGGTAATGGGATACTTTAATACCTCTCTATCACAAATATATAGATCATACAGACAATAAATCAATAAAGAAATCCTAGTACTATGGGGCACCATAAAGCTAATGGAACTGACAGATGACTACAGAGTATTCCATCCTGCAACAACACAATATACATTCTTCTCAGCAGCTCATGGAACTTTCTCCAAAATAGACCATATCTTAAGGCATAAAGCAAGTCTCAACAAATATAAGGAAACTGCATAATATCTGATCACAATATAATAAAACTAGAACTCAACAGCAAAAGCAGCAACAGAAAATACATAAACAATTGAAGGTTGAACAACACGTTTCTCAACAATCAGTGGGTCATAAAACAAATAAGGGAGGACATCAAAAAGTTCCTGGAATTTAAAGAAAAAGAAACACATCTATCAGAACCTATGGGACACAGCAAAGGCAGTCCTAAAAGGAATTGTAGCCATGAATGCATATATTAAAAACAGAGAAAGATCTGAAATAAATGACCTACTGCTACATCTCAAACTCCTAGAAGAAGATGAAGAAGAAGAAGAAGAAGAAGAAGAAGAAGAAGAAGAAGAAGAAGAAGAAGAAGAAGAAGAAGAAGAAGAAGAAGCTAAACCCAAAACAAGTGAAAGGAGAGAAATAATAAAAATAAGAGACATAATAGAGACTATAAAAAACATACAAAGAATCAACTAAAAGCTGGTTCTTTGAAAAAATAAACAAGATTGACAAACTCCTGGCAAACCTGACTAAAATGAGGAGAGAACAGATTCAACATAGTCTTGGATTTCCCAACCAGTGTAGTAAGGCAGGAAGAAGTAAAAGGAATACAAATAGGTAAAGAAGTAGTCAAACTATTACTATTCTCAAATGGACATGACTTTATATCTAAAACAATGGAAAAACTCCACCAAAAAAATCCTAGACACCAAAAACAGTCTCAGCAAAGTAGCAAGATGCAAAGTCAACTTACAAAAATAAGTAGCCTATCTATACACCAACAATGAACAGATTGAAAAAGAATATAGGAAAACAGTTCCGTTTAGAATAGCCTCAAAAAAGCCAAATACCTAAGAATACACTTAACAAAGGATGTGAATGACCTCTACAAGGAAAACTACAAGGCATTGAGAAAAAAAAAAGGAAGACTACAGATGATGGAAAGATCTCCCATGCTCATGGATTGGCAGAATCAACGTAACAAAACTGGCTGTACTACCAAAAGCAATCTACAAGTTCAACACAATTCCCATGGAAACCCCAATGACATTCATCACAGAGACTGAAACTCAACCCTAAAGCTCATCTGAAAGCACAAAAGACTGCAAATTGCCAAAGCAATACTGAACAAAAAGAACAATGCTGAGGATATCACAATATCCAACTTTAAAGTATACTATTAAGCCATAGCAATAAAAACAGCATGTTACTGGCACAAAAACAGACATGAAGACCAGTGGAACAGAATAGAAGACCCAGATCTAAATCCACACAGCTATGCCCACCTAATTTTTTACAAAGTTGCAAAAAACATATGATGCAGTTTCAACAAATGTTCCTGGGAAAACTGGTTATCCACCTGCAGAAAACTGAGACTAGATCCATGTTTATCACCTTGTACAATTGTAAATTCAAAGTGCATCAAAGACCTTAATGTAAGACCTGAAACCTTAAAGCTAGTACAGGAAAGAGCAGGGAATGCACTCGAGGAAATAGGCATAGGCAATGACTTCCTCAGTAGAACTCAAGAGGCTCAGCAACTAAGAGAAAGGATCAACACAAATGGGACTACATGAAATTAAAAACCTTCTGCACAACAAAAGAAATGGTCTCTAAATTGAAGAGGCCATCCACAGAATGGAGAAAAATCTTTTCCAGGTATACAACTGACAAGGGGTTGATAACCAGAATATACAGGGAGCTCAAAAAACTAAACTCCCAAAAAATCAATGACCCAAGGAAGAAATGGGCAAATGTACAGAACAGAGCCTTTTCAAAGGAAGAAGTCCAAATGGCTAATGAAATCATGCTCACCATCCCTGGTCATAAAGGAAATGCAAACCAAAGCCACACTAAGATTCTACTATACACCTGTTAGAATAGTTACCATCAAGAACAAAAATGACAACAAATGTTTGCAAGGATGCAGAGGAAAAGGAACCCTCATATGCTGATGATAGGAATGTAAGCTTGTATAACACAGTTTGGAAAACAGTATGGAGGCTCCTTAAAAACTAAAAATAGAACTGCCATACAATCCAACAGTACCACTTGTAGGGATATACCCAAAGATTGTGAGTCAGTTTACAACAAAAGCACCTGTATGCCCATGTTTACTGCAACACTATTCATAATAGCTAAGCTATGGAAACAGCCTATATGCCACAGTACTGATGATTGGATTAAGAAAATGTGGTATGTATATACAATGGAATTTTACTCAGCCACAAAGAAGAATGAAATTTTGTCATTCACAGGTAAATGGATGGAACTAAAGAACATCATCATAACTGAAGTTAGTCAGGTTCAGAAGGCCAAAAGCCTCATGTTCTCTCTCATTTGCATAATATAGACCTAACACAAAATGAAGCAATATTATGAATCACTGGCCACACTAAGGGTAGGTCACACACATGAGGAGTAAGGAAGCTAAGAACCTTAATAGGGTTGATATACCTACTATACAAGCATGTATATAGAAATGTTAAAGTAACTAAAACTACCATAAGATATGGACTAAGGTAGAATGAAGAAAAATAGAGGAGATAAACCAATTGGGATTATAACATATATATACATGGAAATATCACAAGGAAATTCCCAGTGTAGATACCTTTATCTCAAGCTAAAATGTCATGTTTTTTGTTTTATCTTTTCTCTTTTCTCTTCTACAAAACCAGGGAACAGGGGGCAGAACAAGTCCTGCCCAGGAGGTATGGTTGGCACCAGTGGGGAAAGGGTATAGGAGAGTGAATATAGTGCAATAAAATGTGTACACATGTAAGTAAATGATATCTTTTCAAACTGCTCCAGGAATCAAGGAAGGGGAGGACAAAGGAGAAGGCTGAGGAGAATTTATGCATGATATATTTGATATACTGTAATAACCTATGTAAATGCCACAATGTACCCCTACAGATCACAACAATAAAAGAAAAAAATGCTCCTGAACTTAAAGGAACAGATAGGAGCAGATACAGTAATATCTACTCACTTTAATAGAACATCCAGACAAAAAATTAACAAAGATATCCCACAACTAACGAATATAATGAATGATATGGACTTAACAGACATTTACAGAGTCTACAGCAGATTATACATTTTTTTCTCAGCAATTCATGGAATTTTCTCCAAAATAGATAACATCCTAGGTCATAGAACAAACCTCAGCCAATGCAAAAAATTGAAATAACTCCCTGTATCCTAACAAACCATAATGGAATAAAATTAGAAATAATAGAAAAGGAAACCACAAAAATCATTCAAACTCATGCAGATTGAACAATACACATTTGAACAATTAAGGGATCACTGAAGAAATTAACAAATTCCTAGATTCAATGAAAATTAAGACACAATTTACCAAAACCTGTGAGACACAGCAGTCTCTAGAGGAAAATGTGTAACCATGAGAAGATTAGAGACTCTAGATAAATAATCTGATGATGTACCTCACACTCTTAGAAAAACAAGAGCAATCTAACTCAAAGAGCAACAGAAGGAAGGTGATTATGAATATCAGGACAGAAATCAATGAATTGGAGACCAATAGATGATATCACAAATCAAAGAACAAACATTTGGTTCTTTGAAAAAATAAACAAGATCAACAAACCTCTAGCCAAATTTACAAAAAGAAGAAATTAATTAAATCAAACATGAAAAGGAGGTTATTACAAAAGATACCAATTATATTCAGATTGTACAGAAATACTTTAAAAACATATATTCCAGAAAACTGGAAAGTGAAGATGAAATAGATAATTTCTGGACACATATGACCCACTAAAAATGAATCAAGAGGACATTAAAAAAGTAAACAGAGACAGTTATAGAGAACATAGCTCTTGATGAATTCACTGCTTTATTCTACCAGACCTTTAAAAAAGAACTAAAACCAATGTTTCATACTATTCTACAAGGTAAAAACAAAGGAATACTACCAAATATAGTCTACAAAGCCAAGATTACCCTAATACCAAAGCCATGTAAAGAGACATCAAAAAAATTATTGGACAATACTCCTGATGAGCACAGACATAAAAATGGGAGAAAAATCTTTACCAGGTATACATCTGATAAGGAGTTGATAACCAGAATAAAAAAATTTGCAAAGAAGCCAGTGGTACATCCCTGTAATCCTAGCTACTCAGAAGGCAGAGATCAGGAGGATCGCAGTTCAAAGCCAGCATGGGAAAATAGTTTGTGAGACTCTATCTCGAAAAACTAATCATAAAAAAGGGCTGGTGGAGTGGCTCAAGGTGTAGGCCCTCAGTTCAAGCCCCAGTATAGCAAAGAAAAAAAGGTAATTTACATAGAGGAGGTGTAGAATAAAAGAAGGAGACTAAGAAATTGAGTATGGTTGATATACTGTCAATACAAGAATGAATATAGAAATCTTAAACTGGCTGAAACCATCATAAGAAAGGGATTAAAGTTGAATGAAGAAAATTAGAGGAGATAAACCAATTGGGGTTATAATACATGTATACAAGGAAATATCACAAAGAAGCTCCCTGTGTAGCTACCTTTATCTCAAACAAGCAAAAATGTTATTTTTTTTTCCTTTTTCTTTTTTCTTCTACAGAATTGGAGAACAGGAGGGTAGAACAGGTCCTGTGGGGGGGGATGGTTGGTTCCAGTGGGAGGGAGGAGGTGGTGGGGAAAGGGGCTAGGACGGTAGATATAGTGCAAAAAGTGTATACACATGTATGTAAATGAAAAAATGATAACTATTGACACTATTCCATGGATGGGGGGAGGTGGGAATAAAGAAGAGTGGTGGAGGGGGTGAATTCAAGTATGATATATTTGATACAAGGTAAAAACCTTTGCAAATGCTAAAATGTACCCCCACCCTGCACAACAATAAAGGGAAAAAATTAAAAATAAATAAATAAGTAAATAAGGTAATTTTACTTTTGTTTGTTAAATTAGGTCATACTTTCATCTTGTAAAAAATCAATAAATTATACATTAAGAAGTTTTGCTTCAACTTCTTTTTGTTCTACTCAAAATCTTCTTGGCTGCTACATGCAATGATTTGGTTTTTTTATAGAGAAGGCATTTGACAATAAAGCATTTATTCCTAATAAACACTTGAAGTAAACAAGCATTTATTCCTAATAAACACTTGAAGTAAACTCAGAAAAAGGAAAATATCCTCAACCTAAAAAGGACATCTAGGAAGTAGCTACAATAAATGTCTTAATGATGAAAAATTATCTATATAAAAATTCCAAAAAATCTTCAAAAACTTGTTACACACTGGCTTTAACAAAATTGCAGAATACAAGATACAGGTTAACTACCCAAACAGAATTACATTATATGCAATGATTATTATTAGTTCCTTATTTCCTCCAGTGTTTGTGCAAATACAAACATATATAGCATGCTTTGTGCATGCTAGGCAAGTGCTGTGTGAAGACATTGAATTCTTGATCACTGCTATGTACTCAGTACATTGGTAAATATTATTTAGAAGTAAGCATCAACATCATGCTTAATAATAAAACACTAAAACAAAAATAACCAACATTGATCCATATAATTTGACTTTGCCTGTATCTACTAATTAATGCATCATAAAAGAAATAAAACAGACTGAACACTTTTGTCTTATTTCAGATTTTAAAAAGGAAATGAGAGATTCCAAGATGGCGGCTAGAGGGAGGAAGCAGAAAGCATGCTTCCTAAAGTAAAATCTTGGAGAGATGCTGGAGATACACCTTACAGGAAAAACCACCGAGAAGAGGCAAAACTTTGACTTCTCCACACCCTGAGCCCACACATACCATTCCCACTCCACGTTAAATGGAGAAACTAGGAGGGCTTCCATGCTGCCAGATGCCAGCGCCCAGACTGCTTGGGAAGATGCAGACCACAAGGTGATCTAAGCAGTATGCGGTACTCCCACAGACAATCCTGAGCCAGATCAGCATAGCCCCCTGGACAGACCGACCCCCACCCAGGGAAAAAAGAAAAAAAACTGAAAAATAAGCAATAACAAAAAAGACATGTAGCAAAGAGGGAGGGGCACCCTGAGTGCCAAAGGGGTGGAGGGGCAATCCCTCACGTGACTGTAAATAAACAAGCCAGCCAGAGAAGGCAGGAGCAGCGGCACCCACCCAGCAACTGGGAACGGGAAAGCTTGTAAAAGAGGCAGTGGGAGGAAAACTACACAGGAGAGTGGGGAAGGCCCACTTCCCATGCGAACTGTAAATAAACACACTGGCTTGAGAAAGTGGGTGTAGCGCCACCTCCCCCAGTGTGCTTGGAAAGGGAAAGCTTGTAACAGTGGAGGTTGCACCCAGGAGAACTCTAAGTAAACAAAGCCTGCAGGGCTAGGTGAGTGTTAAGCTCACTCCTGAGGTCTGCATAAATAAAGCCTCCAGCAACACCAGGCTGACAGCAGTGGGCAGATGAGCCACAGACTCAGACAGCCATTCACAGAACTGTCTCCAGACTCTTTTTTATTTTTTCTTTTTCTCTTCCTTTGATGAGACAACAACCAAACTATACTTGCATGCTGAAAAACTGACTGAAACTGTACTGTATTTGACTTGGGACACTTTGTGGTATTTTTTTCCCCTTTGATGAGACAACAACAGAACTACTTCTGAGACACCATCTCCAGGACTGGAGGCTGAGGGACTAACACTAAAATTATTAAGACTGAAACTTTATTGCATTTGAACTTGGAGATTTTATTTAATTTTATTCTTCAATCCTCTCTCTATCTCTCTAATGACTGTTTAGCTTACTTTTGATTAGTACACTATCTCTCCCTATTTATATCTTTGAAACTTTTTTTATTTGTTTTGTTTTTTTTACTTGTCTGTTTATTAGTTTTTCCCTTTTTCTTTACCTTCTTTGCTTTCCCTCTCCTCTCACCCTTCCATTCTAAATATCACCATTGTTACTATTACAAGCTAGAAAATACTTAATTGCACACAGTACAGGGACAATAAAAACACCAAGGGCAATAATGGGAAGACAAAAAAACAGGGAAAAAAGTTTCCCCACAGCAAAAAATTAGTACAGGAACAAGAGGGAAATGAAAAAAACAGATACTCAGATCCAGAGTCCAACAAAATGAAGATAAACTATGCCAAAGAACCCAATGAAGCCCACAAGAATAATCTAAAAGAAGAAATACTACAGGTAATCAATGAGAATTTTATAGACATGATAGTAGATATGATCAACCAAAATGTTCAGGAGACACGAAAGAAATTCCAAGACAACAAAAATAGAGAATTTGAGAAAGCACAAGAAGAAATAGAATAAACCATAATAAACCATAAAAGCACTGTATAAACAACAAAGTGAAACAAAGAACATGATTAATAAAGAGATAAATGAACTCAGGATGAAAACAGACAACATTAAAGATGAAGCGACTCAAGATATGGAAAACCTCAGAAAAAAGAATGAAACAGAATTGCAAAACAAATTGAAAGGTCAATTCAGCAGAATAGAACAAACAAAAAACAGAATCTCAGAACATGAAGATGAAATGGTAATTAAAGGAAAAACCAAAGAACTATTAGTCAAACAACTCAAGACCTGTGAAAAGAAAATGCAAGAACTCACTGATTCCATCAAAAGACCAAACCTGAGAATCATGGGCATTGAAGAAGGAGAAGAGGTGCAAACAAAGGGAATGAATGATATATTCAACAAAATAATAACAGAAAATTTCCCAAATCTAGAGAAATCTATTCCAATACAGATGCAAGAGGCCTCCAGAACACCAAACAGACCAGAGCAAAATAGAACTACCCCACATCATATTATCATTAAAAAAACAAGTACAGAAACCCAAGAAAGAATATTCAAGGCTGTAAGAGAGAAAAAACAAGTAACATACAAAAGTAAACCCATCAAAATCACAGAAGACTTCTCAACAGAAACATTAAAAGCAAGAAGAGCTTGGGGTCAGATCTTCCGGGCACAGAATGAAAATAACCTCAACCCTAGGATACTCTACCCAGCATAACTATCATTCAAAATAGATGGAGCAATAAAAGTCTTCCATGATAAGCAGAAACTAAAACAATTTGTGACCACAAAGCCACCACTACAAAAGATTCTTCAAGGGATTCTGCACACAGAAAGTGAAACCCAACATAACCATGAAAGGGCAGGCAGCACCAAACTACAAGAAAAAAAAAAAGCAAGAAAGTAGAGAGTAACATCGATTTAGGTACACACAATCAAACCTTCAAACAACTAAGACAACTAAATGATAGGAATCACCACATACCTATCAGTACTAACACTTAATGTTAATGGACTTAATTCCCCCAACAAAAGGCACTCTTTGATGAACTGGATTAGAAAGGAAGATCCAACAATTTGTTGCTTATAGGAGACCCATCTCACCAACAGAAATAAGCATAGGCTTAGAATGAAAGGCTGGAAGAAGATTTACCAAGCCAATGGCCCCCCAAAACAGGCAGGAGTAGCAATACTTATCTCTGACAAAGTAGACTTCAAACCTACATTGATCAAATGACATAAAGAAGGACATTCCATACTAATAAAAGGGGAAATAGACCAAAAGGAAATAATAATTATCAATCTATATGCACCCAATTTCATCAACATACCCTGAAGGACCTACAAGCATATATTAACTCCAACACAGTGGTCGTGGGAGACTTTAACACCCCATTATCATCAATAGATAGGTCATCCAAGCAAAAAGTCAATAAAGAAATCCTATATCTAAAATATACCATAGATCAAATGGACCTAGTTGATGTCTACAGAACATTTCATCCAACTTCTATACAATATACATTCTTCTCAGCAGTCCACAGAACCTTCTCCAAAATAGATCATATCCTAGGGCATAAAGAAAGCCTCAGCAAATACAAGAAAATAGAAATTATACCATGCATTCTATCTGATCATAATGCAATAAAACTAGAACTCAATAACAAAAATAAAGACAAAAAACATGCAAAAAGCTGGAAACTTAAGAACTCATTGCTTAATGAACAATGGGTCACTGATGAAATAAAAAAGGAAATTAAAAAGTTCCTGGAAGTCAATGAAAATGAAAATACAACCTACCGGAACGTATGGGACACAGCAATGGCAGTCTTGAGAGGAAAGTTAATGCCATGAGTGCATATATTAAAAAGACTGAAAGATCCCAAACCAATGACCTAATGATACACCTCAAACTCCTAGAAAAACAAAACAAGCAAATCCCAAAACAAATAGGAGGGAAATAATAAAAATAAGAGCTGAAATCAATGAAATAGAAACCAAAAAAAATACAAAGAATTAATGAAACAAAAAGTTGGTTCTTTGAAAAAATAGACAAGATCGACAGACCCCTGGCGAACTAAAATGAGGAGAGAAAAAAACCCAAATTAGTAGAATCAGGAATGCAAAAGGGGAGATAACAACAAACACCATCAAAGTCCAGGAAATCATCAGAGACTACTTCAAGAACCTATATTCAAATACATTCGAATATTTTAAAGAAATGGACAGATTTCTAGATACATATGATTATCCAAAAGTGAACCAAGAGGATGTTAATCACCTGAATAGATCTATAACACAAAATGAAATTGAAGCAGCAATCAAGAGTTTCCCCAAAAAGAAAAGTACAGGACCTGATGGATTCTCTGCTGAATTCTATCAGACCTTTAAAGATGAACTGAAACCAACCCTCCTTAAACTGTTCCATGAAATAGAAAGGAAGGAAAACTGCCTAACACAGTTTTTGAAGCCAGTATAACACTTATCCCAAACCCAGGAAAAGACACCTTCAAAAAAGAGAACTATAGGGCAATCTCCTTAATGAACATTAATGCAAAAATCGTCAATAAAATAATGGCAAACTGAATTCAACAACACATCAAAAGGATCTTTCAAAACAACCAAGTAGGCTTCATCCCAGGAATGCAGGGGTGGTTCAACATATGAAAATCAATAAATATAATAAACCACATTAACAGAAGCAAAGACAAAAACCACTTGATCATCTCAATAGATGCAGAAAAAGCCTTTGATAAGATCCAACATCATTTCATGATAAAAGCTCTAATAAAACTAGGAATAGAAGGAAAGTTCCTCAACATTATAAAAGCTATATATGACAAACCTACAGCCAGCATTATACTTAATGGAGAAAAACTGAAGCCATTCCCTCTAAAATCAGGAACCAGACAAGGATGCCCACTATTTCCACTCCTATTCAACATAGTACTGGAATTCCTAGCCAGAGCAATAAGGCAAGAAGAAGGAATAAAAGGAATACAAATAGGTAAATAAACTGTCAAAATATCCCTATTTGCAGATGATATGATCCTATATCTTAAAGACCCAAAAAAACTCTACTCAAAAGCTCCTAGACACCATCAACTGCTATAGCAAGGTAGCAGGATAGAAAAATCATTTGCATTTCTATACACTAATAATGAACAAACTGAGAAAGAATGTATGAAAACAATTCCATTTACAATACCCTCAAAAAAAAAATCAAATATCTAGGTGTAAACTTAACAAAGGATGTGAATGACCTCTACAAGGAAAACTATAAACTTCTGAAGAAAGAGATTGAAGAAGACTATAGAAAGTGGAGAGAACTCCCATGCTCATGGATTGGTAGAATCAACATAGTAAAAATGTCTATACTCCCAAATGTAATCTACATGTTTAATGCAATTTCCATCAAAATTCCAATGACATTCATTAAAGAGAATGAAAACTCTACTGTTAAATTTATATGGAAACACAAAAGGCCACAAATAGCCAAGGCAATACTCAGTCAAAAGAACAATGCTGGAGGTATCATGATACCTAACTTCAAGCTGTATTATAAAGCAATAACAATAAAAACAGCATGGTATTGGCACAAAAACAGACATGAAGACCAGTGGAACAGAATAGAGGACCCAGATATGAAGCCACACAACTATAACCAACTTGTCTTTGACAAAGGCACCAAAAATATATGATGGAGAAAAGACAGCCTCTTCAACAAAAACTGCTGGGAAAACTGGTTAGCAGTCTGCAAAAAACTGAAACTAGATCCATGTATATCACCCTATACCAAGATTAACTCAAAATGGATCAAGGATCTTAATATCAGACCACAAACTCTAAAGTTGATACAGGAAAGAGTAGGAAATACTCTGGAATTAATAGGTATAGGTAAGAACTTTCTCAATGGAACCCCAGCAGCACAGCAACTAAGACATAGCATAGATAAATGGGACTTCATAAAACTAAAAAGCTTTTGCTCAACAAAAGAAATGGTCTCTAAACTGAAGAGACCACACACAGAGTGGGAGAAAATATTTGCCAGCTACACATCAGACAAAGGACTGATAACCAGAATATATAGGGAACTCAAAAAACTAAATTCTCCCAAAATTAATGAACCAATAAAGAAATGGGCAAGCAAACTACACAGAACTTTCTCAAAAGAAGAAATTCAAATGGCCAAAAAACACATGAAAAAATGTTCACAATCTCTAGCCATAAAGGAGATGCAAATTAAAACCACACTAAAATTCCACCTCACCCCTGTTAGAATAGCCATCATTAGCAACACCACGAACAACAGGGGTTGGTGAGGATGTGGGAAAAAAGGAACCCTCTTACACTGCTGGTGGGAATACAAAATAGTACAACCACTCTGGAATAAAATTTGGAGAGTACTTTAAAATCTAAATATTGATCTATCATAAACCACTGACGAATGGATTAAGAAAATGTGGTATTTATATGCAATGGAATTTTATGGATGGAGTTGGATAACATCATTTTGACTGAGTTTAGCCTGGCCCAAAAGACCAAAAATCATATGTTCTCTCTCATATGCGGACATTAGATCAAGGGCAAACACAACAAGGGGATTGGGCTTTGATCACATGATAAAGCGAGAGCACACAAGGGAGGTATGAGGATAGGTAAGACACCTCAAAAACTAGATAGCATTTGTTGCCTTCAACACAGAGAAACTAAAGCAGATACTTTACAGTGACAGAGGCCAATAGGAGAACAGGACCAGGAACTAGAGAAAAGGTTAGTTCAAGAAGAATTAACTTAGAAGGTAACACACATGTACAGAAAAGCAATGCAGGTCAACTCCCTGTATAGCTAGTCTTATCTCTACTAGCAAAAACCCTTGGTCCTTCCTATTATTGCTTATACTCTCTCTTCAACAAAATTAGAGATAAGGGCAAAATAGTTTCTGCTGGGTGCAAGGGGTAAGGGTGGGGAAGGGAGGGAGCAGGGGGGGCAAGGTAGGGGGTGGGGGAAAGGGGGGAGAAATGACCCAAACATTGCATGCACATATGAATAAAATAAAGAAAAAAAGAAATAAATAAAAATAAGGACAGCATGGTTCAGAAAAAAAAAATAAAAATGAAATGCTTTCAGTGTCAGTTTCTCTCATTCAGTGTAATATTCACTACAGGTCTGTTTTATACATTCTTTATTATGTTGAGGTATGATCCTTCTAGTGCTAATTTCCTCAGGCTTTTAGCATGAAAGCATATTGAATTTTGACAAGATTTTTTTGTCTTTATTTATATGATTGTGCATTTTATACCAATGTTGGGAATAGTGATTCCTCCAACTTCTTTCTTAAATTTCAAACAAATTTTTGTTTACTTTAAAGTCTTTCCATTTCCAGTTAAATTTTGAAATACATATTTTTCTAGTTTCATGGTCTTTTTGGTTCCCAGGATAAAAATAATATCCACAAAATTCAACATTCTGTCATTTCTCAGTCTGGAGGACTATAATCAGACTATTTCCTTATTTTTACATAATATGGTCATCTTTATCATTGCCTTTTGAATAAGTTTCAAGACAGGTGGTTTCATTTAGAGGAAAGAACAGGAAAAAGTGAGTTTACACCATCTTTTTCTAAAGCCATAAGTCTACAAGAATCTTTTGACAATGTTTTTATTTTCAACATTTTCAAGTGACTGTTTTAGATGCATTTCTTATACACAGTGTTCTACTGAGTTTCATTTCTTGACTCAGTCTGAGAATCATTTCATTTTAGGGATAAAGTTAGTCTGTGAAATATTACTAGATATTCTTTCTCTTAGTTCTACCATTTGAATTTATTCCATGCTTTCTGCTTTAGCACTTAATTTTGTTTTCTAAATTTTAATAATCATACTTATCTTATTTTCTTCTACATCTATTTTTCTTTATTCCAAACAATTACCCAAACTGTACCTAAAATGTTATTTTCAAAAGAATAATATGATCATATCACTGCCCTTTTTCAAGATGTTAGATGGCTTCCTTTTTCCAATAAGACTAACTCCAAAATTCTTATCATAGTTTGCCAGATCATCAAAAGTCTACTTCAAGCCTATATTTCCAATTTCAGTGTGTTGTGTTATCTCAGGCTATTCATACTCTGCAACTACCCTGGTCTTTTAGTAGCTGGCATAAATCTTAAACTCTCACTTCAGGACATTTGTGCATACTCCCACTCTTAGTTAATACCTATGCATTTTTAAAGTAACAACATTATGCACTAAGAAATTTCCTTCTTTTCTTTCTTATGGATTATATGCATAATCCATATAAGTAAATATATATAATATACTGAGATATAAGCATTCACATCATTAATATAATTATATATACTGAAATATGCATACATAAATGATTGAGTATATAAATATCATTATGACTACTCATATATAAATGTATATAGTTATATATGAATAAATATATAAATATATAAAATCACATTTAATCATATATAGGCAACTATATATAACGTAGAGTATAAACTAAATGTTCCCAAAATATCCTAAATTTCTCCTCTTGAAAAATTCACACTGCTTATAATTAGGTGTGCAAGGTCTGTATATCTGACTAGATGATAAATATTATGAAGAAAGGGACTATTATTTTTTTTCCTGTTCTGGAGATTGAACCCAGAGCATGTGTATGCTAGGAAAGTCCTCTGTAAAGACACTCTAATTCTTGTTCACTGCTAAGCTCTCAGAACATGGAGTACATAATATTATTTAGAAGTAAGCTTCACCATTATAATTAATTATAAAACACTGAAACAAAAATAGCCAACTTTGATCCATATTATTTGATTTTACCCGTATCTACTAATCAATGCAATCATAAAAGAAATAAGAGCGAGTGAACACTCTTATTCCAGATTTTAGAGGAAATACTTTCAGTTTTTTCTTATTCAGTTTAATGTTGACTACAAGTCTGTTTTATATCTTCTTTATTATGTTGAGGTATGATCCTTCTAGTCCTAGTTTCTTTAGGGCTTTTAACATGAAAGGATATTGAATTTTGTCAAAGGTGTTTTTCTGTCTTTATGGAGATGATTATGTGTTTTTTTCATTTTTCTCTGTAAAGGCTCCATTATGTTTATTGATATTTGTATGGCAAACACTCTTTGCATTCCATGAATGAATCTAAGTGATCATGATATAGGATCTTTTTAATGTGCAGCTGAATTTAGTTTGTAAGAATTTAATTGAAGACTTTTGCATCTATATTCATCAATGAAATTTGGATACAGTATTCTGTTTTGTTGTGTACTTACTTGGTTTTAGTATCGGGCTAATGCTAGCTTGGTAGATGTGTTTAGCAACATTCCTTCTGTTTCTGCTTAGTGAAATAGTTAGTGTTAGGTTTCTCTTGAAGTCTGTTAGAGTTTAGAAGTAAATCTGTTTGGTCCTAGGCTTTTATGTTATGAGACATTTTATTACTACTTCAATGTCACTGCTATACTCCCACCACTGTATTTCAGTATAGTGCTTGAAATCTTATCCACAGCAATAAGACAATATAAAGAAATAAAAGTGGGTATAAATAGGTAGGAAGAGGGAAAATTATCACTACATGAAGATTATACAATCCTACACTTAAAATACCTAAAAATTCCATCAGAAGACTCTTATATCTGATAAACACTCAGCAAAGTAATAGAACACAATGTCAACATACAAAAATCAATAGCTTTTCTACACACCACAGCAAATTGACTGAGAAAGAAAATAGGAAAACAATTTATAATGGTTTGAATATGAAATGTCCACTACAGGCTCATGTGTTAAAGCCTAGGTTCCCAGCTGGTGTCACTATTATGGGAAGTTCTGGAAACTTTAGGAAATGGAGCCAAGCTGAGGAAATAGATCAGTGGGAGTGGGTACTTGGAGGTATCTTGTTTCTGATCCCTTCCTTTTGCTCTTCCCATTGCTTCCCTGCTGCCATTATGTGGGCAACTCTCCACTATACAATCTCACTGCCCTCATGTTCTGCCCAAATTCATGAGACCATGTACTTATGTACTGAACTCACTGAAACTGTGAGCCAAAATAAATGTTTATTCTTTTAAGTTGTTAACATCCAGTATATTGTCACAGTAATAAGAAAAGTAACTAATACACAATTGCATTTACAACAGTATGCCCCAAAATGAAATACCTGGGAAAAAACCTAACCAGTGATGTGAAATGCATTATAAATCAGAGGCAAGGTGGTGTACTAGAAGGATCCACTGCACTGACTCCATGAATAAGAAAAGTCAGATAACTCAGATAACTATATTCAGGAAAGCAGGAGAGAAATAGCTTTGTGAATCACAAAAACGTGGCAGGACAGCAGAAAAGCATGGAGAAATGAAGGCAATAGGGAAAAGTAGTAAATACTTCCAAGTCTAACCTCAACTCCCCTAGGAAGACAGGAGGGAGACTAAAGATGTGAACATAAGGCAAGTCAAAGGACTCTGGCAACAGAACTTCAACTCCAACTGCAAAATAAATTTATAGTTCCCACAAGCCTTGAATCCAGCATAGGAACTTAATCCAGTTTGCAGGACTCTATATAAATGAAGTTTAAGAAAGCAGATCTGCTCAACAATCATAAACAAGGTCAGGAGCTCTTGCACATTCTCACTCACTAGTGCCAAGGAAGGGAGTCTGCCTAACTTAAGTCTTAAAGACAAGCCTCAATGAGAAAAGGTAGACTCTGCCTTTGTTTGAGGTTTTTGTTGCTGTTCTTCATTTGTTTGTTGCTTTGCTTTTCTACCTCCAAACCCCAAAGATCTTCTAAACTCCACTAACCAAGTAAAAGGTTCAATTGAGATTCAGTGTGCACTCAAAAATTTGGTGGGAATTTAGGCTGCTGCACAGATACTGAACTGCTTGCATGAATAGGGTGGGGTCCATGTGTTGCATGAAATTGAAGGGCCCATTTGGTGGACTTGGGAGAAGAGGGCAAGCTTCCTGTGGCACAAACATTGGTAGAGTGAATAACTCAGACATTCTGAGTCACTACTTGCTAGAAGCAGTCCTTCACATAGACAGAGCTCCCAGAATCCCAATAGGAAGTCTCACCTGCCTTACCCACTGAGGCTACAAGATTGCAAAGAAGCCCCATCCAAGGAGTTAGGAGTTCCTGCCCACTAGAAAGTGACCATACTGGGAAAAGCTGGCATGCTGGGAAGTAGCATGGTGTACTTCCTCAAGAAACCTTGTTGGAAGAGTTAAGAGTCCCTACTCACTAGAGGAGCTATGGATCCGGGAAGAACCACCTGCTTGGACCCATGTTCCAGAAGGAGCTCTGTCCACTGGAGATATGTCCACCTAGTACCCTTGCTCCCCTGAAGCTGTTGCTATAGCACCCACAGACAACCCACATTTCCAGGCTAACCTTGGAGGGTAATTGCTATAGGGCCCTGACCAAGAGAATCAGTACCAAACATTAGGAAGACACAGAAATAAGACTCCATCAGATGATCTGATAAACATAAGAACCAGAATAGACACATGAGAATCACCTTAGATTTCTCAGTCCAAACACTAAAAGTCCTTAAAGCATGGAAAGAAAATAACTGCCCACAAAGAAGTTATCATTCAATTTTGATGGAGAAAGAAAGATCTTCAGGATAAGAATAGAGTAAAATATTTCATGTCCACCAAGTCACTACACACAGAAAAGGAAGAAAGACAGTCACAAACATGACAGCCCTGGAAAAAATAAAATTAAAAAGAGGAATAGATGAGCACATAACAGCTAGGAAATATCAAATCCGCTCAACTCATCAATACAGCAAATTCCAAAGGTAAATAATGGTTTAAAGAAAACAGAGAATAAGCATCATTTAAATCAACCTGGGAAAAAGCAATAGAATCATGGGAAACAGTAAATACCTCTAAATTATAGCTATAAATTTAAATGGGCCTGACTCTCCAATCAAAAGACATAGTTTTGTCTGATTGGATTAAAAACTAGGATGAAACGATCTGTTTTCTACAAGAAACACATGTCACAAGCAATTACACACACAAACTAAAAGTGAAAGGATGGAAAGATAAATCAAGCAAGTGGAAGTCAAAAGCAAGCCAGAGTTGCTATATTTATATTACAAAGCAGATTTCAAGCAAAAATTATTCAGAAGAGATTAAAAAGGTCACTACATATTAATAAAAGGAAAAGTTCATCAAGAAGATAAAACAATTCTAAATACATATGCACTGAACATCAGTGCCCCCAAGTTCATAAAAAATGCATAACTGAACATAAAGCGACAGATATGTCAAGATAAAATATTAATAGGTGACCTTACCACCCCATCCTTATGAATAGACAGAACATTTGGACAAAAAAAGTCAGCAAAGCTATCTAAGAACTAAAAATATCACCATTAATAAAATGAATTTAACAGACACCTATAGTTTTCCATCCTACAAAAAGTAGATAAAATATTCTTCTCAGCAGCCAATGGAACAGCCTTCAAAATAGATCACATGTTAACCCATCAAGCAAGTCTTAACAAATAGAAAAACTTAAACAATTTCCTCTATCCTAACAAATTAAAATGGAAGAATTTTAGAATTCAATAGTAAGGAAAACTGCAAAAATTATTCAAACACATTGAATTGACATTGAACAATACATTTTGAATGATTGCTGAAGAAGTTAGGTCACTGAAGAAATTTGGAAAGAAATATTAAAATTCCTAGATTCAAATGAAAATGAAAACTGAACCTCTGAAATACAACAAAGGCAGTGCTAAGAAGAAAACTCATATCCATGAGTGCCTACATTAGAAATCAGTGAGGCCAGGGACCAGTGGCCCATTCCTGAATTCTTAGGTACTTAGAAGGCTGAGATAAGAAGGACTGCAATTCAAGGCCAGTGAAAGTAAAAAAAATGTTCAGGAGACACCATCTCAACCAACTGCAGGAAAATGTGGCATGTTCCTGTCATCTTAGCTATACAGGTGGCTAAGATAGTCCCAAGATAGTTCAGGAAAAAGTCTGTGAGAGCACATCTCAACAGAAAGATCTAGGCATTGTGGTGCAAACCTGTCATACCAGCTATGTTGGGAAGCATAAAATATGAAGATCATAGTCCTAGTCAGCCAGAGCCTAAAGTGAGAACCTATCTCCAAAATAACCAGAGCAAAAAGGGGTGAAGGTGTGGCTCAAGAAGTAGAGCATGTGCCTAGCAAGCACAAAGCCCTGAGTTCAAACTCCAATATGCCCAAAAGAGAATGAGAAAGAGAAAATCAGAGAGATCTTGAATAAACAACTTAAAGATGTGCTTCAATTTCTTAGAAAAACAAAAGCAGGACAATTCCAAAAACAGTAGATGAAAAGTAGTAATAAAATCTAGGGCAGAAATTGATGATTTGGAGACAAAAAAAAAAAAAAAACCAATAGAATGAATCAATGAAACAAAGATTTTTGTTTTTTGAAGAGATAAACAAGATTGAGAAAAATTTAATCAAATTTACTAAAAGAATGAAGAAGACACAAATTAACAAAATTATAGATAAAAAAAGGTATATTCAACAGATACAAATATTTTGAAATCATATAATCCAACTGGAAAATCTACAAGAAATGGATATGTTTATAGACTTAAATGACTTATCAAATTTGAACCAAAATGACATAAACAACTTAAACACATGAAAATTATGCAACTTCCTTTGACACCAGGGAAATATAAATTGAAACTACATTGAGAGGTCGGGTGCAGTGGCTTATACCTGTAATCCCAGATATTTGGGAGACAAAGATAGGACTCCAGTCTGAAGTCAACCTAAGCAAAACCACAATTCCCTATATGAAAAATAGCTGAAACCAAAAATGGCTAGGGTCATAGCTCAAGTGGTAGAGCTCTTTCTTCACAAGCATGAGGCTCTGAGTTTGAAACCCCAGGACTACCAAAAAACTACATTGAGATGCTATCTTAACACAGTTAGAATGGTTACGATTCAACAAAACAAATATAGCAAGTATTGGTGAGGATGCAGGGAAAAAGAAACACATATACACTGTTGGTGAGACTGTAAATTGGTTCAGCCACTATGGAAATTGGTATGAAGTTTCTTCAAAAACCACAAAAACAGAACTATCATATGATCCTGCTATATCACTCCTGGGAATATAACTGAAAGAATCAAACTCAGCATACAATAGAGATAATTACACACCTATGTTTATTGAAGCACTATTCACAAATCTCAAGTCATGGAATCAGCCTAGATGCCCATCAACAACACAATCATATTTTCTTCAGGAAAATGAATAGAACTGGATATCATCCTGTTAAGTATGTAAGCCAGACTAAGAAAGATAAGTATTGCATGTCTTCTTTCATATGTGGAATCTAAAAAACAAAAGACGTGAAAGTAGAAGTGAGACTACTAGGAAATTAAAAGAGGAATAGTAAGAGGGATGAGAAGAATTATTGTGAGTGATAAGGGGAATAAATATCAAAATGTATGAAAGTGTCATAATGAGATACACTATTTTGTACAACTAATATACTATTTTCAAAAGAATCATATAAATGAAACATAAAAAAAAGAAATAGGAGGTGTGACTACTTCCAGGAAATGAAAAAACTTAATATATCCAAAAAATGATATAACCTTCTCCCTAGGAAACCAAAGAGATTCAACCAAAAGTGTTTAGAAACACTAAGAAAATTAGAATTCAAGAAAATAACTGCTGTTTATGAATACAATCTATAAATCATTAGCTTTCTAATAGACAAAATAATATCCATTTAGAAAATATAATATGAAAATATATTTACAATTGCAAAACAACATAAAATAGCTACAAGATACTTATAAGCAATCTTAAGAAATGTAGGGAACCCATAGACTTAAAATTTTAAAAACAACATTTTTACCTCATAGAAAAATAGGTGATGTTTTAAAATTGTATATATTCAAGGTGTCCATTGTATTTTGATATATGTATACATTGTGAAATCATGCCATAATCAAGCTAATTAACATATCCCTCACCTTACATACTTACATTTGTGTGTGTACATGTGATGAGAATATTTTAGATCTATTCTGTTAGCTAATTTTAGTTACACATTATTGTTATCTGTAGTCTATAGGTAGATATTAGGTTTCCAGAATTTATCCTTCTAAGATCTGTGGGGTTTGTGATCCTTTGACCAAATTTTTCTTATTTACCCAATCTCCTAAGCCATAGAAACCACCCTTCTAATCTCTCTTTCTGTGAGCTCAAATTTTATAGATTTGTCATATAAGTGAATTCATGCCAAATTTGTCTATGACTGGTTTATTTCATTTAATATAATGTCCTCCAGTTCCACCCATTTTGCTAAAAATGAAATGCTCCATTTTTTGCTGAAGAGTATGCCATATACATTATATATATATATATATATATATATATATATATATATATATACACATATATATGTATGTATATATATAGTCCACTTATATATTTTCTTTGGAAAATGGCTGTTCAGGCCCATTTTAATATTTTTATCTATGTTACTTATTTATTTTTACTATTGGTTGTATTTTAGAGTTCTTTTCATATTTTGGATGTTATCCTTTTGATAAATATATACTCTGCCAATATTTTCTCGTATTTTAGATTGTCTTCTCATTTTGTTGATTTTTCCCATTACTGTACAGAAAAAAAAATTAATTTAACGTAGTCTCACTTATTTCTTTTTCTTTTCCCTGTGCTTTTTGTGTCATATCCAAAAAGAAAATCATTGTGAAGAACGTTATAACACTTTCCCCCTTATGTTATCTTGTAAGAGTTTAAGTTTCAGGTCTTACCTTTAGGTCCATAATCCATTTTAGGTGATTATTGTGTATGGTATAAGGATTCAATTACATTTTTGCACACTTATATGTAGTTTTCCCAACACTATTTATTAAACAGACTATCCTTGCCACCATTGGGTACCTATGGATTATTTATGGGCTTTCCATTCTCCGCCATTGGACTATGTCTGCTTTAAAGGGTCAAAAAATTAGTATTGTCAAAATGTCTATACTTCCCAAAATGATCTAACAATTCATGCTTTAATGCCAGTACCATCCTGTTTTTATTATTATAGTATTGTAATATAAGTAAAAATCAGCAAGTGTGATGCCTCCAGCTTTGCTCTTCTTGAAATTTTGGCTATATTGGATCTTTTATAGTTACACATAAATTTTAGACTTTTTTCCAATTTCTGTCAAAAATGCCACTGGAATTTCCATATGTGTTGTTTTAAATTTTTAGATCACTTTGAGAAGTACAGGCATTTTGACAATGTTAATTTTCTGATCCATTAACATGAAATATATTTCCATTTATGTTTCCTCCAATTTTATTTGTTAATATTTTTGGTTTTCAGTGTATAATTTTTAACTCCTTGTAAGTTATTCCTATATGTTTTATTCTTCTTGATGTTATTCTAAATGGAATTATTTTCTGTTTCCTTTTGTGATAGCTCATTATTATTGTTTAAAAACATTACTGATTTTTGCATGAAAATTTTGTCTCATATTACTTTACTGAATATGCTATTTCTAATTATTTTTGGTCTTTAGGGTTTTTAATATATGCCATTATATGATCTACAAACAGAGATAC
The DNA here is from genome assembly GCF_047511655.1 of Castor canadensis. Taxonomy (NCBI): domain Eukaryota; kingdom Metazoa; phylum Chordata; class Mammalia; order Rodentia; family Castoridae; genus Castor; species Castor canadensis. Next base: position 72,828,960 of record NC_133405.1, on the reverse strand, counting down.
TTTTACATGTTCCTTCCTAATTGGATTATCTTCCATTTTGTTTTCTTAATTAATTGCTCTGGCGAGGTTTTCTAGTACTATATTGATAGAAGAGGTAAGAGTGGCCACCCTTATCTTGTTTCTAACCTTAGAGTTAGAAAAGCTGTCAACTTTTCCTCAATGAATATGATTTTTGCTATATGCCTCTATTGTAATATCTTTTGTTAAGTCATATCCATGAATGCATTCCTTCTGTAACTAACTTGTACAGAATTTGTTATGAAGATACTGGATTTTGTCAAATTCATTTTCTACTTCTATTAAGATAATGATATGGCTTTGTTTTTCATGCTGAGAAAGTGGTTCATTGCAGTGATTATTTTGCATATGTTGAACTAACCTTGATTTTCAGAGGTTAATTCCACTTCACCATGTTGTATAACCCTACTAATATGCTATTGAATTTGGTTTGCTACTATTTTGTTGAGAATTCTTGTCTCTATGTTTGTCAGGGATATTTCCCTATTATATTGTTTTCTAAGAGTGAGCTTGCCTGGATTAGGTATTAGGGAAATTCTCACATCATAATATGAGTTTGGAAATGTCCCTTCCTCTTCAATACTATGAAATAATTTGAAAGCCCATGTATTGATTCTTTTTAAATTTTATTTTATTTTTTTCTCATTTATTCATATGTGCATCCAATGTTTGGGTTATTTCTTCCCCCTACATGCCACCCCCTCCCTCTACCCACCAACCCCTTCCTTTCCCGCCCTACCCCCTCACTTTCAGGCAGAAACTCTTCTGCCCTTATGTCTAATTTTGTTGAAAACAAGAATGACAAAGCATTTTTGCTAGTTGAGATAAGGAGAGCTATACAGGGAGACTCCTAGCATTGCTTCCATATACAAATGTGTTACATTCTAAGTTGATTCTTCTCAAAGTGACCTTTTCTCTAGTTCCTGATCCCCTTCTCCTATTGACCTCTATCACTTTACAGTTTCTACATTAGTTCCTTTGCATTGAGGACATCAAATACTATCATGTTTTTTGGGCTTCTTACCTATCCCCATTCCTCCCTTGTGTGCTCTCGCCTTGTCATGTGACCAAAGTCCAATCACATTGCTGTATTTGTGCTAGATCTGAAGTCCACATATGAGGGAGAACATATGATTTTTGGTCTTCTGATCCTGGCTAACTTCGCTTAAGATGATATACTCCAGTTCCATCCATTTACTTGCGAATGATAAGATTTTATTCTTCTTCATGGCTGAGTACAATTCCATTGTGTATAAATATCACATTTTCTTACTCCATTCGTCAGTGGTGGGGCATCTTGGCTGTTTCTATAACATGGCTATTGTGAATAGCACTGCAATAAACACAGATATGCAAGTACCTCAGTATTAACCTCTGTCACATTTCTTTGGGTATATGCCCAGGAGTGGGATTGCTGGATCATATGACAGATCTATGTTAGATGTTCACGAAAACTTCAAATTTTTTTCCAGAGTGGTTGTACTAGTTTGCATTCCCACCAGCAGTATATGAGGGTTCCTTTTTCCCCACATCCTTACCAACACTTGTTGTTGGTGGTGTTTCTAATGATGGCTATTACAACAGGGGTGAGGTGAAATCTTAGTGTGCTTTGATTTGCACTTCCTTTGTGGCTAGAGATGGTGAGCATTTTTTCATATTTTCTAGCCATTTGAATTTCTTCTTTTGAGAAAGTTCTATTTAGTTCAGTTCCCCATTTCCTTATTGATTCATTAATTTTGGGAGAGTTTAGTTTTTTGAGTTCACTATATATTCTGGCTATCAGTCTTTGTCTGATGTGCAGCTGGAAATTATTTTCTCCCACTCTGTGAGTGTTTGTTCAGTTTAAAGACCATTTCTTTTGTTGTGCAGAAGCTTTTTAGTTTTATGAAGTCCAACTTGACTATACTTTCTCTTAGTTGCTGAGCTGCTGGAGTTCTATTGAGGAAGTTCTTGCCTATACTTACTACTTCCAAAGGGTTTCCTACTCTTCCTTGTACCAACTTTAGAGTTTGGCATCTGATATTAAGGTCCTTGATTCATTTTGAGTTGATACTAGTACAGGATGATAAGCATGGATCTAGTTTCAATTTTTGCAGACAGATAACCACTTTTCCCAGCAACATTTGTGGAAAAGGCTGTCTTTTCTCCATAGTATATTGTTAGCACCTTTGTCAAAAATAAGGTGGGCATACTTGTGTCAATTCATATCTGGGTCCTCTATTCTGTTCCACTGGTCTTCATGTCTGTTTTTGTGCCAGTACCATGCTGTTCTTATTGCTATTTCTTTGTAATACAGTTTGATGTCAGGTATTGTGATACCTCCAGCATTGCTCTTTTTGCGGAGTATTGCCTTGGCTACTCACGGTCACTTGTGTTTCCAAATGAACATTAGGGTAGATTTTTCAATCTCTGTGATGACTGTCATTGGGATTTTGATGGGAATTGCATTAAACATGTGGATTGCTTTTGGTAGTATAGCCATTTTTGCTATTTGATTCTACCAATCCATGAGCATGGGAGAGCTTTCCATTTTCTTTAATTTTCCTCTGTCTCTTTCTTCAGGAGTTTATAGTTCTCCTTGTAGAGGTCATTCACATCTTTTGTTAAGTTTACTCCTACGTATTTGATTTTTTTGAGACTACTGTAAATAAAATTGTTTCCATACATTCATTCTCAGTTTGTTCATTATTGGTGTATAGAAAAGCTAATGAATTTTGTAAGTTGACTTTGTATCCTGCCACTTTGCTACAGCTGTTTATGGTGTCTAGAAGTTTTAGGGTAGAGTTTTTTGGGTCTTTAAGGTATAGGATCATATCAATTGCAAATATGAATATTTTGGCAGTTTCTTTACACATTTGTATTCCTTTTATTTTTTCTTCTTCCCTAATTGCTCTGGCTAGGAATTCCAGTACTATGTTGAATAGGAGTGGTGATAGTGGGCACCCTTATTTCATTCTGGGTTTTAGGGGAAATGGTTTCAGTTTTCAACATTAAGTATAATGATGGATATAGATTTGTCATATATAGCCTTTTCAATGTTGAGGTACATTCCTTCTATTCCTAGTTTTCTTAGAGCTTTTATGATGAAGTGGTGTTGGATCTTGTTGAAAGTTTTTTCTGCATCTATTGAGATGATCAAGTGGTTTTTGTCTTTGCTTCTATTAATGTGCTGTATTACATTTATAGATTTGTGTATGCTGAACCACCCCTGCATCTCTGAGATGAAACCGACTTGGTCATGGTGGATGATCTCTCTGATGTGTTGCTGGATTTGGCTTGCCATTATTTTATTGAGGATTTTTGCATCGATGTTCATTAAGGGGATTGGCCTATAGTTCTCCTTTGTGGAGGTGTCTTTGTCTGGTTTGGGGATAAGTGTAATACTGGCTTCATAAAATGAGTTAGGCAGTTTTCCTTCCCTTTCTATTTCATGGAACAGTTTTAAAAGGGTTGGTATTAGTTCTTCTTTAAAGGTCTTGTAGAATTCAGCAGAGAATCCATCAGGTCCTGTACTTTTCTTTTTTAGGAGACTCTTTATTGTTGCTTCAATTTCATTTTGTGTTATAGATCTATTCAGATGATTAATGTCCTCTTGGTTCAATTTGGATGATCCTAAGTATCTAAAAATCTGTCCATTTCTTCAAGATTTTCAAATTTATTAGAATATAGGTTCTCAAAGCAGTCTCTGATAATTTCCTGGATTTCTGTGATGTTTCTTGTTATCTCCCCTTTTGCATTTCTGATTTTACTGATTTGGGTTTTTTTCTCTCCTCATTTTAGTCAGGTTGGCAGGGGTCTGTCAATCTTGTTTATTTTTTCAAGAAACCAACTTTTTATTTCATTAATTATTTATATTTTTTTGTTTCTATTTCATTGATTTCATCTCTTATTTTTATTATTTCTCTCCTTCTGCTTGTTTAGGGATTTGCTTGTTCTTGTTTTTCTAGGAGTTTGAGATGTAGCATTAGGTCATTGATTTGAGATCTTTCTGTCCCTTTAATATATGCACTCATGGATATAAACGTTCTTCTTAGGGCTGCCTTTGCTGTTTCCCATAGGTTCTGGTATGTCATGTTTTCATTTTCATTAACTTCCAGGAACCTTTTAATTTCCTCTTTTATTTCATCAATGACCCATTGATCATTGACCAATGTGTTGTTCGGTTTCCAACTATTTGCATGTTTTTTACTGTTATGTTTGTTGTTGATTTCTAGTTTTAATGCATTGTGATCAGATAGAATGCATGGGAGTATTTCTATTTTCTTATATTTGTTGAGGCTTGCTTTGTACCCTAAGATATGATCAGTTTTGGAGAAGGTTCCATGGGCTGTTGAGAAGAATGCATATTGTGCAGAAGTTGGGTGAAATATTCTGTAGACATCAGCTAAATCCATTTGACCTATGGTATGATTTAGATCTAGGGTTTCTTTATTGATTTTTTGTCAGGATGTCCTATCTATTGGTGATAGGGGGGTAATAAAGTTTCCCACTACCACTGTGTTGGAGTTTATATATGTTTTTAGGTCCTTCAGAGTATGTTTGATGAAAATGGGTGCATTGACATTGTGTTCGTATAGGTTGATAGTTGTTATTTCCTTTGGTGTATTTCCCCTTTTATTAGTATGGAATGTCCTTCTTTATCTCATTTGATCAATGTAGGTTTAAAGTCTACTTTGTCCAAGATAAGTATTGCTACTCCTGCCTGTTTTTGGAAACCATTGGCTTGCTAAATCTTCTTCCAGCCTTTCACCCTAAGCCAGTGCTTATTTCTGTCAATGAGATGAGTATCCTGTAAGTAACAAATTGTTGGATCTTCTTTTTAATCCAGTTTGTCAAGCAGTGTCTTTTCCTGAGGGAATTAAGGCCCTTCACATTCAGTGTTAGTATTGATAGGTATGTGGTGATTCCTGTCATTTAGTGTCTTAGTTGCTTAAGGGTTTGATTGTGTGCAGCTAAATCAATGCTACTCTCTACTTTCTTGCCTTTCCTTCTCCTGTGGTTTGGTACTGCCTGCCCTTTCATGGTTTTGTTTGCTTTCACTTTCTTTGTGCAGAATTACTTGAAGAATCTTTTATAGTTGTGGCTAGGTGGTCATGTATTATTTTAGCTTCTGTTTATCATGGAAGACTTTTATTGCTCCATCTATTTTGAATGATAGTTTTGCTGGGTAGATATCCTAGGGTTGAAGTTATCTTCATTCAGTGCCTAGAATACCTCACTCCATGCCTTTCTTGCTTTTAAAGTTTCTATTAAGAAATCTGCTGTGATTTTGGTTGGTTTACCTTTGTATGCTATTTGTTTTATCTCTCTTACAGCCTTCAATACTCGTTCTCTATTTTCTGTGCTTGTTGTTTTAATGATACTATATCATGGGGTAGTTCTATTTTTGTCAAGTCTGTTTGCTGTCCTGGAGGCTTCCTCTTCCTGAGAGGACATAGGTTTCCCTAGATTTGGGAAATTTTCTGTTATTATTTTGTTGAATATTTTACGAATTCCTCTAGCTTGCACCTCTTCTCCTTCTTCAATGTCCTTGATTGCCAGGTTTGGTCTTTTGAAGGAGTTGGTGAGTTCTTGCCTATTCCTTTCACAGGTCTTGAGTTGTCTGGCTAGTAGTTCTTCAGTTTTTCATTTAATTAGCACTTCATCTTTGAGTTCTGAGGTTCTGTCATCTGCTTGTTCTAGTGTGCTGGATTAGCCTTCCATTTTGTTTTGTATTTCTATTTAGTTCTTTTTTCTGAGGTTTTCCATATCATGGGTCACTTCCTCTTTAATATTGTCAAATTTCACCCTTAGTTCATTTATCTTTTTATGGTGTTCTTTGTTTCACTTTGATCTTTATTCTGGGCTTCTATGGTTTCTTTTATTTGTTCTTGTGTTTTCTCATATTCTTTACTTTTGTTGTCTTAGAATTTCTTGAGTACCTCCCATACCTTTTGGTTGACCATGTCTAGTAACATCTCTATGAAATTCTCATTGATTAGTTGTGGGCTTCATTGGGTTCTTTGGTATAGTTTCTCTTCGTTTTGATGGTGTCTGAATCTGGGTATCCATTTTCTTCATTTCTCTCTGGTTCCTGTACTAATTTATTGTTGGGGGAAAATGATTTCAATCTTTTTTCCATCTTCCCATCATTCCACTTTCTGCTGTTACTGTCCCTGTACTGTGTGTAATTTAGTATTAGTTAGCTTACAATGGTAAAAGTAATGATATCTAGAATGGAAGAGTAACAGGAAAAAGAAAGCAAAGAAAGAAAAAGAAAAAATAGAGAAGCAAAGAAATTAACAGGGAGAGGTGGCATAATAATCAACAGTGAACTGAACAAGCATTTAGAGAGAAAGAGAAAAAAGAAAAAAAAGAGAAAATGAAAAAAAAATCCCAGGTCCAGGTGCAATGAAGTTTCAGTCTTAGAACTTCTGGTGTTACTCCTTCAGCATCCAGTCCTGGTGTTGGTATTTGTGTAGTAGCTCTTTCGTTGTCTCACCAAAGGAAAAAAAGAAATAATAATAATAATAATGAAAAAAGAAAAATAATAAAAAAATAGAAAAGATATATAAAACTATAAAAAAATAAAATTTAAAGTCCAGAAACAATGAAGTTTCCATCTTAGTAGTTCTGGTGTTGCTCCTTCAGCATTGAGTCCTGTTGTTGGTATTTAAGCAGTAGCACTGTTGCTGTCTCACCAGGTGGTTTGGTCAGGAGACAGCTTTGTGAACTGCTATCTGCCCTGTTTCAGGCTGTGGCTCATCTGCTGACTACTGTCATCTGGTTACTGTTGCAGGCTTTATTTATTTAAAGTTAGCTGGGGTGAGCTGCCACACCCACCTTTTCCAGCAGGCTTTGTTTATTTAAACTTTGCAAGAGGGACTGCCCCTCCCCTCTTCACCAATGAAGACTCTTGCAAGCTGGCTACTGTTGCAGGCTTTCTTTTGTTATCTAAAGTTTGCTGGGGGAACTGACACTCCCACATACTCTGGACAGCTTTGTTTATTTAGAGTTCATGTGGGGGCCTGCCCTTCCCCTCTTCTCTGGTGGAGAGTCCTGCAAGTTGGCTACTGTTGTGGGCTTTATTTATTTAAAGTTCACTGGGAGGACTGCCCCTCCCCCCTTCTCAGGTGTGCTGAAGGCATCCTGCCCTCTTTGCTATGTGTCATTTTCAGTTCCTTGTTTATTATTCAGGGTTTTTTGTTTTATTTTGTTTTGTTTTCCCCAAGGTGGGAGTCAGACTGTCTAGAGGGCTATGCTGGTTTTATCCTAGGGGTGGCTGTAAGGGTACAATGTGCCACTTATTTGCTCACCTGTTGGTCTATGTCTCCCAGGCTCCTGGTGGCTCAGAAGCCCTCCTGGTGTCTCAGTGTAACATGGTGTGGAGAAGCTTTGTGTGTGCTGGGGGTTTGGGGTGTTGGAGTTTTGCTTCTTCTTGGTGATTTTTCCTGCCAAGTGTGGCTCCAGAGTCTCAGTAAAATTTTTGCTTTATGGAGCTCATGCTATCTGCTTCCTCCCTCTAGTTGCCATCTTGGAATTCTATCTGTATTGATTCTTCTTTAAATGATTGATAGCATTAAGTAATTAAGTCAATTGATCCTGGGCTTCTCTTTGATGGAAGATTTTTTTCTAATTAACCCAAGTGCTTGCACTGTTCCAGTGTATTTCTTGCAACTTTTGGTATAAGGTGAAAGACAAAGAGCTCCTTTCAGTCTTCTGCATGTGGATATCCAGTTTTTGCAGCAGCATTTGTTGAAGAAGCTGTCTTTTCTCCATCATGTGTTTGGGGCTCCTTGTCAAAGATCAGTTGACTATAGATGCATGGGTTTATGTCTGGATCTTCTAGTCTGATCCATTGGTCTTCTTGTCTGTTTTTGTACCAATACCATGCTGGGTTTTATTGTTATGTCTTGGTAGTAGAGTTTGAAGTCAGGTACTAGGATGCCTCCAGCATTGGACTTTTTGCTCAGAGTTGCTTCAGCTATTCGGGGTCTTTTGTGCTTCCATATGTATTTCATGATTGCTTTTTCTGTTTCTGTGCAGAATGTCATTGGAATTTTAATAGCAATTGCAGTCAACATGTAGATTGCTTTTGGTACTATGGCCATTTTCACAATATGGATTCTACCAATCCATGAAAATGGAAGGTCTTTCCATCTTCTGATGTCTTCTTTGATTTCTCTCTTCAGTGGTTTACAGTTTTCACTAAAAAGGTCTTTAGTTTCTTTTTTTAAATTTATTCTGAGGTACTTTATTGTTTTTTAGGCTACTGTAAATGGGATTGTTTCCCTGATTTCTTTCTCAGTCTGTTCATTGTTCATATATAGAAAAGCTACTGATTTCTGTGTTAATTTTGTATCCTGCTATTTTTCTGAAAGAGTTTATGATTTCTAGTAATATTTTGGTCAAGTGTTTGGTGGTCTGTTAGGTATAGGATCATTGTCATCAGCAAATAGGGATAGTTTGACTTCCTCCTCCCCTATTTGAATCCCTTTTATTTCTTGCTCTTTTCTTATTGCTCTGGCTACGAATTCCAAAGCTATATTGAATAGGAGTGGAGAAAGCAGACAGCCCTGTCTTGTTCTGGACATTAAGAGGAATGATTTAAGTTGTTCTCCATTTAATATAATGTTGACTTTAGTTTTGTCATATATAGCCTTTATTATGTTGAGGAACATTCCTCTATTCTTAGTTTCTTCAGAGCTTTTATCATGAAAAGGTGTGGGATTTTGTCAAAGGCCTTTTCTGCATCAATTGAGAGGATCATGATGTTTTTGTCCTTGTTTATATGATGTATTATGTTTATGGATTTACATATGTTGAACTATCTTTGCATCCCTGGAATGAAATGGACTTGGTCATGGTGTATGATCTATTTGACATGTTGTTGAATTCTGTTTGCCCGTATTTCATTGACAATCTTTGCATCTATATTCATTGAAGATATTGGTCTATAATTCTCTTTTTCTGGTTATGTCTTTATTGGGTTTTAGAATGAGTGTAATGCTGGCTTCACAGAATGAGATTGGTAGTGTTCCTTCCCTTTCTATTTCCTGGAAACGTTTGAGCAGTGTTGGTGCTAGTTCTTCTTTAAAGGTTTGATAAAATTTGGCTGTCAATCCATCAGGTCCTGGGCTCTTCTTTGTAGGGAGACTTTATTACTGCTTCAATTTCATTGCATGCTATAGGACTATTTAGGTGGTTAATATCTTCTTGATTCAATTTTGGTTGATTATATGTGTCTAGGAATTTGTCCATTTCATCAAGATTTTCCAGTTTACTTGAATATACATCTTCAGAGTACTCTTTAGTGATTTTCTGGGTTCTTTAGCATTTGTGGTTATGTCCCCTTTTTCATCTCTGATTTGATTAATTTGGGTCTTCTCTTGTCTCCATTTTGTCATGTTGGCTAAGGGTTTGCCAATCTTATTAATCTCTTCAACGTACCAACATTTTGTTTCATTGATTCTTTGTATAGTTTGTTTGGTTTCAATTTCATTGATCTCAGCCTTGATCTTTATTATTTCTCTCTGTTTGCTGTTTTGGGGTTTGGTATGTTCCTGTTTTTCTATAAACTTAAAGTGCATCATTAGAGTCTTCATTTGAGAGTTTTCTGGTTTTTTTAATATAGGCACTTATAGCTATAAACTTTCCCAGTAACAGGCCTTTGCTGTGTCCCACAGATTCTAGTAGGTGGCATTTTCATTTTCACTGGATTCTAGGAACTTTTTAATTTTTTCCCTCATTGCTTCAGTTACCATTGGTTTTTTAGCAGTGTGTTGTTCAGTCTGCATGTGTTTGAATATTTTCTGGGGTTTCTTTTGTTATTGAGGTCTACTTTTATTCCATTCTGACCTGATAGGATGTGGGGGTTATTTTGATTTTCTTGAATTTTGTGAGACTTGCTTTGTGTCCTAAAATATGATCTACTTTGGAGAAAGTTTCATGAGCTGCAGAAAATAATGTGTATTGCCTAGTTGTTGGGTGAAATACTTGGTAGATATCAACTATGTCTATTTGGTGCTTTGAGTTTTTTTTTTTTTCTCCTGGAACTCCAGCAGTGTTCCTCAGAGAGGGATATGCGAGATATGTTACCTTTGCAGGGTACTTGTTGTGGTGCTGATTACCTCTTTTCTTCCTTCAGTGAGTGGGCTCAAGTTCTTGCTCTTTGATGTGGGTCCATGAGCTTTCCTGCAATTGCAGTAAGGAGCACTGGGTCTCTGTGCACTGTGGGCGGCAGGCCTCCTAGCACCAGCTGGGTAGTGGATAGCCACTTAGTAGAGGAGTTGCAATTCCAGCTCTTGGACAGGAGAGACATGACTCTCCTGCAGGGAGGTGCAATGTGAAGGACTGGGCTTCTGTGTACTTTGGGGGAACAGGGATTCTTGTGCTGCCTGCAGAGTACCAGGTTATAGAGTTCTTTCCTTCAGTGGGAATCTAGCATTCTTGCTCTTTGCTGGGGGAGCAAGGGCTCTCTTGCTGTCAGGGACAGTGGGGAGTGTTGGGCCTCCATGCTCTGTCAGGAGGGAAGCCTACTAGCACCATCAAAATAGCAAGGCCTGGAGTCTGGGGTTCATTTGAGTGTGTGGTGGTAGGCTCCTGGAACTGTGTAGCAAGTTGAGGGTACCCATGGGACAGCAAGGCCAGTAGGCTTGGATTGTTTGGTGCCCACAAGGCAGCAGAAGACCTGGGGTATACTTGGATTGAGTCATGGACTTCCAGGAGCTATGGCAGCTGCTACAGACATGGGAGTACAAAGCCTGAGGGCAGTGGGAGTTTGGGGGCCTGATTTCCCCAAACTTCACAGAGGCTTCAGGAAGCGCAATTCTGTGGTGCTGTTGCCCTCTCGGGAGAATCAACCCTAAGGGCAGTGGGTGTTTTTAGATTTGATTTCCCACACAGGCTTCAGGGAGTGCAGTCCTGTGGTGCCACCAGCTCAGGAGAACAAAGCCTGTGAGCAGCTGGAGTTCTGGGTCTGATTTCTCATGCAGGCCTCGGGAAACAGTTCTGTGGTATTACTGCTTGCTTAGGAGAGCAAAGACTGTGGGCAGCAGGAGTTCTGGGGCCCAATTTCCCCCTTGGGTTTCAGGGAGCACAGTACCATGGTGCTGCTGGCTCAGGAGAACAAAGCCTGCAGGTAGCGGGAGTTCCAGGGCTCAATCTTCCACACAGGCTTCACGGAGCTCAGGTCTGTGGCACTGCTGTTGAGGGAACCAAGCCTACAGGCTTGTCCTTCTGTTACCTGTGGAACAGTGGGAGCCATGGGACCTGCTTATACAGGGGTGCCAGTTTCCCTGGCATTTCAGGGTGATGGTAGCAAGTCATGCATTGGGGGTGAGTGTGTAGCTCCAAGTTCCTGTGTGTGCTAGGAAGTGGGACTTACTGCCAAGTAATGGAACCTGGAGTCATCCAGTGACTTCAGGGGTGGAAGATCAGGAGTGTTGAGTAGTTAGTCATTCTTTCCGTGGTTTGTTGTTTCTCTATTTGTGGATTCAGAGAGTGCTGTTCTTCTGGCTGGTCATGGGACCCTGTGGGTGCCTTTTGGGGTCCTCTGATCTTCCTTTCTCGAAGTAGTTGGTCACCTCTGGACTATGGGAACATCAACAATCCACCATCTTGCCCCCTCCCTTGTCTGCTACATAATTTCAGATGTCACAATTTATATATTTTATACTTTTCCCATTAATTATTATAGTCACAAAATTTTAATAGTTTGTCGTTATCTTTTATACTAAAGACAGATTGATTTACATACAACTATTAAAGTATTAAAATAATCTAAGTTCCCTATATATTCTGGTTATCAGTCCTTTGTCTGATGTATAGTTGGCAAATATTTTCTCCCACTCTGTGGGTGTTCTCTTCAGTTTAGAGACCATTTCCTTTGATGAACAGAAGCTTTTTAGCTTTATGAGGTCCCATTTACCTATGCTATCTCTTAGTTGCTGTGCTGCTGGGGTTTCATTGAGAAAGTTCTTACCTATACCTACTAACTCCAGAGTATTTCCTACTCTTTCCTGTATCAACTTTAGAGTTTGGGGTCTGATATTAAGATCCTTGATCCATTTTGAGTTAATATTGGCATAGGGTGATATACATGGATCTAGTTTCAGTTTTTTGCAGACTGCTAACCAGTTTTCCCAACAGTTTTTGTTGAAGAGGCTGCTATTTCTCCATCATATATTTTTAGCTCCTTTGTCAAAGATAAGTTGGTTATAGTTGTGTGGCTTCATATCTGGGTCCTCTATTCTGTTCCACTGGTCTTCATGTCTGTTTTCATGCCAGTACCATGCTGTTTTTATTGTTATTGCTTTGTAATATAGTTTGAAGTCAAGTATTGTGATACCTCCTGCATTGTTCTTTTGACTGAGTATTGCCTTGGCTATTCGTGGCCTCTTGTGTTTCCATATAAATTTAACAGTAGATTTTTCAATCTCTTTAATGAATGTCATTGGAATTTTGAAAGAAATGGGCACGTGAACTAAACAGAACTTTCACAAAAGAAGAAATTCAAATGGCCAGAAAACACATGAAAAAATGCTCACCATCTCTAGCAATAAAGGAAATGCAAATTAAAACCATGCTAAGATTCCACCTCACCCCTGTTAGAATAGCCATCATCAGCAACACCACCAACAACAGGTGTTGGCGAGGATGCGGGGAAAAAGGAACCCTCTTACACTGTTGGTGGGAATGTAGACTAGTACAACAACTCTGGAAAAAAATTTGGAGGCTACTTAAAAAGCTAGACATGGATCTACCATTTGATCCAGTAATACCACTCTTGGGGATATACCCAAAAGACTGTGACACAGGTTACTCCAGAGGCACCTGCACATCCATGTTTATTGTGGCACTATTCACAATAGCCAAGTTATGGAAACAGCCAAGATGCCCCACCACTGACGAATGGATTAAGAAAATGTGGTATCTATACACAATGGAATTCTATGCAGCCATGAAGAAGAATGAAATGTTATCATTCACTGGTAAATGGATGGAATTGGAGAACATCATTCTGAATGAGGTTAGCCTGGCCCAAAAGACCAAAAATCGTATGTTCTCCCTCATATGTGGACATTAGGTCAAGGGCAAGCACAACAAGGGGATTGGACTATGAGCACATGATAAAAGCGAGAGCACACAAGGAAGGGGTGAGGATAGGCAAGACACCTAAAAAACTAGCTAGCATTTGTTGCCCTTAACGCAGAGAAACTAAAGCAGATACCTTAAAGCAACTGAGGCCAATAGGAAAAGGGGAACAGGTACTAGAGAAAAGGTTAGATCAAAAAGAATTAACCTAGAAGGTAACACCCACACACAGGAAATCAATGTGAGTCAACTCCCTGTATAGCTATCCTTATCTCAACCAGCAAAAATCCTTGTTCCTTCCTATTATTGTTTATACTCTCTCTACAACAAAATTAGAAATAAGGGCAGAAATAGTTTCTGCTAGGTATTGAGGGGGAGAGGGAGGGGGCGGAGTGGGTGGTAAGGGAGTGGTTGGGGGCAGGGGGGAGAAATGAACCAAGCCTTATATGCACATATGAATAATAAAAGAAAAATGAAAAAAAAAGATAATCTAAAATTGACCATATATTTGCTTTCACCAATGAATTTCATACCTCTTCACATGTTTTCATGCTCCTAAATTAGTAAGCTTTCATTTCAATTGAAAGAGCCCTCCTTAAACTTATGTAATATGGCACATTTGGTGGTGATGAATTCCCTCAGCTTTGGTTTATCTGGAAAATTTTTTATCTTTGCTTTCAAGTACATCTGTTATTATTTTTCTTTCAACACTTTGACTATATTATCTATATCATCTCACTCTCTTCTAGCCTGCCAAGTTTCTGCTGAGAAATCCATTGATAGTCTTGTGAGAGTTCTTATGAAGTATAGAACTTCTTTCCTTTGCTGGTTTCAAGATTCTCTTGTTCATTTTTTAAAATTTGATTATAATATCTTAGTGAATTCTTTTTTAGACCGAACCTTATTAGAAATATTTAAGTTGCTGTGCCTGGATGTGTGTATCTCTCCCCAGATTTGGAATGATTTTAGCCATTATTGTTTTTCTCTGTTTCATCTCTTTGTCTGCTTTACACAATGTCAAAGTCAGCTGTCCTGATAACATGCCATATATATCATAGGCTTTCTTTTTTACTCATATATTAATTGCTCAATATAATTGGTTTCATTATGTTATTTTTATACATGTATATAATCTTCACTGATCATATTCCCCCCAGTTATACCCCTCATCCCCCCTTTTTCCTTCAACTAATCTCCATCTCTACCCAACCTGACCTTTTCTACTTTCATGTCCATTTTTTGAAATCTAAATTTGGTGTATGGGGGAAAACAAGTGATATATGTCTTTCTGAGTTTAATGCTTTATTTGGGGGAGTCTGAAACCACTTATAAAATTATACAATCTTTAAACAGATGACAGAATTGGTAGACAAGAAAAACAAGCCCAAGAAATATCAAATCCATATGTGACATTAGCCTGTAAGCTTGTATACTTAAGATATATATTGTGTGTTACTAGAATTATGGTGAGACTCTCACTCTGTACACTTTTTTAATATTTGTATTCATCCATATAATATACCTTGACTGAATTTGCCCCCTTTGTTACACTTTCTTAAACCTCTTCTTCCTCCCTCCCTTTTCAATTTTTAGTTTCATTGTTATATTCTATACACCCCCCCCCATCACCCTCTCCTTTCCAGTGCCTCTTTAACTGGTTTCCCCAACCAAAGACTCTCTCTTTTATAATTATGTAATATTGTTATTTTTATTTAGGTCTAAATTCCACATGAGCAAAAATGTGATATTTATCTTTTTGAGCTTTGCTTGTCACACTCAGCATGATTATCTCCACTTTCACCCATTTTCCTGTAAATGACATTATTTCTTCCTTCATTATGACTGAATAATACTCTATTATGTATATGTGCCACAAATCTTTATCCATTCATCAGTTTTTTGGCACCACAGCTAATTCCATACCTTTATTATTTAGAATAGTGCTGCAATAAACATGGGTGTGCAGATGCCTCTATTGTAACCTGACTTGCATTCCTTTGGATATAAGCCAATGCATGAGTGGTATAGAAGCATCATATGGCAGCTATGTGTTTATTTTTTTGAGGAGCCTTCATACTGATCCCCATAGTGGTTGCACTAATTTACATTTCTACCAACAGTGTATAAGGATGGCCTTTCCCCCACATCTTCACCATTGTTAGACTTTCTTAATGCATTTGCCTTCTTTATTTCCTTTTTACTCTGACTGGATATTTTTCAATGACCTGCATTTGCATTCATAGCTT
This sequence comes from Castor canadensis, assembly GCF_047511655.1. Classification (NCBI taxonomy): domain Eukaryota; kingdom Metazoa; phylum Chordata; class Mammalia; order Rodentia; family Castoridae; genus Castor; species Castor canadensis. The sequence continues at coordinate 72,813,622 of NC_133405.1, read as the reverse complement.
TCTCTTAATGATTTCCTTTGCATTTTGCATTTCATTCATTCTATTTTTAGCTACAGAATCTATATTTGCTATTTATGAAGTTCATTCCTCTATTAAACATTTTGTTCTTGTACTTTTTTCCTGATATCATGTGTTGTCTGTCTCTGTTTGCATGTAGATAAAGAGTTTTCTTAGAAAAAAATGTGTTTGCATTCTTTATCTGGTAAATTGTAGATTTCTATGTCTTTGAGGTTGCTACTGAAATATCAATATGTTCCCTTAGTCATGCCAGCTATCCTTGATTTTTTTTCATCTCATGTTTTAAAGAAGCAGTCACCTTCTACAGGCTTCATAACAGAAACAATTTCAGCAAATAGCCCTGGACCAGATAGATTCACCAAGGAAATTTAAAGAAGAAATAACAATCATTTAACACTCTTAAAAACACTAAATGTGTAAGAAACTTCCTTAATAATTCTATGAAGTTTGTATTACTTTGAGGCTAAAACCAAAGACATCACAAGGAAAGAAAACGATAGATCAATATCCTTTATAAAATGGGTGTAAAATCTTCAACAGATACTAGCAAACTGAACTTATCAACACATTGAGAGGATTACATACTTTGAACAAATGGGATTAATTACAGGACTACATGGTTGGTTCAACACATTAAATTTAATTATTCAGCAATAAAGAAAAATGAAATCTGTCATTTCCAAGAAAATGTATGGAACTGGAGATGATCAGGTTGAGAGAGATAAGCCAAGCTAATAAAGACAAATATCACATGTTTTTGTGCATATGTGAAATTTAGGCTTAAAAATAATAATATGACATGATTGTAAAAGAGGACTTTTGGGAGAAGGAACAGCAGGAGATATGGGGAAAGGAGAGGATGGTGGCAGTTAATATGATAAAAGTACATTATATTGTTATAGATGTGTGTGTGAAAGTGGAAAAATGAAATTCACTAAAACTGTTAAAGGGGGAGAAGAGAGAGGTGTTAAAAATGAAATCGTTTTGGGCAATTTATGTTGATAATTTTTTAAGAACAAAAAAAGTCATTTGATTAAATACCACATAATAGAACAGGAAAACACATGACTATCTTAAGTGATGCAGAAAAAGTACCAATACTTGTGGTAAACACACACACACACACACACACACACACACACTCACTCAACTCAACAAAATTGGAAATTGAAGAGAACTTCCTTAGTCTAATAAAAAGCAACCATGAAAACCCACAATTAACATTATAGTCAATGGTAGATGATTGAAAACTTTACCTCTAAGATCAGGAACAAGACAAAACATCCAAAATCATAAGTTCTATACAGTATTGTACTGGAAGATGTGCCATGGCAGTTATGAAGGAAAAATGGGAGGAATAAATATTAGAAAGGAGAAATAAAGCCACCTAGAGTTTCATATGACATAATCGTATATAGAAAATCTTAATCAATCACAAAATTGAAAAGTAATAAATGTGCTTTTCAAAATTGCAAGATACAACATCAATATTCAAAAATCAGGTTTTATTTCTATACAATGATAGTAATTCAAAGTTCAAATAAAAATTATCCTGTCTATAATAGCTGTTGGAGTGGCTCAAGTGGTAGAGCACTTGCCTTGCAAGCATGAGGCCCTGACTTCAAACCCCAGCATTGCCAAAACAAAAGAGAACCAAAAACAATACAGTGTTTAAGCATAAATTTAAGCATTAAATAGGAAAACTCATATATTTCAAGCATATTAGAAGAAATGAAATAATATCTAAGTGAATGAAAAGACAATCCATGTTCATGGATTGATAGAACTAATATTAAAATGGCAATATTCCCAAAATTGATTAACAAATTCAATACATTCCCTATGTACATTCTAACAGTGATACTAACATAGGAGAAGATACATATGAAGATAAAAGAACACTCAACAGATACGGAGAGTTCTGAAATAAATTCAAAGATCTATGGTCAATTGATTTTCCACAATGCCAATACCATTCTGTAGGAAAGCAATAGAATTCAACAACTTATATGGGGACAATATGATATAGATGATCAGTATATTAGAAACATAGCTAGATAGATGGATAGACGGATCAATAGATAGATATTACATAAATATAATATGAATATATATTCATATATATATGAATTTAGACTCTTACTCCATATTAATATTTAACTCAAAATTATTGAAAATCCTAAGTGTAAATGTTAAAAATCTTAAGGTGTTACAAACATAGTTCTAATTTTTCATGACCTTAATTATGGCAACAGATTCGTACAGATAATACCAAAAGCACAATCAACAAAAATAACAGAAATAGATAAGATTTAATCAAAATCAAAATATCTTCTGTATCAAAGAACACTAATAAGAAAATAAAAAAACAACCCATTAGATATGACATTCCCCCTCACTCCTATTAGAATGGCTACCATCAAGAACACAAAACAAACAAAAAAGAACACAAAACAACAATTATTGCCAAGGATGAGGGGGAAAGTAAGCCTTTTACTCTGTTGGTGGGAATGTAAATTAGTACAACCAATATGGAAAGCAGTATGGAGGTTCCCTAAAAAACTAAAATTAAAACTACTATATGATCCAAGAAATCCACTCCTGGGCATATATTTAAAGAAACTAAGTCAGGATACAATAAAGACATTTGCACATTCATGTTTATTGTAGCATTTTTCACAACAGCCATGGAAACAATCCAGATATCCTATAACTGATAAATAGGTTAAGAAAATCTGGCATATTATATACATTACATATATATAGAATATTATTATATATATGGAATCTATACAATAGAGTATTATTCAGCCATAAAGGAGAATGAAATTGTGTCATTCACAGGTAAATGAATGGAACTGGAGATCATCATATTAAGTGAAGTAAGCTTAGGTTCAGAAAGACAAAGGAAGAGTAATAGAGGGGTGTTAGACTGACAATGGCACAATTTATTAACAGGTAAAATACCAAGGCAAAACCCCACTGAGCAATGAACAGACACTTAAGACAATGATGGACAGAACTGTAAAACAGGTCATGTTGAGGGGAGTACACTACTGGGAGGGTGGTAAAAGAAGAGGGTAACGAAGATGAATATGTTTGATGTATTTTTCTACACATGTATGAATATGGAACACTCAAACTTGTTAAAACCATTTTTAAGAATGGGGAGAGGAAAAATGGAAGAATAATGAAGGGGATGCACCAAATGGTAATACACTGTATGCATATATGGAAATGTAACACCAAAATACCCTGTATAAATATTATATACTAACAAAAATATTTTTTAAAGATTCAAGAAAAATATTTGAAATAATACATTATATTAGTTGAATATTAGGCATGCATAAAAAGCTTCAAAACTTAAAAACAAAAAACAATGAAAAGTAGGCCACACTATACTGGGCCTTAATTTTAGTGTCTGCCTATGAAACAAAGTTTGCAGTTGACCAGGAGAGACAGGGCTGCAAGATGAAATGGTTGCCATAAACATGAACTTCAGATGTACCTTTTTTATGATCATTAAAGTCAGTTGAGAGATGGTGAGTGTTGGTATAGAGAGAAAGTGTTCCTGGCGAGAATGAATTTAGAGTAATTGGTACCTATGAAATCGTGACCATCATACTTGAGAATATAATCTACTCTTTTCTTTAAGTCTCAAGTTGCTTTTTCTAACACTCCCTAGATTCTGTGCCTGTCCACCAATTTGCCTGGACTAACAGTAAAAGCATTAATTGATCTTCCTTATTTGGATTATTGACTATTCAAATCTTCCATCTCTGCTAGCAGCCTCCCTGTACAACTGAGTTTATGCTCCATTTATCTATAGAATTAGCTACTTCTCACATGGAAAGGATAAAAGCAAGGTTCTGACTCCCAGAACCCATGGAGAAAACAGATGATCTCTTGTTCTCACACTGTATTGAGTAAAATACTGTATTGGACAACCCCACCAAGTCTGGGATATTCACTTTTATTTGGGGGCATAAATAGGCACAATTCTGAAACTCGCTACTGGAGTTGAAGGAGGTAGGATAAAACATTATCTCTGTTCTTATCTAATACTTTGAAACTTGGGAAAGTAATACAACAATTTACACAGTATTTCTATTACAAATACTGGCAGCAATGTTAATGGTAGTGGTGACAAGTTAATGATAGTGGTAACATTGGCTAAATCACCAATGTTAGCATTATAAATAAGACTATTTTCATGGTCAAGACCTTGGCTGTGTTTTCTACTTTCTACCTTCCTTGGTGTCTGTCCATTATCTAAGTTTAGGGTATATGCCTTACTGCCAGTTCTAGGAGTCACCTGAGATATTATCAACAAATTAAAACTATAGTTAATTTGTGTATTTTTATTATCCAAGAACCCAAACTAGTTTAGATTCTGAAAAAATGTTAATGACACTGTGAGCTACATAAATCTTGACAAGCAATTTCTTGGGTTTCTAAGTAATGCAAATGTCTAGGCATGTCTGCAGCATCCTGTATCTCTGGATATAGTTGGCATTCAGAATGAAAATGATATTTATGTTCAGTATTTACAGGGAAGGAATATTGATTCCACAAAATAAGAGTCTTCCAATATGGAAAAATTAAATTCAAATCCCTGAAAATATGTTACCTTTTTCATACTGCATTTCAGAAACCAGATTATTCTGGTTTCTTTTGTTCTGGAGCTACTTCAGAATTGTAAATTTAGGCTAGTTGAGCCACTTTTGAAAAATCAACAAAATGAAAGTAATCCTTTTAAATTTGACTTGGTTGCACATTTTTCAGAAGAACCCATATTTATCAAATAAACAATGACATTTTTTGTTGAAGAAATATTAACTACAAGTCTCCAAGGGAAAAATACTCAGTATGTTTCCTTACCAGCTTAAAGGTAAGCAACCTTTCTCTAGATAGGTGCTCTTTTTAATTTTTGCCAAATCTCATGATTGCTTACAGGATGAGAATGGTTCCAAAACATAAGTTGCCAACTGGAAATATGTCTGGATATATTTCCATTCTTGAGGTGAATTCCTTAAAACATATGGAGAGAAAAAAGCTTGAGGCAGAGACATCCCAATGTTACTCTTTTGGTGGTATGCTTTTAAAAGTCTTCATAATATCTCATTTTTCTCTCTAGCTTGTGAAGAAAATGACAATTGACCTTGAGAAACTCACAATGCACTTCACTTAGGTTATTTCATTTATAGGTAATTATGTTTAAGAAAGTATGTAAACATTAAGAGAGAGAAAGGAATATCTCAGAGAAATACAACTCTGACTTTCTCTGCACAGTTCTTAACCCTTTTTGGGTCATGGGCAAATTTGATAGTGAAGATAATAGTACTCAATACAGAAAAAATGTACTAAACATTAAAAATTCTTTACATCATAACAGTAATTTAAGAGAATCCGGAGTTTCTTTTATGAAACTTCTAAGATCCTCATAGATAAAGAAACTCTTCTCGAAAGTACTTCTCTGTTAAATGTGATCAAAAGTGCACAAAGAGCTAAAGGTGGTAATAAAATATTAGTCAAATATTGAATCAGTTTATTGAATATGTTTGTCTTCCTGTAAGAATCTAGATACGGTGAGAAAGATATTTTCTTTTTAGTAAACACCTTATAAGGAAGTGTACTATTCTACACAGGATTATTGCAGCATCATAAACCTGTTACAAAATCAAATGGCAAAGCTATCTAGATCCAAACCAAGTCCATCCAATGAGGTTTACCAATAATTCTGAAAAGAATGGAACATAGCCATTTTAAGCTGTTAATGGTAAGGGTATTTTGTTATTTTTTAATTCTGCTTTATTTTGTTTTTTTCCCAACTATAGTCCTAATATGGCCTTTTCAGTAGCCTATAATCAGTGCAAGAAATATCAAGCCTATTTCTCTTCAGGCTGTGACATAGTTAGATCATGCATGAACATATCATATCACTCCATTCTAGTCTGCAAGGTTTAGTCTTAAAAAATCTCCTAGCAACCTAATAATATCTCCTTATTAATATCTCCCCTGTACATGATAAAATGCTTTAAACTTGCTTCTTTCAAGATTCTCTCTTTGTGATTGCTGATAGTTTGATTATAGTGTTTTTAGTGTAGTTCTATTTAGATTAATCCTAGTTGAAGTTCTTTCAGCTTCTTGGGTTTGTATGTTCATTTGTCTCCTCAGACTTGTGGAAATCTCAGACATTATTTCTTTCTATTTTGGAAGTACTGGGGTTTGAACTCAGGACCTCACACTTAATAAGCAGGTGTTTTACCACTTGAGCCACTCCACCACCCCCATTATTTCTTTAAAATAGATCTCCACCCTTAATCTCTTCTGGTACTCCTATGTGTATAATGTGTATACTGCTGTGCTTAATGGCATACCATACATACAAAGATGTTCTCCATTTTCTTCATTAATTTTGTTCTTTGTGCTCCTCTGCCTTACTAACCTCAAAATTCCTGTTTTCAATTTCACTGATTACTTCTTCCCCTTGGCCAAGTCTACTTCTGTGGCCCTTCAGTGAACATTTTCAAATTTTATTCTTCAGTTACAGAATTCCTTTTGAAGTTTCTACCTTACCACCAATATCATCATTTTATTTAAGCATCATTTTACTTGTTTTATTTAGCTGCCTATTTATGGTCTCTCTTAATTCATTGAGAATTTTTATGGTGATAATTTTGAATTTTTCTCTAGTAATTCATATATCTCTGTTCCTTTAGAGTCAATTCTTGGTGATTTAATTTCTTCCTTTAATCATACCATTGCTTCCTTGCTATATATATTGCTGCTATCTAAGTATTTGAAGCTTAGAAGTCCTAGACTTCTTCCACTCAGCTCAGCTAGAAATTCTGAAGAATATTCAATCCTTTAACAGGCTGAATCCTCCCTAAGCTTGTGTAAGTGATCTAATGGAAGATGTTTTTTGGCCTCTATTCAACAGTTCCTTCTGGGTGGCTGTGATACTGCATCCTTTATGGTTGTAGGAAGCTGAGGCAATGGAGATCCACCTAGTGTCCATCTGTTGTTCTATAGACTTTCACACTGATCTCAGAAGCCATCAACCTAGTCTTCCTTTCCTATCAGTTTTTGGATTCAGTGAAGAGGAACTGGTCTCCCAAAAAGTTCATTTAAATGTCTCTACATGCACATTCTACTACTTTCCCTCCCCAGAGAGAAGATGGGAATTCAGAGTTTCTTCTCAATCAAGTGCACCATTTCAGGGAAGAGGTTCTAGTAAGAGAGAATGCCTTGAGTTTCCTACTGGGCTTCAAAGAAATTAGATTCAAACTTGCATGAGGTACAGAAATCTAATAACTGGTTTTTGGACTTCTCATAGAAACATGAGTTCTATGAATCATTTCTAAATCCCTGTGTCTGTGGAAAATAGAGGTTCTATGAATTCTTTATTCCACCATCTTGCTGATATTACCCTACTTTGTTTTTTAAAGTATTACATAAACTTTAATAGTTCAATCTAAAGGAAATACTTCCAGAATGGTGGAATAAGATCCTCAAAAATCTTTTCCTCTAGATCATTTAGCTCAGTAATAAAAATAAATGAAAGCAATGGGAAAATTGGACAAAACCTACATTTTCAGAACCCTACAAATTAACTAAATTCTTACAACCATCTGAAAAGCATTTATGAAAAAAACATGTGACTCTCCATGGAGATATGTGGGAGTTTTGGGTGTTTTTTAACATTTCTTATTCCCATCTTCTTCTTCCCACATACATATTAGCCTTAAAATCCAACAGCTAAGCAACCACAGTAGTTGAGAAACAAAACCTCTAGAAACCACTAGAAGAATTTAAATAAATTTTGAGCTCCCGAAGAAACCCCATGTAAAAAAGGATGGTCAAAATTTGACCTGACTGGCATTACCTTGAAAAGCTCTACTCTCAAAGCTGCTTTTATTTTACCTGACTTAGAGATCACTCAGAGAAAACAGTATCATCTCCAGGATATTTCCAGAACATATTCAGTAGCAGTTGTTTAACATTTCATCTACTCAAAAAACTGATGTCCGTGGTTACCCCTATAAGAAAATGAAATCATTTGAAAGGAAAATATGGGGATAAGATTCCAATATGGGGCTTTAAAAAGTTCCAACAGGGGATAAGGAGAAAGATGGCAGATTATTGATATCCCTGTACCCCAAGGACGACTAACTACCCTGAAGAAGGAAAATCAGAGAACACCAAAAGGCATGCACAGAGTCCCATAACCAGCGAGAAACAAAGCCCTCTCCAAACACAAATAAAGAAGCAACTAGCCATGGAAACAATGGGAAGAACAACTTGTAGCTCAACATTCCCAATCCCCTGCCCATGAAGTTTCCATGTGGCTCCAGGCTCCATTATTCAGTGTACTCAGTGGTAATTCCTGCTTCCCAGCACACACAGGAACTTGGAGCTCCATACTCTTCCCTACTACATGACCTGCTACCTTCACCCTGAAATGCCAGCGAAAACAGTGCCCTTGTATAAGCAGGACCCAGGGCTCCCACTGCTACATGGGTAACAGAAGGCATAAGCCCACAGGCTTAGATTCTCCATGCCGGCAGCAGCTTCCATGGCTCTTGGTAGCCTGTGTGGGCAAGCAGGCCCCAGGGCTCCTGCTGCCCACAGGCTTAGTTTCCTCATGTCTGCAGAAGCTGCTGCGGCTCCTGGAAGACCACACCCCAACACAACTAGACCAGAAGGCCTCTGCTGCCTTGTGGGCATGAGTTGATTCAAGCCTGCCAACTTCATTGCCCCATGAGCACACTCAATTTGCTACTCAGTGCCAAGAGCCCACTGCTACACATGCAAGTGAACCCCAGGGCCACGCTTTGCTATTCTGCTGGTGCCAGGAGGCTTCTCTCCCCACAGAGCATGGAGGCCCAATGCTAACCACCAAACCCTCCCATGGTAGAGCCCCCACTGCCTCATCAAAGAGCAGGAACCCAGCTCCTCCACTGAGTGGTAACCTGCCATTCTGTGGGGGCCAGGAGACCTGATCTCCTAAGGCATAAAAAAGGCCCTGTGCATCCCACTGCTCCCAACCACAGGAGAGTCCCCACTTCTCCATTAAAAACCAAACATGCTAGATTCCCCACTAAAGTGCAGAAAGCCATAACCTACTACTCAAAGTGCACAGAGGCCCAGCATTTCCCACTGTCCCTGACAGTGGGAAAGCCCTCACACCCCATTAAACAGCAAGAATGACAGATTCCCCACTGAAAGGAGGAAAGCTGAAACCTGCTATTCTGCAGGCAGAACCAGAAGGCCTGCTTCCCCAAAGTGCACAGAAACCCATTGCTTCACATTGGGCCTCCCTGCCAGAAGTCCCTTCTCTCCTGTTCAACAGCTGGAATCCCAACTCCTCCGCTAAGTGGCAATCCACTAGCCAGCTGGTGCTAGGAGGCCCGCCTTCCACAGTGCACAGAGACCCAACGCTCCCCACTGTAACTTCAGGAGAATCCCTGCACCCACATCAAAGAGCTTAAACTTGAGTCCCCATACTGAGGGGAGAAAAGAGGTAATCTGCACCACAGTAAAAACCATTCAAGGGTAAAATATCCAGCATATCCCTTTCTGAGGTACACTGCTGGAGCTCTGAGAGAAAAAAAAACTCAAAACACCAAATAGACATGGTTGATACCTACAAAGTACTTCACCCAACAACTAAGCATATTTTTTTTTCTGCAGCTCATGGAACTTTCTCCAAAGTAGATCATATATTAGGACACAAAGCAAGTCACACAAAATTCAAGAAAATAAAAATAATCCCTGCATCATATCAGGCCACAATGGAATAAAACTAGATCTCAACAACAACAAAAACCGAGGAAATAGTCAAACAGATGGGACCGAAGAACACATTGCTAAAAAACAAATAGATGACTGAAGTAATAAGGAAAGAAGTCAAAAATTCCTAGAATCCAATGAAAATGAAAATACAACCTACCAGAATCTGTGGGACAAAACAAAGGCCATGCTAAGGGGAAAGTTTATAGCTATAAGTGCCTACATTAAAAAAAACAAAGACCTCTCAAGTAAACAATTTAATGATGCACCTTAAGCTCCTAGAAAGACAAGAACAAACCAAACCAGCAGACAGACAGATAATAAAGGCCAGGGCTGACATCAATGAAATCAAAACCAAACAAACCATACAAAGAATCAACGAAACAAAAAGTTGGAACTCTGAAAAAATTAACAAGATAGACAAACTCTTAGCCAACATGACAAAATGGAGGAGGGAAACGACCCAAATTAATAAAATCAGACATGAAAAAGGGGACATAACTACAAATACTAACAAAATCAAGAGAATCATTAGAGAGTATACTTTGAGAACATATATTCAAGTAAACTGAAAATATCTAGATGAAATGTATAAATTCCTAGAGCATATAACAAAACAAAATTGATGCAACAAGATATTTAACACATAAATAGTCTTAATACATACAATGAAATTGAAGCATAAAGAGTCTCCCTACAAAGAAGAGTCCAGGACCTGATATATTTTGCCAAATCTTTAAAGAACTAACACCAATACTCTTCAAACTTTTCCAGGAAATAGAAAGGGAATGGAAATTCATTCTGTGAAGTCAGCATCACACTTATTCCAAAACCCAAAAAAGATATGACAAGCAAACAGAATTATAGGCCAATATCTTTAATGCATAGAGATGCAAAGATTGTCAACAAAATACTGGCAAATAGAATTCAACAACATGTCAAAAAGAACATACATCATGATCAAGTAGGTTTCATTCCAGGAATGCAAGGATATTCAACATATGTAAATCAATAAACATATACACATAAGCATATAAACAAGGGCAAAAACACAAGGACAAAAATCATATTATCATCTCAATAGACAGAAAAATCCTTTGAGAAAATCCAAAACCAGACATAAACCCATGCATCTATAGCCTTTGTTGTCTGATCTTCAACAAAGGAGTCCAAAATGCATTATGGAGAAAAGACAGCCTCTTCAACAAATTCTGCTGGGAAAACAGGATATCCACATGTAAAAGACTGAAACTAGATCCCTGTCTCTCACCCTGTACCAAAATCAACTCAAAGTGGATCAAAGATCTTAATATAAAGGCTGAAACTTGGAAACAACTCCAGGAAGCAGTAGGAAATACATTGCAACAGATATGTATAGAGAAAGATTTCCTAAACAGATCTCAAAAGGCTCAGTGTCTAAGAGAACCAATGAACAAATGGGACTGCATCAAACTAAAGAGCTTCTGGACAACAAAGAAAAAGTCACCAGACTCAAGAGACAGCCTACAGAATGGAAGAATACCTTTCCCAGGTACTCCTCCAATAAGGGACAAATATTCAGAGTCTATAGGGAACTAAAAAAATTCAGCCCCCGAAGAATCAACACCCCAATGAAGAATTGGGCACATGAATTAAGCAGGGAATTCTCAAAGGAAGAGGAACAAATGGCCAGTAAATACATGAAGAAGTTTTCAACTTCCCTGGCTCTAAAGAGATGCAAATCAAAACAACACTTAGATTTCATCTCACCCCAGTTAAAATGGCCATAATCAAGGGTGATAACAACATATGCTGGTGAAGATGTGATAAATCAGGAACCCTTATACACTGCTGGTGGGAATGCAAATTAGTACAACAACTATGGAAAGCAGCCTGGAGATTCCTCAAAAAACTAGAGATAGAAGTGCTATATCATACTCAGTGATACCACTCCTAGGTATCTACCTAAAAGAATGTAATACAGGAAACAATAGAGACACCAATGTTCTCCAATGTACACCAATGTTCATCACAGCATTATTCACAATAGCCAAGCTCTGGAAACAACCCAGGTGCCTTACAACTGATGAATGGCTCAAGAAATTGTTGTATATATATGCAATGAAGTTTTACTCAGCCATAATAAAAAATGACATGTAGTTTGAAGGTAAACTAATGTAATAGGAGGACATCATGTTAAGTGAAGTAAACCAGGATCAGAAACACAAAACCACATTTTCTTTTATATGTGAAAGAAAGATCCAAAGATAAACATATACACAAAAACAACCATGATCATATACAAACTCAGATGTAGAACATGATTGTATCAGTGGAACTACTGTATTGAACTCGAGGAAAGAGGAAAGGAAAAGAAAATGATAGCGCATCAGTAATATTGCATAACATAAGATGTGAAGGCTGAGGATAATAAGGATATTTACTGAAAGCTGTTGAAAAATGGGGTTGGGAGGTAAAGGTGTAAGGGAAAGTTATGGAAAGGGTTGAAAGGACCAAAGAAAAGTATACTCACAGTGGGCATACACTGAAATACCCCTTTGAGCATCAACTTAATTATTAATAATGAAAAACAGAACTGTAAAATATGTACAATGTGGGGGGTATGAGTAGGAGGGGGAAGGGTGGAGTGGAGGAAGGAGCATATTAATAACCCAGCACTTTGCATCAATCCTATAATGTAGAAATCAGATATAGTTATTCACATTTACAGATTAAGAAGGTGGAGTTCCAAAATTGTTACTAACATATGTAATGTAACATTGCCAGAAAATGATACATAAATTAGATTTTAGGGTTTTGATTACTAAATAGCTATTTAATTTATTTATATATTTATTCCCATTGCATGGCTGGAAAGTATGGTTGTTTTGAAATATCTCATCCAAGGAGTTGTGGAGAAAATATATGCCAATGTCCATTCTCTAAGGCCCCTTCCTGGTAATAAAATTTCCAATGTAATTGAGTTCAAATATGCATATATATACTAATGAAGACCATAAATGCTGCATTAGTCTGTTTTTATTCTCTATGATAAATTCCCTGAGGTTAGGTTATATATAAAGAAAATGCTTATTTAGCTCACAGTTTTGGATGTTCAAGGGTACGGCATGGGCATTGGCTAGGCTCCAGTGAGGATCTCAGAACAGAGAGCATGACATTGGTAGGAGTGCATGAGAGAGGGGGAGATCACACAGTGAGACAGAAAGCCAGAGAGACTCAGGAGGGGCCAGTATTGCTCATTTATAACAACCATGTTATAAGACAAAAGCAGGTTCCCATGAGAGCTACCTGAATTCTTCTGAGGAAAGTGGCCCCAATGACCTGATGACTTCCACTAGGCCCCCCCCCATTACTGATAGGATTCACACCTACTAACATTTCCACACTGGAGACCACACTTCCAACACAAACCCTTGGGAGTAGAAACCACATCCAAGCCACAATGGACTTTGAATTCTGTACAAGATCATCACATCTATTACTTCTTTTCAACCTCTCTTGAATACAAAGCTATTATGATTTATGTTCTAATGCATGCTGTAGAGTAAACAAAGCTCCTCAATGTGTTTTTGAGGAAAGTTAACCTGTTACCAAGGTGTAAACTTTTTAATAATACATTCATTTGGCAACTATTTGTTCTCTTGCTGGATTGTGAAGGAGCAAGTGGAAAGCTGCCTTGTTGACTCATTCACAGCAATATGAGAAAGCTGAGTATGCTGACACTAAAGCTAGAAAGAGAAAGATTTTTTTTGGATAAATAAGGAGAGGAAAACTAAACTTAATGTAGATGACTTTTATGATTCTTTGAGAAGAAGGAAATTTGTCTGCATATATAGGAATATGGTATAACATTGCCTGTTATGGTTTAACTGTTTATTATTTTTTTCTTTTCGAAAGTTTCCCAATATAGTGCAGTCTGCTTCAAACCTGTGATCCTCCTGCCTCACCCTTCAAAGTGTTAGGATTACTGATGGCTTTATTATTTTAAAAACAGATCTGATATGGGTACAATTGAACATGTAGATTGCTTTTGGTACTATGGCCATTTTCACAATGTTGATTCTACCAATCCATGAGCATGGAAGGTCTTTCCATCTTCTGATGTCTTCTTCAATTTCTTTCTTCAGTTGTTTATAGTTTTCATTAAAAAGGTCCTTGGTTTCTGTTATTAAATTTATTCTGAGGTACTTTATTGTTTTTGAGGCTATTGTACATGTGATTGTTTCCCTGGTTTCTTTCTCAGTCTGTTCATTGTTGGTATATAGAAAAGCTACTGATTTCTGTATGCTAATTTTGTATCCTATTACTTTGCTGAAAGAGTTTATGATTTCTAGTAGTTTTTGGTAAAGTTTTTGGGGTTTTTAGGTATAGGATTATGTCATCTGCAAATAGGGATAGTTTGACTTCTTCCATTCCTATTTGAATCCTTTTATTTCTTTCTCTTGTCTTACTGATCTGGCTAGGAATTCCAAAACTATATTGAATAGCAGTGGAGAAAGTAAACAGTCCTGTCTTGGTCCTTCCTTTAACAAGAATGGTTTTAGTTGTTCTCCATTGAGTAATATGTTGGCTCTAGGTTTGTCATATGTAGCCATTATTTTGCTGAGGAACATTTCTTCTATTCCTAGTTTCTTCAGAGCTTTTACCATGAAACAGTGTTGGATTTTGTCAAAGGCATTTTCCACTTCTGTTGAGAGGATCATGTGGTTTTTGTCCTTGCTTCTGTTTATATGAGGTGTTTTGCTTATGGATTTATGTAAGTTGAACCATCCTTGCATTCCTGGAGTGAAACCAACTTGATCATGGAGTATTATTTTTTTGATGTGTTGTTGAATTCCATTTGCCAGTATTTTGTTGAGAATCTTTGCATCTTTATTCATGAAAAATTTTGGTCTATAATTCTCTTTTCTGATTATGTCTTTATTGGGTTATGAATGAGTGTGATTCTGGCTTCATAGAATGAGTTTAGTCCAATGACATTCTGCACAGAAATAGAAAAAGCAATCGTGAAACATATATAGAGTGACACAAAAGACCAGAAATAGCCAAAGTAATTCTGAGGAAAAAGTCCAATTCTGGAGGCATCACAATACCTGACTTCAAACTACACAACATAGTCATAACAATAAAAACAGCATGGTGTTGGCACAAAAACAGACAGGAAGACAAAGGATCAGAGTAGAAGATCCAGACACAAACCCATGTATCTACAGCCAGCTGATCTTTGACAAAGGAACCCAAAACACATAATGGAGAAAAGACTGCTTCTTCAACAAATGGTGCTGGGAAAACTGGATATCCACATGTAGAAGACTGAAACTAGATCCCTGTCCTTCACCCTGTACCAAAATCAACTCAAAGTGAAAGACCTTAATATAAGGGCTGAAACTCTGAAACACTTTTAGGAAGTAGTAGGAAATACATGAGAACAGAGAGGTATAGGGAATGACTTCCTAAACAGAACTCCAAAGGCTCAGATGTAAGAGAAACAATGAACAAATGGGACTGCATCAAACTAAAAAGATCTGCAAAAAAAGGAAACAGTCACCAGACTCAAGAGACAGCCCACAGAATGGGAGAAAATCCTTTCCAGTTATTCATCCTATAAGGGACTAGTATCCAGAATCTACAGGGAACTCAAAAAACTCAGCCCCCAAGAATCTATACCCCAATGAAGAAATGGGTGCATGAATTAAACAGGGGCTTCTCAAATGAAGAGGAACAAATGGCCAATAAATACATGAAGTGCTCATCCTCCCTGGTTATAAAAGAGACACAAATCAAAGCTATACTAAGATTTCATCTCACCCCAGTTAGAATGGACATAATCAAATGTAACAACATCAACAAATGCTGATGAGGATGTGGCGAAACTGGAACCCTTGTACACTGCTGGTGGGAATGCAAATTAGTACAACCACTATGGAAAACACAATGGAGATTCCTCAAAAAATACTAGAGATAGAACTGCCAAATGATCTATTGATACTGCTCCTGGGCACCTACCCAAAGGAATGTAATACAGGATAGAGTAGTGACACCTGTACACTGATGTTCATTACTGCACTATTCACAAAAGCCAAGCTTTAGAAACAACCCAGGTGCCCTATAACTGATGAATTGATCATGAAATTGTGGTACATATACAGAGTGGACTATTACTTAGGCACAAGGAATAATCCTATGTGGTTTGAAGGTAAATGGAAGCAACTGGAGGACATCATGTTAAGTGAAGTAAACCAGGATCAGAAACACAAAAACCACATGTTTTCTCTAATATGTGGAAGACAGATCCAAAGATAAACATATACATAAAAACAAGCATGATCATATACAAACTCAGATGTAGAACATGTTTGTAACAGTGGAACTACTCTGGAACTCAGGGAAAGAGGGAAAGGAAAAAGAAATGATAGAACATCAGTAATTTGGATAACATAAGATGTGAATGTAGAGGACATAAAGATGTGTATTGAAAGCTGTTGAAAAATAGGGGGTGGAAGGTAAAGGATAAGGTTAGTAATGAAAGGGGTTGAATGGACTAAAGTAAAGTACACCCACAGTGAGCATACATTGATACACCCCTTTGAATGTCATTTAAATATTAATACCAAACACCAGGACTGTAAAATAGGTGCAGTGGGGGGGCATACTAGTAGAAGGGGGACAGTGAAAGAAGGAGATTAAGGTGACGGTATATGGTAGATGGACATCATATACCTATATGAAACAGAACTAAGAAACCTCTTGGAATTGCTTTAGGTGGGGTGGGAAGGATACTGACAGGGACAGATGATGGGGGCAATGTAAATAATGTACAATAGAAGTCTAATCAGAATTGCTACTATGAATCCCCCCTGTGTAATGAATATATCCTAATAAAAATTTTATTTTAAAAAAGTCTGGTGGAGTGACTCAGGTGTAGGCCCTGAGTTCAAATGCCAGTACCACAAAATAAATAAATAAATAAATAAATAAATAAATAAATAAATAAAACAGAACTCTGCTTTCATCATTGGAAGTCATTAGGAAGCAGGAAAAAAAAGATATCCCTTTATTTCTACAAGTTCTACCTTGGGCAATTTCTACTGCATTTATGGCATCCATAGACACCCAGTGAGTCATTAATATGAACATTGAACCATACTACTCCCAATACGACTTGGGTAGTTTTCTTAAAAAAATAGTGTAGGAAATTGTTAGAAGAGATCCCATATCTAAGAAAAACTATTGTGTTGGCTGATTCATCTTTTATGCTAAACCTCTCAGGAACCTGAACAAGGTGGATGAGATGCAAAATGATAGAGAGCTTTTAATGATCTTTATTATATTCTAGCCACTTCAGGCACTTTTGCCATGCAAGGAAATAGTAAAAAGCTATCATCTAGAAGCAGAGAGAAATCTTTTATCAGACACTGAATTTATTGGTGTCATGATCTTAGACACTACAGCTTCTTAAACTGTGAGTAATAAATTTCTGTTGTTTATGAATTATGCACTCCAGTGTATTTTTTAAATTCATTTGTTCATATGTGCATACATTGTTTGGGCCATTTCTCCCCCCTGATATCCACCTCCTCTCTCTCCCCCCATCCTCCTTGCTTCCAGGCAGAACCTGTTCTGCCCTTCTCTCCAATTTTGTTGAAGAGTAGATATAAGCAATAATAAGAAAGACAGGGTTTTTGCTAGTTGAGATAAAGATAGCTATACAGAGAAATTCTTAGCATTGCTTCCATGTACAAGTGTATTACAACCTGAATTTCTAGTGTATTTTTTGTAATAGCAGCCCAAGCAGGCTGAGACACCATGATTATAATATCAAACACACTGGTTTCAATATCATGAAAATCTTCTGTGCTTCAGTTATCCATCACTTCTTCCACTCAAATATCCAGCAAACACTGATCATATTATTGTCTTCATACTTTGTCTTTCCAATAATGTTCTACATTGGGCAGACTTTTCTGATGGGTTTCTTTCAGTTAATAATATGTGTTTGATGTCTTTTTGTGGCTTGATAGGTTATTTTATCTAGTGTTGAATAATATTCCATTGTCTGGATGTGTCACAATTCATTCATTCATTCACATATTGAAGAATATCATTGGCAAGTATAAATAAAAGTGTTCTAAACATCTTCATGTAGATTTTAGTGGTATTCGAAAGTTTTGACTCATTTGTATATATGCCAAAGAGCAGTATTGTTGTGTCACATGGTAGTAGTTTGCTTATTTTTCTAAGAAACTACTAAACTGTCTTCCAAAGTGGCTGGCTGTACTATTTTTCATTCTCACCATCAATGAATGGCTTGGCTGTTAGTGATCTTTTGTGTTTCCAAGTGATCTTTGATTTTTCAATCTGTGTGATTAAAGTCATTAGAGTTTTGATGGGATTGCATTGAACATGTAGATTGCTTTTGGTACTATAGCCATGTTCACAATATTGACAGAATGAGAGATTTGTTCCACATTTGCTATCATTTTGGGCAAATGTTCTGATTTTATTCTGGTTAGGATATTTACTTTACTTTAGGCAAAATGTAATAAACAAGTAAACTTCATGCAAGACTGTTTATCATGCATTTTTAAATAACCAGGCCTTAATTCATATGAGAATGTTGATTTGATAAGTAAAACTGATCTTCTCATTAATTTAATCACCAGTTACCACAATATACAAGATATAGGGTATTACAGTCAAAGATAAACAGGCTAGCATAATTTTGTTAACTAAATAAGCTAGAATACAGATAATGCCTTAAAGGATAAAAATATTTTCTATATTTGGAATAGTCTATTTTAATGGACTACTTCTTAGTTATCTGAATATTTTCACATAGCTTAGGTACTTACAACTCACATTTCTCTGAAAACTTAACTTCCAATGAAAAGTTTGGGGAAAGAACATATGTGCATTTAAAGCTTAAAGTATGACCTGAACCATATCATAGCTTTTACCAGTAATCATAAATCTTTCATGTTATTAAGCTGAATTTCTCTCTTTAAGCAACATCATTTTAAATTTACTTTTATAGAGACATCCATGTTTTGATATAACCTTTTTTATTATTAAAGTTGCATTTTATTTATTTATTATTTTTATTTTTTATTGTTGTGTTGGGTGGGGTACATTGTGGCATTTGCAAAAGTTCTTAACATATATTAAATATATCATACTTGAATTCACTCCCTCCACCATTCTCCTTTATCCCCTCCTTCCATTCCTGGAATAGTTTCAACAGAGTCTGTAGTGTTATCTCATTGTTAATTTAATTCACATTTCCCTATTGACATATGAGTTTGGGTATCTTTTTATATAGTTATTTGGTATCTATATATTGTTTTTGTTGCAGTGATTGTTTAGTCTTTGCCCATTTAACCTCAGGTTGTTTTGTTGGGTGTGGTGGTACATGATGCAATCTCAGCTGTTCAGGAAGTGATGATCAGGAAGATTGTCATTCAAGGCCATCTGGGCAAAAAGTTTGTAAGATCTCATCTAATAAAAAGCAAGCTGAGCATGTTGACACATGTCTGGAGTCCCAGGAGGATCAAAGTACCAGGCTGGCTTGGTGAACAGTGTAGGACCCTATCTGAGAAATAAAGTAAAAAGGGCTGGGGAAAGGTTCAAGTGGTAAAGCACCTGCCTAGCAAGTACTGAAAAAAATTCAGGTTATTTTTCCTTTATTAAGTTTTGAAAGTTCTTTGTATGTGTAGTATAACAGTCCTTTAAGTAATTGACTTTCTAAATAAAAAATAATAACATAGGGTGAGTTTTATAGCATATATAAAAAGTAAAATGTAGGACAATAGTAACACAAAGGTCATGGTATCACCTGAATGTTTGTGCCCTCCCAAGTTCATATATTGAATTCCTAACCCCCCCAAAAATGATGTTAAGTGGTGAGGCATACTTTTTTTCCAATATTTTTGATGCATTGTTGGTTGAATCTGCAGAGGCAGAACCTATGGATAAAGATGACTTTCTATATCTATTCAATACTCAGCATACAAATAAAACTACCAAACTGATAATATTAGTCAGATCCAGAAATAAACTAGATATTGGAATCAGCATGAGAAAACCTTAAAACATCTATGCTCAATATGTTACAGAAAATAGGGGGAATATGGTAAAGTGAATAAAATAATGGTGTACAGAAAAACCCTAAAAATCAGTTATAGATAATAAAATGAACATTCTGTAACTGATGACTGAAAATGCTATTAGTGACATTAAGCACTAATTGGACTGGGTTGAACAACAGGATGTATTCAGCAGAAAATGTGATTCACTTACTTAAAGGTAAATCCATAGAAAATACAAAAATTGAAACAGAAAAAAGAAAGAATGAAAAAAACAAGAAAAAGTATACAGAGTTGTAATACATGGTCAAAGGATCTAAGATGTGTTAACAATGTATAATTGGGGCACTACATGGAGAAGAGAGAAAGAACCTGGCAAAAAAAAATTGATAAGACAAAGGCTGAGAATTTTCCAAGAACTTTTGAAAGATACTGACCCATGGATTAAAGAAACTAAGTAAACCACAAGACAAACAAAAAGTGAAAATCATAAAAGTACCCAGAGAAAAGATACATATAATATTCAAGGGAGAAAAAAAAGAATAATGACTGACTTTTCAACAGAATCTTCCAAAGCCAGAAAAAATGATACAACTTAAAGTGTTGAAAGAAAAATATCAATTTTGCATTGTATTCCTTACAGAATTAAACATGTGTTTAGAAAACCAAAGACTAAGAATTGGGGTATAGCAAAGCTTAGAGCATTTGCCTAGCATGCACAGGGCCCTGGGTTTAATCCCCAGCACCAGAGGAAAAAAAAACCCAAACCAAAGACTAAACCTCACCGAAAGAAATATGAATTTCTTCTCCTCTTCCTCTCTCTCCCTTTCCCTTTTATTCTCCTTCTCCATTTCCATCATATCCTCTTCCTCTTCTCTCTCTGGCCTTCCCACCTTGCTTCCTCCTGCTGCTCCTCCTCTTTCTTGAGCTTTTCTCTCTCTTTCTCCCTGTTTCTTGCTTTCTCAATGTTAGTATACTTTAAGGCCTTCCTACTGATTAATTGATATTATCCAACATAATCTCCCTTACATTGTGCTAATTGATTAGGGTTTTAGCTACATTTGTGAAATGTCTTCACAGCAATATGCATATTAATGTTGATGAAATAAATGGGAACTATAGCCTAGACAAGTTAGTACATCAACAAATTTACTACTGTTGGGTTAACATTCAAAATCTATTAATGTAATTTGCTGTACTAAAAAAAGAAAAATAATCATGTGTATCTCAGTAGACAAAGAAAAAAACTGGATAAAATTCAAATCAATCATGATGTAATTGTCAGCAAAACCAGGAAAAGAACAGAATATCATTAATTCAATAATGGAAAAACACAAAAAATTATTGATAATGCTATTATACAGGTTGAGAACAAGAAAATGTGTTCCACTAGAACCATTTTTTCAAAATTCAATTGGAGATTTCAGCCAGTGCAATAAATTAAATGTTAAAGGCATAAAAAAGAAATTAAAGTGATAAAGATCAGAAAAGAGGAAATGAAACTCTATTAATATAAATGAGCTGATTGTGTCATAGAAATTCCAATAGAATAGCAACACATTATTAAAATTAATTACTCAATTAACAAATCCACTGAAAATAAGATCAAAGTACTTACATCAAAATTGTATATTGGGGAATTATGGAGATGTAAGTTGAGGCAATTTCATGAAGAAAATTGACACACTTGCAGCTAATAAAGATTCATGCTGCAACTATGTTCAGAACGAGTTAGAGTACTGGCAGTCTCCATGTAAGAGAACCACTTGAGAAACTATTGGAGATTTCATACCAACGTGGAAGAATGTTCTATCAATTAAGAGTATTTTAAATGAACTATTTCTAAAAGTATTGAGCCACATGACAGTGAGTTAATAGATTTCAATAATTTTCTCATGGGCTTTTGATGTAAGAAATGAAGGCCAATAGACTACCTGTTTTTATCTGTATATTTATAAATATAATCTAAAAGGATACAAAGACATATAAGTATGGTAACCTCTGAGGGAGAATTTGGATAGGTGTAGAAAGTGGATGGGGAAGAATGGCAGGAGTGATACTTTTCAATGTTTGACTTTTTACATCTATGAATATTTGTACATGTATATTATTTTTGGACTATATAATTGTTTTACCTAGGCTAAAATTAAATGTAAAATTTATCAATGATGAAACTATTCTGTATTGGGTTTTGCTATATTGAAAAATAATTAGTATTAAACAACTCTTAATTTCTTATCTCATTCTAAGATTCCATGATTCTAATTCAGACATGAAGTAAGGAAGGAAGCATCAGAAATGATTGACTTTTTGAAAGAATAAAGGTTGGACTTTATAAATGTGACTTAAATATGGTAAAAAAAAAAGGTAAGGCCAAGGAGTCTACCATTTAAATGGAGATATTCCTAGAAAGTATCACTGCCTGTCTTTGAAATCTAATGTCCAATGGATGTAGTCAATAATTAGACATCTGAAAAAAAGTGTCAAGACGTGAAGAGAACCAAGGGACCATGGAAGATGAACTGGGAGGAACAAAATACAAGCTTTTCCTTTTTCCATAGGAAAGTAGTACATACTTGCTATGATAGCCTAAATGAGTTTTTTAAACCTTCAGAATCCATATAATGGAAATGAATCACCAATGTGATTTTATTAAAAAATCATTGTCCATTTTGGGCATGATTACACTGTGAAGGCTCCAACTTCATGAATGAGATTACTGTCTGCTATAGTTTAGATCTGGTCAGTCACCCTAAGACACCTTAGTAAAGGGAGAAAAGACCCAAATTAGTAAAATCACAAACAAAAAAGGGAGATAACAACAAACACCAAGGAAATCCAGAGAATCATCAGGGAGTACTTTGAGAACCTATATTCAAATAAATTGGAAAATCTAGAGGAAATGGACAAATTTCTAGGTACACATGACCATCCAAAGCTGAACCAAGAGGATATTAATCACCTAAACAGATCTATAATAGTCAATGAAATTGAAGCAGCAATAAAAAGTCTCTCAAAAAAGAAAAGTCCAGGACCTAAGGATTCTCTAATGAATTCTATCAAACCTTTAAAGAAGAACTAACACCAATACTCCTTTCACAGCCCTCAATGCAAAGGAACTAATGCAGAAACTTTAAAGTGACAGAGGTCAATAGGAGAAGGGGATCAGGAACTAAAGAAAAGCTCAGTTCGAGAAGAATCAACTTAAAATGTAACACATATGTACATGGAAGCAATGATAGGAATCTCCCTGTATAGCTATCCTTATCTCAACTAGCAAAAATGTTTTGTCCTTCTTATTATTGTTTATACTCTGTCTTCAACAAAATTAGAGATAAGGGCAGAACAGTTTCTGCCTGGAAGCGAGGGGGTGGGGGGGAAGGGAAGGGGAGGAGGTATAGGGAGGGGGTGGGAGAAAAGGGAGGGGGCAGGAGGTAGGGGGGAGAAATGACCCAAACATTATATGCACACATGAATAAACAAAAAAAGTAACAAGCCTACTGATAAACAACAATAACAACAAAAACCCAATACTCCTCAATCTTTTCCACAAAACAGAAAGGGACAGAACACTAGCTAACTCATTTTATGAAGCCAGTATTACACTTATCCAAAAACCAGACAAGGATACATCCAATAAAGAGAACTACAGGTCAATTTCCTTAATGAACATGGGTGCAGAACTCATCAATAAAATAATGGCAAACTGAATCCAACAACATATCATGGCAACCAAATCCAACAATATATCAGAAAGATCATACACCATGACCAAGTTGGCTTCATCCCAGGATGCAGGGATGGTTTGACATATGCAAATCATGAAATGTAACACAGCACATTAACAGAAGTAAAGATAAAACCACTTGATTATCTCAACAGATACAGAAAAAGCCTTTGATAAGGTTCAACTACATTTCATGATAAAAGATCTGATGACACTAGGAATAGGACTGTACCTCAACATAATACAGGCTATATACCATACCTATAACCAACATCATACTTAATGGGGAAAAACTGAAACCATTTCCCATAAGTCAGAAATGAGACAAGGGTGCCCACTTTCCCCACTCCTATCCAACATAGCCTTAGAATTCCTAGCCAGAGCAATAAAGCATAAAGAAGATATAAAAGGAATACAAACAGGTAAAGAAGTAGTTAAACTATCCCTATGTGCAGACAACATGATCTTGTACCTAAATGACTGAAACACTCCACCTAAAAACTCCTAGACACCATAAACAGCTTCAGCAAAGTAGCAGGATACAAAATCAAGTTACAAAAAATCAGTAGCCTTTTTATGCACCAACAATGAGCAGATTGAGAAAGAACATAGGAAAATAATTCCATTTACCATAGCCCCCAAAAAATCAAATACCTAGGAATAAACTTAACAAAGGATATAAATGACTTTTACAAGGAAAACTACAAACCACTGTAGAAAGAAATTGAAGAAGACTACAAAGGCGGAAAGATCTCCCATGCTCATGGGTTGGCAGAATCAACATAGTAAAAATGGCTATAATTCCAAAAGCATTCTACTTGTTCAATACAATTTCCATCAAAATCCCATGACATTCATCACAGAGATTGAAAAATCAATTCTAATGTTCATTTGGAAGCACAAAAGATCACAAATAGCCAAGGCAATACTAAGTAAAAAGAGTAATGCTGCAGGTATCACAATACCCGACTTGAAACTATAGTACAGAGCCATAGTAATAAAAAAAGCATGGCACTGGCACAAAAATAGATAAGAAGACCAGTGAAACAGAATAGAGGACCTGGATATGAGTTCATGCAGCCATGGCCACCTAATTTTTGACAAAGGTGCCAAAAATTTTTGATGGAGAAAAGACAACCTCTTCAACAAATGTTACTGGGAAAACTGGATATCTGCCTGCAGAAATCTGAAATTAGATCCATTTGTCACTCTGTATAAGTATCATCTCACGGTGGATTAATGACCTTAATATCAGACCTGAAATCTTGAAGCTAGTACAGGAAAGGTCAGGGAATACACTGGAAGCAATAGGCATAGCCAAGGACTTCCTCAGTAGAAGTTAAGGGACTCAGCATCTAAGATTGAAAAATGGGACTACATGAAATTGAAAAGCTTCTGCACAACAAAAGAAGTGGTCTCTAAATTGGAAAGGCCACCTACATAATGGAGAAAATCTTTGCTAGATACATCTCAGACAAGGGATCAAGAATCAGAAAATACAGGGACCACAAAAACCAAACTCCCAAAATGTCAATGACCCAATAAAGAAATGAGCAACTGAACTGAACAGAACTTTTTCCAAGGAAGAAGTCTAAATATCTAAAAAACATATGGAGAAATGTTCACCATCCCTGGCCATGAAAGAAATGCAAATCCAAATCAAGTTAAGATCCTACCTCTCTCCTGTTAGAATAGCTACCATTAAGAGCACAAATAACAACAAATGTTGGTGAGAATGTGGGGGTTGGAGGGGGAAGGAATCATCATACACTGCTGGTGGGAATGTTTTCTACTTTGGAAAACAATATGGAGAATCCTTAAAAAACTAAAAATAAATCTGCCATATGACCTAGCAATACCACTCCTAGGGGTATACACAAAGAAATGTGAGTTAGGTTACTACAAAGGCACCTGCACACTCATGTTTATTGCAGCACTATTCACAATAGCTAAGCCAAGATGCCCCACTACTGATGGACGGATTAAGAAAATGTGGTATTTACACACAATGGAATTTTACTCAGCCACAAAAAAGAGTGAAATTTTGTCATTTGCACTTAAGATGAGAACATTATCTTAAGTGAAGTTAGTCAGGCTCAGAAGGCCAAAAGCTGCACGTTCTCCCTCATATGCAGATTATAGATCTAAAACAAATGCAGCAATATTGTGGGACACAGGTTACACAAAGGGGAGGCCATGCATGGTAGGATAGGACAAGGGAAAGGAACCAAAAACTTGAAAGTGGTTGATCTGCTCATGGTACAGTAATGAATATAGAAATCTTTTTTTTTCTTTATTCATTTATTCATATGTGCATACATTGTTTAAGTCATTTCTCCCCCCCTTCCCCCACCCCCTCCTTCTCCACCCACTCCCCTCACTTCCAGGCAGAACCTGTTCTGCCTTTTTCTCCAATTTTGTTGAAGAGAAGACATGAGCAATAATAAGAATGACATAGGGTTTTGCTAGTTGAGATAAGGATAGCTATACAGAGAGATTCCTAGCATTCCTCCCATGCACAAGTGTATTCTTAAACAGGCCAGGATCACCATGGGAAGGGGAGTCGGGAGGAATGAAGAGGACTGGTAGAGATGAACCAATTGGGGTTGTAATACATATACACACGGATACAACACAAGGAAACTCCCTGTGTAGCTATCTTTATCTCAAACTAGCAAAAACGCCATGTTTCTCTTATCTTTTATGTTTTTTCTTCTAACAAAATCAGAGAACAGGAGGGTGAACAGATTCTATCAAGGGGGGTGTGGGGGGGAGGTGGTGGGGAAAGGGGTACGAGGATGAATACAGTGCAAATAATGTATACACATGTATGTAAATGCAAAAATGATAGCTGTTGGAACTTCCAGGAATTGGGAGAGGGGAGATGAAAGTGAGCACTAGAGGCAGTAAATTCAAGTATGATATATTTGATACATTGTAAGAACCTTTGTAAATGCCACAATGTACTCTCAACCAGCACAACTATAAAAAAGAAAAAAGAAAAAAATAGGAAATAATGTCTTCATCACATCCTCTAAAAATCCCTGAGAAAGTCTTATTGGCTAGCAACTCCTACCACTTATCAACACAAGTTTGCATCATAATTGGGGGCTTGGTATGTTGTAAAAGACTTGTACATTTGGGAATAACAAAATTTATGATTGTACATTCTTTTCTTAAGGACTACAAAAGTCCCCAAGTTAGTATTTAGTTGTTCCTTATTATGATTGTTACTCTATGTGGACCAAAACATATAGTTTTTGTTAAAGGAAATATATAAATTTAGTTTAATTCCATATCATTTCATTGGACACCTACCTGATGTTTGGAATATAGAGATGACAAAAACAATGCTTCTCTTATGGCTACATACTTCTGAGGTAAATGTGCAAACAAATAACAAGTAGTGTGATAAATACTAAGACCCAAGGATTTATTGGAACCCTGAGAAGGACTGTGTAATTCAAAATGTAATGTCAAGAAAAAGGTTATGTAAATTAAATTGTGAAAGTTAATAGCTGTCTCTAAGTAAGCAGAGGGAAACCAGACACAAAGTAAAGCTTTTGAGTGTTATGGGTTAATGGGGGGTCAGTGAAGTATTTTTACTTACATTAGAGACTCTAATACCAAAATTAGGCAGTGTATATCATGGGAGTTAGATGTATATGGGCATGTCTGGATTGGTGTAGGCCTATTTGTTTCAAGCCACACAATTATTCTTTAAGTGTGTGTGTATATATATATATATATATATATATATATATATATATATACACATATATATATAAGCTTGATAATAAAAATGTCTAATTTTAGCAAATTTCTTCACTTCATTCCTCTGAATATCAAGATAAATATAAAGCAAGTTCTCATAATAGATAAAATGTTTACAAATGTTTGTCCCTATTTCTCAAGTTGTTATGTGGTTCTGAAATTACATGTGAATTTGGGTCTGATTTGAATTACATTTACATGCCTATTGCTTTGAGTGAACCATGGAACAGGGTATAATTTTGTTTGTAATTTATTTTTCTCTTGATTTTGAATTTGACTACAGAATATCCCAGTGCTCAAACAAAATATATTGTGTTCCTTTTGTTTGGTTGATATCTGTTTTACCAATTAAACTGCTTACTTGGGTGGTGTTATATTTGGAAGCATTTATAGAGCTGCTTAAAGCAAGAGATAGAGATAGGGAAGCAGACAGACAGAAAATGGTCTCTCAATTTAGTATGTCCCTTCAGGATAAGAATATCACCAAAGAAACCTTTCTGTAAACAGCACTTTCCCACAAAGGTTTTATGAATACTAATGAGAATTGTTAGTTCAGGACATAAAAAGGCTACTTTCTATTGCAGATGGAGGAGACCTGAATGTTGTTAAAATTATTTTTGTGAGACTTTCTATTACTTCTTTTTACATCAACCTTCACAAATTCTGAATGTTATTACATTTCTGTATTTTTTAAATAAAGCCTTCTCTACAGTTTTTCATATGTAAAAGAAACTATTAGAAAACAGAATTACTTGCTTAGTCGTATATATTTTTAAAAGACAGGTTAGGAGTTCACCATTTCAAAGATCAGGTTGATAAACAGTAATGATACTGTGAATCACAGATGTGGAGAACTAGCCTGCTAAAATTATAAAATTGCATAATGTTAGAACTACAAAAGATATTAGACATTATATGGGCTCCCCTGTCAAGAAAAAGGGGAAGAATTTCAAAAGGATTCAAAGACCTTCAAGCCCTAAAGCAATGAATTCATAATACCTGGCAGTGGTATTCAAACTTCAGAAGAGTTGCTTACCTTTGACCCTCACAAGGGATAGAGAAGTGTGTATTGGAGAGAGGATCTGGGGGAGGAAGGAACTAACTGGTATCATATCATGTAAGGAAAAATATTTCTTAAACTCCTGTTCTTTCACTTCCTGAATACATTGCACGTAGAAAAAAGAGTGAGTGAAGGCTCAAAAGTAGTTAAAATAGGGATGTTCAGGGAACTGTGAATAACTCAATTTGGCTATGACAACATACCTGAAGGTAAACACTTAATAAAACATTTAAATAATTTTAAAAACAGCTGGTTGATTGCAACAAAACCACTCTGTATGACACTGCAATGGTAACTGTTAGGTCCCTGGCATTCTTGGGGCGGGCAGAGTCCTGAGGCTAACACTGAAACCAGACCCCCTGATTTATGACCACTTGCCAAACTCCCCTGCTTGTTTCCCTGCTTGCAAATTCTCAAGAACTTCCAGTTTCTCAACTAGGTAGGCATATCGACCCATTCCGTCTGGTGATCACAGATAATCAGAGACCAGAAACTCTCTCCCTCCGCCACGGCTTGCCCCCTCCTTTAAAGCCCACTACCCATTCCAGCCAAGCTGCTACACCCTAAACCCAAGAGGCAGAGCCCAGCAGTATGTATTTCAATAAATCTTTATTTTCCACACGTGGCATGGTCTTTGTTCAGCAGTTCCTTACATTTCTTGATGAAACCCAGGAGAGGTTAACAGGACACTCCAGCCTGGGGCTGCTCCCTTGGCCTTCATGTCCTGCCCTCTCCCAAACCCAGACTGCTGAACTGACCCCATGTGCCTACGGACTGTGGAGCTCTGACCTTACTGCTTTGCTGGCTTTCCCATCTATCATTAATCTCTCTTCCACTGTTCTCCACCTGACCTACTCCTCTCCTCAGACTTGGTAAGTGTCACACTCTGTCTGGTCTGGAAGTTGTAGCGCTGCACAAGGTACGTCTCTCATGCCCACTGGGGCACCAACCACTTAGCATGGGGATGCCTGGCTAACCTCTTGGACATTCTCATCAGACGGTGGCCCAGGCCTGGGACGCCCGCCATTGGTGACACTTCCCCCTCCCTTTCACTCTCTTACTCTCTCTCTCTCTCTCTCTCTCTCTCTCTCTCTCTCTCTCTCTCTCTCGGTCTCCCTCTCTGTTTTCCTTTCCTCTGTTTAGGGTAAGAGTTTGACAGCCCCTCCAGCTTACTTTGACCAAACAGCAACTGGACGATTCTGCTGTCCTTGCCTGAGTCACGTAAGGGAGGCTAGATCTTGACCTAGATCTATATTGGCCTGAAGAGTAAACTCACCAAGGGACCTCTCTCTCTCTCTTTCTCTCTCTCTCTCCTTTTCTTCTACATTATGAGGACCACACACTCTAAATTAGATGCATCCACTGGGATGCCTTCTCTGCACCCTCCCCTTGGTCTCCAAGATGATATAAAACCTAAGTGACTGATCTGTTACTACAACACAATTTAGCCTCAGGACAAGCTAGATAATCAATCCCAATGGCCTGAAAATGGTACTTTTGATTTTCACACACTTCTAGATCTTGACAATTTCTGCCATCACAATGGCAAATGGTCCGAAGTTCCATATGTCCAAGATTTTCTTTCTCTCTGCTCTCGGCCCTCTCTGCTCCAATCTTATAATGTTGTTCAAATCCTCCTTGCCAGCAACAAACCCCCCTCAAAATTCAAATCTCTTCCTGACCCCTCTCCTGAATACTCTTCCCTTACTTGTGACCTTACAGGTTCTGTCTGCCCGCCTCCCACCTACACCTCCTGCCAGTCCTCCACATCAATTTCTTCTACCCCATCCTCCCATGACTCAGACCCCCCTTCTTCCACCCCTGCTTGTTTTCCCAAATATCCACCACCATATTCCCCTTCTACAGTAGTCACAATTGACCCTCAGCCATCAGCTCCTCAGCCAACTTTTCCCTCAGCCCCTGCTACATCCTCACCCTTCTCCTCCCCACCCACATCCCATACCCACTCCCATACCTCCTCCCAAGCACACCCAGCCCATCTATACCCACTCTGGGAGGAGGCAGAAGTTGACGGCATTATCAGAGTCCATGTGCCCTTTTCTATGACTGACCTCTCTCAAGGGGAGAGAGGGTGGGGGAGGGGGGCAGGGGGAAGAAATGACCCAAACAATGTATGCATGTGTGAATAAAAGAATAAAAACAAAAGAAAGGAGACTTGGCTCCTTCTCTAATGACTCAGCCTCCTATATTAATGAATTTAAATACCTAACCCAAGCACATGATATGACTTGGCATGATATATATGTTATTCTTTCCTCCACTTTAACATCAGATGAAAAGGATAGAGTTTGACTGGCAGTGCAGGCACATGCCAATGATGTTCACTGAACAGATCTCACTCTTCTGGTGGTATCTATGGCTGTGCCACATGAGGACCCACATTGGGACTATCATGATCCCTCCATACTGGCTGACCAGAATTATATGCTCACCTGCCTCCTTGCAGGGCTACAAACTACTTTCCATAGGGCAGTCAATTTTGACAAACTTAGAAAAATTATCCATTGCCCAAATGAAAACCCTGCCCACTTTTTGGGATGCCTGACAGAAATCCTAACCCACTATACTTATTCTTAACTCTCATTTTATTTCCTAATACTTCCCTGATATTCAAAGAAAACTTAAACAGGCAGAGGATGGCCCTAAAACCCCCAAGGAGATCTTGTGAAAATGGCATTTAAGGTATTTAATAACTGAGATGAGACTTGAGACCAACTAAAGGCCTAGCTCTTGGCAGCTGCCCTGAGGCCACCTCCTCTGACTCTGAGATGGGCCAGACAACAACACATGCACCCAGGGACCTGCTTCAAATGCAACCAGATGGGACACTGGGCAAAAAACTGCCCCTCACCTTGCTTGCCACCAGGACCCTGTCCACAATGTGGCCAGAATGGACACTGGTGGGTCAACTGCCCCTCTTTGCCTCTACAAGGTAGGTCAGTCTCTCACTCCTGTTCCCACCAGACTGAAGGCCTCTCAGACCTGTTGGGCCTGGTGGCAAAAGACTAATGCAGCCCTGGGACCTCAGCCCCCTTCAAGATCACCTTGTAGGAGCCCAGGGTAGCCATCCAAGTAGCAGGTAGGCTTCAATCACCTACTTGGTGCTTCCTGACTTCTCAGGTAAGCTTTATCCTTCACAGATCTCCATGGTGGGGGTGGATGGTCTCCTCCACCAGCCAAAAAAAAAGTTTTATTTAAATTTAAAATTCTTATAAAAGTTAATTTTAAAATGAAAGTTACAAAGTAAACAACTGGAAAGGATATAGATAAGTATTGAACATATTTTTTGAGAAGTTAAAGGAAAAAAGGAATGTTTTTTTGAATGAGAAAGGATTTTGTAAAGAAGGGTTTGTCCTAAAGATTGTTTCAAATATGGAGAGGAGGAATAAGGACAAACCATTAAAGGGTTTAGTATGCTGTATGAAGGTCTGAGTAAGTTTTAAAAGTGTATAATAAAAAGCTTTGGTGTGTGATAAAGTTAAAGTTGACTATAATCTAAGAGTTGCCTAAAAGATTTTTCAGGGTCATGTCAAACTAAAATCTAATTCTCTATGTCCATAAAATAACAAGGTTATCTTGATATTGTTCTGCTCTGAGTAATGTCTACAAAAAACTGTTATAGGGTAAGATTTTATCCAATAAATTACTTGTGTTTTCTGTTGATCTTGTCAAGATTTAGTACTACTGAATCAGAGTTCATTTACATATTTGCTCATGTGTCTTAAGTGACTACCTTACAACAGTGTCATGTCTATACTTTATCTAAATATGGTACAAACATTTACAAAGTTAAAAGTGTAAATTTATATAAAATAATGAGCTAAAGCTCTCTTTTATACAAAAGTGTTATATTTAACCTAAATCCTGACAGTCAGCCCCTGTTTACCCTTGAAGATCCCACAAACCCTTCATAGCAACTAACTTGGACAGTTTTGCCACAAGGGTTTAAAGACAGCCCTCATCTTTGTGGACAGGCCCTAACCAGAGACTTATTAGGTTGCCACTACCCAGAGGCTACACTTCTTCAATATGTTGATGATGTACTTCAGTGCAGAGCCACAGAGCCCCTCATCTGCAGGACTACTGAGTCCTTTAAAAAACTTTCTGGCCTCCCAGGGATACAAAGTATCTAAGCAAAAGGCTCAGTTATGTTTCCCACAGGTCACCACCTAGGTGTGGTCTTAAAGGTACAGACTCATTCCTTGAGTCATGAGGGAATTGAACCAATCCTTCATTTCCCACTCCCCCATACCATAAAACAGCCTAGAATTTTCTTGGGAGATACAGGATTTTGCAGAATCTGGATCCCTAGATATGCAACCCTTAGCAGACACTTTTTTATGCTCCTTCTAATATTTCTTTTTGGGTCTTACATAATAAATGCTCTCAAGATTGTTTCCCCTCCCCCAATAAAGGTGCAAACCAAACCAGTTCACCTGAGAAAGTGGGCAAATCCATGGCCAATGAGAAAAACCCACCACACCAGACCACCCCCTGAAGCCCTTCCTTCTTGAGCCCCTTTGAAATAATGTATGGCCACTCATTTCTCTTAGGAAACTTGCCTCCAACAGACCCTGCTCCTTTGGCTGACTATCTACCTTACCTTAACCTTCTCAGGGAACTTCTCAAAGAGCATGCAGACCAGATCCTGCCCCATCCTTCAGAGGGCCCTATAACTCTTTCTGTTAAACCTGGGTATCTTGTTTTCCTAAAGGATCTTCGACCCTCTCTGTTGGGACCTCTGTGGACCAGCCCTCATCTGGTCATCCTCACAATGCCCACTGCTGTCAAGTTCAACAGTGGCAGCATCTTTCAAGGATAAAACATTGCCTACCAACCTCAGACTCTTCCACTACAACAAAGGATGAGTACTTTTGTGTTCTGCTGGGCCCCGTGCGGCTATGCTGTCCTGCAAACTCTCTCCCTCTTCCACTCTTACATAATTTCTTAGTCCTCATCTGGCTCTCAATTTTCTGCCATAGGTGGATTTAAAACACTGGTAGGGGCAGTGGGCCTAATTCTGGGAGCATGCATAATACTTCCCTGTTTCCTTCCCTTGGTTCTACAATTTATTAGGTCCATTATAGAGGCCACTATAGAAAGAAAAACAGCTGCACATGTACTGATGCAATGGAAACACAAACCCTTAAGCCAGGAAAATGCTCTTTAACCTTAGATGCCTCCAGGATTATTTGGGAAACTCAGCAGACTTCCCACCAGATGCTACTACAACCTTCTCCAGCCTACCAACAACTGCCCTTGTCTGCAAATAAAGCCTGGGAAAAACTGTCAGCCTCTGCTCCTGGGGACCTCACAAATTTCCAAATTCCAGCTGAACCCCCCTTAAAAACACCCACACTCATCACGAAGCAGCTATATCAATTGACATCCATAATACAAACAAAAGGCTGGAATGTTAGGTCCCTGACATTCTTGGGGCAGGCGGAGAGTCCTGAGGCTAACACCAAAACCAGACCCCCTGATTTATGACCACTTGCCAAACTCCCCTGCTTGTTTCCCTACTTGAAAAATCTGAAGAACTTCAGGTTTCTCAACTAGCTTGGCATGTTGACCCATTCCATCTGGTGATCACAGATAATCGGAGACAAGAAACTCTCTCCCTCCCCCATGGCTTGGCTCCTCCTATGAAACCCACTACCCATTCCAGCCAAGCTGTAGCACCCTGAACCCAAGAGGGGCAGCCCAGCAGTCTGTATTTCAATAAATCTTTCTTTTCCACACGTGGTGTGGTCTTTGATGGCCAGTTCCTTACAGTAACTATGTTATTATACATCTGTCCAAATCAATAAAATATATAATTCCTATAAAGAACCCTAAAGACTGGGTGACAATGATGTGTCTATACAGGTTCACAAATTATACGAAATGTACCACTCTGGTGTGTAATAATGATTATGAGTTATAGTATGCATGTGTAGGGGCAGAGTACATATGGGAAAATCTTTTCTATAAACTTAATAGCATTCTGTATTAATTTGTTCTTTATTACAACAACAATATACCCAAGGCTCAGTAACTTTATAAAGAACAGAGATTTATTTAGATCATAGTTTCAAGGGCCTGGTGCTAGTGTCAACTTGGATTTGGTTAAGGCATCATGGCAAGTACCATCACAATGGCAGGAGCACACATGGAATAAACAGATCACATCACAAGACAAGAAGTCTTTGAGTGACTGGGATCTTGCAATTTTTTTGTGAGCATGTCTCTGATTAACTTAAGGACCTCCCACTAGGTTTGACTTCTTAAAGTTTCCACATCATCTCCAATACTGACATTTTGGAGAGCAAGCTTTCACCAGATAAGCTCTTGAGGGATAAACCACATCCAAACCATAGCATGCTCTAAAAATTAAATCTTAAAAAAATGAACAGAGGTGACTGGCTGTACAGACAATGACCAGAGAAATTATGTAAATACCAGTTGGGAAATACTGAGATCAGAGCATGTACTCCATTTTTTGGTTACTTATTATTTCATAGAAATGATAATGATGAATGGTAGCCTTTATGATCTAATTTTATTAAGGAACACTTTCTAAATGTGTGGCATTGTGCTCATATTAACTAAGATTTTGTTTGGGTTCAAGCCACAGAATATCTATCAGAAGTTTAAACAAATAGAATTGTACATGTTGTAAGATCATTTTTAATGATTTTTAATAACTTTAGTGATTTAAAATTTTTAATGATTTTTTAAATAAACATTTTTAATGATGTTTAAATACTTCAACATTTCTGTGAATTTTTAAGCTTGTCCTTCATGACCACAAAGTAGTAGCTGACCCCTACACATGATGCTCACATTCAGGTAGGAAGAATGAAGATAGTGAGTCCAAGTAGACTGAATCTTCTATAAGGAAAGAAAACAAGTGTTTCCATGCTTAACCACCTCAAGAAGACCTCTTAATCACATCATGGGTTACTAGGATTCATGGTTTCCTCTAGCTACAAAGGAGGCTGAGCAAATATTTAGCTTTGTAGCCTCTGTGGTGACAGGAAATAATACCAAAGAGGGTTGGAAATGGCTTTTGAGAAGTTATTTCACAGTGTTTTAAGTGTTCCTACCTCAGGAATCAACATGGAATGGACATTAATTAGTTTGTTATGGTATTATGTTTCAGAAAAATGAGATATTTTATAATAGCTTCCTTTGGAACTTAGACTTGAGTTCTTAGAATCTTTTATAGTGTATATTAATTGTACCAAGGGCTTTCATCTGTGATATTTACATATATGAATGTAATGTGCTTTGATCAAATTTACCCCCATCTTTTCCTCTTTCTTATCCCTCTCCTTTCCCTTTAAAACATTTTTAATATTTTTCATTATTTTCATACATACCTAGAAGTACTTGGATCTTTTGGCTCAAAATAATGAGAGAACATGAATTTTTAAAAAGTAGGAAAGCAGAGAAGAAGGAAACAAGTAATGAAGGAGGAGAGGGAGGAAGGAAGTTATAATTTATAAAGTACAGTCAGCCCTTCATGTCCATAACTTCCATATTCACATATTCAATCAACAGCAGGTGATAATATTTTTAAAATTTTCATCTCTATTTAACATATACATGCCTTTCCTTGTCATCATACCCTAAATAATATAGTATAACTATTTATATAGTATTTGCATAGTATTAGGTATTGTATGCAATCTATAGATGTTTTAAAGTATACAAGAGAATGTGCATAGGTTATATGTACATGCCATGACATTTTATGTAAGAGATTTCAATTCGTAGATGTTGATATCCATGGGGGTTCTGGAACCAACCTCCTGAGGATACTTTGAGGGACAACTCTATTATATGTTGGGGTTTTTTGTTATGTCCTTTGTATACACTATATCCTATGATAAAATAATACTCTTAGCACTACCATAATACTGATGCCTTCACTAGTGGAGTGGCTCAGACTGCTTGCTTAGAAGCATCAGACTCTGAGTTCAAACTCTAGTACCATCAAAAAATAGTGATGGTTTCATGAGTGTATTATTGTTTCCATACTTGATGAGATGTACAAAGTAAATATTTATAACTTTTTATATGTTATTCAGACCTCAATAAATCAGCTTAAAAATGGGCCAATATAACTCTGGAAAAAATACTACCATTTTCTAGCCTTCAACTTTCTTATTTTTAAAAAGATTCTTCCTGCACTGTTTATCATTACTATGCAGAATTTTTGTGATAAGAGCATCTTAGCACAATATCCTCCTTTTCAGCAAATTTTAAGTGCTTGATATAGTATTGTTATCAATATGCACTCCACTTTATTATAAATTTCCAGAACTCATTTATCCAGTGTAATTGAAATTTTATATGCTTTAACCATCAATTACCCATTTCCTCCTTCCCTTAGTCTTTGGAAACTACCATTCTACTCTGTTTCTGTATGTATCAGTAGTTTAGTTTCTACATATAATGAGATCATGAAGTATTTGTCTTTCTATACAGGATTGTTTCACATAATGCAATGCCTTCCCAGTCCACTCATATTGTTGCAATATAAGGCCACTTATAAGACTGAATAACAGTCCATTGTATGTAAATAATGTGTATATGTCTATACCATATATATATTTAATCACAGCCATGTGTCAGGCAAGTTATGTTCTCCATTTCTTTAAGGTCAGCCATGCAGGTTATTTATTTATTTATTTTTGGTGGCATCATAGTTTCTTCATTCATTGTATTCTTTAAATCCTTGCCTTGCTGTCTTTAGACTTGAAGTAGTCACTTCTCTCATATTTATTGACTAGCATCCACTATAGAAAGATTTTTACCAGTGATCCTGGCTGGCATTATAATGGTCTCTCAGAAATTCTCTGGATGCTTCTGCTCCAGCCTTCTTATTCTTTCTTACTTTGGAGAAGTCTTAGATTTGTGTGGTTTTTCTTACTCCCCCAAAGCCAGATATTGTGTGGAATGACTCCCATATACTTTGCTTTGGAAAGTACCCTGAATAAGTGCATGCTTTCTCCCAAATCAGGCACCCGCTGAGAATTCTACTTGCTTTTGAGATCTATGTGTGTTCAGTGACTCACTCAGATCATGCATAGGGATTTGTGGGGTCCTGTCTTCTGTGAGAATGGAGATGGTATCCCTTAATAGAGTCTATGATATGGTTAGTATGATCTGCAAGTAGTTACTTCAATATATACTCTCATGAATTATTTTTTCTCTGCCGGAATGTTAGAACCTCTCAACTAGACTCTGATGTTCCCACAAAGGTATTCTCACTTAAGACTGGTTTCCAAAACCAGTATTTCTATGAGGAATGAGAGTGGAACTTTCTATTCAGCCATTTTGATGACATAACTCTATTATACATATTGTTTTACTAAGCAGCTCATAGCAACATTTTCTACCAACTACCCACTCTTGGGTTCCAATTGCTGTGCTTTTCTTCTATATACCCCTCACTTAGCCACTAATATGACAAATATTGTAATCATAATAGCTAATAACTCTTGATTGATTGTTATGTGCCAGGTACTGTGGTAAGAACTTTTGTTTATTACTTAAATTTTCCTACTAGGTAGCTACCATTACTATTCCTATTTTACAGGAAGAAAAAGTGAGATCTTATAAATGGCACAGTTAAGATTCAAACCTAAGAGAAAAATGACATAGTTGAAACCCTAGTTGACAGTATTAAACATATTCTGAATTTGGGTGTTGCTAAGGGGGAGGCTACTATGTTTTTTCCTTTCTATCAGAGTCAGTACACAAAACTTAGAATATCTCAACTAAAAAGAAATTTACAGATTACCTAGAAATCTCAAGTGTCCTTCAGAAAAATCTGATACCCAAAGGGATTTGCTTTGGCCACACAACTATTAAGTAGATCTTCTGACTTTAAGGTATGTTTTTGCCAATATACCACTATTGGATAATCCATATTTCTCAAGGAAAGTCTTTACATGAGAGTGTCTACAACTTGTCTACATTTTCTGCTGTATGGTCTTTTCAGGAACTTTTCATGTGTCATGGGTCAAAAAAATCTAATCTTTGTATTTGACTTGGAGATAGAAATTAGATAGAGAAACTAGTTCTAACCACTGACTTTTCCTTAATGGGAATTTTATAATGCAGTTACCAAAGCAGAAATACAAATTCTAGTCAATTCATCCCATTTCATAGAAATTTAATAGGTGACTTGTAGGTGCTAATTATTGTAGGGGATAAAAGAATAAGATGGCCTCTGCCATCAGGTGGAGAAAGGCAAATATAATACAATGTGAAATGACTAGAGAAACAATGATAGCATGATACTACAAGGTAGATAGGAGGACATCAAAGGGAAATTATGCCTAAGTAATCTATAATAAGTCAGAGATAAATGATGATACCAGAACTGGACTTTTTAGGAGTAGTTGAGTTTGTGAGGGGAGAAAGAAAATGAATAGGGAATGTCAGGCACAAAAATATAATTATGATTCTCACTTTCAGAAGATTGAAAGTTACTCAAAGTTGTTGGAGTGGAATATGGTAAGAGGAGGTAAGAATGAGTTAGAAGACTCAGCTGGAAGTTAAGGCCAAATGAAAACTAACAGAACAGCAGTGGATTAAATGTGAACTATTATAAGAAATATATGAAGAATGGCATGTATGGAGTATGATGGACAGTAGTATACAGAATATTCATTTGAGGATGTGTTTTAGCAGAATTTGTGAAAGAAAGGACATAGTTTAGCTGATTGGTTAGAAAGCAAAGGAAGTAGAATCTTGGAAAATGGAATAAACAAATTATTTGTTAATAACCAATATAGAGATTCACCTATAATTTTAAGCATGAGAATCCCATTCTTGTTTTGCAGTGTCCTGACTGTACTCTAAGAGTTCTTATAATATTTTATAGCATGCATGCACTGACTTCTTACTGCATGTTTGGCCATGTAACAATAATTTTTGGTTTATTTGTCCTAAAGAAATTCATCTCTCTCTCTAATATGGAAAATGAACATTTTCAGAGATATTGAGTTAGACTGTAGATGACAGTGAAATGTAGACCACTTTTTCTCTACACTCCCTTTCTTCTTTCCTTCCTTCCTTTCTTCCTTCCTTCCTTCTTTCCTTCCTTCCTTCTTTCCTTCCTTCCTTTCTCCCTTCTTTCCTCCCTCCCTCTCTCCCTCTTTTCTTTGTCTTTCTTTCTTTTTTCTTTCTTCCTTTCTTTTTCTTTCTTTCTCCTCCCTCCTTTCCTTTCTCTCTCTCTCTCTCTCATTATTTTTGTGCTGGGGGTACATTGTGACATTTACAAAAGTTATCACAATATATCTTAATTATATTCACCTCTTCCATCATTCTCCTTTATGCCTTTTCCACCATTCCTAGAATAGTTTCAACAGGTCTCAGTTTTTCATTTCCACATATTAGTACACACTATTTCCACCATATTCATCCTTTCCTTAGATGCTTCCACCTACCACTGGTACCAAGTCCCAAACAGGATCTGTTTTATTTTCCTGCCATCCATTTTTGAAACAAAGATGTTTTTATTTGTTTAAGATATCTATACTGAGAGTTTCATTATGATATTTACATGTTGATATATGTTGTATCCTAAATTGGTTCATCCCCTCCATTTTTCTCCTTTTTCGCTTAGTCCTCTTATGTGATTTCAACTGGTTTAAAAATTCTATATTCATTCTTGTATAGAAAGTACACCAGCCATATTCACCTTCTTTATTTCCTTCTTTTACTTTCCTTCACCTGTTAGTGCCCTCCCCCTAGAATGACTTGTTTTTAGTTTTTGTTCTTCATTATTTTGATATCTCTTTGTTAGTCAGTGGTATTTTTACATTAGTATTATTCCTGTACATGTATTATACTCAAGCCAACATAACCCCCTTCATTGCACTTCCTTGCCTTTCCCCCTATCTTGTGTTTTTAACAGTTTTCATCATGTTTCCTTGCTGACACACTTTCTTTCTTAAAGAATATGTAGCAATGGGATAAAAAAGAAGATCATTTTGACAGCAAAAGAACTTAAAACAAAATCACTTTTTTGGTGGGAGTGTAACAATGTTTTAAACCACTGTGAGCTACAAATTTCTTCCATGCATGCAGTATGATTCTTGAAGGGGGAAAAACAGTTCAACAAATTCAAAAGTAGCAAATGCTTCCCAGTTGAGATTAGTAGAGCTTAGTTGGCAGCAAATTAAGTAAAGCAAAAAAACCATATGGATAGCATAAAATGTAACCACTGATTGCATTAACAAATGTATAATATTTTGATGAAAGGAAATAATAGTCCTATTTTCTTCTGTGTTGCTCAAAGTGAATCTAGATTTTCATGCTCAATTTTGACATTTTGTATGTTGAGGATAACATAAAGTTTGGTGAATGGATGGATGGATGAGTGTTTGAAATCATGTCATATAATGGGCTTGAATAAATCCTGATTCCCATTTTCCAGTATATGTAATGCTGTCATTTAGAGAAGAAAATTCAAAATATAGAGTCCCCCTTTTCAGCAGTAATGAATAAAAGCTATAGAGATCAATTTAGGGACCTTTATAATATAGCTGTCCCCAAATAGAATGGATTGTTATAGGAGCTAATGAGTTTCCTACTGTTGGAAGTATGAAAGCAAAGGCTGGGCAGCTAGCTATTTTAGATATTGTGGAAAGACTTGAAGTATTGGACACAAAGTTTAACATGAGATTTTAAGATTTCTTATAATCCTAAGATTCTGCATTCTTAAAATTGCCTTGAATAGTTAAGGTGGAGCTACTGTTGTAAGTATGTAATCAATACCACTCATGGCATCTTTCATAAAAATGTGTATTCTTTTCAGCAAAGGGAAAGTAATTTATATGGTGAATAATTATTCTCACGAGTCATGTTTTCACATTGTTCATATTATGTGCTTAAAGGCCAGTCATCAAAATTACATTCAATAGAATTATGCTAGAGGGAGCCAAGATGGTGACTAGAGGGCAGAAGCAGACAGCATGAGCTCCATAAATCAAAAATTTTGTTGAGACTCTGGAGCCACACTTGGCAGAAAAAAAACACCAAGAAGAATCAAAACTCTGACATTCTGAACCCCCACCCCATACAAACCTCCATGCCACATTACACTGAGAAAACAGGAGGGTTCCCATGCTTCCAGATGATGGCTCCAAACCTGCTTGGGAGATGCAGACCAACACGTGAGCAAATAAGCAGCACACGGTATTTTCACAGCTTCCCCTGTTACAAAGCAGGGTAGCCCCCTTGGCAGACTGACACCCACCCCTCCCAAAAAAACTGAATAATAAACAAGGAACTGAAAAGGACATGCAGCAGAAGGTGCAGTGTGCCCTGAAAGTACTGGAGAAGGGGGGAGAGGCAAGGAGCTGATCTCCTCACAAACTTTCAGTAAACAAAGACTGGAAGTCAGAAGGGCCGAGAGTGGGCAGGTGATAAGCCAATGCCTGAAATAGGTCAGATAACAGTCCACAAAGCTCATCTCCTGAGGCAGTGAGGAACATCCAAACTCAAAGAAAGTTGAAAAGTTGAAAAACAGTCAGCAAAAGAGCATAACACGCTGACAGCAGAGGTCTGGCTGACGGATCTCTGACCTTTTCCCAGATAAAGGGCACAAGGCAAAGAACTAAGCCCCCAGTAAACCAACACAGCAAAAACCCAAGTCTAAAGCAGGATGGCTAGTGGGCCACAGAGCTGATCTCCAGAATCTGAGGACAAGACACACCTCACTGAGGGAGGAGCTGACTAAGCAGATGCAGCTGAAAGACAGGAAAAATAAAAATGGTGAGTCTCCCCAACAACCTGGCAAGACTAAGACAGAGCTTTTGCTTAAATACCAAAGCCAGGACTGGATGCTGAAAGAGTAACTCCAGAACTACTAAGACTGAAATTCTACTGTTCCAGAACCTGGATTTTTTTTCCTATTATGTGTTTGTTTGTCCACAACCTCTCCCTGTTGATTGCTTTGGTTCTCTCTTTTTTTTTTCTTTCTCTCCCTCATTTTTTTCTTTCTTTCTTGGTTTTATTAGTTTTACAATTGCAAGTTAACTAATACTAAATTACACACAGACCAGGGACAGAAACAGCACCAATTTGAGCAATGGGAAGACAAAAAAGGGATGGAAACCACTCTCCCACCCAAAATAAATTAATACAGGAATCAGATGGAAATGAAGAAAATGGATACCCAGTTCCAGACACCAACAAAACAAAGATAACATATGCCAAGGAACACAACAAAGTCCACAAAAACAGCTTGAAAGAAGAAATTCTGCAAGTAATCACTGAGAATCTCATGGAGATGTTACTAGACATGGTCAACCAAAATGTACAGGAGGAAGTCAAGAAATTTCAAGACATAAAAATAAAGAATATGAGAAGACACACACACAAAAAAAATAAATGAACTCATAGGAGCCCTACCTAAATACCAAAGTGAAACAGAGAACACCATAAATAGAGAGATACATGAATTAAGGCTGAAAATTAACAACATTAAAGAGGAAGACACCCATGATATGGAAAACCTCAGAAACAAGAATAAAACAGAAACACAAAACAAAATGGAAGGCCACACCAACAGACTAGAACATGCAGAAGACATAATCTCAGAACTTGAAAATGAAATGGAAATTAAAGGAAAAACTGAAGAGCTATTATTAGTCAAACAACTCAAGACCTGTTAAAGGAATATGCGAGAACTCATCTACTCCATCAAAAGACCAAACCTAAGAATCATGGGCACTGAAGAAGGAGGAAAGGTACAAGCAAAAGGAATTCATAATATATTCAACAAAATAATAACAGAAAATTTCCCAAATCTAGAGAAAACTATGCCCATTCAGGTACAAAAAGCCTCCAGGACACCAGACTTGACCAAAATAGAACTACCCCATGACATATTATCACTAAAACAACAAGCACAGACAATATAGAAAGAAAAAAAGGCTATGAGAGAGAAAAAACGAATAACATATGAATGTAAAACAATCAAAATCACAGCAGATTTCTCAATGGAGACATTAAAAGCAAGAAAGGCATGGAGTGAGGTATTCTGGGCACTGAATGAAAATAACTTCAACCCTAGGATATCTACCCAGCAAAATTATAATTCAAAATAGATGGAGCAATAAAAGTCTTCCACAACAAACAGTACCACACCAAAGGAAAAGTAAAGGCAAGAATGTAGAGAGTAACATTGATTCAGCTGCACACAGTCAACCCTTAAACAACAAAAACAACTAAATGACAGGAATCACCACATACCTATCAATACTAATACTGAATGTTAACAGACTTAATTCCCCAATCAAAAGGCACCATTTGGCAAAATGGATTAAAAAGGAAGATCCAACAATTTGTTGCTTACAGGAGACCCATCTCATTGGCAGAAACAAGCACCAACTTAGTGTGAAAGGCTGGCAGAAGATTTGACAAGACAATGGCCCCCCAAAACAGGCAGGACTAGCAATACTCATCTCAGAAAAAATAGACTTCAAACTTACATTGATCAAACGAGATAAAGAAGGACACGCCATGCTAATAAAAGGAGAATAAAT
This sequence comes from Castor canadensis, assembly GCF_047511655.1. Classification (NCBI taxonomy): domain Eukaryota; kingdom Metazoa; phylum Chordata; class Mammalia; order Rodentia; family Castoridae; genus Castor; species Castor canadensis. The sequence goes on along the minus strand of NC_133405.1, from coordinate 72,769,588 downwards.
AAATAATTATCAACCTATACCCACCCAATGTCAATGCACACAATTTCATCTAACATCCTGTAAAGGACCTAAAAACATACATAGACTTGAACATAGTAGTAGTGGGAGACTTTAATATCCCTCAATGAAGACATTCTAGAGCTAAATCACACCATAGAACAAATGGACCTAGCTGATGTCTACAGAATATTTCATCCAACTTCTGCACAATATACATTGTTTTCATCAGCCCATGGAACCTTCTCAAAAATTGATCACACCTTAGGGCACAAAGCAAGCCTCAGCAAATATAAGAAAATAGAAATACTCCCATGCATTCTATCTGATCACAATGCATTAAAACTAGAACTCAACAACAAACACAACGGTAAAAAACATGCAGATAATTGGAAGTTGAACAACATATTGCTCAATGATCAGTTGGTCACTGATGAAATAAAAGAGGTAATTAAAAGATCCTGGAAGTTAAAGAATTTGAAAACACGACCTACCGGAACATATAGGACACAGCAAAGGCAGTCCTAAGAGGAAAGTTTAGAGCCATGAGTGCATATATTAAAAGGACAGAAAGATCTCAAATCAATGACCTAATGATACATCTCAAACGCCTAGAAAAACAAGGACAAGCAAATCCCAAAACAAGCAGAAAGAAACAAATAATAAAAATAAGTACCAAAATCAATGAAATAAAAACAAAAAAAATACAAAGAATCAATGAAACAAAAAGCTGATTCTTTGAAAAAATAAATAAAATTGACAGACCCCTGGCAAACCTGACTAAAATGAGGAGAGAAAAACCCCAAATCAGTAAAATCAGAAATACAAAAGGGGAGATAACATCAAACACCACGGAAATGCAGGAAATCATCACAGACTACTTTGAGAACCTATAGTCTCATAAATTTGAAAATCTTGAAGAAATGGACAAATTTCTAGATACTTATGACCATCCAAAATTGAACCAAGAGGATATTAATCACCTGAATAGATCTATAACACAAAATGAAATTGAAGCAGCAATAAAGAGTTTCACAAAAAAGAAAAGTCCAGGACCTGATAGATTCTCTGCTTAATTCTATCAGACCTTTAAAGAAGAACTAATACCAACCCTCCTTAAACTGTTCCATGAAATAGAAAGGGAAGGAAAATTGCCTAACTCATTTTATGAAGTCAGTATTACACTCATCCCAAAACCAGACAAAGACACCTCCAAAAAGGAGAACTATAGGCCAATCTCCTTAATGAACATTGATGCAAAAATCCTCAATAAAATAATGGCTTACCGAATCCAACAACATATCAGAAAGATCATTCACCATGACCAAGTCGCCTTCATCCCAGTGATGCAGGGGTAGTTCAACCTATGCAACTTTATAAATGTAATACAGTACATTAATAGAAGCAAAGACAATATCCACTTGATCATCTCAATAGATGCAGAAAAAGCCTTTGATAAGATCCAACATGTCTTCATGATAAAAGCTATAAGAAAACTAGGGATAGAAGGAATGTACCTCAACATTGTAAAGGCTATATATGACAAACCTATAGCCAACATCATACTTAATGGAAAAAAACTGAAACCATTTCCCCTAAAATCAAGAATGAAAGAAAGGTGCCCACTATACCACTCCAATTCAACATAGTCCTGGAAATCCTAGCCAGAGCAATTAGGCAAGAAGAAGAAATAAAAGGAATACAAATAGGTAAAGAAACTATCAAAATATCCATATTTGCAGACAACATGATCCTATACCTTAAAGACTAAAATAACTGTATCCAATAACTTCTAGACACCATAAACAGCTACAGTAAGGTGGCAGGATACAAAATCAACTTACAAAAATCATTAGCTTTTCTATACACCAATAACAAACAAACTGAGAAGGAATAAATGGAAACAATTCCATTTACAATCGCCTCAAAAAAATAAAACAAATACCTACGAGTAAACTTAACAAACGATGTGAATGACCACTATAAGGAGAACTATATACCCCTGAAGAAAGAGATTGAGGAAGACTACAGAAGATGGAAAGATCTCCCATCCTTATGGATTGGTAGAATCAAGATAGTAAAAATGGCTATACTCCCAAAAGCAATCTACATGTTTAATGCACTTCCCATCCAAATGCCAATGACATTCATCACAGACACTGAAAAATCTACCCTAAAGTTCGTTTGGAAACATAAGAGACCTCGAATAGCCAAGGCAATACTCAGCAAAAAGAGTAATGCTGGAGATATCACAATACCCGACTTCAAACTATATTACAAAGCAATAGCAATAAACACAGCATAGTACTGGCACAAAAACAGACATGAAAACCAGTGGAACAGAATAGAGGGCCCAGATATGTATCCACACAACCGTTCCCACCTTATTTTTTACAAAGGCACCAAAAACATACAATGGAGAAAAGACAGCCTCTCAATAAATGTTGCTGACAGAAGTGGTTATCCGTCTGCAAAAACCTGAAACTAGATCCATGTTTATCACCCTATACTAGTATCAACTCAAAATGGATCAAGAACCTTAATACCAGACCCAAAACTCTGAAGTTAGTACAGCAAAGAGCATGGAATACTCTGGAAGCAATAAGTATAGGCAAGGACTTCTTCAATACAACCCTAGCATCTCAGCAACTAAGAGAAAGGATGGACAAATGGGACTTCATAAAATTAAAAAGCTTTTGCACAATAAAAGAAATGATCTCAAACTGAAGAACCACCCACAGAGTGGGAGAAAATATTTGCTAGCTATACATCAGACAAAGGTCTGGTAACCACAATATACAGGTAGCTCAAAAACTAAACTCTTCTAAAATCAAAGAACCAATTAAGAAATGTGCAGCTGAACTAAACAGAACTTTCTCAAAAGAAGAAACTCAAATAGCCAAAAAAGACATGAAAAAATGCTCACCATCTCTAGCCATAAAAGAAATGCAAATGAAAACCACAATAAGATTCCACCTCACCTCTGTTAGAATATCTATCATCAAAAACACCACCAACAACAGGTGTTGGTGAGGATGTGGGGAAAAAGGAATCCTCATGCAATGCTGGTGGGAATGCAAGCTAGTACAACTTCTGGAAAAAAATATGGAGGCTCTTAAAAATATAAACATATATCTGCCATATGATTCCAGCAATCCCACTCCTGGGGATATACCCAAAGGAATATCATACAGGTTACTCCAGAGGCACCTGTACACCCATGTTTATTGCAGTGCTATTCTCAATAGCCAAGTTATGGAAAGAGCCAAGAGGCCCCACTACTGAAGAATGGGTTAAGAAAATGTGGTACTTATACACAATGGAGTTTTACTTAGCCACGAAGAAGAATGAAGTCTTATCACTTGCAAGTAAGTGGATGGAACTGGAGAACATCATTCTGAGCAAGGTTAGCCAGGCTCAGAAGACCAAAAATCGTTATGTTCTTCCTCATATGCAGATTTTAGATCTAGGGCAAATGCAGCAATGTTGTTGGACTTAGGTCAGATGCTAAGGGGAGAGCACATATGGGAGGTATGGCAATAGTTAGGAAACCCAAAACTTGAAAGTGTTTGATGTCCCCACTTCCAAGGAGCTAATACAGAAACCTTAAAGAGACAGAGGTCAATATGGGAAGGTGATCGGGAACTAATGAAAAAGTCAGGTAGATATGAATCAATTCGGGTTGTAACACTCTTATGCATGAAAACAATGCTAGTAATCTCTCTGTATAGCTATCCTTATCTCAACTAGCAAAAACGCTTTGTCTCTCTTATTATTGCTTATGTCTTCTCTTCAACAAAATTAGAGAAAAGGGCAGAAAAGGATCTGCTTGGAAGTGATGAGGGTGGGTGTGCCCCGGGAGGGGGCAGGGGGCTGTAGGGAGAAATGACAAAAGAATATGTGCATATATGAATAAATGAATAAAAAAGAGAGATTATTATGATTTGGAAAAGCATGTTTACAAAACTCACAGTTTTGTAAACAATTTCAGGTGATTGATATAACCCTGAAACCCATCCATAGACCATGGCTAAGAACTGTAAACACAATGGGTTTACATAATCCTTAGTAGATAAGAAGCTTTTAAAATTGATTTAGGATGATCTTGCGAGGATTATACTGAAGAAAAATGTTGGACGTGCTAGGAAGGACCTTAGAAACCATCTCACTTAACTCCTTCATTCCACAAGTGAAGAAACTGAAGTAACAGAGATGGAGCTAGAATACAGGACTTGACTTTCATGGTAGTTTCCATTCCATCAGCTCATTGTCCCATCCCTTCTTCCCTCCAACCCCAACACAATTATGTAGAATGTTTTCATGGTTATGAGGGCAGAGGGGAAAGAATTAAGTTACCAAACTCCTCCATTCCCCCTTTAAATCCTTAAAACTAGAAGTTTAACAATAAGAACTTCCAGTTAGCAAGAAAAGGCAATTGTGAAACTACCTTTTAAATTTCAAAAATAGGAAAAAATAAATTCTTTCCACATGTCCTGACCCTGATATGACTTCAAATAAACACAGAAAATATACAATTGGGCGTGAAGGGGAGAGGTGGCCCAAATAATGTATACATGTGTAAGTACATGTAAAAATGATAAAATAAAATTTAAAAAAAGAAAATATACAACTGCTCCTAAAATACCAAGATATGAATTAAAGTTATGCCAAGGGAAATAAGAAACCATAAGAGTGGAATCATGTATTCTCATTGATTTGGGGAATAAAAAACTCATACATTTTTATTCTTTATAAAAACACAAAGATGCAGAAATATCCAAGAAATATGAGCCTGTCATTAGCTATCATCTAAAGCTTCCCTTATCAATAGCTATATGTGATTATGGAGCACTTGAAATGTATAAAATGCATGCCACATTTAGAAAAATTATATAAAAGAGCTCATTAATAATTTTGATAGTGATTGCATGTTGAATGATAATATTTGGATTTATTATTGAAATATAGCTTTGATATTTATGTTTGTGATACTGGGATATGACCTCAGGGCCTTCTGCTTGCTAGCAAGTCTTCTATCACTTGAGCCATGTCCTAGCCACTATTTTACTTCTTTAAAATGTAGCTACTAGAAAATTTAGAACTACATATGTGGTTCGTATTTGTAGTTCACATGTATACCTTATTGGCAGTGCTGATATAGGTGATCAAATTGGGACAATATGACAGTGGGATAACAGAAGGTAGTTTCAAAGCCTACCTCGGGTCTATAGCGAGCTTCAATTTTTTGTAAGCCAATATGTGGCTTCATCTTTTATGAGACAAAGAATCTTCATTGATTGTCTTATGACAGAAGTAAAAGAAAAAAATTGATAGCCTATGAATAAAAACTAAAAATGTAAATTTTGTTTTTGCTTATTGTCTCTGTGAAAACCAGATTCTAACTGGATTTGATTATGAATGACCCCTAGAACATTATCTGGTACTAATAAGTGCTCAATAAATGTTAGTTATTGTTTAAAAAAATTGATAGCCTAGAGTCAGGAATATGATAGAAATCCTAGAGTGCCATTTTAGAAAGATAAGCCTGTTTGATTACCTTACTAGTATCTGGTCTACATTGACCCCCTGAGCTGCTTCTTACATACACTCATCAGGTTTCCTGTAGGAAATGAATGCCTACTGATTTGACTAAATAATTGCTGTCTTCTACATAGATGTGGATTTGCTCAGTGGTCTCTCAGGTTTCTGGGGAAGGCACTGAGAGTTCCAGTAGTCTAGACATGTGAATAGTCAAGAGTTATTAGATTCCTCAATGAGACACCTGAGGAATAAGGATTGGTTTTATTTGGCTGCCTCCAAGAAAGGAATAAGCATTTTAAGGAATGATAATATAGAATCATGGAATCAGAAGAGCTCTCACATTATCTGCTACAAACCTTTCCATCCAGAGCACAGACACATCCATCTCCTTTTTCACTTTCAAGTGATTTCCAGTCTGTGCATAACAATTACCATTATCATAACCACTATGGCTTATTGAGATTTTCTTTGTGCTGATACTATGAAGTGTTCTGTAAGCCTCACAAAAGCACCAGAAAGTATCTTCTCATACTTTATCATTATTCCTCATTTTACAGCTGACAAAAATTGGGTGATGAAATTTGTTGAAATTGTTTTAAGAAGGGGTGAGGAGGGCTGGTGGGGTGGCTCAAGTGGTAAGAGTGCCTGCTTAGCAAACATGAGGCCCTGAGTTCAAACCCCAGTGCCACCAAAACCAAAAAACATCAAAAAAAGAAAAGGTGAGGGGAAGCAAGCAAGAGAATTTGATTGAGGTACATCATATGCATTATAGAAGTATCATCACAATAAAACCCCTTTATACAAATATATGTCAATAAAATAAAAGCTCTAAGAACTATTTAAAAATTGAGCTAAGTAACATGGCCAAGATCATAAAGTTAATAACAAACAGGATTCCAACCAGGTAGCCAATTTTGAATCCTGTGATTTTAACCACTATTGGACAGCTTTGAGTTGAAATGTATCAGCCCATATGTTATGAATGAAAGTCTTTCCTTCTCTTTAAGTATATAAAGATGAAAACAAACAAGACCCTGGAGATTTCTCTTTTTCAGATACAACATAGCTGTTTCTTTAACAAATTTTGAGTATCCAATTCAACTGTAATACTTTGCTCCATTTTGTCAAAATTCTTCTTAAAACTAAGCACCAGAACTGGCCTTATTTGACCATCAGGAAGCTCTCTAACATTGCTATAAATTGAGGATGAAAAGGCAATTACTTTTTTTTTCAAACTGGTGGGAACTAGCTTATTTTCTGTCAAAATTTCACTCTTCTCCAACAGATTTCCCAAACTAAATATACCTTTGTAATGCCAAACTAAAGGAGATAATTCAGGACCCCATAAACATAAACAGAGGTATTTCCTTCTCTGAGTAACAGTGGCTCAGGTAGACAACATAAGCAAACTTGCTTTGGCCAGCAGCCATCATTAGAACCCCATTTAGTATGGGTAGAGAAAGGCTTGAGCGGCAACCAAGATGCAAAAAGAGGTATATGTTCACCAGCATCACTTGCCTTTTTGTTTTGTTTTGGGGTACCGGGATTTGAAGGCTTGTTAAGCAGGTGCTCTACCAAATGAACCATACCTCCAGCCTTTTTTGCTCTGGTTGTTTTGGAGATAGTGTCCCACTTTTTGCCCAGGCCAGCCTGGACCATAATCCTATTTTTCTCTTCCCATTTTAGTTGGGATGACAGGTGTGCACCACCACACCCATCTTTTTTTTCCATTGAGATGAGAACTCACAAACTATTCTTGCTGAGATGGCCTGGAACCATGATCCTCTTGATTTCAGCCTCACACTTGGGATAACAAGCCTGTACCACTGTGACCAGCTATTGGTTGAGATGTAGTCTTGGAACTTCTTGCTTGAGCTAGCCTTGAACTGTGATCGTCCTTATCTCAGTCTCTCAAGTAGCTAGGATTACAAGCATGAGCCACTGGTACCCAGTTACCTTTTTGTTCTGCAATTATACATACCCAAATATTGGCAATCTGTTTCACCATTTAGCACTTCCAACCTTCTATTCATCCATTAAATTTACAGACCCTCATATAAGTATCAAAGGAACTAAAACAGAGTCACACTTGCACAAAAAGAGGCCAACATTTAAAAATATTGATTGAGTTAGAAGGGAAGTATTTAATCAAAATAATTCAGGCAAGCATAATGATAACTGGTTGACTTTTCTAAGGAACATTTGCACTTTGAATAAGGCTAAGTGAACTCATAGCCTTTTAACATCTCATCTGTATACTTGTTTATCAAGAAGAGGAACGGTAGGAGCCAAAATCAAGAAAAAGACCCATATATTGCATTGGGGAAGACACTGGTAAAAATTTGGTATAGCCAGTTTAGTGTGATAGGAATTCCAATAGCTAGTGATAGTGAAGCACAGCAGTGGATATCAACAAAGCCCAACATGGGTACCTGGGCTGGTCAATGGAATGTACTGACCTATTACAGCAGCCCACCATATTTAAAGATATAGACAGGCCACTTATTGGCATCAGGAGAATTTCATCTGTATACCTGGCAAAGGAGATTGCCAAACGTGATAGGCCTAGCCTTCATGATTAGAGTACTTTGTAGATTGAGAATTCTCTAAAGTAGTTCAAAGGCCCTAGATGTTAGGAGACAGAATCAATAGAGGCAGCGTATGTTAATCACGCTTTTTGTCAAATTCCTGATAGAAACAGTTAAAAAGGAAGAAAGATTTATAATGGTTCATGGTTTCAGAAGTTTCAATCCAAGGTCAGCTGGATCCATTGCTTTGAAATTGAGGCATTGCAGAATATCATGGAGGCCTGAGCACACAGCAGAAGCTGCTCACCTCATGGCAACAAGGAAACAAAGGGAAAAAGATGAAAGGGCCATAGACAAGCCATACCCTCAATGACCTATTTCCTGCAAACAAGTCCCACTCAACCAAGTCACAATAATGCCATCAAATAAGTCAGATTCTAATGATCAAATCACCTCTATGATTAGATCTACCAGTTGGGGATGAAGCCTTCCACAAATGAGCCATTTAGGAGACACTTCATATCCAAACCATAATGCAAGGTATGTTTTAAAAAAAGGGCAACATGTTTTTGAGACAAGGTCATCTTGATATGTTGCCCAGTCTGGACCTGAATTCATGCCTCCATCTCCTGAAAAGTTGGGATTACAGGCATTGACTATCACACTAGGCTCTAAAAGAACAATTTTTATCCTGATGTGTGTATGCAAAAACAGAGGAGGCTTCTCTAAAGAAGTTACTTACAGGCTGATTATATAGACTATTCTTTCTGACCCTGGCTGCATATTAGAATCACCTTGGGAATAAAAGGAATATGATGCCTCTATTCCCCACCAGACAATGAAACAAGTGTCTCTAGATCTAAGACCCAGGTAAAAAATATGGCTTGTATATGACCCTCAAGAACTGATCAGTGCCACATCTAGTCTCTTTATCCTTTCTCCCCTAAATCACACTGTCCAAGGACCAATAGCAAGAGGTCACATAAAAAGCAGGGCCCAAGAAAATCATCTTAATTTGCTGTTTATATCTAAGGAAATGGAGAAGATGCTTCAGTTTAAGCTTTTCCATCCTTCACTTCTCCCACCTCAAGCTGAACGTGTTGCAATGTATAGTCATTCATTACAAATAGCCATCAACTACAGGCCATACTAGTTCTCCAAATCCACAATTTAATTAAGCATAGCTTCAATAAATTTAGTTAGACCATGAAAGGTTCTCCTAACCTTGATGGTTCTTCATCTGACACAGCAGACCCTTACAAAATTATAAATAGTTCTTGTAAGTAAATTCCTTATGCAGTTCACAATCAATGTTATTAATATTGGAGACACTAAATTTTTGATATGTGGTATGAAAGCAAAGGTCAAGCACTCTCTGATACTGCTTTCAACTATAGAAATCATGGAGAATGAATTAAATACTGGTTGTCATCAGTGTCTCTTTCACCCTAGAATGTTCCCCCTTCAGCAACCCACCAGAAGCTGCTCTCCATTCACTACCAAACCTTTATAGCAAGAAGACATTTAATACATTTAATACAGGTCATTTTGGCAGAAACAGGCCCCAAAGTGAGCTTTATACTAATGAAGATTTTAGCTAGGCTTTGTCCCTAAGGATGAAAAAATAGGAATGGAAACTGCCAGAAAGAAATCAGGAAAAGAAGTGAATTTTTTAAATCACTTTAACTTACCTTGTAAGTTAAAGGTAATTTAACTTACAAGGTAAGTACCCCCCACTCTAAATTTCCTTCCTGTGTCTGCTTTTCCTAATCATATTCTACTGGGTCAAAATTTGGTGATTTAACATTCTCCTGCCTGGGTCCCAGAAAATCTATATAAGAGTACTCCTTCCACTTGGCTCTAGTCACAGCAATACCTGGGTCTTATTGTTACTCAAAGGGTGAGAAAAGGGGGAAAATTTTGAGAAATTCTTTCACTTGATTCCATGCTTTCCCCAGTGCATGAGAAAGATTGAACTATTGGAAATAATACCAAGCCACTGAGAGCTAAATGTCAATCCAGAGTAGAACACTATTTGTGTTCAAACACAAATTTACACTACTTTTACTCATTCATTCTCTCTCCTCTTTCACTGTTCCTCCTTCTACTCTACTCCCTTTATCAACAAAAGTCCAGTGCCCTCTTGTCATGCAGATGCTCACACCCAGACTTATCTTTCCCAGCACTGCCTGCTATTTGTACTTATACCCTGACCCATTCCCTCAGCATCAAGATAGGTAAAAGAAAGTGGTTTTCAATAATTCATTCCAAATTTTCCCTAGACAATAAGGTGGTAAGTAATAAAAATGCCTAATTCAAATAATGATTAGATGTTTGATAGTTCCCAATCCCAAAAGAGAAGACAATAGTGTCACTTTAAGAGGCAGCTATAGATCCATCCATGGGCATGTTTTTTATGCCCTGTGATTCACATAATATAAGTGAAATCTACCTGAAAGAATTGCACTTTTATCTTCCATCTGACTTACTGAGAGTTCTCATCTGCCTTCTCCAAGTTGGTCTCTCCTGGCCTTGTATTCCTAAGTCTACTTGGTGAAATAATCCTATGTCACAGGCAAGCAGATACTCATGAATAAAATCCATATATGCCAGTGAAGAGAAAACAGATAAAAAGAAAATATCAAAGTTAGGTAAAATAGAAATGATAGCACTTCACTTATTTTCTTCACAAAATTGTTAGTAAGTCCTGATGAGATATTGATATTTTGTAAATTGCAAAACATTAATGAAGCATTAAACCTGCCAAACTAAGTAAAGATTGAGCAAAACTTTCCCCTCTCTCATGAAGCCTTTCTTGACTACTCTCATGAACTTAGAATAAATTAATCATTCATGAATTAGCATGAATTATAAACTGTAGGCTCAGTTCTATCCAATTGAATAAAAATGCTTTTCTACATTAAAATATCTTGTGCTATCTAATACTATTGTATTGAGTTGTTTCATAAACCTGCCTTTTAAATTAATTTTTATGTACTACTTAATTTTCCAAAGAGCACCCTTTAAGCAAAAATCACATCTATCTTTGTACCACCCATAGCACCCAGCAAAACCCTGAACATATAGTAGATGTTCAAGAAGCATTTGCTTCACAAGATAAATAATTTACAACCACAAACTCAGCAGATAACTTAAGGAACTTCTGACAAACTAAGCAAATGTGCCCAGTATCCTAAAAATAAATAATAAATTCTGAAAAATAATTCATAACAAAATGACTATGGAAATATAGCCTCTAAAGCACTCAGTAGAGTGTCAAATGCAAGGCAATATAAACAAAGTAAACATGCTAGACACAAGAAAGGACACATAGTCCTAACTCCACAGACTGAATCATTCCTGGAAGCAAGAACCTAGATAACAATGTTACTGGAGGTGGGGGAAAATGGGGTTTTGCTGGGGACAGAGACTTTGCTTTTTTTATTGTTGTGCTGGGTGGGCGTATGTTGTGGTATTTACAAAATTTCTTATATCAAATATATTGTACTTGAATGCACCCCCTCCACTCTTCTCCTTCATACCCCCTTCTCACCATTACTGGAATAGTTTCAAAAAATATCATTTTTCCATTTACATGCATGTGTACACAGTATCTGTACCATATTCACCCCTCCATGCCCTTTCTCTACCTCCTCCCCCCTCCCACTAGTACCAACCCCCTCAGGCAGGACTTGTTCAGCCTTAAGTTTAGACAAGTGGCTGAGACAATCCTGCAACAGGTTGCAAAAAAGGTATTTCCAGCCTAGGCAAAAAGCAGCTTTTTTATCAGTACTGGAGATTGAACCCAGGGCCTTGCATATGTTACATAAGGACTCTACCACTAACTATACCCAACCTCCAAAAGTAGGTCTTATTACTAATAACATGGGGAGATGCTTATAATAATATTAGATGACAAAGTAGCATCCAAAATTGTAAGGAATAACTGTGTATAGACATATAAGGAAATGTTGTACACTAAAATAATAACGATGGCTATTTTTTTAGTGTCCTAGATATTACTTATTTTCTCATTTTTATCATTGTGTATTAATTGTACAAAGGGGTTTCATTGTTATATTTCCATAATGAATACAATGTATTTTGATCAAATTCACCCATTCTGTTATACACTCTTAACCCTCTCTCCTTTTATTAAACAATTTTAATGAATTTCATTATTCTATCTTCATACATATGTACAAAGTACTTTGATCATATTCAATCCCCTTCACCCTCTTCCCCCATTGGTTCTCACCCCTTTTTGAGTGGCAAAATTAGGTTTTATTTTCCTAATGCTTTTCTGTAATGTTCATATTTTCTACAATGAGCATCTGTTACTTATAAACTTTTAAAAACACATAGGTTATACATACTTTTTAGAATGAAGTGTGTGTGTGTATGTGTGTGTGTGTATGTGTGTGTGTGTGCGTGTGTGTGTGTGTGTGTGTGTGTGTGTGGTGACTTTTATTCCTACCATAGTTCTCACAGACTCCCCTCTGTTATTTTTCCTTAGTCATCTCCATAAGATTTGTCCACTTGTCTTACTTCATTTCCTCCATGAGATTGAGAGCGATCCTTATATGATTTATTTAGTACTAAGTGGCAGAATGAGGATGTAGGCAGCTCACAATTTTAAGCAATGCAAGGTATGGTGAGGTTCAGCTTTCAAGCCTCAAGTACATATTGAGCTTCCCCTTCAGTGATAAGGTAGTTAAGGAACTGCATGCTAATATTTGCTATCAATAATCACATTACTCTGAGCAGAGATCTGAGTGCCTTTTGAGGAAGTCACTTGTGAAAGGGGCAGTTTGAGCAAAAGTCAGTGGCCACATGCTTTTCGTACGGTTAGCCTAGATCAAGCTAATCCCACACATGCAGTAGGCCAGGCTCTGGGGCCCAATTCTCTAAAGCTTGTGTCAAAAGGAGTGTGGTGGTACAAAAACAACAGAGATAGTATCTACAGCATTTCACATTCCCTGTGTGACTTTGGCTACCTCATCAATGAAATGGAGGTAATAATTTTTTGCCTACCTTACAGGAGTATTGAAAGGCGCAAAGGAGATAATAGATGCCACAGTTCTTTTCTGACTGCAAAACATTCTATAAAATTTAAACATTCAATCAGCAGCACTTTGACTCTTCTCTGGCACATTATAATAAAAAAAATAAAATTACTCCGTACTTGGTGTATTTAAGTATGCAATTACTACTATGTCCTTTACCTGAAATCTCCCTACACCATTTCATCTGTCCACCACAGCACACATAGAAACACTCACAAGCTGATGATGCATTTTTTTTTTAGAATAAAGATTCTAGAAACAGATTTAGTGGTCTGAAACTACCATTTCCAAAATAATGAAAAACTGCAGTTCTTAGCAATAGAGAAATCTCTCCCACCAATTTCCATTCTCTCAATCAAGACCAGTGCCTAGATATTCAGCAATAATAATCCTCACCAAAATAACAATAAGAGATATGAAAAATTACCAATTCTCAGAAGGTAATGGGGGATTAAAACTCTCTTCAGTGGATACTTCCCAAGAAAAATACCACCTGTCATTCCAAAATATTAACATTCCTTCAATTCCATCATGTTTGTGGCTAAATGCATATATATATAATGTTACAGAACAGATTATTGTAATGAGGTTTTTTACTTAAAATAATATTCATTTAATCATGTCACAGTTTCTGTGGAATCTGGACAGAACTTATATGAGACCTCTGTCTCAGGGTCTGTTCATGAGTTTTTATACTTTAATTTTATTATAAATAATATGACTATGTAAACATCAATTGCTTTATATTTTTTATGGTGGAGTTTGCCTATGAAAAGAGCAGCAAGATTGCAAAGACTTTGAAAGTTCACTTCCATTATTTGAAGGAAAACTACCTATGAATCAGCTCCAAGAAAAATCTGAATGGTGGGCAACTGTTAATAAGTGCACTAGTGGCAGTTAAACCAGGATTGCGACAGTGTATAATGTATGTCAAATGGTGTTTACAACCATTTATTGTGACTTTCATATATCACATTTATGCAGGCCTTAATTTTCATCTAAGTCTTAAACAAGATATCAAAAAAATTCTAATTTGATCAGAACCTTGTCCTTTGAGATGAGTTTCTTTGAAGGACATGAGTTACAGCTAGTAAACCAATGAAAACACTGATGACAACAGTATCCCAGTTGGTACCAAAAGAAAAAAAGCAAGAATTCAAAGAAAGGGAACTTTAGATTAAAGGTATTAAAGCTTTTGAAACAGGAAGATGCAAATATACAAATGTATATTCTCTTTAGAAACAGCTGTATAAAAACCCTTCCTTAGGAAAATGAAATCACCCATTTTCAGTGTGTGAAGATTCCTCCTCTACAACAGATAATAGAAAGGGCTCTTGTGCTTGTCCACAAATTGTGCATGGCTTCAAGTTCCTCATAAGTCACTGAGGCTAAGTATTCCTAAAACTCACTATGGTCACTCAGAGAAGTATAAGATTCTCCATAAAGAGCATCTCAAGTCCTGGTCTCCTGAACAGGGCCCACTTTGATATACATCAAGGAAACTCCTCTATCCATGAACTTCCTTGGTTTTCTGCCTCCATATATATCACCAACCTGTGACTTTTTTACTAATTAGTACCAGATAACCTTCAGAAAAGGCTCAATGGAAGATTTTTCTCACTAGAAAAAGAATAACACGAAGGCAGCTGAGCCTAGGGTAGCACATGACCCCTACACTAAGCTTTATTCCTGTAGATAGTGTCCCTCTTTCCTTATCTTTACACAGAACCCTCAAATAAATTTGCCCTTTGTCTTCCCACAATTTTTCCTCAGTATTCAGCCCTTTCTCCTTTAGTCTCTCAACAGGTTTTTTTTTCATTTATTTATTTACTTTTTTATTATATTATTGTTGTACATTGAGGGTACATTGTGACATTTACAAAAGTTCTTACAATGTATCATAGTTGAATTCATCCCCTCCATCATCTTGACATCTCATTTAATCAGTCTTTGCAGTCTCTATCCTACCGACTGCCCAGAGGTCCTAAAGTCTTTATGTGACATGCCATGTTCATCTGTTTGCCACTCCCTTAGAAAGGAGCATATATATTTTATAAAGCACTAATGATGTTCTAATAGTAGAAAACAAAAGGAAAATGTTTAATTCTGGGACCTAAAACAAGCAGCTAAAAAAGGAAGAAGAAAACACTGACTTCTGAGCCTCAGTATATGTGCCAAAGTTGCACGTTTTTTTAAGTAACACATACCAAAACAATACGCACAACAGAACAACAGATTTACTGTATGACTACATCAGAGGAAACAGACAAGTCACATTAGATTTGGCAGGCTAGGTGTTGGCACTCATTTTTAAATCTGTCCTTGAGTTCATGCACCAAAACAGAGCAAATAATGGTTTTGTTCTTCAGCTGTTGCTCACACCACCAAAGGGTCCACTTCCTACTCAATGAAGGGTGTTGGTCATACAGAACAAGCATGTACAGCAGGCACAAAATCCTGCCACAGCTGATGCCACCATCAAAATATGTGATTGGTGCTTATATTTAAGGGCTTTCTTCACTGTCTTATTTGACTGCTCAACATAGTCTTGGGTACACAAAATGCTGTATTTAGTGCTCTCCACCAACTGTTGTTGCTCAAGATGAACATCTCCAGTTGAAAGAAAATGGTATGCAACTCACTTATCTGACGTTTCACGTGCAGCAGCGGCTAGCAACATACTGTTGGGGGAGGTTGCTAGCTAAGATACATGACTCTGAGGCAGATTAGCAGGAAGCAACATTTTATTGTGCCAGCACAGACCCAGTGGACTCATATCCAAAGGCTGAGCCCCGAGAACAAAGGGGTCTCCCCTTATATACCCTTGCAAGGAGGTTACAGAAGCAAAAAGAAAGGTCTAATCCATATATGGTTATATTTAATTTTATTGGCTACTTTATCCTAGTGCTACATGACTTTCCCCTCCCTGGTGCTACATGATCTTCCTCATGTTCAGATTTCTTAGGTTTTATCTTTCTGCTATGCCATCCCACCTCCCTGCTGCTTTCTCAAGATTCAGGCCTAGTCTGTTTTCTTTTTTTTTTTTAATCTTCCTCCCTGCTAGAGTACTTGGGTCAAAGCCAGCTCCAGTTTAGCCTTCAAAACATCTAGATCATGACCCGTAATTTAAGGAGCCAGAGGACTAGCCACCAGTTTCTCCAGATCCTCTTCCTGGAACTTCAGGCTGGTTAGTTCAGCCTGCCTCATCATCTTCTCCTTCAGCCTGACCATGTACTGAACCTTGCAGGCTAGTGGTAGCTGATGATGCCACAGTTAACAACTGAGGAAGACAGAGAGTTGGTTCTGATGGATTCGGTGCTCAACCCACCAGTACTTACAGTTTGTGGCCAGCTCATGCTGCATGGTGTTTATCTGGGGCTGAATGAGCTGGGCTTGCCTGCCAAAAGAGGTTTTTATAATATTCAAATAATTCTTCTCCCTGAACACACTCTCCTCATTGGTGCAGCACAGCACATCTTGCTGCTTTTTGTCTATTAACTCAGCTAGCACTTCTAGCTCTGTCAGTCCCAGGGACAGCTCAGCCACTTCCTGGAGAAACTTCTCTGTAGAGTTAGTTTCACTTTCCTGGAAAGCAGGGTTGTCAAAGATCAAGGTGTCATCCAAATCTGAAGAGTCTCTTCTTTGGTTTATTTGGTTTTTCAGTTCCTCCAGTCTGTCCTTCATCTGCAACTCCAGATGCTAGCCATATCTGCAATGGAAGAACTATGGGTATCTGCATCAGCTTTGTTTGGTGGTATGTGAAGACAGGAGCAGCTCAGTTTTGCGTCAGTATAAGCTATTGAAAATCTCAAAAATTTCAAGTCTGAGTAACCCCCAGGGAGAATTTTGCCTGAGTTCAAGGAAGGTAACAAAATGTGTAGAGGACACAAGAAAGACCATGGTGTTGGAACTGCTCACTGATAACTGTGGTTTTTCTTATTAAGATTGTTAACCAAAATCAGTTCTGAGAACTGGAGGAGTGGCTCAAGGTACAGTGCCTGCCTAGCAAGCATGAGGCCCTGCGTTCAAGCCCCAATACTGAAAAAAAAATCAGCTATGGAATACCTTAGGCCTACAGTTTAGCATTAAGTGTGGTGTGGAGAACATCATTCTGAGTGAGGTTAGCCTGGCCCAAAAGACCAAAAATCGTATGTTCTCCCTCATATGCGGACATTAGATCAAGGGCAAACACAACAAGGGGATTGGACTTTGAGCACATGATAAAAGCGAGAGCACACAAGGGAGGGGTGAGGATAGGTAAGACACCTAAAAAATTAGCTAGCATTTGTTGCCCTTAACACAGAGAAACTAAAGCAGATACCTTAAAAGCAACTGAGGCCAATAGGAAAAGGGGACCAGGAACTAGACAAAAGGTTGGATCAAAAAGAATTAACCTAGAAGGCAACACACACGTACAGGAAATTAATGTGAGTCAACTCCCTGTATAGTTATCCTTATCTCAACCAGGAACACTTGTTCCTTCCTATTATCGCCTATACTCTCTCTTCAACAAAATTAGAGATAAGGGCAAAATAGTTTATGCTGGGTATTGAGGGGGTGGGGGGAAGAGGGAGGGGGTGGAGTGGGTGGTAAGGGAGGGGGTGAGGGCAGGGGGGAGAAATGACCCAAGCCTTGTATGCACATATGAATAATAAAACAATAAAAAAAAGTGCAACTAAAAGAAAGAAAACTTTCCTTTAATCAAAATTTCAGTTGTCTCAGAATTTAGCAGTCTGACTTCTTTTTCTATTTTTACTTTAAAAAGGTCTCATACTTTTTTTAAAAGATTTTATGAGTTTGACTTCCAGCCTGCCTGTCCACATTGAAAACATGTCCTTGGGTTTGGACTCTGCCCCGAGAGAGCCTCTCTGAGCACTGCAATCACTGCCTCCTGCTGTTTATCCTTTTTTTTCCCTCTCCAGGTCCTTTTTTTCTTTTTCTAAGTCCCTATTATAATGTATGGATGTGGCTACATGGACCAATTGGTCTAGATCTCTGCTCCCTTCAGCCACTGGTTTCTGAAGCTTTCTACAAATATCTGAGGCTGACTTTGTTAGAAATTTCTTTTGGGACAATCTCCTTCTGTGACTCTGGTACAAAGTTGGTGTGCCTTTGTAAAGCATCTTTAAGTCTCTGTAGGAAAGCTACTGGGGTTTTTAAGGGTCCTTGCTGTACAGCCATGACTTGGGAGTAATTAAGGGGTTTTATCTTGGCTCTCCTTTGACCCTCAAGAATGCAATGGATGAAGTGGTTACAGGTCCATTCATCCATCATTTTTAGGGTCCCACTTAGGATCATATCTAAGCATTGCCTAATCTCCTGTGGAAATTGGGAATTGGAATTCCCTTTTAGGTATCCAGTGTCTCTGTCTTTCTTCCCCCGCCCCCTCCTCCTCCTCTAAGGGCCTGGTCTGAGACAGGCCTGTAGGGCCACATTTATCTAAGTGATAATTGTCCCTAGCTTTTGCTGTCTCATTTAGCACTCATTGTTTCTCCAGAGAAGTAAGATTTTATTTCTGTCATGGGGGAGGCCCCCTTTGACATTGTTGAGGGCCCTTGGGCATAAGATGGTATTTTGGGATTCTGGTTCCTCAAGGGAGTTTAGGAGCTTTTCATAAAGGGTCACCGTGATCTGGGTATCTAGCCTGCATTTGCTCAGCCATTCTGGGTGGGCTCTTAGGAAAAAGAAAAGTTGAATATATGGGACTTCAGTCCACTTTCCCTCCTTTTTACAGAACATATCTAATTGAAGAGTGGTATTATAATTAATGTTCCCTCCTTCTGGCCACTTTTCCCCATTTGCCAGAGGATACTGTGGCCAGGCATGGGTGCAGCAAAACTTGAGTCACTTTCATTGAAGACTTTCTGGTTCAAGATCTTTCAATGTTTTGTAAGCAGGCAAGGGGGGGATCCTTCTGGGATCCTGGAAGATTGATTCCCTATCTGAAAAGGGAAGCAAGGGAAAATGGATCATTTATTTTTTATCCAAAATGTGCTTATTGGGATGGATTTGATTTCAGGGTGCTTTCAATGCTGCTTCCTTCTGATGGAACATCCTTCTGTAAGCCTTGTTTTTCCTCCTGTGGGCTGGCAGAGAACAGTGGAGCAACCAACACACAAAACTATCATTTGTGCATAGCTAAAAATGGTGGTGATTTTATAGCATCTTGGGCACTTCATATCCATGAAGTAGGAATTGGGGCTTTGCACCAAGCACTTCTTGTGTTTCCTCTTCTCCTCCTCTGGTGAGGGATGAAGAAGATCTTTTGCAAGAGACATTTTCTCACCACCAGAAAGGGCAAAATTGATCATCTTAATAGAGGTTTTCTCCTTTTACCTAGGCATTCCCAGGTTAGGAGATCCTCTACTTGGGAGAGGGCATCCCTCTCTCCCGTGCTCTCCCACTACTGCCATCTGGTGCTAAGGTCATGGGGAAGATATTTAGGTACATCCAGCTATAGCCACCCTGCCAGAATAACACTGATCAATTTTTTTTTGCCTATTTGCTTTGTAATCCAGGAACCTGGTTCTCCTCTACCAGCTGAAGGCTTGTAATTTAAAAACAACTCTATCAGTGAGGGGCTCTAAAGTAACCAAGAGGGATTACATGGCCAAAGGGAGGACCACTGTGGAGGCATGGACAAGGACTCTTGATGAGGTAGACTTTTTCCCCCCTATATATCCTGTGAAACATATATTTTTTATGAAAAGAGAGGGAGCATCTGAAGGCACTGTTTTTTGCTGCAGTAATGGACAAAAATAGAGAAGACCATCGAGGTCTCTATACCCTTAACTCTTTACTCCCCTGAGGGCAGACTACAGGAACCTGCTTAAGCAGATCAACCAGATGCCTAACAAAAACAGTTAAGCTCAAGTTAGAGAGTAGTAGTTTTTGGAGTACTCAACTGAAATGGGGGCTGCAGAAGACAGTGCAGAAACATGGTCTAAGAATTAGGTTTTGAACAGGGGATGCAGGAATTCCTCCCAGACTCAGCTGAAGAAGGAAGCCCACTACTGTTTAGGACAAAGAGGGAGGCCACTCATCCTGATTTACTTGGGAAAGAGAAAGGAGAAGCTGAGGATTGGGGGAAAGAGAGTTTCCAGGCTCAACACATGAGGGATTATTGGTCATCACTGCTATCCAGATCGATTCCACCAGAGGTAATACTGGAGCACTGGAAGTGAGGGGTGATCTCCACTCT
The DNA here is from genome assembly GCF_047511655.1 of Castor canadensis. Taxonomy (NCBI): domain Eukaryota; kingdom Metazoa; phylum Chordata; class Mammalia; order Rodentia; family Castoridae; genus Castor; species Castor canadensis. Next base: position 72,749,255 of record NC_133405.1, on the reverse strand, counting down.
CGGGCCATGGGAACTGTGAAGAAAGTGTAGAGATCTGATTGTCTGCTTGCCACAGACATGCTTGGAGGGGTTCTGATACTTAACCACCTTTGGAGTCTCAGAGCAGGTCAGGAAGTTACATCTTCAGCCTTCCAGTCTCACCAGGAATTTGCCCCAGCCAGAGTACCATTATAGCTTGAAGAAAAACTTTCCTTTCAACTGACTGTTTTCGGACCTCCACTTTAGTGGGTCAGATCTGAAAGGAAGAGAGTTTAAGGAGGGAGAGAGCCAAGAGTTGAGAGGAAAAAAGCCTCGGTGCACTGAGGTTTTAGCTCTGCCTCCATAGTATTAGAAGTCTGGTATAAACCCCGCCAGCCCCTGATTTCTAAGGTAGCCTGTCTTGACAGCTGTAGAGGGCTCAGAGTTTTTTCCCCAGGTTCCTTAGGGAGAAACCCTCCTTAGCAAGGAGAGAGAGAAAGTTGGCCTGAGAGATCCACTGTAGCTAAGCCATGGTTGGGGGGTGGGGCTCTCCTGGAGGACAGACTCCTTCAGAGTGCCAGATGATCACAACCACTTCCTAGGCAGTCCCCTCCAGTTTGGTGCAACCTGTACCAACCTTGGGTGAAAAAGTGTCCCTTTGTAAGTTGTCAGATGATACACAGATTACATGCAGGAATTTTCAACTATTGAGGGTCCTTGGGTCTGCTCTGAGATTGAAAGAGAGGCAGACTCAAGCAGCAGAGGTCAGAAAGATTTTATTTGTAGAGAAGAGAAAGGCTGCATGGGGGCATGCAGCAGGACCCAGAATCCGGGTGTCCTGTGGGTCTGTTTGGAAATTGGGTTTTTATAGCCTTTTTTTATTGCCTAAGGGTGGAGATGTCTCTTTGGTGTAAACAGATGTTTCCTGGGAAGGAGAAGTGTCTCCCTGGATAATTCTTACCTTTTGGGACCTCCTGCAGTCTGCCTTTCACCATATGGAGAAATCCTAAGACCATATGAAAAGTGACAGATGCCCTAGCTGCTTCAGTTTTCTGTTCCAGCTATCATCTACTTGTAACTCCACCTAAATCACTGATGCACAGAAACTGTGAATGACAATTAATCTTTTTTAAGCAAAACAAACAAAAAAATTGATGTATAATTTTAAGTCAGGGTCAGAAGATGCAGATGAAAACTTTCACAAGAAAATCCTATTATTTGTAATTCATTCTTTCATCTTCCCATAACCCTTTTCCCTGCCTCAGGCAAAATTATTTACTCTACCCTCAATGTTTCCATAGCATTTACACAGATTTTTCTTTATTTATTTATTGCAAAAACATTATAAAGAAATATATACATTATATATTTTTTCATATCTATGTTAAATCATATTATATTAAATATGCTTCTATGTGGATGTTCTTCTTTCAAATTTGAATATCTTCAGCACAGGGCACATTTGTTCCTCATCTTTGTAACCCCAGCACTACATATATCACAATATAGTGTACTGGTTACAAGAATGGCCTATAGCATCAGAAAAGACGATGGGCTTGAATCACTATTGTAGCACTTACAGCCTTAAACAAGTTATTTAACTTCCTCTGCAACACTGTGTTCTCATTTGTTGCAAGAGGTTACCTCATAGGTATGACAATGGAATGAGATAAAGCATCCTAATGATGCAGTAAGGTCTCCATTAATGTTAGTATTTGTCATTGCAGTGGTGCCAGCTTTCTATTGGTCCTGAGCGAGCTATGTCAGAAACGTAAATGTACATGCTTATGTCTTTCTACATTGTCAAAATTTATTGAATAATAATAAATTTACAAATGACATTAGTCAATTATACTTCGTGATAATGTAGAAACTACAGAATTGCTGAGAAAGGGTTAAACTGTAATGAAGCCTTGCTAAAGAAAGGCAAGACAAAATGCTGACATAGATGCAAAGAGAGTCACTGCAGGTGGTTGATAAGATATTGACATAAAAAAGAACCCATTCACAGACTTGTGAGGTGCAGTGCTAATTGCAAATACAGAGCTAGTTCAAGGCACAATTCTGGTTCAAGGCAGATCTGGTTCCAAGCTTAGTGGATCCTGACAGATCATTTTTCCAGTGGGTCATGTCAAGCAGGAGGATTAAGCTGAGCTGAAGCCCTAGGGACAGAGTTGGAAGTTCCTTGTCTGGTCAGTGTGTGCTGCCATACCTCAGTGTTAGGTATTTCTCCTTTGATATGATCAAAGTGAGGGGATTGCCTCATTTCTTGGTCTGGTGTGTTCCAGATGTTCATGGACGTGGGGTTTTTTCTGGGTTTTCCTTTGCAAAGGGGATAATTGTATCCTAAAGAGAATGGAATTAGTCAGCTGCAGTCAGGGACAGCAGGCTGCCCACAGTCATCATGCTAGGTGCTTTTCCTGCAGCTGGTATCTTGGCTCTGAGTTAACAGCTAGTTTTTGCTGAGATGTTAATTGATTTAGGGTATTTCCCTCCCTAGTAGAGTTGCCTGGTAAAAATGCAGGGCATCTAATTAAATTTGAACTTTGGATAAACAATGGGTAATATTTATACTAAAAACATATTCATTGTTTATCTGAAACTCAAATTTAACTGGGTGTTATTTGCTATATCTGTCAATATTCCCTCAGAAAGGTGGGTATGTATTGACAACTTAGCAGGAGTTTCTGGAACACAGAAATCTACAAGACCCAAATGAGTGAATTTCAAATGTGATATTTCAGAAATGATAACAGTCACACAATGGAATTTTACTCAGCCATGAAGAAAAATGAAATCTAATCATTTGCAGGTAAATGGATGGAACTGGAGAACATCATTCTGAGCAAGATTAGCCAGGACCAGAAGATCAAAAATCATATGTTCTCCCTCATTTATGGACTTTAGATCTAGGGCAAATGCAGCAATGTGTTTGGACTTGGATCACATGACAAGGGGAGAGCACATACGGGAGATATAGGAAGAAGTAGAAAACCCATAACATGAAAGCGTTTGATGTCCCCACTCCAGAGGAGCAAATACAGAAACCTTAAAACAACAGGTTATCATGAGCAGGGGATCAGGAACCAAGGTAAAGATCAGTTAGAGTTAAATCAACCTGGGTCATAACACACAGGTACATGAAAGCAATAGTATGAATCTCTCTATATAGCTATCCTTAACTCAACTAGCAAAAACTCTTTGTCTTTCTTATTGTGCATATGTCCTTTCTTCAACAAAATCAGTGATAAGGGCAGAACGGGACCTGCCTGAAACTGAGGAGAGGAGGGGGACAAAGGTGGGGGTGGGGGGCAGGGTGGAGAAATGACTCAAACAATGTATGCACATGTAAAGAAATAACCATAAATAAATAAATAAATGATAACAGCCAGTGAGGGAAATATTTTGAGCAGCCAAATCCTTACCCAATGCTGTCTAAAGTCATTAATGCAGCAACTAGCTATTTTGCTGAACTTATATTTTTTATTAGGCTGCTCATATTTGTTGCACTAATATATTTGTTTCATGCATTAACAACTTCCTATGAATTTGTCTCATTCCTTGCACTCCTTATAAAGTAGTAGCAGCAACTTAGTTTGTCCCTCCTCCCATTTCAAATAACTCTCTCCTTGATAGGCTTCCTCTGAATTTTCTCAACTGAATTCAGAAATCAACTCGATATCCTTGATGAGAAACATTTTTTCTTTTTCTTTTTTTTAGCCCACATTATATCATTATAGATAGTTTAATGTAAATAAGCCCTCAGTATTATTCAGAAGAAGTGCTTTCATTTGTCAGAGAGATGGAAAGAGAAATTTCCCCAAGAAGCTATTTCTTAATCTCTCTTTTAACCCTGATAGCAAGCAAATCAACATTGGTGTCCCCTGGATCTCTAAGTATTTTTCTCTCAAGTTCTCTATGAAAGTGACTCATAATGTTCAGATTGACAAAGAAATTGATGAAAATTCTCAAGAAATCACCTGTTTGGCTTTCTCAGTTATTTCTCTCAAATATTGTAAAATGCAATTATTGGCTTGCTCCTGGGAAAGTACATTCATAGTTGTAGGGCTCAGCTATTAGTGGCTATATGATGTCAATCAAAGCAAGAGGGAAAAAATGATGGAACAGAAGATGGACTTCAGTGAAAGGTCCCACCTTCAGTGAGAAAGGCTTTTCCCTCCTCATTAAGCCTATGCATCACAAATCCCAAGAGATTAAAGCCATAGTTTGTAACTAAAAGGTTCCACTTAGAAAAGTCAATTCTTAAGGCTTCCAAGACTTTGAATTTCATTCCTTACATTTAGAAATATCTATTCCTCTGGTGGTTAACAGGAGACAAATTCTGAATAAAGGTTAGTTGACTTTTAAAAAAATTGTTGACAGCACTTGGGTTTGAACTCAGGGCTTCATGCTTGCTAGGCAGGCTCTCTTATGACTTGAGCCACTCCACCAGCCCCAGTTTTAAATTTTAAATGTAATTGATAGAACAAATAATTCTCTTATAATAAGTGTGGACATATATCACAATGTAGTTATGCTCTTTCTTTACTCTTTTTAGGACTTAGAAAAAAGTTGTAAAGAGCAGAAATGTATAAAATGAGGAAATTTTATTTAAAAAAAAGTCTTGAAAGTGTGGTGCTTAGGGTGGGGACTTCTATGATTTCAGATAACTGATGGGAGTAAACCCAGTTTAGAAAAACTTCACTAAGCATACACAAACTGGTATTTTTGTGGTTTCTTAGTCTTTGAACCAGAAAGTACAAGATGGACTCAAGAAATAACATGACACCACAAATACAAAACTTGAGAAAACACATAAGCAGTTAAATGAACTTGGAGAAGACTTTGACAAACTCCAAAGTGAAACAAAGGAGCCTATAAAAAAAAGAGATATATGAAATAAAGAAGACAACACAAGATATGAAAGAATAATTTAACAAAGACATGGAAAACCTCAGAAAAAAGAATCAAATGGAAACTCTGAAAGTAAAAAATTACTTAAATCAAACAAAAAATACAAGGGAAAGCCACTGCAGCAGACTAGAAGAGGAAGACAGAATCTCAGGACTTGAAAACAAAATAGATGTTAAAGAAAAAAAAAAGACTCTTAGACACAAGACTCAAAAGCTGCAAAAGGACTATGCAAGTACTCAGCAACTCCATCAAAAGATCAAACCTATGAATCATGGACTTGAAGAAGGTGAAGAGGTACAAGCCAAAGGTATATGTAATATATTCAACAAAATAATAGCAGAAATATTCCCAAATCTCGAGAAAGAGTTGTCCAGTCAGGTACAGGAAGTCTTCAGGAAACCAAACAGACTTAACCAAAATAGAACCTCTCAATGGCATATTATTGTTAAAACAACTAACACAGAAAACAGAGAAATATTAAAGGCTGTAAGAGAGAAAGAACAAATACCATAAAAAGGTAAATCCATCAAAATAATAGCAAACTTCTCAATGGAGCTTTAAAAGCAAGAAGGGCATGGAGTGATACATTTCAAGCACTGAGTAAAAATAATTTCAGTTCCAGGATACTCTATCCAGCAAAATAATTATTCAAAAATGATGGAGGAATAAAAGTCTTCCACAATGAACAGAAACCAAAACAATATTTAACCACCAAACCACCACTACAAAAGATTCTGAAAGGAATCCTACACACAGATGACAAAGACAAACATAACCACAAAAGGATGGGAAGTATTAAACTTCATGAGAAGAACAGACAAGCACTCAGAGAGCAGCAATGAATTGGTTGCACACATTGAAATCCTTAAACAACAAAAACAATTAAATGACAGGAATCACCACATACCTCTCAATACTACCACTGATTGTTAATGGACTCAACCTCCCCATCAAAAGATACTGTTTGCCAAACTGGATTAAAGAGGAAGATGCAACAGTCTGTTGTTTACAAGAGACTTACCTTATTGACAGAAATAAACACAGGCTTATGGTGAAAGGCTGGAAGATGATTTACCAAGCTAAAGGCCCCCCAAAACAGGCAGGAGTAGCAATTCTTATGTCAGATAAAGTGGACTTCAAACTTAAAGTACTCAGATAAAATAAAGAAGGTCACTTCATACTAATAAAAGGAGCAATACATCAAGAAGAAATAACAATTATCAACTTATATACACCAATGTCAGTGCACCCAACTTCATTAACTACACATAAAAGGACATAAGCCAGGCACTGGTGGCTCACACCTGCAATCCTAGGTACTCAGGAGGCAGAGATCAGGAGAATCATGGTTTGAAGCCAGCCTGGACAAATAGTTCATGAGACCCTATCTTGATAAACCTTTCACAAAATTAGTGCTGGTGGAGTAGCTGAAGGTGAAGGCCCTGAGTTCAAGCCCCACTACCACACAAAAAAGGACTTGAGACCACATAGAGACCCAAATACAGTGGCAGTGGGAGACTTTAATACCCCACTACCAAAAATATATAGGTCACCAGACAAAAAAAGCAACAAAGAAATCCTAGAATGACACCATAGATCTAGAGGAACTGACAGATGTCTACAGAGTATTTCATCCTGCAACAGCACAATACACATTCTTCTAGACAGCCCATGGAATTTTCTCCGAAATAGACCATATCTTAGGGCACAAAGCAAGTCTCAACAAGAGGAAAGTTTATGGCCATCTTGCATATATTAAACACACAGGAAGATCTCAAATAAACAACCTAATGCTACATCTCAAACTCCTAGAAAAACAAAAACAAGCTAAACCCAAGACAAGTAGAAGGAGAAAATAATAAAAATAAAGGCTGATGTTAATAAAATAAAGACCAATAAAACCACACAAAGAATCACCAAGGGAGTGGGGGAGGGGGCAGGAGGCAGGGGAAGAAATGGCCCAAACAGTGTATGCACATATGAATAAATGAAAAATAATAAAAAAAGAATCAATGAAACAAAAAACTGGTTCTTGGAAAAAACTAAACAAAAATTGACAAAGCTCTAGGGAATCTGGATAAAATGAGGAGGAAAAAAACCCAAATTAATAAAATCAGAAACAAAAAAGGGAGATAATAGCAAACAAGGAAATCCAGAAAATCATCAAGAACTATTTTGAGGACCTATATTTAAATAAATTGGAAAATCTAGAAGAAATGGACAAATTTCTAGATACATACAACCATCTAAAATGGAAACAAGAGGATATTAATCACCTAAACAGATCTATAATATGAAATGAAGTTGAAGAAGCAATAGTCTCCCCAAAAAGAAAAGTCTAGGATGTTGTAGACTCTCTGCTGAATTCTACCAGACCATTAAAGAAGAACTAATACCAACACTCCTTAATCTTTTCCATGAAATAGAAAGGGATGGAACACTGCCTGACTCATTCTATGAAGCCAGTATTACACTTATCCCAAAACCAGACAAGGACACATCCAAAAAAGAAAACTACAAGCCAATCTCCTTAATGAACATGCATGCAAAAATCCTCAATAGAATAATGGCAAACTGAACCTAACAACATATCAGGAACTCATTCACCATGACCAAGTCGGCTTAATCCCAGAGATGCAGGAATGGTTCAACATAAGCAAATCATTAAATGTAATATAGCATATTAACAGAAGCAAAGACAAAAACCACTTGATCATCTCAATAAATGCAGGAAAAGGCTTTGATAAAATTAAGCAACATTTTTGATAAAAGCTCTGATTAAACTAGGAATTGAAGGAATGTACCTTAACATAATAAAGGCTATACATAACAAGCCTATAGTCAATATCATACTTAATGGGGAAAAACTGCAACCATTTCCCCCAAAGTCAGGAATGAGACAAGGGTGACCACTCTCTCCACTCCTTTTCAACATACAACATATTTTTGGAATTCCTAGTGAGAGCAATAAGGCAGGAAGAAATAAAAGGAATACAAATAGGTAAGAAGTCAAACTATCCATATCCACAGATGACATGATCATATACCTAAAAAATCTAAAAAACTCCTAGACACCATGAACAGCTTCACCAAACAATGAACAGATTGAGAAAAACATACAGGAAAACAATTCCACTTACAATAGCCTCAAAAAAAAATACCTAGGAATAAACTTAACAAAGGATGTTAATGACCTCTACAAGGAAAACTACAACCCATCAAGGAAAGAAATCAGAGAAGGTTATAGAAGGTGGAAAGATCTCCCATGCTCATGGATTGGCAGAATCAACATAGTAAAAGTGGCTATACTACCAAAAGAAATCTATATATTCAATGCAATTTCCATCAAAATTCCAATGGCATTCATCACAGAGATTGAAAAATCAACCCTAATGTTCATTTAGAATCAGAAAAGACTGCAAATAGCCAAGCCAATACTGAGCAAAAAGAGCAAATCTGCAGGTATCACAATGCCCAACTTCAAATTATACTACAGAGCCATAGCAATAAAAACAGCATGGTACTGGTGCAAAATCAGATATGAAGCCTAGTGGAACAGAATAGAGGACCCAGATATGAATCCACCCAGCTATGCCCACCTAATTTTTGACAAAGGTGCCAGAAACATATGATGGAGAAAAGGCAACCTCTTCAACAAATGTTGCTGGGAAAACTGGATATCTGCCTGCAGAAAACCAAAATTAGATCCATGTTTTTCATCCTGTACAAGTATCAACTCAAAGTTGATTAAGGACCTTAATATCAGACCTGAAACCTAGAAGCTAGTACAGGAAAAAGCAGGGAATACATTGGAAGCAATAGGCATAGTCAAGGACTTCTTTAGTAGAACACAAGCACCTCAGTAACTAAGAGAAAGGATCGACAAATGGGACTACATGAAATTAAATAGCTTCTTCACAACAAAGAAATGGTCTTTAAATTAAAGAGGCCACCCACAGAATGGAAGCAAATCTTTGTTGGCTATGCATCAGACAACGGACTGATAACCATAATATACAGGGAGCTCAAAAAACTAAACTCGCAAAAACTCAACCCAATAAAGACATGGGAAACTGAAGTGAACAGGAATTTTTCAAAGGAGGAAGTCCAAATGGCTAAAAAACACATGGAAAAATGCTTACCATCCCTGACTATAAAGGAAATGCAAATCAAAACCACACTACAATTCCACCTTATTCCCATTAGAATAGCTGTCCTCAAGCACAATAAATGTTGGCGAGGATGTGCAGAAAAAGGAACCCTCATACACTGCTGGTGAGAATGTAAGCAAGTACAACCACTATGGAAAAGAATATGGAGGAACCTTAAAAAACTAAAAATACATCTGCCATATGATCCAGCAATACCACACCTAGGGATGTACCAGAAAGAATGAATCAGGTTACTACAAAGGCACCTGCACACCCATGTTTATTGCAGCACTGTTCACAATATGTAAACTATGCAAACAGCCGAGACACTCCACTACTGACAAATGAATTAAGAAAATGTGGAATTTATACACAATGGATTTTTTACTCAGCTACAGAGAAGAACAAAATCGTGTCATTTGCAGGTAAATGGGTGGAACTAGAGAACATTATCGTAAGTGAAGTTAGTCAGGCACAGAAGGTCAAAAGCAGCAAGTTCTCCTTACATGCAGATTATAGATGTAAAACATGTAGCAATATTATGGGACATGGGTCACACTAAGCAGACACCATGCACAGGAGGGATAGAGCAAGGGAAGGAAACCAAAAACTTGAATGTGGTTGATGTGCTCATGGTACAGGAATGAATACAGAAATCTTTTTTTTTATTGTTTTATTATTCATATGTGCATACAAGGTTTAGGTCATTTCTCCCCCCTGCCCTCACCCCCTCCCTTACCACCCACTCTGCCACCTCCCTCTCCAATCCACCCCCTCAATATCCAGCATACACTATTTTGCCCTTATCTCTAATTTTGTTGAGGAGAGAATATAGGCAATAACAGGAAGGAACAAGTGTTCCTGGTTGAGATAAGGATAGCTATACAGGGAGTTGACTCACATTAATTTCCTGTGCGTGTGTATTACCTTCTAGGTTAATTCTTTTTGATCTCACCTTTTCTCTAGTTCCTGGTCACCATTTCCTATTGGACTCAGTTGCTTTTAAGGTATCTGCTTTAGTTTCTCTGCATTAAGGGCAACAAATGCTAGCTAATTTTTTAGGCATCTTACCTATCCTCACCCCTCCCTTGTGTGCTCTTGCTTATCCCATTGTTGTGTTTGCCCTGGATCTAATGTACACATATGAGAGAGAACATACAATTTTTGGTCTTTTGGGCCAGGCTAACCTCACTCAGAATGATGTTCTCCAATTCCATCCATTTACCAGTGAATGATAACATTTCATTCTTCTTCATGACTGCATAAAATTGCATTGTGTATAGATACCACATTTTCTTAATCCATTCATCAGTGGTGGGGCATCTTGGCTGTTTCCATAACTTGGCTATTGTGAATAGTGCCGCAATAAACATGGGTGTGCAGGTGCCTCTGGAGTAACCTGTGTCACAGTCTTTTGGGTATATCCCCAAGAGTGGTATTGCTGGATCAAATGGTAGATCAATGTTTAGCATTTTAAGTAGCCTCCAAATTTTTTTCCAGAGTGGTTGTACTAGTTTACATTCCCACCAACAGTCTAAGAGGGTTACTTTTTCCCCGCATCCTGGACAACACCTGTTGTTCGTGGTGTTGCTAATGATGGCTGTTCTAACAGGGATGAGGTGGAATCTTAGTGTGGTTTTACTTTGCATTTCCTTTGTTGCTAGAGATGGTGAGCATTTTTTCATGTGTTTTTTGGCCATTTGAATTTCTTCTTTTGAGAAAGTTCTGTTTAGTTCACTTGCCCATTTCTTTATTGGTTCATTAGTTTTGGGAGAATTTAGTTTTTTAAGTTCCCTGTATATTCTGGTTATCATTCCTTTGTCTGAAGTATAATTGGCAAATATTTTCTCCCACTCTGTGTGTGTTCTCTTCAGTTTAGAGACCACTTCTTTTGATGAACAGAAACTTTTTAGTTTTAAGAGGCCCCATTTATCTATGCTATCTCTTACTTGCTGTGCTGCTGGGTTTTGTTGAGAAAGTTCTTGCCTATACCTACTAACTCCAGAGTATTTCATATGCTTTCCTATATCAACTTTAGAGATTGTGGTCTGATATTAAGATCCTTGATCCATTTTGAGCTAATATTGGTATAGGGTGATATACATGGATCTAGTTTTAGTTTTTTGCAGACTGCTAACCAGTTTTCCCAGCAGTTTTTGTTGAACAGGCTGCTATTTCTCCATCGTATATTTTTAGCTCCTTTGTCAAAGACAAGTTGGTTATAGGTGTGTGGCTTCATATCTGGGTCCTCTATTCTGTTCTACTGGTCTTCATGTCTGTTTTTGTGCCAGTACCATGCTGTTTTTATCGTTATTGCTTTGTAATATAGTTTGAAGTCAGGTATCGTGATACCTCCTGCACTGTTCTTTTGACTGAGTATTGCCTTGGTTATTCCTGGCCTCTTGTGTTTCCATATAAATTTAACAGTAGATTTTTCGATCTCTTTAATGAATGTCATTGGAATTTTGATGGGAATTGCATTAAACATGTAGATTACTTTAGGGAGTATCGACATTTTTACTATGTTGATTCTACCAATCCATGAGCATGGGAGATCTCTCCACTTTCTATAGTCTTCCTCAATCTCTTTCTTCAGAAGTTTATAGTTTTCCTTGTAGAGGTCATTCACATCTTTTGTTAGGTTTACACCTAGGTATTTGATTTTTTTTTCAGGCTATTGTAAATGGAATTGTTCTCATGTATTCTTTTTCAGTTTGTTCATTATTAGTGTATAGAAATGCTAATGATTTTTCTCTCTTGATTTTATATCCTGCTACCTTGCTGTAGCTATTGATGATGTCTAGAAGCTTCTGAGTTGAGTTTTTTGGGTCTTTAATGTATAGGATCATGTCATCTGCAAATAGGGATATTTTGACAGTTTCTTTACCTATTTGTATTCCTTTTATTCCTTCTTCTTGCCTAATTGCTCTGGCTAGGAATTCCAGTACTATGTTGAATAGGAGTAGAGATAGTGGGCATCCTTGTCTGGTTCCTGATTTTAGAGGGAATGGTTTCAGTTTTTCTCCATTAAGTATAATGCTGGCTGTAGGTTTGTCATATATAGCTTTTATAATGTTGAGGTACTTTCCTTCTATTCCTAGTTTTCTTAGAGCTTTTATCATGAAATGGTATTGGGTCTTATCAACGGCTTTTTCTGCATCTATTGAGATGATCATGTGGTTTTTGTCTTTGCTTCTGTTAATGTGGTTTATTACATTTATTGATTTTCGTATGTTGAACGACCCCTGCATCCCTGGGATGAAGCCTACTTGGTCATGCTGAATAATCTTTTTGATGTGTTGTTGAATTAGGTTTGCCATTATTTTGTTGAGGATTTTTGCATCAATGTTCATTAAGGAGATAGCCTATAGTTCTCCTTTTTGGAGGTGTCTTTGCCTGGTTTTGGGATAAGTGTAATACTGGCTTCATAAAATATGTTTGGCAGTTTTCCTTCCCTTTCTATTTCATGGAACAGTTTAAGGAGGGTTGGTATCAGTTATTCTTTAAAGGTCTGATAGAATTCAGCAGAGAATCCATCAGGTCCAGGACTTTTCTTTTTGGGGAGACTCTTGATTGCTGCTTCAATTTCATTTTGTGTTATAGATCTATTCAGGTGATTAATTTCCTCTTGGTTCAGTTTTGGATGATCATATGTATCTAGAAATCTATCCATTTCTTTAAGATTTTCAAACTTATTTGAATATAGGTTCTCGAAGTAGTCTGATGATTTCCTGGGCTTCCATGGTGTTTGTTATTATCTCCCCTTTTGCATTTCTGATTCTACTAATTTGGGTTTTTTTCTCTCTTCATTTTAGTCAGGTTTGCCAGGGGTCTGTCGATCTTGTTTATTTTTTCAAAGAACCAACTTTTTGTTTCATTAATGCTTTGTATGGTTTTTTTGGTTCCTATTTCATTGATTTCAGCTCTTATTTTTATTATTTCTCTCCTTCTATTTGTTTTGGGATTTGCTTGTTCTTGTTTTTCTAGGAGTTTGAGATGTATCATTAGGTCATTGATTTGGGATCTTTCAGTCTTTTTAATATATGCACTCATGGCTATAAACTTTCCTCTCAGGACTGCCTTTGCTGTGTCCCATAGGTTCCAGTAGGTTGTGTTTTCATTTTCATTGACTTCCAGGAACTTTTTATTTCCTCTTTTATTTCATCGATGAACCATTGTTCATTAAGTAATAAGTTATTTACTTTTCAGCTGTTTGCATGTTTTTTGTCTTTATTTTTGTTGTTGAGTTCTAGTTTTACGGCATTGTGATCAGATAGTATGCACGGTATAATTTCTATTTCCTTATATTTGCTGAGGCTTGCTTTGTGTCCTAGGATATGATCTATTTTGGCGAAAGTTCCATGGGCTGCTGAGAAGAATGTATATTGTGTAGAAGTTGGATGAAATGTTCTGTAGACATCAAGTAGGTCCATTTGATCTATTGTATATTTTAGATCTTGGATTTCTTTTTGGATTTTTTGTTTGGATGACCTATCTATTGATGATAATGGGGTGTTAAAGTCTCCCACAACCACTGTGTTGGCATTAATATATGCTTTTAGGTCTTCAGTGTATGTTGACGAAATTGGGTGCGTTGACATTGGGTGCATACAGGTTGATAATTATTATTTCCTTTTGGTCTATTTCCCCTTTTATTATTATGGAATGTCCTTTATCTCATTTGATCAATGTAGGTTTGAAGTCTACTTTGTCAGAGATAAGTATTGCTACTCCTGCCTATTTTTGGGGCCATAGGCTTGGTAAATCTTCTTCCAACCTTTCATCCTAAGCCTATGCTTATTTCTGTCAGTGAGATGGGTCTCCTGTAAGCAACAAATTGTTGGGTCTTCCTTTTTAATCCATTTCATCAAAGGGTGTCTTTTAATGGGTGAATTAAGTCCATTAACATTAAGTGTTAGTACTGATAGGTATGTGGTGATTCCTGTCATTTAGTTGTCTTAGTTGTTTGAAGGTTTGATTGTGTGTGCCTAAATTGAGGTTACTCTCTACTTTCTTGCTTTTTCTTTTCCTGTGGTTTGGTGATACCTGTCTTTTCATGGTTAAGTTGGGTTTCACTTTCTTTGTGCAGAATCCCTTGCAGAATCTTTTGTAGTGGTGGCTTTGTGGTCACATATTGTTTTAGTTTCTGCGTATCATGGAAGACTTTTATTGCTCCATCTATTTTGAATGATAGTTTTGCTGGGTAGAGTATCCTGGGGTTGAAGTTATTTTCATTCAGTGCCCGGAAGATCTCACCCCACGCTCTTCTTGCTTTTAATGTTTCTTTTGAGAAGTCTGCTGTGATTTTGATGGGTTTACCTTCATATGTTACTTGTTTTTTCTCTCTTACAGCCTTCAATATTCTTTCCGTAGTTTCTGAGCTTGTTGTTTTAATGATGATATGTCGTGGGGTATTTCTATTTTGATCTGGTCTGTTTGGTGTCCTGGAGGCCTCTTACATCTGTATGGGAATATCTTTCTCTAGATTTGGGAAATTTTCTGTTATTATTTTGTTGAATATATTATGCTGAATACAGAAATATTAAAGTGACAGGGCCACCATGGAAAATGGACCAGGGAGGAGTGAAGTGGACTGGTAGAGATGAACCAAGTGGGGTTGTAATACATATATTCATGGAAACTCCCTGTGTAACTATCTTTATCTAAAACCAGCATGTTTCTCTTTTTATCTTTTATGTTTTTTATTCCACAAAATCAGAAAAGAGGGGGTGGAACAGGTTCTTCAGGAAGTGGGAGTGGCACTAGTGGGAGGTGGATTTGGTAGGGAAGGGGAAGGAGGATGAACACCATGCAAATAATGTATACACATGCATGTAAATGCAAAAATGATACCTATTGTCTTTTCTATGTAATCCATTGTTTTTCCTGTTCATTATTTCCATGGGATTTTAAATTTATCCTTGACTTTGAATTCCTCCTTTTTTATATCTATTTATTGGGATCATTTATTTTAGATCATTCTGATATTTGATGATTTAATTTTATAACTTCTGGAATTTCTTCTTTTCTTCCTTCATTATTATTCCATTAAACCATAGAGTAATCCTTTATGTCCTCTGTTATATTTTAGTGTATTTGTAATGGTATATTAATTAGGAATCTCTGACATATATTTTTCACTCTGCTTTTAGTTCTCTAATTTATTATATTTAGACCCTCTACTTACAATATTATTTGAATTATAGTATCTGAATGCCTTTTTAGGTATTCATTTTCCCTATTCTCACCAGCATTTGTTGTTGTTTTTGTTAATGATGATAGCAACTTGGACTGGATTGAGGTGGAAACTCAATATCATTTTGATTTGCATTTTCTTTAAGGCCAAAGATGTTGACCATTTCTTCATATATTTAGTAGCCATTTGTATTTTACTTTTGAGAATTGTCTGTTGAATTCATTTGTCCATTTACTCAGTAGATTATTGATTTATTGAAGGATTAGTTTTTTTAGTTCCCTATATATTTTTGTTATTAATCCCTTGTAAGATATGTAGCAGCCAAAGATTTTCTCCCATTGTGTAGGCTATCTCTTCAGTCTGGGCACTCTTTCCTTTACTATTCAAAAGCCTTTTAGTTTCATGCAGTCCCATTTGTACATTCTTTCTCTTAATTGCTGAGCTATTGATGTTCCATTCATAAAGTTATTATCTATGCCTCTGTGATCCATTGTGTTCCTTATTTATTCCTGGATTAATTTCATTGTTCCAAATCTTGCATTACGATCTTTGATACAACTTGAATTGATGCTAGTATGGGGTGAGAGACTGGGATCTAGTTTCAGTCTTTTTTTTTTTTTTCTGGAGCTCCGAAGAAAGCATGACTCTTACTTGTTTTTTACAGAATCACAAACTGTTTGCAAATGTGGATGCATCATTATAGTACTAAGATTTTTTTTGAGACACAGTCTCAGGCTGGTCTTGAACTTTCAATCTTTGTGCTTCAGTTTTCTGAGGGCTGGTAGAGTGGCTCAAATGGTAGAGCACTGCCTAGCAAATATGAGGCCTTGAGTTCAAAAACCCAGTACCACCAAAAAAATTTTTTGGGGAAAAAAAAGGAGATAGGGGAAAAAGGAGATGTGCCCACATCAAGTGCACACTTCTGTTGTATGACACATTCTGACTTTGGAAGTCAGTGGGTGAAAACTCTGCACCTTGCCCCTGAACATGTGGAGAGTGCCAGAAAGAACTCTAGAGGGGTGTCTCAGAGAATGCTCTCATTCTTCTTCTTTTCCTTCTTCTTCTCCTCCTCCTCCTTTTTCACTTTGCAGCACTGGGGTTGGAACTCAGGACCTTGCCCTTGCCAGGCAGGAGCTCTACCACTTGAGCCACCCCACCCCTCAATGTGCTCTTCTATAAAGGGGTGAAGAACTTACAAAAGGTCTTACTGAGATTTAGCCCTCTGAATGACAGACAGTGACATTTCCTGATGGGTGAGGGACTCTCAGCACAGAGCTGAGAGTGGTCCTAACCCTATGAATGTCCCTTGCCAGAGGCTGGAAGAAGCAGCTCATACCTTGTCCCACCCACTGTCCTCCAAACATGGTCTCAGCAGTTCAGAAAGGATTAATGGATTCAGAGCCCCACTGCAGAGGCTTGGAAAAGCCAGGGGTCCAGAGTCTTTGAGATGAGCCAATCACTAGGCCCTGACTGGGAGGTCGTGAGTGCCCAATGTTCACAGTCACATCCATTACTTTTGTGACTACATCTCCTTTGTTGACTTCAAAATAAATAGAGCTTCAAAGGTGGTGACAATCCAGCAGCTGTGTGGATGACTATGTCCTGAACTGCAGCCAGAAGCTGCAGGCCAGCCTTCTGGACCACATAACAAACATATGTGTGTGTTGCTGATTTCACCTTGGCCATGGCACCAATGAAAAGGCCCTCCAGTATGGAACATGTGACCAAGCAGAGAAAATGGGCTTTGGAGAGCTGTTACTCTGCACACCAGATTACCTTTGGACAAGCAACTTCTGTAAGGCTTATTAAAACCATGATAACATTTTCTTCACTGTGAATATTCAGCTACCTGCATTTTTATTTTTTGGTGGTTCTAGATTTGAACTCAGGGACTTGTGCTTGCTAGGCAGCTGCTCTACTACTTGAGCCACACTCTGAGCCCTTTTTTTTTTTTTTTAGTTTCAGTTTTCTGCAGGTGAATATTGTTTTCCCAGCACCATTTATTGAAGAGGCTATCTTTTCTTCAATGCATATTTTGTGTTCCTTTGTCAAAAATCAGTTGTCTGTAGTTGTGTGGGTTTGTGTCAGGATATTCTATTCTATTCTATTCTGTTCTGCTCTGTTCTATTCTACTCTATTCTACTCTATTCTATTCTATTCTATTCTATTCTATTCTATTCTATTCTATTGTTCTTCATGTCTGTTTTTGTACCAGTCACATGGTATTCTTATTACTATGGCTCTGTAGTATAGTTTGAAGTCAGGTATTGTGATACTTCCAGCATTGCTCTTTTGGTTCAGGATTGCTTTGGCTATTCAAGGTCTTCTGTGTTTCTATATGAACTTTAAGATTAACTTTTCTATCTCAGTGAAGAATGTCATTGGAATTTTGATAAGGATTGCATTGAAAATAAACATTACTTTCAATAGTCCAGTCATTTTCACATATTGATTGTCCAAATCCATGAACATGGAATGTTCTTATATATACTAATGTCTCCATTGACTTCTTTCTTTATTAATTTATAATTTTGTTATATATTTTGGTCACCTCTTATTAAATTTATTCCTAGGTATACTAATTTTTTAAAGCTATTGTGAATGGTATTATTTTCCTGATTTCATTCTTATACTATGCATTGTGAATGGAAATTCTACTGATTTTGTGTATTGATTTTGTATTCTGCTACTTTGCTGAATGTGTTTATGAGATCTAAGAATTTTTTGATGCAGTTTTAGGGTCTTTCAAGTGTATGACCATATCATCTGGAAACAGATAATTTGACTTCTTTCTTCCCTACTTGATTTCTTTTATTTATTTTCTCCTGTGTGATTGCTTGACTAGAAATTCCAGTGATATATTGAATAAGAATCATAACAGTGGACACCTTTTTCTCATTCCTGATTTTTGAGGAAATGGTTTCAGTTCTTTCCAAGTTTTAGTATAATATTAGTTATAGATTTGTCATATATAGCCTTTATAATGTTGAGTAATGTGCCTTCTATTCCTTGTTTCTTCAAAACTTTTACCATGAAAGGATGTTGAATTTTGTCAAAGGCTTTTTCTGTATCTATTTATATGATGATGTGGTTTTTGTCCTTGATTCCATTTATGGGTTTTATAATATTTATTGATTTGCATATCTTGTACCATCCTTGTATCCCTGGAATGAAACTTACTTGATCATTGAGGATTTTTGCATCTGTGTTTACCAGGGATATTAGCCTGCCAATTTCTTTTCTTTCTTTTTTTTTTTTTTTTTTTTTTTTTGCTACATCTTTACCTTGCTTTGGTATTAGGGTAATAATGGCTTCATGGAATGAATTTGGTATTATTCCTTCCTTTTTTTACTCTATGGAATAATTTGAGGAACATTGGTGTTAGTTCTTCTTTACAGGTTTGGTAAAATTCAGTAGTGAATTCTTCACAACATGGGCACTTCTTCATTAAGAGGTTCTTTTTAACTGGCTCAATCTCATTGATTGTTATAGATCTGTTTCAGCTTTTAAAGACCTTTTGGTTCAATTTTAGCAAGTCATATGTGTCAAGAAATTTATTTCTACTGCATTTTCCAGTTTGCTGCAGTATAAGTTTTTAAAGTATTCCCATAAGACATTCTGAATTTCATTGGTGTCTGTGGTAATATTCCCTTTTTCATCTGAAATTTTATTAATTCATGTTTTCTCTCTTCTTTGTGTTAATTGGCTAGAGGTTTGTTGATCATGTTTACTTTTTCAAAGAAACAACTTCTTGTTTCATTTGTTCATTGTATCATCATTTTTTGGTCTCCAATCCATTGATTCCTACCCTGATTTTCATAATCTCTTTTGATCATATAAATTTGGGGTTGGCAATACTACTGAACTTTGCACTAAAAAGTTTAAGGAGGTCATTAGTAATTTTTGCCACAATTTTAAAAGTCCACTATGTAGTGATGATAAAATTATTGTCTTAAAATGGAACGAATATGACAACTATATTTCTTTTTGTTTCTGAGGAAAAGAAACTGAATTTTTACAGTAACAGTTGGAGTTGGTGGTTTCTAAGTTCATTTCAAACTTCAGTTTTCTGGAAATCTATGCACTATATAGTTTTCAACTACAAATTATGATAAATAATATATTATACAAAAAAGTTTCACGGTATTCTGCACCTAGAAAGAATTTTGACTGCCATTAAGGATTTTACAATTTAGTAAAATAAGAAATACAAATATGTATTACAGGGTGAAATGTACGCAGTTGAGTTGTAACAAATTATGGGTATAGCATTTTACAACTTTACTATCAGTGTGTAATTGATCAGATTTTCTATTACTATATTTTGTTAGTCTGGTGTGAGAAGTGATATTTCACAGTGGTTTTAATGAGTAATAAAGATAAACATCAATTCATGTGATTATTTGAGACTTATATATTCTCTTTGAATATATTTTTTTTTCATGGATTTTGCCAATTTTCTAATTAGATTGCTTTTTTTACTTTTTGGTTTTGAGAGTTCTTTATGTAGTATACATATACTATTTCTCAAATATATTATCAGATGTATTGTCAAATGTACTGTCAGATATATTGTCACATATGCTGTTTTTCAAATTTTTTCCTGGTTTCTAACCATTCTTTATAGACTCTTGGCAAAGTCTTTCATATATCAGAGTCTTTTCATTTTGATAAGGCAATTTCTTGATTTTTCCTTTTATGGATCATGATTTCAGCATCAGGTCCAAGAAGCCTTTATCTAACCCTAGATCCCCATATATTCTCCCACTTTTATCATGCATTTTCTGTATGTGGTACATAAATCCCCTGATCCATTAAAATTAATTTTTATAAGATATGAGGTTTAGTTCAAAGGCTATTTTGCCTGTTGATATCAAATTGCTCCAGCATAATTTCTTTTTTAAAAAATATTTTATTTCTTAATATTTTATTAGCATATAGTAGTTTACAGGGGATACACTGGGATATATACATATGTGCTTACAATATATCTTAGTTATATTTATCCCCTCCATTGTTCCACCTCTCTCCCACCCTAACTTCTTACATAATTTCAACATTTTTCATTCTATTTTCATATATGGATACAAACACACCTACCATATTCACCCTCAATCCCCCTTTCATTGTACCCATCCACCTACCACTCTATCCATTCCCAGAAAAGACCCATTTTCCCTCCTGTCCTTCATTTATTTACGTGCATATTGATAGTCCAAGGTGGTTTCACCATGGTACTTCAACCCTATGTATAGATGCTTTAATGAAATTAATCTTCTCTCAATGATTCCTTACTCATTCTCTATTGTAACACTCTCCTAATATTCAGTAATTTACATTACACTGCATTATAGTATGTTCAATACAGATGGCTTGTTTCAATATTTTTATTCTCTAACATTTTCTTTCCCTCTCCCACTGCTCAAAGGCCCCTCACACAGACACTGTTCCAGGAATCAGGGGAGGGAAAGTAGGGGAGAGAAGAGTAAGAGGGGAATTCAAGTATGATGTATTTGATACATTGTAAGAATCTTTGTAAATGCTGCAATGTACCTATACCCAGAGCAGTAATATAGAAAAAAATAATTCTTGTCCATTTGAAAATAAGTTAATTAACTAATTAAAATCTAATTATATACATAGTCTCACTAAAGCACAGGAAGATTATAGATAAGAGATTTTCAAGGACAAAAATATATTACATTAGCATTAAATTTGGGGGAAAACAATAAAAATACACACTTATGGAGAAAAACAAGTAATAAAACTTTTCTGACTATTAAGAAAGAGCTTGAGGATCCAAGCTGGTGACTAGAGGGCAGAAGCAGACAGTATGAGCTCCATAAATCAAAAATTTTGCTGAGATGCTGGAGCCACACTTGGAAGAAAAAAACCAACAAGAAGAATCAAAACTCTGACACCCTGAACCCCCAGCCCATAGAAACCTTCTCCACACCATGTAAGACTGAGAAAACAGGAGGGCTCCCACACTACCAGATGCCAGCTCCAAACCTGCTTGGGAGACACAGACCAAGAGGTGAGCAAATAAGCAGCACATGGTATTCCCACACCTACCCCTGGGATAAACCAGCATAGCCCCCTGGACAGACTGACAACCACCCCAAACACAAAAAAACTGAATAATAAATGAGGAACTGAAAAGGACACACAGCAAAGGAGGCATGGTACTCTGAGCACACCAGAGAAGGGGGAAGGGAAAAGGGGCAGATCTCCATGCGAACTTTGAGTAAACAAAAACTGGAAAGGCAGAAAGGCCAACGGTGGGATGGTGATAAGCCACTGCCTGAAATAGGGCAGATAGCGGTCCACAAGGATCATCTCCTGAGCCAGTGAGCAACATTCAAAGTCAAATGACATTGTAAAATTGAAAAGCATTCAGCAAACCAGCATAACATGCTGACAGCAGAGAGCCAGCTGACAGATCTCTGATATTGCCCCAGAGAAAGGGCATGAGGCAAAGAAACAAGCCTCCAGTAAACCAACATAGCAAAAACCCAACTCCAAAGTAGGACAGCTAGTGGGCCACAGAGCTGGTCTCCGGAACCTGAGGACAATCCACACCTCACTGAGGGAGGAGCTGACTAAGCAGATGCCACTGAAAGACAGGAAAAAAAACTTGCAAGTCTCCCCAAGCACCTGGTGAAACTAAGACAGAGCTTCTGCTTAAATACCAAAGCCAGGACTGGATGCTGAAAGAGAAACTCCAGAACTACTAAAACTGAAATTCTATTGTTCCTGAACCTGGATTTTTTTTTTACATGTTTGTTTGTCCACCACCTCTCCCTGTTGATTTATTTGGTTTTCTCTTTTATTTTTCTTTTATGTTTTTTCTTTCTTTCTTGTTTTGTTAGTTTGACTATTGTGCATTCGCTAATACTAAATTACACACAGACCAGGGACAGAAACAGCACCAACTGGACTGATGGGAAGATGAAAAAGGGATGGAGGCCATTCTTGCCCCCAAAATAAATTAATACAGCATGCAGAAGGAAATGAAGAAAATGGATACGCATTTCCAGACCTCAACAAAACAAAGATAAACTATGCCAAGGAACGGAATGAAGCCCACAAGAACACTCTGAAAGAAGAAATCCTGCAACTAATCACTGAGAATTTCATGGAAATGTTACTAGACATGGTCAACCAAACTGTACGGGGGGCACTCAAGAAATTCCAAGACAGCAAAAATAAAGAATATAAGAAGACACAAAAACAAATAAATGAACTCACAGTTGCCCTAACTAAATACCAAAATGAAACCGAGAGCACCATAAATAGAGAGATAAATGAATTAAGGACAAAAATTGACAATATTAAAGAAGTGGCCAATGATATGGAAAACCTCAGAAAAAAGAATGAAACAGAAATACAAACATAATGGAAGGCCACACCAGCAGACAAGAACAATCTGAAGACAGAATCTCAGAACTTGAAGATGAAATGGAAATTAAAGGAAAAACTGAAGACCTATTAGTCAAACAACTCAAGACCTATGAAAGGAATATGCAAGAACTGACCTACTCCTTCAAAAGACCAAACCTGAGAATCATGGGCATTGAAGAAGGAGAAGAGGTGCAAGCAAAAGGAATTCATAATATATTAAACAAAATAATAACAGAAAATTTTCCAAATCTAGAGAAAACTATGCCCATTCAGGAACAGGAAGCCTCCAGAACACCAAAAAACTTGAACAAAATAGAACTACCCCACAACATATTATCATTAAAACAACAAGTACAGAGAATAGAGAAACAATATTGAAGGCAGTAAGAGAGAAAAAAACAAATACATACAAAGGTAAACCCATCAAAATCACAGCATATTTCTCAATGGAAACCTTAAAAGCAAGACGAGCATGGAGTGAGGTATTCCAGGCACCAAATAAAAATAACTTCAACCTTAGGATACTATACCCAGCAAAACTATAATTCAAAATAGATGGAGCAATAAAAGTCTTCCATGACAAACAGAAACTAAAACAATATATGACCGCCAAGCCACCACTACAAAAGATTCTTCAAGGAATTCTGCACACAGAAAATGAAAGCAAACAAAACCATGAGAGGACAAGCAGTACCAAACCACAGGAGAACAAAAGGCAAGAAAGTAGAGAGTAACATCTATTCAGCTGCACACAATCAAACCCTTAAACAACAAAAGCTACTAAATGACAGGATTCACCACATACCTATCAATAATAACACTAAATGTTAATGGACTTAATTTCCCCATCAAAAAACACCATTTGGAAAACTGGATTAATAAGGAAGATCCAACAATTTGTTGTTTACAGGAGAGCCATCTCATTGACAGAAACAAGCACTAGCTTATGGTGAAAGGCTGGAAGAAGATTTGATGAGACAATGCCCCCGAAAACAGGCAGGAGTAGCAATACTCATCTCGGACAAAATAGACTTCAAACTTACATTGATCAAATGAGATAAAGAAGGACACACCATAATAATAAAAGGTGAAATACACCAAAAGGAAATAACAATTATCAACCTATGTGCACCCAACATCAATGCACACAATTTCATCAAACATTCTCTGAAGGATCTAAAAACATATATAGACTCCAACACAAAGGTATGGGAGACTTTCATACCCCCCTATTACCAGCAGATAGGTCATCCAAACAAAAAAATCAATAAAGAAATTCTAGAACTAAATCACACCCTAGATCAAATGGACCTAGCTGATGTCTACAGAGTATTTCATCTAACTTCTGCACAATACACCTTCTCAGCAGCCCATGGAACCTTCCCAAAATTGATATCTTAGGGCACAAAGCAAGCCTCAGCAAATATAAGAAAATAGAAATAAATCCATGCATTCTGTCTGATCACAATGCATTAAAACTAGAACTCAACAACAAAAACCACAGTAAAAAACATGCAAACAATTGGAAGCTGAACAACACATGGCTCAATGATCAATGGGTAATTGATGAAATAAAAGGGGAAATTAAAAGCTACCTGGAAGTTAATCAAAATGAAAACACAACCTACCAGAGACTATGAGACACAGCAAAGGCAGTCCTAAGAGGAAAGCATCATCTACAACTATCTAAATGTATTATGAATACAAATATGTAGCTAAAATATATATGGGAGTTGAGAATCAATCAAAATTATTTAGGCAATTTCAAAACAAAAATATTTGAAGTCCACTGTTTAAGGCTTAAAAAGAATTTCATGCATCTTCATCAGTGAAGATATGTACTGGTCCTGGGCAGGCAATGGTCCTGTGGCAACCACTCAATTATAGGAATCCCATATCTCCAACTGAGCTCTCTTCCTTTCCACGTACATTACTCCTATATCTAGATGTTGTTGTTCCAAGGATAAGTGGAAGAAAATTCATCTTTGTGAAGGAATCTGAGGCCTTATTGGACACAACTCTGAGCTCCCAAACCTCTTCCTCACCATTACTACCACAAAAGTCCTTTCATTTCAGTCTTTGGATCTCAGATCTATTACCAAAGCTATCAAAATGAAAGTGCAATTCAGGGCAGCAGGAATTCCTTGTTAATCGATTTGGAGCAAGGATCACCAAAAATCAAAGGTAGAAAGCAGATGCTCAAACACTAGAGTAAAAAGGGTGAATTTAGGAAAGAGGGAAAATTTACACACTTGTTTGTATACATACCAATAAATTTCAATAGGTATAACTGGCTGCAATTTGGATTAACCTCTTAAAGGGAAGGTGTGAGGTGTTAAAATGAACTCCACAACCTGTGCATTTTGACAGAAGTCATTACTGAACTCATATGTGAAAATAAAAAATGTGCTGGACAATTAAAGGAAATGGTTTTATTTAGGTTATTACAATAGATATAATGTTCATTAGTAAAGAATTGTTTTAAAGAAAAAGAAGAAGGCCTGAATTTTATAGATAGATAAGTAGATGGGTGTCTTGAGGAAGGGTGGACAATGATTCTTAACTGAAGGGTAAATGTAATTAGATCTCAGAAAAGGAGGGAACAGAAATGTTTGGGAGAATTTCTGAGTTGGCTGCTGGAGCACAGGAGAGTAAGACTGTCAATTTTCTTTTTGTTTGAGAAAAGTGAAAATCATCTGTCACTGAACAGCTCAAAATGTGATCTTAAACTTTCCAAGTAGGGTGAAGCATGATCTAAGAAATAGCATCCGGATGACATTTATTGACATATTCCTGCAAAACTGATTAAACTATCTATTGAGAGGAGGTGGCAAAGATCAATTGTTTTAAGGTCCTGAAGCTCAGCTATCTTATCCTAACATCTAGTCTGACTGCAGGTAGGTACCAAAACTATTTCTGAGGAAGAGGAGCAGTTAGGGAGTCAATTTAATCTCTATCAGACAAGTTAGAGTTATCATCATATACATATCATCAATTACCTCAATTATACAAAAAAGTGCAGTATTTGAAAAACAACAGGACTCCAATCTGATAAACCCAATTGAGATGCTACATATGATGCATGGTTTGCTATTAAAACACAAACTTTCATTCTGCAGTCACCCTTTTTAATCAAAGATAGTCTCAAAGATTATTTTTGACCATAGAATAAAATTGTTCACATTAAATTTGACCTGATTATTTGCATAGGTAAATATGAACAGTAATATGCTATATATGATTTTTAATTTATTTATTTTTATTATCACATTATTATTGCAATGGGGGTACATTGTGACATTTACAAAAGTGTTTATAGCCTATTTTAGTTAAATACACCCTCTCCATCATTCTCCTTTGTCCTCCATTTTTAGAATAGTTTCAACATGTCTCATTTTTCCACTTTCATACATGAGTACATATTTCCACCATAGTTACCCTCCTACACCTTTGTCTTATATCCTATCCTCTCTCACTGATAGCAACCCTCAGACAGGACCTGTTTTACTTTACTGTCCTCCATTATTGAAAAAGACATTTTGTTTAAGCTATCTATACAGAGACTCATTATGACATTTCCATGTGTATAGTATCTTTAGAACTGCCAATAAACAATGAAAGAGAGGAAGGAAGGAAGGAAGGAAAGAAAGGAAGGGTGGAAAGGAGAAAGAGAGAGAGGGAGGGAGGGACAGAAGGATGGAAGGATGCAGGGAAGGGGAAGGAGAAAAGAGAAAGAAAGGAAGGAAGGAAGGAAAGAAGGAAGGAAGGAAGGAAGAAAGGAAGGAAGGAAGAGAGAGAGAGAAAGAAAGAAATTCAAAGACAAACTTCTTGGACACCCCCCAGCATTGTCAGACAAAGAGATAAAGCTAATTCAATTTTTTTGGAATGTATTATTAATATTTCTTTTCTAAGAAAAGACAAGTCAAATGATGCCTGTTTGCAGATGATATGATCCCATAGTTCAAACACTCTGAAGACTCTACCCAGAAAACTCTTAGATCTGATAAACACTTTTAGGAAAGTATCAGAATACAAAATCATCATAAAATCATTAGCTTTTCTATATGCAATAAACATGCTGAGAATGAAATGAGGAAAACAATAGCATTGACAACAGCCTAAAAAAATAAAATACCTAAGAATAAACTTAACTTAGGAGGTGAAAGAACTCTACGGTAAAAACTATACATCACTAAAGAAAAAAATTGAAGAATGCAGCCAGGTGCTGGTGGCTCATGCCTGTAATCCTAGCTCCTCAGGAGGCAGAGATCAGGAGAATTATGGTTTGAAACCTGCCTGGGCAAATGGTTCTCAAGACCCTATCTCTAAAATCTCCATCACAAAAAAAGGGCTGGTGGACTGGCTCAAGGTATAGGCCCTGAGTTAAAACCTCAGTACCATAAAAAAAATTGAAGAATACACTATAAATGGAAATAACTCCCATGTTCACGGAAGGGCAAAATTAATATTGTGAAAATGGCTGTATTACTGAAAGCAATCTACAGATTCAATGCAGTCCCCATTAAAATCCCTGTGATATTCTTTACAAAATAGAAAAACCACAAATTCATATGGAAGCACAAAAGACCCAGAAAAGCCAAAGCAATCCTGAACAAAAAGAGCAGTGCTGGAGATATCACAATACCTGCCTTCAATTTATACTATAGAGCCATAGTCAAAAAGAAAATAAAAGAAACAGTATTGTATTGGCACAAAAACAGACACATAGACCAATGGAACAGAAGATTTAGAAGTAAGCCATCTCAACTATAGTCATCTGATTCTCCCCAAAGGCACAAAAAAAACATATTTTGGAAAAAAGACACCCTCTTCAACAAATGGTGCTGATGTAGAAGACTGAAACTTGACACCCTATCTCTCACTTTGTGCAAAAGTCAATTCAATGTGGATCGGACCTTAATGTAAGACCCGAAACTTTGAAAGAACTAGAGCAAAATGTAGATAAAACACTTCAAGAGCTGAGCATAGGCAACAATTTCCTGAATAGCACTCTAATAGCTCAGGAAAGAAGACATATGGAACTGCATGAGATTAAAAACCTTAAGCATATCAAAGGAAATAATTATCGGAGTAAAGAGTATACAGAATGGAAGAAAATCTTTGCCAACTATTCAACTGACATGGGAATAATGTCCAGAATAATATACAGAGTTCAAAAATTAAACACCAAAAGAACAAATAATCCAATTAATAAATGAGTAAATGAATTGGACTGTTCTCAAAATTAGTACAGTATGATCACTTCTGGAAATATCAAAATTAAAGCCCTCACATTTTACACTTAATATGTGGTAATAAAAACACATTTCTTTTTCTAGCAACTTCCAGAATTACCTAAAAATCCAAAGTGAATTGAATGTAAACTTAATAACAAATGAAATTTGATAGTTATTTTATTCACTCTTGCCTCCTCCTTGTATAGGGAATACACAATACTTCAAACAACCTTAATGAATGTGATTTGCCTCAAAGAAAAGTGAAGCCATTTTTACACTTGGTGATAAATTGTTAATCACACCTCTCAGCTCTGTGCACATGTTCATGCTGTCTTCCTGCCAAATATTGTGCTAATTTGATCCCTTATATTGTCCAAATATCTGTGGTGTAATTAACTTTGCTGAAGCAGAATGTAAAAAAACTTAAACATTTTCCCCTGGCTGGAAGAATTTCCAGACCATATGACAGGAGAATGTGAACACACAAGAAATTAAACAGATGTAATCGTTACTCTGGCTTTAAATTCTTTATTTTTTTTTTAAAAAAGAAGAGAACACTTATTTTAATCTCAGATTTGAAACATAACAAAAACAGATCCTGAGTGAATGGAAAACATTCACTCATATGGTTGCATGTCTAGAAAGATTTTGTGGTTTTTCGTAGGGAGAAAAACATTAAGAAGGAAAGAGTAGGGTGTCTTCATAAAAGAAAACATTCTATAAACAAAAGCCATATGTAGTCTTCAAGGCATATCAAATTCTAAGTTCATTAAATTTCTGCCTTTTATACAGTGACTAGAACAATGTACATACTGTGTACATTATATCTCTTCTTTGTCCCCTTCCCAGAGGTAACATTATCTTCCACCAGGCTGAGCTCTCCTAAAGAAGCTTTACATAGACTTCAGAAGGAGAACAGAACCTAGAATCTCAGGTCCAGAAATTCCAACCCAGCTCTGATTGAAAATTTCCTAACCTGAGAGCTAGGTGTGATAGTACACATTTGTAGTCCCAGCCCTTGGGAAGCTGAGGCAAGAGGATGGCTTGAGACCAGTAGTTCAAAGCCAGCCTGGATAACATAGCAAGACCCCATCTCTGTATCAGTATAAGAAATGAAATATTAGATTCAATACTACAGAGAAAGGATACTCAATGATACTTTGCAGAAAGGCTCATAGTACTACTCAATGAAGGAGGAAGATGGAATCCATATCTGTTGTGGATCCTGTTGGTGTTCAAAAACCAGTAACCTAAAGTGAAAGCCTCAGAAGCAAAGTTTTCCTCTGACCTTCTTCTGTCCTCCTGTCTCCTCTTCCACTTTCTTACACACAAGGCAAGCTATAAAAACTAGAATTTCTCTTCTCCAAGGTGTGTCATATGATCCTTTTTCCTCAAAGCAAGTGTAAAATATTATTCTAATCTTCCCTACTTTTTGGTCTGCTTGCTGTCCATAAAGAAATCTCTGAGCTGGCAGAGTGGCTAAAGTGGTAAGAGCACCTGCCTTGCAAGTGTGAGGCCCTGAATTGAAACCCAGTGCTTCCCCCTCCCAAACTCCCAAAAAGAAATCTCTGACCTATTTTGCCTAATCTTAGATCCTAAGACCCCCATTTCAGAAGCAGTCACTCCCCATACTTAGGAGGAATTAATGCTGCACAGAGAAGACATGAAGAATGGAAACAGATGGGCTTTGATGGATTTTCCTCCTTAGTCTCCTATTACAATATCTTACCATTTTCATCCAATCATGTTCTACATGGCTGTCCATTCTTTATTAAACTAAGCATAAAAATGGATAGTTCATTCTGAATTTTTGAGTCTTCAATCTGAAGAATCCCAAGTCACATAAAATTAAAATCAAATAAATTTTAATGATTTTTCTCTTGTTAATCTATCTTTAAAGAGATGTCAAGCATGACCCTTTATGATGTGCATGAAAGGAATCACCCCTTTTCTGCCCCTATTATCACCATGAAGAAGTAATGCCTCCCACCTAAAGGAGAAAAATAAATGGAATGTATGACAATATTACTCTACTCCAGATGACTCCCATTACAATTCTGTTTTAATAAGAGATATAAATGTACATTCTTTGAGAGAAACCTAGGCAAGAAGGGGTATTTGGGTTAGAGAGCTGCAGAGCCAGAAAACAAATACCAGAGCTATTTTACTGATTAACAAGGTAAGTAGGAAACAGGATTTTGCAGAAGATATTGAAGGAAACATTTGTTTTACAGAAACCAAATGATTAAAACACATTTACAGGGAACTCTGAGAAATTTCCTAAGCAAAGTCTGACAGGAATAACCTGCAAATTGTCTGAGAAATTCTAGCACAATTCATTGAGCAACATGAAATCCAGAGACAGGTAAAAGAAACTTAGCAGAATCAGGGTGAAAAAGATTCCAGGCTTGATCACACAGGCAATGATCTATTATTTACACAAACTTAGATTCTCACCAGATCCTTGGTGAAAAAGAACTAGAAGCCTATTTCAAAACTCCACTGAGTTTTATACCATTTTAGCCCTTAGTTGCAGTAAAATTGCATTTTACTCTCACCTGAGAATTCAGAATTCTCTGAATTCTTATATTATTTACATAAAGTCTGATATTAAAGAACTCCTTCGGGAATTATTATATAGAGGTGCCTGGGACAATTGGCTCCTGCCTGATTATATTAGGGTGAAAATGCTAGTACCCAGAAAGGGCAAAAGCAAGTAACTATTCACTGCACAATCCCAACATCATCACTCCTTTCAGGACATTTTTTTAAAGAGGCTAATTTCCTGCCAGATGTATTCCAGATTACCCAGGCTCTTTGTATTGTGAGCATCCTGCTCGTAAATTGTCCTTATACACTGTTTTTTCCTCTCTTACCCACTCAGAGTCTGCTTTTCAGAAGCAATAGTACTGTTTGATAATGTAGTACACTTGTCACAAATGAAGAGCACTCTTTCTAGGCATAATCATACCTTCCATTCATGATTATGCACATATGTCATTTCTACTTTTCCTTTGACTTTCATCTCACTGGTTAGTTAGTTCTACCTCAATCTCTTGCTCCATATCCATATGAACACCTTTCAGCCACCTTATGTATGCTTCTCACAAAGTAGAAACTTAAAAACAGGTTCTACTTACCTTCTCTTTTAAAAAAAAAATCTTGTTCACTTACTTTTCTATCATTGTACTTATAGGGTATTTAAACTCTGAATCAGATATTATAAGCATAAG
Organism: Castor canadensis; assembly: GCF_047511655.1. Lineage (NCBI taxonomy): Eukaryota > Metazoa > Chordata > Mammalia > Rodentia > Castoridae > Castor > Castor canadensis. Next base: position 72,718,162 of record NC_133405.1, on the reverse strand, counting down.
AGTATTATGATCCATGCCTAAAAATCACATATTTTGAAATAAAACTTAGACATCACAATGTGTTCTAATTCATAGGAATGTGACCAGAAGGATAATTACAGAACCTAAATTATAGTATCTCAGGTCTCATTCATTCTCTTCTAATTACATCTGCTTTTCATCAAGCACTGGATTTCAAAATAAAGAACTGGTCTCTGTATTTGGTGGTGGTAGAACTGTTCTATTTTATTTCATCTGTGTATCAGGGAGTTTGAGTTTCTATTATTTTCTGTTGCAACTACACATTATTTCCGACACTTAATGTGATAAATTAGGTTCACGGGCTAACAGAAAAACCTTTCCATCATTGGAACATTATTTCTATGAGGAAATACATTTCAAAATTTTTTAAAAAGCTAATTGAAATTGGACAGTACAATGGATTCATAAATTTGACACTGAAACATTCTAAGCCATAATGTAGCATATAAGCTGTTTTGGAAACTTTTTCAGTTCTGAAATTATTGTCTCCTCTTAATACTTTTATCTCAACCAGGGGCATGCTCTCAGAACAGAAAACATGAGGAATGGTCAATGACAGACAGGTGAGAGAAAGCTTTCTAGGTGATTTTAATGTACAACTCTTCTCCTGCTTGCTGTTGCAAACATTTGTTTCCCATTACAAATTTGCAGTGCTCTCAGAGTGTACATAATCAAGGCCTGTAAAAGCAGTTTCCTATTGAACAACTTCATCTGTTGCACACCTCATAGCAAATAAGTGAGTGAACTCCAGCCACTTGCTTGCCACCATCTAGCACTAGTTACAACTTGGGGTTTCAACTCACTTTTAAACAAGTTATTGACTTTCACTTGCTCTCACTCAGCATACTGCATACTGGTCTCCACTTTTTTTGTTGTTGTACTAAGGCAGGCTAGAATCAAGGAAAGTGTGGGACTCTTAGAAAATATATGACTTACTATTATATTTCAAATTGAACTTTCCTCTCTTTCTCTGAGCTTTCTTTTCAATTGCAAATGTGTGTATAGGTTATCCACACCCTCCTAGCTCAAGGACAACAGGGACCACCCATGCCCCTCCCCATTCATTGATTGTTTGGGAATCACCAGGTTCTTCCCTTCCCATAGGTTAGCATAAGTTTTTAAGCACCTGGAAAGAGAAACACACTCTCTTCTTCCAGCTTCCACCTGGGCCCATCATGCTCCCTTTTGTAATTCCCTTCCCTAACTTTTAATAAACTCCATTTACACCCACATCTCCTGCCGTGGATTCTTCCATGTGGGATACAAAGAATTTGGAAATCTGAGCAGAAACTTCACCTTTGCCATTAACATTACTGGTGTTTGAACTCAAGGCCTTGCATTTGCTAGACTGGAACTCTACCACTTGAGCCATGCCCCCAGACCCTGGTTTGCTTAAGAAGCAAACGAATGTACTTAAAGGTCCCATACTACTGATAACAACCCAGAGCTTGTTCATCATTCTGTCCAGAAGAGGAAGGAGTAGAGCCTAAGGTGAGAATTGGGAAAAGCAGTTGAAAGTCAGGCACTGTTTTAACATAAAGTACCTGTTAGGAAAAACGGTGCTCACAAAGAAAGCTCACAAGAAAAGTCTCACGTCCATACAGCAAAGTTTAATGGCAGGCCCAAACTGCCAGGCTGGCCAGGGGAAAGATGGCACAGCAGCGAACCTGGGCCAGGTGTGGCTTTTATAGAAGGGGGAGGTTAAGGAAGTTAGTGCATGCACGGTAGTCTCTGGTAGGGGTGGGGCTGTTTTAGAGCATGGGAATTTGTCCTTGGGAGTTTCTCAAGTGAGATCTGAGGATAAAATGGCTGCCGATTTATAAATGGCGACATTATTGTTCTATTTGTACCCAATTTCTGAAATAGAACTGTCCAATTTGCCCTTGAAGAAGTAAAATTTAATTTGGACTGTAGGATTCTGCAGTTACCATTCATCTGACTAAAACAACAAAGATAAAGCAAGTTAAAAGTTTACAGGAAACAGTGTTTTTCTGTTTAAGACACATTGTAGCTGTAAAGTGTCCTAGCAATCACTTTCTCTGAGTGACTACTGTTTTCTCTAAAAGTAATAGACCATCAGAAATATTGTTTGAAGAATGAAATATTCCAATTTTGTGTGGATGATCCAAAGAAACAGCCTCGATTTCTATCAAGGTACAGAAATTCAGAGAACATTCCACATCTCTAATACCTTTATTTTTTCCAAGGGAACAGGATCATGGGTCCTCTTTGAAGTCCAGACTAGATGTTAATCCCTTTACACACAGCCCTGTTTTGCCTTAGAAAGCACTGCTTCATTTGAATTTCACCTAAACTTTACCCTTGCCTCAAATCCTTCAATTGTTTGACTTTTATTGTTGATAAAACACCCCATGATTCTTCTGGTCTATGAATTTCTCTTATTGCAGTGGTTTTGGAAATCTGATTCTGTTTGAGGTTAAGGGCTCACTTCCAGTAGTTTGGGGCTAAAATACCCTCCATTCAACTATTTTCTTTATTGTAGGCAAGGGAATTTCCTTCTCCAACTTCTAAGAACAGCAAATGGATTGTTTCCCAGCTACAAAGTACCACCAGTTTTCTATTGAATTTTAAATTACTAAAGGCCAATTTTAGTTTATTCACACTGTGTAACTGTTGTTCATATTAATATCAAACTTTGATACTGATAAAATGTCAATGATAACCTCCAATCTAAACAATTTTATCAGAGTTCAAAGGGATGTGTGTTGAGAGAAAAGGCCAGCACCTCATGGATAAAGTTTGGAAATAGGGAGAACAGCTGAGAAATAATCACTTGTAGTCTCTAAAATTTTAGCCTGGAACCAAACTTTTATGAAGATTGTGTGACTGTGAGAAACTCACCTTCTCAAACCTTCATCCGTCCCTCAACATTGCCAATTCATAAACTTCTCTCAAATCCCTCATCTCAGTTCCCTAATGTATTTGGAATGCTCCTAGAGTTTCAGTCACAAATATAATGTTTGGTATTTCTCTTTAGATTGTAGGAGCTTAAAATCTAACTTTAAACATCAGGAGATTACACGTGGATCAAATAACACACAGGATAAGCCTGTATATAATTATGCACAGAAGTATGTGTGCTAATCATAGTCTTTGGATTCTTTGTGCAATAAGAATTTGGATTAGGTAGAGATGAGCATGGCCTGAAGGAAGTGGTTGAGCTAAAAAGGAACATTGAAAGGATATGAGAGGAAGATGACTCTGACTTTTCTGCTTTGCATTTTTAAAGCAGGAACATTTTAAAGAATCGTTCATTCACATAAGAACTAAGGTCAGAACTAAATTTACTTATGGCTCCATTGGCCATGTTATCTATTAACAATTCCATTAATTTGTAGGGCCATTAAGATATGAAAGCATATTTTAACAAATCTCATTTCATGTGATTTAATACAACATTGTGAAGTACATGAAGAAATTATTGTTCTGCTTATAATCATTAAGAAATGCTGTGTCTCCACTGAAAGACAAATAAATTTCTCAACACCACATTGTTAGAAAATGGGAGAACTAAGACCTGAAGCTGAGTCATTTCCCTACAAAACTAGTGTTCTTTTCTCCATGGTCTAGCAGTTTTTGTTTTTCTCCTTTTCCAGTCCACCAATCCAATTACCAAGTCTGCATTTGTCCCAAGAAGGAAGTTTTATTTATCCATTCATTTTCCTTATGAAATTGTGTTCAAGACCTGAAAGTAAAGTAAGCATGTGTAAAGCAAATCATTCAATGTCATATAGGGGCAAGAGCCACCCAAAGAATATTTTAAAGAATATGAACCTCATTCAACTCACTGTTTCTTATTAAAAGTTCCAGATGTAGAGAAGTTACATGTGTACTTACAGATTTTTGAGTCATGAAGACACAAATAGTTTCTGCCTATTGCTACAGTTTATGGGCGTAAAAATGAGACAGTTTTGTATATAATGTATGAATTTTAACATATCTTTGTTAAAAATATGTTTTGCTTCTTAAAAAAGGTCTTTAGAATGGGGAAAAAGGAGATGAAGGAGAATGATGGGGGGGTGAATTCAACTATGATATATTGTAAGAACTTTTGTAAATGTCACAATGTACCCCTATTAACAACAGTGTAATCAGAACATTTCCAAATTCTTTGTGTCCCATAGGAAAAATCCATGATGGGACACCTGGGTGTAAATGCAGTTTATTAAAAGTTAGGAAAGGAAAATACAAAGGGAAGCCTGGTGTAGACCAGGTGGAATCTGGAGGTCAAGAAAGCGTGCTTTTCCTTCTCAGGTACTTTTAAAACTTACCCTAATCTATGGGAAGGGAGGAATCAAGTTATTCCCATCCAATAATCAATGAATGAGGAGGGGCATGGGTGGTTCCTGACAGGTGAAGGCAGTCCCTGAGCCAGAGTGTTATCAATTTGAGGTGTAATATTTTTCTATGAGTCCCAAACTTTCCCTAATTTAGCCTGCCTCACCCCCAGTATAATAATGATAATAAAAAATAATCAGGTTTTTAGCATCATCCTGAATTCATTAATGCACAAGTTGAATAAAATCTTTCATGTGTGCTCATGTTATATTTGCATCAAAGCAGAGATTTTACATTTTTAAAAATTATACTTTGTTTACTCACTATAAGTTTAGATATTCCGGTATCTTTTAGAGAGATTTAAATTTGTTTAATTTAAATTTTAATTGACAAACCATAATTGTTTTTATTTCTGGTATGAAACATATTGCTATGGTCTATACACACAGTATGGAATGATTAAATCAAGATAATTAATATATCCACCACCTCATATATTTTTTCATTTTGTGACATGTTTACAACTTCTGGCCTTCTTTTCCTTGTGCAGATGTAAATTCCCATCTGCAATATTTATCTTCTCCCTAAAGAACTTATTTTAACATTTCTCATATGTAAGTCTGCTGATAATGAATTCTTTCTTTTATTTGTCTAAACATTTTTTTTCCTAGGTCCCTGGCATTCTTGGGGTGGGCAGAAGGTCATGAGGCTAACATCAAAACCTGACCCCCTGATTTATGACCACTTGCAAAACTCCCCTGCTTGTTTCCCTGCTTGCAAAACTGCAGGAACTTCCACTTTCTGGACTACCTATGCATGTCGACCCATTCCGTCTGGTGATCACAGATAATTGGGGACCAGCGGCCTGGCTGTTCTCTGGGAGAAACACCCTCTCTCCCTTACAGTGTAACCCCTCCTATAAAGCCCACTACCCACTCCAGCAGAGCTGCTGCACTTTGAACCCCAGAGACCCAGCCCAGCAGTCTGTGCTTCCAATAAATCTCTCTTTTCTACATGTGGCATGGTCTTTGCTCGGCAATATGTTACATCAGGTGCCAAAAACCAGGAGAGGTTAACAGGATGCTCAGGCCTGGGGCTGGTCCCTTGGATTTCGTGTCCTCCCCTCTCCCATACCCAGACTGCTGAATTGACCCCACATGTCTACAGACTGTGGATCTCGGACTTTACTGCCTTACCAGCTCTCCCATCCACCACTAGGCTCTCTTGCACTGCTCGCCACCTGACCTACTCCTCTCCTCAGATTCGGTATCACCCTTCTCAGGGGTGGCTGCTCTCTCTCTCAGTCTCAGAAGTCAGGGCTACACCAGCACCGCCACCTACACCCATTGAGACACTCCTCCACTTGGCACAGGGACATTTGGCTAACCAGTTGTGCATTCTCTATGGACAGTTACCCAGACCAGGGACGCCCGGCCTTGGGAACACGTTTGGGTGACACTTCACCCTCCTTCTCACTCTATCTCTCTCTCCCTTTCTCTCTCTCTTGCTGTCCTTCTCTGTCTCCATTTCCTCCAGCTAGGATGAGAGCTCAACAGCCCCTCCAGCTTACTTTGACCAAACAGCAACTGGACGATTCTGCTCTTCTTGCCTGAGTCACATAAGGAAGGCTAGATCTTGACCTAGATCTATATTGGCCTGAAGAGTAAACTAACCGAGGCACATACCTCACTCTCTCACTCTCTCTCTCTCTCTTTTTTACCAACTACATGATGGGGACCACACACTCTAAATTAGACGTGTCTATGCCCCTGGGATGACTTCTCTGCTCCCTTGGGAGCCTTGCTCTCCAACACGATATAAAACCTAAGCGGCTTATTTATTACTGCAACACTGTTTGCCCTTAGTACAAGCTAGACAATCAATCCCAATGGCCTCAAAATGATACTTTTGACTTTCACGCACTTCTAGATCTTGAGAATGTCTGCCAGTGCAATGGCAAGTGGTCCAAAATTCACTATGTCCAAGCTTTTCTCTGTTCTAGAACCTCCCTGCTCCAATCTTATAATGCCATTCAAATCCTCCTTGCCAGCAAAAAACCCCCCAGCAAAATTCAAAACAATTCCTGACTCCTCTCCTGAAAATTCTTCCCTTATTTGTGACATCACGGGTTCTGTCTGCCCGCCTCCCAGCTCCTCTTCCCGCCAGTCTTCTATACCAATCTCTTCTTCCTCCCATCCTCCCATGGCTCAAACCCCACTTCTTCAACCCCAGCTGGGTCTCCTAAACATCCGCCACCATATTCCCCTTCCAAGTAGTCACTATTGACCCTGAGCCATCGGCCCCTCAGGGAACAACACTGACAACGTTGCCCTCAGCCCCTGCTACACTCTCATCCTTCTCCTCCCCACCTGCATCCCATACTCACTCCCATACCTCCTCCAAAATGCATGAAGCCCATCTATACCCACTCTGGGAGGTAGCAGGAGCTGATGGCATTGTCAGAGTCCATGTGCCCTTTTCCATGACTGACCTCTCTCAAACTGAAAACAGACTTGGCTCCTTCTCTGATGACTCAGCCTCCTATATTAAAGAATTTAAATACCTAACCCAAACATATGATATGACTTGGCTTGATATATATGTTATTCTTTCCTCCACTTTAATTTCAGACAAGAAAGAAAGAGCTTGGTTGGCAGCCCAGGCACATGCCGATGATGGCCACTGCACTATCTCACTCTCCCTGTGGGATCTATGGCTGTGCCACATGAGGACCCACATTGGGGCTATCAGGACCCCGCCATGCTAGCCACCTGGAATTATATGCTCACCTGCTTCCTTGTGGGGCTACAGACTGCTTCCCATAAGGCAATCTATTTTGACAAATTTAGAGAAATTATCCAAAGCCCAACTGAAAACCCTGCTGACTTCTTAGGGCAACTTACTGAAGTCTTAACCCGCTATACTAAGCTAGACCCATCTTCCAAGGATGGAATAATTATTCTCTACTCTCATTTTATTTCCTAATCCTTCCCTGATATTCAAAGAAAACTTAAACAGGCAGAGGATGACCCTCAAATCCCCCAGGGAGATCTTCTGAAAATGGCATTTAAGGTATTTAATAATTGAGGTGAGACCCAATACCAGCTAAAGGCCCAGCTCTTTGTGGCTGCCCTGAGGCCACCTCCTCCGACTTTGAGACAAGCAAGACAACAATGCATGCCTCCAGGAGCCTGCTCCAAGTGCAACCAGACAGGTCACTGGGCAAAAAACTGCTCTTCATCTCACCCACTGCCAGGACCCTGTCCACAATGTGGCCAGAAAGAAGAACAACTGCCCATCTTTGTCTCTGCAAGGTAGGTCAGTCTCCCATTCCTGCTCTCAACAGAATGAAGGCCTCTCAGACCTCTTGGACTGGCGGCAGAAGACTGATGTGGCCCTGTGACCTCAGCCCCCTTCAAGACCACTTCGGAGGAGCCCAGGGTAACCATTCAAGTAGCAGGTAGAACAATCTCATTCCTGCTGGATACAGAAGCCAGTTTTTCAGTACTACTTAAATTTTCAGGTAAGCTTTATCCCTCACAGATCTCCATGGAGAGGATAGACAGTGTCCTCCACTGGCCAAAAACTACTGGCCCACTCTCTTGTTACTTATCAGGTGTCCCCTTTATACATTCTTTTCTTATCATGCCCTCTTGCCCAACTCCATTTTTAGGAAGGGCTCTTCTCTCCAAACTTCATTTCCCCTTCTCCTTTACAACCTCACCCACTACCCAAGACAAGACCCATGTCCTTTTCCTAATGGTACTTACTAATTGCCTTCCCCTGTCAGCTCCATACTCGCTCCCTCTAACTCCTCGTATAGTAAATCCAATAATATGGGATATCTCTTCCCCATTTGTCACTTCTCACCCCTCACCAATTAAAATATATCTAAAAGACCCTAATTCTCACCCAAACAGGTCACAGTATCCCATCTCCCTAAAACATAGGTGGGGACAGAAGCCCCTCATTGACAAACTATTAGTCAAGGAGATTCTTAAGCCCACCCGCCACCATGTAACATCTCCATCCTACCTGTCCTAAAACCTGATGTCTCATACAGACTGGTTCAGGACCTGAGAATTATTAATTCGGCTGTGCTTCCCACCCATCCTGTGGTACCCAACCCAAATACACTATTATCCTGTATGCTTTCAGACACCTTTTATTTTTCTGTCCTTGATCTTAAGGATGATTTCTTTACTATCCCTCTTCACCCTGATTATCACAATCTCTTTGCATTCACATAGGAGGAAACAGCCTCAGGGTTAGCACAACAACTCACCTGGAAAGTCCTTCCCCAGGGATCAGGGATAGCCCTCACTTCTTTGGTCAGGCTCTGGCACAGGACTTATCCTCTCTTGACTTTCAACCCAGTACTCTGTTCCAATATGTTGATGATCTCCTCCTCTGTTGCCCCACCTTTATCCACTCTCAGGATCACACTACATTACTACTCAACTTTCTAGCCCAAAAGGGCTATTGAGTTTCACCTTCCAAGGCTCAACTTTACCTACCATAGATTAAATACCTGGGGGTTCTTCTAATACTGACCTCCAGACAGATTACAGTAGACCGGAAGGCCCACATCATGTCATTAATGGGTCCCTCTACTAAAGGGGAAGTACATTCCTTCCTGGGACTGGCTAGTTACCACAGGACGTGGACTCCCAATTTTCCCTCTTGGCCCAACCCCTATATGAGGCTGCAAGGGGCCCTCTAACTGAGCCTCTCAACCCAGCCAAACCTATCAAAACTCTCTTTCTTAAACTTCAACAAGCCCTCCTCCAGGACCCTGCTCTCTCTCTTCCAAACCTAGATAACCCTTTCAAGCTATATGTCACTGAGAGAGGAGAAATGGCATTGGGAGTGTTAGGATAGGTGAAGGGTCCCAACTTTGCCCCTATAACCTATTTATCCAAACTGCTTGAACGTGTTTTCAAGGGCTGGCAGCCTTTACTGTGTGCTCTGGCTGTGGTGGCCCTATTAACTCAGGAAGCCTCCAAACTCATTTTTAGAAAACCCACCACTGTCCTGTCCCCTCACCGGATGACTGACCTCCTGTCCCACTGCTACCTCCCCAGCCTGTCTCCCTTGAGACTACAACCCATCCACTTTTTATAGAAAACCCCAATGTTACCTTACAAGCCTGCCCTCCACTTAATCCCGCCACCCTACTTCCTGATGTCACACCCCGGAACACTTTTGCCTAGAATCCTTAGAGATTTTAACTTACTGTCAATCCCATCTGTCAAGCTCACTTCTGCCCAACCCAGACATTTCTTGGTTCATACATAGCAGTTCCTCACTGGATTCCATGGCAGGAGACGAGCAGGCTATGCTATAGTGTCCCTCACAAATATTATTGAGTACGGTCCTCTCCCATGAGGTACCACTTCTCAAAAGGCAGAATTTATCACCCTAACCAGAGCCCTCACCTTAGCTGAGGGTAAGGCAGACAGCATCTTTACTGACTAAATATGCTTACCACATTATACACCATCATGCTGCTCTCTTGGAGGAAAGGGGCTTTCTCACCATAAAGGGCACACCCACCACCAAAGGGTTGCTAATTCTTAAACTGCTCAAGGCCTCTTACCTTCCCACAAAAGTAGCAATAATCCATTGCAAGGGACACCAACCAGAAACTACAGAGACTCCCCAGGTCAATGCCTTTGCTGACAGAGAGACAAAAAGGTCTAGCACTCAGACTCCTCCCATGGCACTTTTCATAACCACCCCTAAGATAAACCCTACCTATACACCAGAAGAGCAAAATAGACTTATAAATCTAGGAACCACACCAGGTTCACATATTCTCCCCAACACACAAGCAGAGGGGTTTCTAAGGGCCATTCACAAAACCCTTCATATTGGCGCTAAGCTCCTTCTCCACTTTCTTCAACCCTTATTCTTTCATCCTTCTCTCCCATCTCTCATAAAAAATATAACCCAAAAGTGCCCCACCTATGCCCAAGTTTCCACCCAGGGTGGCCTGAGACCACCCCCTTCCTTCTCTGCTGACCAGTTCCACAGCTGAGTATAAACATGGGTACCACTGCAGTAGTCAAAGTAAAAATGTTAATGTTAAAATTATAAGGAATTTTGCTAGTGTGTGTACCTATAAGTGGAATTATTGGTTGTATTTAAAACTAGAAAAAAAACCTTAAATTAAATGCAGACAGTATTTCTGAATGCAAATTATAGTTATTTTAATCCCTTAAATTCTTTAATTTTCAAGCAAAGAAGGTATTAAATACATTTATTTCCCCTCTTGGAAAGAAAATTAGATCATTTTATTTTCTCTGTAAAAGTATTTCATAAAATTGGGTTTAATGCATATGATCATTTTCCATATTTCATTATGTAAACAGAGTTACATCTTATACTACTACTTTTCTTCTCACTGTGACAAAGTAACTGTAATAACAATTTAAAAGGATGAGGATTATTTTGACTCACAGTTTTCAGAGGGTTTCCAATTCATGGTCACTTGGCTCCATATTTCTGGCTTGTAGCAAGGCAGAATATTGTGGCAGCAGGAGCATGTGTAGCTGTTCACTTCATACTTCATAATGGACAAGATGCAGAGAGAGGGAGGAAGGAATTGTGGACAGGTATAAACTTCAAAGTCAAGGCCCCAGTGACCTTTTTCCCCTAGGTAGTTTCCACTCACACCTCCCAAAACAGCACCACCAGCTAGGAACAAGTTTTCAACACAGAAACATGTGGAGCTTGTTGTGTATTAGCACCACAATGCCTCTTTTTTTTGTTCTCTCAATTCTTACTGCTTAGAACTTCATATCAGGGGCTAGTGGAGTGGCTCAAGTGGTAGAATACCTGCCTAGCAAACATGAGGCTCTGGGTTAAAACCCCAGTCCTGCCACACACACACAAAAAAATAGAACTTCACATGTCCTGTTTACCAGTATTTTCACTCTCTCTTTTTTGAGGCTTTTAGTTTTTAATAACCAACAATAGAGCATTTGCTTGATCTAAAGAAATCAATTATTCTCCCAAAAGCTATCCACATATTAGAACTCTCATCTCTAATGCCATTGTGTTGTTTCCATATGGATTCACAGTTGGACACTAGTTGGCTGATATTTAATGGCTACTTGTCCGCTCCTGAGGTGAGGTCTTTGTAATTTGAACTCTTTATGAGATACAAGGGTATCTTGGTCTAGGGCTCAAACTTTATCATAGTTCATGTGTGTGTGTGTGTGTGTGTGTGTGTGTATGTGCACGTGCATGTGTGTGTGCATAAATACACACTCACATTCTTAGCCCTTGTGCTTCCAAGAAAAATGACACTCCCTCAGAGAATGAATAATTACTCATGAATCATTTGATATAAGCCAAATATATTTCCTTTGAATAAGGCTTTAAAGCTGCTGGAAGTTCCTCAATATCTTTCACAGAAAAATTGATACTCTAAACCACATTTTAGAGCAGTTTTAGGCTCCAGCAAAATTGAATGCAAAGTACAGAGTATGCCATATACCTTTTGACCCCACACCTACATGACTTCCCCTACTATCTACATTCCCCAACACAGAGGTACAAGAGGTACATGTTATTGTTATGAATGATAAACTTACACTAATATATCATTAGCACCTTAAACCCAAAATTTTCATTAGAATTCTATGGATTTTGACAAATGTATAGTGATCTGTATCTATCATTATTATAGTATCCACAGAAGTTTTGAGACCCTAAAACTTCATTGTGCTCCACCTATTCATCCCTCCTTACTCCCTAACTCCTTTGAAAACCACTGAACCTTTTATTATCTCCATAGTTTTGCCTTTTCCTGACTTTCACATAGTTGAAATCATTCAGTTGGTTAAATTCACAAATGCAGAGCCCCTCCCTGGATACCAAGAGCTCACTGGAATAAAGTATGAGGTGCACATGTGTGTAGAATTTCTTTTTTTTGCTTTACTTAGTATGGTCTCACGTTTTTTTCCTGTGTGGGCCTCAAACCTCAATCCCTACCTATGCCTCCCACCTAGCTGAGAGGTGCACCAGAATGATCCACTTATTGGTTAAGATGGATACGATCTCACAAATTTTTACTTGAACTGGCCTCGAACTGATGTCTATCTCCCCAGTAGCTGATATTACAGGCCTGAGCCACCACACCTGGCCGAGAATTACTCTTTAATGGGCACAAAGTCTCAGTTCATTTTTTTTTTTACATTTTACTTTTACTATTCTTGTACTGGAGTACATTGCAATATTTATAAAATTTCTTACAATATATCATAGTTGAATTCACCCCCTCCATCATTCTCCTTTATCATCCCTTCCCCCATTCCTGGAACAATTTCAACAGTCTTGTTTATCCATTTTCATACATGTGTGCAAATTTTTCACCATATTCACCTTCTGACTCCTTTTACTTATATCCTCTCCCTTCCCACTAGTACCCACCCCCCAAACATAACCTGTTTTGCTTTTCTGTTCTCTGTTTTCATTTTTTAATGGCATTTTTGTTTGTTTTAAGATAGCTATACAAGGTTTTTCATTGTAACATTTTAGATATACATGTATAAACATATATATATGATATATATAACATATGTATATTTTGTGTCATAACCCAAATTGGTTCATCCCCTGTATTTTTCTCCCTTCTGCCTTAGTCCCCTTCTTATGGTGAATTCAAAAGGTTTAAAAACTCTATATTCATTCTTGTATAGGAAGTACATCAACTATATTCACCTTCTTAAATTCCTTCTTTTACCCTCCCTCCCTCCCTCTCTCTTATGTGACTTCCTATTTTTCATAATATTGCTTCCACTTGTATTGGATCTATATTCCACATATGAGATAAAACGTGCAGCCTTTGGTTTTCTGAGCCTAGCTAACTTCACTTAAGATAATGTTCTCCAGTTCCATCCATTTAGCTGTAAGTGACAAAAATTCATTCTTCTTTATGACTGAATAAAATTCCATTGCATATGAATACCACATTTTCTTAATCCATTTATTAGTAGTGGAGCATCTTGGCTGTTTCCATAATTTAGCTATTGGGAATAAATTTTGCAGTAACATGGATGTGCAGGTACCTTTATTGTAACCTGACTTAATTCCTTGGGGGTATATCCCAAGGAGTGAAATTGCTGGATCAAATGGCAGTTCTATTTTAATTGAGTAACCTCAATACTGTTTCCATAGAGGTTGTGCTAATTTACATTCCCATTAACAGTGTATGAGGGTTCCTTTTTCCCCACATCCTTGCCAACATTTGTTGTGTTTTTGATGATAGCCATTCTAACAGGAGTGAGGTGGAATCTTTTTTTTTTTCATTTTTCTTTTATTATTCATATGTGCATACAAGGCTTGGTTCATTTCTCCCCCCTGCCCCCACCCCCTCCCTTACCACCCACTCTGCCCCCTCCCTCTCCCCCCCCAATACCCAGCAGAAACTATTTTGCCCTTATTTCTAATTTTGTTGTAGAGAGAGTATAAGCAATAATAGGAAGGAACAAGTGTTTTTGCTGGTTGAGATAAGGATAGCTATACAGGGCATTGACTCACATTGATTTCCTGTGCGTGTGTATTACCTTCTAGGTTAATTCTTTTTGATCTAACCTTTTCTCTAGTACCTGTTCCCCTTTTCCTACTGGCCTCAGTTGCTTTAAGGTATCTGCTTTAGTTTCTCTGCATTAAGGGCAACAAATGCTAGCTAGTTTTTTAGGTGTCTTACCTATCCTCACCCCTTCCTTGTGTGCTCTCGCTTTTATCATGTGCTCATAGTCCAATCCCCTTGTTGTGTTTGCCCTTGATCTAATGTCCACATATGAGGGAGAACATATGATTTTTGGTCTTTTGGGCCAGGCTAACCTCACTCAGAATGATGTTCTCCAATTCCATCCATTTACCAGCGAATGATAACATTTCGTTCTTCTTCATGACTGCATAAAATTCCAATGTGAGGTGGAATCTTAATGTGGTTTTGATTTGCATTTCCTTTATGACCAGGGATGTTGAGCATTGCTTCATGTTTTTTTTTTGACCATTTGGACTTCTTCCTTTGAAAAGGCACTGTTCCTTCTTTTACACTCCCTCCCTCCCTCTCTCATGTGACTTCCTATTTTTCATAATATTCCTTCTATTTGTATTGGGTCTATATTCCACATATGAGATAAAGTGTGCAGCCATTGGGTTAATTTGCCCATTTCTTCATTAGATCATTGATTTTGAGGGTGTTTCATTTATTGAGCTCTCTGTATATTCTGGTTATTAATCCCTCATCAGATGTATAGCTGGCAAAGATTTTCTCCCATTCTGTTGGCTGTCTGTTCAGTTTGAGGACCATTTCTTTTGTTGTGCAAAAGCTTTTTAATTTCATGTAGTCCCATTTGTCAATCCTTTCTCTTAGTTGCTGAGCCATTTGAGTTCTGCTTAGGAAGTAGATGTTTAATATGTCTAGCAGTTTTTGGTGGAGTTTTTCAGGTCTTTTAGATATAAGATCATGTTGTCTCCATATAGGGATAGTTTGATTTCTTCCTTTTCTGTTTGAATTCCTTTTATTTCTTCTTGCTATCTTACTGCTCTGGCTCCTACATTGAATAGGAGTGGAGAAAGTGTACATCCTTGTCTCATCCCTGACTTTAGAGGAAATGGTTTCAGATTTTCCCCTATTTAGTATGATGTTGACTATAGGCTTGTCATATATAGCTTTTATTATGTTGAGGTACATTCTTTCTATTCCTAGTTTCATCACGAAAGGATGTTGAATTTTGTCAAAGGCTTTTTCTGCATCTATTGAGATGATCATGTGGCTTTTTTTTCTTTGCTTGTGTTAATCTGCTATATTATATTTAATGATTTGTGTATGTTCCGCCATAATTGCATCCCTGGGATGAAATCAACTTCCTCACAGTGTATGATCTTTTTGATATGTTGTTGAATTCAGTTTGCCAGTATTTTATTGAGGATTTTTGCATCTAAGTTTATTAACAAAATTGGCTTATAATTCTCTTTTTTGTTGTTATTGTTGTTGTATCCTTGTCCAATTTTAGGATGAGTGTAATACTGGCTTTATAGAATGAGTTAGTCAGTGTTCCTTCCCTTTCTACTTCATGGAAAAGTCTGAGGAGTGTTGGTATTAATTCTTCTTTAAAAGTATGGTAGAATTTGAATCTGTCAAATCCTGGACTTTTCTTTTTTGGGAGACTATTGCTGCATCAATTTTGTTGCTTGTTATAGATCTATTTAGGTGATTTATATCTGCTTGGTTCAATTTTGAATGGTTATATGTGTCTATAAATTTGTTCATTTCTTCTATATTTTGTCTAGATTTTTCCATTTATTTGCATATAGGTTTAGTTTTGTTTATCATGGAAGGTTTTTAAGGAGTCCCTAATGATTCCTTGGATTTCCTTGGTGTTTGTTGTGATTTCCCCTTTTTCATTTCTGGTTTTAATAATTTGGGTTTTTTCCATCCTCATTTTAGTCAGATTGGCTAGGGGTTTATCAATCTTATTTATCATTTCAAAAAGCCAGCTTTCTGTTTTGTTGATTCTTTGTATTTTTCAGGAGTCTCTATTTCATTGATTTTGGCCCTTATTTTTATTATTTCTCTCCTGTTATTTTTGGGTTTAGCTTGTTCTTCTTTTCTTAGGAATTGCAGCACTAGGTCACTTATTTATGATCTTTCTATGTTTTTAATGTATGCATTCTATTTTGAGTGATAGCTTTGCTGGGTAGAGGATTCTAGGACTCAAATTGTTTTCTTTCACTGTTCTAAATCCCTCACTTTATGCCTTTCTTGCTTTTATGGTTTCTGTTGAGAAATCTGCTATTATTTTGATGGGTTTACCTTTATATGTTATTTTATTTTTCTCTCTTACAGCCTTCAATATTATTTCCTTGTTCTCTGTGCTAATTGTTTTAATTGTAATATGCTGTGGGGAGGTTCTATTTTGGTCATGTGTGTTTGGTGTACTAGAAGCTTCTCAAGATCTGGGAAATTTTCTGCTATCATTTTGTTGACTATATTTGTTATGTCTTTGGCCTGTATCTCTTCTCCTTCTTCAATGCCCATGATTCTCAGGTTTGGTCTTTTGATGGAGTTTCAGAGTTCTTGCATGTTCCTTTTGCAGAGCTGTGGTCTTTTGTCTATGTATTCTTATGTTCTTTCTTTAATCTCTATTTTGTCTTAGAGCCCTGAAGTTCTGTCTTCCACTTGTTCTGGTATACTAGATTGGCTTTCAACTGTATTTTTTATTTGACTTAAGGAACTTCTGTTTCCAGGGTTTCTGTTTGATTCTTTTATCTGAGACTTTCCAAATCTTTGTTATGCTACTCTTTCACATCTTCTATTGCCTTTTGTATTTCATTTATCTCTTATTTTTATAATTTCCTTGGCTTAATTTTGAAGTTTGTTGACATCCTCTTTGATTTCATTTAGTTGTTTCTGTGTTTTCTCAAGTTTTTTTAAATCTGTGTCCTCTTGGGATTTGTTGAGGTTTTTTTGTTTTTGTTTTTGTTTTTTGTATGTCCTCTTTAAGCTCAATTTTAAGCTCATTAAACATTCTTATGATATTGCCAAATGAAGATTCGTCCCCTTCACTCTATGCTCTATGGTGTGATTGTGAGACTTTTGAGGAATCATATTCCCTTGCCTTCTTTTTCTTTCTCTGTTTCTATTTTGAGCTTTGCTCAAGTGTTTTTGATTAGTTAGTTGAGGGTTTTAATCATCTGTTATCTTTTCCTTGACTTAATTTCTTTGTTTGGTCTAACTTAGTTGTTAGCTAGGTTGTTGTAATTTTTCCATTCACTGACCTGGATGTGCAATTTAGCAGTAACCAATTCACTGCTTCAATGCCAAATCAGTTATTTACATAGTATTAATACACTTGGTAATATTATCTATATACAGCAGGTATTGGGAAGATAACAGTTATCTGCATTGATATTTATACTTAGATACTTAAAATGATGTTGATAGAAGAGGAGACAGGGAGGGGGGAACAGGGTGAGGGGGAGAAGAAGTATGAGAGTAATAGATCCCTAATGTATGTACAGGTGTACTTCAGTTGTTGTGGGGGAGGGTGCTGTTGTCAGGAATTGCAGATGGATACTAAGGATGGGGGTAATATTAAATTTGGTATAAAAGACCAAGTAGTTATTGTAGAGGAAGTAAGGATGGGGGGAGGAAGGAGGAGAGGAAGATAAGGAGAAAGAAGGAAGAAAAAGAAGAAGAGAAAGAAAAACATTTTTAAAAATCAGAGGAGAGAAAAAATATGGGAAAATGGAGGGCTAAGCAAATTGAAATAACAACAGAGTGGTAAAAGGAGATAGATAACAAAATCAAATCAAAAATAAAGACAAAGCAAAAAACAGAAAAAAATTTAAAAGAAAATGAAAAAGAAAAAAATATATATATACATATATTCAAAATTTCTTCTTTGTTGTGGAGAGGAGTAGGTTTCCTCCAAGTTCAATGAGTCCTCTGGGCACTTCCTTCCATTTACTATCCAGGTACTGTCCCTCTTCTTGGGGTTGATAATGCTGGGCTGTGTGTGGTTGAAGTTGCCCCTCTGTACCCAGCAGGTTTGATGGTGAGGGGGGAGGGGGAATCCATTCAGGGTATTTAAGTCCAGGCTCTTTTTTATGGGGATGGGCTGTTGGGGGTCTGATGGTTTGAGTAGATGGATACAAAGTGGTCCCAGGAGGGGCTGGTGTGGGAGCAATGGTCAGCTTCTTCCACCCACAAGGCAAACCTGGGAACTGGATTTGAGAGCTTTTCTCTGGGAGTGAGTGTTAGTTTCAGCATCCTACCAGTTTCTCCAAGGTGGTCCAATGTGTTATTTTCCAGAGTCTGTGGCTGGGCCACCCTGACCCCATACAGGCTGGATCAGCTCAGCACTATGCCCCACCCCCACTGGGCAGAGATAAAATTTTCATTCCACTTATTAGGGCCACCAGTTTAGTCCAGAAAGGGTGCAATCTGCCTGCCAGCTGTGTTGGACTATTTGGGTTTCTCCAGAGTAGAAGATATGGCATGCTTACCTGGAATGGTTGCACTTTCTCTAAATGGTACAGGTCACATGCTGGCAGGCAAGGAGGAGCAATTACAGTCAGAGGTTCCATGGCCTTGAATCTTGGTGGATCTGGAACAGTCAAGACACTTTCAGAACTTGTTCTGCAGTTCTTTGCATTGAGATTTTGTTCTTCAGAGAGAGGACAAAAGGGAAGGAAAAAGAAAAAGAAAAAAAAAAAACACAGGTGAGATGGCTCTCTAGCGGGCTGGTGAGGCAGCTGTCTGCCGATCCGCAATGCCCAGACTTACTAGGCTGTTCTGTGCTTTAAAAAACTAATTTAAAAGTTTGTCATTGTACATTATATGCCCCCTGTGTATTGACAGTATCTTACTTGGTGAAAAAGCCAGCCCAGAGAATAAAGGTTTTTTCCCAGATTTGTGAGAGCCACAGGATCCTGGGTCTGTCAGTTATCTGCCATCTTGGTCACACTCTGTTTGTGATGATGACAAATTCTGGAGTTTCATGTGATGATGATTGGGAAAACAAGAACACCATTGACTTGTATGCTAAAAAATTTTAAAGATAAATTTTATATTAAAATTTTCCACAATGTAAAAAAGTATATAATGTTATTTGAATTTTCCCCTAATTGTGAAAGTTGCGCCCAGGTTTGCTACCAGTTGTAACCACATATAGTGAATTGAGAAAGACTATGAGCCCTTTACCTCATCTATCAAGACTATGAACCATGATTCCTACCAATAGGAAAAGGGGGAAGTGTTGCATTAGGGATAAAAAAATGAGCTGGCTTCCCACTCAATGTGCTTGCTTGCCAGACTTTTGTTGGTTGTACCTTCTTCTGCAGAAGTAAAACTGTTTGCCTTGCTGACTGACTCCTGGTCTTAATCATTAATCCAGAGATTTTTTCCAACACTGGTCATTTAAATATAGGCAGAATCAGGCATAGAGATTAACACAATAAGTAATGTCACTGGAGGATGGATGAGGGGGCTCCCACAACTTCCCAGTTTCCACCCAAAAATCTCATGTCCTTGAGATCCACTAATATTGAAAAGCATTTCAAGGCATCTCACAATAAGGAGTCTCACAAGGTGAGAGTTTTAGCAAGGATTTTTTTTAGTATAACAGAATAAAGCATAGGCAAGGGGTGGGGAGAGAAAAGGAGAGAAACATTTCCTGTTCCCCATATAGGAAGTGGGAGCAAAGACTCAAAATGGTGGTCACCAGCTCTTAGTTTTATACTGGAGATCTGGGAGAATACACATGGTGAAAGGTAATGGGTCTGGGTGGCTGAGATGGCTGACAGGAGGGGTCACCCTCCCAAATCACACCCCAATTCAGAGGCAATAGGATGCTTTAGAAATTCCCTTTCCTAGACATGATTATTCTCCACCCATCCAAGGATCCTTGCAACTCCTTAACATCTCAAAGATGAAAGCAGAAGCAGGTAGCACCTCTTTGTCTCCCTGTTTCTTAACTTAGCATCTAAAATATGGGAGAGGGCCAGCTGTTCTGGCTCTCCTTGTTCCAATGTCAGAGTCTGGCCCTTTAAATATTGATTAAAGTATAATTTCTCTGTCTTCTCATCTATCTATCCTGCTTCAAATAAGAATTTGGGGAAAGAGTTTGGACCCTGGGGTATCACGAAATTTGAAGTTTAAGCAAAGCTTACCTAAATTTTCCAGAGACCAAGAAACACTAGCTGACATCTGGACTACAATAATATAATAATTATGATTAGTGCTTACCATATGCCAGACACTTTATCTTTTATAAATTGTTTCTTTAATCTTTAGTGCAACAGGTACTTAAACTACTTTAGCTGAAAAGCATTGATTCCTTACTTGGGCCCATGAATTAACTAAAAACAAGAAAAAAGCTTGGCATCTCTGTCTTCATTTTACCTGTCTTTGCTTAAGTCATTCTCTTTTCAATCACCTTGGGTTCCAGAAAGGACAGGACAGATTGATAATATGTTTATAACAAGGAACCAAAACTGCCCTTAAGGAACAGAAAAGCCTTGCAGGACAGACCCTCCCCCCAACAAATGAGAACAATTATCTCTAATGATGAGGGTACACTCTGGAGGAACAGTAATCATCTCATGAGAACCAGATGGCTCCCCTCAAGTGATGGCAGTGATAACAACTACTCCAGAACTATCAGACTACCAAAATTGAGATAATAACCAATCAGCCACACTTTGACCATGACTGTTTAATTATGGATATCTTTCTCTCCCTGCACCAATTCTTCCTCTATTTATACCTAAGGCTCATGTCTGTTCCCTTTAAGGGCTGAAAACAAACTGAAGTGCTGTCTTCCCATGGCATGCCCATGCAATGTAATAAACCTCCTTTTCCTGCCTCTTACCATATGTCCTTATTTGACACATAGGAACTTGTGGGCAGACCTGACATGTGGAATCCCAGAATTTTTGGCCTGGGGTCTAAATCTCTGGTTTCATTACTCCAAATCAATGATGTAGGTTTCACCTCATTTTACACAGATGGGAACTGAGGTAAGTGGTACACTCAAAGCCACATAGTCAGTAGGTTCCAGAGAAAATATTTTAATATTAGTTTGGTTGGATCTAAAACCAACTTCCATTCTTGCATAGGAGATACTGATACTTTTTTTTTTCACCAAAGTCTAGATATACTTGAAAGGAGAAAAAAGGGTGACACAAGCTAAGGAAAAGTAGGGAATTCAAGGAAGACAAAGGAATGACATAGCACATTAATCTTCATATCGTTCTGGTATTTTTCCACCTGTTTATTTGGTGAAAGAGCTTTGAATTTTGACAGATGGCAGACTATTATACAGAACTACTTACTCACTTTACAGACTAATTTGAAAAAGTGAACTTGAGGTGAAAGCTTCACTGAAATAAAATTCCTAAAAGGGCTTTATTTCCACAAGCCTCAATCCCCTAGCACCATTGACATTTAAAACCACCTTTTGGAAGCCTCAGAGAGTGGTAGCTAGCTGAATTCTTCTGGTTGGAACTGTGAATATAAAGTGCCCCCAGGTATCCTTTCTACTTAATCCTTTTTATCTTCTGGGTTTTCTTCAACTAATGTTGAGTCATCACAACATTTGAGATGTATAATTTGAGGCCCATTTTTCTCCTCCTGTATGAGTTCTTCAGGGCCACAGAGGAAAAGGACCCACACTTTCTAATGAAAAGAGTTTTCTGATATTGCAGAAATCATCCCTTTCAGCAGCACAGATACAACAGTTTTGAGATTGTCTATATTACAAAAATAAACACAGTCCCAATCATCATGGGTGAACTTATTGTTAATTTGGGAAACTGACACACTATAATAGGACCCTCTTAAATTAGTAGTTTAAAACCCTTAACATGCTAGGTGCTGGTGAATTACTAATGCAATTTTAGCTACTTGAGAAACTGAGATCAAGAAGATCTCTGTTCAAGGCCAGCCCTGGCAAGCAGTTCTCAAGACTCCATCTCTACAATAACCAGAGTAAAGTGAGTTGGAGATGTGGTTCCAGTGGTGGAGTGCCTGCTTTGCAAGTACAAACCCCTAAGTTCAAACCCCAGTCACAAAAAAAGCCTTAACATTGTTATGTTTTTTCTTTCTTTTTTTTTTGTCTTTTCTTTTTTGGTGCAGGGATCAAACCCAGGGCCTCGTGGATGCTAGGCAAGTGCTATACCACCAAGCTACATCCCAGTCCATGTTTTTTCTTTTAACCTGCTTTTTAATCCACTATGCTGTTCTATGCTGAAAATGGAAGTAGAAATTATTAGGTCCCTGGCATCCTTGGGGCAGGTGGAGGGTCCTGAGGCTAGCATCAAAACCAGACCCCCCTGATTTATGACCACTTGCAAAACTCCCCTGCTTGTTTCCCTGCTTGCAAAACTGCAGGAACTTCCCGTTTCTCAACTAGCTATGCATGTCGACCCATTCCTTCTGGTGATCACAGATAAATGGGGACCAGTGGCCTGGCTATTCTCTAGGAGGAACATCCTCCCTGCCTTGTGGTGTGGCCCCTCCTATAAAGCCCACTTCTCATTCCAGCTGAGCTGCTGCACTCTGAACCCGAGAGTCAGCCCAGCAGTCTGTGCTTCCAATAAATTCTTTTCTACACATGGCGTGGTCTTTGTTCAGCAGTACCTTACATCTGGTGCCGAAACCCAGGAGAGGTTAACAGGATGCCCCTGCCCTGGGCTAGTCCCTTGGCTTTTGTGTCCTGCCCTCTCCCAGACCCAGACTGCTGAATTGACCCCACGTGTCTACAGACTGTGGATCTCAGACCTTACTGCCTTGCCTGTTCTCCCATCCACTATTAGCCTCTCTTCCTCTGCCCTCCACCTGACCTACTCCTCTCCTCAGACACGGTAAGTGTCACCCTTCTTGGGGCTGCCTGTTCTCTCTTTGTCTCTGAAGTTGTGTGCTACACCAGGTATGTCTCCTATGCCCACTGAGACACCCCTTCACTTAGCATGGGGACACCTGGCTAACCAGTTGGGCATACTCTATGGACAGTGACCCAGGCGAGGACACCTGCCCTTGGGGACCCACCCAGGTGACACTTCTCTCTCTCTCTCTCACTTACTTTTGCTCTCCCTCTCTGTCTTCCTTTCCTCCAACTAGAGTGAGAGCTCAACAGTCCCCTCCAGTTTACTTTGACCAAACAGCAACTGGATGATTCTGCTCTTCTTTCCTGAGTCATATAAGGGAGGTTAGATCTTGACCTAGATCTATATTGGCCTGATGAGTAAACTCACCAAGGCACATAACTCTCTCTCTCTCTCTCTCTCTCTCCTTTTCTTCCAACTACACTATGGGGACCACACACTCTAAATTAGATGTGTCCATGTCCCTGGGATGCCTTCTCGCTCCCTCAGGAAACGTGGTCTCCAACAAGATATAAAATCTAAATGACTAATTTATTACTGCAACACCGTTTGCCCTCAGTACAAGCTAGACAATCAACATCAATGGCCTGAAAATGGTACTTTTGATTTTCACACACTTGTAGATCTTGACAATTTCTACCAGCACAATGGCAAGTGGTCCAAAATTCCATACGTCCAAGCTTTTCTCTCTCTCTGCTCTCAACCCTCCCTGCTCCAATCTTGTAAAGTTGTTCAAGTCCTTCTTGCCAGTGACAAACTCCCCTCAAAATTCAAAACACTTCCTGACCCCTCTCCCAAAGATTCTTCCCTTACTTGTGACCACACAGGCTCTGTCTGCCTGCCTCCCAGCTCCTCTTCCCACCAGTCCTCTACACCAATCTCTTCTCCCACCCCATCCTCCCATGGCTCAAACCTCCCTTCTTCAACCCCTGCTGGGTCTCCAAAACATCTGCCACCATATTCTTCTTCCACAGTAGTCACTATAGACCCTGAGCCATTGGTCCCTCAGGGACCAACACCACCAACATTGCCCTCAGCCCCTGCTACACTCTCACCATTCTCCTCCCATCACATCCCATACCCACTCCCATACCTCCTCCCAAACACACCCAGCCCATCCACTATGGGAGGTAGCAGGAGCTGATGGCATCTCAGAGTCCATGAGCCCTTTTCCATGACTGACCTCTCTCAAATTGAAAAGAGACTTGGCTCCTTCTCTAATGACTCAGCCTCCTATATTAAAGAATTTAAATACCTAACCCAAGCATAAGATATGACTTGGCATGATATATGTTTTATTCATTCCTCCCCTTTAACTGCAGATGAGAAGGAAAAAGTTTGGTTGGCAGCCCAGGCACATGCTGATGATGGCCACTGCACTATTTCACTCTCCCAGTGGGATGTACAGCTATGCCACGTGAGGACCCACATTGGGACTATCAGGAACCCATCATGCTAGCCTCCTGGAATAATAGGCTCACCTGCCTCCTTGCAGAGATACAAACTGCTTCCCATAGAGCAGTCAATTTTGAAAAACTTAGAGAAATTATCCAAAGCCCAACTGAAAATCCCACTGACTTCTTAGGGCACCTTACTGAAGACTTAACCTGCTGTACTAAGCTAGACCCATCTTCCAAGGATGGAATAATTATCCTCAACTCTCATTTTATTTCCCAATCTTTCCCTGATATTAGAAGAAAACTTAAACAAGCAGAGGAGGGCCCCCAGAATCCCCAAGGAGATATTGTGAAAATGGCATTTAAGGTATTTAATAACCAAGATGAGGCCAAAGACCAGCAAAAGGCCCAGCTCTTGGCGGGTGCCCTGAGGCCATCTCCTCCAACTTTGAGACGGGCCAGACAATAATGCATGCCTCCAGGGGCTTGCTTCAAATGCAACCAGACAGGACACTGGGCAAAAAGCTGCCCCTCACCTTGTCCGCCACCAGGACCCTGTCCACAATGTGGTCAAAATGGAAACTGGAAGATCAACTGCCCCTCTTTGCCTCTACAAGGTCGGTAAGTCTCCCATTCCCACTCTCAACAGAGTGAAGACCTCTCAGACCTCTTGGGCCTGGCAGCAGAAGACTGACGCAGCCCTGGGACCTCAGCCCCCTTCAAGATCACTTCAGAGAAGCCCAGGATAACTGTCCAAGCAGCAGGTAGGCCAATCTCATTTTAGCTAGATACAAGGGCCATATATTCGGTGCTACCTGACATTTTGGGTAAGCTTTATCCCTCACAGATCTCTGTGGTATCTGGATGGTGTCTTCCACCAGCCAAAAACTGTGGGACAGCTTTCTTGTTACTTATCAGGTATCCCCTTTACACATTCATTCCTTATCCTACCTTCTTGTCCCACTCCACTTTGGGGAAGGAATTTCTCTCCAAACTTCATTTTACCTTCTCCATTACAACTTCACCCACTACTCAAGACCAGTCCCATGTCCTTTTTCTAATGATACTTAAAATTGCCCTCCCTCGTGGGCTCCAAAGTCTCACCCTCTACTTCTTAATATAGTAAATCCAATAGACTGATATATCTCCTCCCCATCTGTTGCTTCCCACCACTAACCAATTAAAATATATCTAAAAGACCCTAAGTCTCACCTAAACAGGTCACAGTATCCCATTTCCCTAAAACATAGGTGGGGACAAAAGCCCCTCATTGACAAACTCTTAGACAAGGAGATTCTTAAGGCCACCCGCTCCCCATGTAACACCCCCATCCTACCTGTCTTAAAACCTGATGGCTCATACAGACTGGTTCAGGACCTGAGAATTATTAACTCAGCTGTGCTTCCCACCCATCCTGTGGTACCCAACCCATATACACTATTATCCTGTATGCTTTCAGACACCTCTTATTTTTCTGTCCTTGATTTTAAGGATGCTTTCTTCACCATCCCCCTTCACCCTGATTGTCGCAATCTCTTTGCATTCACATAGGAGGAAACAGTCTTGGGGCTAGCACAACAACTCACCTGGACAGTCCTTCCCCAGGGAATGAGGGACAGCTCCCATTTCTTTGGTCAGGCTCTGGCACAGGACTTATCCTCTCTTGACTTTCAACCCAGTACTCTGTTCCAATATGTTGATGATCTCCTTCTCTGTTGCCCCACCTTTATCCATGCTCAGGATCACACTACCTTACTACTCAACTTTCTAGCCCAGAAGGGCTATTGAGTTTCACCTTCCAAGGCTCAACTTTACCTACCATAGATTAAATACCTAGGGGTTCTTCTAACACTGACTTCCAGACAGATTACAGTAGACCAGAAGGCCCACATCATGTCATTAGTGGGTCCCTCTACTAAAGGGGAAGTACTTTCCTTCCGGGGACTGGCTGGTTACCTCAGGATGTGGACTCCCAATTTTCCCTCTTGGCCCAACCCCTATATGAGGCTGCAAGGGGCCCTCTAACTGAGCCTCTCAACCCAGCCAAACCTATCAAAACTCTCTTTCTTAAACTTCAACAAGCCCTCCTCCAGGACCCTGCTCTCTCTCTCCCAAACCTAGATAACCCTTTCAAGCTATATGTCACTGAGAGAGGAGAAATGGCATTGGGAGTGTTAGGATAGATAGAGGGTCCCACCTTTGCCCCTGTAGCCTACTTATCCAAACACCTTGACCCTGTTTTCAAGGGCTGGGAGCCTTGCCTGTGTGCTTTGTCTGTGGTGGCCCTATTAATTCAGAAAGCCTCCAAACTCACTTTTGGGAAACCTACCACTGTCCTATCTCCCCACCAGCTGACTGACCTCTTGTCCCACCACTGCCTCCTCAACCTGTCTCCCTCGAGACTACAACTTTTCTGCCTCACTTTTATAGAAAACCCCAATGTTACCTTATAAGCCTGACCTCCACTTAATCCTGTCACACCACTGGAACACTCTTGCCTAGAATCCTTAGAGACTTTAATCCCATCTGTCAAGCTCACTTCTGCCCAACCCAGACATTTCTTGGTTCATACATGGCAGTTCCTCACTGGATTCCACGGCAGGAGACGAGCAGGCTATGCTATAGTGTCCCTCACAAATATTATTGAGTACGGTCCTCTCCCATGAGGTATCACCTCTCAAAAGGCAGAATTTATCACCCTAACCAGAGCCCTCACCTTAGCTGAGGGTAAGGCAGCCAGCATCTTTACTGACTCTAAATATGCTTACCACATTATACACCATCATGCTGCTCTCTTGGAGGAAAGGGGCTTTCTCAACCACAAAGGGCACACCCATCACCAAAGGGTCCCTAATTCTAAAACTGCTCAAGGCCTCTTACCTTCCCACAAAAGTAGTAGTAATCCATTGCAAGGGACACCAACCAGAAACTACAGAGACTCCCCAGGGCAACACCTTTGCTGACAGACAATAGGTCTAGTGCTCAGACTCCCCCAATGGCACTTTCATAACTACCCCTAAAATAGACCCTACCTATACATCAGAAGAGCAAAACAGACTTATAAATCTAGGAATCACACCAGGTTTACAAGGATGGTTCCTTTTAAATGGAAAACATGTTCTCCCCAACACATAAGCAGAGGGGGTTCTATGGGCCATTCACAAAACCCTTCACATTGGTGCTAAGCCCTCTCTGCTTTCTTCAACCCTTGTTCTTTCATCCTTCTCTCCCATCTCTCATAAAAAAAATTACTCAAGAGTGCCCCACTTGTGCCCAGGTTTCCCCCCAGGGTGGTCTGAGACCACCCCCCTTCCTTCTTTGCTCACAGCTCTGGGACTCCACACCAGGAGAAGATTAGCAGGTTGATTTTATCCATATGCCAGCTCATAAAAAACTTGAATATTCATTACCCTGGTTGACACCTTCTCTGGATGGGTTGAGGCTTTTCTTACTATAGGGGAGTCAGCAGACTTAGTGTCTACCCACTTAATCAAAGACATTATCTCCCGCTTTGGATTGCCTCGGACTTTACAATCTAGTAATTGTCCAGCTTTCATCTCAAAGGTGACCCAAATTGTCTCTACTCTGGGAGTAACCTCGAACCTACATATCCCTTATCACCCTCAATTATCAGGAAAAGTGGAGAGAATAAACGGAATAATAAAAAATCATCTCAAAAACTCTCCATTGAGCTTTACTTGCCCTGGGCTCAGCTCTTGCCCTTACTTTGGCCCGCATCAGAGCCACCCCCTGAAGTCCTTCTTTCTTGAGCCCCTTTGAAATAATGTATGGCTGCCCATTTCTCTTAGGAAACTTGCCTCCAACAGACCCTGTTCCTCTGGCTGACTATCTACCTTACCTTAACCTTCTCAGGGATCTTCTCAGGGAGCATGCAGACCAGATCCTGCCCCACCCCTCAGAGGGCCCTATAACTATTTTTGTTAAACCAGGGGACCTTGTTCTCCTAGAGGATCTTGTTCTTTCTGTTGGGACCTCATCTGGTCATCCTCACAATGCCCACCACCATCAAGCTCAACGGGATCCCTCTGTGGCAGCACCTCTCAAGGATAAAACATTGCTGACCAACTTCAGACTCTTCCTCTACAGCAAAGGATGAGTACTCTTGCATACCGTTGGGCCCCATGTGGCTACACCTCTCCTGCAAACTCTCTCCCTCTTCCACTCCTACATAAGTTCTTAGTCCTCATCTGGCTCTCAACCTGGTTTCCCTTCACAGACCTGGAATCCTCCTCCTGTGACCCATGTATGCGTACTGCATGGGCAGGAAGTATTGTTACAAAAACTGTACTGTTCCATACTTACTATTCTTGTGAAGGCTCTGTCATCAGGTCATGCACTCACAATCACACCACCTATCAAGTGTACTCCCATGATAATCAATATACCTGCTTCAACCCCACTTATCACCCTGTGGAGCAATGGTTAAAACTCAGGAGTGGCTGCCTCACTGGCAACATTGTTGCTTGCACCCAGGTGTTCAATCCTGATAAACCAGTGTCATTGTTGTTTGATTCATGTGCAGCCATAAACAAAGGGTACAGGCTATGTGGAGGTAAAGCCTGTGGCTATGGGGGCCTTGGTTGAGAAAGGGCCTATACCATCAAATGAAAAGTATATGTGCCAGGGAGACAACTCTTGGCCATGTGGTGATGAGGGTTATCATTTTTGTCCTTATTGGATTTGTGTTTCATGGGCCACATGGCATGGAGCTAAACACTCAGCTCTCCTTCAAAAGGGCACTACTACCTCTAACTGCAATCAAGGCACCTGTAACCCTGTAAATTTCACTGTACTTAAACCATCTGATTGGACACAGGGACAGATAATTAGCATAAAGATAGATGGCCAAGGCCCTGACCCTGGGAGTCTGTTGCACCTTAAATTAATTATTGTAACCCATGAGAGTTCCACATACCAGATATTCCACTCTTTTTATGAGGAAATGACAGATAAATTCCCCATTTCTGTTACAACTAAAAACTTGTTCCTCATACTGGCGGAATCTATAGCCCAGACACTAAATGTCACTTCATGCTATGTGTGCAGGGGAACCAACATGGGAGACCACTGGCCTTGGGAGGCAAAGGAGTTAGACCCACAAGTGCCTTTCAATGAGAGTGCCTTCCCATGACACAGGACAGGCATCTGACACCTTAAAACTTCCATTATTGGAAATTACTGTATCTCCCACTATGGAAAAAAATCCTCTACCTCAGTGGGGGACCTAACTTGTCTAGAACAAAAGTTTTACAATGACACAGCCCAAGAGACTCAGTGGTGGGGTACTCCAAACCATACAGAGCCCCAGCCCCACCCACTGGCCAACTTTTCTAATCTCAAAAAAGCATGGGACAATCTTACTGCAGATATAGACTGGAAGGCTCCCAGGGGGCTATATTGGATCTGTAGGAGGCAAGCTTATATGGTGCTGCCTAGAAGCTGGTTTGGGTTTCGTGTGCTGGGCTCCATCAGCCCATCCTTCTTCTTGCTTCCCCTCAGACAAGGTGAAAACCTGGGAGTCCCCATATATGAACAAAGATTAAATAGAAAAAAATGGGGAACCTTACAAATAGGCACTTGGAAGGATGACAAATAGCCCCCTGAGCTAATCATCCAGTACTATGGTCCTGCCACCTGGGTAGAGGATGGGTCCTAGGGCTACCGTACCCCTATATACATGCTGAACCGCATCATCAGGTTGCAGTCTGTTGTCAAAATTATAACTAATGAAACTGCAAGAGCCCTCAATTTGCTGGCAAAATAAAGCACTAAGATGTGCAATGCTATCTATCAAAACTGCTTGGTTTTAGACTATTTGCTAGCTTCTGAGGGAGGAGTTGGTGGAACATTTAACCTGAGCAACTGCTGCCTGCAGATTGATGATGAAGGAAAAGCCATAGAGGAAATCACAAATAAGATGACTAAGCCTTCCCATGTCCTTGCCCAGACTTGGAAAGGATGGGTTCCCAATGACTTGTTTGGAGGATGGTTTTCTGCCATAGGTGGATTTAAAACATTAATAGGGTCAGTGGGCCTAATCCTGGGGGTATGCATAGTACTTCCCTGCTTACTTCCCTTGGTTATATGATCTATTAGGACCATGATAGAGGCTACTGTAGAAAGAAAAATGGCTGCACATATAATGATTCTATGGAATAATACAAACCCCTAAACCAGGAAAATGCTCTTTAGCCCTAGATGCCTCCAGGATCATTCAGGGAGCTCAGCAGACAGACTTCCCACCAGATGCTACTACAACCTTCTCTGGCCTACCAACAACTGGCCTTGTCTGAAAATGAAGCCTGGGAAAAACCATCCACTTCTGTTCCCAGGGACCTCACAAATTTTCAAATTTCAGCTGAACCCCCTCTTAATGACACCCCATCCAGCAGGAAGCAGCTAGATCAATTGGTGCCCATAATACCAACAAAAGTCTGAAATGTTAGGTCCCTGGCATTCTTGGGGCAGGCAGAGGGTCCCAAGGCTAACACCAAAACCAGACCCCCTAATTTATGACCACTTGCAAAACTTGTTTCCCTGCTTGCAAAACTGCAGGAACTTCCACTTTCTCAACTAGGTAGGCATGTTGACCCATTCCATCTGGTGATCACAGATAATTGAGGACCAGTGGCCCAGGTGTTCTCTGGGCGAAACACCCTCCTTCCCTTACAGTGTAGCCCCTCCTATAAAGCCCACTACCCACTCCAGCTAGGCTGCTGCACTCTGAACCCAAGAGAGTCAGCCCAGCAGTCTGTGCTTCCAATAAATCTTTCTTTTCTACACATGGTGTGATCTTTGTTCAGCAGTTCCTTAGAGTTTTTACTTCATTTTCATTTTTAAAAGATATTTTCAATAGATATAATACCTTAGCTTGGTTTTTTTGTCAGTACTTTAAAAATATTATTTCATTTTCTTTTGGCTTGCATAGTTTCTAATAGAAGATTGCAATCATTCCTATTTTATACCTTTTATATGCTTTTGGTTTTGGCTGTTTTTAATATTTGTCTTTAAAAAAGTTTTGTCTCTACTGTTGTTTTCTACGTACAATGTGTTTTTATGATTTTGTTAATGTTTCTTCTGTCTGTTGTTTGTTTAGCTTCTTGGATCTATAAGTTTAGATATTGCTTCATATTTGGGAAAATTACCATTATTTCTTCAAATTAATTGGGACTCCCTCTAGGACTTCAATGACACATGTTAGACAGCTTTATGTAATCATGCAATTAAGTAAGGTTCTGTTTATTTTTTTAATTCCTTTTTACATTCATTTTTTCATTCTCTGTCTCACTTTGAACTATTTTGTTTCCTATATCTTCAAGTTAATAATCATTTATTCTGAAATGTCAGTTCTGCTGTAAATCTCATTTACTATATTTTTTCTTTTCATTAGACCATACTTATAACAGTTATTCTTAATTCTTCTTTTGCAATTCCATCTTTCTTGCCATTTCTGTTTGTTTCTATTGACTGACTTACTTTCTTTTTATGGGTAATATTTTTCTTCCTTACATATCTAGGAAATCTTTAGTGGATACCACTCATTGTGAATATTATGTTGCTCAGCAATCCATGAAAGTTTCTCCAAAATAGATCATATCTTAGGACTTAAAGCAAGTCTCTACAAATACAACATATTGAAAAAAGTTTCCTGTGTTGTATAAGGCAAGAATAGAATAAAACTAGAAATCAATAGCAAAACAAACTACAGAATATATACAAACATGCTAAGGCTGAACAATTCACTTTTGAGTGATTAGTGGGTCATGGAAGAAAGAGTGGGGGAAATCAAAAAAGCCCTAGAATCAAATGAAAATAAAATACATCTTACCAGAACATTTGAGACACAAAAAATCCTGAAGAGAAACTTTACAGCTCAGTGCATTCCTTGAAAACTTAGAGAGATTTCACATAAATTATCTACTGATGTACTTCAAGCTTTTAGAAAAACAAGAATAAATCAAAGACACAAGCATTAGATGAAAAGAAACAGTAAAAATCATGGTAGAAAATAACAAAATGGACAATAAAAGAACAAGACAAAAAAATCAATGAAACAAAAAGTTGGTTATTTGAAAATATAAATGGAATTGACAAACTGTTAGCCAAACTAAACAAAGGAAAGATGGAGAAGAACAATATTTTTAAAACTTACATTCTAATATACTTGGAAATCTAGAATAAACAGATGTATTTACACATGCATATGTCCTACCACAATTAAACCAGGAGAATACAAAACACATAAATAGAACTATAACAATCAATGAAATTGAAGGAATGATAGTCTCCCAACAAAGAAAAGCCCAGGACCAGATGAGCTCACTGCTGAATTCTATCAGACTTTAAAGAACAAACACCAATGTTCCGTGATATAGAAAGAAAAGGAACACTACCAAAACCATTCTATAAAACTAGTAATACCATGATACCCAAACCAGATAAGGTCACAACATAAAAGAAAATTATACACTAATTTCTTTGATGAACATACATGCAAAAATTCTCAATAAAATACTTGTAAACTTAATTCAGCAGCACAATGAAAAGATTATATACCATGATCCAGATGGCTTCATTTCAGTGAAGGAAGGATAGTTAAACATATGCAAATCAATAAGCATAATGTAGCACATAAGCAGAATAAAGGTCAATGAAATTTTTCAGAGAAATATAAAAGTCAATTGTATAATTTATATGGAAGCACAAAAGACCACAAATAGCCAAAGTGATCCTGAGCAAAACAAGGAATGTTAGAAGTATTATAATACCTGACTTCAAATTATTCTATAGAGCCATAGTAATAAACACAGTATAGTACTGGCACAAAATAGACCTGTAGAAAAAAGGAATATTATTCAGCCGTAAGAAGAATAAAAGTATGTCATTTGCCATGAAGACCAGTGGAACAGAACAGAGGACCCAGATATGAAGCCACAAAACTATAACCAACTTGTCTTTGACAAAGGAGCTAAAAATATATGATGGAGAAATAGCAGCCTCTTCAACAAAAACTGCTGGGAAAACTGGTTAGCAGTCTGCAAAAAACTGAAACTAGATCCATGTATATCACCCTATACCAAGATTAACTCAAAATGGATCAAGGATCTTAATATCAGACCACAAACTCTAAAGTTGATACAGGAAAGAGTAGGAAATACTCTGGAATTAGTAGGTATAGGTAAGAACTTTCTCAACGAAACCCCAGCAGCACAGCAACTAAGAGATAGCATAGATAAATGAGACCTCATAAAACTAAAAAGCTTCTGTTCATCAAAAGATATGGTCTCTAAACTGAAGAGAACACACACAGAGTGGGAGAAAATATTTGCCAGCTATACATCAGACAAAGGACTGATAACCAGAATATATAGGGAACTTAAAAAACTAAATTCTCCCAAAACTAATGAACCAATAAAGAAATGGGCAAGTGAACTAAACAGAACTTTCTCAAAAGAAAAAATTCAAATGGCCAGAAAACACATGAAAAAATGCTCACCATCTCTAGCAATAAAGGAAATGCAAATTAAAACCACACTAAGATTCCACCTCACCCCTGTTAGAATAGCCATCATTAGCACCACCAACAACAACAGGTGTTGGCGAGGATGTGGGAAAAAAGGAACCCTCTTAGACTGTTGGTGGGAATGTAAACTAGTACAACCACTCAGGAAAAAAATTTGGAGGCTACTTAAAAAGTTACACATTGATCTACCATTTGATCCAGAAATACCACTCTTGGGGATATACCCAAAAGACTGTGACACAGGTTATTCCAGAGGCACCTGCACACCCATGTTTATTGTGGCACTATTCACAATAGCCAAGTTATGGAAACAGCCAAGATGCCCCACCACTGACGAATGGATTAAGAAAATGTGGTATCTATACACAATGGAATATTATGCAGCCATGAAGAAGAACGAAATGTTATCATTCACTGGTAAATGGATGGAATTGGAGAACATCATTCTGAGTGAGGTTAGCCTGGCCCAAAAGATCAAAAATCGTATGTTCTCCTTCATATGTGGACATTAGATCAAGGGCAAACACAAGA
Organism: Castor canadensis; assembly: GCF_047511655.1. Taxonomy (NCBI): domain Eukaryota; kingdom Metazoa; phylum Chordata; class Mammalia; order Rodentia; family Castoridae; genus Castor; species Castor canadensis. The sequence continues at coordinate 72,683,959 of NC_133405.1, read as the reverse complement.
AGGGGATTGGACTTTGAGCACATGATAAAAGCGAGAGCACACAAGGGAGGGGTGAGGATAGGTAAGACACCTAAAAAACTAGCTAGCATTTGTTGCCCTTAACACAGAGAAACTAAAGCAGATACCTTAAAGCAACTGAGGCCAGTAGGAAAAGGGGAACAGGTACTAGAGAAAAGGTTAGATCAAAAAGAATTAACCTAGAAGGTAACACCCACGCACAGGAAATCAATGTGAGTCAATGCCCTGTATAGTTATCCTTATCTCAATCAGCAAAATCCCTTGTTCCTTCCTATTATAGCTTATACTCTCTCTACAACAAAATTAGAAATAAGGGCAAAATAGTTTATGCTGGGTATTGAGGGGGTGGTGGGGAGGGGGGGCGGAGTGAGTGGTAAGGGAGGGGGTGGGGGCAGGGGGGAGAAATGACCCAAGTCTTGTATGCACATATGAATAATAAAAGAAAAAATAAGTATGTCATTTGCAGAAAATGTATGGAACTGGAAATCACCATGTTAGGTGAAAAAAACAGACTGAGAGGACAAATATTGCATTTTCTCTCTCATATGTCTAATCTAGACCTAAAAACAGGAATTACCTAAGGGTAGGAACCAGTAGAGGAGGGAAGGTGAAGGGAGAGGGTGAAAGGCTATGTGGATATGACCAAAATACATCATATGCATGTATGAAATAGAATAATGAAATCTGTTTACAATGTTTATAAAAGGAGATCAGGGGATAAGAAAGAGTAATAGAGGGGGTGAACTTGATTAAGTTACAGTATGTACATGTATGGAAATATCACAATGAAACAGCTTTATAGTATTAATATACAATAATAGGAGAAAACAAATTTTAGATTTGTAAAAGAAACAAAAAGCCTTAACATTGGGCACTGGGCAACATGGTGGTAGGGGGGTATCGCCCTCATTGGGCATTTTTTATTATTTTTCTTCCTTTTTTCTTTATTCATATATTCACATGTGGGTACATGTTTGGGCCATTTCTCCCCCTGCCCCCCATTCCCCTCCCTCTATCCACCAACCCCCCCCCTCAATTCCAGGCAGAACCTGTTCTGCCTTTTTCTCCAATTTTGTTGAAGAGAAGACATAAGCAATAATAAGAAAGAAAAAGCATTTTTGCTAGTTGAGATAAGGATAGCTATACAGAGAGACTCCTAGCATTGCTTCCATGCTTAAAAGTGTGTTACAACCTGAATTGATTCAACTCTACCTAACATTTTCACTAGTTCCAGATCACCTTCCCATATTGCCCTCTGTCACTTTAAGGTTTTTGTATTAGCTCCTCTGCAATGGGGACATCAAACATTTTCAAGTTTTGGGTTTCCTACCTATGTGCTCTACCCTTAGCATATGACCCAAGTCCAACAACATTGCTGCATTTACCCTAGATGTAAAGTCCACATATGAGGGAGAACATAGGATTTTTGGTCTTCTGAGACTGTCTAACCTCACTCAGAATGATGTCCTCCAGTTCCATACATTTACTTGTGAGTGATAAGACTTCATTCTTTTTCATGGCTGAGTAAAACTCCATTGTGTATAAGTACCACATTTTCTTAATCCATTCATGAGTAATGGGGTATCTTGGCTGTTTCCATAACTTAGCTATTGTGAATAGCGCTGCAATAAACATGGGTATACAGGCACCTCTGGAGTAACCTGAGTCACATTCCTTTGGGTATATCCCCAGGAGTGGGATTGCTGGATCATATGGCAGGTCTATGATTAGATTTTTAAGAAGCCTCAATATTTTTTTCCAGAGTGGTTGCACTAGATTGCATTCCCACCATCAGTGTAAGAGGGTTCCTTTTTCCCCACATCCTCGCCAACACCTGTTGTTAGTGGTGTTGCTAATGATGGCTATTCTAACTGTGGTTTTGATTTGCATTTCCTTCATGGGTAGAGATAGTGAGCACTTTTTCATGTGTTCCTTGGCCATTTGAATTTCTTCTTTTGAGAAAGTTCTGTTTAGTTCAGTTTCCCATTTCTTTATTGGTTTACTGATTTTGGGAGAGTTTAGTTTTTTAAGTTCCCTGTATATTCTGGTTATCAGTCCTTTGTCTGATATATAGCTGGCAAATATTTTCTCCCACTCTTTGGATTGTCTCTTCAGATTAGAGACCATTTCTTTTGTTGTGCAGAAGATTTTTAATTTTTTGTAGTCCCATTTGTCCATCCTTTCTCTTAGTTGCTGAGCTGCTGGGGTTCTATTGAGGAAGTCCTTGCCTATACCTATTACTTCCAGAGTATTCCCTGCTCTTTCCTGTACTAACTTCAGAGTTTTGGGTCTAATATTAAGGTCCTTGATCCATTTTGGGTTGATACTAGTATAGACTGATAAACATGGATCAAGTTCAAGTTTTTTGCAGATGGATAACCACTTTTCCCAGAAACATTTGTTGAGGAGGCTATCTTTTATCCATCCTATGTTTTTGGTGCCTTTGTGAAAATTAAGGTGAGCATAGCACTGTGGACTCATATTTGGGTCCACTATTCTGTTCCCCTAGTCTTCATGTCTGTATTTGTGCCAGTACCATGCTGTTTTTATTGCTATTGCTTTGTAATATAGTTTGAATTCGGGTATTGTGATACCTCCAGCATTACTTGTTTTGCTGTGTATTGCCTTGGCTATTCACACTCTCTTGTGTTTCCAAATGAACTTTAAGGTAGATTTTACAATCTCTGTGATGAATGTCACTGGGACTTGAAGGGAATTGCATCAAACATGTAGATTGCTTTTGGTAATATAGCCATTTTTACTATATTGATTCTACCAATCCATGAGCATGGGAGATCTTTCCACCTTCTGTAGTCTTCCTCACTCTCCTTCTTCAGGGGTCTGTAGTTCTCTTTGAGGAGGTCAGTCACATCCTTTGTTAAGTTTACTTCTAGATATTTGATTTTTTTTGAGGCTATTGTAAATGGAATTGTTTCCATATATTCTTTCTGAATTTGTTCATTGTTGCTGTATAGAAAAGCTAATGATTTTTGTAAGTTGATTTTGGATCCTGCCACCTTTCTGTAGCTATTTATGGTGTCTAGGAATATTTGGTTAGAGTTTTTTAGGTCTTTAATGTTGGGGACCAAGCATGACTCTGGACTGGGAATAATGGAGCTTGCACAGCCTCTCCATATAGGAGTTTGCACAGCCTCTCCATATAGAAGTTTGTGCAGCCTCTTCTACCATAATTTCCCTAGTACCTGGTGTCTTGACCTTTGTTCTTGCATCTCCTTGAAGAATACAATCTGCTGTGTCCAATACCAGTTCCCTGATGCAAAAGTAGATAAAGTACCAGAACTCTTAGGAGACTCCCTGGTGCCAGATTAATCAATACATTAGATAAGGTGTCCTGTGTGCCTTCATGATTCCAGAACTGATGTGTTGTAATTAAGCTTCATTAGCCTTAGGACAATTAGCCCACAAAACCTCATTCCTTTCACCTTGCATCAAGAATTGTTAAAGCTTGATTTTTACCTGAGTCTTTTCCTTGTACTGACATAATAAAATAAACACTCTGGCTTAGGGAGGTGCTCACGTTTCCCATCAGAAACATGCAGTCCTCCCGATATCAGAGTTCTGTTTTATGTTGTATGTCTGTATGTTTCTGTGTGTTTTTTTTTTCTCTTTCCCCATCATACTTAGTCAGGCTCACAAGTAGAAAGGATATAGATAGGTATTGAGTGTGTATTTTGGGAAAAAGTTAAAGGGAAAAAGATGAGAAAGGATTTTGTGAAGAAGGGTTTGTCCTAAAGATTGTTTCAAATATGGAGAGGAGGGATAAGGACAAACCATCAGAGGGTTTAGTATGTTGTATGAAGGTCTGAGTAAGTTTTAAAAGTGTATAATAAAAATCTCTGGTGTGTGATAAAGTTAAAGTTGACTATAATCTAAGAGTTGCCTAAAAGAATGTTTTTAGGGTCATGTTAGACTAAAATCTAATTTTCTATGTCCATAAAATAGCAAGGCTATTTTAACATTGTTCTGCTCCAAGTAACATCTACAAAAAATTGTTATAGGGAAAGATTTTATCAAAGAAATTATTTGTGTTTTCTGTTAATCTTGTCAAGCTTTAAGTACTACTAAGTCAGAGTTCATTTATGTATTTGCTCATGCAAAGGTCTGTTAAATGACCACTTTATAACTGTGTTCTGTGTCTAGAATTTATCTAAATATGGTACAAGCATTTGCAAAGTTAAAAGTGTCAGTTTATATAAAATGATGAGCTAAAACTCTCTTTTATCCAAAAGTGTTACATAAACCTTTGACATATAAAATGCTTAATGAAACTTTTGGCAGGTGTGCTGTTTATAATCAGTAACATTCAGAAAAACCTTGCCATTTGAGCAATCCTGATACTTAAGACCTGACCTATATTAGTTTTAGCCAAATAAGTGTTACTGTATATGTATAAAATGTAAGTATACATAAAAAAATAAGTCTATTTGGGATCACAGGCATTGGCTTCATAACTTAAAGAGATCTAAAGTTAACAATGCTAGACTTTTACAAGCTTGTGTCCACATGTTCCTAATTGTAACAAAGAACATTAGTGCTGCTGTTTTAATACTATCAGTCATAATTACTCTCCTAAAAATACAGTCTACAATCAAAATAACTAAATGTCCGACAATACCCAAACTACTTTTCAGTATTTTAACCATGGCTGTTCTAAGTCTTTTCATTCTCAGTCTTGGTCCTTCTTCAGAGCATTTACAATTACCCAGTACCTATTTTCAATTGAGTCAGCCTTCTAAATATTGTTGGCTTTTTTCAAAACCTTAAACTGTTGTCTGTTGACATTATGCAGCATTTTTAAATTGTCAGGATATCATCTATAGTCCAGACAGAACTAAAAATGGATGCCAGATAAGCCCACTTCTTCTAAACTTCTTTTATTCTTTATAATTTGGCCAAATGGGCCTTATTGTAGCTCCAGATAAGGTACAAAAACAATCTCCCTTTTCATATTTGGGACAGCTTATTGAGGGATGGACTATCCACCCCCAAAAAAGAGAAATTCATAAAGATAATGTAAAAACTTTAAATGATTTTCAAAATTATTGTGTGATATAAATTGGCTATGTCATGCCTTAAAACTTACCACCTGTGAACTGTTTCCTCTCTTTAAAATTTTACAGGGAGACACTCAACCGTCTTCTCCTAGATATATTACACCAGTAGGTTGTATGGCCCTGGCTAAGGTTGAACAAGGTATTCATAATTCTCAGAGAACTCGTGTTGATTATTTTCAACCAATACAACTTCTTATTTTACCTACTACAGGTTTACCCACAGGAGTTCTTTGGCAGACTCAGGGAGTGCTAGAGTGTCTACATTTACCTCACTACCATACTAGAGTCATCACTCCTTACCATAATATGGTAACAAAATTAATAGCCATGGGACGTTTTTGCACTGTACAACTGCTAGTTCTAGAACCATCCCTTATTATTGTCCCATTTACCAAGGAAACAACAGGCTTGGTTATGGCATACTGATACCATGTGGCAAAATGCATTAGCAAACTTTACAGGACAGCTTGGAGAACATTTACCTTCCTCTAAACTTCTTAATTTTGTTTCTCAACATGCTTTTATATTTCCTCACAATATCCGAGAGGATCCTATACCTCAGGCTCTTGTGATTTTTTACTGATGCTTCAGGTTCTGGAAATGCTGCTTACATTTCTTCTCAAGGACAAAAGGTTGTGCAAACAGGTTTTTCCACTACTCAGTGTGCTGAGCTTCAGACAGTCATATTGGCTTGTCAGGATTTTGCTCATATTCCTTTTAATTTGTATACAGATAGTGCATATGTTTATGGTGTACTTAAGAGTATTGAAACTGCTTATATAGGACCTACTAATGATGAACAGCTTTTTCATCTCTTCCATGAGTTAAGAGCTTTATTGCAACAATGCCAACATCCCTATTTTGTGGGCTATCTCTGGTGGCACTCTGGCTTTCCTGGGCCATTGGCAGAGGGCAAGTACCAGGCAGATGCCTTAGTTTCTCCATTAATTTTACAGGTGGATAACTCACCACCAGTAAATCAGGCCATACAAAGTCATTCACAGTTTCACCAAAACTCCAAAGCTCTTCATAAACATTTTACTATCACCCAAGAACAAGCTCATCATATTGTTAAGTCATGTTCAAAATGTGCTCCTCATTTTCCTGTGCCTAGTGAGGGAATTAATCCTCATGGTCTTTGTCCTCTATCATTATGGCAGATGTATGTTACTCACATTCCATCTTTTGGATGACAGCGTTATGTCCATGTTGTCATTGATACTTACTCTGGTTTTGTTTTTGCCTCTCCAAGATCAGGAGAAGCAACATGTCATGTCATAGATCACTGTTTAGCCACCTTTGCAGTGATGGGCAAGTTGCTCCATATTAAAACTGATATTGGCCCAGGATATACATCTAATGCCTTCAAGGCTTTTTGTTCTTCCTACCAAATTCTTCATACCACAGGCATACCCTACAACCCACAAGGCCAAGGTACAGTGGAACGAGCTTACCAAGCTTTAAAAGTTCAATTACAAAGACAACAAGGGGGAGACAGCTCCCTGGCCACTCAAATTAACAAAGCTCTTTTTACTTTAAATTTTTTGAATTGTTCTGAATCTGGCTTTACTCCAGCTGAAAAACATTGGGAACATCATAATAAACAACATTTACCACAGGTATTGTGGAAAGATGTAATGACTGGGGCCTGGCAAGGCCCTAGCCTGGTCTTGTTATGGGGCCGAGGCCATGCTTGCATTTTTCCTGAAGGTGCAGATAGCTCAATTTGGGTACCCTCACAGTTTATGAAGATGCATGCAACCCATCAGCCATCAGATGCAGAAACTCCACCTGATGAAGGAGGAGAGGAGCCCAAGCCTGCCAAAAACCAAACTGACAGAGATCTTGTCACTGAAAGCGATAAGGAACCACCCTTACTGGTCCTACAAGAGGCAACATAATCACTTTGACAAATGCAGTAAAAAAACCCGGGGGTCTACTCCCCCAAACTTGGGGCCAAATAAAATGCTTGGTGGATATGGCCAAGAATGCCATTAAGGGGTGGGGACAGAAAGAAACTTCTGCTGTTCTTCTGCTAGCTATGATTAGCATCATTTGACAACAGTCAGAACTCAAAAGATCAAAAGGCAACTCCTCAGATTAAACATAGAAATGCATTGGGAGCTTTTAAGAAATAGAGTAGGGGGAGATGTTGGGGACCAGGCAGGACCCTGGACTGGGAATAATGGAGTTTGCACAGCCTCTCCATGTAGAAGTTTGTGCAGCCTCTTCTACTATAATTTCCCCAGTACCTGGTGTCTTGACCTTTGTTCTCACATCTCCTTGAAGAATACAACCTGCTGTGTCCACATACCAGCCCCCTGATGCAAAACTAGATAAAGTACCAGAACTGTTAGGAAACTCCCGGATGCCAGATTAATCAATACCTTAGATAAGGTGTCCTGTGTGCCTTCATGATTCCAGAACTGATGTGTTGTAATTAAGCTTCATTAGCCTTAGGACAATTAGCCCACCAAACTTCATTCCTTTCACCTTGCATCAAGAATTGTTAAAGCTTGATTTTTACCTGAGTCTTTTCCTTGTACTGACCTAATAAAATAAACACTCTGGCTCAGGTATGTGCTCACATTTCCCATCAGGAACATGCAGCTTTTACGATTTATGTTGTATGTCTGAATGTTTGTGTGTGTTTTAATTCTCGTTCCTTGTCTCTCTTAGTCAGGTTCATGCAGCATACCCACACAGGCCGGGGCACTTTAAGATATAGGATCATGTTGTCTGTAAATAGGAATATTTTGACAGTTTCTTTACCTATTTCTATTCCTTTTATTTCTTCTTCTTGCCTAATTGCTCTAGCTAGGAATTCAAGTACTACATTGAATAGGAGTAGGGATAGTGGACATCCTTTTCTCGTTCCTGATTTTAGGTAAAATGGTTTCAGTTTTTCTCCATTAAGTATGATGTTGGCTGTAGGTTTGTCATATGTAGCCTTTACAATGTTGAGGTAAATTCCTTCTATTCCAAGTTTTCTTAGAACTTTATCATGAAGTAGTGTTGGATCTTATCAAAGACTTTTTCTGTATCTATTGAGATGATCATGTGGTTTTCTGCCTTTGCTTTTATTAATGTGCTATATAACATTTATAGATTTGTGTGTGTTGAACCACCCCTGCATCCCTGGGATGAAGCTAACTTGGTCATGGTGAATGATCTTTCTGATGTGTTGTTGGATTGGGTTTGCCATTATTTTATTAAGAATTTTTGCATCAATGTTCATTAAGGAGATTGGCCTATAGTTCTCCTTTTTGAGGTGTCTTTGTCTGGTGTTTGGATGAGTATAATGCTGGCTTCATAGAGTGAGTTAGGCAGTGTTTCTTCCTTTCTATTTCATGGAAATTTTAAGGAGAGTTGGTATTAGTTCTTCTTTAAAGGTCTGATAGAATTCAGCTGAGAATCTATCAGGTCCTGAACTTTTCTTTTTTGGGAGACTATTGCTGCTTCAATTTCTTGTATATTCCTTTCACAGGTTTTGAGTTGTTTCATTAATAGCTCTTCAGTTTTTCCTTTAATTTCCATTTTATCTTCAAGTTCTGAGATTCTCTCTTCTGCTTGTTCTAGTCTGCTGGAGTGGCCTTCCATTGTGCTTTTTGTTTCTGTTTTATTCTTTTTTCTGAGGTTTTCCATATCATGGGTCACTTTCTCTTTAAATTGTCTATTTTCGACTTTAGTTCATTTATCTCTCTATTTATAGTGTTCTCTGTTTCACTTTGGTGTTTGTTTAGGTCTCTTATGAGTTCATTTATTTGTTTGTGTGTCTTTTCATATTCTTTATTTTTGGTGTCTTGAAATTTCTTGAGTGCTTCTTCCACATTTTGGTTAACCATGTCTAGTAACAACTCCATGAAATTCTCAGTGATTACTTGCAGAATTTCTTCTTTGAGGATGCTCTTGTGGGCATAATTGAGTTCCTTGATGTGGTTTATTTTTGTTTTGTTGGAGTCCAGAACTGGGTATTCATTTTCTTCATTTCCCTCTGAATCCTGTAGCAAATTATTTTTGGGGGGAGAATGGTATTCCTACCCTTTTTGTCTTCCCATTACTCCACTTAGTACTGTGCAACTATATTCTTGATAGGCTAATTGGTGGTTTCAGTCACCTGTTTTCTTTCCCTGGTTTAATTTTGTTTTGTGGCTATATTGGGTTTGTAGTTAAGTGTGTTTGTGTTGTTTCTGTCCCTGGTCTGGGTGTAATTTAATATTTCATAATTCACAATAGTAAAACTAACAACAACAACAAAAAAAAACTCAAGAAATTAACATGGAGAGAAGAACAAACAAACACAAACAAACAAGAAACACAACAAACAAACAGACAAACAGACAAACAAACAAAAATTTCCAGGTTCAGTAACAATAGAATTTCAATCTTAGTTTGAGTTCTGGTGTTACTCCTCCAGCATCCAATCCTGGTGTTGGTATTTAAGCAGAATTTCTGTAGTAGTCTTGCAGTTGGGTAGTGATTGTTTTTTTTTTTTCTTCTGTGTTTCAGAGGCAGCTTCTTGGTCAGCTCCTCCCTCAGTAGGGTGTAGCAATTTAAATTTGTATGTTGTCCTCAGGTTCTGGAATCAGCTCTGTAGCCCTCCAGCTGTCCTTCTTTGGAATTGGGTTTTCACTGTGCTTGATTACTGGGGGCTTGTTTCTTTGCCTCACCCCCTTTCTCTGAGGGAAGGTCAAGTAATCTTTCAGCTGGCCCCTTTCTGTCAGTGTGTTGTGATGGTTTGCTGATTATTTTTCAATTTTGCAGTGTCATTTGACTTTGGATGTTGCTCACTGACTCAGGAGATGAGTTTTGTAGACCACTACTTGCCCTATTTCAGGCAGCAGCTTATCGTCTACCTGCTGTTGGCCCTTCTGCCTTTCCAGCCTTTGTTTTCTGAAATTTTACGAGATCAGTTCCTGTCCCATACATCCTTCTCTGTTGCACTTTGGCAATTCTATCCCTCTGCTGTGTGTTAGTTTTCAGTTCCTTGTTTTTTTTTTTTTTGCTGGGGGAGGGTGTCAGTCTGCCAGGGGGCTATGTTGACTTAACCTAGGGGTGGCTGAGGGAAAACACCCTGATGGTTGGTGCTGACCTGTTGGTCAACCAAATGTCTCCCAAGCTGGTTTGGAGCCAGTGTCTGGAGGTGTGGCAGCCCTCCTGTTTTCTCAGTGTAACCTGGCATGGAGAAGCTTTCCACAGGCTAGGGTTTCAGGATTTAGAAGTTCTGATTCTCCTTCCTGCTTTATTTCTGCCAAGTGTGGCTCCAGTGTCTCAGTGAGGTTTTGGAGTCTTGGAGCTCACACTGTCTGCCAATCTGAAGATTTTTCAATCTCGAGATTGACCTAATGAATTTTCTGGTAACAAGTATCATTTTGTATGAAAAGAAGATGAGAATTTGTATCATAAAAAGGGAGAAAAAATGTGGGCAGGACCATATAGCCTTCTTGATACTGCTTTTCAATCTATTTCCACTGCTGCCATCTAGTGTTCTGCCTGCACTTTTTTCATTTTCTTAAGCATTTGCTTGCATTCCTTTGTATGTCTGAATATCAGTATAGGAAGGGCTCTGGATATTCTCATTTCCCTGTCCAATGTTCTCTCTACTTTGGCACATTTAAGATAAAAAATGACACAATTGTTATAAATGTAGCTCCCATTTGTGATCTTTTCAGTTTACTAAATAATTCCACACACTTGTCATCCAAGAAAATTGTTCCTAATAACAGTATTTCTATGATCCAGTAACTACAAATTTTCCAAGTCAAATAATCTAGACTATCAGATGAAGAACAGCCATTAAAGTATGTGCAGCTCTGTGTTTTTTGAACCATGCTATTTTATGTCCTGGAGGGCTTCAGGGAAGAAACTTGAGGTTACAGTAAAAGTAATGGGGCTTTCTCACCATCAAATCCCTCTCCTCCAAACTCTTCTTCACCATATACACCTATTTATCTTCTTTATCTATAGAACTATTTTGGTGTCTTTATATATTCTATTTATTAAGACTTTTTCTATAAAGGGTTTGTCAAGAGTAAGGATTCTACTCCTTAAAAGTAAAAGATGAAATCTATTCTACAAATGAGAATAATAAAAGTTCAATCATGACTCAAAGGTCACACCATAACTCACAGAACAAGAAGTAGAATCCAGGTATGCCTAATGTAAGTCCTTAGTTGGCTTCTCAGACTACAGAGTTGCTTAAAATGACAAATTAATCCTAGGTCATTAAAACAGATGAAGTCAGACAAGAAAACAGAAGCCTTTCTAAAACTCTGGCTAAAATATATATAACATCAAATTTACCACTTTAGCCATTTTACATGTACAATTCAGTGTTGCTAAGTATATTCACAATGTTGTTTAACCACCATCATTATCTCTTTCCAGAACTTTTTGTCATTTCATACAGGAATATACCAATTAAACAATAATCCTCTATTCTTCCATTCAGCCCCTGATAACCACCATTCTACTCTCTGTCTCTATGAATTTAAATGTTCTTATTACTTCATATAAACAGAATCAAAAACAGCCTTTTGTGACTGGAGCTTATTTCACTTAATGTCTTTAAGGTTTATCTATGCTGTCACATGTGTCAGAATTTCCTTCCTTTTTAAGGCTAAATAATATTTCATTAATGTGTATACCACATTTTCTTTTTCCATTGCTTCACTGATCAACAGAGTTATTTGAACTTTTTGTGTATCATGAATAATGCTGCTATTAACATGATTGTACAAATACTGATTTCAGTCCCTATTATCAATTTTTTGGTGGTACTAGGTTTGAACTCAAGGCTTCTCGGTTGCTAGGCAGGCACTCCACCACTTGAGCCACTTCACCAACCCTTTTTTGGTTGGGTATTTTTTGAGATAGAATAATGAGAACTATTTGCTTGGGCTGGCTTCAAACCACCATCATCCTGATCTCTGACAGAATAGCTAGGATTACAGGTGTAAGCCACCAGTGCCCAGCTCCTGTATTCTACTTTTTTTGAATATGTAATTCAGAATGGAATGACTGGATAATACACCATTTCTTTTCTCTCTCTTTTTTTTTTCAGTGCTGTAGACTGAACCCAGAGCCTTGCACATCCTAGGTAAGATTTCCAAGTTGAGTTGCATCCCCAGCCAGCACATGCTATTTCTATACTTAGCTTTTTAAGGAACCACCAAATTATGTTCAATGTGGGTATATCCTTTAAAAGCTTTGGATTATAAAGTTTGACATTTCCAGAAAATGCATTTTCCACCAATAAAAAGATTTTTCATCTACATTAAGATGTTTTTTCATAGAACATGGTTTTCTGAAATAAGAAGATGTAGCTGATATTCCAAGATGGCAGCTAGAAGGAGGAAGCAGAAAGCATGCTTCCTAAAGTAAAATCTTCAAGAGACACTGGAGATACACCTTAAATGTTCTTATTTAAAAAAAGCACTGAGAAGAGGCAAAACATTGACTCATCCACACCCCCAGCCCATGTGTAGCATTCCCACTCCACATTAAATGGAGAAACCAGGAAGGCTCCTGCACTGCCAGATGCCAGTGCCCAGACCGCTTGGGAAGACACAGACCACAAGGTAAGCTAAGTGGCATGCAGTACTCCCACAGAGAACCCTGGGCCAAATCAGCATAGCCCACTGGACAGACCAACCCCTGCCCAGGAAAAAAAGAAAAGAAATTAATAATAAGCAATAACAACAAAAAAGACATGTAGCAAAGAAGGTGGGGTATCCTGAGCACTGAAGGAGGGGAGGGGCAATCCCTCATGGAACTGTAAATAAACAAGCCAGCCAGAGAAGGCAGGAGCAGTGGCACCCACCAAGCAACCAGGATCAGGAATGCTTGTAAAAGCGGCGGTGGGAGGACAACTTCACAGGAGAGGGGGGAAGGCCCACTTCCCATGTGAACTGTAAATAAACACACCGGCCTGAGAAAGCAGGTGCAGTGTCAACTCCCCCAGTGTGCTTGGAAAGGGGAAAGCTTGTAGCAGTGGCAGTCGTGCCCAGGAGAACTCTAAGTAAACAAAGCCTGAAGGGCTAGGTGAGTGTTAAGCTCACTCATGAGATTTGCATAAATAAAGCCTACAGCAACAGCAGGCTGACAGAAGCAGGCAGGTGAGCCGCAGCCTCAGAGGGCCATTCACAGAACTGTCTCCAGATTCTTTTTTTTTTCCTCTCTTCCTTTGATGAGACAACAACTGAACAACACCTGCATGCTGAAAAACTTACTGAAACTGTATTGCATTTAAACTTGGGACACTTTGTGGTGCTTTTGTTTTGTTTTGTTTTGTTTGGGTTTTTTGTTTGTTTATTTTTTTCCCCTTTGATGAGATGACAGAACTACTTCTGAGACACCATCTCCAGGATTGGAGGCTAAGGAACTAACACCAAAATTTTAAGAATGAAACTTTATTGCATTTGAGCTTGGAGATTTTTTTTTCAATCCTCTCTCTGTCTCTCTAATGCCTATTTAGCTTACTGTTGATTAGTATACTATTTCCCCGTTTATATCTTTGAAACTATTTTTTTGTTGTTTTGTTTTTTTACTTCTTTGTTTACTGTTTTTCCCTTTTTCTTTACCTTCTTTGCTTTCCCTCTCCTCTCACCCTTCCATTCTAAATATCACCATTGTTAATATTACAAGCTAGAAAATACTTAATTGCACACAGTACAGGGAAAATAACAGCACCAAGGGCAATGATGGGAAGACAGAAAAAACTGGGAAACCAGTTTCCCCACAGCAAAAAATTAGTACAGGAACCAGAGGGAAATGAAGAAAAGAGATACTCAGATCCAGACTCCAACAAAATGAAGAAAAACTATGCCAAAGAACCCAATGAATCCAACAAGAATAATCTAAAACAAGAAATCCTACGGGCAATCAATGAGAATTTTATAGAGATGATAGTGGATATAATCAACCAAAATGTACAGGAGACACTCAAGAGATTCCAAGACAACAAAAATAGAGAATTTGCAAAAGCACAAGAAGAAATAAAAGAAACCATAGAAGCACTGTATAAACACCAAAGTGAAACAAAACACACAATTAATAAAGAGATAAATGAACTCAGGAAGAAAATAGACAACATTAAAGAGGAAACCACCCAGGATATGGAAAACCTCAGAAAAAAGAATGAAACAGAATTGCAAAACAAAATGGAAGGCCAATCCAGCAGAATAGAACAAACTGAAGACAGAATTTCAGAACTTGAAGATGAAATGGTAATTAAAGGAAAAACCAAAGAACTATTAGTTAAACAACTCAAGACCTGTGAAAAGAAAATGCAAGAACTCACTGACTCCATCAAAAGACCAAACCTGAGAATCATGGGTATTGAAGAAGGAGAAGAGGTGCAAGCAAAGGGAATGCATAATATATTCAATGAAATAATAACAAAAAATTTCCCAAATATAGAAAAATCTATTTTCATACAGATGCAAGAGGCCTCCAGAATACCAAACAGACCAGACCAAAAAGAACTACCCCATGGCATATTATCATTAAAACAAGTACAGGGAACCAAGAAAGAATATTGAAGGCTGTGAGAGAAAAAAACAAACAAAATACAAAGGTAAACCCATCAAAATCACAGCAGACTTATCAACAGAAACATTAAAAGAAAGAAAAGCTTGGGGTGAGGTCTTCTGGGCACTGAATGAAAATAATTCAACCCTAGGATACTCTACCCAGCAAAACTATCATTCAAAATAGATGGAGCAATAAAAGTCTTCCATGATAAGCAGAAACTAAAACAATATGTGACCACAAAGCCACCACTACAAAAGATTCTTCAAGGGATTCTGCACACAGAAAGTGAAATCCAACATAACCATGAAACGGCAAGCAGCACCAAACCACAGGAAAAGAAAAAGCAAGAAAGTAGACAGTAACCTCAACTGAGATACACAAAACCAAACATCCAAACAACAAGACAACTAAATGACAGGAATCACCACATACCTATCAATAATAACACTTAATGTTAACGGACTTAATTCCCCCAACAAAAGGCACTGTTTGATGAACTGGATTAAAAAGGAAGATCCAACAATTTGTTGGTTACAGGAGACCCATCTCACTGACAGAAATAAGCAGAGGCTTAGGATGAAAGGCTAGCAGAAGATTTACCAAGCAAATGGTCCCCCAAGACAGGCAGGAGTGGCAATACTTATCTCTGAAAAAGTAGACTTCAAGCCTACATTGTTAAAATGAGATAAAGAAGGACATTCCATGCTAATAAAAGGGGAAATAGACCAAAAGGAAATAACAGTTATCAACCTATATGCACCCAATGTCAACGCACCCAATTTCATCAAACACCCTGAAGGACCTAAAAGCATATATTAATTCCAACACAAAAAGTAGTCATGGGAGACTTTAACATCTCACTTTCATCAATAAATAGGTCATGCAAACAAAACATCAATAAATAAATCCTAGACCTAAAATATGCCATAGATCAAATGGACCTAGTTGATGTCTACAGAACATTTCATCCAAATTCTACACAATATACATTCTTCTCAGCAGCCCATGGAACCTTCTCCAAAATAGATCATATCCTAGGGCACAAAGCAAGCCTCAGCAAAAATATGAAAATAGAAATTATACCATGCATTCTATCTGATCGCAATGCAATAAAACTAGAACTCAACAACAAAAGTAACGACAAAAAACATGAAAATAGCTGAAACTGAATAACTCATTGCTTAAAGAACAATGGGTCATTCATGAAATAAAAGAGGATATTAAAAAGTTCCCAGAAGTCAAGGAAAATGAAAACACAAACTACCGGAACATATGGGACACAGCAAAGGCCATCCTGAGAGGAAAGTTTATGGGCATGAGTGCACATATTAAAAAGACTGAAAGATACCAAATCAATGACCTAATGATACATCTCAAACTCCTAGAAAAACAAGAACAAGCAAATCTGAGAACAAACAGAAGGAGATAAGTAATAAAAATAAGAGCTGAAATCAGTGAAATAGAAACCAAAAAAACCATACAAAGAATTAATGAAACAAAAAGTTGGTTCTTTGAAAAAATAAACAAGATCGACAGACCCCTGGCAAACCTGACTAAAATGAGGAGAGAAAAAAACCCAAATTAGTAGAATCAGAAATGCAAAAGGAAGATAACAACAAACACCATGGAAGCCCAGGAGATCATCAGAGACTACTTCAAGAACTTATATTCAAATAAACTCAAAAATCTTAAAGAAATGGACAGATTTCTAGATACCTATGACCATCCAAAACTGAACCAAGAGGATATTAATCACCTGAATAGATCTATAACACAAAATGAAATTGAAGCAGCAATCAAGAGTCTCCCCAAAAAGAAAAGTCCAGGACCTGGTGGATTCTCTGCTGAATTTTATCAGACCTTTAAAGAAGAACTAATACCAATTCTCCTTAAACTGTTCCATGAAATAGAAAGGGAAGGAAAATAGCCCAACATATTTTATGAAGCCAGTATTACACTTATCCCAAACCAGGCAAAGACACCTCCAAAAAGGAGAACTATAGGCCAATCTCCTTAATGGAAATTGATGCAAAAATCCTCAATAAAGTAATGGCAAACCGAATTCAACAACACATCAAAAAGATCATTCACCACGACCAAGTAGGCTTCATCCCAGGAATGCAGGGGTCGTTCAACATACGAAAATCAATAAACATAATAAACCACATTAACAGAAGCAGAGACAAAAACTACTTGATCATCTCAATAGATGCAGAAAAAACCTTTGATAAGAGCCAACACCATTTCATGATAAAAGCTCTAAGAAAATGAGGGATAGAAGGAAACTACCTCAACATCATAAAAGCTATATATGACAAACCTACAGCCAGCATTATACTTAACGGAGAAAAACTGAAACCACTCCCTCTAAAATCAGGAACGAGACAAGGATGCCCACTATCTCCACTCCTATTCAACATAATACTGGAATTCCTAGCCAGAGCAATTAGGCAAGAGAAGGAATAAAAGGAATACAAATAGGTAAAGAAACTGTCAAAATATCCCTATTTGCAGACGACATAATCCTATAATTAACGACCCAAAAAACTCTACTCAGAAGCTTCTAGAAATCATCAATAGCTATAGCAAGGTAGCAGGATATAAAATAAACATAGAAAAATCATTAGCATTTCTATACACTAACAATGAGCAAACTGAAAAAGAATACATGAAAATAATTCCATTTACAATAGCCTCAAACAAAATCAAATACCTAGGTGTAAACCTAACAAAAGATGTGAAAGACCTCTACAAGGAAAACTATACACTTCTGAAGAAAGAGATTGAGGAAGACTATAGAAAGTGGAGAGATCTCCCATGCTCATGGATTGGTGGAATAAACATGGTAAAAATGTTTATACTCCCAAAAGTAATCTACATGTTTAATGTAATTCCCATCAAAATTCCAATGACATTCATTAAAGAGATTGAAAAATCTGCTGTTAAATTTACATGGAAACACAAGAGGTCACGAATAGCCAAGGTAATACTCAGTCAAAAGAACAATGCTGTAGGTATCACAATACCCAACTTCAAACTATATTTCAAAGCAATAACAGTAAAAACAGCATGGTTCTGGCACAAAAACAGACATGAAGACCAGTGGAACAGAATAGAGGACCCAGATGTGAAGCCACACAAGTATAACAAACTTGTCTTTGACAAAGGCACTAAAAACATACTATGGAGAAAAGACAACCTCTTCAACAAAAACTGCTGTGAAAACTGGTTAGCAGTCTGAAAAAAACTGAAACTAGATCCATGTATATCACCCTATACCGATGTTAACTCAAAATGGATCAAGGATCTTAATATCAGACCACAAACTCTAAAGTTGGTATAGGAAAGAGAAGAAAATACTCCAGAATTAATAGGTATAGGCAAGAACTTTCTCAATGGAACCCCAGCAGCACAGCAACCAAGAGATAGCATAGATAAATGGGACTTCATAAAACTGAAAAGCTCCTCTCAACAAAAGAATTGGTCTCTAAACTGAAGAGACCACCCACAGAGTGGGAGGAAATATTTGCCAGCTACACATCAGACAAAGGACTGATAACCAGAATATATAGAGAACTTAAAAAACTAAATTCTCCCAAAACTAATGAACCAATAAAGAAATGTGCAAGTGAACTAAACAGAACTTTCTCAAAAGAAGAAATTCAAATGGCCAAAAAACACATGAAAAAATGCTCACCATCTCTAGCAATAAAGGAAATGCAAATTAAAACCACACTAAGATTCCACCTCACCCCTGTTAGAATAGCCATCATTAGCAACACCACCAACCACAGGTGTTGGCAAGGATGTGGGAAAAAGGAACCCTCTTACACTGCTGGTGGGAATGTAAACTAGTACAACCACTCAGGAAAAAAATTTGGAGGCTACTTAAAAATCTAAACATAGCTCTACCATATGACCCAGAAATACCACTCTTGGGGATATACCCAAAAGACTGTGACACAGGTCACTCCAGAGGCACCTGCGCACCCATGTTTACTGCAGCACTATTCACAATAGCCAAGTTATGGAAACAGCCAAGATGCCCCACTACTGACGAATGGGTTAAGAAAATGTGGCATTTATACACAATGGAATTTTATGCAGCCATGAAGAAGAACGAAATGTTATCATTCGCTGGTAAATGGATGGAATTGGAGAACATCATTCTGAGTGAGGTTCACCTGGCCCAAAAGACCAAAAATCATATGTTCTCCCTCATATGTAGACATTAGATCAAGGGCAAACACAACAAGGGGATTGCACTTTGATCACATGATAAAGCAAGAGCACACAAGGGAAGTATGAGGATATGTAAGACACCTAAAAAACTAGATAGCATTTGTTGCGCTCAACGCAGAGAAAGTAAAACAGATACTTTAAAGCAACTGAGGCCAATAGGAGAAGGGGACCAGGAACTAGAGAAAAGGTTAGTTCAAGAAGAATTAACTTTGAAAGTAACTCACATGCACAGGAAATCAATGCGAGTCAACTCCCCATATAGCTATCATTATCTCAACTAGCAAAAATGCTTGGTCCTTCCTATTATTGCCTATACTCTCTCTTCAACAAAATTAGAGATAAGTGCAAAATAGTTTCTGCCTGGTAATGAGTGGTTGGGGAGGTATGGGAGGAATTGGGGGAGTTAGGGAGAGGGCAGGGGGAAGGGGGGGAGAAATGACCCAAACATTGTATGCAAATATGAATAAAATAAAAATTAAAAAAAATATGTAACTTTATCCCTGTGTATACTGAAGATTTTCATTCAGTGTTACAAGGAGTTAAAGTTCTTGTTGATAGTAAATGTGAACATTTGAAAGTTGTGTGCTCTCTATAAAGATACACTTTGAAATCTCTTCTTTTGTCTACTCTACCTAATTCACTTGGAAAGGACTTAATGTAATAACAGTCTTGGCATTCATTTAAGTACATTCTCCCCTCAAAAGATTGAACAATAAGATTAGTTTGTTCTGTTATTTTCTTGAAGTTACTCCCAATATATTAAATGCCCCTTCTTCCATGTTAAGTCCTTGGGCTTCCTGAAGCATGGTTTTCAACATTTAAATTTTTTGTTCAATTAATTAATGGAACTGAGCAATAATTTATAGTATCATATCACATGTCTCATTAACCTGGGGTGACTCTGTGGTACAGAATTTCCCTTATTTTCACTTAGTACAGAATGAAAAAAGAATCCATCTAGCAGATGCATAGTTCGAAATCAAAGCAACTAGGAGTATCATATTATTGCTTGTACCAGTGAGTATGACAAAAATAAATTTGCTTGAAAGAAGTATTCTTTCTAAAAAAGAATGCTAAAAACATACTGGCAAATTCAAGGGGTTTTTTTTGAGATACAGTTTCTCTATGTAATGCAGGCTAGCCTTGAACTTGCAATCCTCTTGACTCAGACTCGTGAGTGCTGGGATTATAGGTGTGGTCTAAATTCAAGAATTTAACCAAATATTTACCTGAAATCCCACCATGTGGTATCTTCTAGGTTAACAAAAGAGACAAGGCCTCCATTTTTGTTGAGTTTCCAGTCTAGTACAGGGAGACTGAAAACACACAAATAAGTAAATATTTCAAATATTGATGAGTACTAGGGGGGGAGAGCTGTTTATAGTTAGCATGGCCAGGGAAGACCTTTATAAAGACATTATATTTGACATGACATTAAAGTGACAAGTAGGAGGCAACCATGAAAGATAGCATCCAAACAGAGGGAACAGCATGTGCAAAGGCCATTATAAAAAAAGGGAACACAGGCAGATACCAGATTATGCAGAGTCTTGTAAGTCACGGTAATAATTTTAGATTTTATACTCAGTTCATCGTACAGTTAAATTATGAAAGATTCTAAATCTCAATTCAGAATTTTATAGAATTAAGTGACTTATGGAGGCCAATCCATTAGAAGTAAATCCTATAATCATTTATTGCATCTTTTTTCTATAAACTTATGATTGGAATAATAATGGTAGACACTACTTATGCAAAAGAGGTAAAGTGGTTTGTGATGTTTCCAAATGAAGTATGTTGCAATTGAAGAAAACAAAATTTTATTTAATACTTAAAAAATTTTATAGTTTTATGGGTAAAATCCTTAGAAACTGGGCTTGGGGGAGATAGAACACCATTTGTAAAATGCAGTTCAAAGACAGGGGTCACATCATTTACTAGCTGGTATTCATTTCCTGGAAAAATGATTATTGAAGTCAGGGAAAGGAATTAGATAGTCATTGTCATCTCGTTACTTTTATGGTCACATCCTCACTCCTCTATCCATCTGCTTCTTGTTCTGCCTCAGAAGGAAGGAATGAACAATGAGTTATGGAAGGTCAGAATGTGGCCTTTGGGGAGCCTGGAGTTCCTAGTAGCTGGAAGAATAATATAAGTATATATGCCTGCAACTTCATCTATTTGATGAGGATCATTAACAATCTCACATTGCCATATTATATGAAGAAGGAGGAACACCCACCTTCCTGCATATTTACAAACGTCATACAGGAATAATCCCACTGAGAAAACCTTGATGTTGCTATAAGTGATCACCCTTCTGTATTCCCCAGGAAGCTAAAGAAGGAAATGGTTCAGTTCTTGCTACAGCTCAGGGTAGCCTTCCAATTATGAGAGCCTCCATATTGAAACTAAATGATTCCTTTAGGCTAATATCTAAAACCTTAAGTGGCTTTGGACTAGATTTGAACATGCAAGGGTAAGTATAACTTCAGTAAGTCATTTGCAGTATCCAGGTACTTATTTCAATTTTCCATACATATCTTTCTGGACACCACTCAATGACACTATTATTGGTGGCTGATTGAGGTTTAGTGGAAGGTGTGGGAGAGGGGTGATAGTGATAAATTATCAGAAGAAAAGGGCATTCTTCTAAGCTGTCACTTTTGTATTATTATTTTGAATATTTCAATTACTATATAAGAGGAAAAATATGAAAAAGATGCTAAAATTAAGATTAATTTGATTAATCAAAAACTTTTAATTTAATTTTAAAGAAAATCTGATTTTATTAGATTATCCTTATTCAAAACATTATACATTTAACAGCTTTTTTGAGATACAACTTACATACTAAAAAGTTTAGTTTAAAAAGGCTGTTTCAATTGTTTATAGTATATTTACAGAGTTGTGGAACAATAATCTAATTATAGAACATTCTAATGAATCACCCAAAGAATGATAATACTTATTGGCACATCCCTTAGCCCAAGGAAATCACTAAAGTACTTTTTGTCACTATAGATTTATCTATTCTCATATAAATGGAATCATACAATATATGGCCTTTAGTGACTGGCTTTTTTCATTTAGTGTATTTTCAAAGTCCATGTTGTAGCATGTGTCAATACTTCATTCCTTTTTATAGCTGAATAGTATACTATTCTATGAATGTGCCATATCTTGTGTACCTGTTCACAAGTTGATAGACATTTGGGTTGCTTCTATTTTGGGGGTATTATGAATAATATTATTGTGAATTTTTCTATGCAACTTTTTATTGGACTTATATTTTCAATTTTCTCGGATGTTT
This sequence comes from Castor canadensis, assembly GCF_047511655.1. Taxonomy (NCBI): domain Eukaryota; kingdom Metazoa; phylum Chordata; class Mammalia; order Rodentia; family Castoridae; genus Castor; species Castor canadensis. Next base: position 72,661,777 of record NC_133405.1, on the reverse strand, counting down.
GGTAACTGTTTGAGCTTTTGAGGAACTACTAGACTATTTTCTAAAGTGGCTGTACCTTTTACTTCTCCACTCTATATCCTCACCAATATTTGCCATCATCTGTCTTTTTGATGGTAGTCATCCTACTGGATAGAAAGTTGTATCTTCTGTGATTTTAACTTGCATTTGCCTGAGCGACTATTTATATGAGTATTTGTCATTTATGTTCTCTGTAGAAATATTTATTCAAATACTTTCTCCATTTTAATTGTGTTGTTAATTTTTTGTTATTGAGATATAAACATTTTATATATACATATATATGCATACACATCTTTTTCAGGTCCTTCTCAGGTAAAGAATTGACAAAAATTCTGTCCCATTTAGTATATTATTTTTACTTTCTTAATAGTGTTCTTTGATTCACACTGGGTTCATTTTCACGAAGTTTAGTTTATCTACTTTTTTGTATGCTGTGCTTTAAGTGTCATAAACAATTGCCTGTTCTTTTTATTTTATTTTATTTTATTCATATGTGCATACAAGGTTTGGGTCATTTCTCCTCCCTTCCCCTCGTCCCATCCCTTAAGCCCCTCACCCCCACCCCTCCCTCCACCCCCTCACTTCCAGGCAGAAACTATTTTGTCCTTCTCTCTAGTTTTGTTGAAGAGAGAGTATAAGCAATAATAGGAAGGACCAAGGGTTTTTGCTAGTTGAGATAAGGATAGCTATACGGGGAGTTGACTCGCATTGCTTTCCTGTACATGTGTGTTACCTTCTAAATTAATTCTTCTCGAACTATACTTTTCACTAGTTCCTGGTCCTCTTCTCCAATTGGCCTCAGTCACTTTAAGGTATCTGCATCAGTTCCTCTGCATTGAACGCAACAAATGCTATCTAGTTTTTTGGGTGTCTTACCTATCCTCATACCTCCCTTGTGTGCTCTCACTTTATCATGTGATCAAAGTCTAATCCCTTTGTTGTGTTTGCCCCTGATCTAATGTCCACATATGAGAGAGAACATATGATTTTTGGTCTTTTGGGCTGGGCTAACCTCACTCAAAATGATGTTCTCCAATTCCATCCATTTACCTGCGAATGATAACATTTCATTCTTCTTCATAGCTGTATAAAATTCCATTGTGTATAAATGCCACATTTTCTTAATTCATTCATCAGTAGTGGGGCATCTTGGCTGTTTCCATAACTTGGCTATTGTGAATAGTGCTGCAATAGACATGGGTGTGCAGGTGCCTCCAGAGTAACCTGAGTCACTATCTTTTGGGTATATCCCCAAAAGTGGTATTGCTGGATCATATGGTAGATCTATGTTTAGATTTTTAAGAAGCCTCCAAATTTTTTTTCAGAGTGGTTGTACTAATTTACATTAGTACATTGCATTAAACATGTAGATTACTTTTGGGAGTATAAACATTTTTACTATGTTGATTCCACCAATCCATGAGCATGGGAGATCTCTCCATTTTCTATAGTCTTCTTCAATCTCTTTCTTCAGAAGTTTATAGTTTTCCTTGTAGAAGTCGTTCACATCCTTTGTTCGGTATACACCTAGGTATTTGATTTTTTTCTGATGCTCTTGTAAATGGAATTGTTTTCATATATTCTTTCTCAGTTTTTTCATTATTAGTGTATAGAAATGCTAATGATTTTTCTATGTTGATTTTATATCCTGCTACCTTGGTATACCTGTAGATGGTGTCTAGGAGCTTTTGAGTAGTTTTTGGGTCTTTAAGGTATAGGACCATATCATCTACAAATAGGGATATTTTGACAGCTTCTTTACCTATTTGTATTCCTTTTATTCCTTCTCTTACCTAATTGCTCTGGCTAGGAATTCCAGTATTATGTTGAATAGGAGTGGAGATAGTGGGCATCCTTGTCTCGTTCCTGATTTTAGAGGGAGTGGTTTCAGTTTTTCTCCATTAAGTATAATGCTGGCTGTAGGTTTGTCATATATAGCTTTTATGATGTTGAGGTAGTTTCCTTCTATCCCTCATTTTCTTAGAGCTTTTATCATGAAATGGTGTTGGCACTTATCAAAGGTTTTTTTCTGCATCTATTGAGATAATCAAGTAGTTTTTTGTCTCTGCTTCTGTTAATGTGGTTTATTATGTTTATTGATTTTCGTATGTTGAACGACCCCTGCATTCCTGGGATGAAGCCTACTTGGTCGTGGTGAATGATCTTTTTGATGTGTTGTTGAATTCGGTTTGCCATTACTTTATTGAGGATTTTAGCATCAATGTTCATTAAGGAGCTTGGCCTATAGCTCTCCTTTTTGGAGGTGTCTTTGCCTGGTTTTGGGATAAGTGTAATACTGGCTTCATAAAATGTGTTGGGCTATTTTCCTTCCCTTTCTATTTCATGGAACAGTTTAAGGAGAGTTGGTATTAGTTCTTCTTTAAAGGTCTGATAGAGGTCAGCAGAGAATCCACCAGGTCCTGGACTTTTCCTTTTAGGGAGACTCTTGATTGCTGCTTCAATTTCATTTTGTGTTATAGATCTATTCAGGTGATTAAGGTCTTCTTGGTTCAGTTTTAGATGATCATAGGTATCTAGAAATCTGTCCATTTCTTTAAGATTTTTGAATTTATTTGAATATAGATTCTCAAAGTAATCTTTGATGATTTCCTGGACTTTCATGGTGTTTGTTGCTATCTCCCCTTTTGCATTTCTGATTCTACTAATTTGGGTTTTTTTCTCTCCTCATTGTAGTCAGGTTTGCCAGGGTTCTATCGATCTTTTTTATTTTTTCAAAGAACGAACTTTTTGTTTCATTAATTCTTTGTATGAATTTTTTGGTTTCTATTTCATTGATTTCAGCTCTTATTTTTATTATTTCTCTCCTTTGAGTTGTTTTGGAATTTGCTTGTTCTTGTTTTTCTAAGAGTTTGAGGTGTATCATTAAGTCATTGATTTGAGATCTTTCAGTCTTTTTATATGCACTCATGACTATGAACTTTCCTCTCAGGGCTGCCTTTGCTGTGTCCCATAGGTTCTGGTAGGTTGTATTTTCCTTTTCATTGACTTCCAGGAACTTTTTAATTTCCTTTTATTTCATCAATGACCCATTGTTCATTAAGCAATGAGTTATTCAATTTCCAGCTGTTTGCATGTTTTTTGTCTTTATTTTTGTTGTTGAGTTCTAGTTTTCTTACATTGTGATCAGATAGAATGCATGGTATAATTTCTGTTTTCTTATATTTGCTGAGGCTTGCATTGTGTCCTAGGATATGATCTATTTTGGAGAAGGTTCTGTGGGCTGCTGAGAGGAATGTATATTGTGTAGAAGTTGGATGAAATGTTCTGTAGACATCAACTAGGTCCATTTGATCTATGGTATATTTTAGAGCTAGGATTTCTTGATTTTTTGTTTGGATGACCTATCTATTGATTATAATGGGGTGTTAGAGTCTATCATGACCACTGTGTTAGAGTTAATATATGCTTTTAGGTCCTTCAGGGTATGTTTGATGAAATTGGGTGCGTTGACATTGGGTGCATATAGGTTGATAATTGTTATTTCCTTTTGGTCTATTTCCCCTTTTATTAGTATGGAATGTCCTTCTTTATCTCATTTGAATAATGTAGGTTTGAATCTACTTTGTCAGAGATAAGTTTTGCGACTCCTGCCTGTTTTCAGGGACCATTGGCTTGGTAAATCTTCTTCCAGCATTTCATCCTATGCCTATGCTTATTTCTATCAGTGAGATGGGTCTCCTGTAAGCATCAAATTGTTAGGTCTTCCTTTTTAATCCAGTTTGTCAAATGGTGCCTTTTGATGGGGGAATTGAGTCCATTAACATTAAGTGTTATTATTGATAGGTATGTGGTGATTCCTGTCATTTAGTTGTCTTAGTTGTTTGGATGTTTGGTTTTGTGTACCTAAGTTGAGGTTACTCTCTACTTTCTTGCTTTTTTCTTTCCCTATAGTTTGGTGCTGTCTGCCCTTTCATGGTTATGTTGGATTTCACTTTCTGTGTGCAGAATCCCTTGAAGAATCTTTTGTAGTAGTGGCTTTGTTTTAGTTTCTGCTTATCATGGAAGACTTTTATTGCTCCATCTATTTTGAATGATAGTTTTGCTGGGTAGAGTATCCTAGGGTTGCAGTTATTTTCATTCAGTAACTGGAAAACCTCATCCCACGCTCTTCTTGCTTTTAAGGTTTCTGTTGAGGAAAAAAATCCCCAAGTTCAAATGCTATGAAGTTTCATTCTTAATAATTTTGGTGTAATCCCTCATCCTTCAGTCCTGGATATGTTGTCTCAGAAGTAGTTCTGTTGTTGTCTCATCAAAGGGGAAAAAAACAAAAAACAAAACAAAAAAACAAAAACAAAACAAAACAAAATTTCCCAAGTTCAAATGCAATACAGTTTCAGTTAGTCCTTCAGCATGCAGTTCTAGTTCAGTTGTTGTCTCATCAAAGGAAGAGAAAAAAAAGGGTCTGGAGACAGTTCTGTGAATGTCTATCTGAGGCTGTGGCTCCCATACCTGCTACTGTCAGCCAGCTGTTGCTGGAGGCTTTATTGATTGCAGATCTCTGGAATTAGCTTAACACTCACCTAGCCCTGCAGGCTTTGTTCATTTAGAGTTCTTCTGGGCGTGACATCCACTGTTACATGCTTTCCCCTCTCTAAGCATACTGGGGGAGGTGGAGCTACACCTGCCTTTCTCCGGCTGGCTTATTTGCAGTCCACGTGGGAAGTGCCCCTTCCCCACTCTCCAGTGGAGCTTTCCTCACGACAGCCACTGTTACAAGCTTTCCCACTCCAACGTTGTTGGGTGGGGGCCGCCACTCCTACCTTCTCCAGCCAGCTTGTTTATTTACAGTTCCATGAGTGATAGCCCCTCCCTGCTTCTTCAGCGCTCAGGGCACCCTGCACTGTTTGCTACGTGTCTTTTGTTGTTGTTGTTTATTCAGTTTGGTCTTTTTTCTCTTTTCTCCCTGGGTGGAGGTCAGTCTGTCCAGGGGGCTATGCTGATCTGGCCCAGAGTTGTTTGTGGGAGTACCATCTGCCACTTAGCTCACCTGGTGGTCTGCTTCTCTTGAGCCGGTAGGAGCTGGCATCTGGTAGCGTGGAAGCCCTCCTGGTTTCTCTGTTTAATGTGGAATGGGGATGCTATGTGCAGGCTGGGGGTCTGGAGGTGTCGAAATTTTGCCTCTTCTTGGTGGGTTTTCTTGCAAGGTGTATCTTCAGTGTCTCTCCAAGATTTTACTTTAGGAAGCATGCTTTCTGCTTCCTCCCTCTAGTCACAATCTTGGAATCCCCAATTGCCTATTCTAAGGTAACAAATATTTACACTTAAGTTTTCTTCTAATAGTTTTATAGTTTCCACTTTTACCTTAAACCTTTGATCCAGCTGGGCACACTTGTAATCCTAGCTACTCAAGAGGTAGAGATCAGGATAGCAGTTCACAACCAGCCCCGGTGAAATAGTTCATGAGACCATATCTCAAAAAACCCACCACAAAAAGGGTTGGCAGAATGGCTCAAGTGGTAAGAGCACCTTCCTAGTAAGTTGAGGACCTGAGTTCAAACCTCAGTGCTGCCAAAAAAATCTTTGATCCATTTTGAGTTAGTGTTGACATGTGGTATGATGTAGTAGTTCAGTTTCATTCTTTTGCATGTGGATATCCAGTTGTTCCAGCTGGATTTGTTGTTGAAAGGGCTATTGTCCTGGCATCACTGTTGAAAATCAGGAGATCATAGATGTGTGGACTTTTCTGAATTCTCAGTTCAATTCCATTGATTTACATGTCTATCTTTATATCAGTACCACAGAGTCTTCCTAACTATCATTTTTAGTAAGGGTAGAACTTGATGACTATGAGTTCTCCAAATATGTCTTCTCTTCAGGGTGGCTGGCTATGCTGGATTACTTGCATTTCCATGTAAACTCTGTGGTTTTTGCCAAAAAGCCAGCTGGGATTTGGATAGAATCTAATCTACAGATTTAGAATCTGTAGATTAATTTGGGACATACTGCCATGTTAACAATGCTGTCTTCCAAACCATAAACATTGAATGCCATTCCATTTATTTAGGTGGTCTTTAATTTCATTCAACAGTATTGTGTAGTTTCCACTGCACTGGTTTTGCACTTATTTTTCTAATCTCTAAGTATTTTATTTTTGGTGCTCTTGTAAATTGGAATTGCTATATTGAGTTTATTTTTGGATTATTTACTGATAGGGTAGAATCATATTACTGATATTTCTATGTTTACTTGGTATCATGCACATGTATGATACTCATTCATTTGTTCTAATATTTCATTCATGAATTTTTTGGCAGTACTGGAATTTGAACTCAGGGCCTTGCACTTGTTAGGCAGGTGCTCTATCAGTCCCCACATTCTGCTTTATTTTTCAAATAGGAACTCATGCTTTTTGCCTGGGCAGCCTTGGACCCCAATCTTCCTATCTATGTCTCCAGTGTAGCTAGGACCATAGGCACACACCACCTGACTTGTTTATTAAGGTAGGGTCTTGCTAATCTTTTTGTCTGAACTGGCCTTGAATAGTATTTCTTCCAATTCTTCCTCCCAAATTGTTGGGATTACAGGTATTTGCCACCACACCTGGCCCTCATACATTCTTTTAATATTTTCACTTGACACCTACAAAGAGATAATCTTCCTTCTTCTTTTCCACTCAAGATACCTGTTTTTCTTAACTAATAGCCAATGTTAGGATCTCTGGGACAGTGCTAAATAGAAGTAATGGAAGTAGAAGTACTGTATTAAGGGGAATCTCCTCATTGTAAGCATAAAGCATCCAGAATTTCACAACTAAGTATGAGAGTAACTCGGGGTTTCTCATAGATGCCCATTACAAACTTAAGGAAGTTGCTTCTATTCCTAGTTTGCTGCAAACTTTTTAAAAATCATGAATGGTGCTAAATTTTGTGAAATTCTTTTTCAGCATCTAATGGCATGAATCTAAGCTTTTTATTTTATTCTATTAATATGACATATTATATTGATAGATTTTCAGATTTAAACCAATCTGCTTTATGAAGAGAAGTCTTACTTAGTCATGATGTCACCGGATTTGGTTTACCAGTACTTAGGGCAATTTTTGTGTCTAAACACAGAAAGAATATTGTTCTGTACTTTTCTTCTGATATTTGTCAGATTTGGTAACAGTATAATTCAGGTTTCATAGAATGAGTTGGAACATGTTCCTTTTTCTGTTTTCTGTAATAGTTTGAATACCACTACTTCTTAAAAAATATTTGACATTCTCTAATAATTAGTTTAACTTCTGTGAGATCGGTAATGATGTCTTGTCTTACATTCCTGATTTTAATAATTTTAAGTTCTTGTTTTTCCATTGGTGTAACTGATGAACCTTTGTTGTTACAAATCTTTGTTCTTAGAAGTTTTGATTTTCTAGTCTTCATTTCATTTACTTCTGCTCTCTTCTTTTATTGTTCCTTCCTTCTGCTTGCTTTAGTTTTCACTACCTTTTCTAATTTCCTAAGCTGGGATTTTAGAACTTTCTTTGTATATGTAAGTATTTAAAATTATAAATTGCCCTCTAAACATTGGTTTTGCAGATCCCATAATTCTTGGCATTGTTTTACTCATATCAATGTATTATTACAATTTCTTCTTTGATCTGTGGGTTATGTAAGAGTACACTTTAACTTTCACATATTTGTAAATTTCCCAAGTTTCTCCATTGTTGGCTTCTAATTTCATTCCACTGAAGAGGAATATTCTTTGACTTCAATTCTTTTAACCCTATCAAAGCTTGTTTTATTGCATATAATATAATATGTGCACTTAGAAGAACATGTATTCTTTCTGAATATTCTGCATACATCTGTTAGGTCTAGTTAGAATATGTTGCTTAAGATTTTTATATTCTTGCTTTCTTCCTAGTTTACTATTATAAAGTAGAACTCTAATAACCGTTTTTCTCTAAAAGTCTACATTTGCTTATTTTACTATACCCTTTCTACTTCTCATGGTTGATGTTCGCATTGTATGCTTTTTATCATCCTTTTTCACTTATTCATATCTGAATTTAAAGTATATCTCCCATAGATAGGATATAGTTGTATTTTTGTCTTTTAAAAGTTTTTGTTAAAATCTTTTTTATTAGATGATTTAATCAGTTCACATTTGATGTTATTTTTATAGCTTGATTTTCCTCAGCCATTTTTGTTTTTGAAGCAAGTTCTGGCTCCTTTTGTAGAATATTTTTAAGGTCTTTTAAGAGTTTTTAACACTTATTCCCTTGTTTCCCTCTGTAAACTACGCACCTGAATTTCCCCACAATCTCCACTGTCTTGTTTGTTTGAGACAAGGTCTCCCATATAGGCAGCTTCTACCTCCAGAGTGCTGGCATTATAGCATTATAGACATGTACCACTATTCCTGGCTGCCACTGGTGTGTGTGTATGTGGGGGGCGGGGTGCTGGCTCTACCACTTGAGTCATACCCCAGCCTTTTATTGTTTTTGTCTTTGAGACAGGGTCAATGAGGTAACTTTGCCCAGGGGCAAGCCTCAAACTCCTGTCTCAGCCTCCCAAGTATCTGGGATTACAATTGTGAGCGACCATCACTAGCCTGCAATGTTCTTAAAAACACTCTTAGGCCTTTTGCAAATAAAGTTATTTTCATCTGGAAGAGATTAAAAACTGCTTTATGGCCTGCTTCTCCCCAACCCCCAGGAAAATCTCTGAGCCTGGGATACCCAGTATGTGATGAAGATAATGGCAAGCTTCTCTCAGAGTGAAAACCTCCACTCTAGGAGTGGAGAAGTTAATGAGAGAAGGGCAGCAACCTTAGGTCTTCTCATGGTATGGGAATACTTCATGATCCAGGACAAAGGTGATTAGGGTCTGTCATCTGCACATATAGCACCAAGGCAGAATTTAATTCCATGAGTGGGAGATGAACAGAGAAACCATAGTCCCTATCTGTCAGCCTCAATCATTGAGACCGCCTCAGCAACACTAGCAGGGGAGCATAGAGATGAGAATTGCTAATGTAAGATGAAGAGAGCCCTTGGTCTGGGACCTGAAGGAAAAGGGACTACTTATGTTCTCTGTTGCAGCAGTTTAGATTGGAGTCAAAGATGGGGAAGGAGTGTTTTAAATACCAGATTCACCTTTCTTAATGAATTTCCATAGATTTTCTCGAATAGATATTTCCTCTTTGCTGCTTGCCCTTTGGACCATTTCCAGAGGCATCAAGTGGTTTTAAAAAATACTTTCCACCAATTTCACTGAGAAGTGAGCATTAGAAGAGTTCCACACTGTCATGTCATCAGCCAATATTTTAAATTACTTTTTATGCTTCTTAAAATGCATTTGGTAATTTTTCCCTTATGAAAAATAAAACCTCTTAGAACAGTTCAGATGGCAATATTTTCCTTCAAACAAATAACTTTAACCAGTAGGATATAAGGCTTATCAAGATTCTAAGGAAACTGAGCTTTCAATAGAAGTATGTGTTGGAAACTAGGAAGAAACATAAAGAAAAGGACAAGCAAGAAATTTGAGAGGGTAGAACCCTTAGAAATCATTTAATGCTCAATTTCAGCCTTGCACAGATAACAACTAAAACCAAGGAAAACAAGGGACTTAGCCAAACCTCACTCAGCAAATCTCTGACTGAGCCAGGATTAAAATTAGCCCAATGGGAAGTAGTATGTAAAATAATTAAGCACACAGGTTTTGGAAAGATATTTGAATATAAATCCTTCCAGTTATTACCAGCATGAGCTTCAGCAACTTTCTTTGCTTTTCTATACCTCAGGTTTCTTATCTGTAAAATGGGATTAACAGTAATACTTTTCTAATAGGTTGGGACCTCAAGAGACATAACTATTATTACTAATACAGCAATTATGACATTAAAATACCACCATCACTACTAATAATCCCTCTATAAGCACCCCACCCCCATCTATGCAAAAAACAAAAACCCTCAGGGTTTTTGTGTCCAATTATCCGGATCTGAGGCTGCTGTGCTTGAAAGGCAATTTCTTTCTTTTTTTTCTTTTTATTCATATGTGCATAGATAATGTTTGGGTCATTTCTCCCCCCTTCTCCCAACCTCTCCCTTACCCCCCCACCCCCTCCGTCTCCCCCCATCCCCTTGATACCCAGCAGAAACTATTTTGCCCTTATTTCTAATTTTGTTGTAGAGAGAGTATAAGCTATAATATGAAGGAACAAGGGTTTTTTCTGGTTGAGATAAGGATAGCTATACAGGGCATTGACTCACATTGATTTCCTGTGCGTGTGTGTTACCTTCTAGGTTAATTCTTTTTGATCTAACCTTTTCTCTAGTTCCTGGTCCCCTTCTCCTATTGGCCTCAGTTGTGAAAGGCAATTTCTGAACACTGCAGACTTTCTTTCCTTATTAACTCTCCAAATCGCATTCACTCTTTTCTAGGTAGGATAGATCTTCTTTAAGCTTCACTTTCTCTCCCTTAATTCTCACTGAAACCACAGTACCTGACTCCATGTCAGCCTACTTTCATTTAAACATGTATTCTGAAGCAGCATACAGGTCAGGCTGCAGAATAATATCTAACACAGCACAAAGTACTGATTTCTAGGTTATACACAAAGTAGATTTCTTGTTTATATTCTTCTAACACAAGCAAAGATTAGTACAGTTTAATTCAGGTACCCAAAACTTCTATGTTCTATTTTGAGGCCCAAATAAAACCAGGAGTGACTTACTAGAAATTAGGCACTGAGTCCAGAGAAGTTTAATGTACTCTATTTTCTATTTCCTTTGTTGGATTTTTATAGCAATACTTATTGATAGAAGAATTCAATAACCTATCTACTGGATATATATATCCCAAAAGAAAATCCCAAGTCAGAAATCTTGCCACATCCTCTGAGAACTGTATTTGAAACTCATTCAATGTTAGATGAAAACAAATTTCTTCATTTTGCACTGGCAAAAGTATGGGAGGTAGCAATAATTGATAATTTGTGTGTTTTACAGGGTGCAATACAAAATGTACCCTGTAAAACACACTTGTTAGCAGAATTAATCTTCACAATAAGAGTAAATTCTCGATACTTTTCTTGGGTATTTAATCTTGCACAAGTTATTAGGTTTAATTCTAAACCTAATATCTTCAAAATATTTACCTGTAACTATCACCTTCCCAAAGTAGTAAGAGGCTTGAAGGCTCTTAAAGTCTTCTTTATTAAATGATCGGAACCAGAAGGAAATTGGTATGTTACCTTTTGGATACACCTGCATGACTTAAGAGTCTCCATTCTGTAGAAACTGGGGAGGAAATGGAATTAAGTATCATCTCATTAATAAAATATAAATGCTAGAAGTAGATATACTGAATGAATCAAGGCTTTTTTGTTCACTAGCCATGAGGCCCTAGGCAAGTTACTTGATTTCACTAAACTAATTTTTCTCATCTGAAAAATGAAGTTGACTAATAGTATTCTGGTAATTGATATTATGTTTGATAGAGAAGACCTTTGTAAGCTCTAAAGCTCTTTATAAAATTATAATGCTAGGCAAATAGAAGATACTCAGCAAATGTTGAGTAAAAGAGTAAACATACTAACAGTTTGTGAAGGAATAGTCTAGTCTTACTGAAGACATTTCTTTTCTTCTCTCTCTTGCCTTTCTTCTGCCCAGGATGGCCTAGAATTCAGGACTGTCCAACGTACCTCAGCCTCCTAGGTGCTGTGATTGCAGGCATGCACCACTACATCAGGCTCCTGCACCCATTTCTTACCACTAATATGAGTGTAAACTACAAATTTCTGATGGCAATTATCTTCTATGAAGGAAATACCATATGAATCTAGAGAAAGAATGTGACTTATTATTTCAGACCTCTGACAATTTCTGCTTGGACAATTATATGCAAACTGATAGAAAGTATTTTTCTCTTAAAAGCTCATACTTATTAATCTTAATTTTTTGAAAAAAATTGGAAAGCAAAAATGTATTTACCACAAATAAACTGTTGTTTGGCCTATGTTAATTACTTGTCTTTACAATGAGAACTACTAACCACATTTAAAATGAAAATGAATGGTCAGCTTCCAAAACTCAAGTATTACCAAATTTAGTGACTCTGAGAATGTCAAGGGCCTGATATTTACTGCTTCATAGTTCAGACTAGACAAAATTAACATTATGTTTTTTATACAGGAGATTGGCTCTAATTTATAAACTAAAATTTAACATACAGAAACAATTCAGAATTACTAATACCTCATTACTATTTTAGATGGACAATACCCAAGAGTAACAAAATAACCCTCTAAGATGATGGTTATACGATTTTGGATTATATAATTTAAAGTCTCATTTCAACAAGATATTGTAAGCTTTTGTAAAAAGGCAAAGGAGAAAAGAAATACCTTAAGACAGTTTCACTTGTTACTTAGACTACAAAGAATTGCTAATATAACTTAATGAGAATATCAGTGAGATAAAAATCAACCACAAAACAACCCTATGAATGAATAAATCCCAACAATGAATATTAGTAACCTAAATTAAACAATTTAAAATGTTTTTATTTCTCAATATATTTACTACAAAATTTCCATAAAGATGCTGAGCAAGCAAATTAGCAATTCAAAGTTTACAAACTAATGAAAGAATACTATCCTCAGAAAGTTTAAGTCTTTAATATAAAATTAAAGATTTGTTAACAATTAATAAATGCTAAAGTATATATTGGATACTTATAATCTGCAGGCGATAAGTAACTTTTTTAAGACAACTGCCACAGAGGCAAAAGAAAAGCTACTAGAGTTATAAAGGAAAGAAAAAGAAAAATGTTGCACTAAAACTCTGGGGAAAATTTTGAGACCATAAAAAACTTCACATTTTTTTTAGTGAAAGTGATAGTAAAGTTTATTAGGAAAGGAATACACTTTCAATAGACTGAAAGTGAGTTATCTTCTACAAAGAGAATGAGAATGACCAAAACTTCACTTATTTAATATTATATTTGGTGTTAGGCAGCATATAAAAATCCCTTAAGCACTAATTTAAAACACTTGAGGCCATAAACATAAGTGTAGGGGCTTAAATATACCACCAAAAATCCCAGTAAAATAAACTCACAGGCTCAATGTATTGGTTTCAATTTATTTTGTGCATTTTTGGAAAGTAGCTTTAAATAGTGGGTGGTATATAATAGAGAGACAGGGCAGAGAGCACTTTTTCGACCTTCTCAACTAAGAAAAATAGATTTTTTGAATATAGCCATATGAATTCTTTAATTTTTCTATTTAAAGAATCTAGGGGGTGAAGTAAGAATCCATCAAAGCCTGCTAACAAATACTTTTTAATGTAACACTTTACATCTTAAAAGAAGGCTATCTATAACCAATAAAGCAACTAACCAAAATTACCAAACAAGTACCTCTACCTCAATCTGAGTACTGTGAAAAATCAGGGTACTTTCATAGCCATTAGAACAAATGCCAGAAGATGAAGGTGATCTATTTCTAAATATCTTATTTCTTGATTCTAAAAACAAAAAATAGCATATTTGTTTTGTTTAGCATATTTTTTCAATCTGCTGGAATTCTTGACAGTGAGAGAAAAATTTTGGGTAACTGTATAGGTTCAGAACTAGGATTGATGTTTCTGTTAGGACATTCAGATCCTGGCTCAAAAGTCACCTCTCAGTTTATTTCTCCTCACCCTACACTCACATTGAATTAAAGCACCATTTACAATATAGTTAAACTTTGTAGGCAATTCAACCACAAATAAAAAATGTCAGCGATCCATTGCTCAGCTGTTAAAAATTATAAACTATAAATATATTAGAAATCTAATGCATTTCGAAAAGCTCTATAAAACAAAGCGCTGACTAGTGCTTTTGTAGGCTGCTGTTTAAGATATCAAGCAGCCCACATTTAGAGTGTTAACATCATACTTATTACCTAAAAGTGACCAAAGAATATTTGCAATAACTAGAGAAAAATATTTTCTTTTATAGGAAGCACCCTAGTTTTTCAGATTAAAATTGGTAGTAATAAAATATTCTATGACAAAGAAATAAGAAAAGACCGGAGAATTCCATGTTACAATCTCTAAAACTGGATAATAGAAAGGTAATTCCTTATTTCTTTCTTCTTAATTTATCTCTGGTACATGAGTTAAGGCATAAAGTAGCAAGAGTGCAATTGATTCCAAACAACTTGGAATTTTATTGTAAACATCCCATAAAGAATGGCAACAAATTAATCCAGTTTTAATCTTTGAAGGTAATTGCTTATAATGACTAACAACTGCCAAACAAAACATCTTTTATAAACCAAGCCAGTTTAGTTTACCTTTTTTACTGAATTTTAGTTTAATGGACATTTTGCCCATATACAATATCACATAAACTATTAACTGAATGTTTTTCCATTTAAAATTTGTGGATACTAAGAACAAACATTAAGGTACAGTTTTGTTAATACTGTGTAAAGGGTTACAAAAGACAAGGATGATAAGTTACAGGACAAAGAAATAAATTACTGATTGCCATCACCACAGTATTGTTCAAAGAATTAACATTTGTAGTACTGCCTAATGTATACTTGGTGACATATGTAAAAACACATTTCCCAACTGGGTTTCTACATATTTCTGTATGAGACTTTAAAGGTCAATTACCAAGGGCAATTTCAGTATGTATCAATAGTTTTTTTTTTCTTTTAGAAAATACTTATCCTGCTTCTATATGTCAAAAGTCTCATATTCTAGATTTAATTAAGATAGGTATAAGAATAACAAATGGACAACACATATAAATAAACACACACACACACACACACACACACACACACACACACACACACCCCTTAATTCTAACTGCAGGACCTTTCTATTGTACTTCTCCCATCAATAAATCAGAAATTTCCAGTCTTGTCGAAGTGTGCTAAGTTAGGTGTAGTCTCCATTGCAGAAAACTAAGTAAGGATAAAAGCAAGCAGAAAAAGAAAGATGAAAAAAGAAGTAACGAAAAGGCTATATAAGAAATAAATATCAGGAAACCTGAGTGTTATCTATATTCCACAAATCACAGCACCACGAAAAAAATCAAATTTTGTATTGTATTTTAACCAAAACTTTGTAAATTGGTAATCAGAACTTGGTAAATAAAATTTGCTAGGCAAAAAAAGCATAATAATTCCTGGAAATTTTTAAAACAAGCCTTAAAAGTGATCTCAGAATACCCTATTTTCCATAAAACATTAATAAAGCCTCATGTACCACAAAAATGTTGAGGATGGGGTTATCATTTAAAACAATGAACTTTACATGTCAAAAGTCCCATCCCTTCCACCAGAATTCATTTCAGAATTCAAAATGGTATTATAATTGTTTAAAAGGTTGGACATCAAAGTATAATGAAAACTACATGATTTTAGTCTCCTTTTTGTGGATATGAAATTCCAACTTTGAAGGTAAGTACCAGTTGGCAAATGTGCATGAAATGATTCCAGAGATACATGAGTAAGTAATAAGGTGTTTATCATTACCACAAACATACAAATTTTGAAAAATGCTCAAAAAGTTTTATCAAAAAGTTAGAAGTGGCATTCACATCTTTCTGTTACAATCACTCTGTTATTGTCTAATGAAAATCTACAGGATTAAAACAAAAACAAAAGGTAAATCACTCAGCTTTACTTCAAAATATTGGAAGTCTGAGTTACACATGTGAACATATAACTGTGTAGAATGAAACTTAAGAATATTACTGAGTTTCTTTGCCTCTGGGAGAAACAAAGCACTGTACAGAAGAATTCTAGAACAAGCTTGATTTTGTGGGAGGGAAAGAAAATAAAAGGTAAGTTAAAAGAATAGAAGGATACAGGAACATGACAAAACCTGGATTATTGAGAAGGCATAATGAAATAGATGATCATGCACAGACTGAGCCTTACAGAGGCAAAGAATTGGTAGTCAGTGTTCTCCATATAAAATATTCTCTTTTTAATGTCTGAGATAAGGTATTTCAAGTTGGGGGGGAAAGCTACATATATACAATCACATACACACATATACAAAAACAAATTTAGTCATTAGGCTAGTAGGTTGGTGAATGTTTTAGAGAGCATCCTATTGCTGGATGAGATACATACAGCAAGCCATAGAAAACACACATTTTATAAATATATACACATGCTAAAATCTTAAAGATAGGAATTTAAACATTATTAGCATTCATGATAAATATTACAGCTTACTGTCTATTCATTTCTAGCATAGGATTAGGCTTATACATGTGTATGCTCTCATGGGTCTAAATGTAACAGTGATTTTTGTTAGCAGAATTCTTAGTTTATTTCCTACTTGCTTTGTTATGGCTGAACCCAGTTCTTATTTAGGTTTAAAGGGTCTCTAGAAAATTAAAGTGATAAAGTATTCAATGTGATACAAATTATGACACATTCACAGAAGGTGGTGCTACAAGAAAGGCAAAATATAAATTTGGGGGGAGAAGTCCAGATGAAAAAGTAAAAATACTATCTCCCAGACTTTTATTTTCAAACTTATCAAAATAATTTGCATGCAAACAGAAAATTATCTGTTTGTTTTATAATAAATGGTAACTATGCTCACCTAACATACCCCAGGGACTAACTCTTTAAGTTCTAATAACTGAAATCAACATTACAGCCAAATGCTGTTCACTAATATTTTCACAGTATCTCACTACATATAAAATAAGCTTAAAAATGTCTTCAGCCTTATCATTCTAATTACCTAAACCTAGAGAATCTTGACATTTGGGGAATAAATGTGGCATTTTTGTTTTTCAAAATAAATTATAAATAAAGCTCCAAATAGCTAAAATCACACAAATGGCAATTCTTCTACATTCTAAGAGGTTAGCTCTTCACAGAAGAATGGCAACAAAAAATTTCACACTAAAATAATACACATACACATTTGGGTATATCCAGGAATTTAAGCAACTATGTTACTTTGATTAGGGTAGGCCAAAGAGTTATTAATTCCAGGAAAACACAGACACAATTTAATCTAAATGCCCAAGAGATGAATAACTGAAGTACTATATTTTACAGAAATCAAATGTAGAGTTTCAAATAGGAACATTTTGAATCTATACTATGGTTTAAAATGGCAGTTGACTTATAATCATAAATAGTTTTGGTTTAGTGAAAAAAAAAGATTACAACAAAAGTATCAGATTGATCTACTGTCTAGTAACAGAAGTTAGTACCATTAACAATACACAATACTTTCTTAAAGCCTGAACAACATTTCTACTGCAAGTGAAAACTGCTTAAAGATGTTAGTACAAGAATAACTCCCACCCCAACCCTACCCCAAAAGCTAAGTTATGTGTGTACTCCTTCCTCTGCACTTAAGGATTTTCAGATGCATGAAATGATTGAAAGCATGAGACAAACAAACACATTAGCTTAAGAAATATCCTGGGATAACACATTAGCTTAAGAAATATCCTGGGATAACTACGTATACATCAAGAAGTCCATTTTATCACATGGGTTTGATCTAAGTGTGACAAATTTGCTGTTACATAAAGAGATCAATATTATCCTTCTTATTTCAAAAATTTAAGTAACAAGTTACCAAATCTGCAATCTCAAATTTGAGGAGTAAAACTGATCTTGGAACTCAAGATCACTTATGTAATCACATTCACTCTACTGCTGTAAACAAGATCGAAAGGGTTTTGAAGATTTTTTTTGTCAATAAAATAATGATTCAAAATCTGTGAGCAGTGCAATGAGGTTCTTTTCTGAAAGAATAGAACAGAAGAATCCTTTGGAATGATGAGAACAGAACCTATTAAAGCTGATTCAAAACATTAGTTAGCCAAAACAACCCAACTCAAATTAGGTGCTTTGTTTCATTTTAAGATTTAAATGAAAACCAGTAACTCACAGTTGTGAAATACTAAGTGGTAGCAGAGATGTATTAGCAGTAGCCCAAATCTACTCACATGAATATGTTCTAAGAAAGCCTATGGTAGAGCATATAATGCTTAATAAATTTTGTTAATTACAGCTATTAATTTGACAGCCAATATAATTAACAACCTCTCTGTTTATAACTTAAGAGTATTCATTTCTACCAAGCTTGCTCTATTTCTCCTTAGTAATGAGTAACAGCATGTATTTTTCTTAACATTTCCAGTAGTTGTAGTTTTAATAGAGGTAGCTGAGCTACTATTCTTCAAGGAAGTTATTCTTTGTGGATGAGGATTTTTCAAATGTTTAAGTTATTCTTTAAGCTACACAAGTTTTATTAATGCAATAAAATATAACAGGAAAAAGAAAAGGGATGCAAGAAACTTTTGCATTTGGCACCTTGTCTAGATTGATACCTCAAGTATTCTCTTTTAATAAAGTTAATGCACACATCAGGACACACCACAATGATTCGCTACATATTTACAAGGCACCAACCCTTTCTCACCTTTAACGTTAATTAAGCAAATCAATGAAAAGCATATCAAGACCCCCCACCCCCCAAAAAACTGTAGTATAAATATATACTTCAGTTCAGTACAGTTCATGAAAGTTTGGCCTGGGAAGCGTAAAATAATCCAGATCGTTCTTACAATATAGAAACTGTAAACATTTAATAGCTGCCTTTAGGATTGGTGTATTGTGCAAAAGTTATTATTACTGGGTATAGGAATCAAAATGGCAAAAAAAAAAACTATATAAAACTCTGTAAGAAGGTGCTATACGTCTGTGATACAAAAGCAAAAGAGGGATATTTCATTGAGATAAAAATGTCATGCTACCCTTAAGAAGCAGAATGCTCCTTTAATGTAGTAAATCTGTAGTGTCTATGGTGTGTGTGCATGCGTATGTGCACGTGTGTGTGTGTGTGTGTGTGTGTGTGTGTGTGTGTTTGTGTATGGGCAGAATTTCTTTTGATTTAAGGCCTAATGAGTAAGGCTTGTTTGAACAAATGAAGTGTGGAGATCAAAAGTCTTGAAACAAATGTATACTGGCATAATGGAAAAGCACCAATGTGAAAGGAAGCAGAAGTCCCCACACAACTTGCTTTGTAGATTTCCTGGTAAATTCCCTGCAGTAGAAGGCCATTGAATTTTTTAAATTATTCTAAATTTATTAATGGTTAATAATTCCATCCCATGAGATGGCTAACCCTGGCTTTTTCTGTCATTTTACGTACTCTGCCTGATCTGGATGTACCAAGATTCAGAGGATCTTCAGTGGACACAAAGTTGTCATTATCAGAATCATCATTATATAAAACAGTCCTCCTGCCTTGGTTTCTTGTTTTAATTCGAGGAAGTCTACTGAAACGTCCCGAAAACATGGTATCAAATTCATCATCTGCGATACGTGCTCGTTTGGCTCTGGTGGCTCCTCTAGAAGCACCTCTTCCCCCTCTCCCTCTCCCTCTTCCCCTAGTACTACCTCCACCTCTTCCTCGACCCCCTCTTCCTCTGCCTCCTCTTCCTCTGCCTCCTCTACTCCATCTACCCCATCTTCCCCATCTGCCTCTTCCTCCTGTGCCTCTCATCTTCCAGTTTCTTTTTCCATTGACATGTTGTTTTCTGAGTTTTCTTTTAGGTCTGGTTTGTATGAATTTGCTATAGTCATGGTCTCCATCTACATAATCTTGATCTGTTCTGGAAGTTGATTCAGAGTCAGAATCAGAACCACAGGTACTTTCTGAACTTAAACTGGATCCTAACTCTCCACTCTCTGAGGAGGATAAATGTGATTTCTCTTTTGTTTCTTTTATCTCTTTTTCTTCTCCTCCCATGCTTTCATCTTCTTCTGATGCACTATGTTTTCTCTTGACTCCTGTCCAGGGCTCTCTGCCATCACCATTTGTAAGAGGTCCATCAAGGCAGTGATCTAAATCAAAGATTTTTAAAAGTTAAGCTTTAATATTGAAAAGATGGCCATTTAGATTCAGAAGTAAAATAAACAGTTTAATAAAAAATAGTGTCCAAATGGAAAATATTGGAATAGGAGCTTAAATTTGTTTGAAATGGAAGATACTGAAGTTTTGATTTTTGTCTGACTGCTTTTTTGTCAAAAGGAGAGTGGAATGTGGTTAGACTGATGGTTGGTGAGGTTATCTAGGCAGAAAATTTTAAGGACTAATTTTTAGAAAGAATTATGTGAGTACATGAATCAGAACAGTTCCATTCATTCACTCAACAAATTTACTAATTACCTACTTTGGGCCAGACATAGCTAGGAGCTCTTGCTTTTGCTATTTATATGTCAATAGTGACAGCTTAATCAATAATGAGGTGACTAAATAAATAATATAATTTCATATAGTGATGTATGCTATAAAGTAATAGAAAAGAGGATACAAAGACTGTGTGTATACATGTTATTTTAGATAGGGAAGAATTTTCTGCAGAGGTATAATTTAGAGAAAGAACTGAGTAATGTGAGATCTGGGGAAAGAAAACATCAATAGAGGAAACAGTACGAAAATCAGTATAAACAGAGTGGAAAAGAAAAATAGAATGGTAGAAATGAGAAACCTCTCAGTGGAAAGTTTTAAGCTGGAGAAACAAAGCATCTAATTAACATTTTTAAAAGAATACTATCATTGTAGTATAAAGAACCGATTGTAGAGGGGACAAAATTGGAAGCAGAGATCTGTTGAGAGTCCACTGCAGTAGTCTAGGTAAGACATGATGAAGGATTTACCAATACAGGTGATGAGAAGCGATGAGATTTAGAATACTTCTCTCTAGAGAGGTCACCATAATAAATCTTTAATTTTAAATGCTGAGCTGATGAGACATACTGAGAGATTGATATCAGGTGCTAAGTGCAGAATAAAGGTTGACTCCTATGTTTTATGGCCTGAGAAACTGGGTAAAGGATTAAGAAATTTTGCTAAGTTGGAGAAGACTGAAGGAATAACAAGTTTGAGTAGGTTGCTGGAAAAAAATTAATTTTAATGTTTTAGATACTAACAGAAGTCTAAGGAATGATACTGAAAAATAAAGAGGGACTGGGGTTGTAGCTCAATGGTAGGTATGTGCTTAGCATGCATGAGGCCCAGCATTCAACCCTCAACACACACATCCCAAAAAAGAAGAAAAAGCAGGAACTCACAGAAGAAGATGGAGCTAGAGATATAATTTTAGGAATTTTTATTAGAGATATTTTGGTTCATGACAACTGGAGAGTTTACTGAGAGAGCAAAGAAAGAGAGAGAAGGTGGCTGAGAATGGCAAACTGGGATGCTCCAATAAAAGGTAAGGAAGAACTAGCAAAGATAATTGAGAAGAACAGTAAGTGAGGTAGAAGGAAAACAGGAAACTAATCTAGAAGGGTGAAAGACAGGGCTATATGGTGACTACAATTACAAGATTAATCTAGTAGTTTGTTACAGAATGAATTATATCCCTTCAATATTCTTAGGTTAGTACCCTAACCCCTAATGGTGATTGCATTTGAAGATTGGGGCCTTTAAGGAGGCAATTAAGGTTAAATGTGGTCATAAGAATTAGAACATAATCTGCTGGGAAGAAGAGACTCAGAAATATCTGTCTTCATGTATCTTTCTCTCTCTCTCTGTGCACAGAGAAATGACCACAAGAGGACACAATAAGAAGGTAGCACTCTAAGCCAGGGGGAAAAAGTACAACCCTTTGGAGGGTGTCCTAAACAATGTATATACATGTGAGTAAATGTAAAAACAAAAGAAACCTTGTGCACCCTGAATGCTCTAGAACTATGAGAAAAAAATGTCTGTTGTTTAAGCTATTTAGTCTGTGATATCTTGTCAGGGAAACTCAAGGTGACTAATACACCTGGCTAGAGACTAAGGTGATAGCACAGAAACTGCAGACAAGAGATTTCAGTCATACTAAAGAGTTGTAGAATTCACAAAATTCGACAACTGACTGAATATGAGGGGGTAAATGAAGTCAAAAGAACATTGTGATGTTCAGTGATGCTACACTCCTGTAATCTCAGCACTCTGTAAGGCAATGGAGAGTTTGAGGAAAGCATGGACTACATCACGAGACCCTGTCTCAAAACAAACAAAAAAACACTGTGAGACTTAAACTGAATGCCTAGAAATAAAGTGGCACCATTAACTAAAATAGTGATCATACAAAAAAAAGTGAGCTTAAGATACAAAGATGATAAGTACTGAAGAAAAATTTTTTAGGAAGCAACTGGAAGTGAGACTGGAAAAATAAAGAGATGTTTGGCCTAGGTATATGCATTTGGAGAGTCATTAGCATAAAAAAACTAACTTAGTCATTAGGTTAATTAAATTCCTTATTTGCAGAAGACAAAAAGAAGAAGACTAAAAATAATAGAAAACTCCAAATAGAGAACAAGTAGGGCCAAAAGAAAAGAAATATAAAAGAAATAAAGAAAATTGAATATCAGTATAGAAACCAGGAAGCAGAATTCATAGAGGAGGTGGTCAACTGCATGTAATGATACAGAGATCAAGCAGTTAGGAACTAAGGACACTAGTTGGCCACTGAAGAATATTGGTGACTACAGGAAAAATAATTCTAGAGAGTGATTTTGGTAAAATCTAGACTGCAAAATAAAGGATTTTGTGAATGAAAAGAAAATAGTAGCATAAAGTGTAGGTTACTCTTTCTAAAAGCTTGCCAGTGAAGGAAAGAGCAAAATGAGGGAAGGCAGTGGCATTAGGATATAATGTGCAATGGAATCAGTAAAGATACAAATTAGGAAAAAAAAAGTAATATTATTTTAAAGTAGTAACATGTTTCAACATTTCTCCTATAACCAATATAAAATATATCTTTGCAAAGTCTATTTATTAAGTAACTTGATGCTTATAAAACAATGGATAAGCTACTTAATTATCCATTAAAATTCATAACATTTAATCTATATTCCAACAAATACTTCAAAAAGCATATTAATATTCTTACAAACTCAAAACAGTTGAACATATTAGAATTTTTGAGTATGTTAAGTGTCCATAACAAAAGAACAATTATAAGAAAATCTGAGTAACAATAACCTTGAAATATTTGCACATAAGTCCCCATGATAATGAATTAGGTCAATGATTTCTTTTAAGAACTGAAAAGTTCTTAATAAAAAGTTACGTGAAAGCTCATTCTATGAAATAAAATTCAGCTGTCCTGGTAAAATGAAGAAGGCTCTTCTGAGAATTCCTGAAGTACCTATGTGGATTCCACAGAAATGGGCAGGGCACACTCTGAAAACCACTGAGTTTGTGATATAGCAGCTTCTTAGGGAAGAGAATATCAGAACTATATGGCTGGAAAATCATAGGAAGACAGTTAGAAATAGGGGCGGACCCAGGCCCCCATTATTTTACTGGAGTAGCACAAAAAATAAGACCTACTTAAAGAAGACTTCGGAGACTTTTGTTGTTTTGTTTGTTTGGTGGGGTTTTGAACTCAGGGCCTTGCATTTGCTCTACCGCTTGAGTCATGCCTCCACTAACTTAAGAATCTTTTCCCTTTCTTATTACTATGGTTTAATGTATGAAAATGTTTAGTTTTTCTTCCTCCTTATCTCATTTTACATTTTACTTTGAAAGACTAAAATATGTTTGAAAACAGTTGTCAGAAATCTGTTATGGGCCTATTCCTAATTGTGATTACCCTATCTGACTCAAATTTGACAACAGTAAAATTCTTATTAAGTATAAGGACATACTATTTTTTTCTACCATAATATATCAGCTTTGAAATAACTCATCTTCCATCATAAAAAATAAAGAACAAATGACCCAATCCATGTTTATTTCCTACCTTGTTTAACTGGTAAAACTCTATTCCGAAATGATTTGGCTTTCCCTGGTTCATGGCTATTTCCATTTCGGCTATATCCACTGAAGCTCGATGAAGAAAATTGCCCATCTACTTCATCATCAAGCAAATACAGTGAAAGTCCTTCAACAGCATCTGAAACTTGCATTTTAAAAAGTTGTAGTGTTAACATAATTTCATTTTTTTAGTAAAGTAAAACAGCTGCTTTTAAAACTCCATTTCAGTTATTTTACTTTAAAATAAAAACTATGCTTTAAGAAGGAAGTATGAGCCAGGTGCTGTGGCTCATGCCTGTAATTCTAGCACTTCGAAGGCAGAGGCAGGAGGATTGTGAGTTCTAGGCTAGTCTGGGCTATATAGCAAGACTCTGTCACACACACACACACACACACACACACACACACACACACACACAGAGAAGTACAAATATTTTGAGAACAAATGATTTATCACTAAACTTTCGAGCACAAAATGTCAGAAAAACTTTTCCAAGAAAACACCTCAAATACATATTGAATCTTCAAGTCTTATGTTAGTAAATATATTGTAGATGAGTTCTTTGAGATATTGTAGATGGTAAAACTAACACAGTCACAGAATTTTCAAACTAAGACTTTTAAATTTATATAGATTAACAAAGAAACTGAATCATATGACCTAATAACCCAGGCTCACATAGTTAGTAAGTAGAACTATGAATAAAACACAATTTTTCTAACTCCAAATGTATTGTTCTTTATACTATATACAATGCTGCCTCTTTTATATACTTAACATCAGTATTAAATTACAGAACACAAAAATAAAACATGTATTTACCAGGAGATGAGAAAGGAGAACTAGTCCTGCCATAAGACACTGAGGTATTCTGGTCATTTTTAGGCTGCAACTTCATTTGTTTCTGCTTCCCTTTCGGGCTATAACATAAAAATACATAATGATGAACATTTTTCTGTTAGTAACACATTATGACAGACAGTATGATACAAAATACTTAAGCTGACCAAAGAAAAAGGGCCCTAAAATTCAAGAGAAATGCTGCAGATTGGTAATTTGACTAAGTTAAACTTCAGTTATTAAAATAATAATAAAAAGATTTAAGCATGTTAAAATTTACAAAAACAATACTTTGGGTTACTAACTCCATCATTACACAAGCACCAAGAGTTCTAAAAAGAATATCTTGAGAGTTCCTCAAACTATTTATAAACTTTGGGAAATGAGATACTAAATACTTTGAAAATATAAAATGCTGCACCAATGTAAGATACCTAGGAGCTCTGCTACTAGATAATGAACTGCTGCTGCTTCTTAGACGTTTTCTGTACCGAGGCCTTCTCCTCTTCTGACTCTGGATTGCTGACTTATATTCAGAGATGATATTTTTAATATGATTTTCAAATAAGGCAGATAATCGCAGTGTCATGCTATAGATCTGAAAAGGTGGAAATTATAGTCTTGTTTTACCAACTAATTATATAAAAAATAAAAGGCATAAACAAATCTTGACCAATATCAACATCATTGTTCCAGACAAAATATGCACACCATTTATTTCTTTATTTTTTCTATCTTTTATTTTTATGGTTTTTACTTTTACTCACATGTGTTTACTTTGTTTGTGCCACCTCCCCCCTCCTCCCACTTCCAGGCAGAACCTGTTGCACCCTCTTGTTCTCTGATTTTGTTGAAGAGAAAGCATGAGAGACAGTAAGAGAGACAGCGTTTTTGCTAGTTTGAGGTAAAGATAGCTCTACAGAGAGATTCCTAGCATTGCTTCCATGCACATGTGTATTACAACCCATATTGGTTCATCTCTACCAGAACTCTTCATTACTTCCTAGTCCCCTTCCCATAGTGGCCTCTGCCAGTTTAAGATTACTATATTCGCTCCTCTACAGTGAGCACATAAACCACATTCAAGTTTTAGGTTTCATTCCCTTTCATGATTTCTCCTGTGGGTGTTCTCCCCTTAGTGTGTGACCCATGCCCAATAGTATTACTGCATTTGTTTTCGGTCTATAATCCACATATGAGAGAGAACATGAAATTTCTGGCCTTCTGAGCTTGGCTAGTTATTAATTAAAAGTTATTCTTGAGAAATTAAGATACTATTTTCACCAAAAAATTAAATGTTTAAAGATAATATCTGATACTATGAAGGGTAAGAAAAAAGACCCTCATACATTGAAAAGAGGGAATTTTAAATGGAATAACATTCTAAAGGACAATTTACAACATGTACCAAAAACACTAATGATATACACATCCTTCAGCTAATAATTTTACCTCTGGAAATTTGTCTTAAGGAAATATCAGAGAATTGCACACACAAAAATTATGCTCAAAGATATTAATACAATGAACAACTGGAAAAATCCTAAATCTTTAGTACAGGACTAGTTAAAAAAACATAGAATGGGTACACCAAAAATCTTGTTTTCAAAATCATTACATGTAAGTAATAAAAAAGCCTTAAAATATGAAACCTACTGTTTTTAAGTACAACTGGTAACATAGGAAATGCTGGAAGTATGCAAGTTATATACTGTTAATAGAGCAAATGTGAAAAATTATGCCTATAAAAATTAGCAAAAATTCATTTTATATAAAGTAGAAAGAAATAGGCAAACATATACCTATCACATAACTGATTTACAAATTAATCATTCCAAAAGACAAAAACTATCATTACTACTATTTTTCTCAAGATATTTTAAGTTCTGATAAAACATAAGGAAATATTAAATGTGAGGATGAATAGTTGTAACTTCCTAATATGGTTCCTTACTTTTTATAATAAAGGAAACATTTATATTCAGACCTACTCAAAGTATTTCATATAAATTAACAGTCAACTATATATTTATGAAGTCACTTATTAGACATCCAGGTATTCAAATTACTTTCTTTGCCTTTTCTCTGGCAGACATAGTGTTACTAAAGAGTAAAGAAGAGGTAGGTAAGAGAACAAAAGGTGCTTATTTCAGAGTGATTATGCTAAATGTATCATTATGCATGGCTAATAAATAATCCACATTGCAGAGAAGACATTGAGAATTAGTAGGGACTGGAGACATGGCTCAAGTTGTAGAGCACCTGTAGCAAGTATAAGGCCCTCTGTTCAAACTCCAGTTCCACCAAAAACAAAGTAGAGAAACCTAAGTAACGATATCAGAATTGTAGTTGAGCAATCTTAAAACTATTGAAAGAGCACTGTCTAATATATATTATATATAATTAGTGCTTATATTATTAACCCAGCTAATATTATCTTTCATACCCTTGACTTTTTATTAGAAGTATAAGCTTTGGAGTTGCTGAATATTTGGCGAACATCCTTATAAAATTCCAGAGGACTACCATAGTTTCCTGATTCCAAAGTTTCTTTCACAGTGCTGAAGTCCATAGGTGAGTCAATAACATCTTGACAATCCTATAAAGAATAACATGATATATTTTAATACTGAAACCACAAAATACAATGGAAGTGCATGACCTGCAGATGCAATCCACCTTGAAACAACCACATTGCTTTTCATTCTGGCAACTTCCTTCCCCAGCCCTAAACCAACTTTTGGTGGTTATTGAAAATGTTAGGGGTCTGTGGGAGAAACTTAACTCTTATACTGCAGATGCAAACTACAAGTAACTGAATGGTTAGAACAGAAAAGCTATAGTCACTGGCTTGATCTCTATAAGGTCTATAATACAGAATTTCATTTATTGCTTAAAGGCTGATACAACTTCTAACACCCTGGCAAACTACTTAATAATAGTAGAAGATGAGATTATTCCGGCATAATTGAGTAGTTCCACTCCACAAATTAGCCACATATTTCCAAGATTCACAGGTATAAGAACATTCTACTTAAAGTGTTATTAGTTGAAGGTCAAAGTCAAAGTGGCCATGTTTGTGCGTCTTTCCTTTCTTAAGGTTTTTAAGACAAGGTTTTGGTATATATCCAGACAGTCTTCAAACTCACAATCCTCCTGCCTCAGTTTCTCAAGTGCTGAGACTACAGCTATGTGCCACAATACCTGGCTTCCTTTTTAATTATTAATCAGTGTTATACTTTTGTTTCATCTAAGGTCTTCTGTCTCATAGGTTCAGAATTTAGTTTGATTCTGATTTATGGGAGAGGGAAGATTCCACTTTAAAATTTTTCAAGTCTAGTTCAGATTTTCCTAGGGTTATAATGTGAAATAATAACTGAAGCTCAGACCTTTACATGCTATAACCATCAATACATAAGTTTTGAGTGAAAAACCGTAGTAACCACCCTACTTAGAATCACTAAGAAGTAAAATCACCACATTTTTCTCCAATAAGAAAGACAAAGAGACAAAAGAAGGGACAGAGAAAAGATACTGTAAAAAAGAGATAACATTTTCCAAAGTATAAAAAACCACAATTGCTCTCTATATAACTTCTTATTTTCTTTAGTCTTAAAAAGCGAAAAGTGTATTCCAATACATTATGGCTTATAATACACTAATATTTTCATAAGGAAAATGTTGGAACTTGTATAATATGACCAAAACATAAAAGACTAAGTCTACCTGCAAAATGAAATCTAGGTGAGAATAATCAGCTGTAATATAAACATAACATTGTGTCATTAATGGTTTTTGCTCTGCTGCAATAGATTTAGATCTATATAACCAAATAAACATCTATGTGGATGCCATAAAGAAAAATCTTGAGGACATGTTGATTTAAAAAATAAAAAATAAACAATGGCCAGAAAAACTGAACCTTTTACCTTTGTAAAAAGAAAGTAAGCAGAAGGCAATGTTAATGAATTACAAAAGGCAGAATTCTGTATAGTATGGAGATATTAAAAAGTGAAGTCCCCACTCCAGAGGAACTAATACAGAAACCTTAAAGCGACCGAGGTTAACATGAGAAGGGGATCAGGAACCAGTGTAAAGATCAGTTAGAAATGAATCAACATGGGTTGTAACACATTTGTACATTAAAGCAATGCTAGGAATATTTCTGTATAGCTATTCTTAGCAAAAACGCTTTGTCTTCCTTATTATGCTTATGTTTTTTTCTTCAACAAAATTAGAGATAAGGGCAGAACAGGTTCTTCCTAGAAGTGAGGGGGGGAGGGGGCAGAGGGTGAGGGAGGGGGGTAGGTGGAGAAATGACTCAAACAATGTATGCACATGTGAATAAATGAATAAAAAAAAGAATTTCTCACAAAAATAAAAAAAAAAAGTAAAATTACAAAAACAAGCAGCATATATTAAGTGACTCCTAGACCTACCTCAGAAAGAGATAGATCTTGTCTTTCTGGAACAACTGACTCTGAGGATTCTCCTTC
This sequence comes from Castor canadensis, assembly GCF_047511655.1. Classification (NCBI taxonomy): domain Eukaryota; kingdom Metazoa; phylum Chordata; class Mammalia; order Rodentia; family Castoridae; genus Castor; species Castor canadensis. Next base: position 72,632,650 of record NC_133405.1, on the reverse strand, counting down.
TTGCTCTTGATGGTCCTATTGTGGTAAAAAGCATGTATTGTATTTCCAGACCACCACTAGAAATGATCAACACTTGCAATAAAACTATGATTTAAGGCTCAAAGTTCCACAAATAGAAACTATAGTATTATTGGTTGCACTTTATACTGAATGAATTCTTCATTCACCATTCTCTGCTATGAAAAACACAAGACTATTTTCTTCTACCCAAACTTCCCACAAGCAAATCAAACTTCACTAAATATAATATTGTTCCTTATTTATATATTCTTTTCCAAATGTTTTTCACTGAAAAAACTAAAGTAAATTTGCTGTTTAAAAGGTAATTCAATACACACACACACACACACATTTCCAGATGCATGCCTGTAATCCCACACTCAGTAGATTGAGGAAGGAGGATCACTAGTTCAAGACCAACTTGGGCTTCATAGTGAGACCCTGTCTCAAAATAAGATCTTATAAATCTAAGTTCTTGGGCTTTTATCTTCTTAAAAATCTAATATTAGTATATTGGTTACTTTTAAGTGACCATATTGATAACATATTTGATATAAATTAAATATGACTGACATATGTCACATCTACAGTGTATAGAAGTTAGTAAAATACTTTAAACAAACAGCTGAAATAAAAGCAGGAAGGAACTATAAAGAAACTAATTCCAATTTGATTTATAACTATACTTTACATATGGAGGGGAGGGCAGGAGAGGGGAAGGGAAGGGAAGGAAAGAGGAAATTATTCCTAACTACATGTTAGCATTGAAAACTATGGGAAATTTTCATGTTGGCAATTATTTAAACAACTATGCTTACTGTGTAAGAAAGAGAATCAGCTGGCTGTCGAAATGGCTCTGAGTCTTCACGTTCATAAATAAGACTCAACAGTTCTTTACATTGTTTTTTCCAAGCATCAGGATTGCATTTTAAAGATTGTCTTCTGCCTCGGCATTTGACCTATAAATTTGAAAAAAAAATATATACAAGCTCTTCCCTTAACTCATTGATTTTCTCATGTATCTGTAGTGTTAATATATTGTATAAGATAAAATACTTCTGTAACCCTAGCTACTCAGGAGGCACAGATCAGGAGAATCCTGGTTTGAAGCCAGCCTGGGCAAATAGTTCATAAGACCATATCTCAAAAAAACCCTTCACAAAAATAAGGCTGGTGGAGAGACTCAAGGTAAAGGCCCTGAGTTCAAGCCCCAGTACTACAAAATAAATAAATAAATAAATAAATAAAAGTTTCTTAATTTAAATTAGATATCACCTAAAACAAAAACTAGACATTACATTCATGGAAATGGCAAGAATTCTAGCTTTCCGAATTTTCATTTTAAGAAAATCAGAACCTTAAATAAAGCACAAACAAATAATTTTTCCTTTGCAAGGAGGGCTTTGTTTAAAATATTGGTCCATGTATGGCATTAGGGAACTTGGCACTTGAATTGTTTCCTAAATTTAAAGGTGGTTTACTGTATCAACACAGTGTAAAAAATATGATTTGTATTAAATATCTGTTTTCCTTCTAGGAATCTGGAATTATGGTGTACACTAGTCATAGTGTGTCTATATAACCAGTTCCTAATAAAGTCCTTGGGGACTGAGTCTCTAATCATATACATGTTGCTCCATTCTCATTGCTAGGGAAAGAGTATGCTATATGACCCCCTCAGATGAGAGAGGGTATATGAAAACCTGCACATGGATTCCTCCAGACTCTGCCTGTGTCTTTTTTCCTATGATCCAACTCTGTATTCTTATTTATTGCGATAATAAACCTTAGTCATGAGTACAACTATATACTTAGTTCCAAGAGTCTTTCTAGCAGGAAACCTGAAAATGTTTCTTCTCAGCAGTTCACTTATTAACTCACCCTTCGTCCAGATGAAGTACCAGGACCATCTGAATCTAAATCAACTATTTCTGTATCCTAATTAAAAGGAGACAAGTGGGAAATGTTAAGTTACATTCAAAGTCTCACAAATTAGATGGATATTTACAAGTAAATGGCAAATATAATCACAATTAACTTTCCCTCATTGGAGCAGATAGAACCAAAGGCTAGAGGAAGACTTACACCAAGCTTTGTGAATATGCTGTGCATGAGTTAGAAAATATAAAAGGAAAAGAATTAAATAAAGTTTCTCTTTAAAATAGAATAGGAAATGAGGTAAAGCTATAGTAATTAGTATCTCCTGAAGTTTGTATCTAAATAAGTTTTAGTATTAAAAAAACATTGTATGACATGCTCATTTAATATACTGTAATTATAAAATACTCATAATTAATCTGTGCTATTTCAAATAATTTCTTTTATAAAGAGAAAATATAAATGTGTACTAAACCTAAGATTCACTTAAGTATCTTTGTTGTTAATACAAAGAGTCAAGATACAGAAACCACTGGTAAATCGCAAAGCACCTAGGTAATGCATAGGAGAAATGTAGCTCACTAGTTATTGATATTACTTTCCAATAAAATTTAGCTGTTGAAATGCATTTTGCTTCAATTTTCTGTTCTAACCCAAGTAGTGCTGGTCTGAGAAGGAATTCTTGTTTCGTCAAATCCTGTGTTAAAACATTTATGCTGAAGGTTCAAGAAAAGTATAAGGAAATGGTTTATTTGTCTTGGATTGTAATAGGCTAATATCTAATTGGTGCATTATGTTTTCCTTATAGATAAATGCTATGTAAATAGTACTTATTTATATTAATTATATTTCAATATTACTTAATTATATTTGAGAGCTTGTTTGGAGGTTCGAGCAGGGGAGTGCAGCTACCCTTGACCGAAGAACGGTCCTCCTCTATCAGGGATGGTCGTCCTCTTTGACTGAGCGCACAGCTTCGGGAGGGACACACATGGAGCCATGAGGGAGGAAGGGGACACCTGCCTAGCCACCCAGATCAGCCGAATCAACCCTGGCGATCAATGGGGTGACAGATGTCAGAGCCAGATCGCCCTCATGTCCCTTAATTATATTTGAACAAATGACACTTACATTTTATTTTGCATTTATATTGCTATGCAAATAGCATCTAGCAATTATTAACGAAGCATGTAGCTCCAATAATAGAATATTTTGTGGTCTGATACATTTTCATAAAAGACAAAAAAAGCAATGTGGCTCAAGTTGTAGAGTACGGGCCCTGAATTCAAACCCCAGTACTGCCAAAAATTAAAAAATAAAAAAAAACACAACAGAAAAATAGCAGCATCAGAGGTTTACCATTCTAGGGATTAACAATAGAGACAAAATAAACACAAAATATATCTTATGCCATTCGAATAGGACCTAACATATTTGAGTCACTCATTTCTGGGATGAACTGTTTTTCAGTGACAATTTTGAATTAATCACTTTTGTTATTATTCCAGTTTGGGTTTTGTTTCTATCATAGCCTGCAGTCAAATCAGGTATGTGAAGGTCTGCTGAGAATACTCAGTCCATTTCATTCAGAAGAAACGGGTTTATGTTTATGGATTTCCGTAAAGAAATCAAGTAGGAACTCCATGTATCTACTAAACATTTATACTTTCAAATCTATAATCTTAAAATATTTAAATACAATGTATTTCAAATAAAATCCATAATGAAATTGCCATCAAATAAACAGCCTTTTAAAATACTGGTTGCTCATTTTGCTTTTTCAAGGTTGGAAAAATAAAGTGATAATTTCTCCTCATTGAAACCTAAGTCACATAGGCTATGTGGCCACCTGTCTCTGACTAAACACTATAGCACTGTTAAATTTTTGTTATATTCCATCTAAGTATAGGTCAAAGTGTTTCATACAAAATAAGCAGATGTTCAGCTAGCATACAACAATCTTTCACTACTCATGGCCAATTACATTTACATGTAACACTTACTGTTATTTCAAATAACAGAAGAGGAATTCATTCCTACTCATAATGCAGTAATTCTTACCTCCTCTGCATCAGTGCTATTTAGTTCTTCTGCTTTAATTTTATTATAAGTATCCAATATATCAGTACAGCTTTGATCCCTAAGAAACAAGATAAGTGAAAACACATTTCATTATTTATTTTTAAAAATCAGAAGTTAGTCTCTATGGCAGATAAAACTGCTTCTTACCCAATAAATCGAAGTAAGACATCGGTTACAATTTTGGCTGCTTTAACTATAGGACTATCTGGCTCATTGAAAGTCCTAGCATTATGTTCAATGTAGCGTACCTCCCACATTAATGCTGATATTCTCCTACGGAAAAAAATCCTCTGTTAGCCTTGGTTTATACATTTAAGTTATATTCTAGGAATATGTACCACAGAAGAACTAAGCACTTAATTGTGATATGTCAAAGGTGTTCCAATTATGAATGTGACACAATATATAAGCATAACTGATGTACACTTAAAAAAAAGGATGACATAGTTTCATGACATGAAATACAGGTAGGAATTTTTTAAACCACTAGACTGGCTATTGAAGCTTGGAATAGCACTGACCTAGGACATGTGAATAAAGAGTGATTTGACAAAAACACCAAATCAAAACAAACAAAAAGTGTTTTGAGAAAGTCAAAATAATGTTTAGTTTTAGTTTTCAAGTGAAGAGCCAAGAAGAACAAAAAATAAAAAAAACCCTAAATTGTAGAAAGTGACAGATTTTTTATGTAATTAGTCATGACATGTATTATCAAATGGTATAATAAATAAAGTTATAAAAATACAGCTAATTTTCAGTTATTATAAGAGATAGATTAATCAGTTCATGGAATACTATAGTTAGGGTGAAGTAGAATCAAATGAGAGATAGACCAAGAACTGCTCTCTAAGGCACTTCCATAATAATTCTCCTCCCAACTAAAATTGAAGAGATAAGAACTTGGTCCAAGTTTATTTTAGGACTAGCAGTTAAATCTAAATAACTTTCGCCTAATTCCCCAATTAAACATGCTCCATATTGCTGTAGCATCTTAATTATAATGAGTCTATAAACCACTTAATCTGACTTTAATAAGCTAAAATTAACTGTAGTTTTTGTTTTAAACACAATTTGTACTACTCATGTTTTACTCCACATTTTTCTTCCCTATCACTTTTTCATCCTGCAAGAGGGAGAATCTATTGAATAAAAGAAAATTAATGTTTAAATATTTTAGAAGAAATTTTGGGGTGAGTGTTTGGATGATTATTTTATACTATGCAGATTCAGATCTCAAAAGGGAAAGAAAGAACCACAAAACTAATTACTTTTATAGTAAATGATAAAACTAAACAAACCTGTAAAAACGATTTTCAAGTCTCCGTCTGATAGTATTGAGGTCAGTTGGATAAGCAACTACAGTACAGTACAAGGGGTAGGCACTGAGATCCACTGGAACAGCAAAAGGACTGGCAAAATCTACAAAATTATTATAACCAAAAAAAGTAGTTAGAAAGGACACTAACATTTCATGTTAATGAACATTCATATGTAAACAAGAGGGGAAGGCAAAGCACTACATTTCTAAAACAGTGATGATTCAATTATATGAATATAGTGTTATTCTTTTTATTTGGACTTAAGTATCTATGAATCATTCATGATACACTGGTTCAAATCAGGTAAAACAAAACAAAATTAAAGGAGAATGTGTTAAACTTCATATTTCTATCTTTCCTGATAAATGCCAAACTTCCCAAGTGATATATTTTAGAATAGTGGGTAAAATATATTACTCACCCACTGTCTTTACCAACAAACCCCTCCAAAGTCAGGCTCAGGAAATAGCTAGAGAGCCAAAATGACTCAAGAAAAAAAAAGACACTTATATGCCTGCCTTCACTATTACCCCCCAGAGTGTTGAAAAAGTTTATCAGTTATTATTTTAGCCAAGCATATAAAATGTTAATATTCAACAAGATTCACTGTGCCTCTTGAAATAAATGTGAAGTATACAGTGATAAACTGCAATTCCTTTTGTAGAATTTAAAATTCTGCTGGCTTTCTTAGCTCCTTCACATCCTCCTAATATTTTTTCACATTTGCCATACCCAGGGAAAGAAGGTGGTTGATGCCCTGAATAACTCGTTCACATTCCTCGTCTCTGGAATGAGCCCCCCACTCTCCTTCCTGGGGTTTATATAGCAAAGCAGTCAGTTCTTCCTGAGACACAGGAACACCAGCACCGACTTCATCTGGAAAGGCAGCTAGGTATAAGATGAAAAATCAGAAATAATCAGTTTCCATCATCATGCTGTTGCCATTTTACTTTTGTAAGAATTATAATTCATTTTTAAAAGCATATTACTTCCTTCTGGAATTGGCTCCATATCCCAGGGGCTCATCTTTTCTCTCTCATTATTGTCCCAGCTATTAAAAAATAAGAAAATGCAAATCAAATTCACAAGTATTTACTTTTATGTAACACCATAATTGGGGGTGAAATTTGGAAAAAGGCAACATAGTATTCATAGCATTCATTTACAGTATCCATTAAAGTACAACAGCACTGACATAAAGATAATAATAAGCCACTAACACAGAAAACATGGTCCACCAATATGAAACTTGCAAGGTAGTAAACTCACTCTCAGTAGTTTTACTTCTTTTGTTGATGTTCCAACCAAGCATATATACAATATCAATCCACGGAAAAGAGTACAAAGATATCTTTCAAGTAAAAAACAGTTGATTTAATGGCTCACTTCTTAATCTACTTTATTCTAACAGCTAAGAATAATAGTAGCACTTCCAAAATTTTATTTTTCCCCTTTTATCTGCAATATGGAGACTCTAAAAGGGAAACCTCACAAAATAAACATTTTTCTATAATTCTTGAGAAGCTTCAAGAATTTTACAACTCTGGAATTTCAAGAAGAATTAAAGTAAATATTGTAAACAAATAGTATCTCAAAACACAATCTAGTCATCTGTCCCTAGAATTCACACCATTTAAATAAAGAGACTAGGTATTAATATTCACTGCAATAGTCTAGCTTTAACAATTACATTAAAAATTAAATTAATTTCAGTACTGCCCATGAAAAATAGTTTCAATTCTTATCTACAGTATAGCTACTTAAAAACAAAATGCAGACAGTAAGGGAGGTAGAAATATCTTTGGTTCTTGTTTTGTCTTAGCATGTATAGAGGGCTAAAAGGTATGCCATCAAATTCCTTTCAACATGTATTATGATTACTTCCTTATAAGGTACAGGTCTTGTAAGATTAATAATAAATCAGAAAAAAGTTATTATTTCTGATAGCATTTATTTAAAATCTACTTAACACTAATGTGTTATATCAAGTATTAAAGACCATAATTGTACTTACTGAACACTGTAACACTGGAAAGAACTATCAGGATATTCTGGTTGAAAAGGCTGTTGACTCTCCACTGTCCCAAACCACCAGGCGTCATCTATTATACTGCGGAATCTATCACCTATAATGTATTCAAAAAATTCTTTAAAGGGAACTCTTGAGAATATCAGCTCTATTTCTACTATAAATTGCTTTTTGAATACAGAAGTAGCACTGTATCTAGGGTCATCAGATGTTTCAATATGGGTTTTTCAGATAAGTCAATTTATATTTTACTCTCTCAAGTATTTTGATTTCTAGGTGGCAGAAATAAATCACGCATGTCCATGTGTTCTTAAATAATGCTACTAAACATCATTTAACTTTTGTTAATTACTGTGGATCATCATTAGGCATACTCTTTATTAGATGGTATATATGTTAATGTAGTTGTTCCCTCTTCTTTGCTTTCTGGTTTTAAAAATTTCTTCATACAAGCTGGGTGCCAGTAGCTCACACCTGTAAATCCTAGCTACTTGGCTGGCTGAGATCGAGAGGATTGCAGTTTGAGGCCAATCCAGGCAAATAGTTTTCAAGACCCCATCTCCAAAATACCAGACCAAAATGGACTGGAAGTGTGGCTCAAGAAGTAGAGTACCTGCTTTGGAGTATTTGCAAATGTTACTAGTTAAGCATCCTTAATCCCAAAGCGTGAAATACAACATGCCCCATGCCATTCAGAAACTTTTGGATTTTGGAGCATTTGAATTTTCAGATTAGGGATGCTCAACCTGTATTAGTGTTCTGCCTTTAAACTGCTAAGTATCACAAAACCAAACCACCAAGGCCAAAACATTTCTTACACATAGAAAAGCTTTAAAATTCTAATAAGCAAACATTTACCTAGCATTTAGTATGTATCTGGAATCATTGTAAGTGCTTTCTATACATGAACTCATTTCTTGCTTACATCAACGTCACAGGTCTGTACTAATGTGATTTCCATTTGTTTTGATGGTACTGGAGTTTTAACTCAGTGCCTTGCACTTGCTAGGCAGAAGCTCTACCATCTGAAACATGCTTTAGTTATTATCAGAATATGGTCTTGCATTTATGCCCTGGTTGGCCTCAAACTGCAATTCTACTGATCTCTGCCTCCTGAGTAGCTAAGATTACAAGTGTGAGTCAAAATGCCTGGCTCATGCTTTCCATTTTAAAGTCAAAGTAAGCAAATCATAGAACACTTAAAAACTTGCTTAAGATTAAATAGCTAGGAAGTGACTAAATCAGGAATCCCAGTCAGGCTGAAAGGCCCTATCCCCCTCCAAATTATACATACGCTATGACTACAAAAGTATCTTGAAAATCCATGCATAAAATTAAATGTGAAAAAACTTCAGAAATTTTAAAGTCCTTACTCTCCATATTATGATAATAGAATTTTTAATTGAAAACTTTCCTTCATATTATTGTTATACTACATTTTCTAATTAGAGAAAGTTAAAGAAAAACAAAGGGACAGAGAAATAGATAAGGAGTGAGAGAAGGGACAGGGGAGGGAGGAAGGAAAGAAGGAAGGAAGGAAGGAAGCAGGCAAGCACAATAGGTAATGATATGTTTAAGAGCTCAAGTATAAAAAAAACTCCAAAGGGAAATTCATACTTCAGAATTTTATGCAATTCAGATTGGCATACCAATAGAGTAGATATTTGCAGAAGGTTTACAGATTACTTTGGTATCCCTTATTCATGGAGAATATTCTCCAAGACTTCCCCTCAGTGGATGCCCAAACCACTCCAGGGATACCTAAATCTGAAGATGCTCAAGCCGGTTATATAAAATGGTAACCTATGTCTATTTTTCTGTATACTTTAAATCATGTCTAGATTATTTATAATAATTAATAAAATGTAAATGCTAAATACATAGTTCTTATACCATCTATAGCCTGCAGATACTCACTACAGGTACAATTACTAAAATATATTTTTGATTCACTGTTGGTTCAATCTATAGGTAAAGAAACCATAGATATAGATGGTAAACTGTATACACTATCTTTTCCTATACATACATACCTATGAGAAAGTTTAATTTATAAACTGGATATAGTAAGAGATTAGAAACAATAAGCAATAATAAAATGCAATAATTATAACAAAACACCAAAATAAAAGTTATATGAATGTGCTCTCTCTCTCAAAATGCCCTATTTTATTTACCCTTCTTGTGATGATGTGACATGATACAATGTCTACATGATGAGATGAAGTGAAGTGAATGATATAGCATTGTGCCCTTGCCTTAGGCTACTATTCAGGGTCACCTGAACAAAAGTAGTACGATACTCAGTTCCCCGGAGAAGCTAAGCGACTAACAAGTAGGAAGGACTAGCATAAATATGCTGGAAAAGGGAAGATTCACATACCAGATAGGATGGAGTGGAGTGGTGCAATATTTCACCGTATTATTCAGAATGGAGGGTAATTTAATCATTTATTTTTGGAATAAAATAAAATCATTTACTTTTGGAATTTTCCATTTCATATCTTCCAACAGTAGTTGAATACAGGCAAGTGAAACCATGTAAAGTGGGTCATTACCATGTATATCAGAAAATGTGCACAAAATCTCCTAAACATAGTTGAAAAACTTTAGTTTTTCTAGTTTAACTAACAGCTCTGACAAATGTGTCCACTTCAATGTTAAACTAGTTAAGCCAGTTAAAATGTTACTTACTCTATCTTAAGCTTAATGCTTATTAAGTGACAATTCTATACTTACCAATCTGCCAGTTCCTTTCTTTGGCTTCATTATAAAACTGATGTAGCACAAGAAAATCAATGACATCTGGCATGTCATGATATCTGTATAGAAAATAAAGCATGTAGAATGAATACAGAGATGAAACAGTATTTGTTCTTTACTAAACATGCAAGGGTATATTCAAGTTTGATGTCGAGACCATCAAGCAAAACTTTGAAAACCTCACAGTTCCAAGAAAGAAATGTCTGAACTTAAATGAAATCCCATGTGGCATGACCTATTTAGGCATGCTCTACCTACTTTTAATAATATAAAGATGCCAATAAATGCATTTAAGGCTTAATATAAAGTGTTTTATATTAAAGATTTTTTTAGAAAGAGCATGAATTGATGTTCTTTCATCTCTTTAGATGTTAAATTCAACTTCAAGAAAATAACCATTGACTTATTATTCTGATTATTATAAGGAGAAATAAAAGCAACTACCATATATCAAGTACACTGTTAGAATACTTATGACGGTTTGTCCTTGTTTCCTTACAAAAATCCTGAGGAATATATTAGCTTACTAGTATTTCCATTTTTATTTGAGGAGACCAAGTAACTTGCTCATGGATCTAGTGACTCACCCATCCACCCATCCACCCACCCATTTATATCATAGATAGATAAATACATACAAACATACACAGAGAGAGAGAGAGATTAAATGGAGATACAACCAAAAGTTTTTGTAACTTTAAACCTTGCAATACTACTGCATTTTTTCCTCTCCCATTGAGCTCTACACTCTGCAGAATATACAATGGGTATTAAAATATACACTCACAAACCATCAGAAACAGAAATAGCTACTCACTTAATGGAAAAAGACTCTCCTGTCATTTTGCCTGAAATGGGGTCCAGAAAAGCAAGTTTCAAGCAGCATAATGTAGGTGGTCCAACCTCATATTTGATTCCTACAATCTTAACAAACTCTTGCTCCTGTTACAAAAATGCCAACAAATTATTGTTTTCAACATAAATAACTACCTAACACTCATATGACATCATTATTACTTTAACAACTTAAGAATTATATGAATATTCACCAAATGCTAGGCGCTACCTGAAGTGTCAAAGGTAATAAGATATGTCTATTGACTTTTTTTGCATCACTGGAATTTGAACTCAAGTCCTCACACTTGCTAGGCAGGCTCTCTACCACTTGAGCCACTCTGCCAACCCTCTACTGACTTAATACTTCATAGCAGATTGTAGTTTAGGAATGGGCTGTAAACCAAAGTTAAATGGCAGAAATCCCTAGGGAAACTTTTCAAAATTCATATTTCCAAACCCTATTCTTATAGGATCTTATTCTATAGGTCTGAGGTACAGTTCAGCCTTATAGTCTAAAAATCTTCATAGGGGATTAAGAGGTTCTGTCTAGTTAAAAAAAATCACTCCCTTAGCAGAAATACAGTATGTAAGCCTATAGGTATATATGTACATGTATGTGTTAGAAATGGCATATATCTTGAATATCTACAATATTATGTTATAATAATCTTGGACATTAACTACTGGTCACATTTAAGAGATTCAAAACTGATCCTCATAGCCATAGTAGTTAAAATTATACATTAGCATACAGCAGAGCTGGGATCAAAATTGGGGTCTTACTTCAAAGCCAAGGATCTTATACCACATACCTGCTGCCTCCTACAATTTCTTTGAACCAGAGAATTAGGATTAGAAATAAGAAATTATGTTTTATGAATTCCCTTGATTCTCAAAAAGAACTCAATTTTCACCTGATTCACCAAAGTTAGTACCCATACTTATCTCTCAGGGAATGATTACCTAAAGCTCACAATACTTTAGCACTTTGCAACATTAATAAAGTTTTTCCACAAGTGTCTAAAGTAAATTTTTATTTGAATAAATATATGTAGATTTTCTCTTGTATCTCTCCTATAAGGCATCATCCATTATACAGCAACCTTTCCTTTACATGGAAAACCTGCCCTTTTACTCTCTGTTTCTCAAGTCCGAAAAATAAAACGAAACATTCATAAACCTAAGAGGAAATGACAATATATTCATACTTATGCCTGTGTGTATATATGTACATAGTTATATATGAATGAATGATGGGATACATGTTTTATATATAGAAAATACTTCAAGGTGAAGTAGACATATCTACTTTATTCAATGTCATGTAGTTATGCAGGTACTATATCAAAAGAGAATCCCATAAAGCATCACTAGTTTCTAAGCTTCTTGTGGTTTATGATATTTAATATATCCCATAGCTGCCAGAACCTTGAGAGTGTTTAGAGTACACACAGTCAGTTTATTGCAGCTCCAGAATGCTGATAGGGAAATAGTCACACTAGGGAACACTTGCTTTGCTCTAGTTATGGAAATGGCATAGACTAGAGGACTTAAATCTCAAAGAAAATTAGGTCATATAATCAAGATAATAGACAACCTACAAATTTAGAGAAACATAATGTGAGTTATAAGTCTTTTCTACACGAGTATCATGCATCAATTTATCTTCATCTGTGAAATATCCATGAAACTGAAAAAAAGATTATGCATAAAGTATCTTAATCATGAAGTTCCTTCAATTGCATAGCTTATGAATTTGGCAAACTTACCCTAAGATCCATTTTGTTCCAAGGCTGTTTTTGCAAATTAACACTGTATATTTTTGACTTCCTTACAGCCCGCACATAGGCTTCATGTCCTTGCCTAAAATAAATAAGCTGAAACCGAAAATAGTAGTATCCTATTTAACAATTCTATACATCCCAATATACACTGTACAAACAAGTTCTGTTTGTAGAAAACAATTACAATTTTGAAAAACTTTGTGTAAAAAGGTTCTTTTCCCCATCAAATGATGTTCATTCAACACTCATTTCTGGGTAACCAATATGCTAAGTACCATATCATATAAATATTGCATGCAGTTCTTTTCCCCTAAGCACCTTCACAAACCAAGTGAAGAAAAAGTCTCATGACAGGTGTGTACACTGGTTATATTTTAAAGAATTATATTTAAAATTATAATTAACATTCTGTGTATTAAGTGTATATATGTATACACTAATTACACAATTTACTTATTTTATATCAATAGTATAATTAGAGGCTACTAAATGAAGTGATTTCAAGACAAATTCCAAGGATTTTGTTGTAAGAGTTCTTGTTAGATCTGGTTGAACATAGAAGGAAAATGAATTCAAGTTTTTGTTAAGACTCTTCAACTTTTTAATCCAGCATTTACTTCCATTTTCTGCATTCATTAAGGAAAGTTTCTTTTCCTCAGTACTTTAGTTTAAATGTGATGACAGAGGCAAGTAAATAAAAGAAAGTAACAAAAGTAACATGTTATGGTTTATAAATACATTGATATACACTATCAGCCAAAAAGAAAATAAAAGTGTTCAAATATTACAAATAACTATAGGGGTTAGAAAGCCAATAATAAGCATGTTATTATATATTATTTATATTATTATATATTATTTCCCATATTCAAGAAATATTGACAGAACATCTAAGTACAAGGCACTGGTGCTATGCATAAAAATAAAATCCTTTCTCTCAAAGGTATGGACACACACATAGATATATAAGTATATTGCAAGGTAGAATATTTTGTGTATCAGAAAAGAGAACAATTTAGATGGGAAAGCTCATGAGGAAGGATGGACAGTCAAATGGAAACTAGGTATAGGATCCAAAAGAAGTTGGCATTTGAATTAGACCTTGAAGAATGAGCATTCTGAGAATCAATCATCTGTGGATATGGGTATTCTAAATAAAATAACAAGTGGTTATTATTTAGATGAAGTAAAAAGTAGTGTTGTCATTAAGAAAGTCTATGAACAGTGTATTTATGCCTTAATGAGTTCTTCAAAAAATTGTCTAACATATTTCTCTCTGATTCACTTGAAGACTTTTTTCACTCCCAGAAGGACTGAGGGATTGGAAAGCAATAGTGTGCTTGCTTAGTAGGCATGGAGGTCATGAGTACAAATACTCATCTTGAAGCATATAATTTAATAAAATTTAATAAAATATTAGGAAATTTAATAGAAAAGAAGGAAAACTCTTCCATCAAGGTATGAACTAAAATAGGTGTAAAGAATAGAAATTTCATCAGATCTTATGAGTATACAGATCTTTGAAGTCTTCTAAAAATTAATTCAACTCTAGCCTTTTTTTGTGCCCCTAAAAAATAGGCAATAAATATAAGAAATCATGATTTGGAATCTGCCAAAAGTTTTTAAAGATCTCTAAGTTTTAAAATACAGCAATAATCTTAATATCTTAACATACTTATTAACACAAACATATAAACAAGCATTGTTTAAAAGCCCAATGTCTACAAGAAGATAGATACACGTATTTGAAGACACACCTATAATGAAAAGAAACATTTTTATCAATATTAGTATTTGAGGACTCAAAATACAACTCAATTCTACTAAATGGGAATTAAGATTAAAAAATGAGTTAGGTGTCGGTGGCTCACGCCTATAATCCTAGCTAAGCAAGAGGCAGAGGTCAGAAAGATTGCTGTTCAAAGCCAGTCCAGAGCAAATAGTTTGAAAGACCCTATCAAAAATACCCAATACAAAAATGGGTTAGTAGAGTAGCTCAAGTGGTAAGAGCACCTGCCTTGCAAATGTGAGGCCCTGAATTCAAATCCCAGTGCCACACAAAACAAAAAATAAAAAAGACAAAAAATGAAGTCAATTATTTTTATGACTTCACAAGTCAATCAATTTATCTCAGTGTTCATTAAGGATCTATTATATTAAAGATATTACACGAGGCCCCACAGTGGATCCAAAGATTATTAAGATTCAGTCACCATAAGATAGTACTTATATAGTTATAATTATAATAGAATTAACATTACAAATGTCCTAATACTGATCTAAGTTAGTATTCTTGAAGCTCCTAGAGAAAAACATGCTAGTGATTAACAATTACCTCATCTCCCATCTGTGGGACAAATGGAGAACGTCGTGGTATGGTATCTAAGATCCACTGAGGGGCAAACCATTCTTCATTGGGCTCACCTGCCATAGAAACCAGTCCTCCTTTCTAAAATATAAATACATATACAGTATTTATATGATATATAGTTCATAAATATATAAACACATGAATACTAGTATGAAAATAGAAAACAGAGAACATTAAAAATATCAGGTTATTAAAAAAACCTAAAAGAAACAAATTTTAAACATTTTCCCTTAGGGATTACACATAACTTTTATATCAAAAACTCAAGATGGATTGGAGGTATGGCTGAAGTGATAGAGCATTTGTCTAGCAAGCACAAGTCCTCAGTTTAACAGCACTGCAAAAAGAAAACTCAAGTTGCTCAATCTTGCTTGGCAGATAACTTGCCACTATATGCCATCTTAAAAACAACTTACTCTTGATTGTTATTTGGGCACCACTTAGGTTGGAACTCAGGGCCTCGTGGTTGCCAGGTAGGTGATCTACTACTTAAGCCATGACCCCAGTCCTTTCATGCTGTAACTGTTTTTCAGCTAGAGTCTCACCTTTTTTGCCCAGGATTGGCCTTAGACTCCTACTTATACCTTCTGCATAGGTGGGATTCTGTATATGTAACCACACCTGGCTGTTGGTTGAGATGGGGGTCTTGTGAATATTTTGATCAGGTTAGTTTTGAACCACAATCTTCCTGACCTGTGCTTCCCAATTAGCTGATATTACCACAATACCTGGCCTACCCAATAACTTTTTGCCAGTAAAATAGTGATAACCCAATTAAAATTCAAATAACTACGTGGATTAATGCTTGATTTCCCCTACATGAAATTATAGAAAAAAAGCAGTGAGCTGAAATAAAGGCAAAAAATAGCCAGGTGCCAATGGCTCACACCTATAATCCTAGCTACTTAGGAGGATGAGCTGGAGGATTGTGGTTTGAGGTCAGCTGGGGCAAATAGTTTGTGAGTCTCCATCTCCAAAATAACCGGAGCAAAATGTACTGGAGGTGTGGCTCAAGCAGTAGAGCGTCTGCTTTGCAAGTGCAAAGACCTGCATTCAAAACCCTAATACTACAAATAAAAAAGAAAAGAGATAAAAAGGCAAAAAGAATGGAAGAAGAGTCCTACACAATTCATTATACTCTCACATTCTACAAGTCAAAAATGTATAGAGAGGTCAGGGCTTAGCTCATGCCTAAGAAGCACAAGCCTAACAAGCACAAGACTCTGAGTTCAAACACAAGTACTATAAAAAAAATGTATACAAATTTATGATTGGCAATATGACAACAATAATGATGACATTATTTTAGAAAGTTGCTACATTTTAACAAATAACTGTCAACATTTTAATAACAAATATTAATGAGGAAGACATTCTAACCTCTACCTTTGGCAACAAAAGTTTCAAAAACTCTTATTATTTTAATGTTAATTTAAATTATTTACTTACTTGGTTTCGTGGAATACTACTTTCAGAGAAAGTCAAATGTTACTATTAAAAATTCATATATCAAAGGTAGAAACAGACAAAAAGCAGTAAAAGCAAAAATGAAATAACTTATATAGTTAACAAACCTTCTTTCTAGTCTGTTTAGCTTTCTTTTGTCTTTCTTCTAGTGGCTTCAAATTCTCCTCTTCAGAGCTGCTGCCTATTTTCCTTGTTGCCTGTCTGGTTTGTCTCTTTGGTGGCTGCAAATTTATTCCAGCATCTGCTGTCCAATCAGAATATTCACTTGATGAATCACTGCAAATAAATCAAAATTTATGAATACCTAAGTACAGAAAAGGAGTAGTTTTACTTCATAATTAAAATATAACTATTATATAATCAAATAGCATTATAAATGACATGGTTTTAAAGAGGAAAGTATCCATATAGAATTGATCATTACCTGTATGATTTTTTTTGTGGTACTGAGGTTTGAACTCAGGCTTCATGCTTGCAAGGCAGATGCTCTACCACTTGAGTCATGCCTCCAGTCCTAGCTATGTGATTTTAATGAAATAGTTCTCAAACAAAGCACAATACTCAGTTCCCTATACCACAATTTAAAATGCCTAAGTGGAGCACAAAATTTCTTTAAAATTAAGATGTACTTTACTCCTGGAAATGGTTAAATGCATTGCTTTAAAACTAAAATAAATTCACACAGTTGCCAAGATGCGAAATCTTGGATTTAAAAGGACCTAATTTTATAGAAGAAGGAAGTAAAATGCTCACAGTGGTATCACAAACTTAGTTATGAAAAAACAATATATTCTTTCTACTATGAGATACTATTTTAATTCTAGTTTACCAAATTCCTACAAGAACATTATTTGCATATGAAAGCTGTTGAATAATTTTGACAAAATCAAAATAACTAAAAGTACCTGGAAGAACTTTCACTCTGCCATTCAATAACTGGATCCTCTACAGAAGCATCACTTGTGCCAACAGTTTCATCTTCCTGTACCACAAAGTCCACAATTTAAACACATGGTAATTATTAGCTAGTACAATATTCATTAGGAAACCACTATATGCTTTATAACTCTTCTGTATTTCACCTCAAAAAAATTCTATCTAAAATGTTTATAGTTATTTTTCTACATGTACCTACAACTTACAAGGAAGTCTAACAGGTATTTAAATTTTTATGGCATTATATTCTCTTATTGATATAAAACATATTTTTATTACTTCAGAAAGAATCTTTAAGCCCCAAAGCAGTACACCTTCTTAAATGTTAAAAATAATGTTTTCAAAATATTGTATGTGTGCATTGTTTTGAGGTCAAAATGCATACTTCTGGGAGTGGGAAAGGGGGGATGTCACTGAAAAATATTAGTTTAAGAACTGTGAATGGCAGGAGAGGAATGGGAGTATCATATGTTGTCAGCACACAAGTAAACCTTCATTATGCCCTTAATAACTAGAGTTTTTAAGGGAACAAACTTCTGTTCTCCAGAACAGAAGAACAGAAAGAATTGCTGTATTCTTTATTCATTACCACAAAAAAGGTAAACTTGAGATAAATCAACATTCAATTATCTCCATGATTGGTGAAGTCAATGAAAATAGAAAATGGGTATATTATGCTGATTACAACCAGATCTGCCATCCTTTTGCTGGCATATGTGATACCCTAACCTAAGATAATATTTTAGGGTAAATCAGAGAAGATACCTAAAAAATAAATCTGTCTATTAAATGTCTTATTAATAAATAAACCTCATAAATAACTTTCTACTAAGTTTGAACTTAAAAGTAAACCCAAATGGAGAATACAAACTAGGAAACAAAAAATTACATTGAATAAATTCAGAAGATAGATCTAACCTCTGAGGAGCTGTCTGAGTCTTCCTGTACCCCTGGATTTTGACATGATGCTTGAGAATTATGCTCTATGTTGGATCTTGTTTGATAAGTATGCTGACGCTTGCGTTGCGTCCTTCGTAAAGACCTCCCACAACTAGGCTGATAATCATTCTGTAAAAGAGAAGGAAAACAGATTTTTAAAAAGTAAAAACACAGTGAACACATAAAACCCAAACATATATAAAACAAATCAATTAGGTAAGGAAGGGTTAGGGGATGAGGATAAACTATCAAAAATAAAACCTCTATATTTCTGTAACTATATGTAAAACTTTCAACTAATAAATATTGATCACTTTCCTACTTTGAAAACTTGGTAAACAAATTAAGTACTGAAAGTCTGGGTTGCAAGAATTTCCCCATTTACATTTATATATTCCATATCAGTCACAATTAGTAAGGAATGAATAAGAGATATTTATAGCTGGGTGCCAGGACCCAGGCCTGTAATCCTAGCTACTTGGGAGTCTAAGATTGGAAGGATCATGATTTGAGGCCAGCCCAGGAAAATAGTTTGTGAGACCCCATCTCCAATACAATCAGAGTAAAATGGACTGGAGGTATGGTTCAAGTGGTAGAGTGCCTGCTTTACAAGCATGAAGCCCTGAATTCAAACTGCAGTCCTGGAAAAAGAATAAAAAATGTACTTATACTACATTTATGCAAAAAGGAAAAATGGTAATTATACTATATCTATGCAAAAAGGAAAAAAATGTAATTATACTACATCTATGTAAATATAATTCTGATTATGTACTTCTTTGATGCCATAAAAAAATCTAGGAAAAATGTTAAAGTGCTAAAATACAAAATTAGATTCAGCTATCTATACTTTTGTTCATTCTAGATTAGCATTCTTAAGAGTTATAAAAAAGTACACATGTATGAAAATGGAAAAATAAAACCTGTTGAAACTATTCTAGGAATGAGGAGGGGAGATAAAGGAGAATGATGGAGGGGGTGAATTCAACTATGATATATTGTTGAATTTTGTAAATGTTTTTTAAAAATTATTTTTATAGTTTGTAAATGTTACAATGTACCCCCAGCACAACAGTAATAAAAATATTTTGAAAATAAAAAAGGAGTTGTAAAAGATCTTCAGAATCAATTTAATCCAATCTCATGTAGAAAAATGTCAGGACAGAGGAAGTGTAATGGAGAGGGGGGTTGCATTGACTTAAGCACAATGCATGTACAAGTATAATACCAAGGCAAAAATCCCACTTACCAAAAAACAAACACCTAAATAATGAAGGACGAGAATGAAAAACTGGTCATGCTAAGGGGAGGTAACTAACAGGAGGGGGAGAGTAAAAGAAGCAAGTAAAGAAGGTGAATATGGTTGATGTACTTTCTATACAAGAATGAATATAGAATTTTTAAACCTGTTGAAACCACCATAAGAAGGGAACAAAGGCAGAAAGGAGAAAAATGGAGGTAATGAACCAATTTGGGATATAATACGTATATACATGGAAATGTCATAGTTAAACTCCCTGCATAGATATATTTTAAAAATGTCATTTCACAAAAAGGAGAGCAGGAAGGTGAAACATGTCCTGTTGGGTTTGGTAGCAGCAGAAGGGCGGAAGAAATAAGGAAAGGGTGTAGGAGGGTGATTGTGGTGGAAATACCATGTACTCATGTATGAAAATGGAACAATGAGACCTGTTGAAATTATTCTAAGAATGGGAGGGATGATAAAGGATAATGATAGAAGGGTTGAATTTAACTAAGATATATTAAAGCACATATGTAAATGTCACAATATACCTCCAGTACAATAAGATGATGATAAAAATAAAGAAAATAGTATTTTAATACAAATACTCTATATTTACAATGACCATATGCCCTAGACATTGTGGGACAGTTTTGACTTTGCATAAATTTATTTTTGTTAATAATAACCATTTATATATAACCTACATATAACTATATATACATATAATAATATATGCATATGTATATAGATAATAATAATTATATATATAGGGGTCCAAACCATAGGCTCCTTGTGAACAGACATCTATTAAATAGTCTCTTATTATATTTCTGCGTTTCAAGTGCTTGGTACCTATAAACATTTGTAGATACAAAATCCCAAAGTATTGTAAAACTAAACTTACTCTTTGGATAGTATAAGATGGCTTTTTCTTCTTTTCAACTATATAAAGACTGATTTCTATGTCACCTTTTGCAGTTCGACATTCTTCCTGCACCCTAATAATAAATCAAAGATGAAAATAATAGAAAATTATCAAAAAGAACACCAAAAGTTTAAAAGTCAGACATCAGAAACATTTCAACATAACATTTGTCATCTTAACATTCTTAACGCATATACTTCAGTGGCATTAATTATATTCATAATGTTATGTAATCATTACGACTACCTAACACCCAAACCTTTCACAATTACTTCAAAAATAAATTCTGTAACCACTAAATAATAACTTCAAATATTCCTCTTCCTCTGATAACTATGAATTTGCCTATTCTAGATATTTTATATAAATGGAGTCAGACAATATTTATCTTTTTGTGTCTATCATCTTTCATTTAGCATAATGTTTTCAAAGTTCATTCGTGTGATAGCAGGTATCAGAACTTTGTTATAGCAGAATAACATTAAATTGTATGAATATTCCACATTCGTTCATTTACTCTTTTTCTGATGGACACTTGAGTCATGCCCATCATTTGTTTACTGCAAATAACTTTGTACTATTGCAAGTAACTAAATATTTGTCTGAGTCCTTGCTTTCAAGTCTACTTTTAACGTTTAAGCAAAAAATCATTCCAAATTGCTCTATTGTCCATAGTTAGCACTCAGTTAATAAATTAACTATGTCTCCTTTTTCTTATTACTGCTCTCTAATTATACCAGAAAGAGAAGAAATAAAAAGTGAAACCAGAGCTGGTGAAGTGGCTCAAGTGGTAGCGAGCCTGCCAAGCAAGCATAAGGCCCTGAGCTCTAACTCCAGTACTGCCAATAATAATAATAATAAAAATAATAATAATAATAATATTCTACATGAACCTCATTTTTAAAAAAGTGGAACTAAATTAATTTTGATAATGCTGGATTTTTACATGCTTGCTGTCAATGGTGCTTCCTTTTAGTAAATCTATTTCCAGTTGTTGATTTTCTAAAGTTGATATTACATTAAATGCTAGTATTTATAAATAATAGCTATTCTAGGTTTGAAATTCATTCCAGTGAAATCCTATCATCCAATGAAGTCTACTTAAATAACATTTCTAAATGTACTCTAATCACTAGGGCTGGTACCTATCTATATTGTAAAATCCAGGTGATGGCCTTCTCCTTGGAATCATTGTTGAATTTAGGGCCCACATGCCAATCACATATTTAATCACATATGACCTCTTACAAGCACTTAATAATATTTGCATTTTTATATCCTTTTTTGTCTATACAATGAATACTTTACATTTTTACTAATTTAATTTTAGTAATATGCATTAATTATGCATATTGATGGGATCCAATGTGATATATCAGTTCATACATACAGCAAGCACTAATCAAATCCTTTGGATAAAGGATTACACTTTATAACCTCTAGAAATGAGTTCTCTACATCCAGATTGACTTATTTTTTTTTATCTCCCACTTATGAGAAAGAAAACGTGATGTTTGACTTTCTGTGTACATACATTTTACTTAACAGAATGGTCTCTGTTTTCTACATTTTGCTACTTTTTTATAATTTACTTTTAATTATTGTACTGTAGGTACATTGTGACATTTACAAAAGTTCTTACAAAATATCATAGTTGAATTCACCCCTCTATTATTTGTTTATCCTCCCTCCCCCCATTCCCAGAATACTTTCAACAGGTCTCATTTTTCCATTTACATACATGTGTACAGAATATTTCTACCATATTTACCCTCCTACCCTATTTCCTTAGATCCTCCCCCCTCCTTATATACCTACCTCCTAAAACAGGACCTGTTTTGCCTTCTTGTTCTCTATTTTTTTTGTTAAAAAAAAAGGCACTTTTGTTTTTTTAAGATAGCTCTGCAGGGAGTTTCCTTGTGACTTTTCAATGTATATATGTGTTATAACCGAAATAGGTTCATCCCCTCTATTTTTCTCCTTTCTGCCTTACTCCCCTTCTTACGGTGATTCAACAGGTTTAAAAATTCTATATTCATTCTTGCATAGGAAGTACATCAACCCTATTCACCTTCTTAACTTCCTTCTTTTACCCTCCCTCTCTCGTATGTGACCTCCCCTTAGCATAACCTGTTTTTGATAATATTGCTTGTATTTGTATTGGGTCTATTGTATTCATGTATCCTAATGTGGACTATAAACTCATAGAATAGAAATCATGCTTTGCATTTTCAGCATGCCAAGTGGAGAAAAATGAAGATATTTTTCATGGAAAACTAATAGGAATAATATAGGGAAAATAACATATGATTCAACTAGATTAAAAATATCTAATTTACTAGACTAACAGTATAATTTACTTACTAAAAGAATAGAGCTTTAAGCTTTTTTATGAATGTTACCTTATTGACTCACCTACTAACCCCATTATTTAGTTCATTTACCACCACTCTTCTGCTCCATGCCATGAGATCTCGTTCAGTGGCCATCTGGCTCCGAGGAGCATTATTATGCATTTGTCGAACACCTTCAATTTGACCACTACGCCGGAGCCCAATATTTGGGGAAGAAGATATATCCATATTTGGACTTCTCAGAGCTAAAACAAAAGCAAGGAAAACACAACTTTCTGAGCAAAGGCTCAGCAAAGGCTTTTTTAGATGGAAACTTCCAAGACATGTCTGCTTAAAGTATTGCTACCCCTCTGTGCTATATTTTATGTACCCTCTTTATGTTTTTACAGTGCTATGAATAAAGTACTAAGTAAATGTTGAAAACTTCTATATTTCTTTTGGTTTTTTCAAAGCACATTTACATCTGACGTCTTCTAAATAGCAACTGAATATAAAAATATATTCAAACATAATCTCGTATTAGTTGAAGAAGCAGTCTTCTAATCTAAATTCTACCTTTGCCTACTCCATTAAAATGTTTCAGAGTAAGCCTGGTATGTTGGCTCAGGCCTGTAATCTCAGCCCGGGGGAGGTGGAAACAGTATGAGAGTAAGTTTGAGGCCAGATTGGGCTATATAGCAAGTTTCAAACCAGCCCAGGCTGAAGACCAACTCTTTCTCAAAACAAACAAGCAAAAAAGGTTTGGAATAAAGCTTCAGAAAACTTTCAAAAAAAGATAGCTAGAAAGTATCAACAAAAATTGTTAATATCAAAATTATATTTTCAACATTGATGAGCAATGAAAGAATTAAAAAAGTAACAAATGTAACAGAACTTTTACTTTTCTTTTTAATCTCATAGAAAGCACCCCTTTATTTTTTCACATTTGTAACTAAAACACAAATGAAAACTGAAATGCTCAACTATTAAACACATCACAAAAAGAAGTCAGTGGGTCCTTTTGATTAGTGGCATTTCAAATCTGTCTACAGAATCCTAATATTGACAGCAGAGCTAAATGTTTAACAAATGCCTAAACCAAGACTCTAAGAGTTTTATGTCTTTGAAACAAAAGGCCTGTATATATAGGATTATCAATCTACGTCTCATCTTATTCCAGGTTCAGAAAAGCTTATCTCAATTGGGTGCTCCAAGTGACCCAAATGAGGAAACACTTTTACTTTAACTTTATGGAATAATGATGAAATCAAGAAATAAGTAAAATATCCTGTGAATCAGTTCAAGCCAAAAGCCATTCTACCAAAATAAATTACACCAATTACAGAAATAACAAATTTGCCAAAATTCCTAAAAGATTGAATTTTTAAGTAAAATATCTCTTGATAAAAATAGATACAACTACATACATGTATTACATGTATATATGTACACACACATATATACATGTATTACATGTATATATGTACACACACATATATATCACTCAGATGCATAGACAGATTCTATAAAGTATAGGAAAATATATAATAGATTAGAATATTCATTTTTAAAATAGAGTTGCACATGGATTCCCTAATAAGAGATCTTCTTGTCTTTTAGCAAATATTTATAAACTCAAGAAAGGAGGAAAAATGGGTCAGGGGAAATGTATAATGGAGGGGCTGAACTTGTTCAAAGCACACTAGATGCATGTATGGAATTATCACAATGAAATCTCCCATTATTAATGTACGCTAATTCAAAAATGAAATTTTTAAAAAACAAACAGAGGAGGGTGATATGCTGCATTCCTCTCAACAAAGAAGGCTCAAGTGTCAAGAGTAGTAGTTTCTAAATTTAAGGTGGTTTCAAGTTTAAAAGCTTTATAGGCTGGTTGCCCTACAAAAGGAATAGACATTATAATGCTTCATGTCTAGAAACAAAAGAGGCCCTAAATTCAAACCCCAGTCCTGCCAAAAAAAATCCTGCTCAAAAACATATTAAAAAAATACAAATAAATCAAGTTAAAAAGAACCAGTATCTTAAAATACACTATCTATATTTCATTGCAGATGTTAAGTCATTTTAGTCACAAATGATAATGACATTATGGTACTATAGAATACCTAATTTTACAATTAATAAAAACATTTTCATTTGAAATCATGAAATATTTTTTCACATGTAATTGTGTGGTATAAGTAAAATAAAGTACATTCATCATACCTCTCATAACTATATAAATACTTACCACCATTAACAGAGTATGATCTATTAATTGGAAAATGTGGAACATTTCCTTCATTAATTAGTCTCAGATCTTGTTCTCTCTGTAGCTCTCTGATAATCCCATCAAGAATGCTCTCATCTTGGTCATTTGTTTGCTGCCCAATAACTTGTTCTACCACCTCACCATCACCTTAATGAGACCAAAAATATAAAGCCACAAAATTGACCACATTTTAGTATAGCCTATATATACAAACAAGCTTTCCCTACATATATAAAACAAGCTAAACTTATAAATTTTGAGAGAAATAACTTAATAGGCTTAAAATGAAAATAAAGTATGTATCAAACAAAACACTTTATGAAGAAATTATAAAAGTGTTTTGATATGTCAACTTAATATACTTGATTTAAATTAGACATTATTATGAGGACCTGCTCATCTTAAAGAACACTTATTAAATTTAAATAATTCATTTTATTTTATTTTTACTTTTTTTTTGGTTTTTTGAGACAGGGTCTCTCTTTGTAGCCCAGGCTGATCTCCAATTCACAATCCTCCTGTTTCAGCCTTCTGAGTGCTAGGATTACAGCCACAAGTCACCATGCATAGCAGTTAGAAGTTAAGTAATTCATTTTAATATACACTTTCTCAGGAGCTAGGTGAGGTAGCTCAAGTCTATAATCCCAGCTACTTGGAAGGCAGAGATCAGAGGGATCACAGTTTGTGAGACCCCATCTCAACCAATGGCAGGGCACAGTGATACACACCCATCATCT
This sequence comes from Castor canadensis, assembly GCF_047511655.1. Classification (NCBI taxonomy): domain Eukaryota; kingdom Metazoa; phylum Chordata; class Mammalia; order Rodentia; family Castoridae; genus Castor; species Castor canadensis. The sequence continues at coordinate 72,606,732 of NC_133405.1, read as the reverse complement.
CCAGTTATTCAGAGAAGCACAAATAGGATTGCAGTCCAAGCTAGCCTGAACATAAAGTGAGAACCTATCTTAAAAATAACCAACACACATTGAAACTATTCCAGGAATGGGGAGAGGGTGGGATAAAGGAGAATGATGGAGGGGGTGAGCCTAACTATGGTATACTGTAAGAACTTCTGTGAATACCTCAATGTGCCCTCGGTATAATAATAATAACAAAATTTTAAAAAATAACCCATACAAAGAAGGGCTGGTGGTGGTAGAGCACCTGCCTAGCACGAAGCTCTGAGTTCAACCACCAATACCACCAAAAAATGAACTAATATATTTTCTCCATGGTCTATTACAAGATAAAGGTTAGAATTAAGAGTTTTGAGTAAGGTTTTAAAAAGTTCAATTGGTTGCCTAAAATGTTTTGCATCTTTCTTTTGTGAAAATTTAATTCTGAAAGAAGTTAAAATTATGGTCTTTCAAGCAAACATTTTTGATAACTCTTCAGTGTTTTGAAATGTTGAAAAGTTATTTTTATAAATCATAATTCAATGCTTACTTCTAAATGGAAACTTTAAAACTTTCTTCTACCTAAATACATCATATTCCTATTATTCCTCTTGTCCTACAGTTATGTCGAACAGTATATGATACAGTAACCAAGTGATCAACTCTTGTAAGAAAGGACTATGATAATTCAGTTTAGTTTGTTTATGTCAGTACTTGGGTTTGAATTCAGGGCATGGCACTTGCTATTCAAGTGCTCTATCAATTGAGCCACACTTCCAGCTCAAATTAAAATTTTTATTCAGCTGTCTTTAGTTTTATATTCCATTTAATATTCACCCTTTTCCCCTTGGTTGGCAGATATTACATCAACATATTAACTATTTGCTCATGTATAATACCAGTTCAGTTTATTACTCTACAAATCTTTATGAGAGAAAAATATGCATCATTTTTAATCTATAAAGGTCAATTCAAGCCTTAATTTTCTAGTAAAGAAAATTCCATTTGTAAATCAATAACTTGCTACCCCATACTTGAAAAAAGCCTACAAGTACCAAACTGATATACAGGTATTCTATGGGATGCCTAGCAAGTGTGACACCCTGAGTTCAAACCCCAGTACAACCAAAGAAAAAAAAAGGGATTCTACGGGAGAGGGGATGGAAAGGATAATATACATAGTAGAAATACACCAATCTGAAGAGATCTAGTTGTTTTGATAGAGAATAGTTAATTCCAATATTTTACTTTACTATCCTCCCATCATGTATCACATTCATCTCTGCTTCCTCAATATCCTTCAAGATTGTTGTTTAAACACTTACTCCCCTTCCCCAAAATCTAGTAACTTTTTGCATTTTAAACATTAATATGAATAAATAACTACTTTCCAGTTTGTGATTTTGAAGGTTCCTCATCTTAGGACCATTAACGAGAGACTTTCACACTAAAACACAAATACTATGACCAATGGAATTTCACCAATTATAAAAGCTTGCTATATTAAAGTGAATAAATTTAATCATTATTAGAAGTCAATACTATATGGAACAAGAGGGTCATACAAATGTTAAGTGTTTCTAGGGAAGTAGAGCAACATACTCTCTGTTAGAACATATGCCTGTGTTTGTCCTAATTCACTTATCTATGCCCAGGAGAGCTAAAACAATGGAAAACTATTCTGGCAAGGTTAAAATTTAGTATTCATTTGAAAATTAATAGAAGAGGTAGGTAAAACATGTTATAATCTATTCCATAGTTTAGCAGGGGGCACACATCATAGAGATAATAGCAACAAGTATAATATTTTGCAAAATGTTTTAAATTTACTTTTGGTGATAACATACCATTAGCTACATATCCCAGCTGTGGTATAAGTTGTTCATCTTTACAATTTTCTCGTCCTGGTACTAGCCGTTGAAATTTTGTAGGATGAGGATTTCCATCAACATCCACCAAGAATGGGGGAGGCATGAGGTGAGGAGCTTGTTGGGTTTGCTCATCCAACACATAGTTATTGGCATCACGGATAAGAGGTCGATAATCCGTGTGGAAGAACATCTGATCTGGAATCTTTATGACAGATTTTTTTTTAGTGTTTAAGACACAACAAAATTATCATTGGGTACCTTTTTTCATACCTAGAGCACATGAACTTTTTCAAAGAATTTTTGCATTCTTTTGCACTCCTGTGTTGCCACACCCTCTAAGTACAAACAAATTTCCTAGAAGTTAATTCTTTTACCTACAAAATTCTACAATTTTCATTAATTCTGGCCCTATCTCATATTTCTCTAATTAGGCTGGAAAGAAGTAAAGGAACAATCTAGTGGATAAAGTAAGGTATTTTGATTTAAGTTGAAAAATCATACAAACCTGTATAATGATTTTTCTTTTATTCACATGAGGATACATGAGATATAACATGCATGGTAAAACAGGTAAAAAATAATTACATCAATGACACTTAAAGCTAATACAAATATTGAGTTGACCTCAATGCTTCTGAGTTTTCTTTGCACTCTAAGATTTCATAATCTATCCCAAATTCACAACTAATGAAATATAAAGTACTGATTAAGTAAGCTTCCAAAGTATTTTAACAGAATCAATAACAGAACAGCCAGCCACGAAAATAAACATATTTGGTCACCAACTGTTTATTCCCCACTTATGATAAGTGCAGGACACAATCTGGTAAAATTACTGTGATTACACTTCGAAGGTAGTACAGAGCATGTTTAAATGAAAGGATTTCCTAATGAATTTGTATACCTATATCACCTAGTAACTCAACAGTGACTCTCACTCCTAATAATGAAAAACTTCATCAAGATGACTTTCTTATTTTGTATTTATTGATACACAGCAACTCTTAAGACTTCAAATGAAATTTGTAAGTGATAAAAATCATGTTACAGTGTACAATAAAAACTAAATACACTAACCTTTTCATAGTATTTACTGCATCCAAAACCAAAAAGGAGCAAATGACCATGAGAATCTGTGCAGGCAAAATGGTTTCCATCTGGTGAAAATTTACAATCAAATACTGCACCATGACCTTGACCTTCAATCTAGAATTCAAAGGAATCTTTTAAGTCATCTTAAGAGTAATTCTCACTAAAGCAGATACCTTAAAAGCAACTGAGACCAATAGGAAAAGGGGACCAGGAACTAGAGAAAAGGTTAGATCAAAAAGAATTAACCTACAAAGTAACACACATGCACAGGAAATTAATGTGAGTCAACTCCCTGTATAGCTATCCTTATCTCAACCAGCAAAAACACTTGTTCCTTCCTATTATTGCTTATATTCTCTCTTCAACAAAATTAGAGATAAGGGCAAAATAGTTTCTGCCGGGTATTGAGGGGGTTGCGGGGAGAGAGAGGGGACAGAGTGGGTGGTAAGGGAGGGGGTGGGGGCAGGGGGGAGAAATGACCCAAGCCTTGTATGCACATATGAATAGTAAAACAATAAAAAAAATAAAACTTTAAAAATAAAAAAAAGAGTAATTCTCAAATAATAAGAAGGTGATAACTTCTCGCTAGTACCTTGGATTCTGTCATACGCCAACATTCCAATGTACTTTCTGGCTACTGTAGCCAGAACCCTAGAGTAAGCAGTAAAGCTCTAAAAGAAATTAGGGAAAATCAAATTGCAATGGATGAAATGAATCCATTCCTAGCAATGTCATATTTCATGAAATGCAAAATAGGTCAATGAGGAGACTTAAAAAGACTTATATGCAACCAAACTGACAAAGGTGCAATTCAGCCAAGATATTATCTTTACATTATAAGCATTAATGCAATTAAGCCTTAAAATAACCATTCAAAAATTATAGCACAAAAATCAATTTTACTAACAAAATACAGATGTTATATGTCTTTATAAAGTCTATAGAAGTGAACTCAAAAGGCAACAGTTTAGAAAGGTTTAGTCAAAACTATTCTTAAGAAAAGGACCCTAAATATGGAGGATATGAACATTCTCATCACCATAGAAGAGTATTTACTGGGAGAGGAAATAGCTCATCAGTGTTTCCTACAATTTCTGTGAAATATAACTTATGAGCATCTATGTTTGCTCACAACTTTCTGATTACTAACCCAAATGGGGTTTACCAGAGGCAGATACAAATATTATAATCACTTTTATGATTTATAAATTAGTACTATAGTTCTAAGCATTAATCATTTTGTGGTCTTAGTTAAATGTTAAATACAAGGTTAACAAATTTGAGGGTAAGTAATTTAGAGCTGGGGATCCGAAAGGCCTAATTCTCTACGGACCTTATTCTCAGGCCTTGAGTCATTCTCTTAATTATTTTACCAACATAAACATAGATGCCAAGTGGTTGCTCTAGGAGTATGGAATTTCATATAAGGTAAGTCAGTGTCAGTATGAACAAAACACAGATATCTCTTACCATGTTAAAGTAATTCCGAATTTTGGTCCCCCGGTCAAGATCCCAAATAAAAATGTTCCCATCATGACCCGCCGAAAGTATGATCCTTTGATCAAATGGATGTGCTTCCAAAACAAATACTTCATCATCATGTCCCTATGATACAAATCAATATTAGAAATGAAAAGCAACATCAAATATCTGGTTAATTTATCCAAAAGTTCTTGAGAGTGCTACCAATCTGGTTCAGATGAATTTAGGCATACCAATTCAATATAATTTACCACATGGGCACTTAGCAAATAATATATTTCAGTTAGAGTTCCTTAAATGCATAACTGCTGATGTTGTAAAGTATGCCATAGACTGAAAGGTGTTCAAAGCTCATTAACCAGGCCCTTAAAGTGTAATTTGGATATCTAGGTCTTTGCTATCTTTAAAATGCCACAGAAAATGTGACAAATGGAATCTTTTACTAACATCCAATGCTGGTATTCAAATTACATTTGGGGAGGACCCATAATACATTCAAAGGATAAAGCATATTGGCTCTGGTTTATGTCTACTTTAAACAATGAACTGGGAAATTCCTGCTATCATTCAAATCTTAACCCAAGTGTTACTTCCATTGGATGTTTTCTCTGACCCTCCTACATCATATTTAGGAGTTCTGTTAGAAGTTTGTATTGGTGTATCTTGTATTTTTCATTCTTAGCACTTATTTGACTAACAGTTTTCTCTTTTAATACGATGTAAACTCCAACAGGACAGGATTCTGTTTAGTTTATAATTTATCCCTTATACCTAATACAGTTAATACTCAAAAAGTCTTTGCTAAGAACTTTACACCCTTATGAGACCTTTATAAATGAATTGTTTGAACTGAAATATAAGTACTATAGCAAAATTAGGTAGATTTGTCTGTTATAAGGACTAAAAATAGTCTGTTCTATAATTCCTTAAGTTTGAAATTCAGTGAAAATAGATGACCCATAAGTCAGCCCATGGGAAGAATGCCACTAAACAGGACTCTAAATTGTTTATTAAGACAGAATTTTACATGAATCTATAACATCAATGGTTACAACACAGTGCCTGAAAATTTTACTTTAGAGATATCAGCATACACTATCTAATGCTGTAGCTGGTAGCCACATGTGGTTATTAAGCATTTGAAATGTGGATAGTTCAAATTGAGATGTTTTGTAAGCAAGACATACACATTAGATTTCAAAGATTTATCATGAAAAAAGGATGTAAAATGTTTCATTAATCATTTGCCCCATTACTGATTAATGGATTAAGAAAATGTGGTATTTATATAAACTGGAATTTTATTCAGCCACAAAGAATGAAATTTGCAGTAAGTGGGTAGAACTGGAAAATATCATCTCTCAAGTGAAGTTAGCCAGGCTCAGAAAGCCAAAGGACACATGTTTTCTCTCATATGTGAAATATAGACCTAATACAAAATACAGCAATACTATGAAAAACAGGTCACTTAAGGGGAGGTCACATATGAGAGGGGGAGACTAAAAGAAGGCAGTTAAGAAGGTGAATATGCCCAAAAGACTGTGACACAGGTTACTCCAGAGGCACCTGCACACCCATGTTTATTGCGGCACTATTCAAAATAGCCAAGTTATGGAAACAGCCAAGATGCCCCACCACTGACGAATGGATTAAGAAAATGTGGTATCTATACACAATGCAATTTTATGCAGCCAGGAAGAAGAACGAAATGTTATCATTCGCTGGTAAATGGATGGAATTGGAGAACATCACTCTGAGTGAGGTTAGCCTGGCCCAAAAAAGACCAAAAATCGTATGTTCTCTCTCATATGTGGACATTAGATCAAGGGCAAACACAACAAGGGGATTGGACTTTGAGCACATGATAAAAGCGAGAGCACACAAGGGAGGGGTGAGGATAGGTAAGACGCCTAAAAAATTAGCTAGCATTTGTTGCCCTTAACGCACAGAAACTAAAGCAGATACCTTAAAAGCAACTGAGGCCAATAGGAAAAGGGGACTAGGAACTAGAGAAAAGGTTAGATCAAAAAGAATTAACCTACAAAGTAACACACACACACACAGGAAATTAATGTGAGTCAACTCCCTGTATAGCTATCCTTATCTCAACCAGCAAAAACCCTTGTTCCTTCCTATTATGGCTTATACTCTCTCTACAACAAAATTAGAAATAAGGGCAAAATAGTTTCTGCTGGGTATTGAGGGGGTAGGGGGGAGAAGGAGGGGGCAGAGTGGGTGGTAAGGGAGGGGGTGGGGGCAGGGGGGAGAAATGACCCAAGCCTTGTATGCACATGTGAATAATAAAATAAAAAAAAATAAGAAGGTGAATATGGTTGATGTACTGTCTATGTAAGAATGAATATAGAATTTTTAAACCAGTTGAAACCACCATAAAAAAGGGAATAAGGTAGAAAGGAGAAAAAATAAAGATGAACCAAACTGGGCTGTAATACACATATACATACAAGTATCACAAGGAAACTCCCTGTAGAGCGATCTTAAACAACCAAAACCATTATTTTTGTCTTTTTTTCGTATACAAAATTGGAGAACAGGAGGGCAAAACAGGTCCCACCTGTTTTTTCCCCTTTTGGGGAAGGGGTAGCAGTAGGAGGGGGAAGAAGGTGGGGAAATGGTGAAGGAGGGTGAATATGGTACAAATATTGTGTACACATGTATGTAAATGGAAAAATGATATCTGTTGAAACTATTCCTGGAATGGGGGAAGGCGGAATGAAGGAGAATGGTGGAAGGGGTGAATTCATGTCTGATATATTTGATATCAGAACTTTTGTAAATGCTACAATGTACCCCAACCCCACACAATACGAAAAACAGAAGCACATTTCATCTCTTAACCTTTCAGAGTCTTCTTGTGTTTATTTTATGCATAATGTCTAGGCTTTTCATTAAAACATAATTTCTATGTTAAAATGCTAGTATTTGGGGTATATTTGGTTAAATAAAATATAATATTAAAATTGGCTTCGTTTTACTTTTTTAGTGTAGTTGCTAGAAAAATTAATACATGGCTTATATTTCTATTATAGTGTACTAACAGACAAAAATTTCTTAAAAAGAGTTAAACAGTACAAGTTTTTTCAGACATATTAACAGAAATGTATCAGGAAATGAGGAAAGACAGAAGGAGGTATGCAGTAACTGAGGAGATAACAGGAAGAATTCAAAACTCCACTAACACAGTGTTAGTGGTCTACTTAGGAAAGATGATTTAGGTATATGAAAAATAACTTGGAAATCGTCCCAAAATTAGGCCAATCTTTAGCAACCTCAGAGGCCTTAGGCAAGGAACATCAAACATAGCAGTCAAATAATGATGACATCATAGCATACTACAAAGAAAGTTGAGTTGAGCTTCTAATCTGAATCCTGTCACTTACTACTATATAAACCATACAACAGTCGCTTGTCTTTGTCTCTATAGAATATTTATGAGTTGATAGCTGAGGTAGAAAGGAAATAAAGCTTTTAAACGGAATGCAATCTGAAGTCAACCCATATCATATTAAACTGACAAACATCAACCCCACCAATGGGACTTCTGAAATCAATCCTATCAACTTTAAACACCACAAAAATTAGCCTTTTACTATGACAAATACATTTTTAAAAAGAAAAAGAAAAAAAGAACTTTGTCTTATTTCCTCCTCTTATATAAACTAATGGTTGAAGGCAGAATATACCAGATACCCCTAAAGCAATAATAATGAAAAACCCTAACCCTCACTTAAAGCAATTTGTATATCCTTGAGTACATACTAATATAATAGATGAGTAAATATTAGACTTGGAAAGACTCTTGAAAAGATTTTATATCTGCTTTCAGTGGTATATCTTGTGTCAGTCCTATCTTGCAGACATGTCAAAAGGCCCACAAATAATTACTTCTCCCAGGGCTAGTAAGTCATAGAAAGGAAACTAGAATTTAAATTTATTATGTCCTAGAATAATACACTCTTTGCCCATTTTTTGAGAGAAGGTCTCAGTATATTACTCAGACTGGTATCAAATTCCTGGGCTCTAGTTGTCCAGTATTCCTCTCAACTCAGCCATCTGAGTGCTAGGACTATAGGCAACACCAATGCACCAACCTTAAAGAATTCATTTTACTTTCTTTTCTTTATCTTGGCCATGCTGTGGATCAACTTGAGCCTCACACATGCCAGAAAAGAGTTCTACCACTGAGCTACACTCCCAGTCTCTGTCCATTTTAATGATTCATAAAAATGAAATATTAACAGGGTTGAGGTATAGTTCAAGTGGTAGAGTACTTAACTCATAAGCCTGAGGGCCTGAGTTCAAATCCAATTATTGCCAAATAAATAAATGAATAAAATACTTACAGATAAAGTATGAAGAAGCTGTCCTGTGACAGAATTCCATACTTTCAAAAGGAAATTGTTCACAGCAGTAATAACTGTGGTGTCATAGCGATCCCAGGCCACCATAGTTACCTTTAGTTTAGTGACTTTGTCTTCTGCAGATGGCAAATTATTCCTAAACAAAACAATTTGCATTTTAACAAAGGAGCATACAAAACAGCAAATGTGACAAACTTTTTCCAGAAGCTTGCAACTATTTTGATTAAAAAAACCACCTAAACTCTACTTTTAAGTACTCATGAAATTTAAAAAAATGAAGTGCCTGTATAAGACAGTACTCAAAAACTTATCTCAGGGGGAGAAAAGACCCCAAAATGACCAAAAAACGTGTTAGGCAAATAGTCACTTAAGGACACATACACACACAAAGTGAAACTAAAACAGAATCTAAAACCATTTTGAAAAATAAAACACAAGGTTATGTTGGCTACTAGACAATGAAAATGCATAAAAGCCACATTATTCCCTTAAATATTAATTTTAAATAAACACAGGCTGTGTAAAAAGCAGTAGGAAGTTCAGTAACTTTTGATTTAATTGAATATGACATCAACAATAGTTGGTTATGACTACAAAAACTATAAAGTCATATATTATTACTAAAAAGAAGATAATTAATTTCAGGGTCACACCCTAAAGAAACTGTATTACACCAGAGAGGTAATGACATATCTTCTAATCAATAGTAAAGATAATGAAACAGGATGCTGATTAAGTGTACATATAATGCTGAGTAGGAATGCTAACAATATGAAATACTATAAAAGTATCCTCAGTAAATTACAGAAAAAAGTTAAAACATATTATGGTATTTAATAGGGACCACCCTCAAAGTAGAAAGTAATACCCATAGATAAATAGTAAAAAAATGACTGTAGAAAACAAGACAGGGAATGACTCTGTGGGTATCAGTAGAGCCCAGAGATATTAGGGTGACGACAGACTAGAATTGTGGATAAGTCAGTAATGTTACAGTCTATCAAACAACAGCAAAAGAGAATTAGCTTAGAAACTGAATAAAGATACAAACTTTGAATTAACTTTAAACTATTTACTAATGCAAAAAGGTATTTTATGTTCATTATTAATATAATTCAATGTAAAAGATACCATAAGAGAACCAATGAAATATCTAACATCCATTCTTACCCATTCATTTTAGTAGCCATATCTAGCACTATACTCTTCCATTCTTGTTGCTGATATTGCCATATTCTGGCTGTTCCATCTCTACTTCCACTAACAAATCTTAAACTGGGAACACAAAGGTAAAACAGTCTTGTTAATTTTCTTCAAAATGGGTATCACTTTCTTTTTCTAATTATAAAAGCAATTATGATCACCCTCGTGTATCAATCGGGACAATGTTAAATGGTTCTGTCACTTTGGAAAACAAGTTTGACAGTTCCAAAAATGCTAAATATAAAGTTACTGTATGATCCAGCAATCTTATATCCCTAAGAAATGAAAACAGAAGTTCAAACAAAAATGTGCACGTGTGATTATTCATGGCAACATTATTCATAATAAGCCAAAAAGCAGTAGAAACAATTCAAGAGTCCATTGATGGATAACTAGATGAACAAAATGTGCCATATTTATACAGTGAAAGATTATTCAGTATAAAAGGGTATAAGAAAATGAATATGGTGGAAATATTATGTACTCATGAACGAAAATGGAAAAATGAGACCTGTGGAAACTATTCCACAGGGGAAAGCGGGGAAAAGGAGAATGATGGAGGGAGGATAATGGAGAATGATGGAAGGGGTGAATTCAACTATGATATACTGTAAAAAAAGGTCACAATGTAACCCCAGTACAACAATAATTTTAAAAAGGCAAAAACCAAAATAATGATAAAAAATAGTAATATATGTTACAACATAGATGAATACTGCATATGCAAGTCTATAAAGACAAAAGGTAGATTAACAGTTGCCATGAGCTAAGGAAGGAGATAGGAAGTTTGGGCCTGACAGCTAAAGGGCATGAACTTTCTTGAAGGGGTCAGGAAAATGTTCTGAAATTAAATGTGGTGGTGACTACACAATACTATAAATGTACTAAAAACAGTTGAATTTTATTATGTAAATTACCACTCAATAAAGGTGTTATTCAAAATAAAACTTTAAATACATGCATATATACTTATTTTCCCCTACAGGAAACAGAACTTCACTATATACAATGTTTTTCCCTAGCTTAACTGTATTTTAGATCTATTTCTATGTTTACAATTATAGTAAGTATTCAAGTATATGGATGTTTCAAAGTGTATTTAATGAATCTCCAAATGATCAGTAATTATATTGTTTTAGTTTTGCATATTACAAATAATGCTATGAGGAACATTTCCATATGTGTATTTATATAAACTTATACATGTCTTTGCTCAGAGTAGGCATATTTTTAAAAGCTTTTGGTACACATTACCAAACTGTTTTCTAGAAGTTTCTTTTCAAATAATTTACAATCTCATAAAAATGTTCCCCAAACTCCATCTTAACACTGTGGTGTATACTGGTCATCCAATCTATAGTGGGAAGCATAAAATAGGAGGATCATGCTCTAGGCCAGTCTGGTCAAAAAGCAAGATGCTATCTCAAAAATAACCTGAGGGAAAAATGAGCAAGAGGCATGTCTCAAGCAGTAGAGTACCTGCCTCGCAAGTGCGAAGTCCTGAGTATGAGCCCTAGTACCACCAAAAAATCATAATAAGTAATAATAATAATGAGGAATTTCAAGAATGAAAACTGAAACCACCTATAATCCTCCCATACAGAGAAATCAAACTCTTTTGATATTTCATATACATGCATACATAAATTACATGTTTTGCATGTTCCATATACTTTTTAAATGCTTATGTATAATATAAATTTTTATATATTGAATGCATTTGTTTTTGCATACTCTAGACAATGTTATTTAAAGACATACTTACAAATAGATACAACCAGTTATCTCAGGGAATATTTTCAGTGGAAGTGAAACTTTTGTTGAGGTATGAAATATTTTATTGTGTATAATGACAATTGCTCAGGCTCAGTTTCCTCATTTGCACAGTGTTTAGCAAGTTTTGATATTAGCATTATGCTATCATTGAAAAAGCTATTTAGAAGCCTTTCTATATTTGGATATGTATAATTAAATATATGTACATATACTCTTGCATGAATATTATGTTTAATTTAAATTGGGCACCTTTTATTGGCCAATAAAAATAATGTATTTCTCCCTAAAGGAAAATAGCTAGAAATTAAAAATTCAGATAATTTTACCATGAAACAATAGTAGCTGTAAAAATCTTAAAGTACAGTGTAGTTAAGTCAAACTTAAAATTTATTTGAATGTTTTGTCATTCCTAATATAGACCTCACTTTGTGGGCCATCATTATTTACTTTTGCATATAACAAAGATCAGCAAATTCATCAATGTAAATTATACACCGTTCAAAAATATTTAAAAAATAAAATATGGCCAACTACATAAAGTTCTCACATACATATATGAATACACATTTATGCTAAGCAGTTAAAGTTTTAAATTTATTTTAGCTCAAATTTTAGACCAGGACAGATTATTGCCTTTTTGGGATCAGAAATTTTAGCAGTTTCACAGATATCTATATATAATTTCTGACATGATAGACATAGGTAATATATATCATATAAGTAATAAAGACAACAACTGATACAGATGTTCAAAGGAATCAAGATTAATACAAAAGCTAGAGCCCTCAGGAAAGGCTTCAAGTGGGGCAAAATAATCTTAAAAAGAAGTAAGATGAGAGAGAGAGAAAAGAGGGAAGATGTAGCAGGGAAAAGAAAATAGAAAAATAGAATGGAGGTAGGTATGGAATGACATTTCTGGGTAGGAATAATGTGAGACAAAGTATAAGTAAAGGAACAGATGAGATAATATACATGAGATTTGACAGGAACAATGTATAAATCAATTAAGATGGATTTATAGATTTCTATTAGGAATAGTAGATGAGCAAAGAATTAAGGTCTAAGTCAAGATGCAGAGAGTTCTGAATGCCAGTTTGACATTTAAATTTTATTCCATCAACACAGAGGAAGAAACACGATAGATTTTTGAGCAGAACAATACTTTTCTAGAAGAGATGGTGAAATAATGTAATTCTTGACTAAGGTATGTAGTAAAAGAAGCACTCAGATGTAAAGAAATGAGTATAGTTACTACCTGGTTAACAATTTAGAAAAGATGAGTAAGGATGTGAAAGACAGGGGCTTTGAATCTAAGTGACTGAACAGAAATAAGATATCTATGGTAGCTGGTTCAGAAGGAATAGTAGAAAAACATGTCATACATCCATTTACATGAATATGTACTACATAATTACCTGTCTCCATTGTTACAGAATTGAACAGCAACAACTTTGTCCTAAGACAAAACAACAGACTTTTGGTTAAAATGAATTTCTTTGTAAAATGAATAAAGTGCTTTTCTCCTCAAATTCACATGCAAAAGCATCATGGAGTAGATTTTTGAAGTGCTATAGTTTTGTTTAAAAAACTAATTTACAAGAAAAAGAAAATAAGGAAGCAAACAATATATTAAGGAGGTAGTATTTTGAAACAAACTAGTCATAAGCAAACCTGTTCATCAACCAGATATAATGAGATACATACTTCTGAATAGGGATTTGATTACTATTTTCTCCATAAGACAGCACAGTAATCTAAGAAACCACAATAAAATAACTGATTTAGTAATAGTTAAAAGAAATTTCTCAATTTGTTTTCTTGTAATTTCAGAAAATAAATCAATTATTTCCTGTTTACCACATGGTTTATTTATTTTTAAATGGATTCATCTAACATTCTGTAGGCACTATAACTTATATATTACTATTTGAATCTTTATGCACAATAGTTATGACACGATTAAAATATAAGCCAAAATTTGCAATTCTCTTCACTTTATTCATGTATCAACTGTGTACACATTTTCACGAATGACTCAGTTATTTGAGTAACTTAACTTTTAATAAAAAAGCTGATACCAAATCTTTGTATTTAATTGTTTTTCATTTTTAAAAATTATTAAATTATCTTCACTTGTTCAGAGGTACCCTTGATTTATACTGTTTTGCTATTTCACTGTGGTATTCATCTGATAAGATACTGAATTCTCACTACCAGCTGCAGTAATTGGTTTTAGATGTTTTGAAGGAATACAGAATTTTTAGAAACTGACATCCACCAAAGGTTCCAACAGGGAGTATTTACTTTACAGATTTTTCTTCTTAGCTGTGCCCCTGTAAATGAATCTTTGCTTAGACAAATTTTCTTCATCATTTCCTTCTCAACTCTTTCCTGTTCAATTATTCTCTTCTCTCTGAACTCTCAATAAACTTGACTGCACTTGTATACACACTCTACTTGGGTAATAACTGTGAGGGTATCTCCTTGGCATGCTCTAGCACAAATGAATTTCTTCCACTTAATGGTCTCAAATTGAGATCATTAAATATTTCCTAAGTTTTTCTCTTTCACAATTTAAATAATATTCTAAGATTCTAGTATCTAGGAGTATGTGACCACAAGTTGAAAGCTCAGCTACATCAGTATGTCTTCAAAAAGTAGATGTTCAATTGTGTTTCTATGATACGATAAAAATCAAGAGACTGTTATAAAAGCTCCCAGGAGAAAGTTTCTAACAGGCATCTATTTTACTACAAATTTCAAGAACACAACTGTTTCTGCAACTCACAAAACATGTTTTTCTGTCATCTTTCAGAAAAGTTGTATGTATGCTATTGATATACACTAATACTATTTCAAGTGAGGTGTCAACAGTAATAATAACAACAGTAACAACATTAAGACTTGCAAAACTGAGTGCTTTCAATAGCTTACAAGACAGCTTGCGGTAAGTGCAATATACACAGTGAGCTGAAATAGAAATGCCCCCATTTCCACTGTTTGAAAAATTAAGAAAAGAAAGAGAAAGAACTATATAAAGAGTGCACAGGGATATAACTAAACAATAGTGACTTGAAGTTTTCTGGAAAAGCAATAAGAAAGTTAGGATAGACCAAGGAAAAGTGCCAGCAACCAACAGCTTTCACCTTAGGCATATACTTAATTCCCTGTATATAAGACTATTGCTGATAAGGAGAACTAAATTCTGTAAGTCTTTGATGATATTTTGAAAAGCAATCATAATAAGATCAATGAACTCAACTTAGAAAAAAAATTTTCCTAAGATATACTTGACATGCCTCTTAAGTAATAAAGCAGCCAAAAAGATTTTCACAAACTACTATTGCTGTATGTATAAAATATATATATGTATATTACATATATATATTTCTCTGTACAAATAGAAGTCATCTTAAGTATAAAACCATAGTAAATACAGAATTTCACACTAGTCTTCATTACTAAAAAGACAACTCAACATTAAAGTTTCACCACCAATTTACATTAAAGTATGGTACTGAACAGAAAATAAATGAAACCAGTTTTCCAGGGATATTAAAAAGAAAAGAAAATATTTAAGTTACTCATTTTTCTCTTACCGTATGTGATTCTAATTCAGCAATTTTCTCAGGGGTCTCAGAACCCAAATAATATATTCTAATCACATGGTCAGTACTACCTGTTGTAATGAACATACCACCTGGAAGATTAAAAAAAAACAGTACTAAGAAGCTTTAAAAAATCTTCTGATTGCTTCCTTAGTTGTATGCTACCTTGCAACAGTAAAAAGCCTTCAAGAAACACAGGCTGTCCTCTAAGTATTAAGGACAAACTAATATTTCAGAGATAAAGTATTTTAAATCAAGAAGAACAAGAGAAAATTTAAGACAACTAAATCATTCACCTAAAAAAACCTACCAACTATACATTAAAAATAGGCTTATATCATAAACAATAAAGGTCATAGCATTCAAGAATTAATTTCTTCATATTTTACAGGAAACATTATATTCCAAAATTATTTATAAGATAATTCATACATACAACTGTCTTTATAGTGACTACAGTGGTTGAGTGTAAAAACTCAACTGCCTTTGGGATAATGAAAAAGTTCTAGAGATGAATGGTGGCAAAACATGCAGAACAATACAAATATACTAATGCCACAGAACTGCACACTTATAAATGATTGAAATGGTAGAGTTTATGTTAGGTATATTTTACCATAATAAAAATAGGAAAAATGGCCGGACACCGGAGGCTCATGCCTGTAATCCTAGTTACTTGGGAGGCTGAGATTGGGAGGATTGCAGTTTGAGGCCAGTCTAGGCAAATAGCTTTTTGAGACCACATCTCCAAAATAACTGTAGCAAAATTGACTGGAGGTGTGGCTCAAATGGTAGAGCACCTGGCTTTGCAAGTGTGAAGCCCTGAGTTCGAACTCCAACTCCAATCCAATCAAAAAGAAAAATGTTTAACTAGCATAGGATTTTTAACAATATAAAAAGCACTATTACACACTATGAAAGTGTCTTTTACAGGAAGCCACAGCTGTATGTTTTCTGTAAAGTCAGTACAGGATTTTTATATAAAATGGGATGGGGATGAGCACTATGCATTTTTAAAAAAGGGTATTTGGATGGGGGTTGTGTTTGTTTTTACCAAATAAAAACAGAAAAAAATATTACATGCTAGAGTCTAAAAGGTTTCTGTAGGATAATATATGGATTGCATTTTTGGTATCCTTCTCTTAACATTCAAGCATATACATTTTTTTCATAAAACTAAAAAATACATCATTTATAAGTAGATCATTTAATATTTTGGGTACTCAAAACTTTTGACTTTGATACATACCAGAACTGAAAGACGAACAAGATATCTGTACTCCAGGTCTGGATCTCTCAGTAAATTTCACTGGACGATCTCTAAAGAGAAAAGTAAATGTTTTTATCAGGCCTATACAATAGGCAAAAATCTTAACACACTGATGGATATTGATCTACTTAGCACCAATATTATAGAAAAAACTACAGAGAGATGGCCAATAAGTGCTAGTCACATCATTCAGGTTAAAAATTCATTAAATCTTACAAATATAATTTGTGCTATCAGTATTATTACAACAGTTTTACAGACATATTACCATGTTAGTTACCATTACCATTATGAAATATTCAGTTTTCTTATCAAGGAAGATAGAAAATAAATGAAACTATTTAACAAAATTTTTCATATAAATCAAGTAAGTAGTCTCTTCAACACTGATTTCATATAAAAAAATTATTCTACAATCTCTAACCATTAAAGTAGATATGGACATGTGTACATCCAAGTGGGCATGCACACACATGCACACACACTTAAGTACTTGAACTAATATTAATCAAGTCATAAATAAAAACAAACATGTTTGTTTTTCACAAAATATCTAAAATTCTTTTAAACTTACCGAAACTTCATTGTTTTTACATGCCATTGCCAGAAACAGATTGTTCCATCAGCACCAGTAGAAGTGAGGTATCTGGTTGTGCCTTTAGTTGATGGACAAAACTTTGAAAAAGAAATATGACTCAATATAAAGTTTTCATGTTCAAATTTAATTTCAAACACAGCACATTTTTAAATTATAATAACTTGGGTAAATAAAAATTAGATAAATTCATAAGAATTTTGGTTTCAAGGGATTAGTTACATAAATTTCCTAGTTTAATAAAATACCTCACAAAAACTTAAATTACAAAAAAGTAGAAAAATACTAACTGAAGTTAGAATAAAATATTTCAGTCCTAAAAGTAATTATTTTAAATCATTTAACATCATACTTTATGAATAATTATAATCCCCTTTAATGGGGAGTCAAACACATTAATAGTCAAACTGGTAAAAATGTGCTAAATATGTTTATATATAGCAATCACTATAGCATTTTCATACTTGATAGACAATCAGAAGTAAACCAGAAGCAATGATTATTAAGTAAATATTTAAGTATATGGGTTTTTAATATATTAAAGTCCAACTTCAATAATGTATATTTTTTCTTTTAAAATTTAAAACATTTTCATTTGTTTTTATGAATAAAGTAAAACAAGCCAAATATTTGTTCATATCATTGAGGAAATAACAGAATAAAATATACTCAAATTGTCAAGTTAAAGGACTACTACTATCCTAGATAGACTATGGTCTTTATGATAGTAGGCTTCTCAGGTTCTGACTTTCATTATTTTATATGTCCTCAGAACAGAATCAGAGAAAAGGGAAGAACCACAGGCTCCAGATGTCTAGGACAAAGGAAAACGTTGAAAATCAGACCAGGGTCTCTAATATGCCTGTTAATTTGACTAAATACTAAATCCTTTATTATTCCCATTACATTTAAATTAGTTTATGAATCATAAAGAGGAATCTGATCCATTAAGGTACCTTAATTAGATTATTTCAAATGAGAAATAAGGTTAGGGATTATTAAAATACGTGCATTTCTGACATTCAAATCAATGTACACCTCTTACAGATAATTTACAACATACAGGAAAAACAGGATAAAGGCAACTTAAAATTCAGAAGTAACCACTATCAACATACCATTTTGCCATTTTGTCACAATTTTATTTAAAAAAATGAATTAGTAAGATAATATGCCATAAATTGAGACAATAAACAAGTAATAAAGAAAAATGTATAGAATGCCAAATGGTAATAATTACTATGGACAAAACTGAAACTAAAGAGGAGATTCAAGGTGTAAAGGTGTTTACAATTTTAAATAGAATGGTGAAGCAGTCAGAGAAGGTCTCTCTTGGTAAGGTGACATTTGCACAAAAAGGGATGAAACAAACCCATGTGAATATCCAGGGAAGACCATTCCAGAGACAGAAAATACCAAGAGCAAAGAGAGGAATGTATCTAAAGTGTTTAACAAAAACAGAGAGTATAGCAACTAAAGCAGAGTGAAAAAGGGAACCAAGTAGGGGATAAGGTCAAAGACAGGAATGGGGCTCAGAATATTAGGTCTGTAGATTACTGTAAACATTAGTTAGTGATGGTTTTGAGCACCAGTGACATAATTTAACTTCTATTTCAAAATCAAGTGGCTATTAGACTAGGGCAGGTGAGAGAGAAGGGAAGAAATGGAAAGATCAGTTCAATCTGTACTTCAGTAATGTATGCCACAGATGACAGTGGCTTTAAATAGGATAGTACTGATGAGAGTCATGACAATGTTTCATATTCTGGATTTATTTTGAAGGCAGATATGACACAATTGTCTGACAGGTTAGATTTAGGGTACAAGAGAAAGATAAATGTTAAGGATGACAAACCTGAGCAACTGCAAGCATGAACTTGTCATTTGTTTAGATGGTCCTATGGTTTGGATGTTGCATGTCCCCCAAAGGTCCATATGGTAAAGGTTTTGTCTCAGGGTGGTGCTATTGGAAGGCTGTGGAACCTTTTAGAGGTAAGGCCTACAGGGAAGTCCTTAGGGTTATTGGACCCCCTAGTCTGTCTCTCTGACTTCCTATTGATATATAAGTGCTTACACACATGCCTCTACCATGATGTGACCACTTGCTCCAAGACATACTACCTTTAATTTTTACAGTATGAAGTGATTCAGAAAAGGGAAAGCCACCACTATGCCATTTCAACTTTACCTTAAAATCTGAGCTAAATGAGCAACCTTTTCTTCAAAGCAATCTCTCTCAGGTATTTATCATAGTGATGGAAAACTGACTAATACAGATAGGGAAACTTTTGGAAGGCATAGATCTGAGAAAGGAAGATGAGTTCAATTTTGAATACATTGAGTTTGAGATACCTAGTAGACATCCATGTGACCAAGTATGTAACTGAATAAACAAATATAGGTAAAAGACAGGAACAAATGGGAATATGTTTGAGAGTTATACGTCTACAAATGAAATTTAAAGATATAAGACTAAATAACATCACTAAGGAAAAGAGTGTGATAAGTGGTTCATGGATGTATAGGGCACTTCATGTAAACAAAATGAAAAAAACAGTAAATAAAACCATGAAAGAATCAAATGGCATCATAAACAATTTTCAATGTAATAGTCATTTTTATGTTACAGGAGAATATGTCTGTATTACATATTCAGTCAGGTATGATAAAGGGAACATACAAGTAAATGATAATATCCCAAATAAAAATCCATGAAAAGAAAGGCTTGGGGGATGCAGTTCACCAGCAGAGCACTTGCCTAGCATGCACAAAGCCCTGGGTTTGATGTTGACCACTGCAAAAAACAACCCATGCAAGAGCCAAGTACAGTAATGCATGCCTGTAATTCTACCACTTAGGAGGCAAAAGAAGGAAGGTTGTGAGTTTAAGGCCAGCCTGTGCTACATAGCATTTTCCACAATAGCCTGTGTTAAATAGTGAGAGCTTGCTGCACAAAAAAGACCCAGGAAATTCTTTCAACTAACCAAAATTTTGACATGAAAAATTTCAAATCCAATATACACTGAACCTATCTCTTGCTACCTCCACATAAATAGGTGGTATATGACTAAAATGCCTCTCAAAAATGGAAGTAATGACCTCTTCCAAAAGTAGTCTTGACCCAAAAGTAAAAGTTTCAGAAGGAAACTCTGTTTCTCTGTTTTGCTCTTAACACAAATAAGAGTACAAAAAATTCAACTTAGCTTTATTAAACGAAAGGTCTTTTGGGAACATCCAGGACTTTCACTACCAACATCTGGTAAAAACATTATATGAACAATGTATTTTATGTCAAATATCAAATTAAAACAAGAAATCACTAAAACCAAAAAATTCCCCCTTAATTTTAAACTACACACATAGATACACACACATACTAAATCTGACTGACAAATATTAATTAAATATTAACACTTAGTATGCCAATATTCAAGTTTGAATGTTTATATACTGACTAACCTCTAGTAGTTTGCTCATAAGGCATTTTTAAGTTTTCTCCCTTCTTCACAAACATAAGTAAATAGAATGTTTCATACTTTACTACTTTTTAATCATCTTTTTACTTATTTCTAAAGGAG
The DNA here is from genome assembly GCF_047511655.1 of Castor canadensis. Lineage (NCBI taxonomy): Eukaryota > Metazoa > Chordata > Mammalia > Rodentia > Castoridae > Castor > Castor canadensis. Next base: position 72,585,875 of record NC_133405.1, on the reverse strand, counting down.
ATAGATATATGGAAAAGGAACTTAAAAAAATACCTGTCTGCAGGATAGGAGCAAAGCACCTAATACAACATTTTCTTTTGGAATTTTTTTGTGTTATTATCCATAAAATATAACACAAAAGAGCATTCTTAGATTTATTACATATACTAGGGAGAGCTTATAATTTTTCTTACCTGTATGGAAGTAATAGAAGCTGAATGTCCCTGAAGGACAGCAACTGGTGCACAAGTCCGAAGACACCATACTCTTACAACCTTATCACAGCTGCCTGCAGCAATGAGAGTATTTTCATAGTTAACGGCCATGTCAGAAATTTCAGCAGAGTGCCCTCGAAGTGTAGCAAGGAGGCGTCCATCATCTGTAGCCCAAATTTTCACCAAACAATCATCTGAACCCTACAGCAATACAAAAGAACAGAAGATTTATAATGAAGCAGAAATTTGACAAAACAAAAACCCAAAATGACAAAAGGAAGGTTTATATTAAGTTACTTGTAAGCCTTTACTTTTCAGTCTCTTTTCTTCTGTATATAATATGGATCCTATAGCAAATATAAACTATATCCAAATGATAGAACTGATAACATATCAAAACTGACAGCAACATTTTCTCAACACTAACATTAATTATGAAAACTCAAAATATTTTGAACTTACTTTTAAGTGATTTGGGATTAAGTATTTCTGCCATTATTTCTTTCCTTAAGCATGATAGCCTTTTTTCTTAATTGCTTGAATAGCTTTTCTATAAATACTTTAAATTTTAGAGTCTATACTCATTTTTCAGGAAACCTGAAGCTATTAATAATCTGTGATGAGTTAAAAATTACTTTCAAAATGGGAGCGAAGGGGAGATAAGAAAGGGTAATATGGGGATTGAATTCAATCAAATTACATTAGACGCATGCATGGAAATAGCACAATGAAACCTTTTGTACAATTAATATATGCTAACAAAAGAGGGAAAAATAATCTCTGGTGGAAATATTATGTTGAAATTCCCTCCTGGGAATTTCAAAGGAGCTTTAAAAACAGGAAAAAGCAATTCTATTCTAATATGGTAGATAAAGTTACTCAATAATTATCTGTTTATTAAAAAGTGACATTCACCATCCTCATCATGATCATTAACATCCAAATGCATAGGTGATGTTCTTAGAGACACGAAGTTGTCAATGGAGGAGTTCATAATGAAATCTAAGGAGTCAACTTCTCAAAATGCAAACTGCTTCCTTTGTTGTAACATACAAATAGAAAAATAAAATTATGCTATTACAACATCTCTGTAATAACTTAATAATGAAGCAGTAAGATTAGTATTTCTTAAAAATATTAGTGTGCTATCATTTTTACTCAAAAGCAGTAGTATACTCTGGCTAATAAAACCCCAATTTTAAAAATAATCAGGGTGGGCTGGCAAAGTGGCTCAAGCACTAAGAGTACCTGCCTAGCAAGTGTGAATCCTTGAGTCAAAACTCTACTAGCACCATCAAAAAAAGAAAGAAAAATAACCTGTACAAAAATCAAAGAAAGATATATAAAATAACTATAATCTTCATTACTGTGTGGTTTAACTATTCAGTCATAAAAGTGATGTAATCATTAATTAAGCACAACTGGTAGCAATTACACTAACTGACACATGGAATATGCATTTTAATAAGTGTTTGCTAAAATAGAATGGAATGAAATTTAGTATACTTGTTTCACATAAATTAACCATTTCCAGAATAGAAGGCCTTCTTCTGATTAATTTTTTAATTAAAATTCCCAAAAGATAGTGGATAGATAGTATAGTTCACCCTTTACTTATATAAAATGAGAAAAGATCTTGAAGTTTCATCCATCTTTTCTTGCATTAATATGTTGAAACAGGATGAATTGCTTACAAAATATAATCTCATGAAGTCTAGCTTCAATTTTCATAAATTTGTAATGCTACCATATCATAAATTTTAAACTCACTGTAAAAATTCTTCTTCCACTTCGGTCAAATGCTACACAGTAGACAGAAGATAAGTGCCCCAGAATTCTCTTATGCATCTTAATGTGCTGATAAGCAGATGAAGGGAAAATATGGCTGAAGCGACTACATCCGGTTAATTGCCTGGCAGAGGTGATATTCACTGGAGATATAAAATAAAGGAGATTGATTTCTTAAAATGTAAAAGTGAATCCTATTTCAATGAAATTAAGTCATGTATATTAAGATAAGACAAAACAGGGTACACACACCACAGCAGTTCTACCCAGTGAGAAGTCTAAATTCCCTCACACATAAATTTTATAAACTGAACTAGACTAAACCAAAATACTAAGAATTTTCTTCTGTTAAATCTCAGGGATCTAATACTCTGCTTGGCTTACTATGGTTTTTCAACCACACTCTCATTTTGCCTTTCTTGATACATAATAGTTAAAGATACTGTTACTTTAAATATCTAGGTAAATATATCCCATGAAGGAATGTTAGAAGGAAAACTATATTTAGTGAAGTAAATGCATCTTAAAAGTTATTCAGGGAATTTTATGAACTATCCTATCTCTTCACTATACAACTGCCCCTAAAGATTCAAAAGTAGTAAAAGACCTATACAGTGAAAAGAGAAGAGAACCTATGACACTACTTAAAAGTTTAAGCAGCAAACAATCCTTTCTAGGTTTGTCTTTGGGTTGTTTTTTGGTTTATGAATCTGGAGGTTCTTACTCTAGTTACCAATGAACTTTTGAGGCTTCATCTCCTATTAAGTCAACTTAAATCCTGTGTTATCTTTTGTTTTTCTTTTCCTTCCTTCCTTCCTTCCTTCCTTCCTTCCTTCCTTCCTTCCTTCCTTCCTTCCTTCCTTCCTTCCTTCCTTCCTTCCTCCCTCCCTCCCTTCCTTCTTTCTTTCCTTCTGTCCTTTCTCTCTCTCTCTCTCCCTCCCTTCCTTCATTTCTTTTGGTGGAACTGAGGTTTGAATTCAGAGCCTTGCACTTGTTAGGCAGGTGCTCTAACCACTTGAGCCACATTCCAGCCCTTTTGCTTTAGTTATTTTTTGAATAGGGTCTCACAAAAAAACCCACAATCTTCCTATTTATGCCTCTCATATAGCCCAGGCTGGCCTCAATCTGTTATCTTCCCAATCTCTACCTCCCGAGTAGCTAGGATTATAGGCATGAGCCATGGCACTCAGCTACCTTCTTAATTTTCTTTTAAAAAAACCAAGAATGAAGCATAAGTCAAAAGAATTCACCTACGAATACCACCTGGATTCAATTCTGTTCACTTTTTTTTAAGTATTAGGATTTGAACTTAGGTCTTTACACTTGCTAGGTAGAAGCTCTACCACTTGACTATCTTCCCTAGCCCCTTTTAGCTTTAGTTAGTTTTCATATAGGGTATCATTTTTTGACTGGGGCTGGTCTCAACAAGCGATCCTCCTACCTATATTTCCCCATAGCTAGGACCACAGGTGCACACCACCATGCCTGGCTTATTGGTTGAGATGGAGTCTTGCTATCTTTTTGCCTGGCCTGGAATTGAATCATGATCGTCCTGATTTCCACCCCTGGAACAGCTGATATTACAGATGTACACAACCACATCTGATCTGGATCCTGTTCCCTTCTAAAATGGAGATCTTGATTCCTATGTAAGGATTTATAACCACCCACTTGCCCTGTGAAATTTTTCCAGTTTTCCTTTACACATTGAAAATACTTCACACCCCACATACCATATTTTAACCAAAACATAGTATCCTTGTAAACTGAAAGTTACCTCAAGGCAAGCTGATATTTTACCACACTGTAAAAATAATAAAGTACAAATAGTGGTAGCTTTACATTTATTTATGCAAGCAAGAACTGAGTTCTAGCTAAATTAGTACAATTAGAACCATGCAACAATCAAAATAACAAAAACCTTTCAACAGCTCACAAACTTAACAGCAATGAAGACTGTATCTTAGGCAAAGTACACCCACTGGTTATTTTATTTATTTACTTTGGTGGTACTGGAGTTTGAACTCAGAGTCTTGTGCTTGTTAGGCAGGCACTTATTATTTTAAAGTGACAAAATAACAAAAAATGGCCGTGTGCTGGGGACTCAGTACTATAATCCTAGTTACTCAGGAGACAGAAATCAGGAGGATCGTGTTTCTGCGCAAATAGTTCATGAGACCCTATCTCAAAAATATCCAACACAAAAAAGGGTTGACGGACTGGCTCAAGTGGTAGAGCACTGGCCCCGTTCAAACCCCAGTCCTACCAAAGAAAGGAATGATGAATAGCAAAATCAGTGAAACTTTGAAAGCAAATCAAAGTAACACATTAGAGATTTGAGTATTTACACAATACTGTAAGGTACTGAGTGAATAAAGGTAGGAAACATGTAAGAATAGGTACCAGGTAAGAGAATTTCTTTTTGATAGCTGATACCAACAAGAAATTTCTACAAGTCTAAAACAGGAAGAAGAAACCTAACGTTGGAACTTTGTAATCTTCCTTCTCCAGTCACACACTTCTTAATGCTTTGAGTTCCTTGAAACAGTCAAGCATGACTCCTGCTTTCCTTTGTTTTTTCCATTCTTTGAAGGGACATGGAGAAAAGTAATATTGCTTTAAGTTATGGTTTCTCAACTAAGGAACTGTTGACACTTTGAGCCAGATGATTTCTTGTTACAGGGGGCTATCTGTCTACTGCAAGGTGTTTAGCAGCATCCTTGGCCTCTACCTACCAGATGCTAGTAGTAACCCCAGCACTAAGTTCTGAAAAACAAAAATATTTCCACACACTGCCAAATACTCCACTTGGAAAAACTGCCTTGGTTGAAAAATCACTGCTTATAATATAAAATGAAAAAACAGCAGTAGAAGGAAGAAGTGGAAAACAAAACAGAAAAGAAACTTTGAGAAGGGAAGCATATACACCTTACACTGAAGAAAATTAAAAAAAATAGTTTTAGTGTTCCTGTATTTTGACTGCAACTTGTCACATGAAGACATATGTGAAATTTTCTACTTATAGCATGATTCTGACACTTAAAGTTTCAGACCCTGGGGCACTTTGGATTTAGAATTTTCAGATTAGGGATGCTCAATCTGAATTGACTCTTACTTTCATGCCATTATGATCAGAAAAGATACTCTGCAATTTCGATCCTAACATTTATTATATCCTGGATATAATAAGATATTATATCCTGGATATAATATCCATAGATATTATATCCATGTGCACTTAAGGAGAATATGTATTATGTTGCTGTTTTTTAGGTCCAAAGTGTAAAGTGTGGTTCAAGTTTAATGTAGTCTTACTGATTTTCTACCTAGATGACCTGGCCAGTGTTGGAAATAGGGTATTATTTGCTTACTATTATTATATTGCAATATACCTCTCCTGGCAGATCTAATATTTGCTCTATATACTTAAATGCTCCTATGACGGATGCCTACAAATTTATACTTGTTATAACGTCTAGATGGACTGACCACCTTATCATTATCATACTATAGACATTTCTTTTTCTCTTTTTTTTTTTTTACAAATTTTCACTTAAAGTCTGTCTTATCTAATATATGTAGCTATCCCTATTGTTTTGGTTTCCACGTGCTTGCATCTACACTTTCACTTTTAGACTATGTGTTGAAAAGGTATTTTGAGCTGTTCATAGGCAGCAAATAGTTGGTTCTTCTTTTTTATCCAGCAACAGGTATATGAAACAAAATGTTCAACATCTCCAATCATTAGGGAAATGCAAATTAAAACCACAAAGAGGTATCATCTCACACCTACTATGGTGGCTATTACCAAAAAGATGAATGATAACAAGTGTTGACAAGGATGTAGAAAAAAGGGAACTGTTGGTGAGAATGTAAGTTAATATGGCCATTTAGAAAATAGTATGGAAGTTCCCCAAAATCCTAAAAATGAACTATCATATATGATTCAGCAATCTCACTCCTGGATATTTATCCAAAGGATTGAAATTGCTATGATTAAGAGATATCTGCAGTCTCATATTCATTTTAGTATTATTCACAATCCTCAAGATGTATGGAAGAAACCTATGTGTTCATGAACAGGTGAATAGATAAAGAAAAAGTGGTATGTACAGACAATGAAGTAGTATTCATGGATGAAACTGAAGGATATTATGTTAAGTGAAAGATGCCAGACACAGAAAGATAAATACTGCATTATATAATTCATATGTAGAATCTAAAAAAGTTGACCTCATAGAACCAGAAAGTAGAAAAGCAGTTACCAGAGGCTTGTTGGAGGGAAGGTTATAATTTAAAGGGGAGATGTTGATGGCTCAAGTGGTAGAGTATGAGGCCCCAAGTTTAAATCCCAACACTGTCAAAATGAAACTTATTTAAAAATTTAGCAAGGCTGGTGGAGTGGCTCAAGTGATAGAGTGCCTGCCTAGCAAGTGTGAGGCCCTGAGTTCAAATTCCAGTACTGCCCAAAAAATTAGCATTTAAAAAAATCTGAAATCCAATGTCTGCAATTACTACTTCATACTGCCGTAAACTTATATTTCTAGAAGCACCATAAGAATGCCATGACCCATTTGGAAAATAATTTTGTGATACATTTCAAGAATCATGAAAATATGCACATTCATTACCCCTAGGAATCTATTCTAGGAACATAAATGATATATACAAAAACAAGCTACATGTTTAAATATTTAATATAATATTTAAAATAACCTAAATTTCACACTATTGTGATGATTCCTCTCTATTTGGGGAGCTAAGATGGTTATGGTCAGAAAATGCTGTAGAGCATTTTCTCTTGAATGGAGATGTATTAAAATATGTGAACCACTTCCTTTTTGAGAGAAATAACTTTGCTATTTGGCAATGTTGAGAAATTCAACTAGTAGATAAATCATTCAAATATAGATATGTACACAATGTATTTAAATACAAAATACAGAATCCATTGTCTCTTAAATATTTCATGTAAGTTTTTTTAGAATAAGTTTTTAAACTGTTCTCTAACAAAAGACAAAATAAAGTAACTCAGTGAAAGGCCATAATTCTAAAATATTGAAGTAAGACTAGCATAACAATTAAGGACCTTAATATAAGACCTGAAACTTTCAAGCTGGTGCATGTAAGAGCAAGGAATAAATTGGAATTAATAGGCATAGGCAATGACTTCCTAAGTAGAACTCAAATGACTCAGCAACTAAGAGAAAGAATTGACAAATGGGATTACCTGAAATTTAAAAGCTTCTGCACAACAAAAAAAATTGTCTCTAAATTGAAGAGGCTGCCCACAGAATGGAAGAAAATCTTTGCCAGCTATACATCTGATGAGAGATTAATAACCAGAATATACAGGGAGCTCAAAAAACTAACTCCCCCAAAAATCAATGGCCCAATGAAGAAATGGGCAACTGAAATGAACAGAACTTTTTCAAAGGAAGAAATCCAAATTGCTAAAAAAACACATGAAGAAATGCTCAACATCCCTGGCCATAAAGGAAATGTAAATCAAAACCACTTTAAGATTCCACCTCACTCCTGTTAGAATGGCTACCATCAAGAACACAAACAACAACAAATGTTGGTGAGGATGTGGGGAAAAAGGAACCCTCATACACTGCTGGTGGTAATCTAAATTAGTAAAACCACTATGGAAATCAGTATGGAAGCTCCTCAAAAAACTAAAAATAGAATTGCCGTATGATCCAACAATTCCACGCATCTTGATATACCTAAAGGAATGTAAGTCAGGTTACACTAAAGGCACCTGCACAACCATGTTTATTGCAGCATTATTGACAATAGTTAAACTATGGAAACAGTTAAGATGCCCCACTACCAATGGATGGATTAAGAAAATATGGCATTTGTATACAATGGAATTTTATTCAGCCACAAGGAAGAATGAAATTTTGTTGTTTGCAGGTAAATGGAGGACATCTTAAGTGAAATTAGCCAGGTTCAAAAGGCTAAAAGCTGCATGTTCTCTCTCATATGTAGAATATAGACCTAATACAAATATAGCAATATCATGAAAACAGGTCACACTAAGTGGAAGTCACACACAAGAGAAGGAGGGCAAAAGAAGGAAGTTAAGAAGGTGAATATGGTTGATGTACTTCCAATACAAGAATAAACACAGAATTTTTAAACCTGGTGAAATCAACATAAGAAGGGAACTAAGGTAGAAAGAAAAATAGAGGAGATAAACCAATTTGAGTTACAATACACATATACATGGAAATGTCACAAGGAGACTGTAGCTATCTTAAACAAAAATGTCATTTTTTTTCTTTTACAAAATTGGAGAACAGGAGGGCAGAACAGATCCTGTCTGTGGTGGGGTGGTGGTGGTACCAGTGGGAGAGGGGAGGAGGTTGGGGAAGGGTGTAGGAGGGTGAATATAGTGCAAATGCTCTACACAAGTATATAACTAGAAAAATGGTACCTGTTGAAACTGTTTCAGGAATAGGGAAGGGATAAAGGAGAATAATGGAGTGGGTGAATTCAAGTATGATATATTTCATTTAAGAACTTTTGTAAATGCCATAATGTACCCTACCCAGCTTAACAATAAAAGAGAAAATGGCACAAAAAGACTAGCATAATACTTATTATATATATTTTTTACAAATTTATGCTGTTATAAGGATTAATATATTTTAACTATCAATGGACTTATGGTTTTCTTTTTTTAAGACGTAACATTATTTGGACACCTACTATAAGCTAAGGCATTGTGACAGACCCTGGGGATTAATTACAAAAAAATTAAAGAAGTTCCCTACCTGGCACTATTGGCTCATACCTATTATACTGGCTACTCAGGAGAATCGAGGTTCGAACCCAGCCTGAGCAAATAGTCAGTGTGACCCTATCTCGAAAACAGTCAACACAGAAAAAGGGCTGGTTGAATGGCTCAAGTGGTAGAATGCCTGCCTAGCAAGCATGAGGCCCTAAGTTCAAACCCCAGTAATACCAAAACAAAACAAAACAAAAAAGATTCCTGACTCACAGAATTTATATTCTACTATGAAAAGCTTGTAGCTTTTACCCAATTTCAGGAATTAATAAGATACATCAATGGGAAAAAAAGCGATCTACAAAAATATTCAGCTATGAAAATGTGTTTTTCCAATAAACTCTGCTAGTGATGATGATATGCCGAGATTGGGAACCATTAATTCTAGTCCAAACTCCCTCCCCATAAAATTATCCTTTATATAACATGTCTGCCAGAGAGCTATTCAGGCTTTGCCTAAATACCACTGAATCTCCTCAAGATTAGCCAACTCGTTTGTTGAGCTTCTCTAATTTTAGGGAGACTCTACTTTTAATTGAGCTCATTTTCTCTCCTTGTACCTTTCAGAGAGTTGTTCAGGTTCTAACCTTGTCAAATAGTTAAATCCCTTTGTTACATGGTAACTCAAGATATATTTAAAGATAGCTATTATTTGTACCTTAAGTCTTCTCAATGTGTGAGGACCCTTCTACGTCACTCAATAGCCATAATTTATAGGCACCTCTCTATCCTATCATCTCCTAAAAAACATTCCCTCACTATATGTATCACTGGGCTTGCTTTCTTCTGAGAAGTCTCTAGTTAATCAGTGTCTGAGCCCTTAAAAAACAAGAGCTGAGTAAAATATTCCAATGGTCTGATTAGTACAGTGTACAATAGATTATCTCCCTTCATAAGGAAACTACACTTGTATGAATGCAGCTCAAGGCAAAGATTAGTCAAGCACATCTTTAATCCCAGGTACTCAGGAGGCAGAAATCAGCAGGTTGGTGGCTAGAGGAAGCCTGACGAAAAAATTAGAAAGACCACATTAAAACATATAAATTGGGCATGGTAGTATATCCCAGCTATGTGGGAGGTATAAGTAGAAGGATTATCATCCATGGCTGGCCCCAGGCAAAAGTGACACCCTACCCAAAAATAACTAAAGCAAAAAGGGCTGAGAGTGTGGCTCAAATGGTAGAGCACCTGCCTAACAAGGAAGAATCCCTGAATTCAAACCTCAATACCTCCAAAAAAAGAAACAAAAAGATTACAAAGACTATATTAGGTTTCTATAATGGCTCCCTCCCTTATATAACCTAATGAACAAAGAGCAAACAAAGTTAGTCACTTCCTAGTGATCATCTCTTTTCTAAGAGTACACAAATAACATGTTGAATAGACCTGTCTAAAATTTTGTCTGGAGTTAAAGCTAAATTCATCAATCTACTTTCTAGAATCTGTATTTTCTCCCTTATGTATACTTGTCCACCCACTGAGTTATTTCCATTTTTCCTGTCCACTGTGACTTTACAAAGAATACTTGCCAGTGAAAACAATTTCAGCAAACCATGCTTAAATTAATTTGGGTCTCTTAAAGCAGTGAGGTACTAATCTATCTTGGTTTTCATTTTGTTTACCATCCTTGCTCTATTCTTTCTAGTTTATAAATCATTTATCTTTGATAAAGAAAACTAAAGCAAAATCCCAAGCCCTTATATTTTAACTATCTTATGTAACCTATTCCCATATAAGAAATCTCTGGGTGCCTTCCCCAAATGATAATTAGAACTTTAAAGCCATTGAGAGTATTCCTATATGGTTGAACTATATGAAAGTGTTTATAAACAACCATTGTTTACATACAAAAACTACTTTTACATGATTCAACATAATACCTATAAATGGAATGTGGAGGGAAAGGAGAACATCAAGCATAAGTTTGGTTTGAGTTTCTTGTGTCTTACCTCTCTATTGATATCATCCATACTGACCAGTCTGTAGTATAAAGAGATTCCTCACTCTTTTTATCCATACCCACAGATTTTCCTAAAATGCCATATTTTACTTTGTGGATTCTAAATATATTTAACAGGTTTTGCTAGTCCTTACCTTCCTATTAGATCTGTTTGCTGTTAGTATCAAGTCCACCATTCTTATCACATTTTAAGCATAATACCATTGGAAGTTCCTATATCTCTTTATGTTATATTTTCTAGTTTACTATACATATTATACCTAAGATTTGTAAATATTTTACCTTAATATTTTCTCTTCTGAATTACTGGTCACTTCCTCCTGTATCTTTCTTCTACATTACACCTGCTATCCTTCATCATACCATTTTTAATAACAAGGGTATTTTTATCAGTGTCCCTAACAAACAGCAAAATTAAGTTATTTTGACTGCATTTCCTATACTTTCTCAACCTTAATTATAAGTATAATGAACAGTAAAAAGTACAGAGTTAAAGATCACAGTTATACCATGAAAGTTAGATATGCAATATAGTAAAGAATTAAAACAGGATAAAATTTATAACATATACCATTCCAATTGAAATTGGCCAGTTTTTACTACTAAATTTTACAAGATATTGAATTAATTACACAAATTAAGAATACTAAATAGTTCATGAAAAGGCATGGAAAATATATTTGAAGTCTATGAAAAGATAATATATGTTATTAAAAGACCATCTCACATATTTAAGTCCTTTTTTGTGGTACTGGAGAGTGAACCCAGGATATTGCTTATGCTAGACAAGTGCCTCTACCAGTAATATACAATTTTCATCCCTAAATTCCCTTTGTTTCAAAATTACAATGAAAGATATTATAATAAAGTTCAAACCAGACTGATTTTCTTCACTTAATCTTCAATAATAGCTTTGCTTTCCTTACTCTGTGACATATTGAATCTATTACAAGAATGTGATAATTTTCTTGTTTCACTCTTTTATTCAGTGTCATCTTATACCCATTACTAATCTATCCCCTTATTTTGTATAAAAAAAACTACTGAAAGCCTGTTAAAATTCTTTTTGTACCTTTTAATGGGATTCACTATGATATTTTCATACACACACATAATGTGCTTTGAACATATCCTTCTTTCCCATGGCCCTTTCTTGTACCCTCTTCCCCACTCCTGCTGGTCCCCTACCTACAACTTTCATGTCTATTTTTAAATCTGGATTCTGCATAGAAGGGAAAAACGTGATATTTGTCTGAATCTAGCTTATTTCAGATTCAGACTGGGGATGTCCAGTTTCATCCATTTTTCTGAAAATAATAGAAATTTGTTCTTTAGGGCCGAATAAAATTCCATTTTATATATATATATATATATATATATATATATATATATATATATCTCACATTTTCATTATCCATTCATCTGTTGATAAGTACTAGGCTGATTCTGTAACTTGACTCTTGTGAATAGTGCTGCAATGAACATGAGTGTACAGGCATCTCTATTGTGATTCCTTTTGGGTAATATCCAGGAGTAGTATAGGTAGATCATATGGTAGATCCATTTTTAGTTTTTTGAGGAGCTTTCATACTAATTTCCATCCTGTCTGGGCAAATTTGCATTCCAACCAACAGTGTGCATGGGTTCCTTTTACTGCCAGCATTTGTTGTTGGTTTTCTTTACCACAGCCATTCTGACTTGGGTGAGGTGGAATCTCAATGTAATTTTTATTTCCCTTTCCCTAATGGCTAAAGACGTTGAACATTTTTCTCATCTGTCTAATTTATTTTCCTATTTATTAATTATATTATATGTTCATTTGGAGTTTAACTTTCTAAGTTCTTTATATATCCTGAATATTAGTCCCCTGTCCAATGCATAACTGGCAAAGATTTCTTCCTGTTCTGTAGGCTATCTCTTTACTCTGATAATCATTTCCTTTCTTGGGTGGTGATAGAACAATAATGTCACCATTTTATCCTCAGGCTTCACTTCTTGAGAAATGGAGCCTCCCTCCCCCAAGCAGCCCCACCCCAATAGCAGCTCCACCCCTAACAGAAACTCCCGTGCTCTAACTTCCTCAAGCTCCCTCTTCTATAAAAGCCACGCCTAGCCCAGAGTTAGTGCTGCGCCATCTTTCCCTGGCCAGTCTGGCAGCTCCAGTCATTATACATTGCTCTTGGACGTGAGACTTTTCTCGTGAGCATTCTTTGCGAGTGGCATTTTTCCTAACAGGTGGAAGGTTTTTAATTTAACATAACACCATTTGTCAATTCCTGTTCTTATTTCCTAAACTATTGGAGTTCTATTCAGAAAGTGACTGCCTATGCCTAAATCTTAAAGAGTTTTCCCCTATGTTTTTCTATAGTAGTTTAAATGTTTCTGGTCTTATATTAAGTTCTTTGATCCATTTTCAATTGGTTTTTGCACAGGATGAAAGACAGGAAGCTAGATTCAGTCTTCCACACGTGGGTTTCCCAACAGGATTTGTTGATGAGGCTGTCTGTTCCAACAAACACTTTTGGCATCTTTGTTGAGAATACGGTGGCTGTAGCTGTATGAATTTTGCTCGTGAGTTTTCCTGTAAGCAACCTTTTCTTGAGGGCTCAAACCCCAGTACAAGTCAATAAGGATAAAACAAACTGCCATAACAGAAATGACACTGTTCAGGCTGGTGCTGTATGCAGGCTAAGGGCAGGGCCCATCAAGGATCAGTTGCCTGCTTCAGGGCAGCATTAACATTAGAAGCTTCCATTCTTTGCATACCCACAGCTGTTGTTAGCTACAGTGATATTTGCAGCCTGGGGGCTACAGGTTTCCCCTTGCTCCAGAAGCCCTCCAGTTTAGGCACCCAAGGGAGGCGAATGTTCAACTGTAGGTGTGACCCCTTAACAAGTGCATGAGATAGTGAGGGAAGCAAAAAAAGTACTGTGATCTGTCTGAACTGGAGACCAGAACCACGAATCGAGGAAACCAAGCACTAAACCTGCTGGTCTCAGTGTTTGCAGACCCTGAACAACAGTCAACCATCCTGCCTGAGGGTGAAAGATGGAAAAATGGAATCATCAGCTGAACCTGGGTTCAGAGCTCTCAGTCCTACAGGGCAACAAACCACACACAACAGGGAGTTAGCTCCAGATGCAAAGCAATCTGCTAACCAGTAGCTTAGGCTGAGAGCTCTTTGTCTCTGTGGTGATCCACAGGTAATGGCATACACTCCTCACCACAAAGGGCGGGGCCACCACCACACCCTTCACACATCAACATCCCTACTTCTTAAACTTCTCAGGCTGTCCTTGTCCAATCTTCCCTCTCTCCATGATTGCTTCCCTTGGCTATCTCCAACCCAGACACTATGGGAGTGTGTCTCCAGGCTCCCTGACTTTTTTGATTTTTCCTTGTTTCCAGTTCTCCAGAGTAGCTCAGTCTCAAATAATAGGATGGCCCATCTATTGCAATCAAGGCTGCCTGGCATACCTTGAAGTTGTGGCTTCAACCCCACCACCAATGCCCAGGGTTGGAGCTCTGGGCTGTTTCCTACTATTCTCTCCATAGCCTTTGTGTTTCTCCCTACTATTAAGCTGTTCTGTCATCTCTTTCATGACCCCCAATGTTCTTCCTCTCTCTATTCAGAATATAGTCTGTCCTTTGTTGCTCTGACTCTTCTTATTCTCAGAGTTGCAAGGAGGAATTTTCTAATCCACCATCTTAACAAAAAATTTTTGGCCTTTACAACAGCCAATTATTTGAATAAATATTAAGAAACAGGTTTTGATAACATGCCATCTTGATCAGGCAATAAAAGTGCATTTTTGAATCATACCACTAGTATTTTTCATTCCACCATTGGATATGAGTATTGCATATAAATAATAGCAATAAATACCTGTTAATATTCTAATGTTGGGAGGAAAGTCTACCAATTTTAGAATGTTTTTGCAGTGTAGAACAACATATACTAATTTACTGTCTTAACTTAAAAACTTAATACCACACCCTCAAGAAATAAATTGGCAATAAAGAAAACTAAATTTAAAAAACACAATAACAAATATATGTAATAATAAATAAAAATTAAGAACTTATTATAGAGTTGTTATGCTAAGAATACCTTACTAATATGTACAGCTTATTCCCATGACAACTGAAGACCAGTATGTTCTCCTAAATCAGCCAATCATAACAAAACATTCAGGTCATTAAGCATGAAGAAATAGAAGAATCATTGAAAGTGCATAACTTCTGTGAAAAATACCTCAAAGTACATACCCTTCTATTATTTTTACACATGAAAGCTGAACATTATTGGACCAAAAAGGCTGAAGAAGTCTATGCTGAAATACACTACAGAAATTATACAACAGGCAGAAAGCACACAAATTTTAAAGTACTAAATAAATTAAATATTGACAAATTGAAAAGTGATAGTCCAGTATAAAATACTTGTCACTTTACTCTAAACTTAAGGTTTTATATTTATACACTAATAAACTTTGAGTAAAATTTTAAGTGTCTTAAGAGTCCTCCAAGTCTATTTGCTATTTTATCCAAAAATAATTTCATCCTAGACTTAGAATGATTATTTCCTATAAAGCCTCATATTCCACAAAACTTCTTATTGGTTCACACATACTTTTCAATAACAAAATCCAAATTTAAAGTGCATTAGAAAGGCCCTTTTGTATAAAGTTCAGACTCAAAAAAGCATTTGATTCAACCATATGAGGAAATATTTGCCTTCACGTATAACTAGAAATTTTAAATTTCTATTCATTTTCTATTTCCTTCTTAGGAAATTTTCGTGGGATTTACATTTAAATGTAACTTGGCCTCATGCTTTTTAATTCTAAAGACAGTAAATGCAAAAGACAGGAAATATAGCTGGCTTTTGCAATAAGAAATTACAAACCAACACTCATGAAGATTGTGAGAAGCTAATCACCATTTCTAAAGCCCTAAGAAATAGTTTACAAGCAGTCATGTTTTCTCTCTTTGAACTAGTATCCCTTACAAAATTCTACTTGGGCTTGAAGGGATATTGAAGGTTAAATTTTAGTTCAATACCTCATTTTACATAGCAAAAAAACAAGATCCAAATTAGTGAAGTAAGATTTCAAAATCATAGCAGTGATAAGTGACAAAGAAGGCATGAACATGGGTCAAATTTTCTTTCTTTTATACCATAACTTCCTCTTGATACATATCAGCAATGTTTGCTTCCTACCAAATACACTGTGGATCTGAAGCAGTAAGCTCCCACCCTCATTTTTTCTGGGTAACAAATCCCTATTTAAAGCCAGGAGATAAATCATAGGGTATATGTTTGTTTGGGGGGTGGAGATGGGGAGGAACAAAGGCCATAATACATAGTAACCCTGTGGGAAAATCAAAGAGCCAGGCCAGTAACTCAAAGACTGGCAGAATTGCTTCTGGCTTTACCAATTCCACCCAGTTTAGTAGGATGATACAGTAAAAAGGCAACAAAGTAGTGAAAAAGGAACAAGCAGCCCAATATTCTTTCTTATGCATAAATCTATAAAATAGACATTGTACCACCAAGAATTAAGGGAAAAAAAGAATGAAGTGAGATGAATTTTGTAGAATGTCTTGCACAGTAGGCACTTACACAGCAAAGATTAATTTCCTTTCCTTTTCCATTTCTTTTCTTCTCTAGGGTCTCAGTGCTCTCACACGGGGTGGGGTGAAAGGGGTTGGTATTACACAGCTGACTATAGTGGATAATGATCCTTACTTAAAAGAAAATAATATATAAATATGCATATATTTATACTTCAAATAAGGAGGAGGAATTTTTTCGAGGACCCTACAGATACCAAATCTGTGGATGCTTGAGTCCTTTATATAGAATGGTGCATGCAGTATTTGCACATATCTATGCACATCCTCCTACATACTTTAAATCATCTCTAGATTACTTATAATACCTAATGTGATATGAATATTATGTAAAGAGTTGTACTATACAGTTTAGGTAATAATGATAAGGAAAAAAAGGAGTTTGCCGTTTCAGTGCAAATAAACTTTTTTTCCATGTATATTCAATTGCTGTTGGTTGAATCCAAAAATGACATGCAGATAGTGATTCTACTCATAGGCAGGCAGAACATCACAGAGCCTGAGCACAGACAGGTGATTATAAATGAGATATCTGGACCTACACCAGACCAGAGAGCCTTGTGTGGCAAACTATTCTTATATGTATTCCCCAGGTCATTCTGAACAACATGACAACTGTGGATTTGGGATCTGCTCGGATCATTATTGCCCTCCATGGCTAAAACAGTGATAACACACCAACAGTCAACTCCCAGCAAACAGAGACCCGCGCACTGGATGAAATCGTGGAAGTGACTACAGCTTCAGACAAAACAAAAGCCTGCTTAAGATTTCTGTTAAGACAGGCCTAAACAAACTCAGATTAGGAAGACTGGAATAAATACCAAGTCTTCAATACCTAAATGATGTCACACATCAACAAGCACGGCACATTTCAGAAACCATAACTTCAACTATAATTCAAAATAAGGTACCAGAACCTGACCAAGCAGTAATCACTAGGGGAGAACTATCAGATAATTTAAAACAGCTGTTTAAGGAATCTCAAATATTATGAAGAAAACACAAAAAACAATTCAATACCCAAACAGAGAAAGAAGCAACTAAAACAAAAAACCAATCAAACAGAAAGTCTTGAGTTGAAAAATACATTCAGCAAAATTAAAAACACAACAGAAGGCATCGATAGCAGGATTGACCAAACAACAAAGAAAGATAATGAAATTTAAAGATAGGCTATTCGAAAACATATAGTTGGAGGACAAAAGAATGCTTTATTCAAAGCAAGAATAATAGCAGACATCCCAAATCTTGAAAAGGATACAAATACTCAGATACAGGAAGATCAAAGGTCATCAGTCAGATGAACTCAAGCAAGTCTACCCCAAGACATAATCAAGCTTTCAAAGGTAAATGATAAAGATTGTAAATGCTGTAAGAGAAAAGAAACAAAGAACACACAAAATTTGCCTGAGAGCTGATTTCTCAGCAGAAACCTTACAGGTCCAGAAAACAGTGGCATGGTATTTTCACAGTTCTGACAGAAAAAAAAAATTTGCCAACCAACAAGACTGTACTAAATAAAAACAAAGAAGTCCTTTAGAACTTAAGGAGAAATAGGCTGGGCACACTGGCTTACCACCCCTGTAATCTCAGCTACTCGGGAGGGAGTTTGGGATGGTTGAGGCCAGCCCAGGAAAATAGTTAGCAAGAGCCCATCTCGACAAATAAGCCAGATGTGGTGGCCTAAGCCTCTTATCCCAGCTAAGCAGGAGGCATAAGGATCTCGGTCTAGGCTGGCCCAGGCAAAAATAAGAGACCTTACCTAAGAAATAACTGAAAGCAAAAAGGGCTGGGTGAATGGCTCAAGTGGTACAGTGTATAAGGCCCTGAGTTTAAATCCCAGTACCACCAAATAAGAATTGTGAGAAAGACATTACCAGTCTGAGCACAGTTATTCACACCTATAATCCCAGCTACTCAAAAAGCAGAGATCAGGAGGATCACAGTTTGAGGTCAGCCTGGGCAAAATGTTAGGAAGACACTATCTCAAAAAAACAAGCTATAGCTGGACGCCAGTGGCGCACGCCTGTAATCCTAGCTATTCAGGAGGCAGAGATCAGGAGGATTGTAGTTCAAAGCCAGCCTGGGCAAAATAGTTCGTGAGACCCTATCTCAAAAAACCCTTCACAAAAATAGAGCTGGTGGAGTGGCTCAAGGTAAAGGCCCTGAGTTCAAGCCCCAGTACCAAAAAAAAAAAAAAAAAAAAACAAGCTATAGAAGCCAGGCACAGTAACTCATGCCTGTAAACCCAGCTACCGAAGAGGCAGGAATCAGGAAGACAGTGGATCAGTTTATGAGACCTCATCTCAACAAACAAGTTGGGCATGGTAGTAGACATTATAATAACAGCTATGCAGGAAGCATAGATAAGAGGATCATGGTCTAAGGCTGGCCCAGGCAAGAGCAAAACTCTATCTGAAAAATAACTAAAAGCAAAAGGCTTGTAGCATGGCTCTAGTGTTAGGGCCTGCCCCAAATTCAAAAACCAGTTAACACCAAAAGAAAAAATAATAATTTGGAGAAGAATGGAGTGCAAATGCAGTTTCTCTCATTAGTGTTTTCTCTTTTCAGATTCTGTTCTTATCTTTATGCTCATGCTAAGTTGCTATCATTTCAAAATAGCTTGTTAAACTCAAAAGAAGCTTTTTATGAGTTCCATGTAACTACAAAGCAAAAGTAAATATCAACCTCAAACTTGTAAGGAAAGTATCAAAACACATTATTTGAGTCCATTATGTAACTACAAAGACAGACTATGAGAGAAAAAAAATAAAAGAAATATAATAAAACTAGAAAACAAGTTACAAAATGTCTATAGTAAAATATTACCTATCCATAACTAACTAAAGCTATTAAATTCTCAAAAATAAAGACAGGAGTGGCTGAAGGATTAAGAAGAAAAAAAGACCCAAAGTGCATTTGGTGGTACACAACTATGGTCTCAGTTACTTGGGAGGCTGAGGCACGATCACTTAAGTTCAAGAGTTTGAAACCCGCCTGGGCAACACAGTCAGATATCTTCACAAACACACAAAAGAACAAAACAAGATTCAATTGTATGTTGCATGGAAGAAATTAACTTCCCCTCTAATGATACACAGACTGAAAGTGAAGGAATGAAATAAAATAGATCATATAAATGGAAAAAGGATAGCAAGAGTAGCCACACTTATATCAGATAAAATAGACTTTAAAGCAAAAGCAGTAAGGAAAGGTATTATATAATGTTAAAGGGATCAAATCAGCAAGAGGAAAGGATTCTACATATAGTAAGCCCACCATTTTCACAGATTTATTACATGAAATTTTGACCAAGCACAGTCAAAACATAATAGCAATTTGTTAAAAACCAGAAGAAATTTCAGATACAAGTATTTTTAATTTCTGTGTGCACATTATGCAACTCAGATGATTCTGAGAAGCTCTCAGTCAGTGCCACATTATCATCAGTTGTTTAAATCGTGTGATCTGTTGAGTGTTTCTGTACACTTAGTTTCGTGAAAATATACCTCCCCAAAAGCAAATGGTGCCCAAAACTGAAGGCAAAAATTAACGTGTTCAATTCAAATGATAAAGTGAAATTTTTAGATCTCTTGAAAGGTGATATATCTTTAGCAGAAGTTGGGTGATATTATGAGAAAAATGAATCAAGCATCCACAGTATTTGAAATAAAAAGTTCTAGTTTTTGGTTAGCAGTATTAATGTGTACAACAGTAATTTTTGTCACAGTGATGTAGCCTACTTCGTGTGGTTTCAAGCTATGAATGCTCAAACTATTGTATGTATGGTATATGTAAATTTGAGTAATTTTAAGAGTACTGAACTCTTATGCATCCTGTGCAATCACGGTTCTTCCTCACCAGTGGTCTCCATGGAACCATATAACTGTGAATGCAAAGGGTCTACTGTATATAAACACCCAATATCACAGCATTCACTTATAAAAAGCAAATATTAATAGACTTAAAGGGAGAAATAAGACTCCAATACAGTTACGGTTGGGACTTTAACATCCCATTTTCAGCAACAGACAGATCATCCAGAGTTAAACTGCACTCTAGACCAAATAGATGGAACAGAACATTCTATCAAAAACTGCACAATACACACTTTTCTCATCAGCAAATAAAACATTCTCCAGGAGAGTTCATATGATAGGCCACAAAACAAGTCCTAATAAATTTTAAAACACTGACATATCAAGTATCTTTTCTGACCACAATGTAATGAAACTAGAAATCAGTAAGACAAAATCCTTTGGAAATTTTTACAAGAAAAATACCCAAATTCAAGGTGGCCCATGTGGCTCCAATTGACCCTATGGATTTTGCAGCAAGCCAGAAAGCAACAGGAAGAACTTAAGGCTGAACACAGAATAGTGGACCAGCCAGCCAAGCCTCAGGAGTTCATCCAGAAGCTCCTGCCTGATTTCATGAGCTGTGGATGGGGCTGCAGTGGAATATGTTCCCATCAACATGGAGTGAGAATGCCCCAAGGGGTGTGGTGACTGAGGGTGACACTTTATGGTTGAAGAACTAAGACAGGGCACTGGGGCATCTGTGGCTCCCAGTCCAGGGCAGATGGGACTGAGTCTGGCTTGAAAGGGCTTTGAAGGTTAAATTTTAGTGCAATACCTCATTTTACATAGCAAAAAACAAGATCCAGGTTAATGAAGTAAATTAACAAGTAAATGAAGTAAATTACAAATGATGAATGACAGAGAAGGCATGAAAATGGATCAAATTTTCTTACTTTTA
Organism: Castor canadensis; assembly: GCF_047511655.1. Lineage (NCBI taxonomy): Eukaryota > Metazoa > Chordata > Mammalia > Rodentia > Castoridae > Castor > Castor canadensis. Next base: position 72,564,733 of record NC_133405.1, on the reverse strand, counting down.
TACCATTACTTCCTCTTGGCGCCTAGCAATGTTTACTTCCTACCAAATACACTGGTGGCTCTAAAGCAGTTAGCTTGTGCCATACATTTTGATATATTTCCATTTTCTTGGTTTTTTTTCTCAATAAATACCTGCCTTTGTTTAAACTGCATCCTAGAATGGAAAAAGAAGCCAGCCAGATTCAATCCCCCCTGCCCAGTACTGAGAGCCACAGATATCCCAGTGCCCTGTCTTAGGTCTTTAGCCATTCTAGGCTTTGGTCTCTGCTCACTTCTGGGACTTGAGGTTCGACACTCCAGCATTCCCACACCCAGGCTGGGGATTGGCATGAGTCCTTCCTTTCCAGTGTCATGTCACTGGGATGCAGATTAAACAAAGGTAGATATTTACTGAAAAAAAAGAAAATATAGCATATCAAAACATATGGGATATAGCAAAAGCAGAACTAAGACAGAAGGTTATAGAGGGATCAATGCCTAAACCAAAGAGGCAGAAAGATGTCAAATAAATAATGCATCACTGCATCTCAAGTAACTAGAAAAGCAAGAAGAAACAAAACCAAAATAAGCAGAAATTGATTAAAGATTGATAAAATATTAAATATTAATTATTAAAGAAACATTAAACTAAATTCACCCAATGCAAAAAAATCAATGAAATAAAGAACAGGTCCTTCAAAAAGATTTTAAAAAAGAGACAAACCCTTAAACCCTTTACCTTACTTTCCCATACTGGGTAGTGGAAGAAAGCAGCAATGAACACAGGCTATGAATAAGACTAGCTTCAGAAATGAAGACCATGTTATACAGAGTACTCTTATTATATATATACATATATACAGAGAGAGAGAGAGAGAGAGTGCTAATTTTTGGCTTTCCCCTATCAAGTAGGATAAGATGTATCAAACATTATGATAACAATATTGATGGATATTCATTGCATATCATAATATTTTAGTTAAGGTATATCAAGCAAAGAAACACTACTCAAGGACATTACCTCTTCTGGGAAAGAAGTTAGGACATTTCAGTTGTACATAGGATATGTTGTATTAGATTAGGCAAAATTAAGACATTGTTATTGTCTTTATTTAGATATTAAACACACATTAAAGAGATGTATAAGGGACCAAGTTGAGAAGGGGTTGAGTTTATGATCGCTTATTGTGTCAACTAGATTGGGCCACAAAGTGTCCAGATTATTGCTTTAACATTATTCTGGCTGTTGTCTGTGAGTGTGCTTCTGGATGAGATTAACATTGAAATTAGTGGACTGAGTAAAGGAGACTTCTCTCTCCTAAGAATGGCATGAGACCCGTTCAGTCCTTTGTAGGCTGAGCAAAAGACAAGTTAAGGGAAGATTCACTCTCTGCCCTACTCTTTTCAAGCTAGGACATTTGTCTTCTACCCTTAAAACAAAACTTACACTTTCGGATCTCAAGTCTTTGAACTCAGAACAGATCATATACCACCAGTTCGTCTGGGTCTTCAGCTTTCATATGTCAGTTCGTAAGACTTCTCAGCACCATAAACTTATAATACACCTATCAATCTATCTTCTGTTTATGTTTCTCTGCAGAACCTTGATCATACAGTAACCATCAAGGTAATACAAATTAAAACCACAATGAGACATTACACTACAAACCCTTGCCAACAGCCAAACTAAAAAAAACCTGTAACAAATGGTAACAGGGATGCAAAAAGCTGTATTATTCAGACATTGATAGTGAGAAATAAAATGCTACAGACACTATGCAAAACAGTTCTGCAGTTTCTTGCTAGGTAGGTGATCTACCACTTGAGCCAGTCCACCAGCCCCATAGCAGTTTCTTAAAACATTGTACCTTTAATTTCCTTCTGATCCTCAATTGCAATCTTAGGCAATTATGCCAGAAAAATGAGATTGCTGTCCTTGAATGTTCTTACCTGCCCACATACTAATTATTACCAAATCTTAATCTCTAATCTTTCACTCTTTCACCTTAACTCCAGGCCCACATTTTCAACTATGCAATGGATAGCCATCAAGGTATATGTATATACCTTGATGTATAGCAGAAAGAGATTTTCCAAATCAAGTTCGTTATCCTTCCATGACAAGTTTCCTACATTTTCTCATTCTCAATTTTCTCACTAGTGTACTTGTACTTTTCTTCTTTGTTACCCAATATCCAATGAACTGCATTATCAATTACACCTATAAAATCTTGCTTGAATTCATCCAGCTATCTTCATTTCTATTTCTACCATTTCCACACTCATTTAGTGTCTATATCTATAGTTAACAGTCTGCCTGATTTGCTGTCTGCCTCCTCCACTTTCTCCTCTCCAATTCATCTTATACTCTACTACCTAAGTTATCTATACAAAATAAAATCCGACCATACAAATTTCTTATTCAAAAACATCCAGTGGGCTAGAAATGGTGGTTCACACCTGTAATCCAAGCTATTCAGGAGGTGGAGATTGGGAGAACTGTCGTTTGAGACCAGCCCAGGCAAGAAGCTAGTAAGACTCCATCTCAACAAATAAACCAGGCATGGGGGTACATGTCTATAATCCCAGTTATGTAAGAGGCATAAGGAGGTAGATTGTGGAGTGAGGCCAACTGCAGGCAAAAACACAAGCCCTTATCTGGAAATATAACTAAAGCAAAAAGGGCTAAGGACATGGCTCAAGTGGTAGAATGCCTGCGTAGGAAGCACCAGGTCCTGAGTTCAAACCTTAGTACCACTGGAAAAAAAATTCCAATGGTTCCTAAGTACATTTAGTATAAAACTTGAACTCATCATGTAATGGAAAGCAATGATTGGCTAATTAAGGTCCATAGGCCCCATGCAGCCCATCACCTCATTTTGTAAATTTAGTCTTATTGGAAAATAGGTATGTCTGTTCATTTGCATATGATCTATGGTTGCTTTCAAACTACAATAGAGCCGAGCAATTGCAACAGGGACCAAATGGACCAGAAGGCCAAAATCACTTCCCATCTGGACTTTTACATGAAATGTTTGCAGACCTCTAGCATGGAGGTACATGTAAAATAATTTGGCTCCCCAACCTCCCTTTCTAGTTCTACTGGCATCACAAATTCTAACCTATTATTATATCAAAAAGGCCATTTCTCTTCTTAACAAAATGAATACTCACATTTCAAGAAGCTATACTTGATACAGTTCGGGCTCAATGTACATTGAACAAAATTATTTTACTAATTCTCAAATTGTGGGAGAAATGAAAACTATTGTTTTATTCAAAATACATTGAGCAATTCAGATTTTTAAGTAGGTATATTCAACTAGTATGGCCTATGCGAATGTTCCAAAATCTAAAACATTATGATATATGAAACACTTCTAGTCCAAGCAACTCAGGTGTGAGATACTCAACCTGTATTTACATTGCTGAGACAATTTGTGCAAAGAGCACCGAATTCAGAATACAAGACCAAGGATACTTAAGTTTGTATATTAAAATAAAGCCCCACTATAGCTACATGTGAGCTAGTCTTCTGATGAGGATAACTCATTTAATTTTTAATTGATAACTCACTATTTTCATTGTTAACATTATCAGCATCTATGATTTAATACCATAATTAGACATTATACCTGTAAAATATTTTAAAACTTACAAAGTAATTCCATAGATACCTCATTTCAGTTCACTGTAATTCTGTGAGATTTGAAGGAAAGTATTTTCTTCACTTCATAAATGAGAAAATTAAGGTGCAAAGAAACTAAATGTCTTGTCTAAGACTACAGAACCAATAAAGGGCAAAGCCTAAACTCAATCCAGATCTCCCAATTTTAGTTCAGTAGTATTCTCAATTTTCAGTGCCATCTATTACATTATAGAAAACACAACCTGCTTTACACCTGAAATAGGAAATAATGTTAACTGCAAAAATTCTATATTATATCTGTCTATCTTACCTCCACCTACAAAACAATACAATTAGCACAGATTCTGACTTCTACTAAATTGGGTTCTACTGGAAAGCTCATCAAAATCCAAAGCGAATTCCAAGATTTCCACATTAGAGCTGTTAGACCACTAGTTCACTGTTCACTCATTCTAAAGAATCTGCTATATTAAAACTTTTTCACACAGGCATGAAACTTTGAACTGGCATGGGAAAATTTATCTAGACCAAAACAGAAGATTTTCAACTCAACAAACTAAGAGATCTTAAATAAAATCAGTAAGAGATTGTTACATGCTGACTTGTGCTTTTGAAAGATTTATAAGGCTACCTGTTGCATTCCAAGACTGAAAGAGTCTAGGATAGAAAAAAGAAAAAAACAGACCTGCAATTAATCAATCTTGGGAGGACAGACATAGATAAAGCCAGCTGCAAAGTTAACAGGAAACATTGTTTCTCCCAAGGTCATGCAGCAGTTGTAAAATATCATTAACAACCCTCTCTTGAGCCAACCTTGTTTTCTTACCAATGATGCCCTAGACCCCCTTTGCTATTTGCATTTATTGCCAGAGAGAAATATCTAATTCCTGAACTGCCCTTATTTCACAACAGCACCTGATCCTTATATAATCCTCACTCTTCCCAATCTGCCTCAGAAACAACCACCAATCCAGAACTGACCTTGGTTTCCTTTAGCCCCTCCACAGAATTCTTTAGTGTAAGCCAAATCTTTATCCGCAGAGGATGTCTTCTTTCATCCTTCAGAGGCCTCCCAATTTCCCTTGAGAGTTTACTCCCTCAACAAATCTGATTTTATTAAGTCAATAAATATGATTTTTCAGGCTACAGGCTAATTCTTTGTGGTCTTTGGTTAATTACACTTTAACAAGGAAATTTATTTTGAATTACCCTACATATTCAGCAGTTTACTACTGACAAAAGCTCCCTCTGTACATCCCAAGCTCCCCAAAATTTCTTAGCCTAAACCAGAAAAATCATTAACCACAAGAGACCATTACTAGAAAAAAGAAAAATGCACTGAATTCTACCACTTATATCACAGGAAATATTCCAAGAAATAATGCTAAGAGAGGTGGAACTTAACTAAAGCAAGGTAGCTTGTATATTTGCTGTAAAAGAGTTTATCATCAACTTGGCACCAAGTACCAGATAAAACCAGAAGTGTGCAAATTGGTAATAATATATATTTTTAATACAAATGAGTAACAACTCTTGAGCAACTTTGTGTCACTTACAATCTAATAATAGGTTATAAACAATGTTCATTAAATCCTTATGTAGTTTTCTAATTTTTCAACTTTATCATAAATTATATAAAAGTAGAATTTTCCAGTTTTCTTGGGTGGATCTGAAGTTTGAATTCAGGACGTACAGCTTGCAAAGCAGGCACGCTACCCCTTGAGCCACACTTCCTACAGTTTTCTTCCAGGGCATGGAAAGACAAACTGAATTAATCATTTTACCCAGAGATCAAGCTAATTTTGCATATATAAAATCCACATTTCAGTTGTTACATGGTAAAAACAAAAACTCTACTGTTTTTTAAAACAAACTAGTGTGTTTTAAAGTGCCTTGTTACCATACGCTTTTTTAGAAAAGAGCAAATGTGGATATGTGAAAGAATAATCTCACCAAACTTTGCGAAGGCCAGCCTTATGAGGGGAATGAAAGAACATGATTATCAAAGTAATATTCTCTTAAAGCCTATAGCACCAAGAACAAATTTTTTAATCTTTGAAACCAACTTTAGAACAATAATGACAAAGTTTAAACTTCTCAGCAATAGTAGCAGCACACCTACCTCAAACAAGTTAGGAATGTGGGAGGAGGGGGTAGTAAGCAATATAGCAGAGAGAAGTATGCTTTCTGTTAAAAAGGTAAAACTACATCAAAAATAGTACCAACTCAGCCAGTAATTGCTGACCAAATAATAATCTTAAGGCTTTATACACTCAGGGCAAAAAGGATTATTACTCACATATCAGGCTTCTGGAACCAAACCCATTATCATCAATATCCTCACTTTAAGTAGAAAGATTTTTCAGAAAATAAGCAGATCCAAAGTAATCTTGGGTTATTGTTTTCTCTTTTACAAAAAAACAATCACTTGGCTGATATTAGTAGTTTTTTCTTTACCTTTAATAAGAAAATAGAGCACATATTTGCAATCTTTTAATTGATTAAAATGTAGTAAGCATAAAGTTCCTATAAGTAGGGAGAATAATAATAGGACAAAGAAAATATGCTGTCAAAAAACTCTGGAAGTAGCAGGCTGGAGGTATAGCTCAATAGTAGAGCAATTATTGCCTGGCATGAGTGAAGCCCTGGGTTTGCAAAAAAGAAAAGGAAAAAAAAATAAAAACACTGGAGAGTGACTGATGAAATTCAGTATCAATTCCAAATATGCAAAGCATGGTTTCCCAAGAAGAGCTCTAACAATAAAACAAATTAATACAGACTAAATATGAAAGACACTAGGAAAGAAATAAAAATGAATTTGAATAAAATCTGGAAACTCCACTGAAAGTATGAAACTACAGAATTATTTCTTTCATGAAATAAATGCTATTATGAATCAAATTATATCTCTAAATCCTTATCAATCCATATTGATAACCCACTATAAAAGTTTTCAAGGCTGACGCCAATCCCATCCCATAATACCTATCCACAGTATAACTTAGATAACACTAGTAAGTCCTACAAGCTTAGTAGTTCTTGGTCACTGATTGTATTATTGCTTGGATAACACCGAGAGATGGCAAAGAAACATCAATTCTAATTCCACTCAGACTTTCTTCAAAGTCCCCTTAATATAACTGGGGATGTTAACACCTCACATTTTTCTGTTTATCCTCTTCTAAACCTTTTAGCTTGATTTGGTTATTACATTCAGAAGTTTTACAATACCCTAAACCTGGCAGCTTCCCTTCGTGACCTATAAATATAAGGTTCTATTTCTGTAAGGTATTGAATTAAATATATAAAGGAAATATCAAAAGATAATGTTAAGCCAGACATGATGGTGCACACCTGTAATCCCAGCACTGTGGAAGCAGAGGCAGAAGGATCACAAGTCAGAAGCCAGCCTGGGCTACATACAGTGACCCTGTCTCAACAAAACAAGATTGTTTTAGAATACTTTGGTACACATTTTTATAAGAAAAAGCTAAAAGAGAGATAAGGAATAATGAGGAAAGAAATACGTGTTCATAAAAGGATTAGCCAGATAAATTCTTTTTTCATCATATTTTATATAATGAAAATGGACCCCCCCATAGAAAATCTGTTTTCTTTTTTAAAAGACACTAAAATTATTAATCCTACTATTAGTAAAATATTGATTCCAGACACAGATGTAAGGGGCTTCCTAGAAACTCAGCAAAGTAAAATCATAACAATGCATTTATAAGGGATGTTTCAGTTTCAATGTGGCAGTAATTATAGCACTTACATTCATTTAATATTTAGTAAGTACTCACAATGTAGCACATACAAAAGATTCTTAGTTTATTCCAGTTGTAATTACTTGCAGGTGTGACAAACATCCTTCACTCCTCTCCAGATATATAAAAGTCATGACTTTTGCAGCAACTTGCTTCATGCACAATTATGTGAGTACAAAAAGGAGGAAGGTAGTAAAAGGGGAGAGTTAATCAACAAAAAGCAAGACCTGGCAAAATTGTGAACCATGGGCAAGAGATAGGAGTTACATAAAATTTACAAAGGAGGATGACAAATATTCCTGGCAGAAAATCCAGTAAATTCAGCTAGGTAAAAACAGTTTAAATGAGACTACTTTCTTTCAACTTACATTTATATATTAACAAGAGACAGATTTCCCACCTCCAAATGAATTCTGGCATTAAGTGTGACACATATCCATACAATGGCCAATAAGTCAAGAGTCAATGTTAAATGGAAGCTTATGGCAACATGTAAATACTAATTTGGCTTTAGAATTAATGCAAGCCTCCAGAGGTATACACAATGTAAATTAGAGGCCTACTATGTAAATTAAAGGATCTTGCTATAAGCTAATTGTACTAAAGATAAAAGGGGAAAAAAGTTTTAAAACAGAACCATATTGCATCATGCCTTTGACTCAGTCTAGAAATATAAGCATGTATATTTGTTCCTTGGGCATATGTCAGCCTGGAACTAAATGAGTAAGCCATCTTGTTGCCTTTTTGTACAGACTTTTGTGAAAATTGTTTAGATATGAAAACAGGAAAATTTCTGAAACTTTTACTCTGATGAATAACAAAATATCAGTTCTTCAAACAGACTTAAACACACTTTTAAAATTGCTTTTGTACTGACAAACTAGCTCATCAGTAGTTGTGTTGTTTGAGACTATAATTTCAATTTCTAAGGTAACTACTACAAAGTTTCCAAAACAAATACTATCTTTAAAAGGATGAAAAATAACAATTAGCAGTGACAGTACAGAACCTCGCACAGTACCACAAACATTACATACAGCCCAGAACGTATTTGAACAATATTAGGCATTAATTCTGTTCTGAATTTAGCTCAATTTTCTTCCTCTGATTTTGGCACAATGCAAAAACAATTTGACTAGTGAAGCATATAGATAATGAAATAGTGTTATTAGTTTAAATCTGTAATAATGTAAATATCATAGGCATCTGATACTCTCACTCTAGAAAACTTTACTAATTCACCTTGGTAAAAGTAGCTCCACATTTATTTAGAATGTTACAATAATTACTATAGAGAAAAGAATTTAGAAATTAAATGAAATTTTCTCTTCATGCTCCCTCACCTTCACTTCATTAAAATTACTAAATAACATTGTTGACTAACCACACGAGAGATGGAAACATTGAGATAAATAACCCAACACAGAGTAGAGATAAGGTCACAATTTTAAAGTTTTTGGCCAAAGACTGCTGTAAATTTTTCAATTGAAAGTAGATGGCTTAATGTGATCTTTAAAGTGAATTACTAAATTAAAAAATATGAAAAGCAAAAAGTAGTCCCTAAGCATAAAATAACAAAAATTAAAAATTAAATTCAACCCAAGCCTTGTATGCACATATGAATAATAAAACAATAAAAAAAAAAGAAAAAAATGAAAAGACAAAGAAAAAAAATTAAATTCATTAAATGATTCCTCAATATATCATCAAATTATGTACCTCTCCAGAGTAGCTTATCAGTTCCCATACCATTCCTGATCTGCACCATCTAATAATGTAGCCACTAACCACATGTAAATGTCAAATTATGTAAATTTATTTTTGTTTCTTTTTTCAAATTACAATCAATAAAATTAAATACTTAATTCCTAAGCTGCAATAGCCATTATCTCCATTGTCAAAGGAAGTTCTATTGAATAAAGCTGTATTCTACATAAAATACCAATTAAAATGTGCCCCAAGGGTTGGGAGAATAGCTCAGTTGGTAGAGCACTTCCTTAAAATGTGCCTCAATAAATTACTGATATAATTCCAAACATACTAAATAAAATAAAAGGGACCTGTCTATTGTTTTTAAAAAATTCTGTGTAAAATAGGAATAGAAGGGAACATCCTCAAACTGATAAAGGCATCTATGAATAAACTTTTTTTTTGTGGTACTGGGGCTTGAACTCAGGGACTACACCTTGAGCCATTCCACCAGCCCTTTTTTGTGAAGGGTTTTTTTCGAGATAGGGTCTTGCGAATTATTTGCCCCAGCTGGCTTCAAACCATGATCCTCCTGATCTCTGCTTCCTGAGTAGCTAGGATTACAGGCGTGAGTCACCAGTGCCAGGCTCTATGAATATACTTAATAATGAAAGACTGCCGGCTTTCAAGATGAGGAATAAGACAAGGAGGTCCTCTCATCACTTTAACCATTGTAGTAGAAGTTCAATAATGCAAGAAAAAGAAATATAAGGCATACAAAAAAGAAAAAGTAAACCTGTCTATTTATAGAAAACATAATCATTTATATATAGTCCCCAAAAATCTTTAAAAAGCCACTAAATTTAGTAAGTCAATTTAGCAAAATCAACACACAGAAAAGTTCAAAAAACACTGTTTCTATCTACAAGCATCAAACAACAGGAAATTGAAATTGAAAAAATTATAATTCAAAATATTACAAAGAATCATGAGCTCCTTAAGGAAAATTTTCAAAGGTTGTGCAAGATATATACACTAACTACAAAAAATTATTATGAGAAATCTCAGACCTAAGTAAATGGAGAGAACTACTATGTTCCTTGATTAGAAGGCTCAATGTTAAGATGTCAGTCTTTCCAAAACTGATATACAGATTCAACATAATCTCAAGAAAAACCCAGTAGCCTTCTTTGGTCATTGAAAACTTACATGGAGGACTCATGGAGTGGCTCGAGTGGTAGAGCACCTGCCTAGCAAATGTGAAGTCTTGAGTTCAAATGCCAGTATTTCTCACCCACCCAAATCATAAAATTTACAATGGAAAGGATAAGAACTAGAAAAGTCAAAACAATTTTTTTAAAAAACTGAAAGCAAAGTTGGAGAACTCACAACAGAGTCCAGAAAAAATACATATGTACATGTATATTGTGTAGCAAGGTAATCCTCCACATGGGAGAATGAATGGTTCCTTTTCAACAAATGGTACTGGAACAATTGGCTATCCACAGACAAAAAAAAATTACCTCAAACTAATCCACACATCTATCATAAAAATAACTCATAATGTAGCAAAAGCCAAATATAATACAAAACCATATAAACCTCTAGGAGAAAATCTATGTGATCTCATGTTGGCAAGATAGGACGGGGACACACATACACACACACAAACATAAACATGAAGACAAAATTGGTAAATAGGACTCCATCAAAAATTCTGTTCTTTGAAAGACACTTAAAAAATGCAAAGACAATCACAGATTGGCAAAAATATTTACATAATACAAAGGACCTGTATTCAAAATATATTAAAAACTCAGTAATAAGAAAAAACAACTCAATTTTTGTTTTTGTTGGCAGGGGGACGGGGTTTGAACTCAGGGCTTTGTGCTCACAAGCAGGCATTCTACCTGTTGAGCCACACCTCTAGTTCATTTTGCTCTGCTTATTTTGGAGATGGGGTCTCCAGAACTATTTGCCTGGGCTGGCCTGGAAATGCGATCCTCCTATCTCAGCTTTCCAAGTAGCTAGGATTACAGGCTGAGTCACTGTCACCAGGCTTAAAACAACTTGATTTTTATAAAATGGGCAAAGAACATAAACAGATAACTCGCTAATGAAGATATACAGGTTGGCAAGTAGGTATATGAAAAGATATCACCTGACAGTACCAGAAACTGGTTATAATGTGAAGCAACTGGAAATATATTTCTGTTGAGAATACAAAATGGGACAATCATTTTGAAACAGTTTGGCAGTTTCTTACAAAGTTAAAACCTGTACTTACCATATGATCCAACTTCCTAGATATTATCTCCCCAAAATGAAAATAGATGTTCATGAAAATACCTTTATAAGAATGTTCAAAGCAGCTTTATTCATAATAGTCAATATCTGGGTATAATCTAAATGTCCATTAATTTATGAATGAACTGAACAAATTGTGGTATGGCTATAGAATGGAACATCATTTGGTAGTAAAAAAGATGCTACTGATACATTAGATGACATGCATGAATCTCAAAAACATTGTTCTAAGAGAAATAAATATAGAAAAGTGCACACTGTATGACTTAATTTATATTACATTCTAAATAAATCAAAAGTATAGTCATAGAAAAGATTACTGGTTTTAAGGGGTTGTGGAAGGGATAATAGAAGTATTCTATATTTTATTGTGCTATATCTTATTCATTGTCAAAACTCACTGAACTGCACAATTAAAAGGGAAGAATTTTATTTGATGTCAATTATACCATAACTCTGTAAGTATAGATCTATTATACCAAGGAAGTATGGTAATATCTGACCATGAGGACAATATAGAAATAAAAACAAGATGTAAGAGATAGGTAATGTCAATTATGTGACCTCTCTGGGCTTTATTTGGGTTTCTCTGCTACAATCAGAAGGTCTTATAACCCAGTTTCCTAAATCTGTCCCTAGGAAATATTCAGAATCTTTACATTTACCTTTAATCCACTGTTTTTGGAAAAGGGTACCCAAGGTCAAATTCCTTGAGAATTGGACTCCATGCTTTTAGCATATGAAAGGCACTGAGAAGTCCTACAGTCGCACACATTTTCTGTTTTTTTTTTTAAATTTACTGTGTCCTACATTTAGTTTACTATGTAACTCTTTTTCAAGAAATACTGCTGTTAAAGTTTTTTTAGTTCTAACATTCTCTCCGAAAATTTCAAGATTTACCTTCATAAATTAAGTTTGTATATATGGGCAAATTATAAAACTAATTGATTTTGAAGTAGCTATGGAGAACTGTGCTCCACAATGAGAAAATTGCTGGAAATCACAAATTTAAAAGATTTCATATTCATCTTGATTTCTTATTTAGTAAAATCTTGCGTTTTTCTCAGGCTCCGAATTCTAAGTCTCTTGAAGTTAGCCATCTTGACTAGTATACACTACATAAAAATGTCATTGAATTATTTTCATTCTAAAAGCTCCTTCCCAAATCTAAAAGCACTATCAGGGTTACTATAATTCCTAAGCAATTACTAAAAGAATAACAAACTGATTCAAGTCAGTGTGAAGGGTTTACTGTATAAAATCAGCAGTTGTTTGGGAAAAAAATATGCTTAGTTAAAAGGGAACCTAGCATGGTGGTACATGCCTATAATACCAGCACTCTGGAGGCTAAGGCAGGAGGATCTCATGTTTGAGGCAAACCTAAACTGCATAGCTAGACTCAGTCTCAAAACATCAAAAAGAAAAACAGGATAAAAAGAGAACAAAAAGGAGAATAAAGAGAGCCTGAAAACAATGCCCTAAAGGCAGCTCTTCAGATCTTCACATGTACAGCTAAAAATATAACCTGGAAAATAAATAAGCGCATGAAGAAAAAAAATTTCACAATTCAATAAACTATTAATAAATCTGTAAGGGAAAGTGAACACTGGAAAATTCAGTTGGGTGTACAAATTACTCCTAAAAATGAAAAATAAATGCTAGCAATACCACATCCAATTAGAAACAACCCAGTTGTCTACTTTTCCAAGTACAATCCAAGTTATGGAAGCGTTTTACTGGGAATATACTTCAGAGTATCCATTTCACTTAATGAGTCTTATGAATATTTAACCAATAATTTTGTCTAAATTTCTTTTAAAATTATACTGGCCTCAATTTGTTTAACCTTGGCAGTTCTATATGCTTATTGTATAAAACAGTATTCTTTAAAAAAGTATTTTATTTTTTAACCTGAAATTCATCCCTTCCAAATTTTAAGGCATATTCACATAAAATTACATAATTTTTAGAAGAGTGAGAAAACAGAGAAGCCCCAGTGGCAGTTACACTTTCAGCAACTTGGTTTGCAAATTCTATGTGAAAGCTAATTTTATTATGAATGGTTTTGTACCTAAATCTCCTTGGTAGTCACTAACTAGTATTTCTTCAAAACGGTCTGGCCAGAGATAACCAATAACTAGGGAAATAGGAATTTCAGTAAACTAGAACCAAGAATGGTAACTTTTCGTCTTAATAAATGCATATAAAAATATCGTTACAAGTTTGGCAAAATAGATATAAGCAGAATACACTTTCTTTTCCTTCTGAAATCTATCTTTACAATATTCCTTTAAAAAATGTTTGGAAAATTCAGCACAAAGACATGTAAGTAGACAACCATATAGCTAAAAACACCTGTACAATAGATAGGAACAAAAAAAAAAAGAAAGAAAGGCTTCTGCTAAGAAAGAAGTGAAATGAAAAGAAAAAGAAAAGGTCAGCTTTAACAAACCCAGGATTATATTGGTTTTAGGTAAAAAATTCCTTAAAAATCCGGAACAATTAAGAAATTCCTTGCTGGCGCTGGTGGTTCACACCTGTAATCCTAGCTACTCAGGAGGCAAAGATCAGGACAGTGGTTCAAAGCCAACCCTGGCAAATAGTTCCGTAAGACCCTTTATCTAGAAAATACCCATTACAAAAAAAAGGTCTGGTGGAGTGGCTCAAGGTGTAGGCCCTGAGTTCAAATCCCAGCACCACAAAAAATAAAAAGAAATTCTTCTAGAATGTAAGCAGTTTATTTATTTATATTCCAAATTCAATTCTGACACCTATTTTTGGCTTTCTAATGAGTTCCAGAAAGAATGAATCAAGAATACGTTTATAACTCACATGGATATTACTTACCCACATTTGGAGGTTTCACATAATTTGCAGGTAGTTCGGGAGGTCTGCCTCTATGCAGAGCTGCAAAAGCAGACCCTTTCCATAGTGTACTCTTACAGTCTAAATAAAAAGACTGAAAGTTAGTCAAGGAACATAGCAGTTTTGTTTTTTCAACTGTGCTTCAGAGGCACAGCTGGATTTCAGTTTTGTTTGTTGAAATACATACACCCGAACATGTTATAAGCTAAATTATGATGCTAAACACCAAAACCTTAATATACCTTGAAGATACTTTATTTCTATTCTGGTTTCAAAATAATCTTTTATTATGCACATGTTTGAATCATATGTAAATATGTCACAGGTGAATAGTTTCAACTTTACATTGATCCTTCTTGATCTTTAGGGCTATATATTCCTATTCATATAAAACTACATAAGAAAGAATATTACCATACATAGCACAGATATGCCAGGGAAAATTCAGGCACATTTATACTTGGTATATGCTCATGGGAATAGTAGATGATAACAGACTAGAAATAATTTTGTTTATTTTGTGCCTATCTTTTATGTGTATATGAAAAATTCAAGTAAGTATTAAATATTCCTAATAATTAGGCTTTCAAATAAAAATATTTCACAGCTCTCTTAAAAACTTCCAAGTTAACTCAATTGAAGAATTATAAAACGAGAAGTTTCAAACCTGGTATCATTTCTTCAACTATCTTGTTGAACTGGAATTTTTAAAAATAGTATGGTAACAAAAGAATACAGAAATAAATTGGTTGCCAAATATTATTTATTATTCAAAGAGGCATCCTAAATACCTAATTTCACATTTTTGTATTCATAAAACAAATATTTGAAAAAAAGCTGTGAAAAACTAAAAAATAGCAAAGTAGAGCAAATCCTATTGCACTGTGGGTTAATATTTCTGTTTAAATACATCTAATTATAAACCTTTTACATCTAATTTTTATGTATCTACCATGAAATATACAATATAATTAGGATGATATTATTGAGAGTAATAAAGGGTAAGAATGTTACAAGGAAGAATTTTTAAGCATTTATGCTATATAATCACAGCCACAATCTTTAAGATTTCTGTTCTGTAACTACAAAAGGATTTTTTATCCTCTACCTCTGTAATATTCACTGTTTGACACAAATGACTTATTTTAGGCATCTAAAAATTTACTTTTGCCATAAAATTGGTAAAATAACAAAAGCTAGAAGAAAATGAGTATTTACAAAATCCACAGGAACATTTACTCAAAAAAATATGTTGTTCTCCACCTCTTCCTCAGACAACACAGTTCTAAAATCTGGAAATCTTACCTTTGGCATCCCGTAACAGAGACTGCCGTCCAACACCTAGTAATGTCTGTACCCCAGGAACACTCTGAGGGATCTCCTTATCTAGTAAGGGACCAATCCGCTCACAAATTTTAAGGAGGTAGTCTGGAGGAATGTGTGCATTGGCTGCCACCTAAAAAGCATAAATAGAACAGAGGGAGTAAAACATTTGGTTCAAAAGCATCAACCTAGTCCTTTTCTAAGTTTTATTCCATCATGAAGCAAAGTATAGTTTTAAAATATGAAATCAGCAAAATAAAAATTTAAATATTTAATACTTGAACCAAATTTAAGAAACAGCCATAAAATAAGCACATTTGAATGGTATGTCAACATTTAACTGGGAAGGCTTACTTTTACATGTATCTTGATTAAATAATTTACTTAGCTGTTAATATGCATTACAAAGCTGCAAAAGTAAGCATGAAAAAAATAAAAAAACAAACAAATATAGGTAAACTCACTAGACCTGATTTATTCAGTACTGATGACCTAATCATAAATCAGAAGATCTACATTGTATCAAAATGACATGTATTGCTTACACCAACCTCTCACCCAAGTCCCTCAGTACTAACTGTACACATAAAGCAGAATGTTTTTCCTATAAAATACAATTTGCTACCAAAACAGTATCTAATCAATGATTTTATAAATACCACGCTCTAGATAATTAAGTCATGCAGCCAAATTCTTTGTAACTAAGACTCATTCTTTTAAAAATACAAGTAGATTTCTGGACATGAACAAATACATGTATGTAGGAATTAATACATCAACAGAAACCATGTTCCATTTTTAAAAATGTCCTCAATGTGTTTTATACATACCTAACTATTAACACATTAAACAGAGAAACCTATCCTATTAAAAATTCTTAGCTAAAGCAAAATAAAATAAAACACTATATCTGTAAAAAGGAATGGGAGAGGGAAGGATGAAGGAGAATGGTGGATGGGACAAATTCATGTATGATATATTTTATATACTGTAAGAACTTTTGTAAATGCCACAATGTACCTCCACCTAGTACAACAATAAATAAATAAATAAAAATAAAGAGGGGGAAAGACATAAACTTTAAAGAGGGACTACTGGAGAGAAGATCAGTAAGAGGGGGATAAAGAGAGGGCAAGAGGGGGAGAATATGATTGAAGTATATTGTATGCATGTATGAAAAGGTCATGAAATTCACTTTTTAAAAATTGCAAGAAAGATTTTAAAAAGAGGTAGATAAGATACAGTAATCAACTAGAGTGAATATGATCAAAGTGTATTATTTACATATATGGAAATATCACAATGAAATCCCTCACATTGTATAATTAATATGCACTAATAAAAAAGTAAGAGAAATAAAAAATTCTTAGTTAAAAAAGAACATCTATACCCTCATCTTAGGAAATGTCCTAACTTCCAGCTAGAATATCAATTTTGTATGGGCTATAAGAAAACAGATATCTACATATATGTCTATTGTCACAAAGGACATACATTAAGAGGTCAAGAAAGTAGACCTAATAAAAATTACAGCAATACTATGAAAACCAGGTAATGCTAAAGGAGGTCACATATGAGGGGAGAAGGTAAAAGAAGGAAGTTAAGAAGGTAAATATGGTTGGTTTACTCTCTATGCAAGAATGAACATACAATTTTTAAACCAGTTGAAACCACCATAAGAAAAGGACTAAGGCAGAAAGAAGAAAAATAAGAGATGAACTAAGTTGGGCTATAATACAAATGTGCACGGAAGTGCCACAAGGAAACTCCCTGTGTAGCTACCTTAAACAGCCAAAAATGTCATTTGATTCTTCTTCTTTTCTTATACAAAAATGGGAGAACAGGAGAAGGGCAGAAGAGGTCCTGTCTGGGGGCAGTTGGTACCAGTGGGAGGAGGGAGGAGGCGGGGAGATGATGGAGGGTGAATATGGTGCAAATACTGTGTACACATGTATGTAAGTGTAAAAATGGTATCTGTTGAAACTGTTCCAGGAATGGGGGAAAGGAGGATTGAGGGAGAATGGTAGAGGGAGTGAATTCAAGTATGAAGAATTTATATATTGTAAGAGCTTTTGTAACTGCCACAATGTACTCCCACCCAGCACAACAATGAAAATAAACAGTAAATAAATAACAAAAAAAACCCAAAGACACTTTTGTAACTTATCCCTGATAGTTGCTATGAGAGAAGAGATACAGTATGTTTTGCTCAATGCCATAGTCCTAGCATTCAGATTCCCAGCATAATGAATGGCTGGATAAATATTGGCTGAATAAATTATGAACCAAGGAATGAATAAAAATCACAGTAAGTCTAATTAAAATGAATGTTATCATAAGGATTCCTAGAGGAACAACCTCCGAGTCTCATCAGGGTGGCTTTTTTGTTTACTTAGGAAACCTAAATCAAAAAACTATAATGCATGTAACTCAGAATTATGCGCATATAAACAATTCTATTATGATTTTTAAAAATTATTTCTTGTCAATTATTTTCTGTATGCTCCTAAATAAAAATCATGTTTAATTTATGAAAACAGAAATGGCCCAGAGAACTGACATGATGCTTGGGAAGTAAAACAAGTTTAGCTTATAGAATGGGACAAAGAATCTAGCAAATGCTTTCTATCATTGCTCACATCTTTAATTTTGTTTCTCAAGCAAATAATCGAACTATATTTCAGTAAAGTACACAAGTAATATTAAAGTCAAAGCAACTGATTAATCAATCTAAAAATATTTCTTGTTATCTACAGGAACATATATTCTAATCTCCTAGTTAATAATTCTTACCTTCCTCATTAACACATTTCCTAATAATGCCCACATGCAAGTAAGTATAGTTGCCATGTGTGTGGCATATGCTTGTAATCTTAACACTAGGGAGGCTGAAGGAGGAAAATCACTACTTAGAGGCCAGCCTAGGCTACTCTAGCAAGACTCATCCCCCACCAAAAAAAATTGAGGCAGAGTTTCACTATGCATTCACTATATATCTATCCAGCTCAGACTGGCCTGGAATTCACTACACAGCTCAGGCTACATATAACTCATGATCCTTCTGCCTCCACCTCCAAGTGCTGGGATTATAACTGTATACTACCATGTCTGGCTTAAAGCTGGAGTTTTCTTTTTTGGCAGTATTGGGGTTGGGGAACTCAGGGCCCCACGCTTGCTAGGCAGGCATTTTACAACTTGAGACACACTTCCAGCCCTTTTATGCTTTAGTTATTATTCAAGTATAGTTTTTGCCTGGCCTTGGACCATAATCCTTCTACCTATGCCTCCTGCATAGCTGGGATCACAGACACATGCCACCACACCCATCTTATTGCTTGAGAGGGGTCTCACTAACTTTTTGTCCAACTGGCCTCAAACTGTGAGCCTCCGGATCTATGCCTCCCAAGTAGTTTAGGATTACGGGCATGAGTCACTGTGCTTGATCTTAAAGCTGAAAATTTTTAAAGGTGGTCTTTTCAGACATAAGAACTCTTATGCACTCTAGGTAGTTACTTTATAAGGTAACTACATAAATATAATATATAAGATAATTTAAAAACTATGGAGCTAAATGTTCTACAAAATTCATGGCTAAATATTATAGTCTTCTTGATTAAAGCTCAAACATTCTAATTCCAGTCATTTAACAATATTAGTCGTTGGAATATAATGGCCAAATAGTGACACTTAATAAGTGCTTTGAGATCTGCAGAAGAAAAGCATTCCCCAAAAAACTCAGATTAGGAAAGTTCAAACCATAGTACTGACAAAATAAAGAAATAAAGAAAACTTAAAAAAATAAAAACAAAGTTTAAGTACAACACGAACTTCTGTATTATTCTGTAAAACAGCTCCAAGGCATTAAACTAAAGAATCTTTGAACTGGAAGAATTTTTTTGTATAATCAGGCTAGCTCCACAACTTACAGAAAGGAAAAAAGCTCCAAAAAAAATGAAATGCCTTATCCAACTTTTACAATGACTGGATGGAATCTGGGTATCTCTGCCCACTCCTCTTTTAACTACTGAATTATAAAATCAGCTGAAAAATTATAAAGCAGAAGATAATTAACACAAAGGATGCAAAGAGTTGAAAACTATAAATCTAAATAAACTGAAAGAAATTAATGTCCCTAGATTATAAACCTTAACATAAGACTGGCTGACCTAAAAGTAAATCTAACAATTGAATTACTTCAGAATCATGATAACTGAGAATACCAGAGAGCTCACAAAGATGATCGTACTCATCATAATTAGTTAAGAGGAATCCAGATGGGCAATGAATAAAGTACAGAAGGTAGCCAATTTCAGAAGGCCAGGCCTGCACCAACAGCTACATTTGAAATACCAATTTTCAGATGGCAATATAGTTTTTAACCCAAGCTTTTAGAAATAATAGGATCAGACAAATAATTTTAAAAATAAATATAGCAGGGAATTGTGTACTTATTTTCTAAGTCTAAGGCTACAGAGGTTAAATGAACAACCAAACTGCTATCATATACTAAAGAAGGAAAATAAAATATTTTGTCCATTAGTTTTAATTTTTTTTGGAGGGAAAGATAGAAGAGACACATAAAAAGCTACTCACATAATTTTAAAATATTTATGGGTAGAAAACAAAACAGACTTTTAAAAATAAACAGAGGTTTAACTATACTAAGGAAAGTATAGTATAGATATAAGTAAAGTGCTTTGATGTCTGAGAGCCTGAATTATTCAGACTAAAATTTACTGTTACTCTTTTTTGGCAGTATCATAAAGTAGAAAGGGA
The DNA here is from genome assembly GCF_047511655.1 of Castor canadensis. Taxonomy (NCBI): domain Eukaryota; kingdom Metazoa; phylum Chordata; class Mammalia; order Rodentia; family Castoridae; genus Castor; species Castor canadensis. The sequence continues at coordinate 72,544,379 of NC_133405.1, read as the reverse complement.
TTTGAATTTTTCTAGCATCCCCAGTTTCTACTTATGTGATCTTGGACAAAATTACTTAGTCTCTAAGTCTGGGCTTCATCATCTGCAAAAAAGGGAGTAAAAGTAACTACTTCAACATGATTTGGTTAGAACAAAGCAAAATCATTCACTCATGTATTAACTCATTCAGGCATTTGAAGTATAGGGTTGCAACGGAAAGGACAGTCAACTGCTGCGCTAAGGAAACCCACTGCCCCAGGAGAGGAAACAAACCAATAAACAGAAACAAAACTACAAGTGCCCAGAACTTTGTACAGAGAGCAAAAGAACAGGACCTACCGAATGTTGCCTACAGGTAAGGGTTGCTGTCCAATTTCACACTTGAAGGATAAGTGAAAATTTACAACATAAAGAGCATGTAGGATATTCCAGGCAAGGAGAAAGGCATCCAACTCAGTAAAACCCTTTGCACCATGACTAACACATAGTATCTCCTCAATGTTAAGATAACATGTTTAAACAAGTCAAAAAGTGAAACATTCTATCCAGAATACCATCCAATTTGGAAGTAAAACAATACAAATACTTAGTGCACAACAAAGACTAAACTAAAAACAAAAATATTAACAGTAGTTGCTTTTCTTCTTGATACTTTTCAATAAAATATAAATGTCTATATAGTTGAATCTGGTGTTACATACATACATATCCAGCTACTCAGAAGACCTGAGGCAGGAGGGCATATGGCTCAGGTGGTGACCGCTTGCCTCACATGCACGAGGCTCTGGATTCAATACCCAGTACCTCAAAAAAAAATGTCTACGGTAACTACAATGGTAGGATATTACGTCTTCATAATCTAAATGCTGAGTTTTAATGTTTACTGAATTTGAAGGTAGAGGTGAGAAGCTGGGCAGAACTGGAAAAAAGGAAGGCAGGTCTTTTTCTAGTCACACCACTAAAGGTTAGCAGAGTGGGCTACAAAGTGTTCAGACTTCTTTTTTATTTTTTTTGAAATTATTAATCATTATTCATAGTATTTCTTCTTCTTTTTATTAGTTTTAAGATTTCCTCAGGAGAAAAACAAAGCAACCCTCTTAGAGTCAAGTATTCTCTAGGTTACACTACCTCAAGAAAGTGTTAAGAGTACTTATAACCCTGAGGGCAGATGACATCAAGACAAGGACAGAGGACACACCCACATTCTAGAAGCTATTCAGTAAAACAAGGTACAGAGAGGGCTGGATGCATGGCTCAAGTGCGCTAGTAGCACACTGCCTTGCAACTACAGTCCTGAGTTCAAATCCCAGAACTACCTAAAAAAAAGTACAATGAGAACTCAGCACCAGTTAGTAGACTGAATAAATATAATGTATATGTGTGTGTGAGAAAGAAAAAGTGAGTGTGTATGTGTCATAAAATGCTTCTAACAAAAGTTAAGAAACTTAAAGCACAATAGCATGAGAATATACCTTAAACAAAGTAACTTAAAAATAATTTTAGTTCAGGTTAAGATCAATAAGAAGAGCTGAGAATTCCTGAAATATGATTTGAGTCACAATATTCCTCCCACTTCTTAATTAAGAATAAAAGCTATGCCAGTATCATACTGAATTATTTTTCTGGCATTTATAAAAATGCAAATAACACTACATATTATTTGATATACTTTTTTATTTAACACACACTTTAAACTACTAATTTTGAATTCAGTACTGATGCTCACATTTTAAATGCTCTTTTTATAGTACTATTTTATATGCTGCCTATCTTATAAAAATATCAGGCATATTAGGAGGTGATAATTAGCTAGCTAAAAAAACATAAATTCTGGAGTCAGTTCTCCAGATTTCCATGGTGGCCATTAAGCCTTAAAAACTATACCCAATACATCTGCACAGTATTTCACAATTAACAAAATACATTATTTCATATCTAATTAAATTATTCCACAGGCCAACCTTGTAAAACAGGTAGGAATTTTCATTTTATAACTGAAGAAGACTGAATCTCTAAGAGAGATTCAGATTATACATTTGGTTCAGTCATTATGAGAGGAATACTCTTAAAATGGTTTAAAAATCTTAAATCATATGTATAAAAAGATTTTAAATCACCATTTCCACACATAAAATTTAAATATTAACAAAAACTGTTCATTTAAGCATACACACACAGGGACCTGATTATTCTCTTAAAAGTTCCAAGGAGGAAGCAATAAAATACCCCAAAATTCAATAGGGTCCTCACAAATGTAAGGACAATCTCTAAGATTGTTCACAGTCATTGGTCAAGTAAAGGATATCTTCTCCCACACTAAATCATCAGGTCTTTCCTACTACCCACAAAATCCCAAGTAAGAAATGTCAAACAAGGGCTTCTCTAAAATACGACACAAATACTAAATTGCCTTTAGATTACAATTTTGTTCCCTACCAAAAATTCCTTACTAATCAATCAGTAATCAACATCAGTAGTAAAAGAAAAGCACAAATTATACAAATATCCAAATGTAAAAAAGATGATTTCAGGACAAAATTTTGTTAGGCAAATTCAAGGAATCTAAATTCTTACCTCCCTAACAGCAGCTCTCTTCATTTTTATAATACCACCTCATTTGTACTGAGATACCAGTTTTCCAAGGATTAATAATAAATCTCCAGAAGGATTTTAATCATTAAATGTGAGTTTCGTAGAGCCCAAGTGTTAAAAAAAATGTCAAGGATCATTCCAAATAAACAACTAAAGATAACATGTTTTAGACACCAAGAGTGCATGTATGACTCAAGCAAGTCAGTAGTCAGGAATACTGGTTTCTAGATACTAAGTGTTCTCTCCCATAATACCTACCAGTTAGCATTACATGCACAGTACATTTCATTGGGGTTGAGCAACACACACTTTTTGGTTTCCCATGATGCATTCTGTTCTTCCTAACTATGGCTGTATGCATACATGACAGTTAATAAACCACAGGGGCTTAAACTGCTTTCACACTTAGGGACACAACAATTATGTTACTAGCACTCAAAAATCAGTCTGATATTCTAGTAGACAATTTAAGCTATTAGTAGTAATTAGACAACAATGGCTGCACAAGGTAAGAAAAGGATACAGGTATGTCTGGAATGCAAATACACTGTTTTAAAGTAGTCATTGAGGATCAAATAACATAATGTGAAACCACTTTTAAACCTGAATGTTTTATATGCAGATGCAAAATCCTTATAACAACATTTATCTCCATAGATGCATGTATTCTTTTTAAAATCAGTAATCTTGATAAAAGGTTTCTTCAGATGGCATTAAGTTACTTCAAACCTTTTGTATATGAGAATAATATTATCTATGTCACTCCAAATGCAAGCATTAACTAGTGCTTTCAATTCTATAGATGAAAATGCTGAGCAAATGAAAAATATATATTGCACTTAAACATAATTATATCTTTGGTTCAGTCTTATGAGAATACTCTTAAAATGGTTTAAAAAATCTTAAACTATGTGTATAAAAAGGTTCTAAATCACCATTGCCATATATAAAATTCAAATATTAACAAAACTGCTCATTTAAGCACACACACACACACACACATACACACACAGGAACCTGATTACTCTATGGTCCTCTTAAGAGTTCCAAGGAGGAAGCAATAAAATACCCAAAAATTCAATAGGGTCACCACAAATGAAAGGATAGGTGCTTTTATCTCAAATTTTCTACCATAAGATAAATTGCAAGAAGCAAATCTAATTCTATTTTGTTGTCAATAATGATCAACTAAAAAATCCAAGCACAAAGAAAAGTGTCAAAATCAAGCAATCATAACTTCAAAACACTCCCATTACCATTACTTAAAATTCAAGAAAATTAAAATGTTTTATTTTGAATGCCTTATTCAAAAATCTTACATTTCAACATAAAACGCCAAACATGTCATGTTCAGACTCATTATTTATGGCACTTTATATTTAGACATATCAGTATTTCCTGTCAGTAGCTTTAACAAAAAATGAACCATCCTTTGTGCTGAAAATTATAAGTAAAACACTAAATGAGATGACCATTTAATAAGGGAGAATCTAGAATAGGTAATGCTTATGGTAGTAACTGTAATGAAGTGTTCAAGACATTCAGCGTATCCTTATCTTAATATTCTTCTAGATAAATCAAGCTAAGCAGTACAATCAATTCAAATTAAACTATATATGTATGTGTTTATATGTTTATATATGTATATATACATATATGTATATATGTGTATATATGTATATATGAACAGAAAAGCAGGACTAATGTTCAACTATGAAATATATATGGCATTGCAGCCCCAATTTAGTATGCTGATATTGTTTATAATCCTTTGCCTCTTAATTATGGGCTTGTTTTCTTTCCTTTTTATATCCCAAGTATACTGTACATCAGAAGTATTGCTATGTAATTTAATATGAGAAAGATTATACTATTTATTAATATTTTCTCCCAAATTTGAATCCAAAAAAATACTGCATGAACCCCTATGTTCTAGCAGCCCTTTAAAAAATATCTACCCCCAAGAAAAAAATATTCCATCTCTCCCACAATGAAGCCACTCAATATTACAGTTCAGATATGAAATATTAATCAACAATAAAACTGATGAATCTAGCAATTAATTTAACACTGTTTACTCACTTCTTAGCCAGTATACTTCTTTTCCTTCTATGCAAATTCCACTTAACCCCATCTTTCTTTCAGAAAGAAATCCATACACAGAGGACAGACATTTGACTTAAAAGACCAATAATAAGCCAGGCACCAGTGGCTTATGCCTGTAATCCTAGCCACTCAGAAGGCAGAGATCAGCAGGATTGAGGTTCAAAGCCATCCCAGGCAAATAATTTTTGAGATCTTATCTTGAAAATACCCACACAAAAACAAAGCTGACAGAGCGGCTCAAGTGGAAGAGTGAGTTCAAATCCCAGTTCCACAAAAAAAAACAAAGGGGGCACACTACTTATCTAAAGAATATACAAGTTTCAAACAACAAAAGAAATTTTCTATGCATACAAAAATGTTTGAATTTATCAGGAAGGGCTGGAGGTAGTTCAATGGTAGAGCATTCTTGCACAAATCTGTACTTCCATCCCCAGTGTCACACACAAAAAATAAAACACAAGGAAAGATAAAAACAGTGTAACAAAAAAAAAAGATAGAAGGTAACAGGACATGGTAGTACACCCCTGTAATCCCAGCACTGAGAGGCTAAAATGAAAGAATTACAAGTTCCAGGCCAGCTACATAGTGAGCTACAGAGTGAGACCCTATCTCAGAACACCAAAACAAAATAAAAGATTAAAGTCAAGTTCATGTAAAAATATAAATGGATTAACAAGAATTTTTTGAAAAACTGATTAAAGGTGAAGTAAACCTCGATAATAATGAAAACCTAATTAAATCAACTAGGGTCCACTGTCACCTATCAAGTAACTAAAAGCTTTAAGACCTCACATTAAGTCGCAACAGCATTATAAATTACTACAATCTTCTGGAGAGCAATCTTCACCAGAAGACAAAAGCTATGAAACGGATAATCCCCTCTGACTTGATAAATCTGCTTTAGGGAATAAAGTCCAGGGAAGTAAACTTGGGGGCAGGGAGCAGAAAAATACCATCTAACTGTGCAAAAACAACGAAAAACTTAAAGTAACTCAAATGCTCCACTGGAACTTGAAATCAAATCACAGCATCTTAAATGAAACTAAATTTTTTTCTTATCACTAAAATAAAGGTAACTATTCAAACACATTGGTTATGCAAAAATGTTAAGTCAGAAAGATACAAAACATAAAATGGTCATTGATTATAATTATGTAAAGATTCACCTTTACAATATACAGGAGGAAAAAGTCTGGTATTGGCTTTTTAAATAGATTAACATTTAACCAGCTCTTTTTAATTCCTCACTATTGAGGAGACTTTTTAATTACTCAATGTTCCACCAAGATAGTTTATAAAGTATTTTTTCTTTTAAGTATCCTTTTATTACTTGCTTAAAAATAATCTACCTGCATACACATACAGGCTGTAAAACAGACAAATGTAAACAAAAACATTTTCAATACACCTCAGTATTAAAACTATCTTCAATAATTTTCTGTTAAAACACATAGGCACTGCTATTTTTGCCTTTTAGAGGAGTTAAGTTCAACAAAAAATCTGACTACAAATAGCTTGATAATACAGCTTTTCAGAAATAATTTGTGTCCATCTGAGAAATTAGCACAGATGGTCAAATTCACCCTTATCCCAATAACTGTATGTATCATTTTGGGATTTGTAAAATATAGGAAAAATATTTAATCAGTAGACTCAATAATAATTAACATGGCCTCACTGTTGTAATATAATACAAAGAGAAATATCAAAATGAACACCACAGCAATTTAAACATTTTCTTATTTCAGGCAAATTTTAAATCATTTTCTTTATATTTAGCCTACCATCCCCTTTCAACTTTCTTTAACTTTGTCCTCTTTTTGTCTTGTGGATCTTATTTGAAGGACAAATAGCCGAATTTAACTGTTGGTAACATCACCACATTCTCCTTTCATTACCATATAACTCACTGTCTGTGGCAAACAGGGGAACCTCTCCCAAAATAAAATTCACTACCTTGTTTATGTCAATGCTGAACAGAAAGTGCATTTACAGTATGAACTATATTTGCAGGAAAAACAACAGTCAATCCAATGCCTTTGGTTCTTTACTAAAGTATATTCTATTAAAAAAAAAGTCCATTATTGTCTCCTTGTAATCCCTAAATCGTCTTTCACTAAATCTCAAAAAGGTCATAATCCATAGTTTTTATTTAGTGAAAATGTATGCGAATAAAACGATTTACTGGTGATTTAATGAGCAATTTTCTAAGATCAGAACTATATAACAATATGTTTTTATTCGCTAGTCCATTATTTAAAACCGGCAAATTTAGAGATTTGCTCGATGGTCCTTATTATTTTTAATTGTGTCGTTTTTCCCAGTCCTGGATCTGTCAGCTCCCCTTCTGAGCCCCTTCTCCCCTCCCCTCTAAAAAAAAAAAAGAAGAAAAAAAAAGAAAAAGAAAAAAAACCAAGCCTGGTCTTAGTTCCCGTATTTCAAGCCATGACCAACCAGAAACCAGTTTTCTTCCACTAATCCGGAACTCCGTGCTGTTACCAACGCTGTCATTGGCCAGCGTCAGTCCCTGGTACGTGCCCCAAGATAACCCCCTGGTTTCTCTCCCTTTTCCCCCTACAATGGGCCTTCCCTGATGTTTCGAACATATTCATGATCCACAACATGGCACCTCTGATAATCAACTCACAAATTTTAAAGTTTTTGGGTGGAAACAAGAGAGGCCAAGGGGAGGGAAGGTACCCTTTCTCCGACTTGCGGGTAGGGGGAAGGGACAGTCGTTCTTAGGCTCAGCACCGAGCTCTGGAGCCCTGTTGGCTGAGGGGTCGGGGAAGGGGTGGGGGCTCAAGGTGGGGAGTGAGTACAGAAAGAGTTGGGTTAAGTTGAAATGAAAACTTTACTCACCAGATCCTCGAAGCTTCTTCGGTGCTCTTTCCCCTCCCAGTCTAAGCGGCGCGGAATCAGCTGGGGGCCGGGGGAAAAGAAAGGGGGAGGGGGTACAAACGATGAAGACGAAGCCTCGCTCACCATCAACCGGACCTAGCCTACGTCCAGGTTCAAGATCCTTTGGCGTTTTTATTTCTCTTGTCCCAATAGATATTGCCTCAGAGCTAGGCGAGGGAGGGGGAGGCCTAGGGAGAGGATATTCTGAAAAACCACCTCCAATAGGCATAAAGAGGGGGAGAGTTAAGACCCTTGTGTTGTCTGCCCCTTTGGAGGAAAGAAACCGGTTCATCCTGGTGATAACAGCTATGGGTGCCCAGATCGAAGCCTCACTCCCGGCCCCTAACCTCCGCCCCTAACTTGCCCTCCCCTTCCTACAATCTCACCCCAGCCCTCCCCACCCCTTCCCGAAGGGGCTCCGTACCTGATGCTCCTCGAGCTCCTGCACTAGCACCTGAGCAAAAGGGAAACACGGATATGAGGCGCAGCTCGGACCACCAACCTATTCCTCCCTCCCCACTTCGAACCTGGCCGCTGATGGCAGGACTATTCAAGGCCGGCCTTTCTCTCACCCTGAACGTAACTGCCCACCCCACTGCCTCGATTTCCCCATTGGGACCATTCCCCAAGACTCCCAAATATCCTTCTTCCTCTCACCTGGGCAGATTTGTTGCAGGGTCCGGACTGCAAGAACCTAGCGATCAGGTAATACAGCTCTGAGGAAAAGGGGAAAAGACGTTGAGAGGGGAGCAAAGAAGAGAAATAGAAGCTTTTTCAAGAAAAAAGAAACTGACAGCCGTCACGCTAAGCCCCCATCCCCTTAGCCCCTGGACACAGCTACCCACCAGCTTCGATCTGGGTAGGTGCCGCCGCCATCCTTTTCCCAAGGGGGTGTGGGGGCTTCGATTTGGAGGGCTTGTTGGGAGAGGGTGGGGACGCTGCCTCTATTGTGGTGAAGCCCCCATGCCTGGGAGTCCCGCCGCTTCCGCCGCACTCCTCGTCCCAGTTTCAGTCTCTCTTGGATTCATCGCATCACGTTTCGACCCATAGATATTCTAGCCCAAGAGCTGAGGAGGCGGAGGAGGAAGGAGAGCGAGAGAGAAGAAGAGGGAGGAGCCGAAGTCGCGGAGGGGTGGGCGGGGGCAAAAGGGGTGGAGACAGAGGAGGGTAGAATGGCTAGAGGACACTGCATCGCACGCTGCTCACCGCCAGAGGCACTCACGTAGCCGCCTGGCTTCAGCTCTCTCAGAGGGCCAAAGGTTGCCTAGCTACAGCTCTGTGCAGGCGGAGGAGGAGGTGCTAACTCACAGCAGACACTCTGGCAATCCCCTTAGAACTCTGTGGTGGCATTTTAGTCAACGAGCTCCCGAGGCTTGTGCCCTTCCTGTGAAGACTGTCTGACTCTGGTGGAGGACCCTTGCCCCTGGCGTGATACTGAGGATCACGTTAGGGGCTGACTTGACTCAGCTACCTACTCACGTCACCAAAAAGATTTGTTTTGGTTTGTTTGTTTTCCACACAAACGAAAAGGAGGTTATCCATTAAAGGGTTTTATCCCAGAGGGAGGAAAAATGATCTTTGAACCAAATGGAAATGCTGTACTTACCAGTCCATTGTGCGGGGCTGATGTCGTGATAGAAGACTACTTAAAATGTTCCTTGATTCTGATAAATAATGATATGAGAAATTTGCATTTAGCCATGAAGCACTTCTGAAAGTTTAACACACTCTGTCCCATTCATATAGGACAATTTTCTATCTTTTCAAATAGTGCCGAAATACATTAACTAAGTGTTTTGCTTTTTTGGGTTTTTTTTTGTTTTTAATGTACTAGTACTGGGATTTGAACTTGGGGCTTCACTCTTGCTAGGCAGGCTGCTTACTGCTTGAGCCACTCCTCCAGTCCTATTTTGTGTTGGATTTTTTGAAATGGGGTCTTGCGAACTGTTTGCCCAAGCTGGCCTCGAACCACAATCCTCTGATGATCTCTGCCTCCTGAGTAGCTACAATTATAAGCACGAGCCACTGACAGCCTGATAACCAAGTGTTTTCATATATTAATGCATAACCATAAGGGCTGGCGGCGTGGCTCAAGTTGTAGAGCACCTGCCCTGAGTTCAAACCCCAGTACCGCCACACAAAAAAAGGTTACCGAAAAGGCAACAGTAAAATTTATTTTCTTGCTTATTAGGTATTTTTAAAAAGCTTAAAAGTTGTAAAAAACACACAAATGCATAACCATAGAAATTTGGATGTACAAGGTAATTTTCTACACATTCTGCACTACATTTGTTTTAATGTATAACCCCAGCTTTTAGCACAACACTGACTTTCACTATTTGGTTACATAAATCTTCATCAAATGAAGGATTTGTATAATTATTGACACAGATACAGTAAACTGAGTCTCTTCCCTTCCTTAATTTCCCTTATCAGATGTTCTCGTCCCACACCTTGACCAAAAGAATCAATAGAAGCTTATTTACGTTGAAATACATAGTTGAAGGCTCACCTTCTAAATTGAGGGATGTATAAAGAATTTGGTTTTCTCATCCAGAGCTCAATCATTGACCACAGTGGGCCTACGATTGCATTAAATTGACATAAGCTTAACCTAACTTGACTAGCTCTCTCTCTCTCTCTCTCTCTCTCTCTCTCTCCCGCCACTTTTTTCTTCAGAAAGCAATAACCATATAAGATAATTGCAAAAGAATAAGTTTACCTCTTGTATGCTGTGGTACTTGACAAAGACTATTACCTGATAAAATTGTATAATGAAAACATATAAAAGCATTTAAAAAAATCATTGCAAGGAATTTAGCAAAATACTGGTCTGTCTGAATAAATTTTACAATTCAAATATATTATAATTAACAGTTAACATTTGTCAAGCTATTGCCATGTACTAAGCACTTTACATACTAAATCCTTAAAATGACCCTAGGAAGTAGGTTGTATTATTATCTTCATTGCATAGATAATAAAATGACTACTATATCACTCTGGACAACTCACATTCTGTGAACCTGTTCCTCACCTGTGAAAGGATAAATACTATTTGCCATTCCTACTTCACAGGAATTACTGTAAAAGTCATGTGAGAATATATTGTATCCTGTTTCAAAATGTATATGGCATTGTTATTCCATTGATTACTTTTGTATCAGTTTGGGTACAATTAACAGAGAAAAAGCACATAATAATTTTAACAGAAGTCTAAGGTGAAGATTATTAATAATGACATGAGGTTGAAGTATCAAGGTATTAGTGAGAAGTGAAGAGAACTGTAAAGATTAGGTGAGTGTAGTGAGTCACAACTATAATACCAGCAACATGGAGGCTGAGCCAGGAGGCACTCAAACTCAAGGTCGACCTGAAGTACAGCAAAACCCTGTTTCAAAAACCAAGGGCACCAGTATCTCACATCTATAATCCTACCTACTTGGGAGACTGAGATTGGGAGGATCACAATTTGAGGCCACCCTGAGCAAAGAGTTCAAAAGACCCCATCTCCAAAATAACAACAGCAAAATGGACCTGAGGTGTGGCTCAAGTGGTAGAGCACCTGCTTTGCAAGCATGAAGAAGTTCAAACCCTAGTCCCACCAAAAAAAAAAAAAAAAACCACAAGCTCAGTGGTAGAGTGCTTGTGTAGCATACACAAGGCCCTAGGTTCAATCCCCACCATGATGAACAAACTCTAAAGCTTATATAATAGCATTTATAATATGAAGCATAATAGGAAATATTACATTAGCCAGTATAGAGCTGAAATAGTACATTCTTCACTCCTAGTCTCCCTGCACAGTGTGCTAAGATTGGTGTTAGAGGAAACAAAGCAAGAGGAGGCTAACTCAGTAGTATGAAAGATGTGATACCTTGCAGATAAAATTTGCTGAAACTCCGTAACCTCAAAAAATTTTTGGAAATCTGCCCTCTGGAACTTGCTAGAAACCCACTTTCTGGAAATGGCCCACGAGGGTGCATGAGAAAGATGTTTATAAGGAAGTCTCACCAGAAACACTTTACTACAAAACCACTAGAGGTGAGGGTATGAGGGGAAGTTGCCTGCTGCTCATGAAACTGTACCACATAAGCCAGACACTGAAGAGAGCTGCACAAGCTTCAAGACTAGTCTACCCAGTGAACATTTCAGAAGCAGGAAACAAAATTTCATGTACTCTTTCCAGTATCCTCTACTGACAATGCTTCCAGGCCAGCTGACAAAAAGAAAATGTTTAAATGCTCAAATCCATTTTCACAGAGCAGTAAGGGTGAATTTGGAGATGATAAACAACAAATTGATGAGCTGCCACAAATTCTCAGCTGTTTCATTGACTCTAATGAATACATAGATAAAAGGGAAGTTATTGAGAGGTGTGTATTCACATAAAATGTGTTTGTTATTCGGGATTAATGTTAATTAATCAGCACTAATGCCTTGAAGTATTTTGTAATACTTAGACAAACCAATCTTAACCTTATGACCAAAGTTTTAATTGGAAGGGAAGGGAAAATTTAATAAACCTACAGCACAAATGGATTAACATAGAAAAATCTAGAATGAAGTGTCCTAGTTCTTACATAACAAAACTGGGTAGCTTAAGACAGCAGAAATTTATTCTGTCATATTTATGGAAGCCACAAGTCCTAAATCATAGTGAGATCAGGACCATGTTCCCTCTGAAATCTATGGTAGAAAACCCTTTACTCTTTTCCTAGCTTCTGGTGGCTCCTGCAATCCTTTAGTTTGTGGCAGCACAACTCCAGTCTAATTCTCCATGGTCACAAATCCTTTTCCTTGTGTGTCCCAATGTCAAATCCTCCTTTACAATGTTTTTGTTTGTGACTCTGGTGATTGACCCAGGACACCAACAAACTAAGCAAGTACTCTACCAGGAATCCAGAACTCCTTTTTCTTATAAGGACATCAGTGAATGAATTTCAGGTCCACCCTAAATCCAGGATGATCTAATTTCCAGAACCTTGATTGCATTGTAAAGGCCCTATTCCCAAATTAGATTATATTCCCAGGTACTTTGGTTTAATGTGGACATATCTTTAAAGGGATATATTGTGCTCTTTAATATCACATTTTTAAAAAATTAATTAATAGTCCATTTCAGTAGACTATTAATGTTGCCATAGGAAGGCAATAAAAGACAAAAGATAATAAATCATGAGATGGAAGAACAAAAGTAAATCAGATTAATATAACAGGTTGTAAATAAATATTTGTATTCTCTCTTTTTTTGGTGGGACTGGGGCTTAAACTTAGGGCTTCACACATGCAAAGTAGGCACTCTACTGCTTGAGCCACATTTCCAGTCCATTTTGTTCTGGTTATTGTGGAGATGGGTGTCTCACGAGCTATTTGTCCAGACTGGCCTCAAACTATGATCTTCCTGATCTCAGCTAGGATTACAGGCATGAGCCATCAGTGCCTGGCTTGCTCTCTTTTCTTATTTCAACTTCCTTAAAAATTATTTAGAGTAAGAAAACATATTGCATGCATTACAATATGTTAACATATTTAGCTTATTTCTTAGGTGTAATGTGTATAATAATAATAAAAAAAATAGGGAAGAGGGAATGAACTGACATTTGAGCCATTCATCAGTTGTAGGGCATCTGAGCTGTTTCCAAAGCTTGGCTACTGTGAATAGTGCTACAATAAACATAGCTGTGCAAGTGGCTTTATTGTATTCATGCCAAGAAGAATGAAATTATGTTGTTTGCAAGTAAATGGATGGAACTGGAGATCATCACCTTATGCAAAGTAAGCCAGGCTCAGAAGAACAAATGTCACATGTTTTCTCTCATATGTGGAAGTTAGACCTAAAAGATAAATGTATACATAAATACATATATAATCATGTATACATATATAGAGTATTATTGTAATAGTGGGTCTGTCTGAGGGAACTACAGGGAGTCAGGAGAGGAAAAGAGACTGATAGAGTGTGAATAATATTAAAATACATTGCATCTGTGTATAAAGATAATATAATAAAATGCATTAAGGCTGATGAATAAGAGGGGAGCAGGGCAATAGAGAAAGAGTAAATAAAAGAGGTTAATCTGATTAAAGTATGATATATACATGTGTGAAATATCAACGTGAAGCTTCCTTGAATAGTCAATATACACTTAAAAAATGAAGGACAGTAAGGTAAAACAGGTAGGTAGCAGTGGAAGGGGGACGGTAAATGGAGAGGGTGAAGGAGGGCTAATAAAGTCGATGATGTACTTTGCATATGGGTATGAAGACAGAAAATGAAACCTGTTGAAATTGTTCTGAGAAGGGGGATGAGAGAGAATGATGGAGGGGATAAATCTAATTAAAATACATTGTAAGCACATATGTAAAAGTCACAATGAATCTCCCTGTACAACTAATATATACTAATTAAAAGAATAAATTTGAGGGGGAGCGGGGGGTGGGGCAAGAGGGACATGGCCCGAACAATGTATACACATATGAATAAATGTCTAAACAATTTAAATAAATAAATAGAAAAGAATAAATTTGAACCTGGCATGGTGGCCCACACCTGTAAACCCAGCACTGGGGAGGCTGAGGCAGGAAAGTTGTGAGTTCAAGGCCAGCCTGGGCTACATAGTGAGAACTTATCTCAAAAAATAGCATTTTTAGAACTCAAAAGAACTAAGTTAATATAAAAGTGAAGTATACTCTGATAAGCTAAGGTACATGGGAAGCAGTAGAACAAACAATAAGAAAACTCAGAAACAATAGTGAAAAAGACATTAGAATTAGATATTTTCAAAAAAAATAAACCAATTGGTGCTAATCAAAAAGAGAATTAGATATTTTCTAAACTTCCATTAGAAAATATCTACTTAAAGAAAAAAAAGTGAGAAAGAAACCAGAACTGAGAGTTACTACAACGTATTTTCTAAAGTACTGCATTTCCAATAAAAGCTGAAACTGCCTGTGAAAATGAACACATGTCAGATTTGTTTGCTTTGTTTGAGGTTTTGGTTGTTTTAAAACATTTTTATTAGCACATACTAGTTGTACAAGGGTTGCATTGTGACATTTCCATATCAGTTTACAAAGTAACTTGGTTAGATTCACGCCTCCCCTCATTCCTCCTTGTTTTTCAAGACAATGTCTTGCTATGTAGCCCAGGCTGGCCTTGGAACTCATGATCCTCTTGCCTTATCTTCCTGAGTGGCTGGAATTACATGCATGAACCACCACACATGGCTCCAATGTGAGATTTAATAAAGTCTTCAAAGCATCCATTATAAAGGACACCAGTATTAAAGGATTTAAGAAGTTATAATATCAATTTAAATTAAACAGTAAAGATGAATAAAGAGACAAAAATTACTTTTTTTCTTGTTTGATGGTACTGGGATTTGAACTTAAGGCCCCACACTTGCCAGGCAGGCGTTCTACCACTTGAACAACACAACCAACCCATGTATTGATTATTTTTGAGATAGGCTCTTACTTTCTGCCCAGGTCAACCTGGAATATGATCCTCCTACTTGGGCTTTCCCACATAGCTGAGATAGACAGATAGCACCACCATTGGTTGAGATGGTGGTTTGGTGAACTTTTTACCCAGGCTAGCAGAACCGCAATCCTACAGATCCCTGCCTTCCAAGTAGCTAGAATTACGGGTGTGAGCCATTGAGCCTAGCCAAGAAATTAATTTTTAAAAAAGAACCAAATAGGAATTCTGGAATTCAAAGAATAATGACAGAAATGAAAATCTCACTAAAAGGAGCAAGTGTAGATTCAAACTGGAGAAATAAAGAATTAGCAAGCTTGTCAAGAGACTGATCGAAATTATGGACACTGAAAAACAGAAAGAAAAAGAATGGTGAAAACGGAAGAGAGTCTCAGAAATATGAGACAACATTACCTGCACCAACATATGTATAATAGGAATGTTGGAAGAGTGAGAAGGGAGCAGAAAAAGTATTTGAGAGAATAATGTATGAAAATACAAAAGTTTTCTTTCTTTTTACAGTACTGGGATTTGAACTCAGGGCCTATACCTTCAGCCACTCCACCACCCCTTTTTTGTGAAGGGTTTTTTTCAAGATAAGGTCTCCCAAACTATTTGCCCAGGGCTGGCTTCAAACTGTGATCTTCCTGATCTCTGCCCCCTGAGTTGCTGGGATTACAGACATAAGCCACCAACACCTGGCTAGCAATGCTAATTTTTAAAATGAGGTTGAAATAAAGGTGTTACTGGATAAAGAAAAAAGGAACTAATTTGTTGCCCTACATTATAAGAAATACAAAGGGAAGTTATTCTTTGAGCTAAAAGTAACTGAATCCAGACAGTATAGTATTCCTAACCTTATCCCTAAGGAATACATTTCAATACCTCAAAATAGATGTCCCAAACAAAGCTGTGCACATGTATATAATGTGATTTTTCCTACCCATGGATAAGGCTAATGCTTTTCTATCTTAACAAAGTACTTATGACACACTATCAGTAACTTCTGCACTTTGAAGGGTGACAGCAAAACCAGCACAGATTTCTTTTTCCCTCTTCACAATTTCACACATAGAAGATTCATTCTTAATGTAGATTTTAGCAACCTCAACATTGATTTTTTTTTCTTTCCCTATTAAATGAACACCTTTCACTTTTCACTTAAAAGAAGTACTTTTCAGCTTCTTTTTCTCGTACCTCGTCCTATGACTTGAGGACATTATGAAATAAAATAAGGATTATTTAAACATGAGGACTGTGATACTACAATACATCTGACAACCAAAATGGCTACTAAGTGGGTAATATATAGGTAGTATATGCAGCATGAATATGTTGAAAAAAGCATGATTCATTCACATCCCAGGTGGGACAAAACGGAATGATGTGAGTTTTGATCACACTGCTAAAAATGGCATGCAATTTAAAACTTATGCAGTGTTTTATTTCTATAATTTTCCATTCAATATTTGTTGACCTTGGTTGACAAAAACTGGAGAGTGAATATATGGATGGGGGGACTGTTGTAACTCAAAGTCACACAAAAAACAATGAGCAAAGACTAAAATTATTGTGCAATTATAAAAGAATATATTATTATCCACATGTTGAAAACTGGAACAAGATCATTATTTCTTTGGTGGTACTAGGGTTTGAAGAAATTAGATAACTATTTCTCACTCTGTACAAAAATCAATACAAAATGGATAAAAGACCTTAATATAAGACCTGAAACTTTGAAACTACTAGAGGAAAACACTTCAAGATCTAGACATAGGCAATAACTTTTGTAATCAGACTCCAGTAGCTCAGGAAACAATAGCAAGATTTGGAAAATGGAATTGCATCAGATTAAAAATCTTCTGCTTAGCAAAAGAAACTATTACTAGAGAGAAGAGACAACCTACAGAATGGGAAAAATTTTTGCCAGCTATTCATCCAATAGAAGTCTAATATACAGATGTAAATAACTCAAAAAAATTAAACAGTAAAATAAAAGATAATACAATTAGTAAATGAGCAAATGAACTGAACACTTTTCAAATGAAGGCATACAAATTCCAAACAAGTATATGAGAAATGTTTGATATCCTCAGCCATCAGAGAAACACACATCAAAACCATATTACAATTTCACCTCACTCCAGGCAGAACAGCTATCATGGAGAGAGCAAGCAAGAAATGCTGGGAGAGGATGTGGCCAAAAGGAAGCCTTATACACCATAGGTGGAGGCATGGCTCAAGCACTAAAGTGCCAACCTCAAAAGCCCTGAGCTCAAACTCCACTAGTGACACAGAAAGAAAGAAAGGAGGAAAGGAAGGAAGAAGGGAGGGAGGGGGGAAGGAAGGAAGGAAGGAAGGAAGGAAGGAAGGAAAGGGGTTCGAATAAGTAAATGAAAATATCCTCAACATCTTTAGTCAAAAGGAAAATGCAAATTGAAACCACTTCATAACTGGGCAGTTGGCACATTCCCTGTAATCCAGCACTTTGGAGGTTGAGACAGGAGAATCATGAGCTCCAGACCAACCTTGGATACAGAGGGAGTTTAAGGCTATCCTGAGCTATATAGGAAGACCCTGTCTCAAAATTACCAAAAAGCAGGGTAACTAACAAACAAAAACACTTCATATGCACTAGGATGGCTAGAATCAAATAGAGTATAATGAGTATTGGTGAGGATATGGAGTAACTAGACCCCTCATACACTGCTGGTGGGAATGTAAAATGCTGCTGCTTTAGAACACTGGAAGTTTCTCAATAATGTAAACATAGAGTTACCTAACAATTCCACTCCTAGATATATGCTGAAGAGAATTAAAAATATGCATCCACTCAATAAAAATGTGTGAACTGTATATGAATGTCTGTAGTAGCATTATTTTAAATAGCCAAAAGTGGAAACAACTCAATGTCTATCAACTGATGAATAGATAGACAAAATGTGGTATTCTAAGTGATAGAATCCATTCACATATTATGACATATTATGTGATTCCATGCATATGACTTCCAGAATAGGCTATTTATTGAGGTAGAAAGTAGATTATGAAATACTTAGAATGGAAAGACTTGCAGGAAGTGTGGAGTGACTATTTGGTAAGAAACAGGCTAAGTTTGGGTTTTGGGGGGAGTTATGAAATATTGTAAAATTGCAGTTATGGTGGCATACATGAATAAGATGATTCCTCTGACTTCAAAAGTATGGCCTAGATTAAGGATAGGGAATGAGTTTGTGAGTAAACCACACAGAATATAGATTTCCTAAAGACTTTCACTATGACTAAAGTCTTTTTCTCTGTTATCCTATGTCTCTAGAAATACCCTAGAGGCTTTTGGTAGGAGCCAAGCCATTTTAGGAACATAGCATAGCCATGTAGGATCTCCCCATACTGGTGACAATCTGCATTTGAGCCTCTTCAAGACTTTAATTTGTTAGTGTGGTACTAATGTGTATGAAGCAGTTGATTGATTTTAAGGGGCTCTTCTTCATTTAAATTTAGGGTTTGTAAATAGAGCTATAGTTAGTAAAACACTAGAAGTTAAAAAAGAAATACAGTGAGCCTAGAGAAAGAAGGGATATACTACTGAAAGTAGTTATTTTTTAAAATTTCACACTTTCTTATAAATCACTACAGCAATAAAATTAGACTAAACTAGATTATTTATTCAGTAAGGTAAATTATAAAAGTGACCCCAAACAAAACTGTCTTCTTTTTAGGAGAGCAGAATTATGAGGATTATATAGTATTTGCATCATGCAGTCTATGATTTAGAATGTCTGGGCAAGTACTCTTATACTTTGGGAACAAACTAGATGTAAACTGCTAGAAAATGGGCTCTAGGGAACAGAGAATAACATGGTGACATGTGACTTTATATTAATTATTAAACTTAATGTCATTACTTTAAAGAGAGTGTCACTAGTTTACCAAATTAGTCATCATTTAATGTGTTAAAGCAGTAAAAATATACTTCCCTTTCATAAACTTTGCTGTATCCTGTTTCTCTTACCAGTAACCTTCCCCGTATACTTCAGCAAATATATTCCACATACACATTTAACTATTTATTCATTTTTAAGTTTTATTGTTATAATTTGATACCATATATTTCACCAATTAAAAATCTCCCACAAATAAGTTTCCAGTCCCAGATGTATTTACTGGTGAATTCTACTAAATATTTAAAGAAAAATTAATACTAACCCTTAAGAACATTTTCCAATTGATTCTATGAACTTGTATTACATTGATACCAAATCTGAAAAGGGCGTTACAAGAAAACTACAGATTTTTTTTAGTATAGCCACAAAATTCACCAAAATACTAGTAAACCAAATCTAGTAAAATCTTACTTCATGATGTTATATATACATTTTTTAAATGCTTGGAAGCAGATTGGTTTAAAATGAATCCAAATAATACAACATACTAATAAAAACTACATGGTCATGCCATTAGAATCAGAAAATAAAAGCCTGTTATAGTTTGAATTTTGAGTCAGGATTCAAGGCTTATTCCTCAGCCTGTGGCACTATTGGGAAGCAGTGAAACTTTTAGAAGGTGGGGCCTAATGGAAGGAAGTTGTTATTGGGGTCATGACCTTGGAAAAGATATTAAAACCCTGTCATTTCTCCTTCTGCTGTCTCTTTCTTTGATTCCAAGCCACCATGAGGTGAATAGACCTCCTTTGCCACACAATCCCACCACAATGTACAGTGTTCCCAGAGGCCCAAAGCAATGGGACCAAGTGACCATGAACTGAAATCTCTGAAATTGTGATTCAAAATTAACCTTTTCTTGGGCTGATAGGGTAGCCCAAGCTCAATTGGTAGAGTGCCTGTTTAGTAAGCATGAGACTCTGAATTTAAGCCCCTGTACTACCAAAGAGAAAGAAAAATAAAAATGAACCCTTTCTTGTTTAAGTTGATTTATTTCAGGTATTTGTCACAGAGATAGAAAGCAGACTAACACAAACTGTTTCACAAAATTTATCACTGTTCATAATAAAAACTTGCAGCAAACTAAGGGTACAAAGGAATTTCTTCAAGTTGATAGTGGTCATTATGAGAACCCCACACAGAGCATCATACAATCTGGGATCCTCTTAAGACAAGATTTCTACTCTCTCTAGTTCTATTCAGCATTGTTTCAGTGGTGCTAACATGAGCAACTAATAAGAAAATGAAAAAAAAAGACATTCAGTATGGAAAGGAAAAAGTATCTCTATTTGAGTTATCTTACATAGTGAAAATCTTAAAAAAAAGTGCATGAAACATTCATTAGGACGAATGTATAAGTACAACAAGTATGCATGAAACCTGATCAAGATAGAAAGTATCAGTCATATTTCTATATACTAACAGTAAAGAATCCAAAATAAAAACCAATAATGCAATTCCAATTTCCAATAGAATCAGAAAGAATAGAATTCTTGGGTATAAATTTAGAAAAGTAAGTATAAAGCTTGTACAGTGGAAAGTACAAAAAATGTTGAGTGAGATTAAAGACAACCTACATAAATAAAAAGGCATTCCATGTTCATGATTTAGAAGACATAGTATTGTTAAGATGACAATATGCCTCAAATTGATGTATAGATTCCACACAATCTATAACTGAACACCAGCTGGCTTTGTGGCATAAACTGCAGAATTCATATGGAAATGCAAGGAACCAAGAATAACCAAAATAATCCTGAAACAAGAAACAAATCTGTACTTCCCAAGTTGAAGCCTTACTAAAAGTAACTCTCAGGAAGATTCTGAGGTACTTATATAAAGATAGATGTGTAAATCAACAGAATAGATTTGAGAATTCAGAAAAAAATGATACAATGTGATCAGTTGTTGACAGTGGTGCCTAGACAATTCAATGGGGGAAAGAATAGTCCTTCCAACAAATAGTGCTGGAACAACTGGATATTCATATGTAGAAGACTGAATTTAGAACACATACAAAAATTAACTCAAAATTGTTCTGAGTCCTAAAAGTAAGAGCAAAACTATAGAATTTTTTGAAGAAAATCTATGTTTCAATATTTTGTTACCTTAGATTAACCAATTATTTCTTAGTTTTAACATCTAAAGCACAAGCAAACAAAAACAGAAAAACTAGACTTCATCAAAATGAACCACATTTGTACATCAAAGCACATTATTAAGAAAGTGACAAGAGCTGGCAGAGTGGTTCAAGAGGTCAAACCCCAGTGCTTCCAAAAAAAAAAGAAAGAAAAGAAGAAAGTGACAAGATAGCTCACTGAAAGGGAGAAAATATTTGTAAATTGTATACCTGATTAAGTATCTAGTTAGTAGTATACAAAGAACACTTGAATCTCAATAACAAAAAGATAAACAACAAAATTAAGAATAGACAAAGTATTTGAATAAATAATATTTTTCTAAAGAACATAAATAAGTGTCCAGTAGTCACATGGAAAGTTACTCAGCATCGTTACTCATTAGGAAAATCCAAATTAAAATCACTATGACATACCATTTTCCATCCAGTAAGACAGCTATCAGCAAAAAGTCAGAAGATGACAAATGTTTATGAGAATGTAGAGTCGCTGAACCCTCCTAACTTGCTGGTGAGAAAGTAAAAGATGCAGAAACTTTGGAAAACAGTAGGGTAGTTCCTTAAAAGCAGTTATCATACATCCCAGATAATTAAAAATATAAGCCCCCAGGCAGTTGTACACAAATGTTCACATCAGTATTATTCATAATAACCCCAAAGTAGAAACAACCCAAATGTCCATCAACTTGTGAATGGGTAAAAAAGATGTGATACACTCATAGATGGATTATTATTTGACCATAAAAAGGAAATAATTACTAATATATACTACAAAATGATGGACCTTGAAAATATTATGTTAAATAAAAGAAGTCAGTCTCATTAATACGCACCCATGATTCTAGCTCCTTTGCTTCCTGTAGCCAGTGGTCTCCCATGTTGGTTCCTTCACAAACATGGCATGAGGTGACATTCAGTGTCTGGGCTATAGATTCAACCAACAGTAGGTACAAGTTTTTGGTCTTTTTCCTCATAAAAGGAATGAAAAAATTGATAAGAGGAACTCTCATGGTTGAGGTGCAGTAGGGTCCTAGGAGCATATCCCTTTCCATTTATCTTTATCCCGACCATACGTCCCTGTTCCCATTCTGAGGGCTTAAGTATAGTAAAATTTACAGGATTACAATTGCCAAGGGTACAGTCGGGTGGAGGTGTTCCCTTGTGGAGGAGAGCTGGGTATCCTACTTTCTGCCAAGTAGCCCATGAAACACAATTTCAGTAAGTGCAGTAATGCCAACCTGCATCACCACATGACCTTCCATGTGGGTCCAGGCTCATTGTATTTATCTTTTAACATATAGGCTCTCTCCCGAACCAGGCCTCCACATCCCTGGCTATCTCAGCCTGTGGCTGAGCATACATCAAAAAACACTGACACTGGTTTATCAGGGTTGAATACCTTGGTACTGTTAATGAGGTCCCTAATTGTCCCCCAGATAGAGTCATCAAATATCTCGACCTCCACCCATTGTTCTCAAGGGCTGTAGGTGGGGTTGAAACAGACATGCTGATTACCATGGGAACACACAGAATAGATGGTACAGTTGTAAGTGTATGATCTTATTATGGTGCCTGCACAGGAGTAGTAAGTATGGAAAAGCAAAGTCCTAGTGACAACACTTCCTGCCCAAGTAATATGCATACATAGGTCACAGGATGAGAGCTCTGGGGCCACGAAGGGAAACCAGATCTGTAACAATAAACAGTAATTATGCATCCTACCCAAAAGAGGTAGAAGAGAGCTAATAAAACCTTTTCACCATGAGTCCAGTCAGCAGGGGTGGTTTCTGCCAAACCTATGGCAAAGATTAGGGTGAGAACTACAGCAACGGATACAGACAAGGGGAGACAATGCATTACAGAAAAAGTACTGACATAGAAAACAGTTTGTCTATCTTGTTAGACAGTTGATTCCTCACATTTCTGCTGTGTGTAGACTAGTCAGCTTCTGGAGTGAGTAGAGCAGGGCTGTTGTCTTTTCGTTTGTGGTTCCCTGTTGTTTCCCAGGAAGTGGAGTCCTGCCAAAGGATGGTGCTGATGTTCGGAGGGTGGGATCTTACACAGCAAAGCCGAATCAGGGATGCACTCCCACTAGAGAAAAGCTGGGTTGACTTGGCTATAGTGGATCCAAGGAGCTATCTCTGATCCTTTGACTGTGGTAGGGGTAAACAAAATAACAAAAGGGTGTCTTCAGTGAGGCTTTAATGGTTGGACATTCCATTCCTTTACCCAGATGGCATCCCCTGGCCTGTAAGGGTGCTTGGGAGCTGTCAGGCTGACAGGAAGGAAGTCTCTCCAGGACCCAGTCATTGATCTTGGAGAAAGTCAACCCAAGGGCCTGAATCTGCTGCCTCATGGTTAGGTCACCTATTTCCTTAAGGTTCCCCCTTATGCCCTTGATTAAGGGGGATGGGCATCCATAAAGGACTTCAAAGGGTGAGAGCCCTGTCCTCTTCGTGGGACTAGACCTACTCCGTAGTAATGCTATGGGCAGTAATTGATCCCACTTCTGATGGGTCTCCTGACAGTTTTCCTAACTGTAATTTTAGGGTTCTATTCATGCACTCTGCTTTTCCTGAACTCTGGGGGTGGTAGGCCATATGCAAATTCCAGGTGATTCCTAGGCCCTTAGCCATCAGCTGTACCATCTCTGCCTCAAGACTGACCTACTGTCTGACCCAATAGTCACAGGTATTCTAAATTGAGGGATGATTTCCTTTAACAGACATCTGGCCACCTCCTGGGCCTTTTCAGCTTGTGTGGGGAAGGCTTCCACTCATCCTGAGAAGGTACAGACAAACACCAACAGATATTTGCATCCTCAAACTCATGGCATTTCAGTGAAGTCCACAACCATGTTTTCAAGAGGAGTTCCACCAACACTCTGCACCTAGGGAGGCACTCTTAGCCCTTGTCTGGGGTTGTTTTTGCTCATAAGCTACATCTCTCACATACTGTCTTATGCTGGAAAGCTTGGGGACATAAAAATACTGGGCCAGGATGGTCTCAAGGGCTGTTCACCCTGAATGAGATCTTTTGTGGAACTGCTTGACAAATGTAGTGGCTAGTGACTCAGGTATGGCAATGTGGCCATACCTGTGGTAGAAAATTTCCCTCCTCAGTCTTCAACCAAGCCTGTTCTTGTGGTGTGTACCATGGGTCTTATTCAGCTAAGGGGCATGGGAACAAGGCAGCCATCAGAACAGTTGGGGCTGGTCCCCTCGTGAGGGCCATTTGTTTGGCCTCTTTGTCAGCTTTCCGGTTTCCCTGGGCAATTGTTGCATCTCCCTTTTCGTGCTCTTGGCAGTGTATAACTGCCACCCATTTAGCAGCCCACACAAGCATCTAGCAGTTCAAGGATTTCCTGCCCATACTTGATACTTTTTCTTCCTGAGTTAATAAGTCCCCTCTCTTTATATAAGGCCCCATGGACATGAATGGTGTGAAAGCATATTTAGAGTCAGTGTAAATGTTTGCTCATACTCCTGCAGTGAGCTGGAGTGCCCACATGAGGGCAACAAGTTCAGCTTTTTGCGCAGAAGTCCCAACTGGAAGAGGGTGAGCCTCAATGACTGGGTCCAAAGTCACCACTGCATACCTGGCAAAGGGTGTGCAACCTTGGACAAAGCTGCTGCCATCTGTGAAATATTCAACATCCAGATTGCTGATAGGCTGATTGGTTAGATCTGCCTGGCTAAAGAAAACTTCATCCATAACCTCTAAGCAGTCATGCTCCAGGGGGCCTGAGTCAATCAACAACAGAGTGACCAGGTTTAGAGTCCTAACAACCTCCTGTTGGGTGTGTGGGTTTTCACATAACATACTCTGGTATTTCACCATCCGAGAGGAAGTCAGCCAATAATTTCCCTTATACTCCGTAAGTGTCAGGATGGAGTGGGGAACATGAACAGTGAGTTCTTGTCCTAGGGTGAGCTTGTCTGCTTCTTTTATCAGGGCAGTGGTGGCTGCTAAGGTACATAGGCAAGACTACCAACCTCAGAAAATGGCATCAAGTTGTTTTGACAAGTAAGCCACCAGATGGTGCCAGGAGTGCCATAACTGACTCAGAACCCCAATAGCTGTACCCTCTCACTCATTAACATACAGGAAAAAGGGCTTCATCACATCCAGCAGGCCTTGAGCAGGGACATTGGTGAGTGCCTTCTTGAATTCCTTAAAGGCTTTCTCTTGCTCCCTCTTCCATACTAAAGGCTCCCATTCTCCCCCCTTTGTGGCTTCATAAAGCTGTTTGGCCCAGAGGGAGTAGTTAGGGATCCAGATTTGCTGTTCCCAAAAACTCTCTAATTTGCCAGCAGGTCTTAGGGGTTGGAATGGAATATACATCCTGTTTCCTCTCAGGGCTGAGCCTGCATTGCCCCTGGGACAGGTGAAAGCTGAGATAGTGTTTTGGCAAATCTGGGCTTTTTTCCTAGAGATTTTGCATACTGCATCCCATAAAAGAGAAAGGAGAAGGCACATACAGTCCTGCTGGATTGGTCTAGCCAGCAGGAGGCCATCTACATACTGGAGGAGTGTGCAGCTATGCTGGTCAGCTGAGAAGGCTTTTAGGTAGGGTCCCAGGGCAGTTCTGAATGTAGTTGGTGAATTTTTGAAACCTTGGGGAAACTGAGTCTAGGTTAGTTGCTCCTTTTCCCCAATGTTGGGATTTCCCCATTGGAAGGCAAAAATAGGCTGGCTCTGTGGGGCCAGGTGGATGCAGAAGAATGCATTTTTAAGATCTAAGCAGGTAAAAAACTTTTCCTCAGCTGGGATGGGGCCTAATAGCATGTATGGATTTGGGACTACCAGGTGCAATGTGACAGTTGCTGAATTTATTGTCTGGAGATCCTGAATTAGCTTGAAATCCTCAGTCACTGGTTTCTGGACTGGTAATAAAGGGGTATTCCAGTATGACTGACAAGTTCAGAGGATCCCATACTTTAAGTCTGTCAAAGTGTTTTTGAATTCCGACCTGGGCCTTGCAAGGAATGAAGTACTGTTTTTTGGCTGATGGAGGTGGCTTCCGGCTTTAGTTCTACCACTACTGGGGGAACATTTTGGGCCAGACTTGGGAGGTTGTCTTCAGACAATACACTTGGAATCTTGAAGGGAAGCTTAGGAATCTCAAAAGGCCTCCCTTCAGGGGCATAGAGCTGCCATTCCTCTTCTCGTGAAACTGTGAGGATTAGAGTCTTTGCCTCAGGTTCTCTCAACTTTAAGTCTGCAGTACCATCTGAATCAAAGGTTATCTGTGCCCTCAGTTTGCATAAGAAGTCCCTGCCCATGAGGCCCACAAAGCAATCAGGGAGATAAAGGAATTCATGTCTTATTTCATGAGTCCCAAGATTGCATGGTGTAGCCATTAAGAAGGGTCAGTGGACCTGGTCCCCTGTAGCCTCAATAATAGTTGTATGCTTGTGGGAAAGCGGGCCCACTGTTTGGGTCACAACTAAATGTTTTGTGCCTGTGTCCACCATGATGTCAACAGGATGGCCCCCTATTTTCATTCAGACCATAGGCTCCTGGGGGCCCAGTAGAATGGAGCCTGGTATGTCTTACTCCTCCTCATAGCCTTTCAGGCCTGCCAGACCAACAATGTTTTCCTCACAGGGGCTGGCTCCCCTGCGGGTAGACTGATATTTTCCTTCAACAACCTGGTCCATGCCTCTGGTTGGGGGTGCCTTTTGGGAGTCTCTGGCCCATTGGGGACATTCTTTCTTCCAATACCCTTCCTGATGATAGTAGGCACATTGATTTCACCCTAGTTCCTCCCTAGGGCAGGGGTGTCCTGGGGGCATTTGTCATCATCCTCAGGGATTGCCTCTGATTCTGCCTGGATTAACTTGCTGGGACCCAAGTAACTGTTCAACAAAGGTTGCTCCAAGGAGGTCCACTTTCCCTTTCATCTTCCTGTCAGTCTCCAGCCTAGCCTCCTGATCTTGATTGACGAAAACCTTTGTAGCCACCTCTAGAAGCTGGCTAGCATTCATTCCAATGAACCCCTCCAGTTTCTGCAATTTTTCCCCTATGTCTCCCTGATCTTGGCCAACAAAAGTGGCATTGATCATCTGCTGGTTTTCAGTGGCTGCCAGGTCAAAAGGGGTGTATAAACAGAATGCCTCATAAAATTGCCTGGGACTCTCATCTGGCCCTTGGAGGACTTCTGATGTTTTGCTCTTGCTCATGACCTTTTTCCCTCCTTCCTTCCTTCCTCCCAATAATGCCTCCTGATACCATTCAAGTTGCTGGTAATCTCAGCTATTATTAGGGTCCCAATGGGGGTGTTCCTCGGGGAAATGGGTCTGAGCATATGCTTGGGCATTTAGAGTGCCTTCAGGGGCATGATCTTCTAACCACTTTAGAGCTACTATGTTACAGCATCACTCTTCAGTATTAAATAGAGTCAGAAGAAGCTGTCAACAGTCTGTCCAAGTAGGCTTGTGAGTCTGGATGATAGACTGCATAAAATCAATCAGAACCTGAGGCTTCTCCATGAAGGAGGGAGTATGATGTTTCCACTTGAGGAGGTCTGTGTAGTAAAGGGCTGATAGACAAATATCTGTCCTCCTCCTTCATAATACATGGGGCTCTGGGCTTCCTTCAGGGGCATCTGCAGGGAAGCGGGAGTCTGAGGAAAGGAGGGGTCCTCACAGAGACTGGTTAGATGTTCCCAATTGAGTGGGGGACATGGAGTGAGCACTGGCAGACTCAGAGTAGGCATAGGGTCCATAGGACTCAGGGAGGTCAGGGAAGTTGAGGCCCCAGAGGCTTCTGAATCAAATTTTACAGGTGTGACTCTCCCTCAAGATTCCCCATCCAATTTTGGAGGCGGGGCACAGAACTGGGTGCTGGTGGCAGAGGTAGATAAAATGGCACATAGAGTGGGTTATTTCCTTGGGTTCCTCAGCCAGTATAGGCTCCTTTTTTTATTTCCATACTTGGAAGTTGCAGCCACCCTAGCTACCATAATTCTACAGGCCTTTTTCAGACAGGGCCTTAGCCATGTGCGCCGGCTGAGGACAGCATCCTGCCAGCAATCAATATAGGGAAATTGATCTAGGTTACCACGCCTTCCTACAATTACCCTAGAAACTTCATTAACCATAGTTTTACCTAAGGACATTTCCAGGGGCAACCCTACACTAAGAGCGGACCAATGTACTTAACAAGGGGCCTTAAGCTTGTTAGCAGTTAGCTTAACTTCATATTCTCCATTACATCCCTTTTTAAAGTTTTTAATCATTCACTCCAAGGGAGAGTGTTTACTCTGATTTCCACCAATCTCCTCCCATTACCAGATGGGAAGACATCACAAAGGGGTAGGGGTTTTGGAGGAGAGGTAAAGGGGGAGGGTCCTCTTCTTTGACACACAAGGGAAAACGATACATGCCCCTGTGTGCAGTCACCCAGCCAGGAACTGCACCTACACAAGGTCTTCACTTGCTTTGTCTGTCACTGGCTGCTCCCCTTGTGTGGATTTAGGTGTCTCTTGGTCATAGTGAACATGTATAAACCCCAGAATGGAGGCTCTGTTAGGGTTCACCCTTGACCATATGAGTTCATGGACCCATGGACTGGGATTCTGCACTCACTTTGCAGCTGGGCTGAGTCCCAGGCTCCCACTTTCACACACTCACACAGCACAGTACTTCCACCTTGCTCCCTGAACCTGAAAGACACAGTTTCACCCCAAAAGGCAGTTACTAGGGAGTCTCACTGAGAACTGATCAGAATCCCCTTCTGCTGCCTGAGGCAGGTCTAAATTTGAATCCGGCTTCTGACCAGTCTGACAGGAGATGCTCCCCTCACTGGTTCCTGTCCTCACCAGGTTCCATTGTGCATCTGAGGCCCTCCCCCTGACTCACCGGGAGGACCAGTCCTTCCTTTAGATCAATCTTTCCATTGGTGCCTGGCAGGATCACTTCTCCCAGTGATTCATGGGACACGCCCTAGCAACAAGGGAGATGAAAAACCACTGCCTTCACAATCCTGGATGAGCTCCCAAGAAAATTTTCAGGAATCTTGAGCTGAGATATGGGACACTGAGGCAGTTTAGCAGAAAACAACATTTTATCTTGCTGGCACAGACTCATCAGACTCATGTCCAAAGGCTGATCCCCAAGAATAAAGGGGCTCACCTTATATACCCTTGCAAGCAGGTTACAGAAACAAAAAGCAAGGTCTAACCCATATACGGTTGTATGCAATTCTATAGGCTACTTCACCCTAGTGCTACATGACTTTCTCCTCTCCCTCCAGTGCTATGTGACCTTCTCCATGTTTGGGTTCCTTAGGTTTTATCTCTCTGCTATGCCATCCCTACCTCCCTGCTACATTATCAGAACACAGGCCTTGTCTGTTTTTCTTCTGCTTCTCCTCCCTGCTACAATACAGCCACTTATTTATCCTGCCTGTCTGTACTTATTTTTGACAGGAATAAAAGCAGCTCCCATGTTTCTCCACCAATTCAGGAAGAAGTAGTCCAAGTTCTCAGCTACATTTTCCCCTATGCACAGATAAAGGAGTCAACAAACAGGACCCTCCCAAGCCCACATCAGTTTGACGCCTATCCTTTTTTCCACAATCTTCCAACTTCAGACTCATTTTAAACACCCTAAAATGCTCTCCCACCCCATTAGACCATTTTTTTTGAGGGGACTGGGGTTTGAACTCAGGGCTTTGTGCTTTAAAGCAGGCACTCTACCATTTGAGTCACACCTCCAGTCCACTTTGCTGTGGTTATTTTGGAGATGGGTGTCTCATGATCTATTTGCCCAGGATGGCTTAGAACTGCAGTTCTCCAGATCTCAGCCTCCTGAGTGGCTAGGATTACAGGTGTGAGCCACTGGCCCCTGGCTTGGTCACATCTTTGTGGTCAAAATAGATGGGTAAGTGTAGAAAATCTTGTTCAGATTGACCAGGCAAATGACAGCTTTGACCTGGCAGAGTAATTTACGAGGATCTAGGAACTCATGGATAGCCAATGACATGGAGCTAATTACCAAAAGGTTGTTAGCTACACCTAGAGGATGGAGATAAACCAGAAGATGGTCACTGCAGAGGTTGGAGAGTATTTGGGGACTAGAAGGTGTAAATCCTTGGGTCTGTTTCTTCCAGACGCTGTGTAAGCTTAGAGACAAATATGACCGTCTTGGTGTACAATGCCTAAATATTCTTTTAATTCTAAGCTATTTGCTATTTCCGAGGTTGCATAGTGTAGAAATTAAGGACATTTGCTATAGAGTGAAGCTATCATGAATGAAGCAATTCGAGTCTAGGCCCAGGCACTTATTATGTGATGTAGAAGCAAGTTTCTTAATTTCTAACTTTCAATTCCCTCATCTGTGCATAGGGGAAAATAGTATCTAGCTTATAGTATTTTTGTGAGAACAAAGTATGATGAGGTGAAATATACTTAGGACTACACCTGTTGCAAGGTAAGCACTAAACAAGTGTTGTTCATTATTAGTATAATAATTTTATAATTGATAGACTTCTGTAAGTAGACAATGAATTCATCTATAGTGATTCAGTTTATTTTGTGATCTTTATACTTCTATTTTTTTGGGCAACACTGTGGTTTGAACTCAAGGTCTCACTCTTACTCCTTGCTAGGCAGGATCTCTTACAGTTTGAGCTACTCCGACTGTCCTGCTTTTTTTGTGATGGGATTTTTGGAGATAAGATCTCAATAATTATTTGCCCACCTTGAACCATGATCCTTCTGATTTCAGTCTTCTGAGTAGCTAGGATTATGGGAGTGAGCCACCAGCATCTGGCTATACTTCTTTGTTTCTTTTTTTAAAAATATATTTTATTTATTTATTTTTATTATTCATTTATTCACATGTGAATACATTGTTTGGGTCATTTCTCTCCCCAACCCACCCTCCCCGGCTTCCAGGCGGAACCTGTTCTGTACTTTTCTCCAGTTGAAGAGTAGAAATAAGCAATAATAAGAAAGACATAACATTTTTGCTAGTTGAGATAAGGACAGCTATACAGAGAGATTCCTAGCATTGCTTTCATGTGCAAATGTGTTACAAACCAGGTTGATTCATCTCTAACTGATCTTTACACTGGTTCCTGATCCCTTTCTCATGTTGACCTCTGTCACATTAAGGTTTCTGTATTAGTTACTCTGGAGCGGGGACATCCAATGCTTTCATGTTTTGGGTTTTCTACTTATCCCCATACCTCCCGTATGTGCTCTCCCTTTGTCATGTGACCCAAGTCCAGCAACATAGTTGTATTTGCCCTAGATCTAAAGACCACATATGAGAAAGAACATATGATTTTTGGTCTTCTGAGTCTGGCTAACCTCACTCAGAATGATGTTCTCCAGTTCCATCAATTTACTTGCAAATGATAAGATTTCATTCTTCTTCATGGCTGAGTAAAATTCCATTGTGTATAAATATCACATTTTCTTGATCCATTCATCAGTAGTGGGGCATCTAGCCATCATCAAAAACACCAACAACAACATGTGTTGGAGAGGATATTGGGGAAAAGGAACCCTCGCATACTTATTTCTAATTCATGTCATTTTTCACTAGCCAGAACTTTAAAAAAAATGCTTAATGAGAATGGGCATAATGGTTACAATGGTTATAGCTTTCTAAAATCCATTGTTTTAGTAGGAATATGTTTAGTATTCTGTATAGTACTGTTAAGATTGATCCTCTTTGTCATGATGAAAAACATTCTTATACCTAACATTCTAAGAAGTTTTTTAAAAAACCTTCTTTTAAATGACTTTTTAAAAAAAATCAAGTACCATCGGCAACATTTTTGTGTGTCTGTGTGTCTGTGTGTGTGTGTGTGTGTGTGTGTGTGTGTGTGTTGCTAGAGATGGAATCCTGGGCCTTATGCATGCAGGCAGGTGGACTCTGAGAGAGCTACATCCTGGACCTTGGCACCATTTAATATTCCTTTTTAAAAATTTTTCTCACTTCATGCTTTCATTTATCTTAACAGTCCTGATGTATGTCTTTAAGCCACATTAAAATTGTTCTGGAACATGACACTTTTGAATGATACAGATATGATGTATTATATTAATAGATTTCCTAATATAAAGCAATATTTCCATACTTGGATTAAGCCCTGTTTGTGATGGTATATTTTTATTTTAAGAAACTATTGGGTTAGCATTCTTTTTTATCTTGTGTTCTTAAGTTAGGCTTGTTTATTGAAAGGATTATAAACTCAAATGATTATATAAAACATGGAGGCTTTATTACCAGGCATGGTGGCTTACATCTGTAATCCTAGCCTCTTAGGAGGTTGAGAGAGGCAGAGATCAGGAGGAGTGTGGTTCCTGGTCAGCTGGGATGTGGGGTGTGTGTGTGGGGTGGGGAGGTCTGCAAAATCAAGACCCCATCTCAACCAGTGAAAATCTGGGCAAAGTTATGTATCTCAGTAATCTCAGTTACATGGAAGCACAAATAGAAGAATCACTGTCTAGGTTGGCTGAGGCATAAAAGCAAGTCCCAATTCAAAAAATAAAGAAGACAGAAAAGACTGGGGCATAGTTCAAGCGGTAGGGCACCTGCCTAACAAGCATGAGGCCCTGAGTGCAAACCCCGGTAACACCAAGAAAAAAAAGACCCTTAATTCAAATCTCAGTACTGCCAAAAAATATTAATAAAAACATGGAGGCTTCTAACTCCAAAGAAACTGTGACAAAGAATTCATACAATATCTTGAAGGGGTGAAAGTGAAAGTGGCAGTTGCAACTCAGTGCCAGTGGATTGTTGTAAAGTTGGAGTGTCAACCCAATGTGGCCAAATTTTGAATTTTTGAGAAGGCACAAATTCAGAATTTTATGATAAAATTTTCAACTTCTAAATGTCATCATCTAATTCTAGTTGTTTAAAAACCAGCATAGACAAAGAAAAATAAAGCCAAACAAAAAGTCCCACCATATCTGAGAGATGGATCTGTCCTGTGACCCTAAATTCTTCATCTCTGGATAAAAGGATTGTTTTCTTTTTTAAATTTTGATAGTTTTTTAATTTACTTGTGAACAGATTATATAGTACCACTCAAAAATTTAATAGTCATAATATAAGGAGTCCTTCCTTAACATTAAATATTAAAATTATCTCCTGACTTAACTGCTATTTGCAATCTACAAATACAAATAGAACCAGTCTGAGTAAAATTACATTTGTATCCAATTAACTGACAACCTTGCTTATAATTAAATTAAGTAATTGTATACCATTCAACTTTCAGCAAGAAATTTAAAGGGGAATTTTGTTTTAAATTTTAGGGAATACCTGATGGTCAATACAGATATAGTTCTGTTTCTCTATATGCTAATGAATCTATAGAATCAGAATCAGATCCTACTAAACAATATTAATCGTAAGGGCCTACTGTAGAATTTTTGTCTTCTAAGAAATATTGTTGATTTCAGCATTCTGTATTTGTTAATATATGAAAATAAACCTAGAAGAACACACACGCACAGGAAATTAATGTGAGTCAACTCCCTGTATAGCTATCCTTATCTCAACCAGCAAAAACACTTGTTCCTTCCTATTATTGCTTATACTCTCTCTTCAACAAAATTAGAGATAAGAGCAAAATAGTTTCTGCTGGGTATTGAGGGGGTGGGGGGAGAGGGAGGGGGCAGAGTGGGTGGTAAGGGAGGGGGTGGGGGCGGGGGGAGAAATGACCCAAGCCTTGTATGCACATATGAATAATAAAACAATAAAAAAAAAGAAAATAAAATATTATCGAAGTAAATTCTAAGGAATTCTAATTAGTCATGTGGTAATATATGCTGTCATTCTCCATTCTCCCAGCTCTTGGATTAAAATAAAGTTTAAACTATAACTAACTTTAATTTTTTATTTTATATTTGATTTATCTTATAATAATAATGTGAGGGATTATATTTGTAATTAACTTTTAACCCCCTTTTCTTTTTTCTTTCTTTCTTTCTTGTTTTTTTGGTGGTACTGAGGTTTGAACTCAGGGCTTCTTGCCAGTTAAGCAGGCCCTCTACCACTTGAACCACTTCACCAGCCCTGTTAACTTTTAAATGCAACAAAGTCCATATTGCTCTTTCAGTTTATTGTTTTGTATTTTTTCTTTTCTTTTTCAGTACTGGGGTTTGAACTTAGGGCCTCACACTTGCTATGTAGATGCTCTACCACTTGAGCCATTCCACTGGCCTTGTTTTATGTTGAGTATTTTCCAGATAGGGTCTTGTAAACTGTTTGCCCAGGTTCGTTTTAAAACTTGATCCTCCTGATCTCTGCCTCCTGGGTAGCTAGGATTATAGGTGCAAGCCGCAGGTACCAGCTCAAAGTACATTTTAAGGGTGCCCTTTCAAATTCTGTTAAACTTACTAGCAGTTCCACTTCTCTCAAAATAGCACTTCCCACCATGATGCAGTAGAACAAATAGTAGTATAAGGGTCAGAAAAATGTTCTAATCTTGATTCCTTTATTGACTGTGTGAGCCTGGGAAAAATCATATAACTTATTTAAGTCTTATAAGAAGAATCTACACAATGAGTGTGTTTCTTCTAGCTCTAAAATTCTGTAATTGCAGTCTTTACTTCCATCCCATTTTCTTCTCCTTTCTACTTTGGATATCCATTCAATGAAGATGCAACTCTCTTATTTCTCTTACTTGTTTCAAGATGCAAATATTAATCCAGCATATCCCTATTCTATTTGCTCCTAGCTCTTCTACGTTTTGTCTTTTTCTCCCATGTTGGGTGTTTCTGTTCCTTTTTAGGCAAATTCTTACAACATGCTTGTCAGTCTGACAACAACTGCTCTCATATGAAGCCATCAGTTTCTCTGCAGTCTTTATCACTGGAGATTTCACTTGCAGATTCCTGCAATGCCATCATGTTTTCTCACTGCCCAGCTTTTGTAGCATAGGCAGTTTCTCTAGTGCTCCTGCAGCACATGTGACCTTCCAAATGCCTAGATCCCTGAAGCTTAGGAGACTTCTCCAGTGCTCACCTCCTGCATCTTCCCTAGATTCCCACTTTCCTCTTAGACGTTATTTCAGTGGAGTGCTTCCACGTAAGACACCACCCACCCCCACCACAGCAGCTTACTTTGGCACCCTAAAGGGGTTTATTCTGTAATAAACCCTGAAGGACAAATTTCTAGCAAATTCCACCAATATGTTACCATGGTGTCTTCTCTTTCATAGTAGCTTCTACTCCAGCAAGGTCTGGATTTCAACTCTGGGCTGGGATGGAATGGGAATTCTCTCCTTTGAGTGCACTATCTCAGCCTTAGGTGCAGTGGCAGTTTCTTATCACTTCCATTTCTATATTCTTTAAAGTTATCTTTACTTCTTTCTACATAATTTCTCATTATCCCCATCTTTACCTTATTACACCCACTTTTTATCTTAAACTTACCCTATTCAAACGATTGTTTAGTTTCTGTCTGCTGATTGGGCCCAGGTTGATACAAATATCTCTATTTCTTTGCAGATTAATTACTCCTTAATTCCTTAGACTCAGGCTTCTATTCCTTTTCCACTGAAAAAAAACTTTGAAATTCAATCACCTTTGTTCATTCTGTTTTTGCTTCTTTGGGAAGAAACTTCTTGAAACTACTACTTAAGCTTATGTGGTAATACACTATTTCATTCATCTTCCTGAATCTCCAACTGTTCCTTCTGTGTTTTATTATCTGTAATTTCTTCTCAAGTGTTCTGCATTCATTATCTCATTTTAATTCCTATAATAATCCTGAGGAGTTGTTATTACATCTGTATGTGAAGAGCTTATGTTTGGGTCACTTAAGTAATTTGTCTAAATTTATGCACTTTGTGGTATAAATGGTTTCAAATCCAGATTTCTGACAACAAAACAAACATACTTTCTATTAATCACAGCGACTGACCTTTCTTTCACCTCAGTAACTCTTTAGGAGGAATACAGTGAGTTTTATTATCAGCAGAGTGTGATGGGTCAAAAAGCTTCTATTAAAACTTTGGTTGAACAGTTATTAACTTCATCCATTTTATGCCCCATTATCTCAGCTTTTATGTTGCTTAATGATATAAACTACCAAAAACTCATCAGTCACTGAACCCAAATATGTTTTGAAACAAGCAGAAGCAATCGATTTCAATTAGAAACAAATAAATCAGGGGTGTTAAGAGGATAAAGATATAGTCACTTTGTGGTCAACATTTCAGTAGGATTACAATGGTTTCAGTAGTCTTGTTGATCCTTGTATAATCAAAGATAATGGGTTTTTTAGTGCTTTTTGGGGGGGCAGTACTAGGATTTGATTTGAACGTGTGGCCTCATGCTTTCTAGGCAGGCACTCTACCACTTGAGCCACTTCACCAGCAAATATAATGTTTTTTTTTTTTTACTTAGCATGAACAGTTTAAATGATAGTGTGTTAGAATAAGAATACAAGATTCTCGGAATCAGAAGACTCCAGAAATTTTAGTCCTGGTTCTGTCTTTAATGTAAATAAGATGCAGAGCAAGTTATTTCTGTACTCTGGGCATCAAGTACTTTACTTGTAAAAGGTTTACCTGTAAAAAAAAAAGAGAGTAGTAGTCTGTATGAATTCTATGGTGCTTTTCAGCTTGGACATTCTAAAACTATTGTAGAAAATTTCTCAGAAAGAAATAGGAATCTTAAATAAAACATCCTAAGCAATACTATTAAGACTTCAATTTTTTCGGAGAGGGGTTGCTGTGGTCAAACACAGGCCTCATGCATGCTAAGCACACCACTGAGCTAACCTCCAAGCTAAAGACTTCACTTTTTTGGGGGGCCTGTATTTGGGTTTGAACTCAGGATTAGGCAAGGGCTCTACAACTTGAGCCATACTGCCAGCCCTTTTTGGTTTTAATTATTTTTCAGATAAGGCCTCATAATTTTTGACCAGGATCAGTTGTGGACTGTGGTCCTCCTACCTATGTCTCCTGCATAGCTGGGATTAGACATGAATCACCATTTTTTACTTTTTCTTTGATAAAAGGTCTCACTAACTTTTTGCCTGAGTTAGACTTGAACCTGCATTCTCCTATCCCCACCTCCCAATAATTGGGATTACAGGCACGAGCCCCACCACGCCCAGCCAAGACTTTACTTTTAGATAAAAAATAATTGCCTTTTGAATGATGATAGAACTCCAAAATTATATGTAATCCTAAAGTTAATGGGTCCTTAGAGTTTTATATTTATTGTTTGTTTTTAATTTAATTATTTCACTCCATTCTTACTTAAAGACTTTTCTCAAATTTCCTCTAGATGGTGCTCCATAATAAAAAAAATCACTTTTTAATCCAGCAGCTATCAAATAATATCCTCATTCCAAATTCTGTATTATATTTTATCTATATCATAATTTGTATGATACTGGCACTATAAGATATAAATATATGTCTAAATTTCATAAATTTATTTAATATGCAACAAAGCACCATCTGTATGGAATAATACCATCTGTTACACCACATAACAGTCCCATTTCTCATATCTGTGTTATGACAGCCAGCCATTAACTGGTGTTGGATTTTCAGTAGCATGTTGATCTGCTAGATGGTATATGTGTCATTTATAAAGTGAAGGTTTATAATCATAGGACACCTACAATTACATTTTCTTATTTCACAGGTATATAATTAATATTTTAAACATAATAAATTTTGCTTATATTTTTATGACTATAACTTTTTATTTCACAGAAGTATTAAAATTGTAGTTGCTGCATAGGAATTATCCTAGACCAAAAATTTTGGTTCCCTTGTATTAAAAATAGGTGATAACCTCAATCAATTAAAAATCTACCATTGTATTTATTCTCTTTGTTACAGTTTGGATCTTAAAGATTCCCTAAGGCTTATGTTTTGAAGGTGTGGTCTGTAAGTGGTGACACTGTTGTGAAGTGGTGGGACCTTGTGGAGTTGGGCCTTCTAGAAGGAAGTTGGGTCATTAGGGGCATGTCCCTAATGGAGATAATAGGGTCCCAGCCCCTTCCTCTGTTTCTGTCAGCTTTCCTGCCCACTGTGAAGTGAGCAACTTTCCTCAATCCATGTGTTCCCTGCTGTGATATTCTTCCTCACTCCAGGACCAAAGCTATGGTACCAAGGGACTTGGACTCTAAAACCATAAACCAAAATAAACATTTCCCCCTTTAAGTTGATTTCTCTCAGGAAAGCTGACTAACACTCTCTTTATTCTTAAATATCTTGCTGCTCTCATTCTCTAGTCTTCTTAAGGAACTGATTGATTAATTCTATAACTCTAATCTCCCACCACTGCTCTATTTCCCACTCTGTCCCTGAAGGTCAATGATGGCAATTCTTTAATATCTCAACAGTTAACATTTTCAAGTTAATTACAAATTTGGAAAATAAGATAAGCTGACTCTGGAGGATTTTGTGGCAGTGGGGAAGGGGAATTGTGGTTCTGGGGATCAAATACAGAGCCTCATAAGTGCTAAGCAGGTGCTTTACCACTGAGGTACATCTCCAACTCTAGATTTTTTTTGTATGTGTATGTATGGGTTCTATCAGATCCTGTATTTAGCTGCCATTTTATTTATTTATTTATTTTTTAGTAGTACTGGGGTTTGGACTCAGGGCCTCATGCTTGCTAGCCAAGCTGTCTTCCACTTAAGCCATTCCAACACCTTAGCTGCCATTTTAAAAGACTAACTTACCCACTAAATATTGATATGTAGTCAACACCAAGTATTTTATTTTTTCTTTGTACATTACTAGTACTGAAACATTTAAATGTAATTAATTTCTTAATATCAAACAATATATGAATATCTTAAAAATATATAAATCATCTTCACAATGATCAGAAGTGAATTTGACATGTAAAGGCTGGCATTTGACATTTATGAAGCTCATTTCTCCTGATATGTTGCTAAGTTTATGATAATATTCAAAAATTTTACACTATGCATTTTATTTCTTTTTTGAACAGGTTATACTTGGGTTTGAACTCAAGGCCTTCATACTTGCTAGGCTGGCACTCTACTACTTGAGCCATTCTGCCAGCCCCATTTTATTTCTTGAACTAAAATGTATATGACAGAAAAAGCATTTGGCCAAAAAGAAAAACAAAACTAAAAATTAAAAGAAGATCAAAAAAATAAATAAATAAAAGCATTTAACAGCCAAAAAGAAAAAAAAAAAAAACCCATGTCAAAACCTTACTACTTTAATGTTCCAGTGTGTTTAAGAATAACAACTTCCAGTAATTATTATCTCACAATATCATTTAACCAAAGGGTACACTTAAAATTGTGGTGTTGTGATGTCACTTTGTGAGTGAAGATAAAAGAATTCTAATATTCTCAGAATATTGAAAAGGAATTTTGGGATAACTATAGTGTTAATCATATTTTAAAATACTCCTGCATTTTTTTTCTGCATTCTGGTGGTTCATGCCAGTAAATCCTAGTTACTTGAGAGGCTGGGATCAGGAGGTCTGCAGTTCATCATTATCACAGGCAAATAGTCATAAGACCCCCACCTCCAAAATAATCAGAGCAAAATGGACTGGAGGTGTGGTTTAAGTGGTAGAGTGCCTGCTTTGCAAGCACAAAGCCCTGAGTTCAAACCCCAGTCCCACCAAAAACAAAAACAAAACCCCCCAAAATTAATAGCCCTGCATTTTTCTTTTAGATTCTTGTACATTGTTTTATTGTGCTTGGCAAAACCATTGATGTTTCATCCTTGACTTATGACCATTTAAGTTGACTGGTGTTTTTTAAAATAAATTTTCATTCAAATAAGGACTGTATGGACTCAGAAGGCTAAAAGCCGCATGTTCTCCCTCATATGCAGATTATAGACCTAAAAATGCAGCAATATTATGGAACACAGGTCACACGAAGGCGAGGCCATGAATGGGAGGATAAGAGAAGAGAAGGAACCTAACAACTTGAACGTGGTCAATGTGCTCACTGTACAAGAATGAATATAGAAATCTTAAACTGACTGGGGCCACCATGGGAAGTGGACTAAGGAGGAGTGAAGGAGACTGAAAGAGGTGAAACCATTGGGGTTGTAACACATATATGCATGGAAACAACACAAAGAAATTACTTGGGTAGTGAAGCTTTATCTCAAACTAGCAAAAATGTCATGTTTCTCTATTTATCTTTTATGTCTTTTCTTCTACAAAATTGTAGAACAGGAGGGCAGAACAGGTTCTGCTCTGGGGGTGGAGGTTTGGCACGGGTGGGAGTGGGCAGGTGGTGGGGACAGGAGTAGGAGGATGACTGTGGTGCAAAAAATGTGTACACATGTATGTAAATGCAAAAATGATACCTGTTGAAACTGTTCCAGGGATGGGGGAGGGAGGATAAAGAAGAGGGGTGGATGGGGTGGTGTTGAAACTGTTCCAGGAATCAGAAGAGGGAGGATGAAATGAGCAGTGGAAAGGTTGAATTGAATTATGATATTTTTGATACATTGCAAGAACCTTTGTAAATGCTACAATGTACCCCCACCCAGAACAATAAAATGAAAAAAATTGTAAAAAGTGTATTCAAATATTTTCAACAATGCTTCCATATTAGCAATTTGACAAACTATCTCTTCATAGAAAAAATACTATTTTTAAAACAGATATAGCCACAGAATAATTAAAGGTCACAGGATTGCTAACCTAGAGAAAAATTAAAAGTTTGGTTTAGATCTACAGGTTAGATCACAGCTGTGTATCCATAGGAAATTTATCTAATCTCTTTATTTCACTTTTCTTGTTTGAACAACTGAAAAACATAAAACACTAAACAAATGCAAGGTATCATTATTATAGGAGAACATTTCCTCTATTATTTCCTCATATATGCAAATTATGCAAGGGCAGAAGAACTTTTTCTCTATAACATACTCCATGAGATTCTCAGTTCCAACTGTGTTTTTCCCCAACTAGAGTAGGCAAACTCTCATCAGGAGTTGGCACATTTCCAGGTTGATCTTACAGTTGCCATATGAGGTACCGAAAGGTGACAGCTGGACACTTGGGAGACTACTTGAGCACAGATGCTTCTAGCTTTCCATCCCCTATTAGGACACATATAGCTCCTTTTTCATTCATATTGTGCATATATATTGTCTTATTGCTCAGGAGCAGAGAGTGGAAGAAATGAAGGAAGAAAAAAGTCTCAAAAATTCTGCTTTTTATAGACTCATAAAATTTCAATGTTTGAAGGGACCTTGTCCTCTTGTGGCTGGTGGAGTGGCTCATGTAGTAGAGCATCCGCCTAGCAAGCACAAGGCCCTGAGTTCAAATCCCAGTACCAAAAAAGTCATTTTATATGATGTGGGTATGGCTCAAGTAGTAAAGTGTCTACCTTACAACCCTAGTACTACTAAAAATCAAGTCATATTGTGCTATGTAATCACACATTTTTTTGCACTACTGGGGTTTGAACTCAGAGCCTTGCCCCATTCTAGGCAGGTGCTCTATCATTTGA
The DNA here is from genome assembly GCF_047511655.1 of Castor canadensis. Classification (NCBI taxonomy): domain Eukaryota; kingdom Metazoa; phylum Chordata; class Mammalia; order Rodentia; family Castoridae; genus Castor; species Castor canadensis. The sequence goes on along the minus strand of NC_133405.1, from coordinate 72,502,778 downwards.
GTGACACCTCTAGCTCCATTCATTTTCTTCATTGTAGCCCCACACCTCATGCAGACCTATGGAGATTTTTCCCTATGTTTTATAAATTGCATACAGACCTAAACGTCAAAGTCCATAAGACTCATTCATCAGAAGAAACACTAAGCATTCATTTTCTAAGATGTACAACCATATCAGAAGTCAGTGCTAGAAACCTAAAATATAAACACAAATGTTTTCATTTTGTTTTGAAGATGAGGTCCTGCTATATTGCCCATTCTGGCCCCAGACTTCTGGGTTCAAACAATCCTCTTACCTCAGGATCCTAAGTAGCTAGGAATACAGGCATGTGCCACTGAGAATGGCTAAATACTTTTATTACAACTAAAGCAAGCAACAAAAAACTCAGATGGATAAAATATGGAAGGAAGTAAAAGAATGAAATAAAATCTGGACCCCAGGGAATCACTACAATTAATACATTGTTGATTTTTATAGCTGTATTAGTTACTTATTGCTGTGTAACAAATTATTCTAAAACTTACAAAATTAAACAACAATCATTTGTTTTATGGTTTCTGTGCATCTAGAATCTGAACATATCTTAGTTCAGTGATTCTAGCTCAGGGATTTTCATAAGGCTGCATTCAAAATGTTGCCTGGGGCTGTTGTCATCGCAAGGCTCACCTACAGGAGAATTTACTTCCAATTTCATTCTAATGGTTTTTGTGAGCTACAGATTCTTTCTGCCTGTTGCCTGGAGATATAAATTTATTGCCACGTGGGCCTCTCCATAGGGCTGCATACAATATGATGGTTGGCTTCCCTCAAAGCAAGTGAGTGAGACTTACGAGAGAGTGCATAGAGAGTGCACAAAACAGAAGCCACAATTATGCTATACTTAATATCAGAACTGACATCTCATTATTATTATTTTTTGGAGGTGCTAGGATTTGAACTCAGAAACCCCCAGTTGCTAGACAGTTGCTCTACCACTTGAGTCACTCCACCAGCCCCAACTCATTGTTCTTGCTGTTTCATGTTTGCTAGAAACAAGCCATTAAGTTCACCCCGCATTCAAGGTGTGTGTGTGTGTGTAGATTACATAAGGGCATGGATACCAGGAGTTGGGGGTCCTTGAGGACCTTCTTGAAGGAAGCTTACTGAAGTAAATTTTTGAATTTTATCACTTTGAAGAAAGACAAGCAATTTGAAAATTTTTTATTATCACTAGTTGCATACCAAATTCTTATAAATTTAGTATGTTTGAAATTAAGCATATTCTAATTAATTACCTGAGTAGCTTTCTTTTCATATTCCCATACTTTCTACATAGATTATTAAAATTAAATATTAAGACTTCCAGTTCTCGCCAAGATGGGGTAGCCCTCTCCTTACTAGACCTTCTTTTTTATAACTAAAAAGTCCTGGACATGATAAAACAAAATAACATGAAAAGTGAAAGAAGGCAGATTGAATAGCGAACTTGGGACTTAGAAATGACTGGCAGTGAGTTAATGAGGTGTTCTAATGCTTTCAAATGAATTAATAAACAGCAGACCTCATTACAGAGAACAGAAATTTGAAATGTGTCACTCTATTGACCCAAATGACATTTCTTGGAAAATAATTTTTGAAGTATAATTCTGGTATACTGATTCTTTCTCTCTCTCTCTCTCTCTCTCTCTCTCTCTCTCTCTCTCTCTCTCTCTCTCTCTCTCTCTTTCCCCCTCCTCGTCTTTCTGTCTCTCTGTCTCAGTCTCTCTTTTTCTCTCTCATTTTCCTTCTTCCCTTTCTCTATAACTTTCTGTTTAGTCTTCCAGTTACTTAATTTGAATATGCAAAAGCTTATTCTATCACTGCAATTTCCCTGTTATTCTGTATTCTATATAGTAAGCATTTAATTACTGACATTGAAAAATCCAAGACATCAAAATCTGATATTTGAAATTCTTTATTTTTTTGGTGAGACTGTGGTTTGAATTCGGACCCTCACACTTATACAGCAGGCACTCTATCACTTGAACCACACCTCCAGCCCATGTGCTCTGGTTATTTTGGAGATGGTGGGTCTCACAAACTATTTGCCTGGGTTGGTGTAGAACCCTGATCCTCCTGATCTCTGCCTCCCAAGTAGCTAGTATTACAGATGTTAGCCACTGATGCCTGGCCAATGAGATTTGAAATTCTTTATCCAACAAAGTGAGATGCTGTCTTCAAGATCATTTTTATTTACATGATGAAGAATTTCATATTAAAGAATGAAATTCTATCATTTGCAGTTACATGGTTGTAATTGGAGACCATTATGTTAGGTGAAATGAGCCAAGCACAGAAACACAAGTGCCATATGATTTTACTCATATATGAAATCTAAAAAAGTTGTTCTCATAGACGTTGAAAATAGTAGAGCCTAGGTTACTAGAGCCTAGGAAGAGTAGGAGGAGTAGAGGATAGTGAAACATGGATCAATGGGTACTACATTATAGGTAGACAGGAGAAATAAATTATGGTGCTTTAATTCACAGTAATATGACTATAGATAATATACTATATATTTCAAAAAGCCAGAAGATTTTAAATGTTTTTTCTACAAAGAACTAATAAATGGAGATTGTTATATTTATTTAAACATTATAAGGCTGGATTTAGTGTTACATGCCTGTAATCCCAGCTATGTGGCAGGCAGAGATACAGGGATCATGGTTCAAGGCCAGCCCGGGCAAAAATTTAGCAAGACCCTATCTCAGCAAACAAGATGGGTTTGGTGGAACGCACCTGTAATCCTACTTATGTGAGAGGTGGGGGTAGGAGGATCACAATACAAGGCCAGCCTCAAGCAAATAAAAGTGAAAATTAAACTAGAGCAACTCAAGTGGTAAAATACTTGCCTAGCCAGCACAGGCCTTGAGGTCAAAACACAGCACAAAAAACCCAAAAAATTACAAAATGCATACATGTATCAAATCCACATGTTACCCTCTAAATATGTATAATTTTATGTTTTATGTATCAGTTAAAAATTAATTTAAATTAAAGAAATTTTTCTGAGTACAATATTAAATGCCTAGAGTTTATGAAAATTTCTCTCCAAGTGTATTTATTTTATCTGTATCCATAAAAGAACAAGATTCCACAATTGAAATGAAAACTATAAAAAAAGTCAGATATTCCTAAACATCTAGAAATTTGACATTGTTTAGCCAAACATTTGGAGGTTTGAAAGAGTTTTTCAGCTTCTAAACAAATGCTGAAAATGCACAGGAGTAACCTAAAGTTGATCAAGTTCAGAACTTTTTCACCAATTTCAGGTTGAAAAGCCCAAAATCATTTTTTCTTTCTTTCTTTCTTTCTTTCTTTCTTTCTTTCTTTCTTTCTTTCTTTCTTTCTTTCTTTCTTTCTTTCTTTCTTTCTTTCTTTCTTTCTTTCTTTCTTTCCTTTCTTTCTTTCTTTTCTTTCTTTCTTTCTCTCTCTCTCTTTCTCTCTCTCTCTCACCTCCCCCCTTCCTCCCTCCCTCTCTCTCTGTCTCTCTCTCTCTAGCACTGGAGTTTGAATTCATATTTTCACACTTGCTTGGCAGGTGCTCTACCACTTGAGCCACCTGTTCCTTTTCTTATAAATTAACCTGAAATAGTCCACTTTCATTTCTTTTATGAAAATACCCTGTGGACATAATATGCCTGTTCTGTGAAGAACTAATTTATTTGAGCAGTTTTGATACAATTTATCAAGAAACTCTTCTTCATAAAATAGCATTAAGTTTATAATTGCTAAAGAAAATTCATTATAATTCTCTGTACTATACCAACATTGCACCTACTTTATTTTAAATAGTGTGAAATTATATCAGTACGTGGCAGTATAGTATTTATGGGAATGAAAATCATTGCTGCTTGAAAAACTTTATATATTTTTAAAGGGGTGCAGTGCCACTGCTTACATTAAATATTGATATGACCAATAAGGCTGTGTTTAAAGTACACTATTTATTGAGAGAATATAATTAGTAAAACAATGTAGTTAATGTTATTTAATATACTGTTCATGAAATCAGATATCTGACTTTATAAGAGATCTCCTATTTAGCAGTTGAAAATTAGTTAGCTGCTTAATATGAAGGCAACTTGATCATTAAGTGAATGTCACCTGTCATTTACATCATTGGCTTTGGTCAGTTCTTCATAAATATGACTGCCAGAGCAGTACTTTCTTTTTATAAATTTCTGCCAATTAATAAATACACAAGACATATGCACACATATGAATGGTTTAACATATGCTGTATTTAGTAAGAAAGGGACTCCAATAAAAAGGGAGTAGAATTTCAGGTTAAGGGCAAGAAATGTCTACCATCTGAGACAAAAATCTTAAAAAAAAATTAAAGTTGGAACACAAAGATCACGTAGGCATCTGAAAAAGTACCCTATACTGATGTTATGTAAGTGTGTCTCTCTGGAGAATGGGAAAATACTCAAAGAACATTTTAAAATCTGTGGTGCAATTTCAAAGTTGTTTTTAACCAAAGTGTTTAAAGAAAGGATGTTTTAAAGATGGGTGATGGTCTGCATAGATTCTAGAGAAAGAGGAGACTTTATCAAGAAGATAAGTGTTCATCTTTGTAGGGCAGAAGACGTCCTGAGTATGGGACAAATTGTATCAAAATGGACAGCACATTGGGCCATTATAACTTAATGACACTAACTGTTAGGATCATTCACCCTTTACTCTTATTCTATAGTCACCAAACAGTTTTGAGTGTAATATAGTTTGTAAAGGAGACTTTTGGAAAAAGGTTGAATTATCTTGGTCATCTTGGGAGGTCTTTTCTTATTATAAATAAACAAATGAACATTCTAGTTTATCAAGCAGTTTCCTGTGACTTGGTTAGTGTGCATCACATGCCCTAAATTTAGTTAACTGTGTCAAAAGGTTAAACTGAGTTTCTAAACTTTCAAAGACCAGAATATGACACTGAGCAACCTTACTATAGAGTAAGTTTCAAATACCTTAACATGTGAGATAAAGTCCTTGATTCTAACCCATTTTTAAAAATCATCTGCTATTACCTGCAATCAATTCTTCCCTAGAGAAATTATTCATTATTCTCCAAATCAAATTTATATAACCATACTCATATGTTATTTCAGACACCTCTTGTGTGCCACTTCTACTCCTTTTGAGTTTCTTCTTTCAGATTCTGCTGCAGTGATAAATGCCAATCTTGTTTCAACCATCTTTTATTTGCTATAATGGGGTTTGAACTCAGGGCCTCACATATTCTAGGCAGGCACTCTACCACTTGAGCCACTCTACCAGCCCTCAACCAAATTTGTACAGGTGCATACCAATAGTGTCATGTTGGCCTATACCATATACTTCTCATTTTCTATCCTAGTGCTGCTTCGATAAGTATGAAGTGGTCATGGGAACTCGATTGATACTCATAAATGTATAACCCAGAAGTTTAGGGAAGTTAATACCCACTAGGCTACTCTTTAATAATAAGAGACAAAAACTAGCAAATAAATGTTTCTTTCTTTGTCTCATGGATGGAAAGTTTTAAAAGACTTACCTCATTAGGTTCCTTAGAGGTCCCAAGGGCATCAGGCATTCAGTAACAGATAGTGATGGACAAAAAACCATTTTATTAGCAATTTCTCTTTCCCAGCTTCACCTCATTGCCCCCTGTTACTACCCCCTGGGAACTCTTTCCAAATAAATAACCATGTAAAAGTTTCTGTCTCAGACTCTGTTTTGGAAGGAACTCAGAATAAGGAACATGTTTTTTTTTTTCTCTTTTCTCAGTAAGTTACTTTCTCTTCTCTCAAGCATAACCAATATTAAATAAGAAACACAGCAAATCCACGACAAATTTAACTTAGCTAAATTTATACTCTATTTTGTATTAGTTCTGTTGTGACATGATTTTTGAATTCAAGCCTAACTTTTTTTTTCATTTATTCACATGTGCATAAATTGTTTGGGTCATTTCTCCACCCTGCCCTCTTCCCCCATCCTTCGCCCCCTCCCCCCTCAGTTCCAGGCAGGTCCTGCTCTGCCCTTGTCACTAATTTTGTTGAAGAAAAGACATAAGCATAATAAGGAAGACAACTCCTTTTTGCTAGTTGAGTTAAGGATAGCTATACAGAGAGATTCCTACTATTGCTTTCATGTATCCATGTGTTACCACCCATGTTGATTCAACTCTAACCGATCTTTACATTAGTTCCTGATCCCCTTCTCATGTTAACCTGTTGTTTTAAGGTTTCTGTATTACTTCCTCTGGAGTGGGGACATCAAACGCTTTCGTGTTTTCCTATATCTCCTGTATGTGCTCTCCCCTTGTCCTGTGATCCAAGTCCAACCATATTGCTGCATTTGCCCTAGATCTAAAGTCTGCATACGAGGGAGAACATACGATTTTTGGTCTTCTGAGCCTGTCTGACCTCGCTCAGAATGATGTTCTCCAGTTCCATTCATTTACCTGCAAATGATAAGACTTCATTCTTCTTCATGGCTGAGTAAAATTCCATTGTGTGCAAGTACCACATTTTCTTGATCCATTCATTGATAGTGGGGCATCTTGGTTGTTTCCATAACTTGGCTATTGTGAATAGTGCTGCAATAAACATGAGTGTGCAGGTGTCTCTGAAGTAACCTGTGTCACATTCCTTTGGGTATATCCCCAGGAGTGGGATTGCTGGATCATATGGCAGGTCTATGTTCAGATTTTTAAGAAGTCTCCAAATTTTTTTTTCAGAGTGGTTGCACCAGCTTGCATTCCCACCAGCAGTGGATTATGGTTACATTTTCCCCACATCCTTACCAACACCTGTTGGTGGTGGTGTTTTTGATGATGGCTATTCTAACAGGGGTGAGGCGGAATCTTAGTGTGGTTTTGATTTGCATTTCCTTTATGGCCAGAGATCGTGAGCATTTTTTCATGTGCTTTTTGGCCATTTGAATTTCTTCTTTTGAAAAAGTTCTATATAGTTCAGTTGCCCATTTCTTCATTGGTTCATTGATTTTGGAAGAGTTTAGTTTCTTAAGTTCCCTGTATATTCTGGTTATCAGTCCCTTGTCTGATGTATAGCTGGCAAATATTTTCTCCCACTCTGTGGGTGGTCTTTTCAGTTTAGAGACCATTTCTTTTGTTGTGCAGAAGCTTTTTACTTTTATGAAGTCCCATTTATTCATCCTTTCTCTTAGTTGCTGGGCTGCTGGGGTCCTAATGAGGAAGTCTTTGCCTGTACCTATTTGTTCCAGAGTGTTTCCTGCTTAAGGAACATGCTTTTAAAATTTTTCTGTAATTCTTCTCCAGATTATCTTCTGTCTTCTCACTTCTCTGCCTGGAAAAGTCTCCACGTCTCTGAGACTTTTCCACAATTTACTAAGACTTAGTAATTCTTCTGTTTTGTTAAGCTATTATAAAACTTCACATTCCATGGTAATTTTTTTTGTGGTACTGGAGTTTGAACTCAGGGCCTACAACTTGAGTCATTCCACCAGCCCTTTCTTTTGTGAAGGCTTTTTTCGAGATAGGGTCATGCAAAGTATTTGCCCAAGCTCACTTCGAACAGCGATCCTACTGATCTCTGCCTTTTTAGTAGCTAGGAATACAGGTATGAGCCATTGGGACCTAGCACATGGTAATTTTTTTAAATCTATCTTCCACTAAATTATTATATCCTTAAAGACATGGGCCATGTCTACTTCATCTCTGATTATTTATTGAAAATTTCTTCAAGTTTTTTCTTCTGACCAGGGTCTTGTTATGTAGTCCAGTTGGCCTCAAACTCATGATCCTCAACCTTAGCCTGAGTGCTGGAATTACAGGCATACACTACCATTTTTCTTCAATTTAAAAGGGTGTGTATGTGCCAAGTACTGTACTATATATCTGTTGTATAATTATAAAGACAACAAAGTTGCTTGCCTCATTTCCCACAACCTGGTGAAAACAAGTATTTAGTCAACATTTGATGCTTTTTTTTGCATATTTTAGCCCCATTCTCCCCACTTTCTCAAGTACACAGTAATAACTACATATAAATATATGCATTACTAAGGTTTGTACTCAGGACCTCATGCTTAAGTGCTCTACCACTTGAGTCATTCCCCCAAAATCTTTTTTTCAGGTAAGGTCTCAGGTTTTTGCCTGGACCTTGCCTTGGGCTGCAGTCTTCTTACCACCATCTCCCAAACAGCAGGGATTACCATCATGATCAATTACACCCACCTTAGTTTTTGAGATAGGGTTTTGCTATGTTTTTGCCTAGGCTGCCCTCAAACTATGATCCTCCTATCTCTACCTTCCAAGGAGCTGGGATTACAGACATGTGTCACTGTGCCCAGCCCCTTACTATATCACTTTTAAGCAAACAGTTCAGCAGCATTAAGTACATTCATGATGTTGTGTAACTATTACAAACTATTCATCTCCCAAAATCTTTCTTCTTAAAATGCTCAGTAAACCATAATTTTCCATTCCCACTTGTTCCCAGCCCCTGGAAAATCATCATTCTATCTTCTATCTGTTTGAGTTTGGCTAATACACATATTTTCAATAAGTGGAATCATTCAGAATTTGTTTCTTTGTGAATGGTTTATATCATTTAATATAAATCTTTCAGCTTCACTAAAGTTGTAGCATGTGGCATAATTTTCTTCTTTTTAAAGGATTAATAATATGCAATTGCATACATGTATCACCTTTCATTTATTCACTTATCTGTGGATAGACAATTGAATTGCTTTCACCTTTTGGCCGTTGTAAATAATTCTATCTTACCTTAAGACACAAGAATAGCTAGTTACGTCTATGTATTTTTGCAATATCATATGATTATATGCTCTATACTTCTATTAGGACAAACACAACTTATCTAGTAGTCTTTACTCATTCATTAGAATCAGTCTAAAAAATCTTCTGTCAGGAAGTGTGCAAAACTGAATTCAAGAGAAGCTTTGTTTTTAGCCAAATGTAAACTAATGTTGAGATTTCAATTTTACCTTTGTAATTATAAAACTATACAACATAAAAAATTGACACTAATAAAATAGCAGAAATTGTCTTTGAGAAGTACTAAAATATTAAAAAAGCATCTAAGTCTCAGAAATTTGGAATATATAAAGATTGAAGTGCTGACGAAAACCTTTATATGCCTCAATCCTCTTTCATTAACAACCTGTTGATTCTCTCCCTTCTTTTCTTAAACCTACTAATAACTTGGGGGCACGTTCACATGTAATATACAATTGAGTACATTACTAAAATGAAAAATTAAACAGTAAACATGTATGTGGTTTATATCTACAGACCTATAAATTCTACCTCTGTGTCATATTTTTGATTCTTTTTCAACTGCCCATTCTAGATGATATTTTCCCAATTTAAGCCTTTGTCCTGTCATATATAGGATTATGTAATACCTCATGAGGGATCTCTCTATGTATAAACTCTTCCTACTTGAATCCACCCTATGTGATGCCAAAAGGAATTTCCAAACACAATCTTATGCTATCTTTCTTATTTGCTCACAAGATAAAAGTTTAAACTCCTGAATATAGGCATATAGCCTATAAGGCTCTTCAAAATCTGCCTCCAACTCACCTTTCTACCTTCATCTTTGTCTAGTTACTTCATCAATGCTACTCTTTTTCTCCCTTCCTCTATTACTGAACATTTAGAGAGATTTTCTAGCTCTGTGTTGCTCCCCTTTTCAGTCTAAGAAACACATTCTTCAAAATGCAACTCAAATTTCACCTACTCTGTCAAGACTTCCCTAACTCTATCACTGATATTCATTTGCTAATTGTATGACCTCTAACAAATTATTTAGCAGAAGTTAAATAACTTCTGTTATTTAGTTAGGATTTTAATTGTGCTTTACTTTTTCAACCCATAAAAGGGGATAATCAAAAGTAGCTTAAAGAATTGTTTTGAAGATTGAAGAAAATGATCACTGAGCATAACGTGTAGTATATTATATTCCCTCATAAACGTTGGCACCTTTTAGTAGTTATTGTAACTCATTCAGATATAGGCAATCTTCCATGCTTTTCTAACACTTTGTGTATACTTCTTTTGCAGTACTTATCCTATATCATGTCTTTTTTTTCCTTTGAAATGAGATTGTAAGCTGTTTAGTGGAAGGGAGCTTGTTTTATTATTTGTCTATTGCCTATTATGATTCAGATATTATATAATCACTCTTATATGTAATTTATTCTTATATCCTCTGTATATTCCAGCTCATTCTATTCAATTATTTATTATTTTTCTCACAACTCTGGAGGTTGGAAAGTCTGAGATCAAGATTCTTACACATTCAACAATTGGTGAAGGCTCACTCACTGCTTCATAGGTATGGTGCCTTCTTTTTCTTAATGCATCCTAAAATGGTTGAGAGAGCAAATGAGCTCCCTCAGGCCACTTTTATTAGGACACTTTCTCATAAAGAAGTTCAGTAAGCTATAAGTATACACAGATAGAAAATTTAATGAAGTTTAGACAATAATACATGGAAAAGGAGAAGATTGACAAAGAAATAGAAACACTAAGAGAGAACCAGATAGAAAGCCTAGAGATGAAGTGCACAATGACTGAACTGAAAACAATCAACAGAAATTTTCAATAGCAGAATCAATAAGCAGAAGAAAAATATCAATTATCTATGAGAGAAAATATTTGAAATTGCCCAATTATAGGAGCAAAAAGACAAAAGAATTAAAATGAAGAAGAAAGCCCACTGTGGGAATACATACCAACATCTGGAGGACGAATACAATACAAACAATGTATATACTTGTATGTAAATGCAAAAATTTTACCTGTTGAAACTGTTCCAGGAATCAGGGATGGGGGATGAAGGATAGCAGTGGAGGGAGTGGATTCAAATATGATATATTTGATACATTATAAGAACCATTGTAAATGTAAATGCCACAATGTACCTCCACCCAGCACAATAATAAAAGTTTTAGGGCCAAAAAGGCACAGAGATCTCATGTTATTTAAATAGCTTGTCTTCAGATCTCATTTTCTGAAAGTTGTGATGTCTTTAATAAAAATGCATGTTATTTTTATATGAAAGTGTGAAGGCCCTGACTGGTCAAAAGGGATTTTTCAATAATCTTTTACATTCTCTTCCCTGTACCTCATAAACTGTGGAGTAAGTTTATGATAGAGCATTTCGCTTTAAAAGTGCAATCTGTGACCATCCAAAAGAGTAACACCTATTCAGGAAGCAAACCTGACATGTTGCATAATTAGTCCTGGCTCTTAACCAACCAAACTGTAGCAACAGTCTATCAAGTTCAAATTTGTTAGAGTATGTGATCCACATAAGGACACTCCCCCCACATACATACACAAACACCCCCCTACACCCACCCACACACAGACAGAGAAAATATGAACATCACTAGATTTTATGCAATGTCTTAAGTGGCATTTCAAAGATCTATGAAAATAATGAGACCTCAAGATTATTGTGAAAATTTTAAGTATAAGAACATCCAGGAAGAGATGCTTTGTGTCTGTTTTGTCATAAGCCATCTTAAATAGAGTAACAGTCTTTTGTGAAAATATAACACTAACCTACTTGGAAAACAAAGAGAAATTACCTTCCAGGCAGAAGCTCTACCACTTGAGCTACTCCACCAGTCTGAAAAATTACTTTCTAAGGTAATTTCATAGACAAAATTGTACAGAGAAGCTACTAAATAGAGTAGCTATTTTCATTCAGTGTTTCATTTCTTTGGGAAAGGTTTTCCAAAAGAAGTAGAATTTTATCTGAACCTTAGAGAACTTGAGTGGTGTATTTTGAAATAAAGAATGATGGGAAAGATCTTGGGTAAATATTCAGAGCTCAGTGGAGCAATGATATACATTGGTGTGAAAATGAATTCTTTCTGCGTTATGTACATACTTAAAGTCTTTCGAGGATGGAGACCTGAGTTAATATAAATGAAGCCTGTTAATGAATGCAAATTTGTTATAAGTAGGAGATTTTCTGGGAGAATAAAATATATGGTCACATCAAGATTTTTTTTGATGGCACTGGAATTTGTACTCAGGGCCTCACACTTGCAAGGCAGGTGCTTCACCACTTGAGCCACTCCACCAGCACATCATGCCAAGATTTGTAGAGGGAATGAATCAGAAAATAAGAGACAACCCTGGTTGATATAGTCAAGAATGAGAGCAGAGTATATTAAAGGAAATTGCAAAATTGAGAAATTTGAAATGAGAAATGGGTAAGGTTACAAGTGAGTAAAAGCTTGGAGGACTCCCAAGAATTGAATCTAGAGGATGATTCTACTTGAACTGTGATATCTTACTAGAAAACCAGAAATAAGAACCCGGAAAGGTGTCTCAAGCCTGTAATCCTAGTTAGTTGGGAGGCAGAGATCCAAAGGATCACGTTTGAGGTAATCCAGGCATAAAAGGTCACAAGCCCCTATATCAACCAATGGCTGGGTGCAGTGGCCCACACCTGAGATCCCACACTACCTGGGGAAGCATAAATACAGGGGTGGTGGTTCAGGCTGGCTGGAGAAAAATTGAGAAGTTATCTCAAAATAATCAATGCAAAAAGGGGTGGTGATGTGGCTCAATCAATAGAGCACCTGCCTAGAAAGCATGAGGCCCTAAGTTCAACCTCCAGTATGGCCAAAAAAGAAAAAGAAAATAAGAACAACAACAACAAAAAAAACACCATTTATCTCCTCAGTGTTTGTGGGATCTTGGAAAATTTAAGTGTGCACTGCAGTTAGAAGAAGTGGAATTAGAAAAAGAAAATAGTGGAGGAATTGGAAGAAGATGGATGGTTTAGCTATATGTTACTAGGGTTGAGGGAAATGGAGAACTAAAGGTATTAAGGGATAAGAGTAAAACAAGAAAATTGATTTAAACTCTGGACACTAAACAAGAAGAATGTAGACCATTGTGGACTATAATTGAGGAGTTTCAGGAGCAAAGTGAGTAATGTCAAAATGGTTTCTGAGCATTAACATTTTTGTCACAGTATTTGGAAGTATTCAAAAATTGAAGATTTAAATAAGCCAGTAAACAGAAGATTACAGCTAGTCGGCTTATTAGATCCTAAACAAAGCATTCAGATATCGAAATACAAAGGAAGAAAGAGATGTAATATAGGGAGAATGATTTAGCTTTTATTAACTGATAGATGTCAAACACTAAGGACTGAGGAAATAAACATAAATCTGAGGTTTCATACTTGAAGATTTGCCAGTGTTTGTAAATCCCACAGCTGTTGTGAAGCCAGAGATGAAAATTTCCAAGGTGGCTAAGATTCTGATTAAGAAATGTGCTTGCTACATTAAATTGAAATTATAACTAAATACACAGAGAGAACGAAATGAAAACTTTTAGGAAAATGCAGATGAATTTTAGATCAAATCCAGAAAAGAAGGCAACAGGATGAGTCTTATTTTTGAAGGGACGCACAATACTTAGTGTCATTTCCTTTTTTGCTGTTGTTTTTGTTTATTTTTTGTTTTGTTTTGATTTGTGAGACATGATTGAGACTATGTAGGCCAGGCTGGCTTTTCTTTTAACTTTTAAAAAATTTTTATTAGCATATATTAGTTGTATAGGGGGAATTCATAGTGACAATTCCAGATAGCCTTACATTGTACATTGGTTAGATCGCCCTGCTCCCATCATCTAGGCCCTTGCCTCCCCTGTAACCCCCATCATGCCCCACTTAAAGCAACTGCAAGAGGATTCATCATTCTATATGTATATGAAGCCCATCAACCAGGCTGGCTTTGAACTCTCAGTCTTCTTGCATCATCCTTCTGAGTGCTGGGATTATAGGCATGAGCCACATTACTTTTTGTTTAAACAATCTTGAGAACCCTGTAACAAGATAATATTAGCATTTTATTGTGAAACATTGTCATCATAAAATATTCTTAATACCTTAATCTAAAATGAAGTGACAAAAACTTAAAATTTGAATTCTTATACTACAATTGTTTTCTGTGGTCTACATATAGCTATCTCTTTTACGGTTAATATAATAATAATGATTTATTTTATAGTGGCATTTTAATAGCTATGAATATATCTGTAAAACCTGCCTGATTTTTTGAGTGGGGGGATTTAGCTTTCTTCTAAGAAATAAGCTGTGTATTTATGCTAAGTAGGGATTGATGTTCTCTCTGAAGAATTTCCATATATAAGGAATTTGATCAATATTTATCTGGTGTACCATTTAAATACTTACATTTAGATTTAATTCAAGATTCAAAGCACACTGGCTATAGTGGTAGAGTGCCTGTCTAGCAAGCATCAGACCCTGAGTTCAAACACCAGTGCCACCAACAAACAAACAAACAAGCAAAAGATTCAAAGCATAATTTTATAGGCATATTAAACCAGGAAATCCTAAAATTTTAGGATTTTCTCCTACTAAGAAAGAACGATGACATATAATGGACAATGGCCAACTTTGTTAAGATGAAGAATCATCACAGAGATCTGATAATGGACAAAATATTTGCAATTGGGATTAATAAGAAAAAGAACTATATGTATAATTACTAAACTATTGTACAAATTTTTGTCACAGTTACCTACAAACCATACAGTAGCATGCTGCATAAGTATTGATGCTTATTAGAGTTATTGTGTTAAGACTAAAATACATTTTAAGAGGAAAATTTGCTGCATTTTTTTAACTTTTAAAAAAGATAAAGCATAAATAAATATCACTTCACAAATTTTCTTGTTTTATTAGTCATTTTGTTTTACTTGGTTCACCACTAACTAGAAAAATCATGCTTCTTAGCACATTTAGAAATTTTGCTCTAAGGAACTAAAAGAGAGGAAAAAGCCCAGCATGGTGATTCACATCTGTAATCCTAGTCCTCAGGAGGCTGAGGCAGGGGTTCATGAGCTCAAGATCAGCCTGGCCTGCATAGTGACTTGGAGCCCAGCATGGGCTGCATAGCATGACCATGCCTCAAAAAAAAAAAGGTGAAAAGAACTCCCAACTCATTACTAAGTTTTAAAAATAAAATTCAAGCAAGCTAAAGGATTGTACAAATACATAGCATATGGTTGTGTCAGTCCTGTGAAGAGTAAAATGTAAACTAAACCAAAGCTTATTTGATTGCAAGTGAAGTTATGAAAAAGGAATCCTAGGGTATGTTCTCCTTTGTTGTCAGTCAGTAAGTGTAGAAATTATTTCAAGGATTTGGTTGAAATGATTAGTGGAAACCTATGTAATTGGGACCCTGTAGTGGGAGTGGCTACACATTTAGGCTGTAATTTGAAGTTGAGGGGAAGGATCTCTGCCTAAAAGAGTATTTATTCACTCGAAATGATGCACTCATTCCCTGGATTCAGTCTTAAGCTTGGTTCTTTTAATTAAAACTTTGGATCTTTTCAAAATCATAAGTATCTGCAGACACTTACAGCCAATATTATTCATTTAATCCTCAATGTGGATAAAATATTTAAGTCATTTGTATGTCATCTTGTGTGTGTGTATGTGGGGGGGGGTTACAGGGAATTGAACCCAGGGCCTCACACATGGTAGACAAGTGTTCTGTTAGGGTTTGAACTCAGGGCCTCATGCTTGCTAGGCAGGAATTCTACCACGTGAGCCACTCCCCATCCCTTTTCTTGTTGGATATGTTTGTGATAGGGTTTCAAGAACTATTTGACTGGGCTGGCTTGGATCCATGATCATCCTGATCTCTGCCTCTTGAGTAGCTAGAATTATAGGTGTGAGCCATGGCACCTGGCCTGTATTATGATTTTTTTTTCTTATTTGTTTATTTTTGCAGCACTGGGGTTTGAACTTTGGGCCTTGGGCTTCCTTGGCAGGTGCTCTGCTACTTGTGCCATGCCCCCAGTCTTTTTTTGTTTTCATTTTTCTTTTATTATTCATATGTGCATACAAGGCTTGGGTCATTTCTCCCCCCTGCCCCCACCCCCTCCCTTACCACCCACTCCACCCCCTCCCGCTCCCCCCCTCAATACCCAGCAGAAACTATTTTGCCCTTATCTCGAATTTTGTTGTAGAGAGAGTATAAGCAATAATAGGAAGGAACAAGGGGTTTTGCTGGTTGAGATAAGGATAGCTATACAGGGCATTGACTCACATTGATTTCCTGTGCGTGGGTGTTACCTTCTAGGTTAATTCTTTTTGATCTAACCTTTTCTCTAGTTCCTGGTCCCCTTTTCCTATTGGCCTCAGTTGCTTTAAGGTATCTGCTTTAGTTTCTCTGCATTAAGGGCAACGAATGCTAGCTAGTTTTTTAGGTGTCTTACCTATCCTCACCCCTCCCTTGTGTGCTCTCGCTTTTATCATGTGCTCATAGTCCAATCCCCTTGTTGTGTTTGCCCTTGATCTAATGTCCACATATGAGGGAGAACATACGATTTTTGGTCTTTTGAGCCAGGCTAACCTCACTCAGAATGATGTTCTCCAATTCCATCCATTTACCAGCGAATGATAACATTTCGTTCTTCTTCATGGCTGCATAAAATTCCATTGTGTATAAATGTATTATGATTTTGAGATAGGTTCTGACTAACTTTGCTTGGGCTGGTCTCCCACATCTACCTCCATGTAGCTGGAATTACAGGTATGAATCACCATGCCTGGCACATTTGCATGTCATCTTTAGAGAAATATCTGTTCAAATCCTTTGTCTATTTTTAAATTGGATTGTTTGAACTTTTGTCAAGTTGTAAGAATTCTTTATGTATTCTGGATGTTGATCCTTTATAAAATAAATGGTTTGAAAATGCTTTGTTATATTTTGATTGTTGTGTTTTCACTCTGTTGATTGTGTTCATTGATGCACAAACGTTGTTTAAGTCTGATGCTGTCCCATTTGTCTATTTAGGCTTTTGTTTCCAATGTTTCTGGTGTCTTATCAAGTTATGGAAACAGCCAAGATGCCCCACCACTGACGAATGGATTAAGAAAATGTGGTATTTATACACAATGGAATTTTAGGCAGCCATGAAGAAGAATGAAATGTTATCATTCGCTGGTAAATGGATGGAATTGGAGAACATCATTCTGAGTGAGGTTAGCCTGGCCCAAAAGACCAAAAATTGTATGTTCTCCCCTCATATGTGGACATTAGATCAAGGGCAAACACAACAAGGGGATTGGACTTTGAGCACATGATAAAAGCGAGAGCACACAAGGGAGGGGTGAGGATAGGTAAGACACCTAAAAAATTAGCTAGCATTTGTTGCTCTTAATGCAGAGAAACTAAAGCAGATACCTTAAAAGCAACTGAGGCCAATAGGAAAAGGGGACCAGGAACTAGAGAAAAGGTTAGATCAAAAAGAATTAACCTAGAAGGTAACACACAAGCACAGGAAATTAATGCGAGTCAACTCCTTGTATAGCTATCCTTATCTCAACCAGCAAAAACCCTTGTTCCTTCCTATTATTGCTTATATTCTCTCTTCAACAAAATTAGAGATAAGGGCAAAATAGTTTTTTGCCGGGTATTGAGGGGGTGGCGGGGAGAGGGAGGGGGCGGAGTGGGTGGTAAGGGAGGGGGTGGGGGCAGGGGGGAGAAATGACCCAAGCCTTGTATGCACATATGAATAATAAAACAATAAAAAAAGAAAAAACAAAAACAAAAAAATAAATAAAAAAAAATTAGTCTGGGGGGGGAGAAATCATTGTCATATTGAAAATCATGAGGTTTACTCTTACATTTTCTTCCAGGAGTTTTATAATTTTAGACATTATGTTTAGATATGGTGTAACTTTGTTCTTTTGCTCATGAATATCCAGTTTTCCCAACAAGTTGAAAAGATTGTCCTGTCTCTGTTCAGTAGTCTGGCTACCCCTCTTGAATACTGTTTGATTGTATAAATAAGGTTTATTTACTACATTCCTATTGTATTCTACTAGTTTATGTGTCTGTCTTTATTCCATCTCCACACTATTGATTACTGTAGCTTTATGGTGTGTTCAAAATCAGGAAGTGTGAGGCCTCCAAATATCTTTAACTTTTTCAAAGTTGTTTTGGCAATTCAGGATCTCTTGAGAGTTCTTATGAATTTTGGAATGGATTTTTCTCTTTCTTCAAAAAAGTTCTATTGGGATATAGAGGTTGTATTGACTTTTGATGTGGTCATTGATATGGTTATGTTTTAAATCTGTCTTCTTGCTATTTGTTTTCTGTTTGTTCCAGTGTACTTGTTTCTGTTTTTCTTTGTTCTGACTTTGAGATTGAGTAATTGTATGATTACATTTCATTATATGGCTGCTCAGTTAAAAGACTAAAACAAAAAGTAGCCCATATAGTATATTATGAAACAGATAACTGGAGCATATATTTTATAAACAATAAGGCTGTAGGAATGACTGAAGGAAGGGAATGTCTGGCACTGAGTTCAGGATAAAGGTGTCTCTAAGTTGAGAATGAGGGGAATACAATTATTGAGGGGCACATAGTGGGTTTCCAGGATACTGGTAATACTGTTTCATTACATGGGTGACAAATATACATGTGCTCATTGATTATTATTCTTTAAACTATTTCTATACATCTTGCATTTGCCTCTGTGTATATGGTATCCTTCATATTAAAATAATTTAATTGCAGTGCCAACTGTCCTTTATTATTGTCATAACTGGAATATTTTAGATGTAAGCAACAGAAGAGCTGACCAAACTTAGTTTAAGCAATAAAACATTTCATTATGATATATAACAAGTAGTCTGGAAGTTAGAGACTCCAGAGTTATTACAGTATTTCCTTGTCAAGGAACTAGATTTTTCTCATTTTTCCTTGTTGCTCTCTTTCATATGCTGATATCTTCTCTTTTCATGGTGACAAAATTACTTTATTCCTAGACAACATGACTGCACACGGTAGCATTCCAAGCAAGAAGGAAAGAGTCAAAGCAAGAGAGGTCTTCAATTTACAATAGCATGAAAAGAAACAGAATAAATGAAAAAAAGAATAAAATTTCCAACTTGAAATCATAAAAAAAAGAAAAGAAACAAAATAATTGGGAGTAGAACACAGTGGCTTGGATATGATAATTTAAGTACCCCAAGAGTCCACTGTGACTGAAAGCTTGTTCCCAGGGTGGAACTGTTGGGAGGTGTGGGCAAGTGGGGAAATACTTAGGTCACTGGGAGTGTGAGGTAGTCCAACTGCAACCCTTTGAGTTCTTGTGAGAGGAATGTTATAGAAGGTGCAAGTCTGGATACATACATCTTCTTTTCTCTCTCTTTCTATTTGAGATGTGATTGATCACTCTGAAATGTGCTCCTATCATTGCCATCTCTCATTTGCTATGAAATTCATCCCAAACTAATGAAGTTGCTATGCTCTTTAATCTCCAAAACTGTGAGCTAAATAATCCCTTTCTCTTTATAAAGTTAGTTCCCTCAGATTTTTTTTTGTAATTCAAAGCTGACTAATGCATGTAGGAAACAAATGTAGTTTTGATTATTTAAAATAAATTTTTTTCCAATCTCAGCTAGACACTGGAAATTCAAAGGAACATGAGGTATTTCCATTTTGTAGGACTAGTAAGCTTAATATTTATGACATCTGCACTCAATACCAGTAATATTCTGGTCATTGTGACAACAAGCAAAACTACCCTCAAAACTTTTCAAAAACATCTCCTGAAGGCTACATTGCCCATCTCCCCTCTATCCTCACTGAGGCAAATTCTGATTCATCTTCTGTGTACACTGCCACCTAAATAAAGTTGGAACTTTGTTACCAAAAAAGGATGATGGCTATCAGGGAGTCTGATACAACTTCTGACACAAATTGTCTATTGAGCATATAGCCCTTTTTTCACATCACCTAAATTTTCTCTGCTTCATGCCAGGTGAGTCACAATTATTACAAAAAGCCTATTTTTTTTCTCACTGTCTCCTCAGATATACTATATTACCATTTAAAGTCAGTAGCAAAAACAAAGTTTTCATCATCAATAAAAAGCATATTTCAATGTTACACATTGATGCACTAGACAAAACAAATCTCTTCATTCAAATTTTTAACTGCATTCATTGTACATTGTTAATTGCTGGATGAATAACATGCACTATGTAAACTCACATCCCACATGGCTTCAACTATCAAATTTTTGGTATAAACAAATCTGATTTTCTGTAAAATAAGATTAATAGTCAACCAGATCTGGGCCTAATGAGGCTAATACTAATTTAATTTACTAAACCTGGTCGTTTATTCATTGTTTATTCTTTCACTGAGGAAGATCTTGGAGTTCAGGATCTCTTCTTTACTTGGTCTGTGAGAGTTGCAAATTATCGTAATGTATTTTGAAAAAAAGATTTCATTCTTTAAGCCTTTACTTGCCTGATAAGATTATGCAACTAATGTAGCAAAGTGAATGCTAGCGCAGGCACACTTTTCCCTTTTCACAAACTTTTTCCCCCCTATATAATTTTTGCAAATGAAATTTTAATTTCAACCAATACTCAGATTACATGTCATCCCTTGGTTAAATGAATACCTAATCAGATACTTAACAGTAGCAATATAAGAAGCATTTTAAGGTTATAGAATATTAAAAATAGAATATACCTTAAAAGTACCCAAGTCCATTCTCCTCATTTCCATATGAAGAAACATAAGAAGAGAAAAGTTAATTGGCTAAAAGGCAATAAGTCATGACAGAAATCTACACCTTCTGTTTTGGAGGTTAGTGCTTTTTACATAGTATTATACTATGTTACTGTGCTAATGGTGTTTTGTATATAAAAGCTGTATTTGTATGCACACACATGCACACACACATACACACAAAACAATGACTATCTCAAAACTTACCATTTCTTGGGAGGGCATGAAACTAAATAATTTAAATTTTATTCTACTTAAATTTTGTCAAACAAAGATTGTTTTGCAGCATTGGGAATTGAAATCAGGGCATTATGCATGCTAGACAAGTGCTCTACCACTGGGCTTCATGCCCAGTCTGACAATTAGGATTTTTTGAGGTGCTTTTAAATAAAGACTTTTGTGTTGATCACTCTTTCTCTTACTGTTATATTAATGTTCATACTACAGTAGGAGAGATCTACAATCTTTCTATATCATTATTCCAACAGTAAATTATAGAAGTGGAAGGGACTTGAGTGTAGAGATCCTCAGTCTCCTGTGAGAGATTGGTTAAAGCCAGCAACATAATGGAAGCTGGAATTCATGGGATGGAAGAACTATACCATTTGTGAAAGTGGTCCTAAAAATACAGTTGATCTGTGTGTTTTGCAGTACTCAGAAGGAATAGGAAACTTTTGAGGATGTTACTGAAACAGTGCTCACTACCAAAAGGTCCAGTACTCTTATGCAAAGTACAGTACTGAGCAATTCCCAGTGCTAAACCTATTCTGACATCAGTTGCCTATTGAAAGTACAGTTGGCATCCTAACTGGTGGGAGTAGGGTGATGTAGGGGAAATAATATGTTAGAAACAGTATCTAGACAGAAGCTAGACAAGTTACCAATGTTTAGAATGTGCCACTCCTAGAGAAAGACAAGGATGCACCAGGTAGGATAATCAGAAAAAAAATGTAGAGGGCAATGTGAGGTAACACCAGGCCACTGGCATGTTAACTAGAATAAAGGGGGCTAAGAATGTTTCAGTTCATGCTCAAACCTTGCCTTATTTTGTGACATTTTTATTAGTTGATTTTATTTTCATTAAAAACATTTCCCAGCCATTATCTCTGATTGCCACCCTGGCATCACTACCTTTCAATAACTCCCCTTTCCCCATATCATCACTACCTCCTATTTCAATAAGTTCAGTTTTTTGCCTGCTTCTCAAGCAGGGCCTGTATATTCAGACGGATGTATGGACACCAAAGAACACACACCAGAGTGCAGAGTGGTAAATCCAGTAGCAAAGGAGAATCTAAGAAGACAAAAGTTAAAGCAAGGTTATGAATATATTTGGTTGATGTAGGTTAGCATAATATATACCTAGTCTTGGGATTGCTGGATCATATAGCAGTTCTGTTTTTAGTTTTTTAAGGAAACTTCATACTGTTTTTCATAATGGCTGCACCAGTTTACATTCTCAGCAACAATGTATATGGATTCCCTATTCTCCACATGCTCATCAGCAGTTGCTATGTTTTTTATTAACACATATTAATTGTACAAGTTAATTGGTTTCACTGTGGTACTTTTATTCATGCATATGTCGTGTCTTAATCATTATGTCCACTCTCCCTTCAACCTGTCATGTGCTCCTTTCTCTCCTCTCTCTCCAACAATCTGGCTTATTCATTTCCATTCATTTTCTGCAAATGATGTGATTTAACTCTTCTTTATGACTGAAAATATTCATATATAATATTTTCTTTATCCATTTATCTATTGATTGGTGCATTGGCTGGTTCCATAGATTAGCTCTTGTGAATAGTGTTGCAATAAACATGGACACACAGGTGTGTCTTTTGCACATGGACTTCATTTCTTTTTGGATATACACTTGGAAGTGGTGAAGTTAAAACATGTGGTAGTTTTATTTTCAGATTTTTGAATCACCTCTATCCTGTTTTCCACAGTGGCTACACTAATTTGCATTCCCAGTAGAAGTAGATAAGGATTTATTTTTTCCACATCCTTATCAGCATTTCTTATTTTTTTGATAACCTCCATTCTAATAGGAATGAAATGATATCTCACTGTAGTTTTCACTTGCCTTTCTCCTGATGATAAGTGACGTTGACCACCTTTTCATATACCTGTTGATTATTTACATGTTTTTTTTTGAAAAAATGTCTATATCAGGTCCTTAGCTTACTTTTTAATGGAGTTATTTATTTTTATTTTATTTATTTATTTTTGCTGTTCAGTTGTATGAGTTCTTTGAACATCTTAGATATTCCTTTTGTTTTGCATGCAGTTTTAAGTTTTATGTAATTACACTTTTTTCTTTGTTTTTGTGGCCTATGTTTGGGTTCATATAAAAAAATCATCACCAAGATCAATGTCGAAGAACTGGTTTTTTGGTTTTTACTTTTTGTAGTACTGAGGTTTAAACTCATGGCTATGTGCTTGCTAGGCAGGTACTCTTCCATTTGAACCAAATGTCCAGCCCTTTTATTCTGAGGTTATTTTTGAGATATGGTCTCACTTTTTTTTGCCTTGGCTGACCTTGAATCGCAAGTCTCCTTATCTCAGCTTCCTGAGTAGCTAGGATTGCAAGAACTTTCCCCCTATACTTTATTCTAGGAGTTTTATGGTTTCAGGTCTTACATTATCATCTTTAAACCATTTTGAGTTGATTTTTATATGTGTTTTAAGGTAAGAGTCCAATTTCATTCTTTTACACAGAATCTCCAGTTTCCTGCATATAATTTATTGAAAAGACTATTCTTTCTCCATTGTTTTCTTGGTGCCTTTTTTTGATGGTTAGTTGGTTTTATTTGCGTTAATTTACTTCTGGGATTTTCTACACCACTGATCTATGTGTGTATGTACCATACAATTTTCATTACTACCAAGGCCATCAGTTTACAAATGTATTCTAAAGGTTTTTTATTGACATAAATAATTAGGAGAGGTGTTCATTGTTAACATACTTTTGCTGTCCTCGTCAGCCGTTAGAACAGCATAAGACCTCTATCCTGAGGCATGTATTCTCTCTCCTAGAGTTTGAAGGTGTGACAAGCAATAAGCAAACTCACAAAACTTACAATATATCAATATATTTTGTTGGTTTTAATTTAAGATTCTAATCTTATTAATGTTTAGAATATCAGAATTAGAAGACAACATAGAGAATATCTGACCAGTAATTCACAAACTGTTATCCAGTAAAATCAAGGGGATCCCCAAGATTCTTCTAGAGTGTCCATAAGGTCAAAATTATTTTCTTAATAGTACTTGTGATATTATTAACCTTTCCCATTGTGTTGGCATTTATACCAATAGTACAAAACAATGACTAGTGAAATTTCTGACACTTTAGCATAAATCAAGTCCACAACATCAACTGTACAAGCAGTCATTTTTTTTTTCACTGACATGCACTGTTAAGGGGGAGAAGTCAATTTCATTTACAAGCATCAATAGTGAGGAAGTAAGATTTATTAGTTTTTTAAAATCTCAACCACTTTGTATTCATCTTTCTGTGAGATAAAATGGGAAGTAGAGGCATAAAACATTTCTGTTACATACAGAGTTACTATGGTTGTATCAAGGAAAGGCACTTGTGTGATTATTTGAGTTGTGAATTGAACTATCTACTTTTTTCATGGGACTACATTTTTATTAGGGAACAAGTAATGAATAAGCCATGGTGATTCAAATTTTGATATTTGGAAGACATTATTTCAAAAATGAACGAAGGTAGCCCAACTCTTTAAGAAAAGCAATTGATGCTAATGATAATTTTTGAAACTTCACCCAAATTTGGAACTGTAAAATTTGCATACACTACTGTGGTGATAACCACTCAACACTTCCAGACTTCTGGAACCAATGGCATTATTCAAGAATGTGACTATTTTATTTTGTATAAAGAAGCATATTAACATTTGAAATAGCCTCATAACTCTATTAATGAATATTTTCTGAACACCCAATGCATCGTGTTGCACAAGTAGACAAAGTACATGATAGATCAATGATCTTAATGCAACAGAGTATACCAAATTTCTTGATATGGTTTCAAATTCCACACTACAACTAAATTTTAAGAAAATATTGTTTGTTTTGGTATAAAATCAA
This sequence comes from Castor canadensis, assembly GCF_047511655.1. Classification (NCBI taxonomy): domain Eukaryota; kingdom Metazoa; phylum Chordata; class Mammalia; order Rodentia; family Castoridae; genus Castor; species Castor canadensis. The sequence continues at coordinate 72,478,043 of NC_133405.1, read as the reverse complement.
AGAATATAATTATTTAAAAAGACAAAATAATTTTTCTATTTTTCCAGCTATATGTCTGTGTAAGCTTGATTTCTCCCACTACTTCAATCAAAACACATATTACATCAAGTCAAATGTAGAAGTAATTATGGGAAACCCATTACCTGATAGCAAAGAAATTTTCAAATATTTAAAATAGTGTTACCTTTCTCACCAAGTTTTTCTTGAAAATATAGTTACTTTCATTAAAATATTTTTATTTAAATATCATCTCATTATTTTGCAAAAGGAAACTATGATCCTGGGAGAGATTTAAAGCATTCTTATTTTTTTACATCAGTACAGAAATGAAGATTGAGGAAGAGAAAGCACAGAAAATGTTCCACCAACAGTGGAAACAAAGTAGTTTAGGAGTTATAAATCTTATGAGGTAATTTAGTAGTACATTTTGAAGCATCAGGTATTGTCAGTTGAAAATAATGCAAGTAGATACCCCAGTCTTTTTAAAGCCAGTCTTAAAATATGACTTTATTTTGCTTGTGAATATTTAACTTTGAAACCATTAATCCAGAAGGATACAAACAGACAATTCACAGAAGAAATGAAAAGGTCAATTAATATATGTAGAAATGTACAACCTTGCAGGTAAGTGAAAGTAATTAAAGTGAAAGTGAAAAAATACATATTTTTTCATCCATCCAATGATAAAAATACAAGAAAATAATACTAAGGATGGTCAAAAATCTCACATCCACATATAATGTTTATTGCAGTTAGAATTGCTGCAGTTTCCTTTCTTTGGAAGTGATCTGACCATATCCATAATAATTTAAAAATTCTATGCACTTTGATTTACCAGTCCCATTTGGGGATTATATCATACAGAAATAAAATACCCAATACATAACAATATTCATATAAAATGGCTACTGCAATGCTGTTGGCAGTATTTGTATGTAAGGAAGGAATTTAAATTTGGGGATGATGATTACCAAGGGAAAAATGAATAAAGCATAGCAAGTTATGTGGACTAATATTCAATATTATATAATAGAATTAAATATAATGTACTAGTTGAAAAGAATAAGTTGGAGATGTTTATAATGTGTTCACTTCACATAAATTGAGGTGTGACTATAATATACTATTAGGTGAGAAGAATAAATCACAAAATAATTGTATTAGATGACCATATTTTTTGTAAAATTGAGGAAAAATACCCCATGCATATGTAAAAGAAATCCTCAATCACACATTACATTATTATGTTACATATGGGAATCAAAATGCATTGCAATGTTCAATAAAAATATTATTAGATTCACTGCTTTGTTTCCGTGTAGCAGTGTAAATAATAAAGGGTTCACAATGTCATCATTCTGAAATTAAGGCTTCTATTCTTTCTTTTATTAAAATTTTATTTTTAGACTCAGATTTTTAAAACTATTCTAAAATGTAATTCCACGTTTTGAAGGGTGTTAAAGGCCACAGAATCTATTTCCTTAGATTATTGTATGTATCTCTTCTATAAAACCCCCTACCTCAGAATTAATGGCATAATGCAAAAAGTTACAAGAATGTGCACATAGTTTTTCTACAAATTGTAAAAGTGATGGTAAAACAACCTCTAAATTTTTATCACATAGTTTAGTGAGAAAATGATTTAGTCTCAGATTTTATATGTATTCACATGTTAGTAAGGGAAAAGCTGCAGCCTATATTTCAAAAAGTGCCTGATTTTGTGTGGTGGAAAATGTAACTATTTGCCTTTCCCAATCATTCAGAACACTACCACAAAACTGGGGAAGTAAGCTGGGCATGGTGGTTCATGGCTGTAATGCCCCCTACTTAGGAGGCAGAAGCAGAAGGAGTGAGAGTTGTTGGCAAAAAAAACCCAGTGATACCTAGTCTCAAACACAAAATAAAATGGGCGGGGGGAGAAGCTCAAGCTCAAGTAGTAAAGTGTTTGTCTTCCCAAATTATTTTAGATATATTTAAAAAATACCTTTGCATTTTTAATTTAATGCATTTAAATTTCCTAAATGCACATATCTCTGTAGTGCCAATTAGCATTACTTTTTGCTTCTACTCAACTGAAGCAACAACCTGCTAATCTGATGTAACTTACTAAGGTTTTACACTCTATGTCTATGGCCATAACACCCTGAACATGCCCAATCTCGTCTGATCTCAGAAGCTAAGCAGTGTTGGGCCTAGTTAGTACTTGGATGGGAGATTTTACACTCTAGAAATTAGAGTGTATGTATAGGCATATATTTACAAATACATGCTAATTTGCAGGTAAGATACTTGTTCCATCTGTTCTACTAAATTCAGCTTCTCTTTTCATCTAAATTATCCATTTTCTTCAATATATTTGTGGATAAGAACTGTGTTAGATCAAAATAATATCAGAGAACAGATATGATGTTAATGGTGAAGGTATGCAAATGAGGTTGATACATTAATATTTGAAAATTTTGGAGTCTTAGAATTTAAGGATTATAAGTGCCTCACTTAGTAATTACCAAGGAAACGATCTGACTCCTCAGGTATTAACCACTATTATGTGATAATTTACCCCCCAAATAAAGTACTCCTACATTATTTGGGGTGTGAAGTCAATTTAATTATTGTTAGAGTGGTTTTGTTTTAAGTTAGAGTGATTTAAAACCATAAGTTAGAGGATTCAAATAATTTTGCTATCCCTTATAAAAATGATGTCCATGTTGTTTGTGTTAATCTTAGTTCATATTCTTCATGACTCATGGGTAAATATAAATTTCACTTCAGAAACTACACAGTGTGAAATTATGTATGCATGCAAATGAAAATCAGACAAAATATACTAAAATGTAAACATTGGTCATTGCTGGGTTTCGACATTCAGGAATCCTCTAATTTTCTTCTTTGTATTTTGAAGAATTAAAAAAGATAAGTGCTAAGTCACATAACTACTAAGTAGTGGATCTGAAATATGAAACTCATATTTGAAGTTTTGAAATTTGAATTGTGAGTACTATGCTACTGTTTCTCAAATTATACAGTTTTATTTTGTTTTTTAACTCTCTGGGAATCCTTAAAAATATTTTTAAAAATCTAAATCCTCTATGAGAAATTTTAAATTCTGTGCTTATATTGGGATGATACAATTTAGAATAAAACCATTAAAATACATTTTTGAACATTTGGATGACCATATTATAACTGAAACTGCCCTATGATTTCAATTTTTGTATCCATGTTTGCAGTTATTTTCTGATAGCATTAGAACAAAAAGATCATATGTGGTGAGTGTTTAAATTTTAAAGCACAATGTTTTATAAATAGATATCTAAAAAAGTATTCTTGAGAGTTTGTGAGTTCTCAAATCTGAAAAACACTATGCAAAAACTTTACATCATTTATATATCAATTCATTAAGTCAGAAGTCTGTAAAAAGCAAGTAAAAGTCTTTCAAATAGAAGAGCATGATCAACTTTGTCAAATGCTAATGATACAAAGCTTTTTACTATAAGTTCAGCTCCATATATTATTTTTGTTTTTGTGACCTGAGCTTTTGGTGTGATATTCAAAAAGTTATTGCCAAGGTCATTGACTAGGAGATTTCTCCCTATGTTCTTCTCTATTAGCTTTATAGTTTCTAGGTTTACATTTCATTCTTTTCAATTTTAGTTTCTGTGTGTGGTGCAATTTCACTTTTTTGCATGTGGAAATCCAATTTTCCCAACAGTATTTATTTAATTTTTCTTTATTCATTTATTCATATGTGCATACATTGTTTGGGCTATTTCTCTCCCATTCCCCCCACACCCAATCTCTCCCTCTCCCCCTCCACCCCCTTTTCAATGTTCTTTCCTTGTATGGCTTATGTTTCAACATGGGTAAGTTCTTTTCTGGTCTTGTCTGTTTGATGTCCTAAAAACCATCTGTATCTGGATGGCCATTTCTTTCTCAAAATTTGGGAAATTTTCTGATTTTTTTTATTGAATGTTTTCTATGCCCTTAGCTTGCACCTCTTCTTCTTCTATGCTTATGGCTTATAAATTTGTTCTTTTAATTCTGTCCAGAGGCCTTGCATGTTTTATTCATATTACCTCAGGTTTCTTAATTCTTCAACTTGATGTTTTAGCATATCTACCTTGCCTTCAAGCCCTGACATTTCTTTTTTTCTCTTTATTCATATAATCATATGTGCATACATTTTTTGGGTCATTTCTCTCCCCTGACCCCTGCCGCCTTCCCATCCCCCCTAACCCAATAGCTTCCAGGAAGAACCTGTTCTGCCCTTTTCTCCGATTTTGTTGAAGAGAAGACATAAGCAATAATAAGAAAGACATAGAGTTTTTGCTAGTTGAGATATGGATAGATATATAGAGAGATTCCTAGAACTGATTCCATGCACAAGTGTGTTACAACCCAAATTCATTCATCTCTACCTGACCTTTCCAATAGTTCCCCATCACCTTTGCATATTGACCTCTGTCTCTTTAAGGTTTCTGTATTAGCTCCTGCGCAGTGGGGACATCAAACACTTTCAAGTTTTGGGTTTCCTACCTATCCCCATTCCTCCTGTATGCACTCTCCCCTTAGCGTGTGACCCAAGTCCAACAACGTCACTGCCTTTGCACTAGATCTAAAGTCTGCATATAAGGGAGAATATATAATTTTTGGTCTTCTGAGCCTGGCTAACCTGGCTCAGAATGATGTTATCCAGTTCCATCCATTTACTTGAGAACGATAAGATTTCATTCTTCTTCATGGCTGAGTAAAATTCCATTGTATATAAATATCACATTTTCTTAATCCATTCGTCAGTAGTGGGGCCTCTTGGCTGTTTCTATAACTTGGCTATTGTGAATAGTGCTGCAATAAACATGAGTGTGCAGGTGCCTCTGGAGTAACCTGTGTCACATTCCTTTGGGTATATCCATAGGAGTGGGATTGCTGGATCATATGGCAGATTTATGTTTAGCTTTTTAAGAAGTCTCCATATGGTTTTCCAGATTGTTTGTACCAGCTTGCATTCCCACCAGAGGTGTACAAAAGTTCCTTTCCCCCCACATCCTTGCCAACACCTGTTGTTGCTAGTGTTTTTCATGATAGCTATTCTAACAGGGGTGAGGTGGAATCTTAGTGTGGATTTGATTTGCATTTCATTTATGGCCAGAGATGGTGAGCATTTTTTCATGTGTTTTTTGGCCATTTGAATATCTTCTTTTGAGAAAGTTCTGCTTAGTTCAGTTGCCCATTTCTTTATTGGTTCACTGATTTTGGGGGAGTTTTGATTTTTGAACTTCTTGTATATTCTGGTTATCAGTCCTTTGTCTGATGTACACCTGACAAATATTTTCTCCCAATCTATGGGTGGTCTCTTCAGTTTAGAGACCATTTCTTTTGTTGTGCAAAAGCTTTTAAATTTTATGTAGTCCAATTTGTCCATCCTTTCTCTTAGTTGCTGAGCTACTGGAGTTCTATTGAGGAAGTCCTTGCCTATACCTATTGCTTCCAGAGTATTCCCTGCTCTTTCCTGTACTAACTTCACAGTTTCGGGTCTGATATTAAGATCCTCGATCCATTTTGAGTTAATACTAGTACAGGGTGATAAACATGGATCTAGTTTCAGCTTTTTGCAGTCAAATAACCACTCTTCCCAGCAACAATTGTTGAACAGGCAATCTTATCTCAATCATATGTTTTTAGCACCATTGTTAAAAATTAAGTGGGCAATGCTGTGGATTCTTATTTGCATCCTCTATTCTCTTCCACTGGCCTTCATGTCTGTTTTTGTGCCAGTACCATGTTGTTTTATTGCTATTACTTTGTAATATAGTTTGAAGTAGGGCATTGTGATACCTTCAGCATTGCTCTTTTTGCTGAGTACTGCCTTGGGTATTCGCAGTCTTTCGTGTTTCCAAATGAACTTTAGGGTAGAGTTTTAGATTTTTAAATCTCTGTGATGAATGTTATTGGGATTTTGAGGGGAACTGCTTTAAACAAGGAGATTTCTTTTGGTAGTATAGCCATTTTTACTAGGTTGATTCTATCAATCCATTAGCAGAAGAGATCTTTCCACCTTCTGTATTCTTCCTCAATCTCTTTCTTCAGGGGTTTGTAATTCTCCTTGTATAGGTCATTCACATCCTTTATTAAGTTTACTCCTAGGTATTTGATTTTTTGAGGCCATTGTAGATGCAATTGTTTCCATATATTCTTTCTCAATTTGTTTGTTCTTGGTATATAGAAAAGCTAGTGATTTTTTAAGTTGATTTTGTATCCTGCCACCTTACTGTAGCTGTTTATGGTGTCTAGGGGTTTTTGGGTAGAGTTTTTTGGGTCTTTAAGATATAGGATCATGTCATCTGCAAATAGGGATAATTTGACAGTTTCTTTACTTATTTGTATTCCTTTTATTTCTTCTTCTTGACTAATGGCTTTGGCTAGGAATTCCAGGACTATGTTGAAGAGGAGTGGGGATAGTGGGCACCCTTATCTCATTCTTGATCTTAGGGGAAATGGCTTCAGTTTTTCTCCATTAAGTATGATATTAGCTATAGGTTTGTCATATATAGCCTTTACAATGTTAAGGTACATTCCTTCTATTCCTAGTTTTCTTAGAGCTTTTATCATGAAATGGTGTTGGATCTTATCACAGGCTTTTTCTGCATCTCTTGAGATATTCAAGTGGTTTTCGTCTTTGCTTCTATTAATATGCTGTATTACATTTATAGATTTGCATATGTTGAACAACCCCTGCATCCCTGGGATGAAGCCTACTTGGGTGATGGTGAATGATCTTTCTGAAATGTTGTTGGATTAGGTTTGCCATTATTTTGTGGAGGATTTTTGCATCGATGTTCATTAAGGAGATTGGCCTGTAGCTCTCCTTTTTGGAGGTGTCTTTGCCTGGTTTGGGGATAAGTGTAGTGCTGGCTTCATAAAATAAGTTAGGCAGTATTCCTTCCCTTTCTATTTCCTGGAACAGTTTAAGGAGAGTTGGTATTATCTCTTCTTTACAGGTCTGAAAGAATTCAGCTGAGAATCCATCAGGTCCTGGGCTTCTCTTTTTTGGGAGACTGTTTATTGCTGCTTCAATTTCATTTTGTGTTATAGATCTATTCAGGTGGTTAATATCCTCTTGATTCAAATTTGGATGGTCATTAGTATCTAGAAATTTGTCCATATCTTCAAGATTTTCAAATTTATTGAAATATAGGTTCTCAAAGTAGTCTCTGATAGTTCCCTGGGTTTCCATGTTGTTTGTAGTTATATCCCCTTTGAATTTCAGATTTTACTGATTTGGCTTTTTCTCTCCTCATTTTAGTCAGATTTGCCAGTGGTCTGTCAATCTTGCTTATTTTTTCAAAGAACCAGCTTTTTGTTTCATTGATTCTTTGTGTGGTTTTTTTTTGTTTGTTTGTTTCTTTCTATTTCATTAATTTCGACCCTTATTTTTATTATTTCTCTCTTTCTGCTTGTTTTGGGTTTCGCTTGTTCTTTTTTTTCTAGGAGTTTGAGATACAGCATTAGGTCATTGATTTGAGATCTTTCTGTCTTTTTAATATATGCACTTATGGCTATAAACTTTCCTATTAGAACTGCCTTTGCTGTGTCCCATAAGTTCTGGTAGGTCATTTTTTCATTTTCATTAATTTCTAGAAACTTCCTCTTTTATTTCATCACTGACCCACTGATCATTGAACAATGTGTTGTTCAGCTTCCAATTGCTCCAAATGTTTTCTACTGTTGTTTGTGTTGTTGAGTTCTGGTTTTAATGCATTGCAATCAGTTAGAATGCATAGGATTATTTCTATTTTCTTATATTTGCGGAGGCTTGTTTTGTGCCCTAAGATATCAATTTTGGAGAAGGTTCTATGGGATGCTGAGAAGAGTGTATATTGTGTGGAAGTTGTATGAAATATTCTGTAGACATCAGCTAGGTCCATTTGATAGATGGTGTGATTTAGTTCTAGAATTTCATTATTTATGTTTTGTTTGGATGAACTATCTATTGTTGATGGGGGGGTATTAAAGTCTCCCACTACCACTGTGTTGGAGTCTATATGTGCCTTTAGGTCCTTCAGAGTATGTTTGATGAAATTGGGTGCACTGACATTGGGTGCATATAGGTTGATAACTGTTATTTACTTTTGGTGTATTTCTCCTTTTTTTAGTATGGAGTGTCCTTCTTTATCTTCTTTAATCAATGTAGGTTTGAAGTCTACTTTGTCAGAGATAAGTATTGCTACTCCTGCCTGTTTTGGGGGGCCATTAGCTTGGTAAATCTTCTTCTAGCCTTGCACCCTAAGCCAGTGCTTGTTTCTATCAGTGATATGGGTCTCTTGTAAACAACAGACTTTTGGATTTTGCTTTTTAATCCAGTTTTCCAAATGGTGTCTTTTGATGGGTGAGCTAATTCCATAAACATTCAGTGTCAGTATTGATAGGTATGTGGTGATACCTGTCATTTTTTTTGTTGTTTAAGGGTTTGATTGTGTGCAACCGAGTCAATGTTACTCTCTGATTCCTTGCTTTTCTTCTGTGGTTTGGTACTGCCTGTCCTCTCATGGTTTTGTTTGCTTTCATGTTCTGTGTGCAGAATTCCTTGGAGAATCTTTTGTAGTGTTGGCTTGGTGGTCATATATTGTTTTAGCTTCTACTAATCCTGGAAGTCTTTTATTGCTCCATCTATTTTGAATGATGGTTTTGCTGGGTAGAGTATCCTAAGGTCGAAGTTATTTTCATTCAGTGGCCGGAATACCTCACTCCATACCCTTCTTGCTTTTAAGGTTTCCATTGAGAAATCTGCTGTGATTTTGATGGGTTTACCTTTGTACTTATTTGTTTTTTCTCTCTTACAGCCTTCAACATTTTCTCTCTATTTTCTGTGCTTGTTGTTTTAATGATAATATGTCATGGGGTAGTTCTATTTTGGTCAAGTCTGTTTGGTGTTCTGGAGGTTTCCTGAAACTGGATGGGCATAGTTTTCTCTAGGTTTGGAAATTTCTCTGTTATTATTTTATTGAATATATCACGAATCCCTTTTGCTTGCACCTCTTCTTCTTCAATGCCCATGATTGTCAGGTTTGGTCTTTTGATGGAGTTAGTGAGTTTTTGAATTTTCCTTTCACAGGTATTGAGTTGTTTGAGTAATAATTCTTCAGTTTTTCCTTTAATTTCCATTTCATCTTCAAGTTCTGAGATTCTGTCTTCTGCTTGTTCTAGTTTGCTGGAGTGGCCTTCCACTGTGTTCTGTGTTTCTGTTTCATTCTTTTTTCTCAAGTTTTCCATATTATGGGTCACTTCTTTAATATTGTCTCTTTTCATCTTTAATTCATTTATGTACTTATTGTGTTGTCTGTTTCACTATGCTGTTTATTTATGGCTCCTATGAGTTCATTTATTTGTTTCTGTGTCTTCTAGTATTCTTCATTTTTGGCATCTAAAAATTTCTTGAGTGCCTCTTGTACATTTTGGTTAACTGTGTCTAGTATCATTTTCATGAAATTCTCAGTGGTTACTTACAGAATTTCTTCTTTGAGTGTGCTCTTGTGGACCTCATTGGGTTCCTTGGTTTCATTTATCTTTGTTTTGTTGGAGTCTAGAGCTGAGTATCTGTTTTCTTCATTTCCCTCTGAATCATGTTTTAAATTATTTTGGGATGGAGAATGGTTTCCATACTTTTTTTTCTTCCCATCACTCCACTTGTTACTGTGCAACTATGTTCTTGATAGGCTAGTTGGTGGTTTCAGTCACCTGTTTTTTTCCTTTGATTTAATTTTGTTTTGTAGCTGTCTTGGGTTTTAGCTAAGTGTGTGTGTGTGTGATATTTCTGTTACTCGTCTGTGTTTAATTAATATTGACTTAATCGCAGGTTTAATACCTGACCAGTAGTTTTTGTGTTATATAGAAGATTCCCTGGTGGTAATATCTATAAGTAGTGGGAGTTGGGGGTTTACATTTGTAATTCTAGCTATAGAAATTTGGGGAGTTGGATAGGGTGGCCCTAAAGATGGAGTTGGGAAGTGGGGTGGGTCAGTGGGGAAAGCAGTGTGGGGGCTGCTGTTTTGTGGTCCTTGTGTGTGTTTGGGTATATTTTTGTTGTAGAAGAGGGTGTTAGTGTTAGGGATTCCAGGGGTTTGGGGTTGCATAGGGTTGGTGTAGTAGGTTGTTCAGTGTGTGATGAGTGTGAAGTAGGGAGGGGTAGTCTGGTGACAGGTTAGGGGAGAATGGGAGGGAAAGGTGAGGGCTGGATGAGCAGAGTGGGTGAAAGGGCCAGAAGGAGTTGTTGGATAGGGGAGCAATTGGTTTTAGCACAGGAGAAGTATGGAGAGTGAAGAGGGTGAGAGTAGGAATGAAAGGATGATGATGGTTAAGTTCAAAGTATAGAAAGAGAAAAGAAAAAAAGATACTAGGAGTAAAAGTAAAAATAGAAAACCCACAATAATAAAACTAACCAACAGCAAAAAAAAATCAAAGAAATCAATGGGGAGAGAGGAACAAACAAACAAGAAACAAAACAAACAAACAAACGAACATACAAAAAAACTTCAGGTTCAGAACAATAGAATTTCATTTTTGGTTTAAACTCTGGTGTTACTCCTCCAGCAAGTCCTGTTGTTGGTATTTAAGCAAAATCTCTGTAATAGTCTCGCTAGGTGGTTGGCTTGTGGGTAGTGTTTTTTTCTTCTGTCTTTTAGTGGCAGCTGCTTGATCAGTTCTTCCCTCAGTGAGGTGTGGCAGTTTAAGTTTGCATGCTGTCCTCAGGTTCAGGAGATCAGCTCTGTAGTCCACCAGCTGTTCTTCTTTGGAGGTGGCTTTTTGCTCTACTTGTTTACTGTGAGCGTGTTTCTTTGCCTCACACCTTTCTCTGGGGCCAGGTCAGCTGTCATCATGTTGTGATGATTTGCTCTTTGTTTCTCAATTTTGCAGAGCTGTTTGACTTTGGGTTTTGTTCACTGGCTCAGGAGATGAGCTTTGTGGTCTGCTACCTTCCCTGCTTCAGGCAGTGGCTTATCACCCTCCTGATGTTGGCCTTCCTGCCTTTCCAGCCATTTGTTTCCTGATGATAGTTTGAGTGGAGATTAGCTCCTTGCTCCATCCCCCTTCTCTGATGCAATTTCTGCATTCCCATACCCTCTGTTGTGTGCTAGTTTTCAATTCATTGTTTATTGTTCTTTTTGTGTGTGGGGGGGGGGTGTCAGCCTGCCCAGGGGGCTATGCTGGATTATCCCAGGGGTGACTGAAGGATTCCTGTGTGACACTTGGCACTCACCTGTTTGGTCTGCTGAATGTCTCCTAGGTGGGTTTGGATCTGGCGGCAGCCCACCTGTTTTCTCAGTGTAATACGGAGTGGAGACTCTATGGGCTAGGGGTTCAGAGTGTCTAGTTTTGATTCTCCTTTGTGCCTTATTTCCACCAAGTGCATCTCCAGCATCTCAACAAGGTTTTTAAGTCACGGAGCTCACGTTTTCTGGTTCTGCACCCTAGTCAACATCATGGATCCTTCCGCTATCCTTGTTCTTATGGGCCACCCATTGCAAGCAGGAGCTCTGAAGTTGTTTCATCAGATGACTGGCTTGTGAGCAGTATTTGGTTCCTTCTGTCCACAGGGCAGGTTTCAATTGGGGTCTGAGATAACTCACTTCTAGTTTGTGCAAAGTGGTCCAATCTGTTTTTGTTTTCTCCAGATGTCTGCTGCATTGCTCTACTGCTGCAACTCTGTCTGGTCAGCTCCTCCCCCAGCAAGGTGGGGCAACTCAGTTTTGAGTAACAATCTCAGTCCCACAAGACTAGCTTAGCAATTCACCATGTCCCCACTTTGGAAAGTTAGCTCATCATCCCACCCCTTCTCTCAGCTTTTGTGTCTCACTCCACCTCTGCTCACTGACAGTTTGGCTTCTCTGGGAGGTTAGCTTGTCACCCCACCCTTGCTCTCAGACTTTGTTTCTTGTCTCATCTTTGTTTGCTGAGAGTTCAGCTCCTTGCCCCATCCCCATTTTCTGAGGCTGGTTCATTGTTCCACCCTACTCCCACTCTCATTGTTCGATTATAATTCACTGTTTATCTTTTTCAGTTTTGTTTGAGGGGGTTTCAGTCTTCCAAAGCGCTGTGCTGGATTATGTTCCTGGGGGTGGGTAAGGGAGTCATGTGTGGTATATGTTACTCACCTGTTGGGTGTACAGATTTATGCAGGCAGCTTTGAAATTGGCTGGTGAGGAGAAATGGTGTGCTGCTTTTCTCAAGGCAGACATGTACTGGGACTAGGTTCAGCTTGGCAAGGCATAGGTAGGCTTTCCATGGGTTAGGGGTCCAGGATGTTCCAGGGTCTTCTGCCAAGTGTAGCTTTCACATCTTGAAGTGTTTCTGGAGTCACAGAGGTCAGGAATTCTGATTCTCTTGTCTATCTGCCATCTTGGTTCTCTCTATATACTTTTAATTGGAGGATGTAATTCACTTACATTCAAGGTTATTATTTCCAGGCAAGGACTACAATTCTGTTATTTGTTTTCTTATTGTTTTGTAACTCCTGTTTTCTTTTTTTCCCTTCTTGCTGCCTACCTTTTTGTGACTTGATAGTTTTCTGTTGTGCTAAGCTTTGACTCCTTGTTCTTTATTATTTGAATATCTAACATAGTTTTTATATGTTTGTATGCTTTGTGGTTACCATGAGGCTTACATGAAGCATCTCTTAGTTATAATCTTTTACATTAGGGGGATAACAGCTTAATTTCTGTCTCATACAAAAATTCCAGGTTTTAATCCTCCCCACACACATAATTTATGGATTTTTGGTGTTTTACTTTTTTGCATGTTTTTGCTTCTGCTTTTTGAGACAAGATCTTGCTATGTGGCTTGTACTGTCCTCAAACTTGTGATCTTCCCAACTCAGCCTCCTGAATTTCCTGGGCTACAGGTGCATACCACCATGCCCAGCCAATTTATGCTTTTGTGTTACAATTTACATCTTTTATACTGTGTATTCCTTAATAACTATTTATTTTTGATCATTTTGATTTTTTTGGTGCTGGACATTGAATCCATAGTCCTGTGCATGGTACACAAGTACTCTACCAATACTTAACCCTTATAGTATTAGAGTATTCTGAATTTGGCTATGTATTTACCTGTATCAGTAAGTTGGATAGTTTTATATATATTTATGATAGTAATTAATGTTCTTTTATTTCTGCTCAAGGACCTCTATTAACCATTTCCTGTAAAGGCAGGTTTAATGGTAATGAATTTTCTCATCTTCTGCTTGTCTGTGAAAGGCTTTATTTCTTTTTCAGTCCTCAAAGACAACTTTGCTGGCTTTTTATCAGAACTTGAATGTATCATTACATTTTTTTCTTGGGCTGCAATTTTTCTTTTGAGAAATGTACTGATAGTCTAATAAGGATTATTTTATAAGTGACTTGATGATTTTATTGTCCTTTAAAAAATTCTCTCTTTGCATTTGACTTTTGGCAGCATGATTATACTTTGCCTCAGAGAGTGCCTATTTAAGTTGTATCTGTTTTGTGATTTTTGAGGTTCATACATCTGGATGTCCATATACTCCAAAATTTTGGGGATTTTTCAGTAAATATCCTATTAAATATCCATTTCCTTGTCTTTTTCCTTCTGAAATTTCCATGATTTGAACACTTATTCACTTAATGGTGTCCCATAAGTCCTGGAGGCTCTTCTCACTCATTCATTCCTTTTTTTTCCTTCTCACTGAGTCATTTCAAAAAAGCCTGTCTTTGAGTTGACAGATTATTTATTTTGCTAGCTCACAGTTTGTTTTTGGAACTCTCAATTTTATTTATTTCCTTAAATTCTTCATCTCCAAGACTTCTCTTTGGTACATTTTTTATGATATCTATCTCTTTAATTTCTTATTCAACTCTGCACTCTTGAATAGTGGTATACAGCAGTAGCTCAGGTTCTGTGAGGTCAGGTGCAACAGAAAGTATGGCCACTAAAAGGTAAGATAGCACTGTAACATAGGTTCTGGATGTTAGGGAGCAGTACAACATTGACCTTATTTCCAGGATGGGCAGGGGTGCTGTCTCAGCAGCTGAGACTGAAGAAGACTCATCCATTTCCAGGTAGGCAGGGTTCTGTGACTCTTTGGCCTAAAGGTTAGAGTGACACAGCTCAGACAAGGTTTTGATTCCCTAAGAGTCATGGCACCATTGTCTAATCAATACCAGAAAGCACCACTTTGGGACCTCAGTGGGTAGGGTGTTTCCTCATTGTGATGTTGGGAGTTGTAACTTTTCTAGTGTGCAGGAGGCGTGAAATCTTTGGGTGGGGCATCTCTGCCTCATCTGTGTTGCTACTGTTACAATCATCCTTGTGAGGATGAGACTTGAAGTCCAGAAGTGGGGGATGAGATGCTGCATCTGTTCTGGAGCAAGGGGTTTTATTCCAATATGTTAGAGGTCTGATGTCCCTGGGAATGGAGTGCTGAGCCAGTTGTGGTGCTGGAAGCACAACTATTATGGTAGTTTAAGGTTCCATGTCCCTAAGAGTGGGATACCATTTCAGCTTATTCCTAAAGGGAGAGAACACCAGCAATTGAGAAGAGGAAATGGAGCAGCTCTGTGGTAGCTTGACTATAAGGTATGGTGAATAGAAGTAGCTCTGCTTCAGAATAGCATAATTCTGTCTGGGAATGGTACAGTGATGGTTGGTTATTAGGGCTGTAGAGATGCAATGGTTACACATCTGTGGAGTGAGATTTATGCTATCAATGAGTGAGATTTATGCTCTAAAGCAATGCAGAACAATATCAACACAGATCATGCCCAAGGGACATAATGTTGTCTCTTTCTCTGTGGGTAGCTTAGCAGTTGTAGTGAAAGGAGGTCTCTTATCAGGGTTCAAATCTTATGAGGACTGGAGGAATTTCCAATAATGAACGCTGCAGGTGTCCATGGTGGTGGTGGTGGTGGGGCTGCTGGAGCCTCCTTACTTGTCTTTCCTCCACAAGGAATGGTCCCTCCAGGTTCAGAACTGATACTAACTGGAGGATGGGGTGGTGTACGCAAGATATTTTCTTACCTGCTTATACACAGCCATCTTGGGTTTCTGTGTTATGTAGGATTTCAATTTTTTCTTTGATATTTTCTATTCAGTATTTTGGTGGAAATATACTTTTTTATTTATTGTTTGGGGATTTGTGGGTAAGAAGAGCACTAGCACTATGAGATTTTAGTTGGCCATCATAGGTAGCTGAAGAGGAACTTGAGCGTAGACAGCAATTTTTTAAAATGGAGGGTATATAGTATGTAAATATGATGATATAATAAGGACTAGTGATGGATAAATCCATGAAACAGGAAATACAGCAGCTAATTTCCAAAGGAAAGTCCTTGAAAAGACATAAGAATTAAAGTCTCATGGCAAATAGTGCAATTGATCTTAGGTAAGAGCAGGATATTTATTGAAAACTAACTTATTCTAAATATACTATATGTTAGAAACAATTCTAAGTTTTATTAACTCATTTCATCCCTATAGCATATATTCCATTTTCACATAAAGAAATTGAGGCACTGAAATAAGTGATTTGCACAAGTTCACCCAACTTGAAAATACAGAAATGTAGATAGTAGTTTGTTAGATTTGATGTTGAGAAAATGACATTATTTTCATTTGTTTGTTTCAATCTTTTCAAATAAATAAGAAGCATAGTGATTAGCAAGAGTGGAGACAAGAGAGAAGTGTTGGCAGATGACAAGATGATAGTAACTTTCCTGAACAGTGGAGAGTAAGGGAATATTGAGATACCTGAATGATAGTGGCCCTTTTTTAAAAGTTAGATCAGTCATCATGGTTCTTTATTATTATTTTTTTATTGTTTTATTATTCATATGTGCATACAAGCCTTGGGTCATTTCTCCCCCTGCCCCCACCCCCTCCCTTGCCACCTACTCTGCTCCCTCCCTCTCCCACCACCCCCTCAATACCCAGCATAAACTATTTTGCCCTTATCTCTAATTATGTTGAAGAGAGAGCATAGGCAATAATAGGAAGGAACAAATGTTCCTGGTTGAGATAAGGATAGCTATACAGGGAGTTGACTCACATTAATTTCCTGTACTTGTGTGTTGCCTTCTAGGTTAATTCTTTTTGATCTCACCTTTTCTCTAGTTCCTGGTCCCCTTTTCCTATTGGCCTCAGTTGCTTTTAAGGTATCTGCTTTAGTTTCTCTGCGTTAAGGGCAACAAATGCTAGCTAATTTTTTAGGTGTCTTACCTATCCTCACCCCTCCAATGAGTGCTCTCGCTTTTATCATGTGCTCAAAGTCCAATCCCATTGTTGTGTTTGCCCTTGATCTAATGTCCACATATGAGGGAGAACATATGATTTTTGGTCTTTTGGGCCAGGCTAACCTCACTCAGAATGATGTTCTCCAATTCCATCCATTTACCAGCGAATGATAACATTTCATTCTTCTTCCTGGCTGCATAAAATTGCATTGTGTATAGATACCACATTTTCTTAATCCATTCGTCAGTGGTGGGGCATCTTGGCTGTTTCCATAACTTGGCTATTGTGAATAGTGCCGCAATAAACATGGGTGTGCAGGTGCCTCTGGTGTAACCTGTGTTACAGTCTTTTGGGTATATCCCCAAGAGTGGTATTTCTGGATCAAATGGTAGATCAATGTTTAGTGTTTTAAGTAGCCTCCAAATTTTTTTCCAGAGTGGTTGTACTAGTCTACATTCCCACCAACAGTGTAAGAGGGTTCCTTTTTCCCCGCATCCTCACCAACACCTGTTGTTCCTGGTGTTGCTAATGATGGCTAGTCTAACAGGGGTGAGGTGGAATTTAGTGTTGTTTTAATTTGCATTTCCTTTATTGCTAGAGATGGTGAGCATTTTTTCATGTGTTTTTTGGCCATTTGAATTTCTTCTTTTGAGAAAGTTCTGTTTAGTTCACGTGCCCATTTCTTTATTGGTTCATTAATTTTGGGAGAATTTAGTTTAAGTTCCCTATATATTCTGGTTATCAGTCCTTTGTCTGATGTGTAGCTGGCAAATATTTTCTCCCACTCTGTGGGTGTTGTCTTCAGTTTAGAGAACACTTCTTTTGATGAACAGAAGCTTTTTAGTTTTATGAGGTTCTGTATTATTTTTCAACTACATTCTGCTGCTCTGTTCAGGTGTAAAATGCATGGCAACAGAAGAGTAGATTTTAATCATTGAATTTCAGGGCTAAATTAATATTATACCACTAAATATTCTTATTTTTCAATGAACTACATTTGTGACTTAAAGTCACAACTGAACTGTGTATTGTCTAAGGATGATTAGAAAAGTTGGGCCTGTTGGAATACTTTTTAAATTTTTGTTTTGTTTTTGAATTGGGATACATTTATAATATGAGGGCATTTCATTGTGATAATTCTATTCCTGTGTGCAGTGTATTTTGAATAAGTTCACCCCTCCATTATATTTCCATTCCCCTCTTCCCCTCTTTTTTCAAACAGTGTTTGGTGGGTTTCATTATGCTGTCTTCATATGTATTTATGTAGGGGTATTTTTAAGTGAGAAAAAATAAATATGAAAGCGACAGTAAGAAGCAAAATAGTAACAATAATGAAGTTATTTATTGATTATACCATGAAGAATGCTTTTTCAACATACAAATCATACCTTTATCTAAAGAAAACAAATGTATGTCTCATCTACAAAGGAATGAACCAAAAAATTTGAATGACAACATGAATGTGAATTATGAATCTACTTTGTTGAATTAAAGTGGATATGCAATGAACTGCTTCAGTAAGACTTCAATTAAATAGAACTTGCTTATTTAGTTGTGTTGCATAAACACTCCAATTTTTTAATTCTTTTTCTCTATTTATACTACTGTAGAAACTTAACAGATGCATTCTGAGATGGAATCAACAGATGGTGATGAATTAGTTGAAAAACAGACTCAGAAATAATGATGAAAAGATGCCTTGAATATTTTATTTAATTTAAAACATATAAATGCACATTAAATTCAAATCTTTTTTCTAGCATGGATGTTTTCCTTGAGTACAGGTTTCCTGAAGGAGTTCCACGTCAACTTTCTCACATAAACTAGATCTATTCCAATTTGATTCCTTAAAGTGAATGAAGAAATCAAAGATATACACAAAGTATTGAGTGAGTAATCCTAAATTATAATGATTTTACCCAGTTATTTATAGTAATCTTTTAAAAATTATAGATAAACATGGTAATTTTTATTATATACAATATGTTTAAGGGGTATATATTCATTTTCCAGTGGCTAAACCTAGCCAGAAAACAAATGAACTACCTAACATAGTTATAATTTTTGTGATGATAGCACACAAATATCCACTGTCTTCCACTTATGTCACTTATTGTCATTTAATGAGTATTTCAAAGTTTCAACTTAGTCTAGATGGAGACCTTTTTCTTGCAGAGTACATGTTATTTAAGTACATTATATCGTTATATGGTATATATTACATATAAATTATATAATTGCAACAAGTAGAGCTCAAATAAGTTTCGAGCACAGTTGACTCTGAGTAAGCATATGACTCAACTGGTGAGAGCAGAAGTGCTCAAATTTTCTATAGTTGTGATGTATAATATGATAGCCATTAGCAAAATGTGGCAATGTAAGCTTAAATGGAATTAAATTAAAATTTTGGTTATTCAAACTGGCCATATTTCAAGTACTCAATGCCATATATGGACATTGGACAAAGTAGATACAAAAGATTCTATTCAACTTTGCTGTTCAAGAGAAAAACCAAGAGCTGTGTGCCTTTACTGTGATATGGACATAATTTCAATGTTTTATAGAGTAAATAAGGATCAATAATTAATCAGACAAGATGGTTAAATGGAAATTATTAAAACAATTACTATACTATGACTTCACTTATTGTGAAATCGACTTTGTCATAAAGCATTGAAGTAGTACTACATGGTGGCAACCTGTTAGCAGGCACAAATACAAATGTGACCACAACTTTTCTAATATCACTCAGTTAAAAAAAACATTTTTAGATAAATGTTAAAAAAACCCTTGCAATGAACTCAGTAGGCAGACATCAGGAGGATCTTGGTTCAAGACCAGCCCAGGGAAAATGCTGGTAAGACCACATCTCAACAAATAAGCTGGGCATGGTGACACAAATCTGTAATCACAGTTATGTGGGAGGCATAGGTAGGACAAATGTAGTCCAAGGCTGGTCCAGGCAAAAATTAAAGCATAAAACTATGAAAAATAACTGAAGCAAAAAGGGATGGGGTCGTGGCTCAAGTAGTAGAGTGCTTCCTTAGCAGTTGGAATGCCCTGAGTTCAAACCCTGATACTATCAAAAAAAAAGTCTTATACAGGTATACCAGTCAATTAATGTTTAAGATTATCAAAAATGCAAATTTTTGTTTAACTAAATAAAATAATTATTCTGATTCACTTTGTTTTAACAGCTTGTTTTGCAACATATCAGCTTGAAGATAATTTCAAGATCTTTTGGGAACTTGAAATCTCGGACTGATTAAATGAACTAATGGATTCATTGGATGTCTATATCACTTCAAAATAAAATGAAACAATTATTATTAAGCATAAATTTACATTTAAATGGTTTGACTTCATATTTTATGTGTGTAAAACTATATTTTTGGGTCATAGTAATATGCTCCTTTTTTCCACATTGTAATTTGTGGTATGTGTGTTCCTGAGCTTTCCTGATTTGTTAAATGTTGGTGTATGGCACATAATCCTCAGTTATTCAATCCTTCAGTCTTTTGAAATAAAATCTACTTTGGTTAATAGTTATAATTAATTTAGATATTTGAGTTTATGCTTAAAAAACAGTTTCAAAGAGGTACTGCACTCTTTTCTCAAGAGCAATATTAGTTTTATCCTAAGGCCCCATTTCTCAGAAGTTTTTTTTCCCAAGAGGGTTTTTTTTTCTGTGGTACTGGAGTTAGAATTCAGGGCCTATACCTTGAGCCACTCCACAAGACTTTTTTGTGAAGGGTTATTATTATCATTATTATTATTATTATTATTTGAGAGGGTCTCATGAACTATCTGCCTGGGTTGGCTTTGAACCTCGATCCTCCTGATCTCTGCCTCCTGAGTAGTGTCTGGCCCCAGAGGGGTTTTATACTAATTTTATTAGGGTATATTCCTTGTACAGGGAGAATTCATTTTGACAATTCCAAATAGGCTTGCATTGTACATTGGCTAAATTGCCCTCATCATCACTACACCTTGATCCCCTCCCTGCCCCACTTACAACAGTTGCAAGAGATTTCATTGCTCTATTTTGTATAAGTATGAAGTATGGTATAAGTATGTTGATGAAATCCATCAACCATATTCCCTCACCTTAATCTCCTTCATTCACCCTCCCTCCTCCCACAAGTACTCCCCATACACTATACCTATTTTACAGTCCTATCTTTCATTATTGATTTCTAAGCCAATGTTCAAATGAGTTTCTCGACGTATCCCTGCTGCAAGTGTACTTTACTTTGGTCTGTTTAACCTCTTCCATTACTCTCCTTTACTCCTTCCCTCTTACCCCCCATTATTTAACAGCTTTCAATACATACTATTATTTTGTCTACCTTCACAGATGTTATGTATTTTGATATTGTTGATGATGTATTATTCTCTTTCAAAAAGTCTCTGATTTAAACATCAACTCTTTTTGGTGGCACTAGGGTTTGAACTGATGGCCTCATGCTTGCTAGGCAGGTGTTTTTACCACTTGAGCTATTCCACCAGACTCAGAGAATTTTTGAGGTTTTATTTTATTTTGTGTTTGTCTTCAAAACTCTTTATACTCTTCAAATACATTGAGGACTCAAAGGAGTGCCTTTTAGGTTATAACTACAAATATTTAGAAAATGAGTCTAAGAAAATCTTTAAACATTTCTTAATTGAGTCACTTGAAGATACAATTATGAATATATTGCATGTTAATAACTTCTAAGTAATAGTATAAAATTAGGTCTGACCTCACAGACTCCCAAGACAAAATAAAGTTTCAGAATATGAGAGAGCATAATGACAGCCAAAATTTTGAATGCCTTTTCTGTTTTCCTTGGTTTATAATGCTTGAGTCAGAAAAGCTATGATATGTGTTAACATTGTAGCGACGTGTTCTTGATTTTGATTGCCTCATTACTTTAGTTTAATATTTATTGCTTTGAACTTACAATATGAATGGATTTTATTCTTTATAGTCTCCCTAGAGAAAAGGATTTTATATCTGACTAGAATAAGTTTCTGTGTTTTATGTTGACTTTATTACATACCTGGTTAAGAAGTCAAAGGTTTAAGAGCTACGGTTCTTTATAATCATGTTTCCTTTTATTATTATTTTTTTACAATTGCTACTGCCTCTTCCAAATGGGAGATAAGTATCATTCCTCAAGCACCCATGATTCAGTATGAGGCTCACACCTATAATCTTAGCTACTTGGGAGACTGAGATTGCGAGGATCATGGTTTGAGGCAAGCCTAGGCAAATAGTTCAGGTGACCCTATCTCCAAAATAACCAAAGCACAATGGACTGGAGGTAGGGCTCAAATGGTAGAGTGCTTGCTTTGGCATTATGCTGAAAAACAATGTACACACCTCAATTTAGAAGTACTTTACCAGAAAAAAAATGCTAATGATCATGTGATCTTTCAATACATTGTAATATATATGCCAGTGCAGGTCTTCTCTTAATGTTGATGGCTGATAACTAATCAGTGTTGTGGTAGTTAATGTTTAGTATGACTGTAGCAATTTCTTAAAACAACAGTGAAGTTGGCTGCATCAACTAACTCTTTGTTTCACAAGATTTCTCTGTAGCATGTGATGCTGTTTGATAGCATTTTAGCCATATTAGAATGTCTTTTAAATTTTGAGTTGATCCTCTTAAACCCTGCCACTGTTTTATCAAAAGTTTATGCATATTATGAATCCTTTATTGTCATTTCAGTACAATTCCCAGTATCTTCACCAAGAGTAAATTCTATCTCAAGATATCACTTTCTTTGTTCATCCATAAGGAACAGCTTCCCAACCATTAAAATTTCATCATGGGACTACAACAATTCACTAACATCCTCAGGCTCCACTTCTGATTATAGTAGATAGCAAGAGCTATTTCTATCACATCTGCAGTTATTTCCTCTACTGAAGTCTTGAAATTCTCAGTCATTCATTGAGTTTGGAATCAGCCTCTTCCAGAAACTTTTTATTGTTGACATTTTTACTTCCTCGCATGAATCATGAATGTCTTTAATGGCATCTAGAATGGTTAATCCTGTCCACAATGTTTTCAATTTATTTTGTCTGGATACATCATAGGAACCACTGTCTATGGCAAATATGGCTTTATCAAATGTTATTTCTTTTTATTTTTTATTTTTGTTTTTTCAAGACAGGATCTCAGTATGTAGCCCCAGGCTGGCCTCAAATTTATAATCCTCCTGCCTCTACCTCCCAACTGCTTGGGATTAAAAATTTCACTTCCACATGTGGCTTAAATGTTATTTCCTAAATAATAACACTTGAAAGTTTAAATTACTTCTTAATCCATGGGCTGCATAATGAATATTAATGTTAACAGGCATGAAAACAATAGTCATCTCATTGCACATCTCCATTAGAGCTCTAGGGGAATCAGGTGAATCATCAATAAGCAGTAATATTTTGAAGAGAATCTGTTTTTCTGGGCAGTAGGCTTTAATAGTGGGATTAAAATGTTAAATGAGCCATGTTGTAAACAGATGTGCTGTCATCCAGGCTTTGTTGTTCCATTTATAGAGAAGAGAAAAAGTAGATTTAATCTAATTCCTAAGGGCACTAGGATTTTCAAATTTGTAAATGAGTATAGGCTTCAATTTAAACCCAAGATGGCAAATTACTGACAGGCACCACTTTCCCACGTCTCCACAAACCAGAAATAAATCCTCAGATATATGATGCAAGAAGAGATGGGAAAGTTAGTAAGCTAAAGGAGGACACCAGTATAAGGACACATAGTATCTAGAGACAACCAAACTCTGACTAAACTTCTGAAAGTACAAATTTACTCTGCATGGATCTGCTCCATACCTGGACCTTTCCAGCACTTTTTTTTTGTTTTTTATTGTTCTGGTTTGATTTGTTCCCAGGGAGAGCCACATGCATAGGCCACTCTTCGAACAAAACAATTTCATGGAGGTCTAAGAGCAGGTCAGCAAGCCTTGGCTGAGACACTTGAAAAAAGATGACCATTGTCTGTGCCTCACCACTCAGGGCAAAAAGGCACTTACAGAAACAAGCTAGCAGGGTGAACTCGTTTTAGTCCTGAACACTGCTACACAGGGCAGACCACCACATAGACACAAATACATCTGACCTGTGAGAAACCTTTTGATTAAGTGGGTTTTTTAAAGACCTCTACATGGGTTTAAATAGCTCCACAGACACTGTTCTACTTGAGTACAAGAAGAGGGCCATGTACTACATGTACTACATGTGACTGAAGGGCACAACTGATAAACTCTGGAAAAGAGGGCTGGAAGCAGTTCCTCCTGTATTGTTAGCTGCCATTTCAGTAAGCAGCCCTGCCTGAAAAGAAGACTGAAATAAGAAGTCCCACCCACCTCACCTACTGAGGCTGTGTGATCCCTTTTCAAAGCAGCCTCACCCTCTGAGGTAAGAGCCCCTGCCAACTGGAAAGTTACATTGTAAGAAACCTCCCAGGCTGCTCTAGGCTGGGCAGCAACACATCAACCTGTTCAGCAGTGTTAAGAATCCCCACCTCAGCAAGAGTTGTTGAACGGTGAAACACCACTTGCTCGGACCTGGGCTCTCAAAGGAGCTTCAACATCCAAGAGTCATGCCCACTTGCCAGCCCCACCACTCTGAAGTAGTTGCTGTAACAACCAAAGCAAGCCCAAACTTTAGGCAGTCCCTAAAGAACAGCTGCTGCAGGTGGTTATTCAGAGAGCTACAGAATCTAAACGCATTAGAAAGACACAGATGGATATCTGAGGGCAATGACTGGAGGAAAATGCCAGACACTTGGATGGGCCCAGCCTGTATCCATACTTGTCAATGAGAAATACAGACTGATTTGTTTTATTTTGTTCTGTTTATTTTAGTTGGTTTATTTGTTGAATTGTGGGAGCTTTTTTTTTTGGTTTTTGTCTTCCTTTTCTTCTCTTTCTTCTCTATTTCCTAAAACATTCTATATTTCGCATAAATATTAAACAGTGGTTTATCATGCTATTATTTCCTATACCTTCTCCCCTTCCTCCCTATTTTCCTACTTCCTTTTTTTTCTTACCTCCCATTCTTAATATTACTCAATTTGTAATACCTACATGCATAACTATTGTTAGGCTCACAATTTATCCTCTAATAGTCTAAGTTTTGCTCCTCAGTAACATAATTAGAGAGGCAGCAGTGAGGTTCTCCTCACTTCTTACTTTATTTAAATATTTGGTTCATTGCTCAATTAATGACCTTGTTATTTTAGTTCCTCTCTCACTCAACGGAGAGGAAGTAAAAGAGAAACTCACCATGACAGATGTAAAAATCACAGTGTAAAACACAAATACGAACAAGTAAGGCAATATCATGCCTCTAAAACCTCACAAAAACTCAAAACCAAATCCAAAAATAATTAATTGGGTGAAATGTCAGATAAAGCATTCAGAATCCTACTTTTAAAAATGATCAATGACCTCGAAGAGGATTCAAATAAACAGATAAACAAACTTAGGAAATCAGTTCAAGACCCAGCCAAGAAAGTCAGTAACATGGATAAGAAATTCAGCTTGAAAATGGATATTGTGAAAGAAAACAAACACAAAGGTTAGAAATGAAAATCTCAATAGACCAAATAAAAGCCACAGTATATGGTATCATCAGCAGAGAAAATGAAGCAGAAGAAAGAATACCAGAAATGAAGGACAAGATTGAGGAAATATTGCATTCAGAAAAATAACAAAGAAAGAAATGAAAGTGACAGTTACAATCTTCTGAGACACTATCGAAGGACCAAACCTAAGAATCTATATGTACTGATGTGATTCAATAACAGTTTCTTGTTTTGCTCAATTTGTTAACCAAGTTCCTGAGTGAAACAGAGATTTCTTTATTAAATGACTGTTCAATCACTCTCTTAGTGCTATCTTCAGAACAAGATCTCTCATTTTTTTACAATATGGGTAGGCTGAGAATAAATGTTCAAGTTCTGTTTCTTTTTTGTTTAATTCTGTCTTCAATACATCTCTTTCCTGTCACATTTTACTATAAACAGTCTGTTCCACCAACACTTTGCTCAGAAAAATACAATTTTATCATTCACAAGTTCTACCTCTCACAAAACACTAGAAGATGATTCAGTTAAATTCTTTGTCACATTTAACAAGAATTGCCTTTCTTCCAGTTTCTAATAGCATGTTCCTCATTCCTTTTTTTTTGAGCTCCTTGATTATGTATTTATTGATGTTTTGGATATAAAATAATACATGTCAGTTTTGAGAAAAATATCTGAAGACAAAACTACATACACAAGTTGGAAGAGAAAGTTACCTGGAACTTTTTCAGCAAAAAAAAAAAAAAAAAAAAAAAAAACTAAGCAAGGTCTGTCTTGCCTTCTGGGTTGTAAAGAAGGGATCCTAAGTGGGTTTTATGTAACCTTCCACTTGCTCAATGGAGTCCTGAATTCAATCAAATTCATTTTTAAAAACTCTATTATACATCCTTATATTTCCTTACATGTGTATACATTATTTGGGCCACCTACCCTGCTCCCCACACACACCCCCTGCTCCCCACACACTCCCCAGCTCCAGGCAGAACCTGTTCGGCCCTCTTATTCTCTGATTTTGTTGAAGAGAAAACATAAGATAAAAAGAAAAACATAGTGTTTTTGCTAGTTTGAGGTAAAGGTAGTTAGTTATACAGGGATATTCCTTGTGTTATTTCCATGCATGTGTGTATTACAACCCAAAATGGCTCAGCTCTACCAACCTCTTCACTACTTTCTAGTTCCCTTCCCATGGTGGCCTCTGCCAGTTTAAGATTACTATATTTGTTCCTATACAATTAGCACATCAATCACATTCAAGCTTTTGGTTTCCTTCCCTTGACCTATCCCTCCCATGCATGGTCTCCCTTACTGTGTGACCCATGTCCAATAATATTGTTGCATTTATTTTAGGTCTGTAATCCACATATGAGGGAGAATATGTGATTTTTCACCCTCTAAGCCTGGCTAACTTCACTTAAGGTGATGTTCTCCTGTTCCATCCATTTACTTGTGAATGACAAAATTTCATTCTTTATGGCTGAATAAAATTCCATTGTGTATAAATGCCACATTTTCTTTATCCATTTGTTAGTAGTGGGGCATCTTGGCTGTTTCCATAACTTGGCTATTGTACATAGTGCTGCAATAAACATAGGTGTGCAGGTGCAGGGGCCATTAGCTGGTAAATCTTCCAATCTTTCACCATAAGCCAGTGTTTGTTTCTCTCAATGAGATGGATCTCTTGTAAACAACAGATTGTTGGATCTTCCTTTTTAATTCAGTTTGCCAAATGGTGTCTTTTGATGTGGGAGTTGAGTCCATTGGCATTTATTGTTAATATTGATGGGTCTATGGTGAATCCTGCCATTTAGTTGTTTCTGTTGTTTAAGGGTTTGATTGTGTGCAGCTGAATCAATGTTACTCCCTGATTCCTTGTCTTTTCTTCTCCTGTGGTTTGGTACTGTCTGTCCTGTCATGGTTTTGTTTGCTTTCATTTTCTGTGTGTAGAATTCCTTAAAGAATCTTTTGTAGTGGTGGCTTGGTGGTCATATATTGTTTTAGCTTCTGTTTATCATGAAAGACTTTCATTGCTCCATTTGTTTTATGTGATAGTGTCACTGGGTAGAGTATCCTAGAGTTGAAGTTATTTTCATTGAGTGCCCAGAATATCTCACTCCATGCCCTTCTTGCTTTTAAGATTTCCATTGAGAAATCTGCTGTTATTTTGATGGGTTTACCTTTGTATGTCATTTTTTTTCTCTCTTACAGCCTTCAATATTATTTGTCTGTTCTCTGTGGTTGTTGTTTTAATAATAATATGCTGTGGAGAAGTTCTATTTTGGTCAAGTCTGTTTGGTGTCCTGGAGGCTTCCTGTTCCTGAATGGGCAAATCTTTCTGAAGGTTTGGGAAATTTTCTGTTATTATTTTATTGAATATATTATGTATGTATTCCTTTGGCTTGCACCTCTTCTTCTTTAATGCCCATGATTCTTGGGTTTGGTCTTTTGATGGAGTTGCTGAGTTCTTGCATATTCCTTTCATGGCTCTTGAGTTAAAGTAAGCGTTCTTCTGTTTTTTCTTGAATTTCTATTTTACCTTTGAGCTCTGAGATTGTGTCTTTCACTTGTTCTACTCTGCTGGAGTGGCATTCCATTGTGTTTTTTGTTTGAATAAAAGGACTTTTTGTTTACAGAATTTCTGTTTGATTCTTTTTTCTAGGTTTTCCATATCTTAGTTCAAGTCCTCTTTTATATTTTGTGTTGTTTTCTTTATTTCTTATATTTCTTGTTTTATAGTGTTCTTTGGTTCCATTTGGTGTTTGTTGAAGTCCTCTCTGAGTTCATTTAGTTGTTTCTATGTCTTCTTAAGTTCTTCATTTGTGGTGTCTTGAGTTCATCTCGTACTTTCTGGTTAACCATGATTAGTATCTTCTCCATGAGATTCTCAGTGACCTTTTCCATGATTTCTTCTTTTAGGGATTTCTTGTGGGTGTCACTGGGCTCAATAGTGACACTTATCATTGTTTCATTGTGGTCAGGAACTAGGTGACCTTTTTCTTAATTTTCCACTAAATCCTCCATAGAATTTTTTTTGAGAAGTGTATTTTCCTTCTCTTCTTCTCCCCATCGCTTCAATTGGTGCTGTGCAACTATGTTCTTGACTGGCTCTTTGGCAGTTTTAATTGCCTGCTGTCTTTCCCTTGATCTAATTTTTGTGTTGTGACTAGCTTAGTTGTTAGCTAGGTTGATGTACTATTTCTCTCCCTGGCCTGGATGTGTAAATTAGCAATATCAAATTCACAGGTTCAATACCAGACCAGTTGTTTACTTAATATATGTACAACCCATTGGTGATAATATCTATAAACAGTGGGAGTTGAGGGGTAATGGTTGTTTGGCTAGATATAGAAACTTGGGTAATTGGTAAAGGGGGGCAGAAATGGGTGGTGGGATGAGTGGGACAAGAGGTATGGGGGCTGCTGAGTTTTGTGGCCCTTGTGTGTGTTTGGGTGGATTTCCACTGTTGTAGTGGATTGTGTTTCTGTCAAGGATTGCTGGGGGCTGGTGGTGTGTACAGTAGGCTAGTCAGTGGGTGGTGAATGTATATGAGGGAGGGATAGTGTGGTGACAGGTTGGGGAAGGATAGGAGGAGGAGGCAAAGACAAGAGGAAACAGTGGATGAGAAGGGGAGAAAGAGTAATTTGGAGGGAGAACAATGTCTTGTACCACAAGAAAAGGAGGGAAAGTGAAGGGGGTAAGAATAAGGATAAGGAAATAGTGATGTTACACAAAGTTAATAATACAGAAAAAAATCCTCCAGTTACAGCAACAACAAAAAGTTCAGTCTGCTTGGTAAAAGTTCTTGTCTTATTCCTTTGGCATTCAATCGTGGTATTGGTGCTTGGTTTTCTGGGCTTTATGGGGACTTGTTGGACTGCTTGTGGTGGAGACAGCTGTAGGGTTTTTTCTTCTTTTTTGTCTGCTCTTCTTGGTCTATGGGCCATCTGTTGCAAGCAGGAGCTCTGAAGTTGTCTCACCAGATAACTGGCTTTTGAGTAGTATTTGGTTCCTTCTGTCCACAGGGCAGCTTGCAATTGGGATGTGAGGTAACTCACTGCTAATTTATGCAAGGTGGTCAGATCTGTTGTTGTTTTCACCAGGCAGCAGCTGTGTTGCCCTATAGCTGTAGCTCTGGCTGCTCAGTTTCTCCTCCAGTTCAGTTTTGACTACAGCCCTCAGTCCTGTGAGACTAGCTCAGCAATCCACCATGGCCCAGCTTTGGGAGGTTAGTTTGTTGCCTCATCCCTGCTCTCAGCCTTTGTTACTTTTCCTGCCTTCATTCACTGAGAGTTTGGCTCCTTGCCCCACCCCTGTTCACCAGGGGCAGGTTCAGTGTTCCACCCCACCCCTGATGTTGATGTTAGATTACAATCTGCTGTTTATGCTTTTCAGTTTTTTCGGGGGGAGGTCCAATCTGCCCAGGAGATGTGCTGGATTATGTTCCCTGGGGGTGGGTAGAGGAGTCATGTGTGGCGCATTTTGCTCACATGCTGTGTCTGCAGATTTATGCAGGCAACTTTGAAACTGGCTGGTGGGGAAAAATGGCGTGCTGCTTTTCTCAAGGCAGACACTTCCTGTGATTGGGTTTGGTGCAGCAGGGCATAAGAAGGCTTTCCACAGGTTAGGGGTACAGGATATTGCAAAGTTTGATTCTGGTTGATGCTCTATCTTTTGCTTATTTAAAGAAAAAAAAGGGGAGAAATGACCAGGGGCCTTTTATCCCAGGGCAGACACACCCTGTTGCCTGCGCAGCACTGGAATTTCCTGACTGTTAGGTGCAATTATAGGCTGTTTTAAGGGTCAGTCCTTGAATTTTATGTGCACCTAATGTGTTGGTGGTTATTTTGGCTAGAAGCAATCAGAATTATCCAAATGTAGCTCCCATGTCTCTAGGTGTTTTCTGGAGATACAGAGCTCATGAGTTCTGATTCTCTACTCTAACTGCCATCTTGAATCTCCTCCTCATTTCTTCAGAGAAATCACTAGTAGTTTTTTCTTCCTTTCTCCCTTCCTTCTTTTGTTTTTTGTTTTTTGAGGTTATTTTTTATGGGACTGGAGTTTGAACTCAGGGCTTCATGGTTGCAAAGCAGGTGCTCTACTGCTTGAGCCATAACTTTAGATGTAGAATTACTCTTAACATCTGTATTTCCAGCGTGCATCTCAGAATTCTATCAGCCTGTTCCAGGTCTAAAGGCATTGCCACATGTTTACATATTTTTTAAGCAGTCCTCTATACCTTGGTGCCAAACTATGCATCAATCTGCTCAGACAACTATGACCGTAGTCATGTTTCTTACAGATATGGGAAGTATAACATGTAAAATCAAGGTATTTGCCATTAATTTTCTAGTGGGAACCCACTACCAGGATTCCAGATGGTGGCCTTCTTACCATGTTCTTGCATGGTGGCTCTCTCTCTGTTTCTCTCCTCTCCCCTCCCTTCCTCTCCCCTCCTGTCCCTTCCACTCCACTCCACTCCATTCTTCCCCTCCTTTCCCCTCTCCTTCCCTCCATTCCCTTCTCCTCCCTCCCCTTCCCTACTGTCCTCTTCTCTTTCTGTTTTTCTTATAATACTATTAATTCAATCATGCATGCCCCACCCTAATAAGCTTATCTAATACTAATTACCTTCCAAGTGCCCTACCTCCAGATTCCATTACATTGTGGGTTAGGGCAAAAATATGAGTTTGGGGGGGATACGATTCTATGCATAGTACTATTAAAGAATATGTTATGTCTTTCCATTTATGCAAATCTACTTTAGTGTCTTTCAGAAGTGTTTTATAGTTTTATTTATACAAGGTTTTAGACATTTTGTGGTCAGTTTATGCCTACATATTAATTTTTATGCTATCATAAACAGGGTCTATTCTTTCATTGTAACTGATATTCAATTTTGTTTATAAATATACTACATAATATATATAATATATTTATAGTTATCACTCATTCTATGTGTAAAGAATTTTTACTCTTTAAATTCCACTGGTTTATTAAATATTTAGTAACATTTTCACACTGGGATTTTTCTTTTTTTGAATTGTTTATTCATTTATTCATATGTGGAAACATGGTTTAGGCCATCTCTCCCACCCTGCCCCTCCCACTTCCCTCTCCCTCAACCCTCCTCACTTCCAGGCAGAACCTGTTTTGCCCTCTTCTCCAATTTTGTTGAAGAGAAGACATAAGTGATAATAAGAAAGACATAGCATTTTTGTTAGTTTGAGCTAAAGATAGCTATATAGAGAGATTCTTAGCATTGCTTCCATGCACATATGTATTACAACCTGAATTGGTTCATCTCTACCAGACCTCTTCACTACTTCCCAGTCAACTTCCCATACTGGCCTCTGTCAGTTTAAGATTACTTTATTTGCTCTTCTACAGTGGAAATATCAAACACTTTCAAGTTTTGGGTTTCCAACATCTCCCTAGTCCTCCTGTACACGTTCTCCCCTTAGCGTGTGACCTATGTCCAACAATATTACTGCATTTGTTTTAGGTCTAAAGACTGCATATGAGGGAGAACATATGATTTTTGAAGTTAGCCTTCTGAGCCAGGCTAACCGCTTAAGACTGTGTTCTCCAGTTCCATTTATTTACTTGCAAATGACAAAATTTCATTCTTCTTGGCGGCTGAATAAAATTCCATTGTGTATAAATACTATGTTTTCTTAATCCATTCATTGGTAGTTGGGCATCTTGGATTTTTCCAAAACTTGTCTATCGTGAATAGCGCTGCAATAAACATGGGTGTGCAGGTGCCTATGGAATAACCGGAGTCTCATTCCTTTTGGTATATCCCTAGGAGAAGGATTGCTGGATCATATGGCAGATCTATGTTTAGTTTTTAGGAAACCTCCATATTGTTTTCCAAAATAGTTGTAGTAGCTTACATTCCCATCAGCAGTGTATGAGGGTTCCTTTTTCCCTGCATCCTAGCCAACATTTGTTGCTGATGATAGCTATTCTAATGGGAGTGAGGTGGAATCTTAGTGTGGTTTTGATTTACATTTCCTTTATGACCAGGGATGGTGAGCATTTTTTCATGTATTTCTTGGCCATTTGTATTTCTTCCTTTGAAAAAGTTCTGTTTAGTTCAGTTGCACACTTCTTTATTGGTTCATTGATTTTGGGAAAGTTTAGGTTTTTGAGCTCCATGTATATTCTGGTTATTAGTCCTTTGATGTATAACCAATGAGTATTTTCTCCCACGCTATGGGTGGTCTCCTCAGTTTAGAGACCATTTCT
Organism: Castor canadensis; assembly: GCF_047511655.1. NCBI lineage: Eukaryota > Metazoa > Chordata > Mammalia > Rodentia > Castoridae > Castor > Castor canadensis. The sequence continues at coordinate 72,445,956 of NC_133405.1, read as the reverse complement.
TTTGTTGTGCAGAAGTTTTAAAATTTAATGTAGTCCCATTTGTCCATCCTTTCTCTTAGTTGCTAGCCGGATGGAGTTCTATTGAAGAAGTCCTTGCCTATACCTATTGCTTCCAGAGTATTCCCTGCTCTTTCCTGTACTAACTTCAGAGTTTTAGGTCTCATATTAAGGTCCTTAGTTGATGCTAGTACAGGGATACACTGGGATTTTTCTCCCAAGTGTATAGTGTACCATTTCAATACAATCATGTGAAATATAATGAAATTTTGGTCAATGAAGGACCACATATTCAAGAGCAGTTATAAGTTTGCATCACCTATTGACACAATAACCATCTTAGTTTGTGTAAGTATACTCTGTGATGTTCACACAATGACAAAATCACCAAATTACAGGTTTCCAAGTATTCACTTTTTAAGTGACACATGGCTGCATGAAGTTTCAATTTTTATTTTAATTTTACAAAAGTATGTTTTTGAATTGTTGATATTAGCATTTATACTGTTCCTTAGTTCTTTGGACTTCTTTCATATGTGTATAGTATCTTGCTTGTGTACCTTCTATATACGTAAATTTCTCTTAAATCTCTTTTATTCTTTTTTCATTCAGAAGTTGTTTACTGAGGTTCAGACTTTTCATTTGAAAGAGAGTTCTCCTATTGCTTATGGATTTAATGTTTCATGCATTTGTTGTAACATTAAAGACCCTTTTACATTAAGAAAGCTTTAATGATTTAAAATAATTTGCACAAAATTACATAGGCCATGAAATATTAGGGAGTATGTAAAACAATGATGTGTTAAGCATTCTATTAATTGAAATCAGATGCAGAGGCTCACACGCCTGAAATCCCAACTTCTTGGGAGGCAGAGATCAAGAATATCACAGTTCAAGGCCACCCCAGGCAAAAAGTTAATAAAGGGGGAATGTGGCAAAAAAAAAAGTTAATGAGACCTCATCCCAACAAAAAGGCTGGGTGTGATGGTCACAGCTGTAATCCCAGTTATGCAGGAGACATAAACAGGAGGATTGTTGGCCAGCCTGCCCTGGACAAAAAACACAAGCCCATATCTGAAAAATAACTAAAGTGAAAAGGACTGGGGAGCATGACTGAATTGTTACACTGCCTGCTGAGCAAGCATGAGGGCATAAGTTCAAATGCCAGTGATGCCAAAAAAAATTATGTTGCTTGATAAATTGGTAATGTACTTGCTAAATTTTTCTTAAAGTTAAACTATATATCCAGACCACACAAATGCTTAATAAATCATGATGGCATAAAGATAGACATTCTGGCTTCTTGTTTTAGGTGACTGTGGTGGTGCATGTCTATAATCTCTATACTAAGAAGGCCAAGGCAGAGGATTGTGAGTTCAAGGTCAGACTATGCTACACAGTGAGTTTGCGGCAAGCTTGGGCCAAACTGTGACACCTTAAATCAAACCTCACTCTCCATAAAGATTCTTCCTACTGTTGCTGAAAATACTGATTTCTAATTTTCCTTGAAATTAAAAGATTAATAAAATATTTTTTTCATCTTTTATTACTTAATGTTACTATTATGTTTATTCTGATAATGAATTTATTTATGAAATAAGTTTTGATTAATTTTTAATTTCTACCTGAATTCTTTATCTCATTTTCAGAGTTCTCAGTATTGGGTGTATCATTTCATATTTTGTATCATTTTCTTTTCTTTACTAAATTTTTAATCACAGAAACTTTTTTTTCAGTGGAGTGGCTCAAGTGGTAGAGTGCCTGCCTAACAAGTGTCAGGCCCTGAGTTCAAACCCCAGTACAGCTGATAAAAAAGGAACTCTTTTTTCTTTTCTTAGCATATATTACTAATATGAAGGGAGTTCATTATGGTATATCAATATATGCATATAATATACTTTGATCATATTTACATCCTCTATTAATCTTTCTTATCTCTCTTCCTCCTCCACTTTTGTTTACAATTGTCAATGTGTTTCATTATGCTATTTTCATACATGAGTATAATGTTCAACAATCATACACTTCAATTACCCTCCTCTTCCCTCTTTCATCCTAGCATTAGTTACACTCAAAAAGAGTCTGCTTATTACATTCATGGCATTTTACATACATATATATATATATATTTACATATATATATACATATACATGTAATGTAAATTATGTATATATATGTATATACATATATGTATGTATGTATGTATACATATAACACATTTACTTTGTCCATTCATCTGATGATGGACACCTAGGCTGCTTCCATAGTTTGGCTATTGTGAACAGTGCTATGATAACCATGGATATGCAGGTATCTTGACTGTATGTTGACTTACATTCCTCTGGATATATGGGCAGCAGTGGTATAGGAGGATCATATGGTAGTTCTGTTTTTAGTTTTCTGAGAAATGTCTATACTGATTTATATAGTGACTGCACTAATTTACAACCCCATTAATAGTATGTAATGGCTCTTTATTCTCCTTGCCAGGATTTGTTTGTTTGATAGCCATTCTGACTGGGGTGAAATGAAAGTTCAATGTTGTTTTGATTTGCATTTCCTTTATGGCAAAAGATGTTAAACATTCCCTCATGTATTTATTATCCACTTGTACTTTTTTCTTTTGAAGGGTCTGGTTAATTCCTTTGGTCATTTATTAGTTGGATTGTTTGTTCTACTACAGACCTATTCAGAAAGTCATTGCTTATGCTTATATCTTCAAGAGTTTTCCTTGGAGTGGTATCAGAGCTTCAAGTTTTGCATTAAGGTGTTTGATTGACTTTTAATGAATTTTTTACAGAGCAAAAGATAGAGATCTAGTTTCAGTCTTCTACATGTGGATATCCTTTTTTCCTAAAATTATTTGTGAAAAGGCTGTCTTTTCTCCAAGATATGCTTTTATCACATTTATGGAAAATCAGATAGCTGTAGCTATGTAAGTTTATTTCTGGGTCATCTATTATATTCCATTGTTGTATATGTCTGTTTTCATGCCAGTGAAATGCTGTGTTTGTTCTCACAGCTGTATAGTATAATTTAAGTTTTGTGATTCCCCAGAATTATTCTTTTTGTTCAGGATTGCTTTTCCTTTAAAGGGGCTTTTTTGCTTCCATATGAATTAGTGAATTGATTTTTCTACTTCTGTGAAAAATATCATTGGAATTTTGATTAAGATTGCATTGGATCTGTAAATCACTTTGGTAGTACAGAAATGTTTTACAATATTAATTCTGTTGGTTCATGGACATGGGACATCTTTCCATCTTCTAGTGTATTACTCATTTTTTGCTTTTTTATTAGCAATATTAATGTGCAAAGAGGTTTTATTGCACTATTTACATACAATTTTGATCAAATTCATCCCCCATTACTCTTTTTTTACCTTTCTTTCCACATTTAAAGCAAAATTTTAATGAGTTTCACTATTCTATTTTCATGTATATTCCCTTTTACTTTTTACTTTCACTTTCACCTCACTCACTGGTGGATGGGACTGTTTCTTGCTTTCTCTCTCAACCTGTTCATGATTGGTATATTAAAAAAAGCTACTGATTTTTGTAAATTGATTTTGCTTCCTGATATTATGCTGGAAATGTTTATGATTTCTAAATTTTTTCACATGTAACCTTTAGTGTGTTTTAAGTATTAGATCATATATCATCTGCAAATAGAGGATAATATAGTTTCTTACTTTCCTATTTGTATACCTTTTATTTATTTCTCTTGCCTTATTACTCAAAGAATTCAAGCACTATATTAAATAAGAGTGAAGTGGAATGCTTGTTTTCTTTCTGAATTTAGAGGCAATGGCTTCAGTTTTTCCCCATTTGTTATGATGTTGGTGATAGGTTTACCATATGTAGTCTTTATTATGTTATGGTACATGCCTCTATCACTACTATTTTCAGGACTTTATCTTAAAGGCAATGTTAAATTTTGGCAAAACCTTTTTCTACATCTACTGTGCCAATCATGTGAATTTTATCCTTTATTTGGTTTATGTACTGTATTTTATATATTGATTTATATATATTTTTATTGCTTGGATGAAACCAACTTGATCAAGGCACGTGATCTTTTTAATGCATTTTTGAATTAGACTTGCACTTACTTTATTGAGAATTTTTAAATCTATGTTCATCAAGGAAATTGACCTATAATTTTCTTTGTCATGTTCTCCATCTGGCTTGGGTATCAGGGTACTACTGACTTCATAAAATGAGTTTAGTAGTGAAACTTTACTTTCTATTGTATGGAATAGTTTGAGAAGCATTAGTGTTTGTTCTTTTTAAAAGGTCTGATAGAATTCAGCAGTCTTGGGATTTTCTTTGTTGTTAGATTCTTTATTATTTCTCCAATTTCATTTCTTGTTATAGGGCTGTATATGTGGTTTATAGCCTCCTGGCTAGGTTTGTGTATGGCATAAATATCTAAAAATTTATCCATTTCTTCTATATTTTCCAGTTTATTAGAATATATGTTTTTGAACTATTCCCTAGTTGATTATCTGAATTTCACCTTTTTGTGATATCCCCTTTCTCATTTCTAATATAATTAAGCTTTTTTTTTCTCCCTCTTCTTTTGGTTAGTTTTTCTAAGGGTTTGTCATTCTTATTTATCTTTTCAGAGAAGCTACTTTTAATTTCACTGATCCATTTTTAAATGGTTTATTTATTTATTCATATGTGTATACATTGTTTGGGCCATCTCTCCCCCCTGCCCCCTAATACATCTCACCCCCCCAACCCCTTCACTTCCAGGCAGATATTGTTCTGCCCTCTTTTACAGTTTTGTTGAAGAGAAAACATAAGGGATAATAAGACAGACATAGCACTGTTGCTAGTTTGAGATAAAGATAGCAGTACAGAGAGATTCCTAGAATTGCTTCCATGTACATGTGTATTACAACCTGAATTGGTTCATCTCTATCTGACCTCTTCACTACTTCCTGGTTGCCTTCCCATATTGACCTCTGTCACTTTAAGGTTTCTGTATTAACTCCTCTGCAATGGAGACATCAAACACTTTCAAGTTTTGGGTTTCCTACCTATCCCCATTCCCCCCGTATGCTCTCTTTCCTTAGCATGTGACCCAAGTCCAACAACGTCACTGCCTTTGCACTAGATCTAAAGTCTGCATATCAAGGAGAATATATAATTTTTGGTCTTCTGAGCCTGGCTAACCTGGCTCAGAATGATGTTATCCAGTTCCATCCACTTACTTGAGAACAAAAGATTTCATTCTTCTTCATGGCTGAGTAAAATTCCGTTGTGTATAAATACCACATTTTCTTAATCCATTCGTCAGTAGTGGGGCCTCTTGGCTGTTTCTATAACTTGGCTATTGTGAATAGCACTGCAATAAACATGAGTGTGCAGGTGGCTCTAGAATAACCTGAGTCACATTCCTTTGGGTATATCCCTAGGAGTGGGATTGCTGGATCATATGGCAGATTTATGTTTAGCTTTTTAAGAAGTCTCCATATACCAGCAGTGTATGAAGGTTCCTTTCCCCCCACATCCTTGCCAACACCTGTTGTTGCTGGTGTTTTTCATGATAGCTATTCTAACAGAGGTGAGGTGGAATCATAGTGTGGATTTGATTTGCATTTCCTTTATGGCCAGAGATGGTGAGCAATTTTTCATGAGTTTTTTTGGCCATTGAATGTCTTCTTTTGAAAAATTTCTGCTTAGTTCAGTTGCCCATTTCTTTATTGGTTCATTGATTTTGGTATAGTTTAGTTTTTTGAGCTTCCTGTATATTCTGGTTATCAGTCCTTTGTCTGATGTATAGATGGCAAATATTTTCTCCCACTCTGTGAGTGATCTCTTCAGTTTAAAGACCATTTTTTTTGTTGTGTGGAAGCTTTTAAATTTTATGTAGTCCCATTTGGCCATCCTTTCTCTTAGTTGCTGAGCTACAGGAGTTCTATTGAGGAAGTCCTTGCCTATACCTATTGCTTCCAGAGTATTCCCTGCTCTTTCCTGTACTAACTGCAGAATTTTGGGGATGATATTAAGGTCCTAGATCCATTTTGAGTTGGTTCTAGTACAAGGTGATAAACATGGATCTACTTTCTGTTTTTCACAGGGAGATAACCACTTTTCCCAGCAATGATTGTTGAACAGTCAGTCTTTCCTCAATCATATGTTTTTGGCACCATTGTTAAAAATTAAGTGGGCAATGCTGTGTGGATTCCTATCTGTGTCCTCTATTCTGTTCCACTGGTCTTCATGTCTGTTTTTGTGCCAGTACCATGCTGTTATTATTGCTATTTCTTTGTAATATAGTTTGAAGTCGGGTGTTGTAATACCTCTAGCATTGCTCTTTTTGCTGAGTACTTCCTTGGGTATTCGTGGTCTCTCGTGTTTCCAAATGAACTTTAGGGCAGATTTTTAAATCTCTGTGATGATTGTTATTGGAATTTTGAGGGTAATTACTTTAAACAAGGAGATTGCTTTTAGTAGTATAGCCAATCTATGAGCACAGGAAATCTTTCCACCTTCTGCAGTCTTCCTTGATCTCTTTCTTCAGGGGTTTGTAATTCTCCCATTCACATCCTTTGTTAAGTTTACTCCTAGGTATTTGATTTTTTGAGGCCATTGTAAATGGAATTGTTTCTGTATATTCTTTCTCAATTTGTTTGTTCTTGGTATATAGAAAAGCTAGCTATTTTTGTAAGTTGATTTTGTATCCTGCCACCTTACTGTAGCTTTTTATGGTGTCTAGGGGTTTTTGGGTAGAGTTTTTTGGGTCTTTAAGATATAGGATCATGTCATCTGCAAATAGGGATAATTTGACAGTTTCTTTACTTATTTATATTCCTTTTATTTCTTCTTCTTGACTAATGGCTTTGGCTAGGAATTCCAGGACTATGTTGAAGAGGAGTGGGGATAGTGGGCACCTTTATCTCATTCTTGATCTTAGGGGAAATGGCTTCAGTTTTTCTCCATTAAGTATGATATTAGCTATAGGTTTGTCATATATAGCCTTTACAATGTTAAGGTACATTCCTTCTATTCCTAGTTTTCTTAGCGCTTTTATCATGAAATGGTGTTGGATCTTATCACAGGCTTTTTCTGCATCTCTTGAGATGTTCTAGTGGTTTTCATCTTTGCTTCTATTAATATGCTGTATTACATTTATAGATTTGCATATGTTGAATGACTCCTGCATCCCTGGGATGAAGCTTACTTGGTGGTGGTGAATGATCTTTCTGAAATGTTGTTGGATTAGGTTTGCCATTATTTTGTGGAGGATTTTTGCATCGATGTTCATTAAGGAGATTGGCCTGTAGCTCTCCTTTTTGGAAGTGTCTTTGTCTGGTTTTGGGATGAGTGTAATGCTGGCTTCATAAAATGAGTTAGGCAGTGTTCTTTACCTTTCAATTTCATGGAAAAGTTTAAGGAGAGTTGGTATTATCTCTTTAAAGGTCTGATAGAATTCAGCTGAGAATCCATCAGGTCCCAGACTTCTCTTTTTTGGGAGACTCTTTATTGCTGCTTCAATTTCATTTTGTGTTATAGATCTATTTAGATGGTTAATATCCTCTTGGTTCAAATTTGGATGGTCATAAGTATCTGGAAATTTGTCCATATCTTCAAGATTTTCAAATTTATTGGAATATAGATTCTCAAAGGAGAATCTAGAATTCTGCTGTAATTTTGATTTGTTTACCTTTGTACATTATTTGTTTTTTCTCTTACAGCCTTCAACATTTTTTGTCTTTTCTCTGTGCTTTTTTTTAGTGATAATATGTCATGGGGAAGTTCTATTTTTGTCATGTCTGTTTGGTTTCTTGGAGGCTTCCTCTACCTGATTGGGCACAGTTTTCTCTAGATTTGGGAAATATCCTATTATTATTTAGTTGAATATATTACTAATTCCTTTTGCTTGCACATCTCCTTCTTCAATGCTCATGATTCTCAGGTTTGGTCTTCTGATGGAGTTGGTGAGTTCTTGCATATTTCTTTCAGAGGACTTGAGTAGTCTGACTAACAGTTCTTCAGTTTATCCTTTAATTACCATTTCATCTTCAAGTTCTGAGAGTCTGTCTTTTGTTCTAGTCTGCCGGAGTGGCCTTCCATTTTATTTTGTATTTCTCTTTCATTCTCTTTTCTGAAGTTTTCCATATCATCGGTCACTTGCTCTTTAATTTTGTCAATTTTTGTCCTTAATTCATTTATCTCTGTATTTATGGTGTTTTCTGTTTCACTTTTGCATTTATTTAGGGCTCCTATGATTTCATTTATTTGTTTTTGTGTTTTCTCATATTCTTTATTTTTGTTGTCTTGGAATTTCTTGTTTGCCTCCTGTATGTCTAGTAACATCTCTATGAAACTCTCATTGATTACTTGCAGAATTTCTTCTTTCAGGTTGTTCTTGTTGGCTTCGTTGGGTTCCTTGATATAGTTTATCTTTGTTTTGTTATAGTCTGGATCTTGTTTCCATTTTCTTCATTTCCCTCTGAATCCTGTACTAATTTTTTTTGGGGGGGAGAATGGCTTCCATCCCTTTTTAGTCTTCCCATTATTCCACTTGGTACTGTTTCTGTCCCTGGTCTCTGTGTAATTTAGTATTAGCTAACTTACAATAGTAAAATTAACAAAATCAACAGGGAGAGATGGTGGACAATCAAACAGTGAACAAGACAAGCAAACACTTGAAGAAAGGAGAAAAATAGAAAAAAGAAAAAGAAAAAAAATCCTTGGTTCAGGAACAGTAGAATTTCAGTCTTAATAGTTCTGGTGTTACTCCTTTATCATCCAGTCCTGTTTGTCTGTGTCTCCTAGGCAGGTTTGGAGCCTGTGTCTGGTGGTGCTGGAGCCCCCCTGTGGTGGGTGGCAGCTGGTGTGCTGACAAGCTGGTGGGCAGGCTGCATTGTGGCTGTCCAGAGGGTGGTGGCCTGGTGAGCTGTTGGGGCAGTGGCCTGGTTGGCCAGCAGGAAGCGTTTTGGTGGGCTTGCATGGGGGTCCTGGTGAGCCAATGTGTGGGCGGCTACCCACTTGTTCTTTCAGTGTATCCTGAAGTGGAGAAGCCTCCCACGAGCTATTGGTTCAGAGTGTCAAAGTTTCAGCTCTCCTTGGTGCTTTACCTCAGCCAAGCATGTCTCCAACATCTCAGTAAGGTCCCTGATTCCCAGAGCTCATGCAGTCTGTGTCTATGTCCCTTTCAGTGATTTCTTGCAAGATTTCTTCTTTGAGGGTTTTTTGTGGGCATCACTGGGTTCCTTAGTGTTGTTTATCATTGTTTTGTTGGGATCAGGAACTGAGTATCCATTTTCTTCATTTCCCTCTGAATCCTGTATTAAATTTTTTTGAGAAGAGTGGTTTCTATCCCTTCTTCTTACTATTGCTCCACTTGGCATTATGCTACTATATTCTTGATAGTCTAGTTGTTGGTTTTAGTTGCTTGTTTTCTTTCCTTTTTCATGGATTCTTTGTTTTCTTATTTTACTCTCCATTTCATTAATTTCTGACCTCATCTTTATTATTTCTTCCTGTCTACTGCTTTTGATTTGACTCATTCTGCTTTTGCTAAACCCTTCAATTGAACTGTTAAAATATTTATTTGGAATCTCTATGACCTTTTTAATGAAGTCAGTCATAACTGTATACTTCCTTCTTTGAACTGCCTTTCCTGTGTCCTAAATGTTCAGGAAAGTGTGTTTTTATTTTCACTTGATTCTAGGATTTAAAAAAAATTCACCTTATTTCCTCAATGACCTTCTTATCATTCAAGTGTGACTAATTCAGTCAATATGTATTTTGACATTTTATGTAGTTTTATTTATGGATTTCTAGTTTTATTCCACTATGGTTTGTAAAGTACAGGAAATTATTTCAATGTTCTTATATTTGTTAAGAGTTACTTTTTGTCCTCAGATATGGTCTGTTTTATAGAAAGTCCCATGATCTGCTGAAAAGAATATATATTTTGTGGGGTTTTTTTGGTGGAATATTCTGCAAATGTCTATTAAATCCATTTGATTTATAGTGTTGTTTAATTATGAAGTTTCCTTGGTATTTTTTTGTCTGGATAGTCTGTTAATTGGTATTAACATGCACACTATTACTGTACTGAGGTTTATCTCTATATTTATTCCCAATAATGTTTGCTTTATGAAACCAGGTATGCTGATCTTCAGTATACATATGTTTATAATTGTTATCTCCTCCTGATGGAATATTCTCTTTATCAATATCAAGTGTCCTTCTTTGTCTCTTCTAAATAATTTTGGTTTGCTGTCTGGTTTGTTAAATATGATTATAGCTACTCCTACTTGATTTAGGGCTCCATTTATATGGAAAATGTTTTCCTATCCTTTCACTCTAACACTATGTCTTTTTTCACCTCTTCAAATAATTTAATTTCTGGAAACTCACTCAACTATAATAAATAATTTCAAAGTCAATTACAGCACCCCGATTTTATGAAAACTAAAATCATTAGTTACTAGATGTTGTTACCTGGATTACCTGCAGTCACCTAAAAATTGACATGCTTGATATCAAACTCATTTTTTTCTCTTCAAAGAGATTAATTGAATTGTGCTATCATATGTGTGTGATTCCACTCAATCACTTCCCCAAATTTTAGCATCGCAATGTGGCTCCCACCATTCTCATGTCTACTGGGGGGCTTTTGATAGGTATACCCTGAAGATGTAGAGTGGATTATTTTACTAGAGCTAGAATAACTTTCCTTAGTTTTTGTTAAGTGTTCATTAATCATTGAAAATGTCTTCCTACAGTACAAATTTGCACAGGTGGCTACCTTTCTTAATGCTTTTGTTCTCCAAACTGATCCACGCCTGTCTATTTTCATGCATCAGTTTTCCTGATTTCTCCACACTTTATCCATCTACAGCTTCTTAGGTATTTTTCTTTTTAAAATTTTTTTGTTGTCATGCTGGGAGTACATTGTGGCATTTACAAAATTCTTTCAATGTATCAAATATACCCTACTAGAATTCAACTCTTCTATCATTCTCTTTTATCCTTCCCTTCTCCCATTTTCAATAGATCTCATTTTTCAATTTACATACATGTAACACTATGTCTTTGCTACTGAGGTACATTTCTTGTAGGCAACATATGGTTGGGTCATGGTTTCTAATCCAATCCACCAGTCTGTGCCTTTTGATTGGAGATTTATGTAGTGATTTATCTACATAATAATATAATTATAAATATAATATATAATTATGTATAATATATAATAATAATCATAGTTATTATAGAAAGTTATGTAGTTATTTTTGCCATTTTACTTGTTTTGCAGTGCTTGATTCTTCCTTACTTCTCATTTTCCTATCTATTCATCCAGCGAGATTTATTCTTTCCCATATTTTATTGGTTACATTTATGTTCCTCTTTGTGTGAAAGATTCCTTTAAGTATCTTCTGCAGCACTGTTTCAGTGGTTGTGAATTGATTTTGTTTTTGTTTATCATGGAAGTCTTTTATCTATTCTTCATTTAGGAAGGATGGCTTTGGTGAATGCATGAATCATTCAAGGTGCTGAAATATATTGTTGCTGTGTTCTCTTTTCTTTTAAGGTTTCTGTTAAGAAATCTCTTCTTATTCTGATGGGTGTGCCTTATAAGTGACTTGGTCCTTTGTTGCAGCTTTCAGTATTCTTTCCCTGTTCTGTTTGTCTAATGTTTTAAGTATAATATAACATGGAAGCATTTTTTTCTTGTGTTGTCTGTTTGTAGTCCTGACAGACTTCTGTACCTGGATGACCACCTCTTTCTCAAGATTTAGAAAGTTTTCTGATATTAATTTACTGAAGATATTTTCTTTGCCTTTAGATTCCACTTCTCATTCTTCTATGCCCATGATTCATAGGTTTGGTCTTTTAGTGGTGTTTAAGTGTCTTTCATGTTCCATCCATAATTCTTTACTTTTTTCTCTATCTCTATATGCATGTTCTTGAAAACATCTACCTTGTTTTCAAGCACTGATATTATGTCTTCAATTTAATCTAGACTACTGTTGAGGCTTTCAAGTGTGTTTTTATTTGGGTTATTTTTATTTTCATTTCCAGAATTGCAAATTTGATTTTTTTTTCAGAATTTCCATATCTTTATTGAATTCCTGTTTCATGAGCTGCACTGAGTTTATTTCCTTCAGTTTTTTGTGTTTTCTTAAAATTTATTTGGATATTTATTTGTATACTATTTAATTTCATTGATGACTTTTATAATCATGTTTTATATTTCTTTGTCTAAGATTTCACTCACTTCACTGACATTAGTGTTTATTGCTATGGACTTGTTAGCTTTTGAAGAGTCATTGTGCCTTGTGTTTTCACATTTCATGTGTTTCTGGATTGGGATTTGTATGTTGGAGGCCAAGTTGCTGTTTGGAAGTTTTAATCACCTGTAGTCTTTTAGTTAAAATATTTTCAATGTTCATGAAGGATAATGTAGTAGTAACTTAAGGTGCTATTTCTTACCACTGTACTGAGTGTATGAATCAGTAGCTGAGCATTCATCCATGTGTTTAGAGCCCAATGTCTGAGGTAAACTAGCTGGAGTTCCATGTAGAAGGGTAAATTGTCTTCTCTGGGCTGCTTTCACTGGAGAAACTTCCCTTCTTTATGTACTGGGTTTGGCTACTAGTTGCAGGGAGCTGTACAGACTCTGGGACATGGTGGGGGTCCCCATTTGTTCCATAAGCCATCCAGTTTGTGTCCTCAGGGACAGCAGTCATTTAAGCCTCAGGTTGACCCCTGAATATATTAGAGTGGAAGGAGCAAGAACAGCACTGAGTTCTGTCTGCACTCACTGGCAGAGCTAGTCATTCTGCCTGCTTGTCTCAATGCTTAGTGACTAATCCAGCAGCTTTCCAGCCTGTGGGGAATTGGAGGTTGTGAAAGTTTCATGATTAACGTGATGTGGACTCTGGGTCCTCTGACTGGCCTGGCACTTACACATGCCACAATGCAGTTCCCAATGACAGGCCTCAGAGTTGTCAGAGCCTGCTCAACACTTCACTTACCAGTATTAAGGAGGGGGCTGTGGATGTAATGCGATTCAAAGGTTTGAATTTCAGGTTCTGACCCACCTAGAAGCCTACACACACAGGTTGGGGGCAGGTTTGCAAGGCTTAGTACTATGCCAGTCAGCCACAGGCTCAGTGTTTGTTTCTCCATGACCCTCAGATGATGGGTCTTGTTCTTTGCCAGGGTTGGGCAGGGCCCCTGGCCACCATGCTCTTCATTGCTGGAGGTTCTTATTGCTTGAACTTCTCTGCAAGACAACCTCAGATCCTCTCTCTGTCCATGACCATCTCTCATGGCTGACTCCCACACAGACAATATGGCAGGGTGTCCCAAGTCTCTCTGATCCATGGTTTTCCCTTGTTTTTAAGCATCCACAGTCCCTCTAAAGTAGCTTCTTGATGTAGCTTTCTCCCTTCTGGAAAGACAGGATGGGACATGGAACTGTTTGCTGCTTTTTTTTGCTTCCTCAGGTTCTCCACACTTTTCTGCTGTTCTGCCACCTATTTAACTATTCTAGATAATTTTTCCTCTGTCTTCAAAATATAGTCTTTCCTGCTGGTCTTTTTTTAGATTGATTTTGGTACTATTTGTTTCTTTATTTTGTTCATTTTAGAATTTTTCCAGTTTTCTGATTCTTTCTCATTTCTCATGCACTCATATATTCCTCTCAAGAAATTCATTTTTTCCTGTGTTCACAATTTTTTAAATTTCTCCTCTTTGTGTAGTATTCCTTTAAATATCTTGTGCAATGTTGGATTAGTGGTCAATTGCTTTAACTTATGCTTATCTTAGAGGGTCTTTATTTTTCTACTGATTTGGAAGGATAAATTTGATGGATGGGGTAATCTTCATCGGTAATCATTTTCTTTCTAGGCTTGGAATGTATTTTTACATACTTTCCTGGCTTTTGGTTTTTGTTTTGTTTTGTTTTGATTTTTTCTGAGAGGTCTGAGGTAATTCACATGTATTTGGCTTAATAAATAAATTGGCATTTTTATCTTACTGCTTTCAAATCATTTCTTCTCTATTTTTGGCACTTTAACTATCATTTGAGAAAAATAATCTTTTCTGGTCATGTCTATTTGGGATTTTAAATGCCTCTTATAATTGGATGTCCATATCTGTCCCAAGCTTTAGGAAATTTTCTTCTATTATTTTGTTGAATATTCTATGCTTTTAGTTGGCATCAGCTTCTTCTATGTCATAGATTCTTAGTAGCTCTTAAAGATTGTCATTCTTGTTTATATCTTTCTTTATTGCTTCCATTGTGCAATATTTCCTCAATCTTACCTTGAATCCTTGATATTATTTCTTCTTATTCAAGTCTACTGGTGACACTTTCTACTGTCTTTTTTATTTGGCTTATAGAGCTTTTCATTTCCAATGTTCCCCTTTTTTCCCCAAAATACTAGTTTCCTTGCAGAATTACTCATCCATGTTGCTGACTTTTTTGTCTAGGTGTTGAATTGATTTGCTTACTTAATTTCTTTCAAGTCATTGATTATTTTGAAATGTAAACATTTAAATTCTTTTGGCCTTTCAGTACATTTTCAGTGTCTTGGATTCCATTATTTTGGTGTTAAGTACTTTTGGAGAAGTCATATTGTCTTGCATTTTCATATTAGTTTTACTTCTACATGGTGATTTACACATCTGTTAGGTTTGATATCTCACTACCACTCAGAGGAGAGAAAGCAAACAACAATAATGAAATCAACAATTCAAAACATACCAGTTATTTAAATGTATTAAGCAGAAATTGTAAACATCAACTACTCTGTTAATAAGATTTTAATGAATAGATACTAAAATACTTATGGGATGAAGTAGGATTTTAAAAAATTGGATTGGATGTGTGGCTCAAACAGTGGAGTCTCTGCCTAGCAAGCACAAAGCCTTGAGTTCAAATGTTGGCACTGTCAAAAAAAACCACAAGTGTAAGTATTAATAGTTAAGTAATAAAAAGGAAGAATGGAAAGGAAGGGGGGATTGTGAAAGGAAGAGAGAAAAATATACAAAAGATGAGCTAAGTATATGGTATAAAAGTATAAAAATATTAGTAAGAAAGAACAAATTATGTACAAAGACAAAATAGGGGGATTCCAAGATGGCGGCTAGAGGTAGGAAGCAGAAAGTGACCCTCCTATAGTGAAATCTTGGAGAGACGCTGGAGACACACTTTGCAGGCATAATCACCAAGAAAAGGCATAACTTTGACCCCTCCACATCTCCAGCCGTTGCAGACAATCTCCACTTCACGTTAAACGGAAAAACGAGGAGGGCCCCCGGAGCTGCCAGTGGCCGGCGCCCATATGGCTTGGGAAGACGTGGACCAGGTGAGCTTCGCGGTACCGCGGTAGCCCCACAGACAAGCCTGGGCCAGAGCAGCATAGCCCCCCTAGACAGACTGACCTCCACCCGGGAAAAAAAAAAGAGAAACTGAGTAATAAGCAATAAGAACAGTTAAGACACGCTGGAAAGAGGGTGGGGCGCCCTGAGCGCTGAAGAATGGGGGAAGGGAATCCTTCCCAGGACTGTAAATAAACAAGCCGGGGGGGCCAGAGAACCTCTGGCGGGAGCGGGGCGCGCACACAGCAACCAGGAGTGGGGAAGCTTGTGAGAGGAGGGAAGACCCACTTCCCACGTGAACTGTAAACAAACATGGCAGCCGGCAGGAGCAGCAGCACCGCCCAGTAAGCAGGAGCAGGAAAGCTTCTGAAAGTGGCAGTGGGAGGAAAACTTCAGAGGAGAGGGGGGAAGACCCACCTCCCACATGAACGGTAAATAAACACGCAGGCCTAACAATGCGGGGGCAGTGTCACCTTTCCCAGTGCTTGGAAAGGGGAAAGCCTGTAGCAGAGGCTCCCACACAGGAGAACTCTGAGCAAACAAAGCCTGTGGGACCAGGTGAGTGCTAGCTCACCCCAGAGATCTGCATAAATAACACTGCCAGCTACAGGCTGAGAGCAGCAGGCAGGCAAGCCACAGTTGCAGATACCACTCTCAGAACTGTCTCCAGACGCTTTTATTTCTTTTTCTCCCTACCTTTGATGAGAGAACAACCGAATTACACCTGCAAGCCGAAGAACTTACTGAAACTGTATTGCATTTGAACTAGGGACACTTAGTGGGGCTTTTGTTGTGTGTGTGTGTGTGTGTGTGTGTGTGTGTGAGTGTGTAGTTTTGTTCTACTTTATGCATCCCCTTTGATGAGACAACTACAAAACAACATCTGAGGCACCAACTCCAGGACTGGAGATTGAGAAGGACACCCAAATTATTAAGACTGAAACTGCATTGCATATAAACTTGGAAGTTTTTTGGTTGTTTTTTTTTTAATTTTCTATTTTCCATTTTATTTTAATTCATTTTTATATATAGATATTACTTTCATTTACTTATTTTTTATTTTTTTTATCTTTTATTTTCAATCCTCTCTCTGTCTCTCTAATGTCTGTTCAGCTTACTGTCGATTAGTACACTAACACTCCCTGTTTATACCTTTGAAACTCTCTTGTCTGATACCTTGTTCTGCTTTCTCCCTCTTGTCTGTATATTTGTTTTCCCCTTTTCTTTAACTTCTTGCTTTCCATCTCAGCTCACTCTTCCATTCTCAAATTACCATTGTTATTATTACAAGCTAGAAAATACTTAATTACACACAGTACAGGGACAGTAACAACACCAAGGACAATGATAGGAAGACAGAAAAAACAGGGAAACCAGTTTCCCCACAGCAAAAAATTAGTACAGAAACCAGAGGGAAATGAAGAGAACAGAAACTCAGATCCAGACTCCAAAAAAATGAAGATAAACTATGCCAAAGGACCCAATGAAGCCCACAAGAATAATTTAAAAGAAGACATACTACAAGTACTCAATGAGAATTTTATAGAGATGATACTGGATAGGGTCAACCAAAATGTACAGGAGACACTCAAGAAATTCCAAGACAATAAAAATAGAGAATTTGAAAAAGCAAAAGAAATAAAGGAAACCATAGAAGCACTGTATAAACACCAAAGTGAAAGAGAGAACACAATGAATAAATGGATAAATGAACTCAGGACAAAAATAGAAAACAATAAAGAAGAAAACTGTCAGGATATGGAAAACTTCAGAAAAAAGAACAAAACAGAACTGCAAAACAAAACGGAAGGCCAATCCAGCAGAATAGAACAAACAGAAGACAGAATCTCAGAACTTGAAGATGAAATGGTAATTAAAGGAAAAACCGAAGAACTATTAATTAAACAGCTCAAGACCTGTGAAAAGAAAATGCAAGAACTCACTGACTCCATCAAAAGACTAAACTTGAGAATCATGGGTATCGACGAAGGAGAAGAGGTGCAAGCAAAGGGAATGCATAATATAGTCAACAAAATAATAACGGAAAATTTCCCAAATCTAGAGAAAGATATTCCCATACAAATGCAAGAGGCCTCCAGGACACCAAACAGACCAGATCAAAATAGAACTACTCCACGACATATTATCATTAAAACAATAAGTTCAGAAACTAAGGAAAGAATATTGAAGGCTGTAAGAGAGAAAAAACAAGTAACATACAAAGGTAAACCCATCAAAATCACAGCAGACTTCTCAACAGAAACATTAAAAGCAAGAAGAGCGTGGGGTGAGATCTTCCGGGCACTGAATGAAAATAACTTCAACCCCAGGATACTCTACCCAGCAAAGCTATCATTCAAAATAGATGGAGCAATAAAAGTCTTCCATGATAAGCAGAAACTAAAACAATATGTGACCACAAAGCCACCATTACAAAAGATTCTGCAAGGGATCCTGCACACAGAAATTGACACCCAACTTAACCATGAAAAGGCAGGCAGCACCAAACCACAGGATAAGAAAAAGCAAGACAGTAGAGAGTAACATCAAGTTAGGTACACACAATCAAACCTTCAAACAACTAAGACAACTAAATGGCAGGAATCACCACATACCTATGAGTACTAATGCTTAATGTTAATGGACTTAATTCACCCATCAAAAGACACCGTTTGACAAAATGGATTAAAAAAGAAGATCCAACAATTTGTTGCTTACAGGAGACACATCTCACCGACAGGAATAAGCATAGGCTTAGGATGAAAGGCTGGAAGAAGATTTACCAAGCCAATGGCCCCCGAAAACAAGCAGGAGTAGCAATACTTCTCTGACAAAGTAGACTTCAAACCTACATTGATCAAACGAGATAAAGAAGGACATTCCATACTAATAAAAGGGGAAATAGACCAAAAGGAAATAATAATCATCAATCTGTACGCACCCAATGTCAACGCACCCAATTTCATCAAACATACACTGAAAGACCTAAAAGCATATATAAACGCCAACACAGTGGTTGTGGGAGACTTTAACACTCCATTATCATCAATAGATAGGTCATCCAAACAAAAACTCAATAAAGAAATCCAAGATCTAAAATATGCAATAGATCAAGTGGACCTAGTAGATGTCTACAGAACATTTCATCCAACCTCTACACAATATACATTCTTCTCAGCAGCCCATGGAACCTTCTCCAAAATAGATCATATCCTAGGGCACAAAGCAAGCCTCAGCAAATATAAGAAAATAGAAATAATACCGTGCATACTATCTGACCACAATGCAGTAAAAGTAGAACTCAACAACAAAAGTAAAGACAAAAAACATGCAAACAGCTGGAAACTAAATAACTCATTACTTAATGAAGAGTGGATCATCGATGCAATAAAAGAGGAAATTAAAAAGTTCCTGGAAGTCAATGAAAATGAAAACACAACCTACCGGAACCTATGGGACACAGCTAAGGCAGTCTTGAGAGGAAAGTTTATAGCCATGAGTGCATATATTAAAAAGATTGAAAGATCCCAAATCAATGACCTAATGATACATCTCAAACTCCTAGAAAAACAAGAACAAGCAAGTCCCAAAACAAATAGAACCAGAGAAATATTAAAAATAAGAGCTGAAATCAACAAAATAGAAACCAAAAAAACCATACAAAGAATTAAAGAAACACAAAGTTGGTTCTTTGAAAAAATAAACAAGATCGATAGACCCCTGGCAAACCTGACTAAAATGAGGAGAGAAAAAACCCAAATTAGTAGAATCAGGAATGCAAAAGGGGAGATAACAACAAACACCATGGAAGTCCAGGAAATCATCAGAGACTACTTTGAGAACCTATATTCAAATAAATTTGAAAATCTAAAAGAAATGGACAGATTTCTAGATACATATGATCATCCAAAACTGAACCAAGAGGAAATTAATCACCTGAATAGACCTATAACACAAAATGAAATTGAAGCAGCAATCAAGAGTCTCCCCAAAAAGAAAAGTCCAGGACCTGATGGATTCTCTGCTGAATTCTATCTGACCTTTAAAGAAGAACTGATACCAACCCTCCTTAAACTGTTCCACGCAATAGAAAGGGAAGGAAAACTGCCAAACACATTTTATGAAGCCAGTATTACACTTATCCCAAAACCAGGCAAAGACACCTCCAAAAAGGAGAACTATAGGCCAATCTCCTTAATGAACATTGATGCAAAAATCCTCAACAAAATAATGGCAAACCGAATTCAGCAACACATCAAAAAGATTATTCACCACGACCAAGTAGGCTACATTCCAGGGATGCAGGGGTGGTTCAACATACAAAAATCAATAAACGTAATAAACCACATTAACAGAAGCAAAGACAAAAACCACTTGATCATCTCAATACATGCAGAAAAAGCCTTTGATAAGATCCAACATCATTTCATGATAAAAGCTCTAAGAAAACTAGGAATAGAAGGAAAGTTCCTCAACCTTATAAAAGCTATATATGACAAACCTACAGCCAGCATTATACTTAATGGAGGAAAATTAAAACCATTCCCTCTAAAATCAGGAACCAGACAAGGATGCCCACTATCTCCACTCCTATTCAACATAGTACTGGAATTCCTAGCCAGAGCAATTGGGCAAGAAGAAGGAATAAAAGGAATACAAATAGGTAAAGAAACTGTCAAAATATCCCTATTTGCAGATGACATGATCTTATACCTTAAAGACCCAAAAAACTCTATTCAGAAGCTTCTAGACATCATCAATAGCTATAGCAAGGTAGCAGGATATAAAATCAACATAGAAAAATCATTAGCATTTCTATACACTAACAATGAGCAAACTGAAAAAGAATGTATGAAAACAATTCCATTTACAATAGCCTCAAACAAAATCAAATACCTAGGTGTAAACCTAACAAAAGATGTGAAAGACCTCTACAAGGAAAACTATACACTTCTGAAGAAAGAGATTGAGGAAGACTATAGAAAGTGGAGAGATCTCCCATGCTCATGGATTGGTAGAATCAACATAGTAAAAATGTAGATACTCCCCAAAGTAATCTACATGTTTAATGCAATTCCCATCAAAATTGCAATGACATTCATTAAAGAGATTGAAAAATCTACTGTTAAATTTATATGGAAACACAAGAGGCCACGAATAGCCAAGGCAATACTCAGTCAAAAGAACAATGCAGGAGGTATCACAATACCTGACTTCAAACTATATTACAAAGCAATAACAATAAAAACAGCATGGTACTGGCACAAAAACAGACATGAAGACCAGTGGAACAGAATAGAGGATCCAGATATGAAGCCACACAACTATAAGCAACTTATCTTTGACAAAGGAGCTAAAAATATACGATGGAGAAATAGCAGCCTCTTCAACAAAAACTGCTGGGAAAACTGGTTAGCAGTCTGCAAAAAACTGAAACTAGATCCATGTATATCACCCTATACCAAGATTAACTCAAAATGGATCAAGGATCTTAATATCAGACCCCAAACTCTTAAGTTGATACAAGAAAGAGTAGGAAATACTCTGGAGTTAGTAAGTATAGGTAAGAACTTTCTCAATGAAACCCCAGCAGCACAGCAACTAAGAGATAGCATAGATAAATGGGACCTCATAAAACTAAAAAGCTTCTGTTCATCAAAAGAAATGGTCTCTAAACTGAAGAGAACACCGACAGAGTGGGAGAAAATATTTGCCAACTATACATCAGACAAAGGACTGATAACCAGAATATACAGGGAACTTATAAAACTAAATTCTCCCAAAACTAATGAACCAATAAAGAAATGGGCAAGTGAACTAAACAGAACTTTCTCAAAAGAAGAAATTCAAATGGCCAGAAAACACATGAAAAAATGCTCACCATCTCTAGCAATAAAGGAAATGCAAATTAAAACCACGCTAAGATTCCACCTCACCCCTGTTAGAATAGCCATCATCAGCAACACCACCAACAACAGGTGTTGGTGAGGATGCGGGGAAAAAGGAACCCTCTTACACTGTTGGTGGGAATGTAGACTAGTACAACCACTCTGGAAAAAAATTTGGAGGCTACTTAAAAAGCTGGACATCTATCTACCATTTGATCCAGCAATACCACTCTTGGGGATATACCCAAAAGACTGTTACTCCAGAGGCACCTGCACATTCATGTTTATTGTGGCACTATTCACAATAGCCAAGTTATGGAAACAGCCAAGATGCCCCAGCACTGATGAATGGATTAAGAAAATGTGGTATCTATACACAATGGAATTTTATGCAGCCATGAAGAAGAACGAAATGTTATCATTCGCTGGTAAATGGATGGAATTGGAGAACATCATTCTGAGTGAGGTTAGCCTGGCCCAAAAAACCAAAAATCGTATGTTCTCCCTCATGTGTGGACATTAGATCAAGGGCAAACACAACAAGGGGATTGGACTATGAGCACATGATAAAAGTGAGAGCACACAAGGGAGGGGTGAGGATAGGTAAGACACCTAAAAAACTAGCTAGCATTTGTTGCCCTTAACGCAGAGAAACTAAAGCAGATACCTTAAAAGCAACTGAGGCCAATAGGAAAAGGGGAACAGGTACTAGAGAAAAGGTTAGATCAAAAAGAATTAACCTAGAAGGTAACACCCATGCACAGGAAATCAATGTGAGTCAATGCCCTGTATAGCTATCCTTATCTCAACCAGCAAAAACCCTTGTTCCTTCCTATTATTGCTTATACTCTCTCTACCACAAAATTAGAAATAAGGGCAAAATAGTTTCTGCTGGGTATTGAGGGGGGGGAGAGGGAGGGGGCGGAGGTGGTGGTAAGGGAGGGGGTGTGGGCAGGGGGGAGAAATGAATCAAGCCTTGTATGCACATATGAATAATAAAAGAAAAATGAAAAAAAAAAGACAAAACAGTAAGAAAAGAAGATAAAAACACAATAGTAACACCTGCATAAAAGAATAAAAGGAAGAACAAGAAATAAAGAAAAGAATTAAATTAAAAAAGAAAAAAACTATTTCTTCTTTGTTGAGGAGAAGGGTGGATCCCTCTTCCCCCAAGTGTAGACTTAGTTTATTTTTTTCTTTCAATATTGGTGTTTGAACTTAGGGCCTACACCTGAGCCACTCCACCAGCCCTTTTTTGTGAAGGGATTTTTCAAGAGAGTCTCACAAACTATTTTCCCAGTCAGGCTGGCTTCAAACCATGATACCACTATCCTCCTGATCTCTGCCTCCTGAGTAGCTAGGATTATAGGCATGAACCACCAGTGCTCAGTTTAGTTTTTTTTTTGTCTTAACAGGTGAACTAGCCAGAGGGGGTTGTCTAGTTTAGTAATTTACCTCAGTGTTAGAATGCCTACCCTGCATTTGCAAGGCCCTGAATCCCCAGCACAGATCCCCAATAGACAGAAAATGCTGTTTTCAAGTTATGCACTATTCCCCATTCTAGCTACTGGTGGCCATCAACTCCTCATCTACCAGTTTGTTCAAGAAAACTTCCTCACTCATGTAGATTCCAGACTTACTTTCTACTGGATTCTTAGAGACTCTCATACTACTTTGACTCATAGTTTGCTCACCACTTGACTCACGCCTTATCACATTTGCCAAAGTTTCACATTGGTACTATGTTCCACTCTCTTCCAATGTTGCACTTCTGGCTTGCAATTTGTAATTTCCATCCACGTAGTTTTGTGCCCATGAATTTGATTCCAGTCCCAACTAGTTTCATGGTCCCACAAAGATTCTGAGGGTGGTCATTTGCTTAGCAAGCTGGGAGAGGGAAACTTGGGTTTTGGAGATAAAATACAGTATCTTCACCTTTCACCAGCTGAGTCATTTGTCTTTAAGACCTCTTCTAATATGACTCATAGTAAATGAATTTTGGAAGGGACTGGGACCACTCCACCACCTCTACTTGCTCTGTGGGATGCAGATTTACTGCCTTAGGGGTTTTTATGTTTGTTTTGTTTTTCTTACATTGTACCAGTTATTTGTAACTGGCTTGTGGCCCGTGGGGTCTCCAAAGGAGACTTTCCTCTGGGGACTCTCCCATTTCCCTACTGTTTTGCTTAGTACTCTATATGAGGTCCTTTGCTTTTTTTTTTAATAAACCTAAAATTCAATCTGTCTGTATTTCCCCAGTTCTGTGTCTAATGTTTTCTATTTCCCTCATTTGTTTTTCCATACCACTAGCTTCTCCCTAGAGCCATGTGCCTGAGATTTTGATTTAGATTCATGGAGATGTGCAGAAGTGGTGGGTGTTTCTAATGCACCATCTTGGCTCCTCCATCTATTGTTTTCTTTATTTTGCCTTACTCTGAAATAGTAAGTTATGATTTTTGTCTGTTTTGAAGGAGTGTCGGGATTAGTTTTGGTTATGTAAAAAGTTCTTATTCTATTTTCTCTCTTTCTCTCTCTCTCTCTTGCAGTTTTGTAGGAGATTCAAACACAATACCTTTCTTTAGTAAATTAAACATGCCATTGTATCATTATTTCAGTTAGTGTTTGGTAAGAAATGTTAGACAGAGTTGCTTTTCTAGATTATGGCTATAGAACACCTTCTGTTGTTTTTGTAAAGTGATGAAAAATGTATGCCCTTCTCTATGAGATCTCCTGCTTCTTTTCCCCATATCCACAATTATCTGCATCTTTCTCACTCCTTCTCATTGCTGATATTGGATATTATGCTCTCTTTTGAAAATCTCCTTCTCAATTTGGGTATTTTGCTTAGCATAGGAACTTACTCAAGACAGGAATTTCAGTTGGTTACTTTCATAAGATCATAAGGCCCAAACTCCCAAACTCCAACCTTTCAACCATATTTGGATCCATTTAATCCCTGTAAATAGGAATGATTTAAACTCTCAATTTCTATTTTCAAATTAATCCTGTGAAATTTCCATTGAGTTACTTTTGGCTATTTTGGTACATTCTCACATATCATAGATGCTCTGTCACTTCCTTCCTTACAGATACTGATATGTTATGCTTCTATGTATCTGTTGTTTATTTTTCTCCAGCTTGAATTTTAGGGTTTGTAAGAAATACTTTGTTTTCTTTTTTGATTTTTTCAGTTCTTTTTGTTTATTTACTCTCCTAGTTGATCTGGTGTGTGTATGTGTTTGTGTGTGTGTGTGTGTGTGTGTGTGTGTATGTGTGTGTGTGTGTGTAACAAACCCAGGATCTTGCACATACTGGGAAATTATTTAGCACTATGATGAATCTCCAGGTTTGTTGAGACAGGGTCTTGCTGGGTACAAGTTTGCCTTGAACTTGCTGTTCCAAGAAGGTTGGCATCAAACTCTTTTATTCTTGGTGGTACCGGGGCTTGTACTAGGGCTTCACTCTTGATAGGCAGGCACTTTACCACTTGAACAACTCCACCACTCTGGCCTCAAGCTCTTGATCCTCCTGTCTCTTCCTCACAAGTGCTGGAATTACAGGTATGCACCACCACACCAGGTTCTATTCATTTTGTTTTATAGGTGCTGTTGGAGAGTGATTACAAGCTATGCTATTACTGCTATCATCTTCGTAGAATGACCCCAACAATTTCTTTATTATTCATTTATTCACATGTGCATACATTCTTTGGGTCATTTCTCCACCCTTTCCCCTCACTTTCAGGAAAAACCTATTCTGCCCTTATCTCTAATTTGTTGAAGAAAAGACATAAGCATAATAAGGAAGACAAAGCGTTTTTGCTAGTTGAGTTAAGGATAGCTATACAGAAAGATTCCTAGCATTGTTTTCATGGACAAATGTGTTACAGCCCATGTTGATTCATCTCTAACTGATCTTTACACTGGTTCCTGATCCCCTTCTCATGATAGCCTCTGTTGCTTTAAGGTTTCTGTATTAGTTCCTCTGGAGTGCGGACATCAAACGCTTTCATGTTTTGGGTTTTCTACCTATTCCTGTGTCTCCCATATGTGCTCTCCCCTTGTCATGTGATCTAAGTCCAACCACATTATTGCATTTTCCCTAGATCTAAAGTCCACATATGAGAGAGAACATATGATTTTTCATCTACTGAGCCTAGCTGATCTCGCTCAGAATGATGTTCTCCAGTTCCATCCATTTACCTGCAAATGATAAGATTTCATTTTTCTTCATGGCTGAGTAAAATTCCATTGTGTACAAGTACCACATTTTCTTGATCCATTCATCAGTAGTGGAGCATCTTGGTTGTTTTCATAACTTGGCTATTGTGCATAGTGCTGCAATAAACATGGTGTGCAGGTACCTCTGGAGTAACCTGTGTTGCATTCCTTTGGGTATATCCCCAGGAGTAGGATTGCTGGATCATAGGGCAGGTCTATATTTAGATTTTAAAGAAGCCTCCAAATTTTTTTCCAGAGTGGTTACACTAGCTTCCATTCCCACCAGCAGTGTATGACATTCCTTTTTCCCCACATCCTAGCCAACACATGTTGTTGGTGGTATTTTTCATGATGGCTATTCTAACAGGGGTGAGGTGGAATCTTAGTGTAGTTTTGATTTGCATTTCCTTTATGGATAGAGATGGTGAGCATTTTTCATGTGTTTTTTTGGCATTTGAATTTCTTCTTTTGAGAAAGTTCTATTTAGTTCAGTTGCTCAATTGGTTCATTGATTTTAGGAGACTTTAGTTTCTTAAGTTCCCCGTATATTCTGGTTATCAGTCCCTTGTCTGATGTATAGATGGCAAATATTTTCTCCCACTCTGTGGGTGGTCTCTTCAGTTTAGAGACCATTTCTTTTGTTTGCAGAAGCTTTTTAATTTTATGAAGTCCCATTTGTCCATCCTTTCTCTTAGTTGCTGGGTTGCTGGTATTCTATTGAAGATGTCCTTGCCTGTACTTATTGCTTCCAGAGTGTTTCCTGCTAACTTCCTGTAGTGACTTCAGAGTTTCAGGTCTGATATTAAGGTCCTTGATCCATTTTAAGTTGATACTATTACATGGTGATAGACATGGATCTAGTTTCAGTTTCTTGCAGACAGATAACCACTTTTCCCAGCAACATTTGTTGAAGATGCTGTCTTTTCTCCATCATATTTTGTTTGTGCCATTGTCAAAAATAAGGTGGGCAAAGTTGGGTGGTTTCATATCCGGGTCCTCTAGTCTGTTCCACTGGTCTTCATGTCTGTTTTTGTGCCAGCACCATGGTGTTTTTATTGCTATTGCTTTGTAATATAGCTTGAAGTCAGGTATTGTGATACCTCCAGCATTACTCTTTTTGCTGAGTATTGCCTTGACTGTTCGTGGTCTCTTGTGTTTCCAAATGAACTTTAGGGTAGATTTTTCAATCTCTGTGATGAATGTCATTGGGATTTTGATGGGAATTGCATTAAACATGTACATTACTTTTGGTAGTATAGCCATTTTTACTATGTTCATTCTACCAATCCATGAGCATGGGAGATCTTTCCATCTTCTGTAATCTTCCTCAATCCCTTTCTTCAGGAGTTTGTAATTCTCCTTGTAGAGTTCATTCACATCCTTGGTTAAATTTACTCCTAGGTATTTGAATTTTTTTGAGGCTATTATGAATGGAATTGTTTCCATATATTCCTTCTCACTTTGTTCGTTGTTGATGTATAGAAAATCTAATGATTTTTGTAAGTTGATTTTGTATCCTGCCACCTTGCTATAGCTGTTTATGGTGTCTAAAAGTTTTTGGGTAGAGTTTTTTGGGTCTTTAAGATATAGAATCATATTGTCTGCAAATAAGGATATTTTGATAGTTTCTTTTACCTATTTGTATTCTTTTTATTTCTTCTTCTTGCCTAATTGCTCTGGCTAGAACTTCCAGTACTATGTTGAATAGGAGTGGGGATAGTGGTCACCCTTGTCTTATTCCTGGTTTTAGGGGGAATGGTTTCAGTTTTTCACTGTTAAGTATGATGTTGGCTGTAGGTTTTTCATATATAGCCTTTACAATGTTGAGGTACTTTCCTCTTATTCGTAGTTTTCTTAGAGCTTTTATCATGAAGTTCACAAGAAAAATTTTATCTTTGCATATAATTTGATTGCAATTTTATTGAAGTAAAGTTAAATTTGAAAAAAAATACCAGGTTTCTTCAAGATGGCAGGTAGCTGAGGGACCTTGAGACTGAGCTCCATGGTTTCAGAAAAATGCTTCACATTCATTGTAGCAAGGATCAGGTAACCCTATTTTTTTTTTTGCTAACTATGAAACCACCAAATATAGGGCACACATAATGTTCAACAACTGACTCTTAAATTAGATTTTTTTACAGCACATAATAGCTAGGGAAGCTTTGGCCCTGGGACTGGCAGTGGCTGCCGGTCTGCTGCTAGGAACCCACTTTTTTTTTTTTTTGTCTTTTGTGGCTTCTTTCTCCTGTCTTGGATCTTGGAAAAGCAAAATCGCAATGTAGAGAATGTCAGAATGAATCCTGCAAGCATCTGTGATGTCCTGGATTCTCCATAGTTTGTGAACACAGAACTGGCTGGTGCTGCCTGCCTGTGCCATCCCAGAGCTGAGTTAAACTGCAAACTTGCCAAATGATTGCATTACATTAACTGTTCTGGAGGGAACACACAGTCAATTGCAGTTAGTGGGCAGATTGCACACCCCTCCCTGAAAAGAACTGGTGGCCAAATAAATGGAGGGAATATTTCACCTCTGCTTGGTGGGGGTGGGCAGAACGCTGAGTTGACTCAGCTTCAGTGGGGGCAGGACAGCACAGCTGCTGTTTGGTTAAAACCCCACATTCCATCACATTAGAGAAACTGGTAGTGGGCTGAAACTGACAAACTTCCAAGAGAAAAGCTGTGGGCCAAAAAGCACAATTCTACCTCCCAGGCCTGCCCTGCAGGCAGTAGGGGCTGGTAACTGCTCACATATCAGCTCCTTGCAGGGCCACTTCAGAGAATCTATCTGCACCTGATAACCCATCCCACCAAGAACAGCCTAGGCTCAAACACCCTAGGCTGATCCCTTCCAAAGCTGCCCAGTAAGGAGGGGCAACATACAGCCTAGCATACTAACCTTAAGAAGGGGCAGTGACACAGAGAGAATCACTGTCAAAAGTGTCAGCACCTAGATTGCAAATCAGAGGAGAGTCCAGAACACTCATTGAACTGATTTTTTTAAATTTACTATTTTCATTTTTTTAAAAAAAATTCCTTTCTATTTTTAATTTTTTTCAAATTATTGTTACTTATCTCCTCCTTCCACTCTGTTCAAATATCAATTTGCTTAGCCCTCCCTTGCTCCACTTTCCTCTCTTCCCCATTTTTTCTTTTCTTCTTTCCTCTTCCTCTCTTCTCCTTTCCCTTCTCTCCTCCACGCCCTTTCTCTCCACATGTCCTGCCTCCTCCACACTCACCATGCACTGAATTGTCAGTTATACAAATTTTACACATTACCCCCATCCTTTCTGTCCCTCTGCAATCTTTGATGATAGCCACTAATGACTGAACTACACCTTTACACACATTAGGGCCTTATTACCCTAGCCCCCACACCTTACACCTCTTCTCTCCCTTTTTCCATTCCCCCTCCCTGCCCCCTCTTCTAGTGCCATCTTTTTACTTACCTAAGTATCTATCTTTATCCAAGCAACTGTTATCTCCCCAATACCTGCTGTTGATAGAGAATACTGTCAAGGGGTTCCTTATATATTATATAAATGACTGGTTTGGCATTAAATTTGTAAATCTGTTAGTGCTAAAGTTATACCTCTAGGTCAGGGAACAGAAATACTACAACAATGTAGTAACAACTAAGCTAGTCAGTGCATAGGAATTAAGTCAAGGGGAAGCTAACAGGTGATTAAAACCCCCAACTGACTAATCAACAACACATGAGCAAAGCACAAAATAGAAACATAGGGAGAAAAAAAAGAGGGGAATAAAACTCCCCCAAAGACTAACAATAGCATAATAGAATATTTGATAGAAAGTGAGGGGGTGACTCCCCCTTTGCTGACCTCAGAAGAATGATGATAAGAATGTTCAATGAGCTTAAAG
The DNA here is from genome assembly GCF_047511655.1 of Castor canadensis. Lineage (NCBI taxonomy): Eukaryota > Metazoa > Chordata > Mammalia > Rodentia > Castoridae > Castor > Castor canadensis. Next base: position 72,416,612 of record NC_133405.1, on the reverse strand, counting down.
AGGATCTTAAACAGAACATGCAAAAACAACTCAGTGATTATCAAGAGAACACAGATTAAAAAAAAACTTGTGAAGACACAGAAACAACTAATTGAACTCAGAAATGGTTTCAACAAGCTCCAAAATGAAGCTAAGGAGATTATAAAGAAAGGTATATATGAAATAAATAAGGCAGCACAAAATATGAAAGTGGAGTATAACAAAGATATAGAAGGTCTCAGAAAAACAAATCAAACAGAAATCAAGGAAATAAAAAGTTCCTAAGTCCAGTAAAAAGTATAGATGAAAGTCACTCCAGAAGACTAGAATAAGTGGAATACAGAATTTCAGGACTCATAGATAAAATAGATATTAAAGAAAGAACAGAATAATTCTTAGAAAAAAGACTCAAGAGCTGCAAAAGCAATATACAAGAGCTCTGCAACTCCATCAAAAGACCAACCCTGCCAGGCACTAGTGGCTTATGCCTCCAATCCAAGCTACTTAGGAGGCAGAGATCAGGAGGATTGCAGTCCAAATCCAGCCTGGGCAAATAGCTCCATGAGACCCTATCTCAAAAAACCCTTCACAAAATTAGGGCTAGCAGGGTGGCTCAAGGTGAAGACCTTGAGTTCAAGCTACAGTACTGTCAAAAAAAAAAAAAAAGACCAACATTGCGAATCATGGGCATTGAAGGAGAAGTGCAAGCCAAAAGTATACACAATATATTCAACAAAATAATATCAGAAAATTCCTAAAATCTCGAGGAAGAGATGCCCATCCATGTATAGGAAGCCTCAAGGACATCAAACAGACATGACCAAAACAGAACAGCTTCACAGTATATTAAGTTAAGATAATTAGCAGAGAGAACAAGGAATGAATGTTGAAGGCTGTAAGAGAGAAATTTCAAATTATGTAAAGGTAAATCCATCAAAATAACAGATTTCTTAACACAAACCTTAAAAGCAAGATGGGCACAGAGTGAGATATTTTGTGCACTGAGAGAAAACAAGTTCAGTCCTAGATACTCTTCCCAGCAAAGCTATCATTCAAAATTGAAGGAGGAATAAAAATCTTCCATGATAAACTGACACTAAAACAATACATAACCCCTAAACCACCACTACAGAAGATTCTGAAAGAGATCCTTCACACAGAATATGAAAACAAACAGCCATGAAAGTTTGGGAATTATTAAGCCTCAAGTAATCGGAGAGTCCATAGAATTAGTTGCACCCACACAAACCCTTACAAAACAAAAACAACTACATGGCAGGAATCACCATATACCTCTCAATGCTAACAATGAATGAAAATAGTTAACTCCTCCACAAAAAGACACCAATTGGCAAACTGGATTAAAAAGGAAAACCCAACAATTTGTTGTTTACAAGAAACTCATGTTACAGACAACACAAACATTACTTTAGGGTGAAAAAATAGAAGATTTACTAAGTTAATGGCCCCGGAAAACATTCAGGAGTAGCTATACTTATAACAGATAAAGTAGACTTCAAACTTAAAATTTGTCAGAAGAGACAAAGAAGGTCATTTCATGCTAATAAAAGGAGCAATAGTTCAAGATGAAATAACAATTGTTAATGTATATGCACTGAACGTTGGGATACCCAACTACATTATGCATACACTACTGGACTAGAAAACACAGATAGACCCCAATACAGTGGTAGTAGGAGACATCAATACTCTTTCATCGCCAATAAACAGGATATCCAGACAAAAAATCAACAAAGAAATCCTAGAATTGAATGACATCATAGATCTAATGGAACTGAAAGATGTCTACAGAGTATTCCATGCCGCAACAGTATAACACACATTCTTCTCAGCAGCCCATGGTACTTTATCCAAAATAGACTATATTTTAGGTCACAAAGCAAGTCTTAACAAATATAAGAAAATTAAAATAATGCCCTGCGTAGTGTCTGATCACAATGCAATACAACTAGAATTCAACAACCAAACAAACAGCAGAAAATTCTCAAAAATCTGCAGGCCCACAACACATTGGCCCATGATCAGTGGGTCATTGAAGAAATAATGGAGGAAATAAAAATGTTCCTGGAATTCAATGAGAATGAAAGCACAACCTATCAGAACCTATGGGACACAGCAAGTTCAGTCTGATGGGGATAGTTTCTAGCCACGAGTGCATATATTAAAAACACAGAAAGATCTCAAATAAGTGACCTAATCTGGTATGTCAAATTGCTAGAAAAACAAGAACAGGTTAAATCCAAAACTAGCAGAAAGAGAGAAATAATAAAAATAAGGGCCAAAATCAATGAAATAGATACCAAAAAACAAAACAAAGAATCAACAAAACAAAAAAGCTGGTTCTTTGAAAAGATAACTAAGCCCAACCCTCCTCAAACTTCTCCAAGATACAGAAAGGAAAGGAACACAGCCAAACTCTTTCTATGAAGCCAGCACTACACTCATCCCAAAAGCAGATAAGGACACAACAAAAAAAGAGAATTACAGGCCAATCCCTTTAATGAACATAGGGGCAAAAATCCTCAATATCATATGCAAATCATTAGATGTAATACAGCAAATTAACAGAAGCAAAGGCAAAAGCACATAATCATCTTCATAGATGCAGAAAAAGCCTTCAACAAAATTCACTGAAATTAAACATCCTTTCATGATAAAAGCTCTGATTAAACTAGGAATAGAAAGAATGTACCTCAACATAGTAAAGGCTATATATGGCAAGCCTATAGCCAACATCATACTAAATGGGGAAAAAGTGAAACCATTTCCTCTAAAAAAGGAATGAGACAAGGGTGTCTACTCTCTCCATTCCTATTTAACATAGACTTGGAATTCCTTGGCAGAGCAATAAGACAGGAAGAAGAAATAAAAGGAATAAAAATTAGAAAAGAAGTAGTTAAACTATTTTGCAGAAGACATGCTTTTATACCTAACAGATCCAAAAATCTCCACTAAAAAACTCCTAGACAGCATAAAGAGTTTCAGCAAAGTAGCAGGATAAATAAGTCAATTTACAAAATTAGTAGCCTTTCTATACACCAACAATGAATAGATTGAGAAAGAATATAGAAAAATAATTACATTTACAATAGACTCAAAAATATAAAACACCTAGGAATAAACTTAACAAAGATGTAAAAGACCACGATACAGAAAATTGTAAACCACTGAAGAAAGAAATCAAGTAAGACTACAGAAGGTGGAAAGATCTCCCATGCACATGGATCGATAGAATCAGCACAATGAAAATGGCTATATTACCAAAATCAATCTATATGTATAATGCAATTCCTACCAAAATTCCAATAATATTCATCACAAAGATTGAAAAATCAACCCTAAAGCTCATTTGGAAACACAAAATTCCATGGATAGCCAAGGAAATACTGAGCAAAAAGAGCAATGCTGGATATCACAATACCTGATTTCAAACTATGCTACAGAACCATAGCAATAAAAACAGCATGGGACTGGCACAAAAACAGATATGAAGACCAGTGTAAAAGAAGACCCAGATATGAATCCATGCAGCTATACCCACTTGATTATTGACAAAGATGCCAAAAATATACAATGGAGAAAAGACAGACTCTTCAATAAATGTTGTCGGGAAAACTGGCTACATGCAGAAAACTAAAACTAGACCCATGTCTGTTACCCTGAACAAGTATCAACTCAAAGTGGATCTTAGTATAAGATCTGAAACTTTGAAGCTAGTGAGGGAGGGAGTAGGGAATATACTGGAATTTATAGGCATAGCCAATGACTTCTTCAAAGAACTCAAAGGCTCAACAGCTATGATAAAGGATTGACAAATGGGACTACATGAAATTAAACAGCTTCTGCACAACAAAAGAAATCACCTTTAAATTGAAGGGGCTGTCTACAGAATGGAAGAAAAACTTTGTCAACTATATATTTGGCAAGGGATTAATAACCAGAATATACAGGGAGCTCAAAAAACTAAACTCCCCCAAAATGAATGACCCAATGAAGAAATAGGCAAAAGAACTGAACAGAGCTTTTTCAAAGGAAGAAGTCCAAATGAGCAAAAAATACATGAAGAAAGCCTCAACATCCCTGGCCATAAAGGAAATGAAAATCAAAACAACATTAAGATGCCATCTCACTCTTGTTAATGGCTACCATCAAGAACACAAACAACAACAAATGTTGGCCAAGATGTGGGGGAAAAGGAACCCTCATACACTGCTAGTGGGAATATAAATCAGTATAACCACTATGGAAAGCAGTATGGAGGCTCCTCAAAAAGCTAAAAGTAGAAGTTCCATTTGATCCAGCAATTGCACTCCTAGGAATATACCCAAATTGCAACAAAGACACCTACACACCCATGTTTACTGCATCATTATTCACAATAGCTAAGGTATGGAAACAGCCAAGATGCCCCACTACTGATGAATGGATCAAGAAAATGTGGTATTTATGTACAATGGAAATACACAAAGACACAAAGAAGAATGAAATTTTGTTGTTTGTGGATAAATGGATGAAACTAGAGAACATCATCTTAAGCAAAGTTAGCCAGGTGCAAAAGGCAAAAAGTTGCATGTTTTCACTCATATGTGGAATATGGGTCTAATACAAATACAGCAATACTATGAAAAACAGGTCACACTATGGGAGGTCACATATGAGAGGGGCAGAGTAAAAGAAGGACATTAAGAAGGTGAATATGGTTGATGTACTCTCTATACAAGAATGAATATAGAATTTTTGATCTGACTGAAACCAACATAAGAAAAAGTCTAAGGTAGATAGAAGAAAAATAGAGGAGGTGAACCAAATTGGACAATAATACATTATAAACATTGAAATGGGGGGTTGGTACCAGTGGGAGTAGGGAGGAGGTAGGGAAATGGTGAAGGAGGGGGAACATGGTACAAATACTGTGTACATGTGAATGTAAATGGAAAAATGACATCTGTTGAAACTGTTCCAGGAATGGGGGGAAGGGGGAATGAAGGAGGATGGTGGAAGGGATGAATTCAAGTACAAAATATTTGATATATTGTAAGAACTTTTTAAAATGCCACAATGTATCCCCACTCACCACAATAATAAAAATATTTTTAAAAGCTGGAGAGGGGCTTGTTGAGTGTCTCAAGTGGTACAATTTCTGTAGCACTGAATTCAAACCCCAATACCATCAAAAAAAACCTGGGGAAAAATGAAACAAGCAAAAGTTGAGATAAAGTCATCTTTGAAGAAAAAAGGCCCTAAAATGGCAACAAAATGAATGGCAGAGATTATGCAGATGTACAAAATTTTACCCATTAGATACACCTCATCAAGGATTTCCTTCTTAAGGCTTTTCATCTTGCTTCCTTTATTTTTCTAAGGTGTATTCTGTTATGTGCTTAAAAGTACTATTTTAATTGATGTATTTGTTTTGTAGTAAATTTTGATTGTATCTACAATGTTTACTTTGTCTAAAATCTGCCCCTATATTTTCAATATATAATAATGTACATTGAAATACTCAATGTGCACCATAAAATACAAATATGAATCAAAACATAAATGATTATCACAAAATTTTTGATAGGATATTTAATAAATATATTAAAGATTTTTTTAGGTGATTGAGTTGAGGTCTAGGGAATTATCTCATAACTGAAAAATGGTCCTTACTCATGTATGCTATCCTCTTGGGTACTTTGCACAAGTAATTTAGCAACTGTGGTTTTCTTATATGAAAAATATAAGCAGTGCTATTTTTTTCCATTTAATCTTTAAAATAACTGAAGAGCAATCCAGTCCTAGTTTAATTTAGTGAAACACTATAGACAATTGGTTATAAAACCAAAGAGAAAAAATTTAGAGTAAGAATTTAGTCAGTACAAATAGGTCCAGAGTAATCTTACTGCAAGATATTTTACGTTGATTAGGATCACCATTTAATCTTTTCAGTCTGGATTTCATGCCTAAAATGCCAGGATTTTTATATTGTTGCTCTTGTTATTGTTGTTTTGTTTGTACATTTGCTTTGTGGTACTAGGGATCAATTCAATCCCAGGGCCTTGTACATTGCTGAGCAGATATGCTACCATTGAACAACATCTGCAGCACAGAAGTTTTTATAAGTCCTGTTTCTTTCCTATAAAAATATAACTACCTTGAGTCTTTTTTATTGAGAACCTAGTTTTTAATAACTTTCTTTTCTGTTTCTGGTTTGTCTAATTATGTGATTTATATTGTGTTATGAAAAGCTTCCAAGAAACAAAATATGTACAGACTGTAGGTCTATCTCCGTGGTAAAGTGCTTGTCTATCAAGTGGAAGGCTATTAGTTTGTTTCCTAGCAGCACACTTTATAGGACACAAAGAAAAATCCTTAACAAGGCTCCAGGCAACATCAAAATCTTGAGCATAAACTTATGTTTTTAGAGGCTCTGGGAACTTCCTACACATGTCTTTTACCTCTTCATTTACCCTAAACCTCCCTTGCCCTATATTGATTGATGTATAAAATGAAAGAATAAAAATCTCTCTGGAAAAGGAGTTCCATTAACTTTAATTCACATTCAGTATCTTATGAATAGGCCTCATTGGTTGTTTCCATATAATTAATTGCAAGTGTCATCATTTCTTTGGGCAAAAGCAGGATCTAGAATTGAGTCTGTCTACTAAATAATAGTAGCTACTTCTGATTAGATTCAGCCTCAAGCACTGGAGGAAAGTTCTGTCCTGCAGTCAGGCATCATATCAGATTGGCATGATAGTGTATGATCATTTACACAAATAGCATAAGAAGGTCTAACGAAAAGAAAAAAAAACTTGCCCAAAAAATTATTCAAATTCAAAAAGTTAATAACTGTCATCATATTAGTATTCTATGTCTGCTACTATATTTAACTTATATGCCATCAGATTGAGGACCTTTAGAAAATGACTAATATCAGAGGCATATTCATCCCTGTTAGATGAATAGCTGACAAAGATGTTCTTCCACTCTGTAGGCTTTCTTCTCACTTGTGAGTTTTTACTTTGCCATGAAAAAGCTTTTTAATATGATGTGATCTGATTTTTCAATCCTTGACATCATTTCCTGAGATATCGGAATCTTATTCAGAAAGGTTATTCCTATGCTTATATCTTCAAGTGTTTTCCTCTAGTACCTTTCAGAGTTCCAGACCTTTTAATATTAAGGTCACTATTACATTTTGAATTGAGTTTTGTACAGAGTGAGAGATAGGGAGCTAGTTTCAGTGTTCTGCATGCAAGCATCCAGTTTCCCCAGAACTATTTGTTAAAGAGGCTGTCCTTTCTCCAATGTATGTCATTGGAATCTTTGATGAGAATCAGATGGCTGTAGCTATGTGGGTTTATTTCTGGGTCATCTGTTTTATTCCATTAATATACCTGTCTAGTTTTTCTGCCAGTTTAAATCAAAGCATTGTGATATTCCTAGTATTACTTTCTGTTCACAATTGCTGTGGTTACTGTCATTTAAATTTAGGATTATTTTTCTAGTTCTGTACAGAATTTCTAGTTCTGTAAAGAATGAGGACTGCATTGAATCTGTAGATTGCTTTTGGTATATGGCCGCTTTGATAGTAATTCTGTTGATTCTTGAACATGTGAGGTCTTTTCAAGTTCTTAGTGTCTTCAATTTCTTTTTTCAGTATTTAACAGTTTTCATTATAGAGATAGTTCACCTCTTTTGTTAGGTTTATTCCCAAGTATGTTATTTATTTTAAGGCTACCATGACTAGGATTATTTTCCTGATTTCCTTCTTACAATACTCACTGATGTATAACAAATTTGGATGTTACTTTTGTTATCCTGCTACTTTGCTAATTTGTTTATCAGGTCTGAAATTCTTTGGTGGAATCTTTAGGGTCTTTTAAAAGGATCATATTATCTGCAGATAGGAATCATTTGACAACTTCCTTTTCATTTGTATCCTTTTTCATTTATTTTTCTTGCCTTACTGCTTTAGTCAAAATTTCAAGTAATATATAAGATAAGAACACTGGGAGTACATGTCTTCGTCTCATTCCTAATAAAAGAATGGCCTTCAGGTTTTTCACATTCAGTATAATGTTGGTCATGGGTTTGTCATAGTAGCTTTCATTAGGCTATGGCAAGATCCTTCTATAAATAGTTTCTTCAGGGATTTTATCATGAAGGGATGGAGAATTTTGTCAAATGCTTTATCTGCATCTATGGAGTTGTTCATGTAATTTTTATCTTTTATTCTTTTTATATGTTTTATTATGTTTCTTGATTCATGTATGTTGAACACCTTTGTATCACTGAAATGAAACCAACTTGATCATGTTGTATGATCTTCTTAATGAATTGTTGAATACAGTTTGCAAGTATTTTGTTGAGGATATTTGTGTCTCCATTCACTATAGTTTACGATAGTTTCCTTTTTGTTGTTTTCTTATTAAGTTTTGTTCTCAGGGTAATTTTAGCTTCACACACTGAGTATTGAAGCTTTACTCCCTCTTTATTTATGGAATATTTTTAGGAACACTGATGCTAGTTCTTTAAATGTTTGGCAAATTTTAGCAACAACTCCATCTAGTTCTGGGCTTTTCAATGTTGGGAGACTATTACTCTATACATCACATTGCCTCTTTTTTATCTATTTAGGTTGTTTATATCCTCTTGGTTCAATTTTTCAGTTTTGCTAGGTCATAAATGTCTAGACATTTATCCATTTCATTTAGATTTTCCAGGTTACTAGAATTATAATTTTTTGAACTAATCCCTAAATAATCTCTGGATTTCAGTGATATCTATTGAAATATCCTACTTTTGTCTTTTAATTTCAATCTTCTCTCTTTCTTTAATCAGTTTGCCCAAGAGTTTGTTAAACTTGTTTGATTTTTCAAAGAATCAACTACTATTTTCATTGATCCTTTTTATTGACCTTTTAGTCTTATTATTTGCAGATTTGATCATTATTATTTCTTTGTTATACTGGTTTGGTATGTTTTTGTTTTTCAAAGACCCTGAAATGCATTATTTGCTTATTCATTTGATGTGTTTCTAATTTTAAAATGTAAACACTCATAGCTATTGGCTTTTCTTTTAGAACCTACTTTGATGCACCCACGGCTAATGATATATTTATTGGACTTCCATTGTCATTTGATTCTGGGAATTTTTAAATTCCCCCCGATTTTGTTAATAACCCCCGATTGATCAAAAGTGTATTTCTCAATCAATATGTGTCTGTATAGTTTCTGTAGTTTCTTTTGCTGTTGATTTCTAATTTCATTCCATTGTGTTTTGGTAATGTGCAATAAATTATTTCAATTTTTAGTATTTGTTAAGATTTTCTTTATGGCCTAACATATGATATTTTTGGAGAAAGTTCCACAAGATGCTGAAAAAATGTGCATTCTGTAGTTGTTGGGCATAATAGTCTGTGGATATCTCTTAAGTCCAATTGATCTACAGGGCAGTTTAAACTTTGAAGTTTGTTGATTTTTTTGTCTGATTAGTGAAAGTGGGATATTAATGTCACCCGTTGTTATCTGTCCCTTTATGCCCACTAGTGTTTATTTTATGAAATTGAGTGCACTGTTATTTGGTGCATGTATATTTACAGTCCTTATATCTTCTTGACATTTTCTTCCACTTATCTATAGGTAGTGGCCCTCTTCATCTTTTCTAAATTTAGCTTGAAATCTGCTTTGTTGTATATGCATACATCTACTCCTGCTTGCTTTAGATTCACTTTTCTTGGAATATCATTTTTCATTTTTTCATTTTCAGTCTTTAAATATCTCTGCCAATGAGATGTGTTTCTTGCAGGTAGCAAACAATTTTATCTCATTTTTAATACAGTTAGGCAGTCTGTGTCTTTTAATTGGAGAATAAAACATTTATGTTCAGTGTCATAGTCAGTTATGAACCAATTCACATCATTTTATTGTTTTTGAAATGTTTGATTTCTTCTTAAATCTTCTTTGCTTACCTATTCTTCTAGTGCACTTAGTGTGTTTCCTTCTTTTACTCTCCTGGTTCTATTTATCTTTCTCTTCTTTTTGTAGGATGCCCTAAAATATCTTCTGTAATGCCAAACTAGTGGTCATGAATTTCTTTAGTATCTGTTTATCTTGGAAGGACTTTATTTCTCCTTCAATTCTAAAGGAACAGTTTGCTGGATATAGCAGTCTAGGTTGACAGTTATTTTCTTTCAGGGATTGAAATATATCATCTCAGGCCCTCCTCACTCATAATCTCTATTGAGAAATATGCTATTATACTGAATTGTTTGTCTGTCTTGTCTTGTTTTGTTTTGTTTTCTTGAGACAGATTCTTGCTATGAAGCCCAGGCAGGACTCAAACTCACAATTCTCCTGCAAGTTGAGATTACAAGTGTGTATGCCACCATGGCCTGAATACATGGGTTTGCCTTTATGTGCATTCATGCTTCTGTCTTGCACTTTTCAATATATTTTCTTTGTTCTGTATTCTTGTAATTTTAAGGATAATAAGGTGTGGCATGGTTCTTTTATGGTTATGTCTGGAGTTCTAAATACTTCCTATACCTATATGTTCACATCTTTCCCAAGATTTGGAAAATTGTTATTATTTCACAGAATAGAGTCTCTATTCCTTTAGTCTGTATCTTTACACCTTCTTCTATACCAACTTTGTCTTTAAGCCTGAAATTCTCTCGTCCACTTGGACTTTTCTGTTGGTGAGTCTTTCCACTGAGGTTTTCATTTGGTTTATTGAACTTTTCATTTCCCATATTTGTTGGGTTCTTTTTCAAAATCTTTATTGAATTTCTCATTCATGCCCAGTATTGTCTTCCTTAATTTGTTCAGTTGCTTCTCTGTATTACCTTGGAATTCACTGATCTTTTTAAAAATCATTCTTTTGAATCCTATATCTGTCATTTCATCCACTTCAATATCTTTGGAGACAGTTGTTAGAAAATTATGAAATTCTAGCAAGTCAGTTTGCCTTGTCTTTTCATACTTCTTTTGCTTCTACATTGAGATTTGCATATCTGTTGTGATGGATATCTCTTCCACTATCATGTGGGAACGTTTTAAGGGAATATCCTTCTCTTAATGATGCCTACTATGATATAGAATTGTGAAGTGAATTGATTCCCTGTTACTTTTCTGTTGGTCTTTAGTGTATTTTGACACAACGCATACTATGTAATTGCATGAGGATCTTGCTTTCTCTGTAGGTCTCACAAGAGTGGGATTATTCTAGTAGATCATATCAATATGTTGTAGACAGTGTAGTGTGTGGGGTACACCCACTGTGATTACTTCTCTGGTCTTGTAAACAAGTATGCTCAAAAAGGGTATGGGAGTAACTTATGCTATAGACATTCATTGGCAGAGTGACCATATCCTTTTTGTTTTTCTCTCTGTTTTTTGTTTTGTAGGGTCAGATGTTTAGGAGTTGTGGGCCTCATTTAGCAGTGACTGCTTGAATCCTAGTCACCAGCTAGAGGTTTTCATCAGCACTATTCTTTGAGTTAAAGTATTCATTGAAGTTTGAGCAAAAACAGATTGTGTGAAGATCAAACTGCTTTGACTCTTAGGGGGGTTTCAAGTGTAGTACAGTGGCAGAGCATCTACACAGCACACTCAAAGTGCTCTGTCAATCCCCAGCATTGCATAGAAAGGAAAAAGAAAATAACAGTAACAGAAACAAAGAGAAATTAATTAGATACAGGAATAAAGTAAAAACCAGTACCAACTAATACATCTACAACTCTAACAACATTTCAACAAGGATGGTGGGAGGAGTAATAATATAAACAAAAATGTTTTAAAGATGATAAGAAAAGAGAGATGAAAATGGGAAATGAAAAACAAAACACAGCTGTACAAAAAATGAAAAGGTGGAAAGTTAAGGGCATGATGACAGAGAGAGAGAGAGAGCGAGAGAGAGAGAGAGAGAGATTTTGAACAGGAAGAGAAAGAGTAACAAAATACCAAAAATAAAATATGTGAGCCAATCAACAAATGCAAAATAAATAAATAAATATTTTTTGCTGGATTTTACATGTGGGTAAGAGTGGATATTCATTGCTTCCACCAATCTGCACTTCTTTGTCTTCGTTTGTCTTCTTGGGCTATGCACCTCTTGAAGACACAAAAGGTTCAGGGATATTCACCCCTTTCCTTTTTCTATGTTGCTCACCAGTTGGTCATTGGAAGTGGGTTCAGGGCCACAGCTGTTTGGAATAGCTTTGTTTCCTTGCATACTTGTACAAGGTAGCAAGGAACAAAAGTTTCCTCTGCTAGAATTTACTTCAGACAAATTAGCTTTCTATAACCCAGGGCCAGGCTGATACTGAACTCCACCTTATGTCTGGATCTTTGGCACTGTTTTTCAAGTCCATTCAGTCAGTGAAGCAGCAAATTGTATTGTGTGGAGGGAATGCAGCAGATCTATATCTTCTATCACCCACAACTCTTATGTTCCATGGTCCAGTCACAGTTTCATCTACTAGATAGTTCCTTCATCTCATGTAGCAAACATGCATTAATTCTGAAGTGAAGAAAAAGTGATAGTTTATTACAGAAAAGAAGAACAGCAAGCTACTGTATATGTAGAGCTGCCATTAACAGAAACAAAGCTGTTTACCCTGTTGGCAGACTAGCCACAAACAAAGATGTACATTTCATTGTATGGGGAAAGGTTTGAATATTTATGCTTATACTAGGGAAGGGAGGAGACTTTTGGTGCACATACGTCACTTCCCACATGCCTAAAAATATATCTACACATGTGTTATAACTCACCACCAGGTTGAGATATTATTATGCTAATATATTATAATGAAGGCATAATGAGGCTCAAGGACAGTCTTTGGTCAGATTTGTCACCATCTTGATGAACACTGCTCTTAACCAGTTCACCCACAGCTTCTTATTTCTGTTTGTTTGCTTGCATGTCGCTTGTATTAACTACATGCAATTTTGCATGCCTACTCATCTCCTGTTTTTAGCTGACCACCAGTCTTAAAAAGAAAACAAAGTTCACTCCATTCAGTGCCTCTGACCCCTGAAAAATACCATTTTATGTATTTTTCTTTTTTTAATTAGCACATGTTAATTGAATAATGTTAAGAGTTTCATTGTGATATTTCCATACATGCATATAATATAGTTTGATGATATTCAGTCCTTCCATTACACTATTGTTGGCCTCCCTCCCACACTTTCACCCTTCTTTTTATCTTGAAAATTTTAAATGCTCTCATTATGACCTTTTTGTACATACAAACTATGTACCTTGATAATATTCTCCCACTCTTAACCTCTCTTGTTTGCTTCCCACTTTCCAGTGGTTCCCCCAAGGGTTCCTTTATGTTCATGTACTTTTCTCTTTAAATGTTGATTTTGCATATGATATAAAACATAAAATATTTATCTTTCTGAGTCTGGTTTACTTTACTTAACACAAATATAAATATATATGTTATATATAATTTATCTATTCATTCATTGAGCACCAAAGCTGACTCCATAACTTGACTATTGTGAATAGTGCTGCAATAAACATGGGTATGCAGGTATCTCTTTGCAGGTATCTCTTATTGTATGCTGAGTTCATTGCATATATTGTACAAATGGTTTGCTTCAGTGGTATACCAACAGGGATACAATATGCCACAAGGTAGATCCTTGCCAGGACAGCCTACTAATATTTTCTGTGAATTCTGGGCATGGGAGGGAGCAAATAGGAACTTATATTTCCCAAAGCAGGAAGCTTGAGTACAACCTTCTCAAGATGGATCCTTGTTTCAGAATCACATTTTTACATTGGCATACATTGAGATGCACAGAACATTTCTCAAGTGCCACCCCCCATGCAGATTCCAGATCAGCTATGTTTAGACTGTCTTTCTGTTCTGTGTGTGCTTCTGTGCCTGTTTTGACTATTATGTCTTTTCCTCTTTCTCTTTTTGTTGGTCCTCTCATCTGCCACACTGCCAAGCTACTGTGGGCTCAGTGTTGATATGCTATTTCTCACTCTCAGTTCTAATAATCAATGACTGGGGCTTTCCAATCCTCTATCTGTTCAATATTGAGCTTGAGTGCTTTTCTTCAGTCACCATCTCACTGCGTAGTTGTTCTCTGACTTTCAATTTTGAGCCCCAGAGAAGCTGGAAAGTATTTTTTGCCTCAAATTAGCCATCATGACTTACTCTCCAGGTACTATTTTTTCCCTGTTTTTTTTTGTGACAACAATTAGAAAGTAATTTCCTTTTTTTAAATCAAGCTGAGGTGCAAAGTTCTAATTTTGAGGAGGTTTCAGCAGGAAAGAAAAGCTTTGTGGTTTCAGTTTTACCCCTCATTCAAAAAGAATCCTCTCTAAACATGATTAGAAGCTGAGTAGTCCTATAATGTCCATATGGAGAGCTGGAGAAACTGGTAGCTGCTCAGGTCAAGAAGTTGGAAGCCTCAAAAGAGGGACTAATGATGGATGTAGCCCCAGTTCAAGTCTAGAGACCTGGAGAGCCACTGGTGCAAGTTTACTTCAAAGGTTGAGGAATCTGAAATCTGATGTCCACAAACAATACAGTAGCATAACTCACAGCTGTTCAACAAGGGTCAAATACTCATAACCTCCCATTTTCTTCCATTTTTCCCTTATTGTGTTTTGAATTTGCATTAACCTAATAACTAACAATGTTAAATATCTTTTCTTTTGCTAATACAGCCATATGTGTATGCTCTTTGTATAAATTTCTATCAAGTTCTTCCAGTTTTGAATTGGATTGTTTATCTTTCTATGGTTGACATAATATATTTTATATTTGAAATATTAAGCTTTTGTCAGACATATGATTCACTACTATTTCCCCCCATTCTGTGGCTAGTCTGTTTATTGTCTTGAGTGTCCTTTGATGCAAACATATTTTAATTTTGATGATGTTCAATTTATCTATTTTTCTTTATTCCCCATACTTTTGGTATTATAACAAAAATCCATTCTCTAATCCAAAGTCATGAAATTTTTATTCTATTCTTTTATCCTAACAGCTTTACAATGTCAGCTATTAAATTTCTGCTTGTGATAAATTATCAATTTTATTTGTATATGTCATGAGATCAGAGTTCAATTTCATTCTTTTCAAGTGGATAGCATTGTCCCAAAACCATTTGTTGAAGAAGAGATTAGTCTTTACTCACTGAATGGTCGTGGTATCTGAAGGTTTTAAGAGGCTGGTTTTCAAACCATATATCTGATAGTGTTCTAAAATACAGTCAAAAAGTGTCAGATTTCTGAAAATCTGACTTTAGTTCATATACTATACTTAATTAATACAGTAATATCAAAAAAGAATACTTGAAGAAAACTCATATGCTGTATGAATGCCATTATTAACTACAATTCACAAAGCATGAAATTAATCATTAACGATGAATTACATATGTTTATTTCACTGTCTATAAACAACCCATAAGAAAATATATTCCATTCTGACAATCATCAGAGGGTATTCCAATGTATCACTATTTCTTAATCTCTTTCTATCAAATTTTTCTTCATTGTTCTATGCTTATTTGTCTTATGAACATTATGTTGATTACTGTAACTCAATTGCTTTTCCCCCTCTTAATTTTTCTAGTCTTGTTGCAGTGCTTCTCAAGAGGCTTGTGGAGTTCTACTGTCAACAGTTCTGACCCCCTTTCCTCCTAATTTCTCCTCCTTTTCCTTGCTTCCTTACTTTCCATTGTCCTCTCCCACTGTCTTTTCTGTGTGATGCACTTTAATTTCATCTATTTCACTCTTTTGTTTTCATGTACATTATTTACAGTGAGTAAGCCTATTCATTTTCCCCCATTGTGTGAAGGTGAAAGACTGACTTTTTAGCAAACTCACCATAAATAATTCTTCCAGGAAATAAATTTACCATATCTAGCATTTTCTTATTCCTGAGCATTGGATCCTACTTGATTTCAAACATCTTTAGTATTCCTTTTGCCACAGCTGGAGCAACTTCTTCCCATCTGCAGGTTTAACTCAGAACAACTGAACTTAGAATGTAAGATTATAAGAATCTCCATTGTAAAATTCTGTGACTTAACATCAAGTTAGTCATGCTGCTTGCTTTGCCCTGAGATTATACTCCTTTGGATAAATTTTGTTTTCTGATCTATTCCCCATATTCTGTCCTTATCTTACTTGCCAATTCTGGTAATTCATTTCCAATATTGTTTTTGTGCCTGAGTCCCTACCTTGGTATCCTGCCATATACCCCCGTTTTGCTAGGACTGGATTTATGTTTTGCTTCTGTCTGTTCCCTGTTTTTTCCTTGGAGTTCTCATCCCTAAATCAAAGACTGATAGCTACAGCCATACTACTTGATGATGACCTATATAGAGTGCTGAATATTAGTCCCCTAAATGTCTTCCCTCTTTTCTCAGTTGGTTTATTTAGAGTTTCCTTTGCCATGCAGTGGATAACCTAAGCTCATTTGAGATGGTTAATCTTGACTGTCAACTTGATTGGATTGAGAAACACACAGGAGATTAGATAAAGTAAAGCTCTGAATGTGTCTATGAGGGTATTTCCAGAGAGGATTAACTAAGAGAGGATGATCTGCCCTGAGTATGGGTGGTGCTATCTCATAGGCTGGAGGACTGGATGGAATAAAAGGGAAAAAATAAAGTGAAAGCCAGTGAGTTCATCCACTCTCTCTCTCTGCTTCTTGGTTGTCATGAGGTGAGCTGTTCTTCTCTGCCATGCCCTCCTTCACATGAAACCTCTGAATCATGAGCCAAAACAAATCTTTTCTCCATTAACTTTATGTAAAATACAGAAATGAATGTCTTACTAGCATATGACTATTCTTAAACATTAGTAGGTATAGAAATTACTTGAAGTATTTATTAAAATTGCAGACTCATGGGTTCTATGATCTGAGGATTTGACTCATTATATTTGGGGTAATGCTCATGGCTTTTAATTTTTACCAAGCTTTCCTACTTACTCTTATGCCAGTGGTCAGTAGATGACACTTTAGGAACCATTCTAACATAGAATATAGGCTTGTCAAAGAATTGTTTCCTATTGTCTATTGTCATATTCTTTCGATGCTATTTCCAAATTGAACTTCACAGAGTTTAAAAGGCTAGATATGTATTCTAATGCCTGACACACCTGGATGGTTTAACCTCTGAGGCATACTGGAATTTCAACAGTTGGTTTCTATATAAGAAATAAGTAAACTAAAAAGATGGGACCCAAGGTCTGCTCTTAAAACTGGGCACCATATGAATAGCTTTAATTTGAAATCACACTTTCTAAGAGAGCATATAAAATAAATTTGTTTGAGAATGATCATATGTGTGGTGCTTAGTGGCAGTAGTTTTAGGTCGGTGACAATACTCATCATTGAGCATTAGGCCTTTTGGTCATTTTGGAATTTTTGGCCATCTAAAAATTGGGGTAGATGTCTATTACATAACTTGGTGTATAAAGAATAAGATCTAGAGTTGGGAGTAAAAAGGAGTTTTCAAGAGCAAGTTAGATTTTCAAGGCCAATGGAACTGCTCAATCGATAGGCAGCTGTAAAATATTCAGTATCCTGGGTATTTCTTGGTTTGGGCTGATAGTATTAATTTGCCATTACTAAATTGTACCTTAATTTCATTATGAGGAATTACACCTTCCATCTTCCCCATTGCATAAATTCTGTGGGTCTGTAACCATGCCTCCCTTCCTCCCCTATCTATGGGATGAGGAAGTAATCTAATTGAAGTATGAGAGAAGCTGAATTAGAACTGGAAAATTATATTACTAGTTTGGTGAAGGAAGGTTCTGTGAAAGAAAATTACAATTTTTGAAGACTTGCATGGGCTCAGGATTTGGTCTAGGAATGCCAACTATAGTGCTGAAAATAATAAGTAGTTATGGATTCTACCTGTCAGTAATAAATGATGATATTCACATATTGGATGTGGTTGAGCCTAGAATTTGATGTTCTTTTACACATGTTAAGAAATAACCAGAATAATGGACTAGGCAGAGACTGAAAATGCTTGACACACTCTGAAAATATTTAGACCTGTTTCTAAACCTCAATCATCTAAACCTCCTAATCATCTTCATCCACTTCTAGAATACAAGATATTCCTTACTGTGTACTAAAATATGACTCAAAAAACAAGAAACAGGAGATAAACAGAAATACTTGTTTAGAACTTTTAACTTATCTCTTTCTGCATATGGATGTTGTATTTAATAATTTTATTCATGTGAGTAGGGGATGAGGGTAGAAAACAGACAGATATTGAAATCATGTTTATATTTATATATTGGGAATTAAATTCATAAAAATTTTCCAACATGGCATATTTATGATAGAAAGAGAAGGCAGCTGTTGAGATTAATGGATCTTCATGTATGCTTTTCTTTTTACTTGAAGTAGATAGCTTCTACCTGCACAGATAAGAAATGTTTAAAAGAAACTTTGAATGATTCAACATTGGAAGGTGTAACATTCTTTCTATTATTACTTCCAGAATTCATATGTCACTTTTCTTTCTATAAAATTATAATGTGCTATTTTTAAGCTATTTAGTTTTACAAGTGTTTTATAGCAAATGTATATATGGGTTAAAATGGTAATGTGTGCTTCCTCCCTCACAAATTTATAGCCAAGGAAGGTGAACACTTTATGTATTTACTGGTCATATGTACCTCTTCCTTTGAAAATTCCCTATTCCATTCATGTGCCCATTTCTTCATTGGAATGTTGATTTTGGGGGGTTTGAGTTTTTTAAGTTCCCTCTATATTCTAGATATTAGTCCATTATTAGATGAATAGCTAGCAAAGATTTTTTCCCATTCTGTGGGCAGTCTCTTAAGTCTAGTGATTGTTTTCTTTTGTTGTGCAGAAACTTTTTAGTTTGATACAGTCCCAGTTATTCATTCTTTCTCTTAGATGATGAGCTGTGGGAGTTCTATTTAGAAAGTTTCTCCCTATGCTTATATATTCTAGTGTATTTCCTACTACTTTCTGTAGTTGTTTCAAAGTCTCAGGCATTATGTTAAGGTTTTTGATCAACTTTTGAGTTGATATTTGTACTGGATGGGAGAGAGGGATCTAGTTTCAGTCTTCTACATGTGGATATCCAGTTTTCCTGGCAACATTTGTTGAAGAGGCTGTCTTTTCTCCATTATGTGCTTTGAAAGCCAACATATTACTTCTATTCTAAATACAGCCTCTTATTTATGGACAATCAATTCATGTGCACAAAACCACAGAAACTGAAGCATAGGAAAGAGGATGAAATTCTTGGGCACTTCAGAATCTTATGGTTTTGCTGTATAATGTGGCTTGAATGGTGCTGGTTCACTGAGGAAAAGCCATAATTTGCCTTACCTTTAGGTTAATTTCATTTTTCTGATCTAGATAGCACTCTGATTAAGTCTGAGATTAGAAATTAAAACAATACAATAATTTTTCAGATCCTAGCTCTTTCCTTTATGCCATCTGCCCTTTCACAGATTTGGTCCTTAAGATCTCTAGAGGTTCATTATATACACATGACAATAGGACTACCTCTGTTTCCCTCTCCCTGTCTTTGTCTCAGGGTCTTTCTGTTTGTTGCTCTCTTACTCCTTCTCCTCCTCTTCTTGCTCCCCTCATCCTCCTCCTTTTTTTCTGCCTCTATTCCAAGAAAAAAATGCATAGGAGCAACTTTTCCTTTCTAAAACCAACCAGAAGGTATTTTTCTAAAATTAAAAGGAAAATTTTCTTGAAAAAGTAAAATAAAAATGGCAACAAAATCTAGCCTTATTTAACACACACACACACACACACACACACGCACGCATGCACAATATCACACAACACAGGCAGCTTCAGAGAATTTTTTGCTCCAAATGGGTGATTTAATGGCTTTTGTCAGTCAGTGTTATAATGAAAAAAAAATGTAGACCCTTAAATAGTCCATAATTTGGATGAAACTCATTAGATTTTGGGTTTAAGCAACTACAAAGTAGAGCCAGATTTAGAATCTTACCTTTCAAAGTATGGTATACGTAAGAAGATATAAAGTTACCCTAGGTGGAAATCTTTAAAGTCTTCAAATGTCTTTTCATTAATTCATTTCAATCAATGAAAAGAAAAACATAATGATGATATTCCTGCCCCTGATTTTATTTTGCAGTACTGAGCAGCAAACCCAGGGCCTTGTGTATGCTAGACAAGTACTCAACCATTGAACTACATTCCAAGCCCTAGTTCTAGCCCCTCAAATCTGCAATTTCTTTTAGTCTGATTATATTTTCATTTGATTTAATTTAGTGGGAGATAGGTTATGGTAGATAGAGTGCCATTCCATTAGTGTTGGGATTGTAACACGGTGGTATGGCAGGATTAGGCAATGACTTACTGTTATAGATGTTTTGATTAAGATAATGTAAATCAAGTAGTTTTATTGTAGAGTTACATTAGTGTTTAAGGCAATGCACACAGTGTGTTTGTGATCAGGGTGTGTATATGACAGTTGTTATATTCTTTATTTGGGAAATTTGGTTAGTTCCAAAAAGGATGTATGCACATCATTTTTATCATAAAATAAGGATAAATTTTTTATCTATGTTTTCCCCCTGGTATTGATTGGGTTTCTTGTTTTATTTAGTTTTAGCCATTAAGTTTTTCACCCACAACTTATACTGTGTGAAATTATGCGCTTCCTGGGCTTAAAGATTGACACCAAACTATCCAGACCTTCTAAATTACAGTTCCTTTTCTTTTTCTTAGATGATAACCAGTATCAGAAAGCTGGTTTGTGGACAAGAGCAAGTCCTATAGTCCAGAGCAAGTTACTCATATCTGATGAAGATGTGTAAAATCAGTTATCAAGGACAGGATTCTAATTAGCTGAAGTTAACTTCAGCAATTGGGAAAAGTATGATCAAAATCTCTGTCCAAGTTTCTAAAAAAAAAATTGGAAATATGAGTGTCACTGGACCTTAAGTAGGATATCTGAAAAAGGAATTGGCATAATGAATATAACAAGACACCGCTCCACTTGCCACATGATTGTCATAAAAGTGAATTTCATAAAAACTATGCCTCACACTTATATGATATTTTATATTTTTCAGTGTATTATAACAAATACCCCATTTACACACCTTCTCAGAATATTTTAGACACTTGTGTGTCAAAAATAATGGTGTCATAATAAGAATATGTGGAATCGATTAAACTGTGAATTAATTGAAATAAGAATCATAAGTTATTTACATTGTATCCATGACATCTACTACAAGAGTAATATGTAGCAGACACCAAATAAAAATATGTATGTGAGTGACCTTCTGTAAATTCTCTCCTTCTGTACTTCAGTTTCCTCATTTGTAAAATGAAAGAAATGGATATGCTACTTTTTAACTCTGATATTCAATCTAAGTGGATGTAATATAACCTCTCCAGTTTATTTTTTTTCAAGCTGCTCAGAAATTGTCTTCTACCTTATCAGCACCATTAATAAATTAGAATTATCTTTAACATAGTACAAAGCCATGGAACAAATTTTCTCCAGAAGGAAATGCGGAGCCTTAGAAAATTACTTTATCAAAATAAAAAGATGAAGTCTTTAAAAAGTGCTAAGACACAAAAAGGTTGTACTGTGTACTGAAGGAACCCCTTACCAAATACAGGCACTCTGATCTTGGATTTCACAATCTCTTGAACTGTGAAAAATAAATGTTCATGTTTAAGCCATCCAGCTCATAATACTTTTGTTATTATCAGCCTGATACAAGATATGTTCATTTATTATCTGCTATCTTCCAAGTATTATAGCAGGGTTTGGGGATAAAAGTTTTGAAAAAGATAGTCACCATACCTACATGCATGGACCTTACATTCTGATGGAAGATAAATATAAAACAAGAAGATAAATCAGTTTATAAAATAATTACAAATACTACTAGTATAATGAAATAATCAAAAGAGACAGAGATCATGCAAAGTGGCAAGGTTCACCTTGATGAGAATGACCTAGGAAGACCAAACTGAGAATCCAACTTGTAGGAATGGAGACAAACTTGCACAGAAGAAAGAGGAATAGGGTTCTAAGAACAGGTGCAGAAGCCTAGAGAAAGTGGAAGAAATAGGATTTTCTTTAATGGTTTATTCAAGGAAATGAGAGGACTATCACTGGAGAAGGAACATGGATGAGGATAAAGAGGTTCCAATTATACCTTTATGTTGGAGGATCATAGTATCACATACACTTATATTTAAAATATTCTAGGACTGACATGGATTATACATATGCAAACTAATCACAGTAAGGATGAGACATATCATTACCACATAGTCCCAGAGGCCTTCTGCACCTGAATTACAATTTTAGTCGATGGCTTATGGAGAGGACTGGGGATTTCTTGGGGTGGGGCTAGAGCAGCCAAATGGCACTAGGAGGAGGGGTGTATAGGAGTTTCAGAACAATGGCTATTTGCCAATCAATAGAGAAGTATTTCAATGTTTTAATAACATGGACCTACTGAAAATCATCCCAGGTAGTTCCAATTCCAGATAGCAGCCAAAAAGGAATACTTTCATGTTTGCCATTATTTGGTAAACCATGCTATTATCTAAGTGATTTGGTTTGAACTTTTCTTTCATTTCCCTGTTCACTATGTGGAAAAAAAATTTTCACTGTAACCATTTTATTCTTTGAAAAAATAATATTTGTATTCTTTCTAGTCCATAAAGTGCCACCATACTCATTACACTATATGATTCTCATTAAGCCATACCTTTCACTAAAAGGCCTACATTATATGGCTCTTATTTCCTGACATTAGGTTCTCCACCTGGCAACAAGAGAGATGTTTATAAAATATTCATCATAACCTGTTGCTTTTCTGCTTAAAATTCTTCAGTAGCTTTTCATTCCACTTAAAATGCAGTCCAAACCCTGTACCCTAGTCTGTAAGAAATCTACTGTACACTGACCGAAATATCTCTAAAAATTATTTGTTCATTTTTGTTTACATGTTTGCCATTGATAAGTTTATGAAAGCAGGTACTTTACATATCTTATTATTATAGTAAATGGTGGAATATAAGAAGGATTCAATGAGTGCTTTATGAATGCATGAACAAATAAATATTTGGAATTAATAACACATAAATCATTGGTCTCATTTATTGACAAGAAACTTAGTTTTATAAATAACTTTCTAAAAAGAAGAAATTCAAATGGCAAAAAAACGCATGAAAAAATGCTCACCATCTCTAGCCATTAAGGAAATGCAAATTGAAACCACATTAAGATTCCACCTCACCCCTGTTAGAATAGCCATCATCAAAACACCACCAACAACAGGTGTTGGTGAGGATGTGGGGGAAAGGGAACCCTTGTACACTGCTGGTGGGAATGCAAGGTAGCACAACCACTCTGGTAAAAAATTTGGAGGTTTCTTAAAAATCTAAACGTGTATCTGCCGTATGATCCAGTAATCCCACTCCTGGGGATATACCCAAAGAATGTGCCACAGTTTACTCCAGAAACACCTACACATCCATGTTTATTGCAGCGCTATTAACAATAGCCAAGTTATGGAAACAGCCAAGATGCCCCACTATTGATGAATGTATCAAGAAAATGTGATATTTATACACCATGAAATTTTACTCAGCCCTGAAGGAGAATGAAATCTTATCATTTGCAAGTAAATATATGGAACTGGAGAACATCATTCTGAGCGAGGTTAGCCAGGCTCAGAAGACCAAAAATTGTATGTTCTCCCTTATATGCGGACTTTAGATCTAGGGCAAATACAGCAATGTTGTAGGACTTGGGTCTCATGCTAAGGGGAGAGCACATACAGGAGGTATGGGGATAGGTAGGAAATCCAAAACATGAAAGTGTTTGATATCCCCACTGCAGAGGAACTAATACAGTAACCTTAAAGTGACAGTGGTCAATATGGGAAGAGGATCAGGAACTAGTGAAAAGGTCAGGTAGAGATGAATCAAGTTGGGTTGAAACACATTTGTACAAGGAAGCAATGCTAGGAATCTCTCTGTATAGCTATCCTTGTCTCAACTAGCAAAAACGCTTTGTCTTTCTTATTATTACTTATGTCTTCTTTTTAATAAAATTAGAGATAAGGGCAGAACAGGTTTTGCCTGGAAGCTAGGGGAGGGTGGGAGCAGAGGGGAGGAATGGCTCAAATAATGTATGCACATGTGAATAAATGAATAAAAAAAAGAAATTTATGGTTGCTAAAATTTACGCATTTGAGATATTCTTTTTTAAAATGTAAACACACAGGAGTAATAATGAAAGATTATTTTTGAAAAAACACTGTGCCAGAAACTATTCTAAGTGATTTGCATGAGTGGCCCCACTTAATGGTCCACAATACTCTAAAGGAAAGTAATGTCTTCATAATCTATATTGTTAGTTAGTAGGCCCTATTCCCTCCAGGAACTACGTGTGGTAATGCAATAGGATAAACAATTTGATTCTAGAGTCAAAGTAATCTAGATTGAAATTTCAGCTGTGGTATTTATCAGCTGTGTGACCTCAGGCAATTTAAACTGTGTGATAATTACATGTTTTGTTAGGTTGTTTTGAAGATACTTTGTGCAACGTATTTGAATAATAATAGGGGTTCAGTGAAAGAATAGCTTTTATGATTAGTGAATCAACAAAAGATTTTTTTTTTCTGACTGAACGGAGGCAACATTGGTTTCCTTGATTTGAAAGAACATATAGAGAAAGAAGAGGTTTGCGATAATTTTGCTATGAACCAGACCTGTTTGGGAGAGTAGCAAAAAGTGGTTGAGGCTTGTGATAGATTAGTAGTCTCAGTTTACAGGTTTTCCTAATATTGATCCTGGTTCCTTATGCCTTTGTGTGTTTTTATCTTGCTGTATAGTTTTTCTTATTTTGTCATTTTTGAAGCAAAGAAGGAATTGAGTTAGACAAAGTCTTCTTAGACATAACACCAAAGTACAAATGTCAGAAGAAAAATAGGTAAATTGGACATGATCAAAATTGAAACTTTTGTGTTGTTAAGAGCACCATAATAACAAAACCAGAACCCCAGGAAAGGGAGACAATATTTTTAAATCACACATCTGATAAGGGAGTTGCATCTATAATAGGTAAAGAATTCTTACAACTTAACAATTCAAAGGCATTAACTTATTTTTGAAATGGGCAAATAACTTCAATAGACATTTTCCAAAGATATCCAAATCGCTAATAACCACATGAAAAGATGTTCACTGTTAGTCATTAGGGAAATTCAAACTGACACCGCGATGAGGTACTACTTCACATGTACTAGCATGGCAATAATAATATTTTTTTGGTGGGACTGGGATTTGAATTCAGGGTTTCACTTTTGCAAAGCAGGTAAGTAGGCTACTATTTGAGCCACATCTCCAGTCCATTTTGCTCTGGTAATTTTGGAGATGGGGGTTTCACAAACTATTTACCCAGGCCTGGAACAACAATCTTCCTGATCTCAGCCTCTCAACTAGCTTGGATTACAGGCATGAGCTAGCTTTAATAATTTTTAAAAAGGCAACCCCAAATTGAAAATGTTGGAAAGGATGTGGAGAAATTGACATCTATATAGACTATGGTACAAATGTAAAACAGTGAAGATGCTATGGAAAATAGGTTGATAGTTCCTTACACTATTACACAGAATTACCATATGATCTAGCAATACAGGTATATATAAAAACAACAAAATATATATATACCTCTGTAAATGCATAATGTACACCTACCCAGCACAACAAAAAAATTTTAAAAAAGAAATACATACCCACACAACTTACATGACTACAATGTCTATAGAATTATTTGTAATAGCCAAAATTTATAAGAAAAATAAAACACAAGTGTCCAGCAACTGATAAATGGATTAAAAATGTATTATATTTTTATAATGGAATATTATGTGACTATAAAAATATAGGAAAGTATTGATAATGCAACTGCATGAATAAATGTTGAAAACATTACGCTAAGTAAATGGAGTAAAAAAAGTCACATATTTTATATTTCCATTTGTATGAAATGTCCAAAATATGCAAGTGCATGTAGACAGAAAGTACATTAGTGGTTGCATAAGATCTGGGAGGGTGGTAGTAGTGAAAAGAAATGTGGACTGAGTACTACTTTGCCATGAAATTTTTTAGAGTGATAAAAATGTTCTAAAGTTGATTTTATGATGATTTTACAACAATGCATATGCTAAAACATTTATGCACTTGTATAAATACACATTTTAAGTGAATGAATTGTATGGAATGTGAATTTTAATCTCAATAAAGATACATAATCAATCTCTCTCTCTCTCTCTTTCTCTCTCTCTCTCTCTCTCTCTCACACACACACACACACACACACACACAGGGTTAGACTACACAGTGTTGATAGGCCTCTGATTAATAGCTGCAATTGTTAAGTTTCTGATCCAGAGAAGTTTTGCTTTTGATTTACTCCACTTTTGTATATTAACTCTTTTTATTAGCATGTATTAAATAAAGGCAATTCATTGTGATATTTCTATACATGCATATAATATACTTTGATTAAATTCACCTGCTCTATTACTCTTCTTATGCGTCATCCCAATTTTAAAACAATTTTACTGGGTTTCATTATATTTTCATATATGTGTATGAAGTTCTTCAATCATATTCACCACCACTTCATTCTACCTTCCTGGTGGTTTCTACTCCCAAACAGCGCCCCCATTTTATATTCAGGTCATCCTTTTGATTAACTCTATATTCCACATGTGAGAGAGAGCATATAATATTTCTCGTTCTCAATCTGGCTTATTTTGCTTAAAACAATGATTTGCAAGCCCACCTGTTTTCCTACAAATGAGATAACTTCATTATCTTTATATTTGAATAATACTCAATTATGTATATATAGCACATGTTCTTTATTTCTAACTGGAGTGAGAGGGAAATACATGTAGTTTGATTTTCATTTCTTTTATGTCTAAGGATGTTGAACATATCTTCATGTATTTATTGGTTATTTACACTTCTTTGGAGAAATATCTGTTCAGTTCATTTGCTATTTATTAATTGTATAGTTAGTTCTTTTGGAGTTTAATTTGGGAGTTTTTATAACTGGATATTAATTCTTTATCTAATAAAAGCTGGCATAGATTTTTTGCTTATTCTGTGAGTTATCTGCTGATTCTGGTAATTGTTTCCTTTGCAGAGAAGAAGCCTTTTAATTTGATACAATTATATTTGTCAATACTTGCTCTTATTAACTGAGCACTTGGAGTCCTATCCAGAAAGGCATTACCTAGAATACCTTCAAGGGTCTTCTCTGTTTTCCTCTTGAAATTTCAAAGTTTCAAGGTTTCGTGTCTTATGTATAGATCTTTGATGCATTTTGGATTAACTTTTATGATGAGAGATAGGGGTCTAGTTTAAGTCTTCTATATTTGGACATCCTGTTTTCCCAGCTGTATTTGTTGAAGAAGCTGTCTCTTCTCCAAGGCACATTTTTGGTGCCTTTGTCTAAAATCAGCTGTGTGGGCTTATTTCTTGGTCTTCTATTCTATTTTTGGGGTCTATGTGTGTTCTTGTACCAGTATCATACCTGTTTTTGTAACTATGCCTTTGTGGTATAGTTTGAAGTCAGGTATTATGATACCTCCAGAATTTCTCTTTTTGCTTAGGATTTGGGGCCTTTTCTGGCTCTGAATGAATTTTAAGATTGACTTTTCTATTTCTGTGAAAAATGTCATTGGAGTTTTGATGGGGATTTTATTGAATATATAGGTTGATTTTGATATTATAGCCATTTCACCACATTATTTCTACTAATCCAGCAACATGGGAACTCTTTCTATCTTCTAATGTCTTCTATAATTTCTTTTTTCAAGATTTAAAATTTTTCAGGGTAGAGGTCTTTTACCTCTCTGTTAACATTATTCCTAGAAATTTAATTTTTTGAGACTATTGTAAGTGGGATTGTTTTCTTCATTGCTTTCTCAACCTGCTCATTATTGGTACATAGGAAAGCTATTGATTTTTGTATGTTAATTTTGCATCCTGCTATTTTACCAAAAGTGTTTATCAGCTCTCAGAGTTTTTTGGTGATCTTTTAGGGTATTTACAGAATCATATAATCTTCAAATAGGGATAATTTGAATTCTTCCTGTGCTGTTTGTATGCCTTTTATTTCTTTCTCTTGACTTATTGCTCTGGCTAAGAATTTAAGCACTACATTAAATAAAAGTGGAAAATGGATACCCTTGTCTCATTCCTGACTTGAAAAGATACGACTTCAGTGTTTCTTCATTAGGTATGCTGCTGGCTATAGGATTTTGTATGTAGCCTTTTTTATGTTGAAGTATGTTCCTTCTATTTCTAGTTTCTCAAGGACTTTTATCATATAGGGATGGTAAATTTTGTCAAAGGTTCTTTATACATCTATTGAAATGATCATATGAGGTTAGATTTGTTCTTTATTTTGTTTATGTGCTGTATCACATTTGTTTATTTGCATATGTTGATCCATTCTTGCATTTCTGGAGTTAAACCAACTTGATCATGGTGTATGATGTGTCATTGAATTAGGTTTGTAAGTATTTTATTGAGAATTTTCACATCTGTGTTTATCAAAGAAATTGGTCTGTAATATTCTTATTTCATCATTTATTTTGTCTGGTTTTGGAATCAGGGTACTACTGACTTCATAGAATGATTTTGCTAGCATTCTTTCCCTTTCTATCTCATGATATATTTTGAGGAGACTTGGTGTTAGTTCTTTATAGATCTCATAGAATTCAACAATGGAGCTGAAGTTTGTTTTTGGGAAATTTTTTACTAATGGTTCATTTTTATTGCTTGTTAATTTGGTGGTTTCTATCCTTTTATTTCATTTTTGGTAGTTCATATGCATCTAGAAATTCATCCATTTCATCTAGAGTTTCCAGCTTATTAGAATATAAGTTTTCAAAGTATTCCCTAATGACTCTCTGAACTTCTTTAGTCTTTGCTGTGATATCATCTTTATCATCACTTATTTTGTTAATGTGAGTCTTCTTCCTCTCTTGTTTAGTTTGTCTAAAGGTCTTTTAATCTTATCTTTTCAATGAAGAAACTTTTTGTTCTATTGATTACCTTTCTTGCTTGTTTAGTCTCAATTTCATTAATTACTGCCCTGATCCCTATTATCTTTTTCCATCTACTGTGTTGGGTTTGATTTGTTCTTATTTTTCTATGAGTCTGATATGAATCATTAGGTTAGTTATTTGGGGTCTCTGTGATTTTTTTAATGTAGGCACTAATAGCTATAAACTTTAAACCCTGACTTTGCTGTGTCCAAAAATTTCTAGAAAGTTCTGTTTTCATTTTCCTATGATTCTAGGAAATTTTGATTCCCCTATTATTTATTAACAACACACTGATCATTTAAGAGTGAACTTTTCAGTCTCCTTGTGTTGGAAAATGTATTGTAGTTTCTCTTGCTGTTGATTTCTAATTTTGTTCCATCCTCATTTGATAGGATGCAGAAAATTATTTCGATTTTTTTGGATTTCTTAAGACTTCCTTTATATCCTAGGATATGATCTGGTTTAGAGAAAGTTTCATGGGCTGCTGAGAATGCTTGTTCTGTGACATTTGGGTGAAATATTGTTCAGATGTCTATTATGTCCATGTGATTTATAGTGTCTTTTAATTAGGAAGTTTCCTTGTTGCATATTCTGTCTGTATGACCTATCCACGAGAGTGGGGGTCTATTTCTGTTTGTAAGTCTATTAAGTATTGGCTTTATGAAATTGGTTATGCTAATCTTCAGTGCATGTTTCTTTGTAATTGTTGTGTCTTCCTGTTGTATTGTTACATTTATCAATATGAAGTGACCTTCTATGCCTCTTCTGACAAATTTTTATTTAAAATATGCCTTGTCAGGTATGAATATAGCTACTCCTGCTTGCTTTTAGGCTCCATTTGCTTGTAAAATCTTTTTCTGTCTTATTTGTCTTAGCCAGTGAGGTATGTTTCTTCTAGGTTGGTTCTTACTTTTTAATCCAACTGACCAGTCTGTGTCTTTTGACTGGAGAATCAAGACTATTAACGTTCATAGTTATTATCGAAAGGTAAGTAGTGATTCCTGCCATTTTATTGAGTTTTCTGTGTTTGATTTTTCTTTAGTGATCATTTGTTTATCTACTCATGTAGTAAGATTTATTCTTTCTGGTGTTTTCATAGCTGTGTTTATCTTCCTCCTCTGTGCTTCTGTCACATTGCTTTAATGATTAATTTTTGCTTAGGATGGAATGCTTTTATTTCTCCTTCAATTATGGAGGGTTCCTTTGCTGAGTACAGTAATATAGGTTGACACTTATTTTCTTTCAGGGCTGAAAATACATCATTCCATGCCCTCATAGCTTTTAAAGTTTCTGTTAGAAATCTGCTGTTAGTCTTATGGATTTGCATTTATAGTTGACTTGGTGTATCTCTCTTGCAGCTTTCAATGTCATTTCCTTGTATGGCTTATGTTTCAACATGGGTAAGTTCTTTTCTGGTCTTGTCTGTTTGATGCCCTAAAAACCATCTGTGTAAGAATGGCCATCTCTTTCTCAAGATTTGGGAAGTTTTCTTCTATTTTTTTATTGAATGTTTTCTATGCCCTTAGCTTGTACCTCTTCTCCTTCTTTTATGCCTATGGTTTATAGGTTTGTTCTTTTAATGATGTCCAGAGGACTTGCATGTTTTATTTGTATTACTTCAGGTGCTTTTAATCTTCATCTTGATGTTTTAGCATATCTACCTTGTCTTCAAGACCTGACATTTCTTTTTTTTCTCTTTATTCATATGTGCATATATTGTTTGGGTCATTTCTCCCCACTGCCCCCACCCTGTCCCTCTACCCTCATTCCCTGTTCTGCCCTTTTCTCCAATTTTGTTGAAGAGAAGGCATAAACAATAATAAGAAAGAAAAGGCACTTTTGCTAGTTGAGATAAGGATAGCTATACAGAGAGATTCCTAGCATTGCTTCCATGCTCAAGTGTATGACAACCCGAATTGATTCATCTCTACCTGACCTCTTCACTACTTCCTAGTCACCTTCCCATATTGAACTCTGACACTTTAACCTTACTGTATTAGCTCCTCTGCAGTGGGGACATCAAACACTTTCAAGTTTTGGGTTTCCTACCTATGCCCATTCCTCCCATATGTGCTCTCCCCTTAGTGTGTGACCCAAGTCCAACCATATTACTGCCTTTGCCCTAGATCTAAAGTCCTCATATGAGGGAGAACATACTATCTTTGGTCTTCTGAGCCTGGCTAACTTCACTCAGGATGATGTTCTCCAGTTCTATCCATTTACTTGCAGATGATAAGATTTCATTCTTCTTCATGGCTGAGTAAACTTCCATTGTGTATAAATACCACATTTTCTTAATCAATTTGTCAGTAAGGGGGCATCTTGGTTGTTTCCAAATTTGGCTATTGTGAATAGCGCTGCAATGAACATGGGTGTGTAGGTACCTCTGGAGTATTCTGAGTTGCATTTCTTTAGGTATATCCCTAGGAGTGGGATTGCTGGATCATATAAGCCCTGACATTTCTGAGTCCAATTTGATCCAGTCTACAGGACAAACTAAAATTGAGTTTTTTATTTTACTTATTTAACTTTTCATTTCCAGAATTTTAATGTTATGTTTTTTTCAGAATTTCTGAATCTTTGTTGAATTCCTCTCCCATGTCCTGCATTGTCAGTTTTATTTCATTCAAGTTTTTGACTTTCTTAAAAATTCATCCAAAAATTTATCTGTATCCTCTTTACTTTCATTGATCATTCTTATAATCATTTTTAATTCTCTAAGATTTCATCTACTTCACTATTGTTCGCATTGTTACTGTAAAGTTTTGGAGTTTGGGAGTAGTTGTGTTGCCCTATTATTTCGTATTTATTGTGTTTCTGCATTAAGAATTCACATCTGAGGCTAAGTTGTTGACTGGAAATTTTAATCACTATAGTCTTTCTGTTGTAATAGTCTCAATGTTCAACATGGGAATGTAGTTGCCATGGTTGAGGTGCTATTTCTCACCACTGGACTGGTCAACTACAAGCTCAGGGTTCTGGGCCTGATCCCCAGCACTGCTCAGATTGAGATTAACTAGCTGGATTCTCTTGTAAAGAGATCAGTTGTCCACTTTTGGACTGTGTTCATTGTAGAAGATGTTTTTCTTTGTGTACCTGAAGCTATTACTTCTTCGAGGAGCTTTACAACCTACAGGCTGGGTAGGTTCTCACTTACTTTACATGCCTTACAATTTGTGTCCCTAGAGACAGCATGTGTCTAATCCTTAGGGTGACCAACAAATCCATCAGAGAGTTGGGGGGAACAAACAAAGCACTGACTTCCACTCTGCATGGGGAAGAACTGAGGGACCTAGGTATTCTCCTTATGATCACAATGCTTACAGACCCCTTCCGGCAGCTCACCTCACTGTGGGGAAGAGGAGTCTGTCTAATTTTCATAAGCTAGAGGGTTTGAATTCAGTACCTCAGTCTTGCAGGTAGCAAACACCACCATGGTGCACTTCTCAAAGTTGTGCCTCAGTGTTTTCAGACCCTGCCCAGCACTTCACCTCCCTGTTGAGAGAAGGAGGTTGTGGAAATAACATGGTTTGCAGGCCTGGACTTGACACCCCTAGCCTCACTTGGCAGCAAACACACATTGGGATTCAGTTCTCCTCAATAGGCCTCAGTGTTTTGTGATCTTGCCCAAGGGTTACCTCCCTATGGGAAGGAGGAGGCTGTGGAAATCATGTGATTAAAAGGGACTGAGTTCAGGTTCCTCATACCTGCCTGGCAGCAAACACAAGCCAGATTGCAACTCCCAGAGGTGGGCCATAATGCTTTTAGATGCCGTACAGCAGTTCACCTTCTTTTGGGGGAGATGAAGTTGTAGAAATCACATGATTTGGAAAACCTGGGCTTTGCCTGGCTGCAAACCCACATTGGAATACAGTCTATGGAGGTGGGTCTTAGTGCTTTCAAGCCCTCCCCAGTGGATCACTTCCTTGTTAGAAAGAGAGGGCTGTGGAAAACACATGATTTGGAACGTCTGTGCTCAGGTCCCTCAGACCCAACTAGTAGCCAACACACACACACACACACACACACACACACACACACACACACACACACACAGGAAGTAGGCCTTGAAAGCTGAATACTAATGCAAGCCTAAGTCTCAGTTTCCACTCTGATTCTCTGGTGATTGGAATTGCTTATTGCCAGGGAGGACAAAGACTCTGACCACAGTATCTTTCACTGCCAGAGCTTCCTGCTGCTTGAACTTCTCTCCATGACCACCTCTCATGACTATTGCCCACCCTGACACTGTGGCGGGGTGTCCCAGGCCTCTTTGGGCCATGATTGTTTCTTGTTTTCAAGTTTGCAGAGTAGCTTTGTCTCAAACAATAGGCCCTCTCTTGATATGGCTTCTTGCCATAGCTCTCAGAGTTTAAGGGAGTGACAGAATCTTTCTTCTTCACTGAGGTAAATCTTCAACACCATAGCAGTCACTGTCTCACCAAATTCCCTCACTGGGTTTAAGGCTTATAAGAGCTGTGGGGGATTATCCTACAGCTAAAATTGCCAGTTTGTTTCCAGGATCATCTGGCTTACCTTGTGATTGCCTCTTCATCTTCCCTCCCCTTCTGAAGAGCCAAGGATGGGACTTGGAGCTGTTTATTGCATTTCTCAGTTTACTCTGTTTCTCCACGTTTTTCTTCTGTCCTACCAACTCTTTCATTATTACTGCTGCTTGTCCTCTCTTTATTTCTACAGAGTACAGTCTCTCCTGTGTTACCTGACCTTTCTTATTCATAGTCAAAATGGTGGATCCTTATAATGTGCCATCTTGCCCCTCATCGACTTTAAACTGTTCTTAATTCTGAAGCATCCTGGGTGTCCTGTAATTCAACATGTAAGAATCTTGAATTTATATTTTTGGCAGTACCAATGTTTGATCTCAGGACCTTGCATTTGACAGGCTGGTGCTTTACCACTTGAGACATACTTCCAGCTCAGAATCTTCAGTTTCTTCAGAACATTTGTCATAGTGTCAGTCACTGCTAAATAAAGTCTCTTAAAAATAAATACTGCTTTTGCAAAGCTAACATTTCAAGACAGATAGGGCAACAAAAAATATTTTTAAGTATGGGCTCCCAAAAGGTACTCTAGGCAGAGTAGATACTTTTTGCTTCTGGTAAGAATCTCAATAAAGACCTTAAGCCAATGTGTTTCCATCTTCCATACTACATTGTTAGAAGAGTACATTTTGTCTACTATAGTATGTGCATTTTATAGTCATCAAGCACTTTTATAGACAACAATTTAAGACTTGGAAATGAGGTCTTCCCAAAACTATAACAAATCACATTGTAAAGTTGACAGACACCTTTAGGTATAGATTAGTTGAGGAAGTTTAAGGAC
Source organism: Castor canadensis (assembly GCF_047511655.1). Lineage (NCBI taxonomy): Eukaryota > Metazoa > Chordata > Mammalia > Rodentia > Castoridae > Castor > Castor canadensis. Next base: position 72,382,133 of record NC_133405.1, on the reverse strand, counting down.
ACCTAAATCCAATCAAGGTGACTGTGATGTAATTTCAACTTAAAGGGAAGGGTGACTTATTTTGGCACATGGTTTCAGAGGTTTCAATTCATGGTCAGCTGGCTTCATTGCCTTTGGACTTTTGGTGAAGCAGAACATCATGGTGGGGAGCATGTGTGGAACAATGTCTCTCAACTCATGGTGGTGGTGGAACAAAGAAAAAGGAAGGGGTTATGGACCCAATATCTCCTTCAAGGGCATACTCCCAATGACTTAGTTTCTTCTACTTGGCCCCACCTCTTAATGGTTTTACCAGCTCTCAACAGTGTCATCAGGTGAGGAGCAAACCTTCTACACATGAACATTTGGGGGATATTTAAGATTCCAACCATAACATCTATAGCCTAAGTGGTGATGATCTACTAGTAGTATAGAGAAAACTATGACTTTAAGTGACCAAGAATTTGGCATTGCTTTTTCCTGAAACCATCCATGGGAAAAGGTGTTCCAGACATCTAGTGTAGGTACTCCGTCCTTCTCAGGTTCATTTCTTCAATGGAGATGGACCAATCACATAATGCCTAATGTATTATTTACTTAAGTAATCTAATACTTTCTCTTCTTATGCTGATACTGGATTGTTGTGGAAACTTCTGGGAAGAGTGGTTAAAAGTCTCATATTTGGAGTAAAGAAAAAAGACCAGGATCTGAATATCAAGTCCATTATCTGCTTGCTTGTAACCTGGGAAAATGTGTTTAAACTCTCTGAACCTCAGTTGTTTTGTTTTAATTTTTATTTTCAAATAGTCATAGTAATACCTCCTAGTGTTGTCATGTTCAGTAAATGATATAATACAAATACATGAAGCATTTAGGTCAATGCCTGTAACATACGGAATAGGAAGTATAATAATAGTAACATTAGTAATTGTTATAGTGTGAAACTACACTGATCAGTCAACATGGCAACCTATCTCTTGGAGAAAGATGATTCTTGATGTAAGCAATTAAAAAATACCCATTTTTTTTGTAAGCTTGGGTCAGTTATTCTAGAAACTGATATCAACTACTAGCAAATACAATTTCTGTTGACCTATTCAAGGGAGATGGTATCCTTTAAGCCTGTGATGGAGCACCCAGCTAGTACCTGAGAAAATAATTTGAACTCTTTCCAACTGCACTAATCTCATGTAATCTTCATAGCCTAAGCAGATAAATAGGATTATCACCTCCATTTTATAATTTAAGTTCAGAAAACTTGACTTAGACTCCACAACCTGAAGATGATTTTTTTTCCAGATCCAATGTGTGTTCCACTATAGTTAGAATGTGGTAACTTTTGATATTATTATCCAAATAAAATCCCTCAACCTGGGGGTAGTAATAGCTTCCTATACTTGATTCTGTCTTTACGCTTTTAAGCGGTTCCTTCATGAGTTTCCCTCCAGGCTCTTAACAGATACAATGATGTTTTAGCACAAAGGGTAAAAACGAGACTAATCCTGTAAAGTAATGGTAAGAAGAGATCACTTTTAAATGTATGCTTAAAAATGTTTCTGTTGATAGGTGATTTTGTGACTAAAAATTTTTTTTAAAAGACTGCATATGACTGATAGCAGAATATGCTCCATATCTTTTATTGAGATACTGTCATCTGTAAATATATTACACCATTGTTTTAATGTTTTTCTTTCTTTTTGGTGGTACCAGGGTTTGAACTCAGGGCTTTATGCTTGCAAAGCAGATGCTCTACTGCCTGAGCCACATCTCCAGTCCATTTTGTTCTGGTTATTTTGGAGCTGGGGTCTCACAAACTATTAGCTCTGGCTGGCCTTGAACCACAATCCTTCCAATCTCAGCCTCCAAATAGCTAGGATTACAGACGTGAGCCACTATGCCCGGCAGCTGTCTTAATTTTTATTTGAAATCGTTTATGTGACATTTGAGATTTAAGAATATTTGAATTGAAAATGGACAATAGACCTGAGGAGGTTTGTTGGCACACACCTTGGATTTAGTACCATTACCCAATCTAGACAAATAAGGAAAGTATGGAGTGAAAACACTTTTTATATAATTGTATTACTTAAAGAGAGCAGTCACTATTTTGTAAGTTTTCAAGTTTAGTGCAAAACTATATTTAACAACATTGATTTTTTACCAAGTTTAGTTTATTTAATAATTCTAAAATAAGTGCTGACTGTGACTCTTGAAATAAAGCTTGTATGTAGCAAAAAAGTGAATATTGTTTTCTCACTTGAATTTCCCTTCTCAGTCAAGTAATATGATTTCTTCTATGTGATATCCCTATAAAGCAAAAATTTGAGTGAGGAAAAAAACAAGTAATTTTCAGACTGGGTGTGTAGCTCAGTATTAAAGCACTGGTCTAGTATACATGAGGCCCTGTGTTAAATCCCTAGGACAACAAGCAAAGTTATATTAAAAATCCCTTATTTCTCATTGGGAATAGAAATGTCTAGAGACATACATAATTTTCTGAGTTAGTTATTTCTATAACTGAAATAATCATCAGAAAATTTAAAAAGTACATGCACATATGTTCTAGTAACCCATGGAAGATTTCCACATCAATTGTATTCCTTTTAAATAAATTAATTTAAAATTTTCAAATTATTAATTGACTCATAATTGTCTATATTCATGAGGTACACACAGTGTGATATTTCAACACCTTTATGAAATGTGTAGAGATCAAATCAGAGCAATTAGCTTATACATTATCTAAAATATTATCATTGTGGTGAGAACATTCACAACCCTCTCTTCTAGCTATTTTGAAACATTCAGTAAATTATTTTTAACTTTAGTCACCCTACTATATCATATAACACTAGAACTTATTCTTTGAATCTAAATGTAATTTTGTATTTGTTAACCATCTTCTCTCTATTCTCCCTACTCTTTCCAACCTCTGGTAATCAGTATTCTACTATCTACTCCTATAAGATTAACTATTTAGCTTTCCACATGTGATATTTATCTCTGTGTTTATTTTTAAAAGCATCCTCCAGGCCCATCTACATTGCCACAAAAAATTAATTATCCAATTCTCAGCACTATTTTTTGGAGAAACTGAAGTTAAATCACTGGGGTGTGCCGTTGGAAGAGACATTGGGACCCCTAGTCTTTCCTTTCTCTCTGCTTTCTGGCTGCTATGAACAAGTCTCCTTCACCACATGCTTCTGCCATGGTGTACTCTTAGGTCCATTTGTTCTATAATATATTTTAACTCAAATGTTTTTTGTTGATTTTATGTCTGCATTATCTGTCTATTGCTTAGTTTGGGGGTGTTGCAGTACCATATTACTGCAATCTTCAACTTTGTATCTATAAATACTCATTTCTTGTGTGCTCCATTGTTGAGTGTATATATGTTTAAAATTGTTTTATAATTTTATTGAATTGACTCATTTATTTCTATATTCTGGTTTATTTTTACAGTTTTTTTAAAACTTAAATTTTTCTGATACAAGTACTTTGGTTTTCATTTTTGGTTTCCATTTCTTGGAGTGTCCTTTTCTACCGCCTTCATTCTCAGTCTACCATTCTCTTACCAATGAGATGAGTCTCTTTTAGACATTAAGTATTTTATTTTAATTCAGTCAGCCACTTTATATCTTTTAATTGGACCTTGGGCAATGTAACCTTTACGTTTATGTTCAATGTTACTACTAATAGGTTAGGACTTACTACTGCCATTTTTCCAACATTTTCTAGTTGTTTTGTAGATCCTTTGTTCTTTATTCCTCTCTTCATTTTTCTTTTGTACTTTTAAAAGCTTCTGTAGTGGTACACTTTGGTTACTTTTATTTTTTTCAGTCTTTTCTGTGTCTCATAAGATTTTGATTTGTCATTATTCTGAGGCAGGTATAAAACACTTTAAACTTTAAAAAGGTTGGTTTAAGGTAATAACAGCTTAATTCCAACCACATACACAAACTACTTTTGCTCTCCCTCCTTCCATGTTTTATGTTTTTTATGTCATACTTTACATCTTTTCATAATTCTTTAACAAATTATTGTGGCTTTAGTAGTTTTAATAGTTTCGCTGTTTGGCCTTATACTAGAGACATAATTGATTTGTCCATTGCCATTACAGTAGTAGAGTGTTTTGGATTTGACAATGTGCTTATTTTTACCAGTGAAACTCATATTTTCATATACTTTTAATGTTACTAATTAGCGTCCTCTTCCTTCAGCATGAAGAACTTCCCTTAACATTTTTTTGTAATAAAGTCTTATGGTCATAAACTTAAATTTTCTTGTCTGTAAAAGCCTTTACCACCCCCTCATTTTCAAAAGTATTACCAAGTATAGTATTCTTGGAAGGCATTATTTTTCTTTCAGAATTTTGAATACCTAAACCTAATCTGTTTTGACTTGCAAAGTTTCTCTTGAAAAGTATATAGCTATTCTTATGGGTGTTACCCAATATGTGACAATTTGTTTTTTCCCTTGCTGTTTTTAACACTCTCTTTGTCTTTAATTTTTGACAGTTTGAGTGTGATTTGTCAAGGTCTGGGTCTCTCAGAATTCATCTTATTTGATGTCCTATGGGCTTCTTGGGTCTGGATTTTTATTCCCTTCCTCAGACCTGGGAGGTTTTCTATATACCTTTTGAACATACTTTCTGTCCCTTTCTCTTTTTTCTTCTCCTTTTGACAATCCAATATTGCATAAGTTGTTCCATTTGAAGATGTCCCACAAGTCTCTTGCATTTCTTTTTTCTCTTTAGATCAGATAATTTCTAGTGATTTGTCTTCAAATTCACTTAGACTTTGCTCTGTTTATTATAAAAGCTATTGAAAATTTCATTTCATTTATACTATTTTTTCTCTTCCCTTCCTTTACTGATGTACTGTGTAGGGGTACATTGTGACATTTACAAAGATTCTTAAAATGTATCAACTATATCATACTTGAATTTACCCCCTCCACCTCTCCCCTTTATCTCCCCCCCAATTCATGGAATAGTTACAACAGGTATCATTATTGCATTTACATGCATGTGTACACATTTTTTGCACTGTATTCACCTTTCTACCCCCTTTTCCCACCCCCTCCCTCCTCCCACTGCTGCCAATCCTTCCCCTAGGCAGGACCTGTATAGTATTTTGCAGATCAGTGATTTCTATGTTGTATGCTTTTTGTACTTTCTCTTAATGAGGCTCTCAGCTTTTCCTTGAATTGTTGTTTTGAGTTCTGTTAGCATCATTATAGTTCTATAAAATTTTATCACTTATAAAAATACATGTAATTACCACCATGATAAAGATACAAGACTGCTCTATTACTCTAGAGAAGGTTCCCCATTATAGTTGAATTAACTCCCCAAATGTAACCACTTATATGTCTTGATTGCTTCTTTGTTGGATATATGATTTGCAAATATTTTCCCTAGTTTGTAACCTATCATTTCATTCTCTTCTCAGACTCTTCTGTGGAGATAATTCTGAGAAAATATGATTAATTACCTTTTCCTCTCTTGGATTATGATATTGGTGTCAAGTCAATAAACATTTTTCTTAACCAGATATCAAGAATTTTGTCCTGTAATTTTCTAAATAGTTTTAAAAATTTACATTTTGCATTTATATCTATTATATAATTTTAATTAACTTTTACATGATATGACATTTAGGTTATTTACTTATTTATTTATTATCTCAGTGTGTGAAATTATTCCAGCACCATTTGTTGAGAAGTCAATCCTTCTTTCATTGTTTTCGTGTCTATGTTAAAATTAATGGGTATATTTGTGTGGGTCTCTTTCTAATCTTTAAATTTTCTTCCATTGATTTAATACGTCTGTCTCTACAATGGTTTGGATATAAAATGTCCCAAAAGGATCCTGTGTTAAAGGCTTGATTCCTAGCTGGTGACACTATTGAGAAGTGATTGCATCATGTGCTCTCTAGCTTCATCAATGGTTGAACCCATTGTGATATCCCCCTGGTGGCACAAGCAAATACCTTTACCTTATTTTCAATTTTAGGAATAAGGCATTCTTTTTCACCATAAAATGTGAAATTAGCTGTAGACTTTGATTCTTTATCAGATTGAGGATATTTCTTTTATTCCTAGTTAAGTTTTTTCACCATAGTCCCAGCATCATTATTAAAAAATTCACTTCTTCCTCACTGATCTATAATATTGCCTATCATATGTCAAGTACTCACACATATGTGGATATGTTTATGTGTTCTCTGTTCTTTCTGTTGGTCTGTCTGTCCATATCTGTGTCAATGCTGCATCTTTATGTCTGTCACTTAAAGTCCTCTTTTGTTGGACTTCTTCAAGAGCTTTTTAGCTAATTCTTTTACTCTATGTATTTTCCATTGCCATATGTATTTCAGAAACAGTCAGATTCTGTTTTAAAAAGAAAACTGGTGTGCAGGTGCCTTTGTAATAACCTGAGTCGCATTCCTTTGGGTATATCCCTAGGAGTGGTATTGCTGAATCATATGGCAGATCTGTTTAGTTTTTTAAGAAACCTCCATATTGTTTTCCAGAGTGGTTATACTAGCTTACATTCCCACCAGCAGTATATAAGGGTTCCTTTTCCCCCTCATCCTCACCAACATATGTTGTTGGTGTTCTTGATGGTCACAATTCTAACATGTAAATAAATGTAAAAATGATAAAATAGAATTTTTTAAAAGGATGGAAGGAAGTATAATTTCCTGTTTCCTTACAAACAAAAACAATTACTTGCAACAACTTTAAAGCAATGATCTTTAGGAAATAAAATATTGAACTTATGTGATATTGATAATGAAAAAAAAGAAAATTGGTCACTTTACTGAGATTACATTGGATTTGTTTATAAAAATAGGGAGAACTGACTTTTTTTTCCTTTTTAATGATTTTATTAGCATATAGTTATACAGGGTATAGTGATATTTACATACATGTTTAAAATATATCTTAGTTGGATTTACCACCTTCCACCATTCTCCTTCTTCCTACCCCTGCCCTCATCCTGTTCTTAGAGCAATTTCAAGAGGTTTCATTCTTCCATTTTCATATACGGAAACAAAATGCATCTACCATACATACCCTCATTCCCCCTTTCCTTGTGCTCACACCCTCCCACTGATACCCACCCACAGGAAAGATTTTAGAATCAACATCTTTATATCATTTAAGCTTTAAGAGTTTAAATGAAAGTCTTGCATATTTCTGTTTAATTTGTGTTCTGATATTTTATTTTGGATACTATTATTAGAAATTTCTTTTACAACTTGTCCTTTAATTTTTCTAAGATAATGGAATACAAATTATATTAGTGCATTTATTTTATATCCAGAATCCTTACTAAACTCTCATATTAATTTTAATAATAAAACGTAAACTCTTTTAGATTTTCCACATACATAATTATATTATCTGCCAAAGTTACCGTGTAGGGGTGCAGGTTCTTTTTCTCTGCTGGATAAAGAATTAAGAGACAGGAAAAGTCAGAGAGTTTAGCAAAGTTTGTTGGGGAACAGAAAGCAAAAGAATTTTTATTGGGGAAACAGATAATGAAAGTGAAAGTAACTCCTCCAAAGAGGAGGGGATCCGGAAATTGGTAGTTGGCTGATGTCCTCAGGGATTTCTGTCTTTAAGGATTCTCTCTCTCTTCTCCCAGGTGGTGTGGGGTATACTCTCTGTTTCAACTTGCCTGGGCTTTTGTCACCCTCGGTCCAAGTGATCTTTCCTTGTCCCTGATTGGCTCCCTGCTTGTGATTGCTGCTGAAAGTGAAGGAAGATGCCATTGCCTCACTGGTTCCATGTCGGCCACATGGAATCTGTCATCTTTTGTTATCTACCTGTATTCTACTATCTCTCCCTCACAGATCATTAGCTTAGTTTCTTTCTTTTGAATTCTTATGTTTTTCTTTTTCATAGCTTACTGATAGTCCAGTGATTTTTCTATACTATGCTGAATTTCAAATATATATAACCAGCCAATTGATAAGAATAGTAAAATGACAAAGGGAGAAGATTTATAGGTGATGTACATGGGTTTATTGATTTAAAATTTTCCTGTAGAGTTAGTGTGAGGCTATTGCAACAAAATGTGAAAACAACCATTTATCAGCTACTATTGTTTTTATTATCATCATCACTATTTTCTGTCTTTAGTATTCCCTAATTTGCTGAAGTCTTTTTTTTAAGAGTAGTGCTTTGAACTGAACACAGGAATGCCTGAAGTCTGATCATTATAGAATAGGCCAGATTATTATGTCATTTATTCTAATATCTGTTAACTTATTTTAGTGTAGCCTATAACAGTTTAGATTTTTTGCTAAATAGTCTACTGAGGCTCTAAAATGTTTTTTCCTCATGAATTTTTGTCAGTGATATATTTATTTAAAAGTTCTCCATGAATAGTTTTTGAGGTGTTATTCAGGGCCTTACACTTGCTAGGTAGGTCCTCTAACACTTGAGTCACACACCCCCAACCATTTTGCCTTAATTATTTTTTGGGTAGGGTCTTGTATTTTTTGTCTTGGCTGGTGATCTTCTTATTTATGCCTCCCAATAACTGGGATGACACGTATTCCATCCTATGCTTGTATTTTTATTGATGTTGTTCATGTGGGGTCTCACTACGTTTTTGCCAGGCTGGCCTCAAAACATGATTCTCCTTATCTCCACATCTTAGATGGCAGGGATTATAAGCATGAACCATTGTGCCCAGCTTATTTTTAAAGTCAACTGTAAGCATTAAACAAAAGATTAACTCATGAACAATCAGGCACTTAAACAAGTTCTACAAATACCATATTATATGCAAAATGATTACAATTAAGACAGCAATGAGTGGAACAAAAGTTGAATTTCACTAACTGTACAATGTTCTGATTTCCCATTTGGTGGGTAGAAGCAAAAACATGTACATCATAAGTGACACATTTTCACTGTTTTTTGGTGCTTTTGATTTTTTAGTTAGTTTAGGAAAGTTAGTGATATGTCAGTCTGAAAGCAAACATTTAGAATATTTAATAAAAATAATTTGACTGTCACTTGTGATGAAAGACATTGGATTATACCACTATTTTTTAATCTTTTTGAAACTTGTTGGTCTGAAATGAGATGATTATATTCTGTCACAGATTTTATTCACTTTGAGGATTTATAATGTTAAATAAGCTGGAAGAAACTAATTTTAATAAAAAACTTTATATAACATGATATGATATTTTACATTTTATCCAAAAATTGATTATTTCTATAGATAAAATAATAACAACAATGACAATCTACGATGGTTAATTTATGTACATTATTTTTGTTAAAATTTAACTGAATTTTTTTTTTGAAGAGGAAATATCTTTTCTTAAGTTTTTTTTTTCAGTAAGTGGAGATGAAGGAGAGGGTGAGAGGAGTGATTTTTGCTTAGTTTAACATTTAAATTTGAATGTTAAATGGAAGCCAGTAAAAGTAGAGGACATAAATAGGAATAATTAACACTAGCCATACAGGTCATTCCTCCAATGCATTATGAAATTTTACATGTAGTGATGTCATTTGGGAAACATTGAATACTGTCTGCATTCCACCAAAAAGACATAGAAAAACCAAAACACTCATTTCCACCAAAGCATACTTGACATGTAAGAGTCAAATTTGCACAATTCAACTTGTAGAATTTGGTTTACATTCTCTCAAAATTTCACAATTGCTCTTAGATTTGCTCATCAAATATGATTCCTATCCATCTTTTATTATTCCAAAGACAGTATAGGAACAAAAGGAAGAGGCCTTGGTAAGTAATAATTATTGGGGGAGCCCACCTGAAGTTTTGTAATGTAGTTTCATGGAAACCTTAGAGATGTTGTTCTAGAACTTCCAAAATGATAACTTATGAGAACTGAAAGATGTCAAGGATAAACATACTTAAATCTTCAAAACTGAATTATTTCAACATATACCTGTTTACCTCTACTTAAAAGCAAGACAAAATGCTTCTGTTGTATATTATTGACAAATCAAACTAACAGCAGGAATCACCAGTGAGTGTTACTCAATAAGACGTGAAAAAAAGGAAAACAATCTAGGTTTAGAATACTATTCTCATTTTTTTCTAGTAGACTTTTATAACAAATCTTGGATGATTGGTTCTTTCCTATATGTGAACTATAGTTCATGATGGTGTGAATACCTATAAAAAACCCAATATGTTTCTGGAAATTTAGAGTACTTTTTACTTTTCTTCATTTTTATTCTAATACATAATGAATAATTCCACAAAATACTCAAAATCCAAACAAAAGTTAATGCTATTCCTATAACTTTATTTTCATATTTGGAAATAAGAGTAGAGCGTTGATTTACAGAGATTTGTTTATTCTGTTGGAATTTAAATAAACATTTAACCAAGTGTGTACCCATGTTATTTTGTTGCTCACAATCCAGTAGCAAGGAAACTATGAGAAAACTACTGTCAGTATTTTAAGAAAGTTAAAGAGAGCCATATAAGAAAAAAAGGATCAATTCCTTCTATATAGAATGATTTAGGTTCATGAAATTGGATCTAGGCTTTGAAGAAAAAGTAGAATCACAATAGAGCATTTTAAATAGATGAAACAGACTGGTGCTGGTGGCTTATACCTATGAACCTAACTACTCAGTAGGCTGATATTGGGAGGATCACAGTTTAAGGCTAGTCCAGGCAAAAAAGCTCACAAGACCCTCTCTCAACAGAAAAAGTTGGGTATGGTGGCACACACTATCATTCCAGTTATAGTAAGAAGCATAAATAGGATCATGGTCCAGGACAGCCCAAGCAAAAAGTGAGACATTATCTCAAAAAATAATCAGAGCACTAAAAGACTGGTTCAAGTGGTAGGTAGAATATGTGTCTAGCAAGTATCAAGCCTTGAGTTCAAACCCCGGTACTGACAAAAATTAAATAAATAGATGAAATGACATGAAAACATGAAATCACAAAAGCATGAGCCATGGAAGGAAAAGATGATGAACTATACCAGTTAAGCTAGAGAAAATAGGGAAAATGAAATGAATGTTGAGGGGAAGGCTAGAGTGGTAATTTGAAGCAAGCTCATAAAATAATTTAAATTGTAGATTAAGAGGCTTACAAACAAGGGAATGACAAAACCAGAGCTACACTTTAGGAAGATTAATTGAGCAAATAAATGTTTAAGATGATTTGGAACATGGAGAGATGGGATAAACTGATGAGGAAGCTATTGTGGCAGTCCAAGTAAGAACAGATAAAGTCCTTAGCTAGAAGAGAAGTGAGAGTAGAAAGACAGTGATGAGCCGGGTGCTGATGGCTCACACCTGTAATCACAGTTACTCAGGAGGCAAAGATCAGAAGGATCAGGTGCCAAGACAGCCCCAGCAAATAGTTCATGAAACCCTATCTCAAAAATACCCAGTACAAAAAAGGGCTGGTGGAATGGCTCCAGTGGTAGAGTGCCTGTCTAGCAAGCTTGAGGCCCTGAGTTAAAAACACAAATACACACCCCAAAAAAGAAAGTGATGAATGAGAGTGTATTTGAAGATATACTGTATAGCACTTACTATATAATTATGAAGAGGAGAAAAAAGGAAAATATTCCAAGGAATTTTATCATAACTATGAAGAAGCTATGAAGCTATTTTTGCTAAAATAAATTAATATTTGGTGGTTTTCCTGGTGATCATATAATATAGTATATAGAATATTGTACTAGCTCCAGACTTAACATCTGAATTAAAAACTATTATGGTGAGACTTCTATTTTTGCTATTTCTTCTACTTATAGTCTTCTACTTAAAACAACTAAGAAACAGATGAAATATTTGTTTTTGTTGTTTCTTTGTAGAACTGGGGTTTGAACTCAGGACTTCATGTTTGTAAAGCAGGCATTCTACCACTTGAGCCATCCCTCCAGTCAAAACAGACAAAATATTAGCAAATATAAAACAATAATTCTTAAGACATGGGACAATGTGCAAGGAAGAGCTGTGGTTCTCTAAGAGTTAGGAAACAGATAAAATGGACCTTGTAACTGTCACATGTACTGTTTTGTCATCCCAGCTCTTGGAGAAGCACAAATAGAATCCCAGTTCAGGCTGGCGCAGGTATAAAGTGAGACTCTATCTCAAAATTAAAGAACATAAAAAAGGCTGGTGGCATGGCTCAAGTGGTAGGGTGCCTGAGTAGCAAGCATGAAGTCCTGAGTTCAAAGCCCAGAACAGCCAAAAAAAAAAAAGTATAGCAATCTTTTACAATGTAGGTAGAACTGAATACAATTTCAGTAAGTGAAATAAGCCAGACATAGAAACACACATACTGCATTATATTGCTCATATGTGAACTCTGAAAAAGTTGATCATATAGAAGTTGGGATAGAATGGTATTACAGAAGCTGGGGAGAGTAGAGTAGAGGGAGAAAGCAAGAAGTTCTGGGGTACCATTGCATAGTGAGGTTACTATTGATAATAATAATATATTATGCATTTCAAAAAGCTAGATGAGAGGATATTGCTTTTATCATAAAGAAAATGCTAAATGTTTTAGGAGATAGATATGTTTCACCTAATTTAAATACTAGATAATATATACATGAATAAAAACAACTTTAGTTGCAGTAAAAAAGTTATTTATGCTAAGGGAAAGATTAAACTAAATGTTTCATAATCAGCTATTCTTTACATCTCTTTCTGACCATCCAAAGTAATCGCCTTGCCTTAAATTTTACTATTGGCTAAACACTAACTGCTGAGATATCTTTGGAAAAGAACTTTTAAAATCATGTACTATACCTTGCAGTGTTAGCCAATGTTTTTATACATGTTGGCTTCACACTCTGCTCCTCCTGCATCTATACCTTCCGAATACTGAGATATCTTTCATCTTTTTGACAAAAGCCATTTTGACAGGTATCAGGTGATATCTCATTGTGATTTTAATTTGTGTAATCTCATGCATATTATGGTACCTCATTAATATGCATAAGTTCATGTTTCATGTTCCAGTTTAAATATGAATGTAACTAAAAAATTTGCAATCATGTATCTGATAAGGGATTAGTATCCAAAATATATAAGAAACACAAAAATCATTATCTATAGTCACCTTAGAGTGAAATAGCACACAAAACATCTTGATCTTATCTAGCTATACGTTAGGACATATCCATCAGCCTCTCCCTCCTTCCTTCTTCACTATTCCTCCTTAGCTGCTAGTAACCAGCATTCACCCCTCAACTTCCATGACATCAAAAATTTTTTAGATTCCACATGGGTAAAATCATGTGGTGCTAGTATTTCTGTGCCTAACTTATGTGACTTAACATAATGTTCTCTTGTTCCATCCATGTTGCCACAAGCAATAGGATTTCATTCTTTTGGGGGATAGAATAATATTTCATTGTAAATATGTGAAGCATTTTCTTTATCCACTATCAGTTGAGGGGCATTTAGGTTGTTTCCATTTCTTGGCTATTGTGAACAGGGTTTCAATGAAAAGTGTGTAGATATCCCTTCAACATGTTGATTTCATTTCTTTTGTCTATACAGCACAAAGTAACATTATATGCTTGTATGTTAGTTATATTTTTAGCATTTTGAGAAATATTCATACTGTTTTCCATAATGATTGTATTAGCTTACATTCCCTCCAAGAATGTATAACATTTCCTTTCCTCTGCATCCCCTCTAGCGTATTTTTTTTGAGATAGAGTTTCTCTGTATAGCCAAGGTTGGCTTCACACTCTGCTCCTCCTGCATCTATACCTTCCGAATACTGAGATTTCTTTCATCTTTTTGACAAAAGCCATTTTGACAGGTATGAGGTGATATCTCATTGTGATTTTAATTTGTGTAATCTCATGGTCAATGATGCTAGAAGAAAGAATTATAAATAAATGACAAATTTTTGAAGAGATAAATCTTGTCCCAATTTAATCATTATGCATTGTATACATGTATATAAAACTTTGCATGTTACCCCATTTCTATGTATGATTTCTATATTTTATGTATCAGTTAAAATACATTTAAAATTTTTAAAAAAGAAATAGGAAATAAAGTGGAAGGAGGAAACTTTGGGGGATGGTGAACATGTTCTTTATCTTGATCACATTGATGATTTCATGACTATATATATGCATCAAGGTGAATCATGTTTTGCATGTGTAATTTATTGTACATAAGTTATGATTCAATAAAACTGTTAAAGGTGAAAGTATGGTCATAGTTAAAATGCCAAATACTGATCTTAGTAGTTGCAGTAAAAAAGTTATTTACACTAAGGGAAAGATTAAACTAAATGTTTCATAATCAGCTATTCTTTACATCTCTTTCTGACCATCCAAAGTAATCGCCTTGCCTTAAATTTTACTATTGGCTAAAGTTCATATTCCACTTTAGTGACTATAAAGATGTTGATCACACATTTATGCAGTTAAGAAAACCCAGGAATTATCCAAAATATTTGTTTAATAAAACAAAACACTAACTGCTGAGATATCTGTGGAAAAGAACTTTTAAAATCATGTACTATACCTTGCAGTGTTAGCCAATGTAGCCTTCTTTGTGTATCCCAGAATATTCCTCAGATGAAGGTAAAACTTAGAAAAAATCATAATGAGTTTTCCAATATTTCTATTGAGGTGAAACTAGATTAAGATATATCAAAGGGTAAATCAGTTTACAAAAAGCACAGTGTGATCTGAGACAATGTTGGGATATAGGACAGAGCAAGCCTAACCCAATTTAACTTTAGGGAATACATTAATAATCAGAAACAATGATAAGTGCTTTTTACATACTATCTTATTTAATTCTCACACCAATCCTCTGAGTTCAATGCCACTATTATCCCTACTTTGTACATGAGAAAACTGAAGCTTAGAGATGTTGAACCATGTGATTATGGATATTCCACTAGTTGCTGACAGAGACAATGAAGTGGAAACATTGCAAGGTAATCTGTAACGTGTCAATAATGTGTAGGAATCTGCAACTTATTTCAACCAATAAAATATAGGAAAAATGAAAAGATATTGTAGATAGGACTAGTGTCCCAAATCAGTTTGTTTTGAGTTAAACAAAGGGAGGGATTATCCTGGGTAGACCTCACTAAATCAAATAAAAACCAGAGGCTTTCCCTGAGCTTAGAGATTCTCCTGCAGGCCTTAAGGAAGTAAGCCAACATGGATTCTACAGCCAAATGTAAATGATTCTGTCAATGACCTAAAAAAACTTGGAAGTGGATCTTTCCACCACCAAGCCTCTGATGAAAATGAAGCCTGGCCAACACCTTGATTGCTGACTTGCGAGACCTTGAGCAATGGGCTTGTTTAAACTGTGCCTGGATTTCTGATCTGTGAAAACTGTGAAATAATAAATGTGTGCTGTTTGAAGCTGCTGGTACTTTATTAGGAGGAAACAGAAAACTAATACAGCCAACTTTGGGTATGTGAGTGCTGTTATGAGCATTAAGCTGTTTTGTTTTACAAGCACTAACTGGCAGACCTGTGTTCTTTAGTAAGTGGCAGCCTTTCTTAATTGATTGCCAGAGAATGGCAGTCCAAAAACAGTGGGCAAGGAGTTTACTTTGTAGATTCCCTTTACTCTTGAGTGAACTTTGAGCAGAACCACTGAAAAAGGAATATAGTCATGCATAATAAAGTCACATTTTGAAGCAGTAAATCCAATACTCTGCAACAAAATAAAAGAATAAGGAAGAAAATAGCCAGTCATGGTGGTGCATGCCTGTGATCACACCACTCAGAAGGCTGAGCAGGTGGAAAAAAGATCAGGGCCAGCCTGAGCTACACACAGAAACACTTTCTCAAAAGAAAAGAAAAACAGTAAAGGAGAAAAACAATTCAAGTATGCACTAATAATGACATAGTTCACAGCACAGATATAAATACAGAGTTGGTAGGTGGAAAAGTCGTTGTTATAACTCAAATTAATCAAGATATTTAACTGATTTAGGACTGATAGAATAATGGAGTTTTATATATTTCACCTTTATTATTCTTTTATATATTGGTCAATTTTCACACACTAACTTATGAGTGTTCTAAGTTTAACTTGCACATGGTGACCAAAGTAAACAAATCTCAATCAATATCCATTTGGTGAATTTTTGCAAGTTTATTTCCCAGGACAAGCACACTTCGATTTTACATGCGTACTCCCAATCTGAACATACAATCAGAAGCAGACTGTAACTGGGGAAATGTCTATTGAGGGTATTTTCCACCTCTGAAAAATGTTACAAACAAATATTTTCTTGGCAAAATTTTAGAAAAAAAATAAAGTAAGTCCTAGAAGAAAAACCTTATAATTGAAAGACCGGTTCACAATGTAATGTGTTATACTTATGTAGAAATACACTACTGGCTCTGTCTCTTTTTCATTCTGAGATGCCTTTAGAACAGCAAGCATGAATTCTTGAGATGCTGATTCTGTCTCCATTGATCACCCCCGACTCTGTGGCCTCCAATATCTATGTCACTTTGACCTTTGCTAGGTTAAGAGTTCAGTTGGTCAATTGAGATTTAACAAAAAACTTATAGAAAAAAATAATTTTTGACAAATTATATTGGAACTACCAAAAATTAGCTAAAAGTAGATTGCAGACTTAAAGGTAAAATTTTTTTCTTTATTCATATGTGCATACATTGTTTGGGTCATTTCTCCCCCCCTCCCCCCCACCCTCCCTCGCTTCCAGGAAGAACCTGTTCTGCCCTTTCCTTCAATTTTGCTGAAGAGAAAACATAAGCAATAGTAAGAAAGACAAACCACATTTGCTAGTCCAGATAAGGATAGCTATACAGAGAGATTCTTAGCATTGATTCCATGCATAAGTGTATGACAAACCGAATTGATTCATCTCTACCTGACCTCTTCACTACTTCCAGGTCACCTTCCCATATTGATCTCTGACACTTTAATGTTACTGTATTAGCACTTCTGCAGTGGGGAACATAAAACACTTTCAAGTTTTGGGTTTCCTACCTATCCCCATTCCTCCCATATGTGCTCTCCCATTAGTGTGTGACCCAAGTCCAACAACAACATTACTGCCTTTGCTCTACATCTAAAGTCCACATATGAGGGAGAACATACTATTTTTGGTCTTCTGAGCTTTGCTAGCCTCAATCAGGATATTCTCTAGGTCCATCCATTTACTTGTGAATGATAAGACTTCATTCTTCTTCATGGCTGAGTAAAATTCCATTGGGTATAAATACCACAATTTCTTAATCCATTCATCAGTGGTGGGGCATCTTGGCTGTTTCCATAACTTGGCTATTGTGAACAGCTCTGCAATAAACATGGGTGTGCAGGTGCCTCTGGAATAACCTGTGTCATATTATTTTGGGTATATCCTCAGGAGTGTTATTGCTGGATCATATCGCAGATCTATGTTTAGATTTTTAAGAAGTCTCCAAATTTTTTTCCACAGTGGTTGCTTGTACCAGCTTGCATTCCCACCAGCAGTGGATTAGGGTTCCTTTTTCCCGGCATCCTCACCAACACCTGTTTTTGGTGGCGTTTTTGATGATAGCTATTCTAACAGTGGTGAGGATGAATCTTAGTGTGGTTTTGATTTTAATTTCCTTTATGGCCAGAGATGGTAAGAATTTTTTCATGTGTTTCTGCCATTTGAATTTCTTCTTTTGAGAAAGTTCTGTTTAGTTCAGTTGTCCATTTCTTTATTGGTTCATTGATTTTAGGAGAGTTTACTTTCTTAAGTTCTCTGTATATTCTGGTTATCAGTCCCTTGTCTGATGTATAGCTGGCAAATATTTTCTCCCACTCTGTGGGTGGTCTCTTCAGTTTAGAGATCTTTTGTTGTGCAGAAGCTTTCTAATTTTATGAAGTCTCATTTATTCATCCTTTCTCTTAGTTGATGGGCTGCTGGGGTTCTATTGAGGAAGTCTTTGCCTATACCTATTACTTCCAGAGTATTCCCTGCTCTTTCCTGTACTAACTTCAGAGTTTCAGTCCATTTTAAGTTGACACTAGTACAGGGTGATAAACATGGATCTAGTTTCAGCTTTTTGCAGGTGGAAAACCACTTTTCCCAGCAACATTTGTCGAAGAGGCTGTCTTTTCTCCGTCAGATGCCCCTGGTGCCTTTGTCAAAAATAAGATGGACATAGCTATGTGGATTCAGATCCGGGTCCTCTATTCTGTTCCACTAGCCTTCATGTCTGTTTTTGTGCCAGTACCATGCTGTTTTTATTGCTATGGCTCTGCAATATAATTTGAAGTCAGGTATTGTAATACCTCCAGCATTGCTCTCTTTGCTGAGTATTGCCTTGGCTATTCGCGGTCTCTTGTGTTTGCAAATGAACTTTAGGGGAGATTTTTCAATCTCTGTGATGAATGTCATTGGGATTTTGATGGGAATTGCATTAAACATGTAGATTGCTTTTGGTAGTATAGCCATTTTTACTATGTTGATTCTAGCAATCCATGCGCATGGAAGATCTTTCCATCTTCTGTAGTCTTCCTCAATCTCTTTCTTAAGGGGTTTATAGTTCTCCTTGTAGAGATCATTCACATCCTTTGTTAAGTTTACTCTTAGGTATTTGATCTTTTTTAGGCTATTGTAAATGGAATTGTTTCCATATATTCCTTCTCAATTTGTTCATAATTGGTGTATAGAAAATCTAATGATTTTTGTAAGTTGATTTTGTATCCTGCCACCTTGCTGTAGAGTTTTGGTGTCTAGGAGTTTTGGGGTAGAATTTTTTGGATGTTTAAGATATAGGATAATGTCATCTACAAATAGGGATATTTTGACAGTTTCTTTACTATTTGTATTCCTTTTATTTCTTCTCCTTGCCTAATTGCTGTGGCTAGGAATTCCAGAACTATGTTGAATAAGAGTAGGGATATTGGACATCTTTGTCTCACTCCTGATTTTAGGGGGAATGGTTTCAGTTTTTTACCATTAAGTACGATGTTGGCTATAGGTTTGTCATAAATAGCCTTTACAATGTTAAGGTACATTCCCTTTATTCCTAGTTTTCTTAGAGCTTTTATCAAGAAGTGGTGTTGGATCTTATCAAAGGCTTTTCCTACATCTATTGAGATGATCAAGTAGATATTGTCTTTGCTTCTATTAATGTGCTGTATTATATTTATATATTTGTGTATGTTGAACCACCCTGCATCCCTGGGATAATGCTGACTTGTTCATTGTGAATGATCTTTCTGATATGTTTTTGCATTTAGTTTGCCATTATTTTGTTGAGGATTTTTGCATCAATGTTCATTAAGAATATTGGACTATAGTTCTCCTTTTTGGAGGTGTCTTTCCCTGGTTTTGGGATGAGTGTAATGCTGACTTCATAAAATGAGTTAGGCAGTGTTCCTTCCCTTTCTATTTCCTGGAACAGTTTAAGGAGAGTTGGTATTATCTCTTCTTTAAAGGTCTGGTAGAATTCAGCTCAGAATCCATCAGGTCCTGGACTCTTCTTTTTTGTTAGACTCTTTATTGTTGCTTCAATTTCATTTTGTTTTATAGATCCATTCAGGTGATTAATATCCTCTTGGTTCAATTTTGGATGGTAATAAGTATCTAAAAATTTGTCCATTTCTTCAAGATTTTCAAATTTATTGGAACCTAAATTCTCACAGCAGTCTCTGATCATTCCCTGGACTTCCATGGTGTTTGTTGTTATCTCCCCTTTTGCACTTCTGATTTTACTGACTTGGGTTTTTTCTCTCCTCATTTTAGTAAGGTTTTCTTGGGGGTCTGTCAATCTTGTTTATTTTTTCAAACAACCAGCTTTTTGTTTCATTGATTCTTTGTATGTTTTTTTGTTTCTATTTCATTTATTTCAGCCCTTATTTTTATTATTTCTCTCCTTCTGCTTGTTTTGGGTTTTGCTTGTTCTTGTTTTTCTACGAGTTTGAGATATAGCATTAGGTTATTGATTTGAGATCTTTCTGTTCTTTCAATATATGCATTCATGGCTATAACCTTTCCTGTTAGGACTGCCTTTGCTGTGTCTCACAGGTTCTGCTAGGTCGTGTTTTCATTTTCATTAACTTCCAGGAACCTTTTAATTTACTCTTTTATTTCATCAATGACCCATTGATCAGTAAGCAATGTGTTGTTCAGCTTCCGATTGTTTGTACTGTTCTTCCAATTGTTCCAAATGTATTCTACTGTTGTTTTTGTTGTTGAGTTCTAGTTTTAATGCATTCCAATCAGTTAGAATGCATGGGATTATTTCAATTTTCTTATGTTTGTGGAGACTTGCTTTGTGCTCTAAGATATGATCAATTTTGGAGAAGGTTCCATGAGCTGCTGAGAAGAATGTATATTGTGCAGAAGTTATATGAAATATTCGGTAGACATCAGCTAGGTCCATTTGATCTATGGTGTGATTTAGTTCTAGATTTTCATTATTTATGTTTTGTTTGGATGAGCTATCTATTGGTGATAGGGGGATATTAAAGTCTCCCACTACCACTGTGTTGGAGTCTATATGTGCCTTTAGGTCCTTCAGAGTATGTTTGATGAAATTGGGTGCACTGACGTTGGTTGCATATAGGTTGATAATTGTTATTTTCTTTTGGTGTATTTCTCCTTTTATTAGTATGGAATGTCCTTCTTTATCTCATTTGATCAATGTAAGTTTGAAGCGTACATTGTCCAAGATAAGTATTGATACTTCTGCTTGTTTTGGGGGACCATTAGCTTGGTAAATCTTCTTCCAGCCTTTCACCCTAAGCCAGTGCTTGTTTCTGTCAATGAGATGGGTCTTCTGTATACAACAGATTTTTGGATCTTCCTTTTTAATCCAGTTTGCCAAATGGTGTCTTTTGATGGGGGAGTTAAGTCCGTTAACATTCAGTGGTAATATTAATAAGTATGTAGTGATACCTGTCATTTAGCTGTTTTTGTTGTTTGAGGGTTTGATTGTGTGTAGCTGAATTAATGTTACTATTTGATTCCTTGTCTTTTCTTTTCCTGTGGTTTCATGTTGCCTCTTCTCTCATGGGTTTGTTTTCTTTCATTTACTGTATGCAGAATTCCTTGAAGAATCTTTTGTAATGGTGGCTTGGTGGTCATATATTGTTTTAATTTCTGTTTATCGTGGAAGACTTTTATTGCTCCATCTGTTTTGAATGATAGTTTTGCTGGATAGAGTATTCTAGGGTTGAAGTTATTTTCATTCAGTGCCTGGAATACCTCACTCCATGCCCTTCTTGTTTTTAAGGATTCCATTGAGAAATCTGCTGTGATTTTGATGGGTTTACCTTTGTATGTTATTTGTTTTTCCTCTCTTACACCCTTCAATATTCTTTCGCTGTTCTCTGTGCTTGCTGTTTAATGATAATATGTCATGGGGTAGTTCTATGTTGGTCAAGTCTGTTTGGTGTCCTGGAGGCTTCCTGTACCTGAATGGGCATAGCTTTCTCTAGGTTTTGGAAATTTTCTGTTACTATTTTGTTGAATATATTATAAATCCCTTTTTCTTGTACCTCTTCTTCCTCAATGCCCATGATTCACAGGTTTGGTCTTTTGATGGAGACAGTGTGTTCTTGCATATTCCTTTCGCAGTTCTTGAGTTGTTTGACTAATAGCTCTTCAGTTCTCCCTTTAATTTCCATTTTACTTCAACTTCTGAGATTCTGTCTTCCACTTGCTCTAGTCTGTTGGAGTGACCTTGTGTGTTTTGTATTTCATTTTCATTCTTTTTTCTGAGGTTTCCCATACCATGGGTCATTTCCTCTTTAATATTGTCTATTTTTGTTTTTAATTTATTTATCTCTCTATTTATAGTGTTCTCCGTTTCACTTTGGTGTTCATTTATTTGTTTCTGTGTAGTCTCACCTTCTTTATTTTTGGTGTCTTGAAATTTCATGAGCACCTCTTGTATGTTTGGTTAATCATGTCTCCCTGAAATTCTCAGTGATTACTTGCAGAATTTCTTCTTTGAGGTTATGCTTGTGGGCTTTGTTGACTTCCTTCATGTTATTTATCTTTGTTTTGTTTGAGTCTGGAACTGGGTATCCATTTTCTTCATTTCCCTCTGAATCTTGTATTGAATTATTTTTGGGGAGAGGAGGGCTTCCATCCTTTTTTGTCTTCCCATTGTTCCACTTGGTTCTGTGCAACTATGTTCTTGATGGGCTAGTTGATGATTTCAGTCACCTGTTTTCTTTTCCTTGGTTTAATTTTGTTTTGTGTCTGTTTTGGGTTTGTAGCTAAGTGTTGTGTGTTATTTCTCTCCCTGGTCTGGGTGCAATTTAGTATTTGCTAATTCACAGTAATAAAACTAACAAAAAACCAAAACAAGAAACCCAAAGAAATCAACCTGGAGAGATGAACAAACAGACACAAACAAATGAGAAACACAATAAACAAACAAACAAGCAAACAAACAAAATTCTGTGTTTAAAACCAATAGAATTTCAGTCTTATTTTAAGCTTTGGTGTTACTCCTCCAGCATCCATTTCTGGTGTTGGTATTTAAGCAGAAGCACTGTCATAGTATCACCAGGTGGTTGGGTAGTGTATGTGGTTTTTTTTCTTCTGTCTTTCAGAGGCAGTTGCTTGGTCAGCTCCTCCCTCTGTTGGGTGTGACAGTTTAAGTTTGTATATTGTCCTCAGTTTCTGGAGTCAGCTGTGTAGCCCACCAGCAGTCTTGCTTGGGAGTTGGGTTTTCATTGTGCTTGATTAGTGGGAGCTTGTTTCTTTGCTTTGCCCCCTTTCTCTGGTGCAAGGTCAGTGATACTTCATCTGGTCCCCTGCTGTCAGCATATTGTGGTGGTTTGCTGATTATGTTTTCAATTTTGCAGTGTCGTTTGACTTTGGATGTTGCTCACTGGCTCAGGAGATGAGTTTGTGGACCACTACCGGTCCTATTTCAGGCAGCAGCTTATTGCCCACCCACTGTCGGCCCTTCTGTCTTTTCAGCAATTGTTTACTGAAAGTTCCTGAAGATACCAGCTCCTTGCCTCTCCCCCCCTCTCTGGTGCACTTTCAGCAACACTGTCTCTCTGCTGTATGTTAGTTTTCAGTTCCTTGTTTATTGTTCAGGATTTTTTTTAGGGGGGCCAGTCTGCCTAGGGGGCTATGGTGGTTTATCCTACAGGTGGCTGGGGGAATACAACATGACACTTGGTGCTCACCTGTCAGTCTGGTGAATGTCTCACAAGCAGGTTTGGAGCCAGCATCTGGCAGCGCAGCAGCCCTCCTGTTTTCTCACTATAATGTGGCATGGAGAAGCTTTCCATGGGCTAGGGGTCCAGGGTGTTGAAGTTTTGATTCTCCTTGCTGCTTTATTTCTGCCAAGTGTTCCAGCATCTCAGCAAAGATTTGGAGTCTTGGAGCTCAAGCTGTCTGCTTCTGTGTCTTAGTCACCATCTTGGATCCCCAAGGTAAAACTTTTTTATCCCAAAATAGCCTAATCAAGTAAAGATGATCATCTGACTGGTTATAGAGTGGAATGTGAACACACACCCCAGATTTCAAGAAGTGAATTGAAACAGAGAAATAAGCAAGCGTCTTTCAAGATATACCAGCCACTAGACACCCAGTAAATCATGAACTGTGACAATTTAGGATGGAGACTATGAGTCCACACTTTTCTTCTGCAGAAAGTAAAAGAAAAACAAAACAACAAAAATCAGAGCTCTGGAATGCTTTGTCACCTGTGCTGTGGAATTGTTTCTGTCCGGGACCAATGAAAAGACAATAGGGAGAAGACAATCTACACTTTCAGGGCCCATCATATGCAACACCTGCTGTTGATCCTTGGACACCTCAGCATCAGTTCACCAATGTTCAGGTTCCATGAGCTGATCACTCAGCCATGACTGTCATGGGACTCAGAAGAAGGGGCCAGGAGCTATGGTTCTTGAATTGGGACTAGACATCATTCACCTCCACCAAGATCATCTTGGTACACTGCTCATATCTGCCCCATTGTCTTGTCAGGTTGCACATTAAAGGTAGAACACTAAAGCAATAAACTGGACTGGCAGAGTAGCTCAAGCAGTAAGAGTGACTGTCTAGCAAGCATGAGGTTCCCAGTTCAAACCACAATACCACCAAAAAAAGAAAAATAAGCAATAAACTACTCAAAGTAAACATTATAAGGAGATGGAGAGAGGAGATTCCAAGATGGTGGCTAGAGGGAGGAAGCAGAAAATGTGCCTCCTAAAGTAAAATCTTGGAAAGATGATGGAGATATACCTTACAGGAAAAACCACCAAGAAGAGGCAAAATTTTGACTACTCCACACCTCCAGCCTGCACATAGTATCTCCACTTCACGTTAAATGGAGAAATAAGGAAGGCTCCCGTGCCACAGACAGATGGCAGTACCCAGATGGCTTGGGAAGATGTAGACCACAAAGTGAGCTAAGTGGGACATGGTACTCCCACAGACAACCCTGGGCCAGATCAGTATAGCCACCTGGACAGAACAACCCCCAACTAGGGAAAAAAGAAAAAAACCTGAATAATAAGCAATAACAACAAAAAAGACATATAGCAAAGAGGGCAGGGTGCCCTGAGCACTGAAGAGGGGGGAGGGGAAATCCCTCACAACAAGCCAGCTGGAGAAAGCAGGAGCGGCAGCAAAGACCCAGCAACCAGGAGTGGGAAAGCTTGTAAAAGTGGCAGTGGGAGGAAAACTCCACAGGAGAGGGGAAAGACCCACTTTCCATGTGAACTGTAAATAAACACACAGGCCTGAGAAAGCCACTGCAGTGTCACCAACCCCAGTGTGCTTGGAAAGGGGAAAGCTTATAGTAATGGCAGTCATGCCCAGGAGAACTCTAAGTAAACAAAGCCTGAGGGGCTAGGTGAGTGTTAAGCTCATCCATGAGATCTGCATAAATAAACCCTCCAGCAACAGCAGGCTGACAGCAGTTGGCAGGTGAGCCACAGCCTCTGATAGCCATTCACAAACCTGTCTTTAGACACTTTTTGTTTTTCTCTTCCATTGATGAGACAACAACTGAACTACACTTGCATGCTGAAAAACTTACTGAAACTGTATTGCATTTAAACTTGGGACACTTTGTGGGGTTTATTTTGTTTTGTGTTGTTTTTCTTTTGCTTTGCTTTTTTATCCTTTGATGAGACAACAACAGAACTACTTCTGAGACACCACCTCCAGGACTGGAGACTGAGGGGCTAAGACCAAAATTATTAAGAATGAAACTTTATTGCATTTGAACTTGGAGATTTTTTTTCAATCCTCTCTCTTTTTCTCTAATTCCTGTTCAGCTTACTGTTGATTAGTAACACTATCTCTACCTGTTTATATCTTTGAAACTTTTTTTGTTTGTTTTGTTGTTTCTACTTGTTTATTTAGTTGTTTTTCTTTTTTTCTTTAACTTTTGCTTTCCATCTCCTCTTACCCTTCCATTCTAAATATCACCATTGTTATTATTACAAGCTAGAAAATACTTAATTGCACACAGTACAGGGACAATAACAACACCAAGGGCAATGACAGGAAGACAGAAAAAACAGGGAAAACAGTGTCCTCACAGCAAAAACTTAGTACAGGAACCAAAGGGAAATGAAGAAAACAGATACTCAGACCCAGACTCCAACAAAATGAAGATAAACTACACCAAGAACCCAATGAAGCCCACAAGAATAATCTAAAAGAAGAAATACTACAGGTAATCAATGAGAATCTATATAGAGATGATACTGGATATGGTCAACCAAAACGTACAGGAGATACTCAAGAAATTCCAAGACAACAAAAATAGAGAATTTCAAAAAGCAAAAGAAGAAATAAAGGAAACCATAGAAGCACTGTATAAACACCAAAGTGAAACAGAAAACATGATTAATAAACAGATAAATGAACTCAGGACAAAAATAGACAACATTAAAGAGGAAACTACCCAGGATATGGAAAACTTCAGAAAAAAGAATGAAACAGAACTGCAGAACAAAATGGAAGGCCAATCCAGCAGAATAGAACAAACAGAAGACAGAGTCTCAAAACTTGAAGAGAAATGGTAATTAAAGGAAAAACAGAAGAACTATTAATTAAACAACTCAAGACCTGTGAAAAGAAAATGCAAGAACTCACCGACTCCATCAAAAGACTAAACTTGAGAATCATGGGCATTGAAGAAGGAGAAGCAGTGCCAGCAAAGGGAATGAATAATGTATTCAACAAAATAATAACGGAAAATTTCCCAAATCTAGAGAAAGATATTCCCATACAGATGCAAGAGGCCTCCAGGACACCAAACAAACCAGATCAAAATAGAACTATCCCACGACATATCATCATTAAAACAACAAGTTCAGAAAATAGGGAAAGAATATTGAAGGCTGTAAGAGAGAAAAAACAAGTAACATGCAAAGGTAAACCCATCAAAATCTCAGCAGACTTCACAACAGAAACATTAAAAGGAAGAACAGCATGGGGTGAGATCTTCCAGGCACTGAATGAAAATAACTTCAACCCCAGGATACTCTACCCAGCAAAACTATCATTCAAAATAGATGGAGCAATAAAAGTCTTCCATGATATGCAGAAACTAAAACAATATGTGACCACAAAGTCACCATTACAAAAGATTCTTCAAGGGATTCTGCACACAGAAAGTGAAACCCAACTTAACCATGAAAAGACAGGCAGCACCAAACTACAGGAAAAGAAAAAGCAAGACAATAGAGAGTAACCTCAACTTAGGTACACACAATCAAACCTTCAAACAACTAAGACAACTAAATGACAGGAATCACCAAATACCTATCAGTACTAACACTTAATGTTAACGGACTTAATTTACCCATCAAAAGGTACTGCTTGATGAAATGGATTAAAAAGGAAGATCCAACAATTTGTTGCTTACAGGAGACCCATCTCACTGACAGAAATAAGCATAGGTTTAGGATGAAAGGCTGGAAGAAGATTTACCAAGCCAATGGCCCCTGAAAACAGGCAGGAGTAGCAATACTTATCTCTGACAAAGTAGACTTCAAACCTACGTTGATCAAATGAGATAAAGAGGGTATTCCATACAAATAAAAGGGGAAATAGACCAAAAGGAAATAATAAACAAAAATCTGTATGCACCCAATGTCAGCACACCCAAGTTCATCACATATCTTGAAAGACCTAAAAGCATATATTAACACTAACACAGTGCTTGTGGGAGACTTTAACACCCCGTTATCATCAATAGATAGGTCATCCAAACAAAAAATCAATAAAGATATCCAAGATCTAAAATATACAATAGATCAAACGGACCTACTTGATGTCTACAGAATATTTCATTCAACTTCTACACAATATACATTCTTCTCAGCAGCCCATGGAACTTTCTCCAAAATAGATCATATCCTAGGGCACAAAGCAAGCCTCAGCAAACATAAGAAAATAGAAATTATACCATGCATACCATCTGATCACAATGCAGTAAAAATAGAACTCAACAACAAAAGCAAAGACAAAAAACATGCAAATAGCTGGAAACTAAACAGCACACTACTTAATGAAAAATGGATCATCAATGAAATAAAAGAGGTAATTAAAAGGTCCTGGAAGTCAATGAAAATGAAAACACAACCTACCGGAACCTAAGGGACACAGCAAAAGCACTCCTGAGTGGAAAGTTTGTAGCCATGAGTGCGTATATTAAAAACATTGAATGATCCCAAATCAATGACCTAATGATACATCTCAAACTCCTAGAAAAACAAGAACAAGCAAATCCCAAAACAAATAGGAGACAAATAATAAAAATAAGAGCTGAAATCAATGAAATAGAAACCAAAAATCCATACAAAGAATTAATGAAACAAAAAGTTGGTTCTTTGAAAAAATAAACAAGATCGACAGGCCCCTGGCAAACCTGACTAAAATGAGGAGAGAAAAAACCCAAATTAGTAGAATCAGGAATGCAAAAGGGGAGATAACAACAAACACCACGGAAGTCCAGGAAATCATCAGAGACTACTTTGAGAACCTATATTCAAATAAATTTGAAAATCTAAAAGAAATGGACAGATTTCTAGATACATATGATCATCCAAAACTGAACCAAGAGGAAATTAATCACCTGAATAGATCTATAACACAAAATGAAATTGAAGCAGCAATCAAGAGTCTCCCCAAAAAGAAAAAGTCCAGGACCTGATGGATTCTCTGCTGAATTCTATCAGACCTTTAAAGAAGAACTGATACCAACCCTCCTTAAACTGTTCCAAGATATAGAAAGAGAAGGAAAACTGCCAAACACATTTTATGAAGCCAGCATTACACTTATCCCAAAACCAGGCAAAGACACCTCCAAAAAGGACAACTATAGGCCAATCTCCTTAATGAACACTTATGCAAAAATCCTCAACAAAATAATGGCAAACCGAATTCAACAACACATCAAAGAGATTATTCACCATGACCAAGTAGGCTTTATCCCAGGAATGCAGGTGTGGTTCAACATACGAAAATCAATAAACATAATAAACCACGTTAACAGAAGCAAAGACAAAAACCACTTGATTATCTCAATAGATGCAGAAAAAGCCTTTGATAAGATGCAACACCATTTCATGATAAAAGCTCTAAGAAAACTAGGAATAGAAGGAAAGTACCTCAACATTATAAAAGCTGTATGTGACAAACCTACAGCCACCGTTATACTTAAAGGAGAAAACCTGAAACCATTCCCTCTAAAATCAGGAACCAGACAAGGATGCCCACTATCTCCATTCTTATTCAACATAGTACTGGAATTCCTAGCCAGAGCAACTAGGCAAGAAGAAGGAATAAAAGAAATACAAATAGATAAAGAAACTGTCAAAAATCCCTATTTGCAGACAACATGATTCTACTCAGAAGATCCTAGACTCCATCAATAGCTATAGCAAGGTAGCAAGATATAAAATCAACATAGAAAAATCATTAGCATTTCTATACACTAATAATGAACAAACTGAAAAAGAATATATGAAAACAATTCCATTTGCAATAGCCTCAAAAAAATCAAATACCTAGGTGTAAACCTAACAAAGGATGTGAAAGACCTCTACAAGGAAAACTATAAACTTTTGAAGAAAGAGATTGAGGAAGACTATAGAAAGTGGAGAGATCTCCCATGCTCATGGGTTGGTAGAATCAACATAGTAAAAATGTCTATACTCCCAAAAGTAATCTACATGTTTAATGCAATTCCCATCAAAATTCCAATGACATTCATTAAAGAGATTGAAAAATCTACCGTGAAATTTATATGGAAACACAAGAGGCCATGAATAGCCAAGGCAATTCTCAGTCAAAAGAACAATGCTGTAGGTATCACGATACCTGACTTCAAACTATATTACAAAGCAATAACAATAAAAGCAACATGGTACTGGCACAAAAACAGACATGAAGACCAGTGGAACAGAATAGAGGATCCAGATATGAAGCCACACAACTATAACCAACTTGTCTTTGACAAAGGTGCTAAAAATATACGATGGAGAAATAGCAGCCTCTTCAACAAAAACTGCTGGGAAAACTGGTTAGCAGTTTGCAAAAAACTGAAACTAGATCCATTTATATCACCCTATTCCAAGATTAACTCAAAATGGATCAAGGATCTTAAT
The DNA here is from genome assembly GCF_047511655.1 of Castor canadensis. Classification (NCBI taxonomy): domain Eukaryota; kingdom Metazoa; phylum Chordata; class Mammalia; order Rodentia; family Castoridae; genus Castor; species Castor canadensis. The sequence continues at coordinate 72,352,556 of NC_133405.1, read as the reverse complement.
ATCAGACCACAAACTCTAAAGTTGATACAGGAAAGAATAGGAAATACTCTGGAGTTAGTAGGTATAGGTAAGAACTTTCTCAACGAAACCCCAGCAGCACAGCAACTAAGAGATAGCATAGATAAATGGGAATTCATAAAACTAAAAAGCTTCTGTTCATCAGAAGAAATGGTCTCTGAACTGAAGAGAATACCCACAGAGTGGGAGAAAATATTTGCCAGGTACACATCAGACAAAGGACTGATAACCAGAATATATAGGGAACTTAAAAAACTAAATTCTCCCAAAATTAATGAACCAATAAAGAAATGGGCAAGTGAACTAAACAAAACTTTCTCAAAAGAAAAAATTCAAATGGCCAAAAAACACATGAAAAAATGCTCACCATCTCTAGCAATAAAGGAAATGCAAATTAAAACTACATCAAATTCCACCTCACCCCTGTTAGGATAGCCATCATTAGCAACACCACTAACAACAGGTGTTGGTGAGTATGTGGGGAAAAAGGAACCCTCTTACACTGCTGGTGGGAATGTAAACTAGTACAACCACTCTGGTAAAAAATTTGGAGGTTACTTAAAAAGCTAAACATTGATTTACCATATGATCCAGCAATACCACTCTTGGGGATATACCCAAAATGCTGTGACACAGGTTACTCCACAGGCACCTGCACACCCATGTTTATTGCTGCACTATTCACAATAGCCAAGTTATGGAAACAGCCAAGATGCCCCACTACTAATGAATGGATGAAGAAAATGTGGTATCTATACCCAATGGAATTTTATGCAGCCATGAAGAAGAATGAAATGGATGGAATTGGAGAATATCATTCTGAGTGAGATTAACCTGGCCCAAAAGACCAAAAATTGTATGTTCTCCCTCATATGCGGACATTAGATCAAGGGCAAACACAACAAGGTGATTGGAATTTGATCACATGATAAAGTGAGAGCACACAAGGGAGGTATGAGACTAAGTAAGACACCCAAAAATCTAGATAGCATTTGTTGTCCTCAATGCAGAGAAACTAAAGCAGATACTTTAAGGCAACTGAGGCCAATAGGAGAAGGGGACCAGGAACTAGAGAAAAGGTTAGATCAAGAAGAATTAACCTAGAAGGTAACACACATGCTCAAGAAATCAATGCAAGTCAACTCCCTGTATAGCTATCCTTATCTCAACTAGCAAAAATCCTTGGTCCTTCCTATTATTGCTTATATTCTTCTTCAACAAAATTAGAGATAAGGGCAAAATAGTTTCTGTCGGTTATCAAGGGGGTTGGGGGTGTAGAGGGAGGGTTTGGGGATTAAGGGAGGGGGTGAGGGAAGGGGGGAGAAATGACCCAAACATTGTATGCACATATGAATAAAAAAATTATGAGGAATCTTTTATCCCTGAGTTAGTTAAAAACTTTTAACATTTCATACATGTAAGAAAAAAGTCATAATTTGTGATTCAGCAAAATTAAGAGTTTATAAACTTGAAAGACACTCTTAGAAATATAAAGGACAAACCAGAGACTGGTAGGAAATGTTTATATTTGTATCCAGAATATATAAAGAACAAAACTCAGTAATAAAACATATAGACCAATTTTGAAGTAGACAAAGAGATTTGTATACACATTTTGCAAATAATATATTCAAACAAGCAATAATCTCACAAAAGATGTATGCTATAATTATTTGTATAATGAAAATCAATACCACAATGAGATGATTTTACACTACGTTGTCCGTAAGGAAACAAAAAAAGGAAAACAACAAGTGCGTGTGAGGATGGGGAAGAATTGGAGGCATCATAAATTGGAGGTAGCAATGTAAAATGGCACAATCACTTCAAAGAATAGTTTGGCAATTTCCTTAAAAATTAAATATACATTCAGCATATACACCTAGGCATTGTAATTCTGAATACCCCATGGAAATGAAAGCATTTGTCTATACAAAAACTTATACACAAATTTTTATAGGAACTTTATTTTTAATAGTTCTAACTAGATATAATGCAAATGTCTGTCAAGAGGAAAATAAATGAAAAAATGTTATATACTCAGAACCAGCTATATAATTTGGAGTGCCTGATACAAAATGAAAGTTCAAGGGTGTGTTTGAAAATTCCTAAAAATTTTGAGACAGTAGAGGTAGAGCATTAAATCAAGTGTAGTCCCCTTCTAAGCACAGAATTCAGTTCAACTTTATGGGATATATGCCAATGAAGACCGTGCAAACAGTATTTCTAAAGTGGAATACTACATAGCAATCAAAAGCAGTGAATAAGCTAAGGGTATATGCAAGCACACAGATGAATCTCACAACAATTCTGTTGAGTGAGTGAAGCCAGGCAAAAATGAATACATACTGACATTATTTATCAACCTTCATACATTGATGATACAAATGTAAATTAGTGCAGCTACTATGAAAATCAGTAAGGAGGTTTCTACATACTGTTATACCACTTCTGAGTATATAACCAAAGGAATCTAAGCATACAGTAAAGATGCCTGCTCACACATGTATATAACAGCACTAATCACAACAACCAAACTATGGAATCAGCCTAAGTGTCTATCAACTGATGAGTGGATAAAGAAAATGTGGTGTCTATATAATGTAGAGGATTATGCAACCATAAAGAAGAATGGAATTATGTCACTTGCCAAAAAGTGGATAGAACTGAAAGTCATACTGAGTGAAATAAGCCAGACTCAGAAGGACAGTATTGCATATTCTCTCTCATATGCAGAATCCAGACCTAAAAAATGAATGACGTGTATAAAATTGGGTCTATTTGGGGGTAGGAACCAATGGGATAGGGGAGGGCAAAAACAGAGGGTAAAGAGACAGTGAAAATGATCAGAGGACTTTAAGCATAAGTATGCAAATAGAATAATGAAACCTTTAAAATTGTTTAAGTAGGGAAGGGGAGATAAGCTAGAATAAGAGAGAGTGTGAATTTGATCACAGCACATTATGTGCATATATGAAAATATCACAATGGAAACCCTTTGTACAATTAATATATGCTAATAAAAATTTCTTTAAAGTAATCTATAGTGACATAAAGAAGCTTGTTGTTTACCTAAGAATGGGCATGGGCGTGGGAAGGGAGGAAAAGGAGTAAAGAATACAAAGGACACTTTTGGGAGAAGTCAGTATGTTCATTATCTTATTGCAGCACTTTATTCACAGGTAGAAACTTACATCAAAGCTCATCAAATTGTGCACGTTAAATAAATGTAACTTATTGTATGTTAATTATATCTCAATAAAGTTATTTAAGGAAAACACTGCTGACCAATAAATACTCCATTATTGAGTTTCCTAATTTGATTTATAGTCTTTTCACATGAAGAGAAATTAAAGAAACTGAAGTCTGCTTTTCACTGAGTGAATTAGGCCACCTCAGCTCAATTCTTATAATTATAAGCTACTAATTACTAATCTTTAGTTTTCTTATCTATGCAATGGGATAAATATTTTACTTGGTGAATCTGCCATTGGCAAAAGCTCTAATTTATAATCGTAGTGATTTAGAAATTCTCAAAGACTGCCTAATGAATAAACTTTAAAAGAATGACTAATCAGGTTGGATTGAAGCACCTTTAGTGATAGGATACTCACTCTTTTCAATGCAATCCATTCTACCTACAAACAAATGAAAATTAACTTAAGAGCTTGGAAATAATCAGTAAAGGCAAGCTAAAAAAACAGTTGCTGTCTAATTAGAGTAGAGTGAGCTAACTATAAAAGCTTTACGAAAAAATGGTAAAAGTACACAAAGATTATTTCATTTGCCTTGCAACTACCTTTAATTTCTTTCTCCACCTTAAAGGAAATGAAGATAGAAATTCTAGGCAGTAATTATGCTATTTTGTGTACTAAGGGTATCATGAAATTACAGTCTGTCAGTGGATTCTAACACACATAAAAGTCCTTGGCTATATAGCAAAAGATGGGTGAATAAATGGGCATTTGGATATTTTCATTTAAAATAAAACTTTTAAGAAATGTGTATAATTTTTAGTTGTAATCTAGTTTAAAAAATTTTTACCAACAAACTAATAACTAGACTCAAGTACATTGAAAAGGAGATGTCTGTTGCATTTGTGTATATCTTTACACTACATTGGGAGCTCTTTATGAAAGGGACTATACCTGTCTTCTTCCTTTCACATTTCCAAATATATATACTTTGGAATACATATACATATGTATATATGTATATATATGTGTATTTAAATATATATGTATATAATTATGAACACCCACTCCTTGTCAGTCCCTGGGCACAGAAAATGACTCAGATATATTACTCTTTCTCCAGAAGTTTATAATTTAGTGCAGGTGTCAACAACTGTTTATGTAAATGATCAGATGGCAAATATTTTGGACTTTATGGGACATGTATGGTCTCTGTTCCATGTATTTTTAACAGACATTGAATAACGTAAAAATCGTTCTTAGTTTCTGGCAGCCCATAGACTAGATTAATTGACCCCTGATTAGTAGGTAAGGCAAACAAGTAAGTTAATAATGACTCTAAGGAATATTACATATTTAGTAACAGGTGTGTCCAGGGTGCTAGAGAATAGAGGAACAACTCTTCCCCCAGCCTAGGAAAAAGGAAAGTGGTAAACAAGAGGGAAATCCAGAAATGAGGAATAAAATATGAATAAGGGTTGTTTGGAATAGAGTATGGATCAACTTCTAGATAAATGGAATTGTGTCTATTTGAAAATATATGAACCAGCATAATTTCGTGAGTGTGAAACTACATAAATGATACCTTTGCCAGTTAGTAGTTATGTAAATTGGGCAGCAGTGAAACAATACAAGCTTTAGTTTTTTCATGCAGTAGATCTCTTGATACCTATGATTCTAGGATTATGTGAACATTACATACATTATTTGTATAATATATAATAATGTAATATATATGTATGTGTGTATATACATATGAGAGAGGAAGAATGTTAATATCAATGTATATAAAAATCAATGAAATTAGGCTAACGATATAGACATAGGTAAAATCATGAAGGGTCATGGGTTTGTTAAGTAGAGAACTTAGAGGTTATATTCTAAATAATTTTTTAAGCACTAAGGGTATATCAGTGAAGAAAAGATTCCTTCTGTGAGGAAGCAGACATGCTAAAGAAAACCAATAGGGCTTGAAGATTATTTGTAATAAGGAACAAAGTAGAAAGGAGACTAAAATGGCTATAGGTTTACCCCAGGATATGATAGAACCACTTGCACACCCATGTTTATTATAGCACTATTTACAATAGACAAGCTTTGGAGGGAGCCCTGATGCCCCATGACTGATGAATGGATTAAGAAAATGTGGTATAGATGCACAGTGGAGTCTTATTCAGCCATAAAGAAGAATGAAATTATGTTGCTTGCAGGTAAATGGATGGAACTGGAGAACTTCTTCTTAAGCTCAAAAAGTCTCACATGCAGAAGTTAAACCTATAAGTTAAATGTATATATAGAACCATATATGATCATAAAGATAGACAGATAGATAGATAGTGAGACAGAGAATAATATTGTTTGTATCCATTTTTTATTGTTGTGCTGGGTGGGATACATTGTTGCATTTACCAGTTATTACAATGTATCAAATACATCATACTTGAATTCACCCCCTCTACCATTCTCCTTTATCCTCCCCTCCCCAATTATTCTTGGAATAGTTTCAACAGATATTATTTTTACATTTACATACATGTATACACAGTATTTGCACCACATTCACCCTCCTATACCCTTTCCCCAACACCTCCCCACTCCCACTGGTATCAACTCCCCTCTTCAGGACCTGATCCAACCTCTTTCGAGAGAACAAAAGTGTTTTAGTGAGTCCATGAGGGGGTTACAGGAGGCAGGAAAGACAAAGAAAATGTTAGAGAATGAAATTATTAAACAACCTATCTACATATGAATATAATATACTGCACTGTATAGTAAGCAGTTGAACGTTATGAAAGCATGGTGATAGAGAATGAGTAAGTAATGAAGGGAGAGGATTAATTTGATTAAAACATGATATATACAGACCTGAAGTACCAAGAATAAAGCCAATATACCTTTGAACACAACACAAAAATAACAGAAGATAAGTTCTGGGAATTAGAAAATCTACCTTGAATAAAATAACTTTTAAATGTTCAGAAAAACAAATTTCACAGAAACTATTATTAAAAGTTTTACACAAAGTCATGTTAGAAAAAAGGAGAAAAAGGAGCCAAATAACATTCTTGTAGAATATGAAACCATGGTCAAAGAAAAAAATCAAAGCCCCATACTTCTGTTTAAGAAAAACTGGAGAATATCATATTAAGCCAGATAAGCCAAGCTCAGAAAGACAAATATCACATGTTTTCACTCATATGTGGAATCTAGACTTAAAAACAATAATAATATGACATGATTGTAAAAGGGGGCTGGTTTGGGGAAGGAACCACTGGGTAGGGGAAAGGAGAGGGTGACAGGAGCTAAATATTATAGAAGTACATTGTATATACATATATATATACGTGTGTGTGTGTGTGTGTGTGTGAAAATAGCATAATAAAACCCACCAAAATAATTTAAAAGGAGGGGAGGATGAGGGAGGGGTTAGGAAACAGTAATGCAGATGGGATGAATTTGGTCAAAGTAGACTATATGCATGTTATAATCTAGGGAGTTTCACAATGAAACCCCTTTGTACAATTTATCTATGGTAATAAAGATGAAATTTCAAAAACACGAGGAGAAAGAAATAAAATTAAAAGAAGTAAAATGACATTTAGAAAATGATACAAGACACAGAAAACAATGAATCACTGTAAATCAGAATTTTAAAAATCTGAGAAATTAAGTGGTAGAATTCAGGAAACATTAGAGATAAAAGATTGATTTCAGAATACAAAATCAAAAACTAAAAGAAACACAGTATTGAATAAAAGAATAGATTTGTAATATTGTGAGAATGGCTATATTATCAAAAGCCATCTACATGTTTAATGCAATTCCCCACAAAATGCCAATGACCTTCATCACAGAGATTGAAAATCAACCCTAAAGTTCATTTGGAAGCACAACAGACTGCAAATAGTCAAGGCAATACTCAGCAAAAAGAACAATGCTGGAGGTATCACAATACCCAACTTCAGACTATACTACAAAGTCATAGCAATAAAAACAACGTGGTACTGGCAAAAAAAAAAACAGATATGAAGACCAGTGGAATAGAATAGAAGACCCAGATATGAACCCACACAGCTATGCCCATTCAATTTTTGACAAAGGCGCCCAAAGCATAAAAGCTTCTTCAACAAATGTTGCTGAGAAAACTGAATATCTGCATCCAGAAAACCGAAACTAGATCCATGTCTTTCACTCTGTACAAATATCAACAGAAAGTGGGTTAAGGACCTTAATATAAGACCTGAAACTTTGAAGCTAGTGCAGGAAAGAGGAGGTAACCCACTGGAATTAAAAGAAATGAAATGGCTCAGCAACTAAAAGAAAGGATTGACAAATGGGACTACATGAAATTACAAAGCTTCTGCACAACTAAAGAAATGGTCACCAGACTGAAGAGGCAGCCCACAGATTGAGACACTATCTTTGCCAGCTGTACATCTGACATGGGATTAATAACCAGAATATACAAGGAGCTCAATATATTAAACTCCTCCAAAAGTCAATGACCCAGTGAAGAAATGGGCAAAAGAACTGAACATAGCTTTTTCAAAGGAAGAATTCCAAATGGCCAAAAATTCGATGAAGAAATTTAAAGGATGTGAATGACGTCTACAAGGAGAATTACAAACTCCTGAAGAAAGAAAAAGATAATAAACTATATTATTAAAGAACATTGCACAATCATCAGGGTAAAGAATTTGGAATAATTTGCTTGTTTATATCCTGACTGGAAAATTTCCATCAGAATTTGTCATCTAACCATTGAGTTTCTCATAGGACAAAAATTTCCACTGATTCATTTCATATATATTCTTACATTCTTACAATAATATATGTGTTTATTGTCTATAAAATAGCTTAAAGTGACTCTTTGGTCCTGCTATAGTTCTTATTCATATTTTTTTCTAATAAAGGCTACTTTTTGGTGGTACTGGGGTTTGAACTCAGGGCCTCATGCTTGCTAGTCAGTTGCTCTACCGCTTGAGCCACTCCGCCAGCACAGGGTTATTTATCTTTTAAGAGGAACACCACATAATTGAAAACATAAACACAGATTGATCAATACTAAGAAATATTCTTTTAAATTATTGGACTACTAACAAAATAAAATGTCTGCCTGCATCTACACTACAGTGGTTCTTAACTAATGTTAATTTTACCCCAAAGGAACATTTAACATTGTCTGGAGATACTATTGGTTGTCATAAATGGAATGCTATTCACATGTATCAGCTAGAGACCATGAATTCTGCTAAACATCTTACACAGTGCAAGACAGACCCCAACACACAATATACTTAAAGGCCAGTCTAAAATGTCAATAGTGATAAGATTTATAAACCTTAATTTAAGCAGGTGCAGGGGTATACACCCATGGTTCTAGCTACTTGGGAGAATGAGATGAGTGGATCACAAAGCCAAAGAGTTCAAGACCAGTCTCAGAAATGTAGTGAAACATCCTATAAAATGATCAAGACAAAAACAGTACTTAGAAAGAAAACAAATTATGTAACCGTCAGACTTTCTAACAGCGGCACTTCAAGCCATAAAAATTTGAAGAAACATATTTAAGATATGAATAAATTATTCCCATATGTAAAAACTAGTAGTGAGCATTAAGCATATTAGAACAATATATTTATATTTAGTATTTGTAGTACTAATACAAATGAAGTGTTAAAGTGAAGAGACTATGGAATTCGATGGTTATTTGTTCAAGCACTGTAGAGATAGTATAGTGTTTTGCTTTACATATTTAATTTCTTAATCTGAAATGGATTTAAAATAACAATCATTATGGCTGTAGGTACCAGATACAGACCAGAAGTATGTAGGATAGTATGCCTTAGGAAAGTTAGGGGGATACATTTTTACCTTCTTTTGTAAACTATATGTAAAATAAATGGCTAGCACAGTTTTTCAATTGTCTAACTTCCTCTGCCCCGCCTACAAAAATGGTACAGGTAACTGTCTTGCCTTATAAGGTGTCAGTAATAAGGACCTCATGCCTTAGTGACACAGTAAGCCGACTAAAAGGATCTTATTTCCATTTGTTCTCATTCCTAGTCCATGACTGACTATCTTCATTGTGCTGTGTTAGATGGTTTAACCCATTGAAAATATGGACACTTTAGCATGAAAAAATTCTTCATAATGATCAGTAAATTTTCCACACTCCTTTTTAAGATGAAAATGAAAAACAAAGAAAAGCTAGGGACAGAATATTGTTAACATTGTATTGTTGGAATTATAACCCATTAAATGATCATTAGCTAATGAGCACCAAACTTATATGTTGAGGAAATTACAGATAAAATACTGCAAAAAGTACAATAAGAAACAAAAGTTTTCCCATTTCTGCTTAGGAAGTCCTTTCACTCCCAAGTTTCATATTATGTTTAGCTCCAGAAGTTACTGTTACTATAATAACTGTTTCACTGCTCTTTGATCTTTCTTTTTTGTTCCCCATCACCAGAAATTCCAGAACCTTCTTACTTGGATGGCATCTTTTGTATGCCATTTCAAAGAGCTTCAATGATGCCTGCTGAAAGGAGGATACCGCCTGCCTAATGTTTTTTTTTTCCTGTTTCATTGTACAATAAAACCAGAAACTCTCATTTTGTAAATTTCTTTTTTTAAACTTATATTCAGCAGCTGGCAACTGGTCCTTGAATTCTTTCACCTTTGTTTCTGTGTCATTAATGAGTCTTTTGGCCATAGTTATTGCCTCAACTCTTTTCTTCTTTTGACATTGCTCTTCAGCATACTTCTCTGCAGGTTTAACCATATTATCATTATTGTATCTGCTTAAACCATCAGAAAATTCGAATATGTTCTACTGCACATATCCTATACCTTTATCTTTGGCAGAAACATGTATGATCACATTGGTATCAATGTCAAATGTAACTTCAATATGAGGGATTCCAGGAAGGGCTGAGAGAAATTCAGTTAAGGAAAACTACACAAGAAATTTGTTATCTTCAGTCATCTCTCTCTCACTCTGATACATTTTAATCTCTTGAATATGTCAATCAGTGGCTCTTCTTGTTTGGAATGATGGTATTCCTGTTACTAAGATTAGTAAATGCATATTACAAAATCTCTATATAAAGAGACTGGAGAGTAAATTCCAGGAACGGCACATGTGTGAATTTTACCAACACACATCTCTGAATGGCAGCTCTAATGGCCACAACATCATTGCCATTGATAGGCTTATTTGGGGTTCAGACAAAATGTTCCTACAGTTTGCTGGAGCTTGTGTATCCTATTCATGCCATTAACAAGAATCACTTCTCCTGTGTCACTCTTACAAATTTTCACATCTTGCATAGTTTATTAGCATGAATCCATAGGCTTCCTGATTAGATCAGTAGTGATCCTTTCAAATTGAGTACAGGTAAGCTTCATATGAAAATGCATGGGACCAAAAGCCTCTACTCTAAGATACAGAAAGTTGATGTTATTCTTAACAGATGAGGTGGATTCACACTTACCTTTCTCAGTAGCTTCATAAACCCTTTGAAGTATATGTTGTTTTTGACTAAGTCAACTTCTGTCTTTCTCCTGGGTGGCTGTCACAATATGTTATAGCAAGAGCTGATCAGTTTTTGTCACCTAAAAACGTGCCCTCATTGGTGGATTTCACATCAAATATTCCTTTGTGAATTAGAAATATTAAAAGTCTCACCATTTAAACCATGTTCAACAATGATTCTGTGTTTTTATTTGTTTAGATATAGGACAGAGCAATAACACAGGGTTTACTTATTGCCCAAATTACATTTAATACAGATTTCACCAGCATATTTAGTGGTCTGCTTCTTTGAGTCACTGCCATAAACAGGAATATTTTTACTGTTTCTGCATTTTCTGCATTTCATTTCATATTCATCAATGAAAATGCTCAATTCTGACTTAGAGAATAGAATTTTCCATAAGCCTCATATCAGATATCATCATTGAAGGGATGGTAAAAGAAATATTTTAAATGTGTTTCGTACTTCAGGGTCAACATAGCACTGGTCAATGAGACACTTGGTGGCATATAATGTATTGTTTGGATTGATGACAATTTATCACTTGGCGAGCATGCCAAGAAATTACTTGTTATCTGCTGTAAAGGCCAGACATGAAGGAATGGTCTGGCACCTCAGGTTCTAGCACATGTACTTGTTTATACCCCATAACTGGCCACACAGAAGTTAGTAGTACCCAAATGAATATCAAAAACTGTTACGTGGATTGCTTCTAATGCATAATCCTGCCTTGAAACAGTTTTAAAAGTTTCATATCTAAGACTATTCCAGCCATCTTGGTGTTTGTTCTGTACCCATGAGATGTGTTGCTGCTGCTCACCTGGTATTTAACATTATGGTGGCTAGACAAGGCAGCAAATAAGTAGAGTGGTGAAAATGGCACAAATGTGATATGATAGCAGTTCTCATAATATAGCTATTTCAAAAAAAGAAGATGGAATTTTGCTATGAAAAAGGGATTCATGAGTTCATGATGGTGTGTAAAAATAAGAAAAGGTTTTTTTCACCTTCAGAGAATGATGGGAATTTAATTGTCTTGAAATCTAGTAAGCAAGAAAAAAGAATCAATCATTTTTCTTATGTGTTAGTCAGCTTTCTGTTGCTGTGACAAAATGTCTGACATAAGCAACTTAAAAGAGGAAAGATTTATTTTGGCTTGTGGTTTCAAGATTTTAGCATATCATAGCAAAACATTATGGTGTCAAGGAAGGATAGAAAGAAAATGTCAGACTTCTATGACTTTGTCCTCCTCCAGTTTTTATTATATTTGTGCCCCCAGCTTACAGTATGGTGTGGACAGCATTCAGAGGGGAACTTTCCCCCTTAGTTAATCCTGTCTAGAATTGCTCCCCCAAATACATTGAGAGGTGTGCTTTATTAATGTCCTAGGCCTTTGTCAAGCCAATTAAATTGGTAATCAACATTAGTAATCACGAGTCCATACATCCCCTGTCAATTTGACTCCTAAACAAATCTCCAACCATAACATTCAGCACCTGATACCCAAAAAAGGTGAATGTCCATCTCATAATGCAAAATGCAGTCAGTCCATCTCTAAGAGTCCCCATAGTCTTGAAAGTTTTGACATTGTTCAAAAATCCAAATTCAAAGATTTTTCTGAAACTCAAGGCAAAGTCTTAGCTGTAAGCCCCTACAAAATCAAAAAGAAAATTTTTGTGTTTCCAATATATAAAGGCGCAGAGTAAATATTCCTACTACAAAAAGGAGAAGTAGGAGCATACAAAGAAGGGATGGGATTAAGGTAAGACCAAATCTGAAAGAGGGGGAAAAAAAGACCAAATCAGAGTTGGACAAACATTAGAACCTATAATTCCATGTACAGAATCTTGGGCACATAATGACAGAATGTGGATCCTAGGAGACTTAGGAACCCCTGCTCCTATGTGTTGCCTTTTGCAGCCAAGCCTTTCTCTTAGGCTATCTGAATAACACTCATGAAGACAGTCATGCTTCAAGACCTATGCTGTCTCCTGAAATTGTTGACAAGTACAAAGTAGATAGATGAAAGCAGATTAGATGTCTAGAAAATCAGTGCAGATGAATCATTTAAAATGTCTTTTAAATTAACACCATTTTTGAATTTTACAAATGCAAAACATCTGGGTTATGCTAGTTTGAAATGAGAGAGTAATGTTATTCTTTCTGCAAAAAAGTCCAGATATGTATGAACACTTATATATGAACTAAAATTGAACAGAAAATATCACTACCTCCATCCATGTGAAGATGGAGATAGTGAGGGAGAAAAATCAAAATTTATGAAGTCCAAAAAGTCTCAAGGAAAAAAAATCTAATAACAATTTCATTAATACCTTATAATTTAAAAATTGCTAAAATATGAAAATAAGAAAAGCCATGATAATAAAAAATGTAAAATATGTCTTTATTATGGTTTAGTTACAAAAAGCTACCAACATGACAAAATTACATATAGTTAAACATATACACGTGAGTGAATGTTAACTAATGAAAGCAGAGTGCTAATATAAATTTCTTGGTTTTGATATTGCATTGAAGTTCTGTGATATGTTGTTTGGGAAGGCATAGGACTTCTCTACACATTTCTTTGCAATCTTCTGTAACTCAATAATTATTTCATAATAATAGTTTTATAAAAAAGCAATTCAGTGATAATTTTAGAATTTACTGAGTAGTTGCTCACTATCAAAATCTCTAGTTCAAATCACATAAGAAGTTCTAAAAGCTGGAAGGGGTAATTTTTGTACAGAAGTGTTGAATACTACTAAAATAGTTCATTGAATGTTTTGCCTCAGTGGTCAAAAAGATTGATGATGAACAGATGCCTAAGCAAAAAAAAATATACTAAAGAGTAGAAAATTGAATTTAACAACAAAAAGAGATCATACTATGGAGAATAAATGAACACAAAAAAGCATTGAAAATGCCACCAAAGAAAGTCAAACAGAATCAAAAGCATGAATAGAGCAAGGAGAAGCAAAAGGTATGTCATTTTGTGGCAATTTTCTGAATGGAAATCCGAACAACACAGAAGCTAAATAATGGAATTCAGGGTACAAAACACCAATAATGACATTGGAAAATTGGTGCCAAAGTAAGTGGATTTTTTGCTGCTGCTGATTTGCTACAACTTGTCTAGCTGAACTGACTGGATGAAGGAACCAATGCTAATTCTGAGTCCACTGTGTTTCTGTAGTTATCAAAATGACTTCTGGCCAAGATGGAGTAACAGGGCTCACATGTGGCTAGTAATAGCACCTACTTCCAATAAGCAGACTGGAAAAATTTATTAATATTGAAGCATAAGATACAGCATTCAGAAGGATCTTGGATCTGTAGTGGGAAATAACTCTCATTAGACTAAACTCAGTTCTGATCTCACCTACCAAATACTAAACAGCAACACTCAAATTGATCATAAAGTTTCTAAGTAATTTAATTATATCCCAAAATAAAATTCAAGATTACTTGTAAAAATGCAAAAATATTGAGTACCCAGTGTTTGGCAGCTAAAAAAAAATTACCAGGCATGCAAAGAAGAAAACTATGACCTATCATGAAGAGAAGAATCTATTTAAATGAACTCATAATTGACACAGTTGTTAGAAAAAACAAATACTTTAAGGTAGCTATTATAATGGTGTTTTAAATGCCCCAAAACTTAAGTAGCAACATACAGACTATAAAAATAATACAAATCAAATTTCTAGAGATAAAAACATAATTTTTGTAATGAAAAATACACTGTATATAATTAACAGCAGATTTATTACACATTATAGAAGAAAGTATTAGTGACTTTGAAGGCCTGTCAATCCAAAATAAAACACAGAAGAAAAAAAATTATAAAAAGAGAAAACCCCTAATCATAGTTTAAGTATCAATCTGGAAAACCGTTTTGCAGTTTTAGTAAAACTAGACATGCACTTACCATACCAATTATTCTGAGCAATTTACTCTAGAAAAATAAAATGTCTATTAAAATAAGAGGGTGGAACAGGTTCTGCCCAGGGGGGTAGGTACCAGTATGAGGAGGGAGACGGTGAAGAAAGGGTGTAAGAGGGTGAATATAGTGCAAATATTGTGTACACATGTATGTAAATGTAAAAATTACATTCCTGAAAGTATTTCAGGAATGGGGGAAAGGAGGGATAAAGGAGAACAGTAGAAGGGTTACTTCAAGTACAATATATTTGATACATTGTAAGAACTTTTATAAATGCCACAATGTGTCCACATCCAGCACAACAATTAAAAAAAAAGCAATACAAAATGTTCATAGAATTTTTGTTCACAATAGCCAAACACTAGAAACAATCCAATTTTTCAATAATTAAATATGATGTGACATATCCATACTATTGAATACTGCTTAGAAATAAGAACTATTAAACTATTGATATCCAAAACAACTTGGATGGATCTCAAGGGTATTATGCTGAGTTTAAAATATTCAAAATGCCACATGCGGTATAATTCCATGCATCATATATTAGCAAGTGGATAGGCGTGACTATAAAAATTTGTTACAAAGGAGAATCCTCTGTTGATGGACTAGATCTGCATATTCTTTGCACTGGTGGTTCTACATATCTACACATGCAATAAAATGTCACCCATCTGGAAACACATTGTACAGTTTTAATTGCTTTTTCTCATATTTTGCCAACTTGATATCTGGTTGAAGGGCACATGTGATTCTGTGCTATCTTTGCAAATTTCTGTGACTCTATATTCCAAAATAAAAAAAGATTTAAAAATAGTATATCAGTGAACTCTAAGACAACCTAATGTGGCATAATATACCTTTAATTCAGGAAAACATGAAGATAAGGTAGAAAAATATTTGAAGAAATAATGGCTGGAAAAGTTCCCAATTTTGTGGAGAAAAATATAACTCACAAATCCAAAAGCACAATAAATCCTTTGTTGCCTTTTGTCTTTTTTTTTTGAATGGGGATGGCATGGCTCAAAATATCCCAAACACAAGGAACATGAAAAACTGCATCAATTCATATTATAACCAAATTGTTTAATGCTAGCAATAAAAATAAATCTTTCACAGAAGCCAGAAAAAAATGATACTTCAGTACAGAAGGACATTGATAAGTGTAACAGTAGATTTGTTGAAACAATGCAATCTAGAAGAAAGTGGAGCAACATCTAAAAGAAAAATGATACTGGATGAAAAGCATGTACTGATAATGATATTGAAAGAAAACTCATTCTTGATTTGAAAATCCTATTAACTCACATTCTATACACAGTGACAACAATTTCAAAAATGATGGCAACTCAATAATGAAGATAAAATAAATTTGAAAATGGTCAAAATAAGTGAGTAGACATTTCTCTAAAGAAGGCATGCAAATAAGTACATTAAAAGATACTTAACAATGACTTATTAGGAAAAAACAAATCAAAACAAGAAGACACCACTTCACTCATACTAGTTCTCATATTGGCAGGACTGGATTAGTTATGGTGAGAGCAGTTTGTTATAAAAGCAAGTGCATTCCTCATGTTTTGTCTTTTCTACATGCAACTGACTACCCTAGTGCCATAATGGTCTCACTAGAAGCCATACTCTTGGATACAAGTGCCATACTCTTGGACTTCCCAGCTTCTAGAACTAAAAGGAGAAGAGGTAAAAACTAAAGACATAGAAAACATATTCAATATATAATAGCAGAACAATTCCCAAATCTTGAGACAAAGATGGTCATTAAGGTACAGGTGGCTTTTAGTACACCAAAAAGGCAAGACTGGAAAGAACCACACCAAGACATTTCATAATTAAGATATTAAGTATGCAGAGCAAGGAAAGTATATTAAAGGCTGCAGGAGAGAAGTGTCAAGTCACATAAAAAGGCAAACCCACTCAGAATAGCAGCATATTTCTCAACAGAAACTCTAAAAGCAAGAACATCTTGGAAATATTTATTTCAAACCTTAAAAAAGATAACTGTCAACCTAGCAAAGCTGAATGTACCCAGCAAAGCTATATTTCATAATTTAAGGAGAAATCAAAACTTTGCATGAGCAACAAAAACTAAAGGAATTAATGACAACTGAACCAGTACTACAGAAAATACTTAAAGGAATAACACACAGAGAACAGGAAAATAAATAATGAAAATATGAACAATAATAAATCTTATTATATTAGTAGATAAGAAAATGAGGAATAAGGAAGAATCAAAGATTGTAAACCAATAAGATGACAGGAATAACTGCATACTTTTTATAATAACTATGAATGTTAACAATCTCAATACTTCAAACAAAAGACACAATCTGTGTGCTGGATTAAAAAACAAGGCCCAACCATTTGTTTCTAATTGTAGAAACAACACCATGTACACAACTCATGGAAATGTGTTTGTCAAAGACAAACACAGGCTTAGAGTGAATGGATGGAAAAACATTTTCCAAGCAAAAAGAGCCCCAAAGTGAGCAGAAGTATCTATACTCATATCTAGCACAGCAAAATCCACACCAAACCTAGTCAAAAGAGACAAAGAAGGTTACTTCATACTGATAAAGAGAAATTTCATAAAGTGATTATAACAATTGCAAACATATATGCATTCAATTTCTTAAAAGAAACACTACCAGACATAAAAACTGAGACATCAACACAACTGTAGTTGGTGACTTCAATACCACAGGCTTATGAACAGACAGGTCATCCAGATGAAAAATCAACAAAGAAATTTTAGAATCAAATGATATTATAGATCAACAGATTGACAGACATCTACAGAATATTCCAGCAACAGCTGCAGAATATACATTCTTTTTTCAGCAGTCTATGGAACTTTATCCAAAACAGATAATTTCTAGGAAATAAAGCAAGTCTTAACAAATACAGGAAAATTGAAATAAGCTTCTGTATTTTATCAGAATACAATTGAAAAAACCCCTAGAAATCAGCAAGAGAAACTATAGAAAACATAGGAGACTGAATGACACACTACTGAATGGTTAGCAGGTCATTGAAAAAATAGAAGAGGAATAAGAAATTACTACAATCAAATGAAAATGAAAACACAACTTACCAGAACATTTGGGACACAGTAAAGTTTATAGTGCCAACCTTAATAAATCAGAGAGATATCAGGTAAATAAGAACCTCAAGCTCCTAAGAAGATAAGAGTAAGCCAAACCCAAAATGAGTAGACAGGAATAAATGATAAAGATTAGTATAGGAGTTAATGAAATGGGTGCTAAAAGAATGATACAAAGAATCAATGAAACAGAATAGGCTTGTTGAAAATATAAACAAGGTTGACAAATCCTTAACCAAACTAACCAAAATAAGAGAGATAATACCCAAATTAATAAAATTAGAGATGACAAAGGGGATATCACAACAAACAGCAATGAAATCCAGAGGATCATAAGGGAATCCTTTGAAAACATATTTACTAAAGAAGGAAGTTAAGTTGCTCCTATTTGACAATGGTATGATCCTGTACTTAAAAGACCCTAAATATTCCATCAAAACACAATTTTTATCTAAAACACTGGGCAAAGTAGCAGGCTAGAAATCAACATGTACAAATCAGTAGTTTTTCTAGATAACAACAATTAACAGACTGAGAATGAAATCAGGAAAACAATTCCACTCACAATAGCCTCAAAAAAAAATAATAAACTTAACCTAGGAGGTGAAAGACCTCTCCAATGAAAACTATAAATTCTTGAAGAAAGAGATTAGACACTACAAGATAGAAAAAACTCCCATATTCATGGCTAAAATACTGAAATCAAGCTACAAATTTATTGCAATCTCCATAAAAATCCCAATGTCAGTTTTTACAGAAATAGAAAAAAGTCAATCCTAAACTCACATGAAAATGAAAAAAAAAAAACACCCAGCCAAAGCAATCCCCAATGAAAGAGCAATGCTGAAAGTATCACAATGCTTGACATTAAATTATAATACAGAGACAAAGAAACAAAAACAGCACAGTACTGACACAAAAATGGACATGTAAATTGATAAAATAGAATGGAACATTCAGAAATAAGCCCATACAGCTACTGCCATCTGATTTTCAACAAAGGCACCAAAAACATAGGTTGGAGAAAAGAATGCCTATTCAACAAATGGAAAATTAGATGTCCACATGTAGAAAACTGAATCTACCCCTAAATCTCACCTGGCACAAAAACTAATTCAAAATTTATCAATGATCTAAATGTAAGGCGTCAAACTTTCAACCAACAGAGGAAAACCCAGGGAAGACTCATAAAGATATAGACATAGGTAACACCTTTCTGAATAACACTCCAATTTTTCAGGAAATAAAAGCAAGAATTACCAAATGGGATATCAGATTAAAAGTCTGCACATCAAAGAAAACAATTACCAGAATCAAGGGACAACCTACAGAATGGGAAAAAATCTTTGCAAGCTTGTCGTCAAATAAAGAAGATGATAGATAGATTGATTAATTGATAGATGATAAATAGATATCCAGAATCTATAAAGAGCTCCAAAAATTAAACACCAAAATAACAAGCAATCCAATTAATAAATAGGCAAATGAGTTGAACAGACATTTCTCAAAAGAAGTACAAATGGCCAAAAAATATATGAAGAAATGTTCAACATCCTTAGTCAAAAAGGAAATTCAAGCTGGGTGTGGTGTCTCATGCCTGTAATCCTAACTACTCAGGAGGCAGAGCTCAGAAAGTATACAATTCCAGGCCAGTCCAAGCAAAACAGTTCATGAGACTCCACTTCAACTAATAAAAAAGCTGAGCATGGTAGTGTGCACCTGTCATTCCAGCTATGCAGTAAACATAAATAGGAGAGAGGATCACAGTCCAGACAGCCCCACACATAATCATGAGACACTATTTGAAAAATAACTAAAGCAAAATAGGGCTGGGAGTATGGCTTAGGTCGTAAAACACCTAACACCTGCCTGGCAAGCTCAAGGCCCTGAATTCAAATGTCAGTACGGCAAAAATGAAAATAAAACAAAAAATGAAATGCAAATTAAAATGACACTGGGATTTCATCTCAACATAGTTAGAATATCTGTCATCAAGGAAACAAACAATAACAAATCCTGGGGAGGATGTGGATTGGGTGATGCTTAGATGCTTATGCAATGTAGGTGCAAGTTTAAATTAGTGTATCTGCTATGGAAATCAGTATGGAGGATCTTCAAAAAACTAAAAAATAGACCTACCACATATTGGTCAAATACCTGAAAGAATGTAAGTCAGCATATACTAGAGAAACCTAAACACCTATGGTTATTGCATCCCATTCACAATAACTATTCTATGGATTCAGCCTAGGTACCCAACAACCAATGATTAACTGAAGAAAATGTGGTACATATACACAGTGGAGTACTATTCAGGCATAAAGATGAATTAATTTACATAATTTGCAGGAAAATGGGTGGAACTGGTGATCATTACATTGAACAAGACAAACTAAGCCCAGAAAAACAAATATCACATTTTTTCTCATATGTGGAATGTAGACTTTAAAATAATGACAATAATAATACAAAATGATTATAAAAGGGGGACTGTTTGGGTGCATACAGCAGGAAGAGGAAGGGGGAATGGAGAGACTGATGGGAGTGGATAAGATCAAAACACCGTATATATGTATGAAAATAACATTATTAAACTCACTAAAATTTTTTAACAGGATGTTAACAAAGAATAATAGAAGCTGTAAATTTGTCCAAAGTACAATCTATGCATGTATGGGTATATCACAATGCAACCCCTTAGCAAAATTAATTTATGCTAATAAAAACAAAAATTTAAAAACTGGAGGGGGAAACCCCTTTATGAAGCATTGGAGGAAATTTGATTATGGACTAGGTAAATCATATTACTGATGAATTATAAACATCATTTACATACATCATTATAGACTTGACTCTAGAATGCCAGTCCCATATCTACAGTTATTGTTAGTTACAGTTGTGGTCTTATGGATGGTAGTAGAAGATAATGGAGGGATTATGAATAGAAAATTTGTCACAAATTAATAACTGGTCAGTCTAGGTGTAGGGCATGTGAAAATTCATCATACTATCCTACTTTTGCTTGGAATATTTTAGAATAAAACATTAAAAAGGAAAACATAAGGTAAAAAAAAAACAAAAATGTGACTCTTTCTTTAGAAATTCCATTCCAAAAATTTCAGTTTGAGTATCCTATGCCCCCTTGTTCTTGGGCTGGCATATGGAAGGTATTCCAATGAAGCTGATCTGAAGTTGCTGTTAGGGAAAAAAAAGGAGCACAATACACAGAAATAGTCATAGGAGGATTTCAAATTTCAAAAATCAGTCTATATAATGTTTCATTCCTTTCATGTGATCGTTATTTATGAATTGAACAAAAAGATGCTTCTTTTCTAGGGAAAGTTACATTTAAATACCAGAATGACCACATAAACATGGAAGCAATACTAGGAATCTCCCTGTATAGCTATCCTTATCTCAACTAGCAAAAATGCTTTGTCTTCCTTATTATTGTTTATACTTTCTCTTCAACAAAATTAGAGATAAGTGCAGAACAGATTCTGCCTGAAAGTGAGGAGGGGTGGGGGAAGAGGTAGGGGGAGGAGGGTAAGGGGGCGAAGTGGCCCTAACAATGTATGCACATATGATCAAATGAGAAAAAATGACCATATAAAGTAAATGGACCAGGGAAGTAGAGTAAAACACCTTTTGAACCAATTTTTGAGTAGTCCATTATATTCCTCAATAATAGTAGATGACTGTGGATGATAGAGAAAATTAAATAACTAACAGCTCATTGTTGAATATTTTGGCAAAAAAAAAGTACACTTGTCATTCTGTAGAAAGCCAAACAGATTAGTTTAAAGGGTCATAATGGTAAAGCTAAAATGAACTGAGAGCTTTGATTCAGTTTCATGGATGCTGCAAAAGATCCGAAATTTCAGGATCAGAGTGATGGTGGCAAGCATGATGCTTGCATTGGAAATTTTGGGCAGACAATTCCCACATGAGTTTCTTGCATTCTGCATGTCTTGCAAGTGGAGACACTGAAAGCTTTTGTTCTGGACAATCTTTTCAAGGATGTTTGTATAGCAGACAGCTTTAGAAGATACAGTGTCTCCTTATGAAACAGAGGGAAGATAATTGTACTGATCATCATAATAAAGATAATAGTTCCTTCACGGGCAAAGATTATGCATGTTTGCTTGCAAATCTTTTTAAATAACTGGTGTGTCCCAACCTCAGGTTCCCTCAGCTGTGATGAAAACCCCTAGTATGCCCACCTGACACTGTCTCCATAATGCCTCATGGGAATTGGAAAATGTTTTAGTTTGGGTTGCTATAACAGAATACCATAGACATGGTAAACAATAAACAGTTATTGATCACAAATTCTGGATGTTGGAAGGCCCAAGATTCAGGTACCTGCAGATCAAGAGTCTGGCGAACACATGCTTCTTGCTTTACATATGACCATCTTCCAATATTCAGAGAGAAAGAGAAGCGGAGGGGAGGGGAAGGGAGGAGAGGGGAGGAGAGGAGAGGAGAGCAGAGGAGAGAAAGTATATGTTTCAAAAGAAACAGACAGAGATCACATTTTCTGCTGTCTCTTCTTATAAGACCAGTGACTGGTCTGTGGCACTCACATGCAACAGTCACAATCAGACAAGGTATGGGTGCAGGGTGGCATCAAGAACCCCATAGGACAGTGGTGCTTCTTCCTGCCAGCTGTAGTGCATACCCAGGAGCCAGACTGGTACCAGCATTGGACAAAGTTCCTCTTGGCACTCTTAGGCTGTGTGTACCTGCAAGCAAGGTGATATCTGAAGCCTAGACTCCCTTCTTGCCACCTCTTTAGCTTTAGTGTGTGTTCATGGCAAAGAAAAGCCAAAGCCATGGAGTTACTTAAGGCCCTATCAGTATGCTCCTGTGGACCAGGCAACAGACAGAACTACAGTGTTCCCTCCCTGCCCTAATAGTAAAAAGAACCTGAGCATGGCAGTAGCAAGAGAAGTCTGGGGAACCATATGGGTGCCTGAATTCTGGCACTAGTGTGAGTTTATATGTGGCTGGCCATGACCTTGATTTCAGAAAGCAACTGCTCTTCTATGCTGGTTCTGGAGGGTGGCACCTTTCATTTCCCTCCATGTCGTAACACCTATGGAGGGAATCCAGCAAACAGGCTACAGTCACTTTGCCAGGCGGAGTTGGTTTTCCCAGGCAGCTACCCCCAAAACTAGTGCAGTAGACTATCTGGGGTTACAGGCATTGGAATATACAAGGGATTTTGACCACTAAATTAGTCTAAACTCAGACAATAATTCACTTCTTAAGATGGTTCCTGGCTATATTACTCTGTTTACTCAGAGATGATGTGAGATCATTTTCTAAAGCAAATATACTGGGCTGGTGGGATGGCTCAAGCGGTAGAGTGCATGCCTAGCAAACACAACGCCCTGAGTTCAAACCCCATTACTACCAAAAAGAAAGGAAAGAGACTAAAGCAAATATACTGTTCAGATTTTAGGTTATTTTTCAAATGGACTGCAAACCTATGAGAATTGAGAAAGTTTCAAGAAGCTAAGATTGTTGATACAGTTTTCTATGACTTCCTTTCACCCTTACTTCTGTGGAACCTGGGTGTCAGATGCTTGATTATTTTATCTCTTTCTGTGCTGTTGTCTCAGGTCTCTGAATCTAACAAGTCTGAGTCTCCCTCTTTTTTAAAATTTTAATTTTTTTATTGTTGTTCTGGGTGGGGGTACATTGTGGGATTTACAAAAGTTCTTACAATGTATCAAATATCTCTTAATGATATGAAGTGTTCTCCCATAGTCATCATTTACTTCAAAAGGAGCTATAGTCTTACTACTTTGGTTCTTCTTTGTTGAGGAGGATGTGAGTGCTTGACACCCTATTCTGCCATTTTGGATCACTCTCCACTCACAATTTTTTTTTGTGGTACTGGGGCTTAAACTTAAGGCCTTCACCTTGAGCCACTTCACCAGCCCTTTTTTTGTGATGGATATTTTTGAGATAGGGTCTCGCAAACTATTTGCTCAGGCTGGCTTCGAACTGTGGTCCTCCTAATCTCTGCATCCTGAGTAGCTGGTATTACAGATGTGAGCCATCTGTAATCATTCCATTTAGATGATTCAAACCAGCTCACCAAAGGAAACAAAGTGAGTTCTGTTGAAGAAATAAAAAAATGTTCATTTTGCTGGCATATATTGTATAAGTTAGTTTTGGGAAACCTAAATAGATGGAATAAAGTGAGGGACCCCTCAGCAATAGGGAGAATCATCTTTAAGTTAGATTTAAGCTAAATAGACTTTCAGAAGTCTTGAACTTAGCATTTCATTTTTCCAACATTTTATTGAAAATGTTTTTAAATATGCAAAAGTAGAAATTGAAACAAACAGTTGTACAACCATCACTTAAAGTCCAGAATTAACAGTTTAATATACTTTAATAAGTATACAACTATCTTTTTTCTTTTTGATACATTTCAAAGTTGCAGATATCAGTAATACAATGCTCCAAACACTCTGGCACACAGGACATAAACTGTAGTTTAATGCTTATTTAGTTTTATTTTCACTTTGAGGTTTATTACATTTCTATTGCTGCATAACAAATAATCAACAATTTAGGGGTTTTAAAGAACACTCTCTTATGAGATTATGACAATCTACTGGCCAAAAGTCCAGCAAGGCATAACTGGGTTCTCTGATCAGAATAGTAACAAGATGAATTAAGGGGTTAGCTGGACTGACTTTTCATCTGGAATCTTTGGGGAAGAATCCACTGCCAAGTTCATTCAGACTATAGGCTGAATTCAATTTCTTGTGACTACTGGACTAGGTTCCTGCTTTCTTGCTAGCTATCAGCCATGGGCTAGTCTCAGCTCCTAAAGGCTACAATATTACTTACCATGTAGCCCCCTTCATAGTTGACCCTCTCCTTCCAGCAATCAAAGATCTCCCTTGTACTGATTTCTCTAATGCTTTGAATTTGTATAACTTCTCTGTCTCTGACATCTAGACCCAAAATTTAAAGAATCATGTTATGAATTCAGGTTCATCCATATTATCTCCCTTTGTTAAAGGCAAATGAATCATGCGACATTACCTAATCAGAAGAGTAAAATTTATGGTTTTTATAGGAATTATATATAAAGCATGTACTCCGGAGATAAGGAATTTGGTGGAACATCTTAGAATTTCTTTTGCAATTGGAAAGACACAACATTGAGTGTTACATTTTATGAGTTCCAACAAATTCATTTACCACATGAAGTTGATGAGTCATAGGGTAAACATATGTTTATTTATTTATTTGCAATATTGGGGCTTGAACTCAGGGCCTTCACCTTGAGCCACTCCGCCAGCCCTTTTCTGTGTTGGGTGTTTTCAAGATTAGGGTCTCATGAACTAATTGCCCAGGGTGGCTTCGAACCATGATCCTCCTGATCTCTGCTTCCTGAGTAGTTAGGATTACAGGTGTGAGCCACTGGCACCCAGCTTAATTTTATAAGAAACTGTCAGAATATTTCAAAAGTGGTTGTACCACTTTATACTCCATACAAGAAAGAATGAGTTTCTGTTTGCTTATACGCTTGCTACAATTTTATGCTGTCAGACTTTAAGATGAGCCATTCTAGCAAAGTATAGTGATATCCAATTGTGGTTTTGTTTTTCATTTCTTTGAGGAATTTTTGTGAAATTTTTCATAGGCTTATTGGCCATTCATATATCTTCCTTTGTGAAGTGTCTGTTCAAATATTTGCCCATTTTAAATTGGGTCTTTTATGATTGAGTTTGATAACTTCTTTATGTATTTTAGATACCAGTCATTTCGGTTATATGTTTTTTAAAATATTTCTTCTTGTTTTGGGCTGGATTATTCATTTTCTTAATGATGTGTTCTGATGAGAAGTTTTAAATTTAGATGAAATCTAATTGATTTTTCACCATAATGCCTCTATCTGTCAAGAGGGAGGAGGGGTAGCCATCAACAGCAAGCAAGATGTTACCAGCAGGGACAGGAAGCACCAGCAGTAATGAAACATCTTTGTTTCATTCTGGGGAATAATACCACTCAAAGTAGCCCGTTCAAGTATTTCCTAATAATTCCAAAAATCAAAGGGCATGTATTCAACAAGGGAAGACAGTGTTTTGGAGGTTCAAGTCCTTTAGTCGTCATATAGAGAAGATAGAGAACTTATTACATAATTATTTCCCTAAATGGTAACCTCATTAAAGCAGTAATGGTGTAAGAATACTCAGAAATGATCACCACCTACAGGTAGCACATTAGAATGCTAAATTAAACCAATAAAGGGAACAAAATAATTCAACATTCTTTTAGGTATATGTAGGTCAATAAGTATATAAAGAGGTTCGGAAAACAGTTGAAAGGAATATTTTTATATTTCTGGGGGTAGCAGTCTGGAGTTTGAACTCAAGGCCTTGCACTTGTTAGGCAGGTGCTCTACCACTTGAGCCATGCACTCAGTCTTTTTGCTTTCATTATTTTTTTTGAATAGCATCTCACATTTATGCCCAGGCCCTCCTGGACTGCAATACTGCTATTCATGCTTCCTGTGTAGATGGGATGACAGGCAGGTTCCATCACACCCAGCTTGAAATGGAGTCTTGTGAACTTTTTGCCTGAGCTGGTCTCGAACTGCAATCCACCTCATCTCCATCTCCTGAGTGGTTAGGATTACTGCCATGAGCCACCAGGCCTGGCTGAAAGAGGTATTTTATATCCTCGATATACTACCACCTCTATATAACATAATACTGTCATAGAGAGAAAATTATACTGAACCTCCAATCTAAAACTTCAATTCATAGGTGAATCCTTTTTACAACATTTACCATCAATATTTACTAATAAATATTAATTATACTTAGGAGGTTGCTAGTTCTTTACATCCAATGAGATAATAATTCACCTTATGTATGTTATCATGTGACAATTATCAAATTAAAAATTACTACTCTGGGATAGCTACTATTATTAAACAGGCAAGTATTTGAATATTGAGAGCACAAAGAACATGAAGAACAAAATTTTGTCATCGATCATGTACACTCACATAGAAAATGGGACTGAAGATAGAGAAAATGATCTACTGAGAGGAGAGTAATATTATCTTGGAAAAATCACTTTATTGGGCTTTGGCACATTCACACTTATGCTTAGCTTTAAGAAACCTATAAAGAAATAAAAAATCAACCTGAAAGCTGTAGAGTGATTGCTAGCAGTGCCAGTATATTGGGTGCAAAAGTAGAAGAAGGGGTAATGGATATGATCAATGCACTGCTCCATGCATGTATGGAAATATCTCAGTGAATCTGAATTAATTATAATTTATACAGTTATTATGAGTTAATTAAAAAAGGAATCTATAAAAAATGACATAATACCAAGTCATTTCTTTTAGAACATTTTTGGTAACATTCAGTTTTCCACAGTGTGAATGCACCATGCTCAGTACTTTTCATATTTAATCCTAATTTAATCCTCACAATAACTCTAGAAGGTTGGTATTACTATTCCAATTATACAGTTGATATAGCTATGATTTAGAGTCATTAAATGACTTCAGCTAGTAAGAGAGAGAAGTGAAATTCAAATCCATTCTATTTGACTAAGAAGAGATGAAAATCTCCAATTTATATTTAGCTTTTTTACATGTTATCATTTATATCAATGTGTCCCAGTACCTTGTATAATGTCTGGTACATAGTAGATAATGTTTGTTGAATGAATGAATGGTTGCATGATTACTTACTACTCTATGTTTCTAGTAGGAAATATTAAAATGAATTTATCCTATAGCAGAGTGGAGAAGCATGACTTATAAACATATTGAGGAAGGAAGAATCTTGCTTGGAATTTTGCAATAGGATTTATACTCAATTTCACTTTTTCAATGAAGCTAAGAGTTGGGAGAGTTACCATCCAATTCATTTTGCACCAATATGGTATTCTTTTCTATTTGCCTAATCATAATTAGGTTTGGATGCAAACATAGCAACAATAATCATGATTTACTTCTAACTTCTAATTGACTGTAAACCAATAATGGAATGCTTTTATTGAATAATTCCTGTAGAGCATACATAGCTTTCCATAGCGTTCCATTCCTCTTGTTACAGTACCACCTGCAGCTCCCTTCTTACTCTTATCAGTGAAGCTAATTTTATCCTCATGTGCTTTACTTGCAGTATCACTTTTAGACCAACCTACGCTCACATCATATTCCTAAGACACTGGGTGAATTTTGATATTTCTCTTTTCCCACCTGAGTTACTATCCTTGAAATTATTAAGTGCATTCTGTTTCTTTTCTGTTGCCCATGTAGGTTGCCAAGGATTTAAAAAAATGCCTTGGATTAAGCCATATGGGGTATAATTGAAATCTGCCCATACTTGCTTTATTCAAAGCCTATTTGTAGTTGGTTGAACAAATACTCAGAATCATTAGGAATACTCTGACATTCCAACACTGCTATACTTAACATTAGAAAAACCGAATTTTAGTTCAGACTCTGACATTTATTATTTCTGTTACCCTGGACAAGTCTCCTAAAGTCTTCCGGGCCTCCGTTTGCTTATCTAAAAATGAGTGTTTTGAGTTTTATAGACTTCAAGTCCCTCTAAATGTCATTTGTCACTAATGGTGATGGAAATGTTGAGGTTGATGATGATGTGTGTGTATATACATATAGTAATAGTGTATATATATATATATATATATATATATACACATGTATATAATTGTTTACTTAATTATTATTGTTTTCCTCCCTCAATTCCTACTTTTAACAGAATTTTAAATAATTCACACATATTTTCACTTGAACTAAATCTGCAATACATAGGAAAGCAAGCAAAATAAACCTAAAATAAAGGTGAAAATACCCTGTGTTTTAACGAATCCCAGAGGATGTGAAACAGTAGCAGAATGTTAGTAGTCATGGTTTCTAGGAATGTGGGGAAAAGAAGACAGTGAACCGTAGGCACTTTGAACACTCAGTAAATGTTCCTTGTACATATATGAAGACTGTGCTTATTTTCATCAAGATATCTTTATAATTTTTAAAAATTTGCAAGGCTGAACAAATTTAATTTCCTTTTCTATAAAATTATCAAAATCACTAAAAATTCAGTAAAACGTGGCTCTCAAATAACCTGTTACTACAAATTCAAGGATCAGTAATCTTTCAGTCATGAAAGCTCTTTTCAAATCCGTTTTGTTAATGGATTTTTTTCAATGCTGCAAATCATTTCCTCATCTTCGTAAAGCATTGTATCACAGTGGCTACCCAGCATGATAACTAATTAAAAATTACTGTAAGAAACTGTGAAATGTCTTTATAAATAGACATTACATCTATAAACAAACTTCAAACTCAGTATTCAGGTATATGGCATATTGTCCCATTTTCTGATCAGAGAGGATCCATCATCTTATTATTGGAAAAGGCAATAATCATCAGTGTACATACTTACATTAAGTGATATCAAATGGTTCATTAAATCAATTGACCATTTTGGATTAGAAGGAATGCTAGCCTCAAGTATCTGACTATTTCATATTAAAAGCTTTTTCTTCTGGATTAGTGAGAAAATTAAACCATTTCTCCAGTTTATCGTGAAGGTAGGAAATTAATCTCTCTGAAATTTTAATTTACTTAAAATATTTGGTAAATGATAAATTCAAACTTAATATGTTGTTTCTATGAAAATACTAGATTAAAGAATGACCAATCTAGTGTACCTGGCCAGTTACTGAATCAAATGGATTGTATGATGTGTCCAATTATGTGGGAATTTTTTTTTTCAATACTGGGGTTTGAACTCAGGGTCAACACCTTGAGCCACTCTGCCTGCCCATTTTTGTGAAAGGTTATTTTGAGATACGGTCTCACAGAACTATTTGCCAGGTCTAACTTTGAACCATGTTCTTCCTGATTTCTGCCTCCTGAGTAGCTGGGATTACATGCATGAGCCACCAGTGCCTGGCGGGAAATTACAGTTTACATGGTATGGATCAAGATTCAATTAAGTTCCCTGTATATTCTGGTTATCAGTCCTTTGTCTGATGTATAATTGGCAAATATTTTCTCCCACTCTGTGGGTGTTCTCTTCAGTTTAGAGACCATTTCTTTTGATGAACAGAAGCTTTTTAGTTTTATGAGGTCTCATTTATCTATGCTATCTCTTAGTTGCTGTGCTGCTGGGGTTTCATTGAGAAAGTTCTTACCTATACCTACTAACTCCAGAGTATTTCCTACTCTTTCTTGTATCAACTTAAGAGTTTGGGGTCTGATATTAAGATCCTTGATCCATTTTGAGTTAATCTTGGTATAGGGTGATATACATGGATCTAGTTTCAGTTTTTTGCAGACTGCTAACCAGTTTTTCCCAGCAGTTTTTGTTGAAGAGGCTGCTATTTCTCCATCGTATATTTTTAGCTCCTTTGTCAAAGATAAGTTGCTCATAGTTGTGTGGCTTCATATCTGGATCCTCTATTCTGTTCCACTGGTCTTCATGTCTGTTTTTGTGCCAGTACCATGCTGTTTTTATTGTTATTGCTTTGTAATATAGTTTGAAGTCAGGTATTGTGATACCTCCTGCATTGTTCTTTTGACTGAGTATTGCCTTGGCTATTCGTGGGCTCAACTTAAAAAACTAAATTCTCCCAAAACTAATGAACCAATAAAGAAATGGGCATGTGAACTAAACAGAAATTTCTCAAAAGAAGAAATTCAAATGGCCAGAAAACACATGAAAAAATGCTCACCATCTCTAGCAATAAAGGAAATGCAAATTAAAACCACACTAAGATTCCACCTCACCCCTGTTAGAATAGCCATCATCAGCAACACCAACAACAACAGGTGTTGGCGAGGATGTGGGGAAAAAGGAACCCTCTTACACTGTTGGTGGGAATGTAGACTAGTACAACCACTCTGGAAAAAAATTTGGAGGCTACTTAAAAAGCTGGACATCGATCTACCATTTGATCCAGCAATACCACTCTTGGGGATATACCCAAAAGACTGTTACTCCAGAGGCACCTGCACATCCATGTTTATTGCGGCACTATTCACAATAGCCAAGTTATGGAAACAGCCAAGATGCCCCACCACTGACGAATGGATTAAGAAAATGTGGTATCTATACACAATGGAATTTTATGCAGCCATGAAGAAGAACGAAATGTTATCATTCGCTGGTAAATGGATGGAATTGGAGAACATCATTCTGAGTGAGGTTAGCCTGGCTCAAAAGACCAAAAATCATATGTTCTCCCTCATATGTGGACATTAGATCAAGGGCAAACACAACAAGGGGATTGGACTATGAGCACATGATAAAAGCGAGAGCACACAAGGGAGGAGTGAGGATAGGTAAGACACCTAAAAAACTAGCTAGCATTTGTTGCCCTTAATGCAGAGAAACTAAAGCAGATACCTTAAAGCAACTGAGGCCAATATGGAAAAGGGGACCAGGAACTAGAGAAAAGGTTAGATCAAAAAGAATTAACCTAGAAGGTAACACCCACGCACAGGAAATCAATGTGAGTCAATGCCCTGTATAGCTATCCTTATCTCAACCAGCAAAACCCCTTGTTCCTTCATATTATTGCTTATACTCTCTCTACAACAAAATTAGAGATAAGGGCAAAATAGTTTCTGCGGGGTATTGAGGGGGGGAGCGGGAGGGGGTGGAGTGGGTGGTAAGGGAGGGGGTGGGGGCAGGGGGGAGAAATGAACCAAGCCTTGTATGCACATATGAATAATAAAAGAAAAAAAAAAGATTCAATTAAGCAATTGCTTATCATTTATGTGTTACATTTGTAGATAACTGATAGAATGTGGACTGAGATTCAAAATCTCTGAGTTAAAGTGACTATTTTTACCATTTAAGGGGTGTAAAATCTTGCATAATCTGCTTGCTCTCTGAGGACCTCAGTTTTCTCATCTGTAAATAATGTATTAAACTAAATGCCTTCTATTTCTTTATACATCTAAAAGTATCTCTACATACAAAATGAAATCAAGTGAATTTATTCAAGAATTCATGAAACTTTAAACACCTCTGGGTTGTGTATTCTCATACTTATTTTATTCTCCAAGCTTGTCAAAATAAGATGCCATATTCAATGAGTTCAAAATTCATATATAGAATAAATATGTAATTATACCAAATTTAATGACAGAGAGAGAGAGAGAGAGAGAGGGAGAGAGAGACAGAGGGGGAGAGAGAGAGGGTTTTTTCCTTTTAGTTTGAACACTTCAAAAATAATTGTCTGTAAAAGCTATTAATTTCAACCTTACTCATCAGTGAAAACAAACAAACCCACCTATAATTGTGCCTTGTCAAACAAGTGATTAAAAATATTTTAAAATTAGATGCTGAGCATGAATACAACATTGATTTCCTTTACGCACATTTAAGCAAATGTGCTGTATGCACAATTAACTGTGAAAAGGTAAATGTGCTGTATGCATAATTAACTGTGAAAAGGTAAAACTTTTTGAGAATGTTTAATTGTGTTAGCATGCATTTTTATGGAAAATGTGAACTTTCAGGATACTTTTACATTTTAAAATGTACAATTTTATCTTCATCTCTTTTCTATTTGTCTCCTGCTTGGCAATTTATGAAATGTTCAAGCAAGTGATGTAATCAAGAAAAATAATACTGTTATAGCTGCATAGTTGCCCATCAGGATGAATAAAATTAGGTATCATAGTATGTTGCCTTAAACGGACATTGCATGTATGTTTCAAAGTAGATGATCTATACTAAAAAGTAACAGATGAAAACTGAAATTTAAAGCAATATTGTTTACATTTACTTCAAAAATGAAAAACCCAAGTACTAATCTAATAAAACATTCAGAATCTGAATACTGAAAAATCACAAATCAACAATAAAAGATTAATGGAGGGATTCCTGAAAGATGTCGGAATAAGAGGTCACCTGCTTATATCCCCCTAAACAAACAAAAGTCTCCTTGTGGGAGCCTTGGAATTCAGGTAGAAAGTTGTGAACTTATATTGGGGGCATAAGACCTTGGAGGGTTGTTTTAGGAGTACCTGTATTGAGGTGCCAATCATGTTTCTGGGTATTGCTAAGGGATCCATAAGAATCACACATATTAATGCCTTGGTTGGTAGTCTGCCTACAGACATGGATCTTGAGATAGGAAATGAAAGTAACTCTAACTTGACTCCAACCCCCCTCACCTGTGGCTCCTAGTTTAGTAATATTTGTACAAGGACCCAGAGGGGGACTTGCCCATTTGAGACATTGAGGCAGGCCTTTGTCCCATATCAAGATCCCGAAGAAGCCCTGTTATGTCTCCAGCCCCTCTCTGCAGCAGCACAGAAGTTATCCTAACCACAAAGGGATCTGCTGGGAGACTCCTCCATCTGAGCCTCTGTGACAGTCTTCATGGAATGTTGATCCTGAATGGCCCTAAAGCTGGACTCCAAGTCCTCTAGGGTGCAAACTGGAAGCAATATTGACTACACAGGAAAATCTTCAGAGATTCTTCCAACTGCTAACTGGCCAGGCTTGCTGTCCTCCATCCAAAAGCAGATCTTGAAAGAGGTCCTGTTGGTACAAAAAAAGATAAAAAGTAAAGAGAAAAAGCATACAACAAACCATAAAAAAATAAATCAAGACTAGAGAAACAATAGAACCATGAAACAGTTGGTAAAAATTCAGCAAAATTCTGATAGCAAGTCTTTACCTACCGATAATTAGACTTAAATGGATTAAATTCTCTAACCAAAAGACTGGATGAATAGATTAAAAACAAGATCCAACAACATGTTCTGTACAGGTGACATGCACATTAGCCTTTAAGACACATAAAGACTGACAGTGAAGGGATGGAAAAAGATAAACTAAAAATGGTAATGAAGAGATATGTGAGACCTGTCTCAAAAGAAAGGAAAGAGGAAATAAAAGAAGAAGAAAAAGGAAGGAAGGAAGGAAGAGAAAAGAAGAAAAAAGAAAAGGGGAAATGAAGACGTGCATATAGGAAAGGAAGAAATGAAACTGTCTCTGTTTAGTGACCATGTGGCTTTATACACAGAAAACCCTAAAAAAATGTCCTTAGAGAAATTGTTGGAACTGATAAAGAAAATCAGTAAAGTTGCAGGGTACAAAATCAACATAAAACATCAGTAGTACTCTTTACACTAACAAAAAACTTTCTGAAAATGGAGAGTTAAGAGATCATTGGCAATCATAATGCCACTAAAAAATAAAATAAAATACTTAGGAGTAAATTTAACCAAAAGTGGTAAAAAAAATATATACCTAAAATCATAAAATGTTGATTAAAAATAAATAAATGAAAAAGTAAATGCAAAGACATTGTGTTTATGTATTGGAAGTTAATATTGTTAAACTGTCTGTATTACACAAAATGATCTGTAGACTCAGTGTAATCCTTATTAAGGAAATGGGAAAAATTAAAAAATTTGTATAGAACTACAAAAGACCTCCAAAACCCAAAGTGTTATTGAGTGAAAAGAACAAAGCTGGAGGCAAGTTGGTTAAAAAGCTGTAGTAATCAGCCAGATGTGGTGGCTCATGACTGTAACCTCATAAGGAAGAGCAAGAGGGCTGAAAGTTAAAGGCCAGCCTCAATAAAAGAAACAAGAGGTATAGTAGCAATAAGAGATATAGTAGTCCAAATATAATGATACTGCCACAAAAACAGTTACATTGTCCACTGTGGTGACATGTACCTTTAATCTCAGCACTTGAGAAGCAGAGGCAAGAAGATTGCAAGTTTGAGGTCAGCCTGAGCTGGGTAGGAATACCCCATTTCAAATACAAAAATGCATCTGGAAAATGGATACAATGACCAAGGGAACAAGATAGAGTCTAGAAATAAACCTATGCATTCATAGTCAGTTGATTTTGGGCAAAGGTTCTATAAACACATAATGGAAAAAGAAGATCTTTTTCAATAAATGATGAGAATAATGAATTGGACACTTATCTCACACTATCTGTAAAAACAACTCAAAATAGATTAAATACTTAAGCCTAAATTCTGAAACTGTCACAATGCTAGAAGAAAACATTGTTCTGGGAAAAGAGATCTTGATATGACACTAAAAGCATAGGCAACAATAGCAAAAATAAGTAGAAGTGATTACATTAAACTAAGATGCTTCTTCACAGCAAAAGAAACAATAGAATAAAAAGACAACACACATGTTGAAAGAAAATATTTGTAAAGCCTCCATCTGGATAAGGAAAAAAATCCATAGAAATAAAACAAAATTTTTAAATGATCCAAGGACCAAAACAGGTACTTCTAAAAAAAAAGACACAAAAATTGCTAACAGGTATATGAAAAATGCTCATGATCACTTGTCATTATGAAAATGCAAAATAAAAACACAAAAGATATCACTTCATCCCTTCTGGAGTATCTATTATCAAAAATAAATGTGGGTAAGGGTATGGAGAAAAGAGAACACTTGTGTAAGGTTTGTGGGAATATAAATTAATACAGTTTTTATGGAAAACAATGTATAAATTTCTGAGAAAACTAAAAATGATCCACAATATGAACCAGTAATTCCAGTTCAATAATTTCAAAATTATTGAAAACAGTGTGCTGAAGAGATAATTACACTCTTATTTTTATTTTATATTATTCACAATAGTCATGCTATGGAAGCAACTTAGGCATATAATCAGAAGAACAAATGAAGAAAATGTGGCATATATGTACAACAGGATATTATTTAGCCTTAAAGTAGGGGGATATGTCCTTTGTGAAAACATGGAAACATGGATAAACTTGGAGGACGTTAAATTGAGTGAAATAAGATAGATGCAGAAAGATGAATGCCATATGATCTCTATGAGGAATCTAAAGTTGAACTCATAGAAGTATGGAATAGAAAGGTGGTTGCCAGAGGCTGGAAGAGTGGGTTAGTTGAGGAAGAAGGGGTTGTTGTTTGTTTATTTAAAATTTTTGAGACAAGGTCACACTATGTAGCCCAGGCTGGCCTTGAACTTGCAATTTTCTTGTTTCTACCTCCAGAGTGCTGTAATCACAGGCATGTACCAACACATCAAGCTTGAAAAGGAAGTTTCTGATTAAGGGATACAAAATTTCAGTTTAGAGGAAAAAGCTTTAATGATTTTGTATGGAAAGGTGACTAGTATAAATAATAATGTGTATATATAAATATATTTAAAAGATAAATGAAAAAGTGTATTGTGTTCATGGATTAGAAAACTCAACATTGTAAAGATGTCTGTTATCCTCAAACTAATCTGAACATTTAATGTAATTCCTATCAAAATCTCAGTGATATTCCTGGTATATGTTGAGAAGCTTACTCTAAAATATATATGGAAAAAGAATCAGAATAGCAAAGCAGTATTAAACAGAAAAACAAACTAGGAATATTCACTCTATCTTGTATTTACAGTTATTATATAGTAATCAAGACAATTGATTGCATGCTAGACATATTGACCAATAGAACAAGATACAGAACCCAGATATGAAACCACAAAAATACACTCAGTTGTTTCAAGAAGTGTAAAGCAATTCAGTGGTGGACTGACAGTCCTTTCAACAAATATACTAGAACAATTAGACATCCACAGGCAAAAAAAAATATATGATGCAAAAACTAAAACACACCATAGACTTAAATATAACAATAAAAACTATTAAATTTTACTTTTAAAAATAGGAGAAAATCTTCATAACCTAAGGCTACACAAAGAAATCTTGGACTTGATACCAAAAGCGTGCTCCATGAAGGGTAAACTTGATAAGCTGGACTTCATGAAACTTTAAAACTTTACTCTGTGAAAAACTGTTAAAGGTATGAAAAGACAGGCTATAAACAGGGAGGAGGAAATATTTGCAAACCACATATCCATCAAAGTCCTTGTATCTTGGACATATAAAGAAGCCTGCAAAGACTTAAAAGTAAAATAAATAAAAAACCCAAACACTGAAATATTACATCTAATTAGAAATGGAAAAAAGTAATGAAGAGACATTTTATTAAAAGGCATACGCAGGTGGGAAACAAGTATATGGAAAGAATTTTATCACTGCCCAGAAGAGAAATGTAAATTAAAACTATAATGAGATCACCACACACTATCTGAATGATTAAAATAAAAGTTAAAAACAGTGATAGCAGTAAATGGCTGCAAGGATGTAGAGACATTGTATCATTCATAGTTTGTGAGATTTTAAAATGGCATAGCCACTTAGAAGTTTGACTGTACCTTTAAAAATTAAATATACATGGATCTGCTGCTGAATTCTACTAAACCTTTAATGAAGAACTAATACCAACACTCTGCAAAAATTTCCACAAAATAGAAAGGGAAGGAACACTGCCAAACTCATTCTATGAAGTCACTATTACATTCATCTCAAAACCGGACAAGGACACAACAAAAAAAAGAGAACTATAGGCCAATCTCCTTATTTTTATTATTCATTTATTCACATATGCATTCATTGTTTGGTCATTTCTCCACTCTGCCACCCTACTCTGTCCTTCCCCCTCTCCCTTCAGTTCCAGGCAGGTCCTGTTCTGCCTTTATCACTAATTTTGTTGAAGAAAAGACACAAGCCTAATAAGGAAGACAAAGCATTTTTGCTAGTTGAGTTGAGGATAGCTATATAGAAATATTTCTGCTTTCGTGTACACATGTGTTATGACCCATGTTAATTCATCTCTAACTGATCTTTACACTGGTTACTGATCCCCTTCTCATGATAACCCTCTGTCACTTTAAGGTTTCTGTATTACCTTCTCTGGAGTGGGGACATCAAACGCTTTCATGTTTTGGGTTTTCTACCTATTCCTATATCTCCCATATGTGCTCTCCCCTTGTCATGTGATCCAAGTCCAACCACATTGCTTCATTTGCCCTAGATCTAATAGGACAATCTCCTTAATGAACATAAATGCAAAAATCCTCAATAAAATAATGGCAAAACGAATCCAACAGCATATCAGAAGATCATTCACCATGACCAAGTCAGCTTATCCCAGAGATGCAAGGATGGTTCAACATAAGCAAATCATTAAATGTAACACAGCATATTAACAGAAGAACAGACAAAAATCACAGGATCATCTCAATAGATGCAGAAAAATCTTTCTATAAAATTAAACATCCCTTCATGATAAAAGCTCTGATGAAATTAGGAATAGAAGGAATATACCTCAACATAATAAAGGGTATATATGGCAAGCCTATAGCCAAATCATACTAAATGGGAAAAAATTGAAACCATTTCTTCTAAAGTCAGGGATGAGACAAGGGTGTCCGTTCTCTCCACTCTTATTCAACATAGTCTTGAAATTCCTAACCAGAGAAATAAGACAGGAAGAAGAAATAAAAGAAATACAAATTGGAAAAGAAGTAGTCAAATTATCCCTATTTACAGATGACATGATCTTATACCTAAAGGACCAGAAAAAACTCCACCAAAAAACTTCTAGACACCATAAACAGCTTCAGCAGAAGTAGCAGGATACAAAATCAATTTATAAAAATTAGTAGCCTTTCTATATACCAATAATGAAGAGATTGAGAAAGAATATAGGAAAATAGTTCCATTTACAATAGTCTCAAAAATAAAATACCCAGGAATAAACTTAACAAAGGTTGTGAAAGACCTCTACAAGGAAAACTATACACCATTGAAGAAAGACCAAAGAATAATACAGATGATGGAAAGATCTCCCATGCTCGTGGATTGGTACATTCAATATTGTGAAAATGGCTATACTACCAAAAGCAATCTACACCAAAATTCCACTGACATTCATCACTGAGATTATCACAATTCCCGATTTCAAATTACACTACAGAGTCATAACAATAAAAACAGCATACAGATATGACCAGTGGAACAGAAGACCCAGATAAGAATCCATGCAGCCATGCCCATCTGATTTTTGACAAAGGTGCCAAAAACATACCATGGATAAAAGACGAGTCTCTTCAACAAATGTGGCTGGGAAAACTGGATATCTGCATGAAGAAAACTGAAACTAGACTCATGTCTTTCACCCTGTACAAGTATCAACTAAAAGTGGATTAAGGACCTTAATGAAGATCTGAAACTTTGAAGCTATTTCAGGAAAGAGCAGGGAATATATTGGAATTAACAGGCATAGGCAATGATATCCTAAGTAGAACTCAAATGTCTCAACAACTAAAAGAAAGGATTGATAAATGAGACTACATGAAATTAAAAAGCTTCTGAATAGCAAAAGAAATGGTCACTAAACTGAAGAGGCTGCCCACAGAATGGAGGAAAATCTTTGCCAGCTATACATCTGACAAGAGATTAATGATCAGAATATACAGGGAGCTCAATAAACTAAATTCCTCCAAAAATCAATGACTCAATGAAGAAATGAGCAAAAGAACTGAACAGAGCTTTTTCAAAAGAAGTCCAAATGGCCAAAAATCACATGAAGAAATGCACAATATGCCCTAAAGGAAATGCAAATCAAAGCCATGTTAAGATTCCACCTCACTCCAAATAGAACAGCTATCATCAAGAACACAAACAACATCAAATGTTGGCAAGGATATTGGGAAAAAGGACCCTTTAGACACTGTTGGTGGGAATGTAAATTAGTACAACCATGATGGAAAATAGTATGGAAGATACTAAAAAAAAATTAAAAGTAGAACTTCAATATGATACAGTGATGCCACTCCTAGGGATATACCCAAAGGAATGTCAGTCAGGTTACAATAAAGGCACCTACACACCCATGCTCATTGCAGCATTATTCACAATAGCTAAGCTATGGATATAGCCAAGATACCCCACTATTATGGATGGATTAAGATAATGTGATATGTATATACAATGGAATTTTATTCAGCGACAGAGAAGAATGAAATTTTGTCATTTGCAGGTAAATGGATGGACCTGGAGAACATAATCTTAAGTGATGTTAGCAAGGTTCAGAAGGCCAAAAGCCATATGCTTTCTTTCATTTGTGGAATTTAGACCTAATACAAATATAACAATATTATGAAAAACAGATCACACTAAGGGAAGGTCACATATGAGAGAGGGATTGCAAAAGAAGGAAATTAAGAAGGTGAGTGCCTGTATTCCTAGCTGCAAAGAACGAGTAGGTAGAAGGATCACAAGCCAGCCCTGGGCCAAAATAATGTGAGACCCTACCTGAAAAACAACTAAAGCAAAAAAGGGTGTGATTTGAGTGGTAGAGAGCCTGCCTGGCAAGTGTGAGGCCCATTGTTCAAAACCCAGTTACCCACAAAAAAAAGTTTAAAAACCTAATTTTTTAAAATAATGACAAGATTTATCTCTGTGATCTCAGTAGGTTTAATTATGCCTACTCTATTATGGTTTATGAGATTAGACTCTAGCTCTGATATGCCTTTGCCAGATCTCCCTTGGTTCATACCACCCTAACTATGGAGTTTTTAAAAGGATGAATATTGAACAGCCTGGGACATTTCAAAACTTTTTGGGAGAAAGATTAAGGGAAGACCTTACTTTATGTAGAGATATACCCCTAAAGAATTATGTACAGCTGTTTTGTTTTTCAAGGTGTCACAATTAACTGAATTATAATTTTCTACCTAGCTACAATATAATTTCAAAGTTAGTCCTGTGAGAAAACTGATTCTGAAGCATGCTTCCTTCTTATGAATGGGGAAAACTCTTTGTATTAGAAAAATTTAAAACTTCAGCACTATATACTCAGGAAATCAATTTTTGTACTGAGTTAATATCATATATTACCAAAAATTTATATTGCCAATGAGATTGTTAAAGAAAGATGCCTCATATTACTAAAGAAGCTTCAAGTGCTCTTCTTGAACCAAATTTCTCTGTATGATGTCCTATAGATTTTCTTTTGTGCTCTTGTACTCTTGGCCATTTTCCCACATCTATACTAAAGGTTGTTTTGCTATAGATTTGTAATGTATTTTCACTTTCACTTCCAGTAATGGTGTACTTTCTCTAAATTGGCACTGTGCCTATTCCACTCCTTCCCTTACAACAATCTTGTTTATTGAGACCTTTAGGAATGAAATTTTGTGAAGCAAAATTTTGTTAGTAAATGGAATGTAAGTCAATTAACATATCAAGAAAAAATAAGACAAGACTTGAGGAAAAACGTTCATTTTAGTAATATGATGTGAAAGAAAGAATGACCTTCCTTTTGTATAGCATAGTGTTCTTGTTACATGATTGCTTGCTTTTATGTACTCAAAAACAATGTTTTAGGGTAAAGCTAACTATCTTATTTATGTAGAGTCAAGGTTTCACATTGAAAGCTAAGATTACTTATTACCACAGTTCTGAAAGTCACCCAGAACATGTTTCTAAAGAGGAAACAAGGACTGTTACTATTCTTTTAGTTTTGACAATGAAGGGGATTAAAGCACTTAAGAGACCAATTTCTGTGTTGAATGTTATGACAGTGCATTATGTGTGGTTGCAGAGTTGACTAGGAAACAAAGGATACAGGCATGGTGTCTATTTTATCCAGCTCTTCAGGTTGGTTTCCGTTACTGTAAGCATTATAGTATGTTTTTGTGCAAATTTTAAAGTGGCACAGGCAGAAAATGCAAGCCATGGGAAATTAGTGATAGAAGCCTGTGATTTGAAAACTGAACTTCTTGCATTTTGTGTATTTCATTTGATATTCACAGTATTTGTGAAATATTTTTAAAGCCAGGGCAATTAGGCAAGAAAAATAAGTAAATTGTAAAGGAAGAAATAAAACTATCTCTATTTTCAGATGCCAAAATATTATAAAAAATAAAACCCCAAGGAATCAACATGTCTATTAAAGCTAATAAACAAGTTTAGAAAAATTGCAGGATACAAAATCACTATACAAAAATCAGTTGTATTTCAAACTTTAATCATGAACAATCTGAAAAGGAAATCAAGATAACCCTTTCATTTACAGAATCAAAAAAAAGAATAAATTTAACCAAGGATGTGGTGGAAGACTTATACACTGACAACTAAAAATATTTCTGAAACAAATTAAACAACCAAGCCTGGCTTGGTGGCACATGCCTGTAATCCCAGCACTCAGTAGGCTGAGAGAGGAGAATCACGAGTCAGAGGCTAGCCTAGTCTAGACATAATACCATATGTCAAGAAAAAACCCTAAATTAAAAGAAAACCTACAGAAATGGAAAGATATCCTGTGCTCATGGATTGGAAAACCTTATAAATATGGCAATATTTTCCAAATTAATCTGCATTTCCAATGTGATCTGTATGAAAATGCCAACTGCATTTTTTGAAGAAATGGACAAGTTGGTTTTAAAATTCATACGCAATTGCATTCTGAACAATCAACAATGAATTTGGAGGACTGGCAGTAATAAAAATTGTGGTACTGCCGGGTGAGATAAATGGTATAGAGTTGAAAGTCCAGAAATAAACCTGTACATCTCTGGTCCATTGATTTTTACACCATTGTCAAGACCATTCAACTAGTTTTTGAAAACTGAAGTTACATGTAAAAGAATGAAGTTGAACCCCTATGTCACATCACATGTAAAAATAAGCACAAAATGAACCAAAGACATAATGCAAGTGGTAAAATTATAAAAATAAATGTTAATTCCTAAATAAAAAAGTGTAGGTGTACACGTTTTTGACCTAGGGTTTGGCAAGAATCTTAGATATGCAAACCAAAAATATAAGCTACAAAAAACAGACGAATTGATCTTCACCAAAATTAAAAATTTTGTGTACTGAAGGGTACTATTATGACACTGAAAATGATACAATGGGGAACATTTTTGCAAATCATCTATCTAATACAGGTGTTATATCTAAAATAAATTTCTTACAACTCAATAGTAAAAATACAGCCAAATTAACAAATGGGCAAAAGATTTAAATAAACATTTCTCAAAGAGGTGGCAACTGCACTAAACAGAGCTTTTTCAAAGGAAGGAGTCCAAATAGCCAAAAAACACATGAAAAAATGTTCACCATCCTTGGCGATAAGGGAAATGTAAATCAAAACCACACTAAGATTCCACCTCACTCCTATTAGAACAGCTATCATAAAAAACACCACCAACAACAAATGTTGACAAGGATGTGGGGAAAAAGGACCCTCATAAACTCCTGGTGGGAATGTAAGCTAGCACAACCACTTTGGAAAACAATATGAAGGCTTCT
The DNA here is from genome assembly GCF_047511655.1 of Castor canadensis. NCBI lineage: Eukaryota > Metazoa > Chordata > Mammalia > Rodentia > Castoridae > Castor > Castor canadensis. The sequence goes on along the minus strand of NC_133405.1, from coordinate 72,309,521 downwards.
TAAAAAACTAAACCTATATCTGCCATATGATCCAGCAATCCCACTCCTGGGGATATACCCAAAGGAATGCGACACAGGTTACTCCAGAGGCACCTGCACACCCATGTTTATTGCAGCACTATTCACAATAGCCAAGCTATGGAAACAGCCAAGATGCCCCATTATCAACAAATGGATTAAGAAAATGTGGTATTTATACACAATGGAACTTTATTTAGCCACAAAGAAGTATGAAATTTTATCATTGGCAAGTAAATGGATGGAAATGGAAAATATCATCTTAAGCAAAGGTAGTCAGACTCAGAAGGCCAAAAATCACACGTTCTCCCTCATATATAGATTATAGACCTAAAACAAATGCAGTAATATTATTGGACATGGGTCACACACTAAGGAGAGAATGTGCACAGGAGGAATAGGGAAAGAAAAGGAAACCTAAAACTTGAATGTGGTTGATGTGCTCACTGTAGAGGAATGAATATAGTAATCTTGAACTGGAAGAAGCCACTATGTGAAGGGTACTAGGAAGTAGTGAAGAGGTCTGGTAGAGAAGAACCAATGTGGGTTGCAATACACATGTGCATGGAAGCAATGCTAGAAATCTCTCTATATAGCTATCTTTACCTCAAACCTGCAAAAATACTACGTCTCTCTTATCTCTCATATTATCTCTTCAACAAAATCGGAGAACAAGAGGGCAGAACAGGTTCTGCCCAGAAATGAGGAGGGGGCAAAGCGGGGAGGTGTCTCAAACAATGTATATACATGTGAGTAAATGTAAAAACTATAAAATTAAATAAACAAACATTTCTCCATAGGTATACCCATGGCCAACAAGTACATGCAAAGATGCTCAGTTTAATAGAGACAAAAAAAAAATCATGATTTTTGTCACCCCCCCCAAATCATTCCACTGAGATGACAATAATAAAAGACAAACAGTAACAAGTGCTCGTAAAGATGCAAGGATATTAGCATCTTCATACTTTGCTGGTGGGGATATAAAATGCTAAAACTACTTTTGAAAACAGTCTGGAAGATTCTAAAAAAATTAAACGCAGAATTACTGTATGATCAAGTAATTTCAATTCTAGAAATGAAAACACACAACCATTCAAAAACATGTACTTGAATTTTCATAGCAGATTCATAACTGACACCTTATGAAAACAACCCAAATGCCCACCAAGTAATAAAATGTAGTATTTTAATGGAGTGAAGATTCACTTACAAAAAGAAATGAAGTTCAACACATTATACCATGAATTGACCTGAAAAAATTGTGTTAAGTTAAATAAGCCAAATACAAAAGGCCAAACACGTATTATGTGATTTCATTTATACGCACTGTCTAGAGTTGGCAGTTTCACAGAAAAAGACACTGGTGCCAAGGTGGAAATGGGAAGACTGCTAACTGATATTTTGTTTTTTATTTGGGTGATGAAAATGCTCTGGAATTAGGGATAATGGTTGCACAGCATGGCAAACATATGGAAAACCAGAGTTGTATGCTTTTAAATGATTAAAATGGTGTTTTATGAATACAATTTTAAATGGTATCATAAGTATCACAATAAAAATATTAAGCATTTTAATATTTCACTAACTACAGTTTTGAACATATAACAAACTACAATCACTTCTGAAGTCATTTTATTAAGATAAATCCAGCAAAACTTTGTGCATACACATATAATCAAAACTGCCCTTTTCAAATAAACATTTTTATTTCTTTGAAAAATGGGATTACAGCATTATACTTTTCCCAAGATACTAATAAAGTTATTTTTGGGAAAAGTAATTTTAACTCTTAGCATTACATGAAAATAGTTCAACATTTTTTTTTATAAAAGCAATCTATAGAGAACCACAAGTAGGTTGAATGAATCTCTTTTTTTTGGAATCCCTCTACTTCATGAAATTATTATATATATAGGAATAAAATTAAAGTGGAAAGATTTAACACATAACTTACACGAAAGAGAATTGACTAACAAAGTTGAAAGCATACTTTTATGAATTCCACTACAATAATCAAATTTTTTTAAAGTTTCATGTTAGGCATTTTGTGATTAATAATCAGTTTAACAATGTCTGAAATTAAATGACACTAAAGAAAAGCAGTGTTTATAAAATATCTGATAAAAATATTCATCTCTATTAACATTAAAACACAAAGGTACATGTTACCAAATTATGTAATCACATAGGGCAGTTTTAAACAATACTCAGAAACTCGTCTTTTTTTCCATCTTCTGTTCCAACTTCAGGCTTGTTTTCCTTTTCCTTTTCATTTCCTCCATCTTTCCCATCTTCTTTTCCTTCATTCTTCTCTTTTCCACCTTCTTTTTCCATTCCAGTTTCTTCCTCATTTTCACCTTCATCTTCCTTCTCTTTTTCATTTTCATTTTTTCCATCCTCCTCCTCTTTTTCATCTTTCTCTTCTTCATCTCCTTTATCTTTGTCATCCTCATCCTCTTTTCCATCTTCATCATCTTTTTCATTATCTTCTTTTGATTTTCCATCATCTTCTTTTTCTTTTCCATCATCTTTCTCTTTTCCATCTTTGTCCTCTTTTTCATCTTCTTTTCCCTTTCCATCTTCATCTTCTTCTTCATCTCCCTTCTCTTTCTGGTCTTCTTTTTTTCCATCTTCTCCTTTCTCATTTCTGTTTTTATCTTCTTTTCCATCATTTTCTTTCTTGTTGTCATCTTTGCTCTCTTTTCCATCTTTATTTAGATCTTCTTCATCTTCTTTTCCTTCTGTTGCCATTGCTTCTTTCTTTTCTCCTCCCTCTTTTTCAATGTCTTCAGTTTTTTCCCCCTTTATTTCCTCAGTTTCTTTCTCAGGAACTGGCACCTAGATGTAGAGTGGGAAAAACCCAAGATTGTTAAGTTTAGAATTTTTCTCCTGCATTTTTAGTTCAGATTGTATCTTTCATGGGAATTAATACTTCTTTTACAAGAAAGTAATTTTTCTGTGGAAAATCACAATAGGAATAAAATACTCTCAGAAATAGATTAAGTAAAATATGTTCATACAAGCAGCCACAAACAGATATCTGCAACAATAAATTCAGTAGAGTTGATTCACATAAATAATTTTATTACAAATATGAGGAAGTACAAAGTAAATACATAATGGAAGATAGAGTTATTCATTCTAAGCAATATGCATAGACACAAAAATATAGTCCTTGGGAAAATAATACAATTGGGCTTCTAAAAAAATGGAATTATCAAAATGTCTTATATCAGATATTATAAAATCGCTTAAAGAGCTTTTCCACAGATGGACATGTTTTGTTTGTAGATTTGGTTACTACATTCAAATTTCAGTATTTTACTACAATGCCTAAAATGTAGTATGCATTAAATATACAAAGTAAAACCAATTAGATCATAATTTTTTGTAATCTGGAAGGAAAATAAAGGAACCATATATTATGACAAAGCAATTTACAAATAGCTCATGTGCTGACAAAAGGATCAGTCATTATATTAGTACTAAGTCATGATCACTGGCATTGTTTTATCAGTAGCAATAATAATCCACTGCTACCACTACCAGTACTTACAAATCTCATGTTTTAAATTCATTTTCTTTTCTTCTTAGATACTATTGCACCACAGAAATCATACTCATTTAATGCTTCCTAATTTTTAATGTAAAATGCAAAGAAGATTTCTTTCTCTTACATCCGTTCTTAAGCTGTCAAATGGATAAATCTGTTAACACTATAAGTAAGATACCTCAGTAATTTTGGCTTCTCCATTTTCAGCATTTTCACTGTTGTTTTTTCTATCAACTTCTTGCTTGGCTTCAGCCATTGTTTTGGCACTTGTATCTGTGTCTTTTTCCATCTCATCATTTTTGGCTTTCATTCTCTGTCCAGCAACACAAAAAATAATAAAAGTAAATACACAATTCAACTTCTACGTTGATTAAGTGGCTAAAATTACTATACCAGCTGTTGGAGTAATTTAGGGAAAACTTCAAAATACTACATATGAACAACAAAATTAACATACAACATTTTTGGTTTTTATTGCAAATCTAAAGCAGCATTAAAAATGAAGAATGTTCTCGTGACATAAATCAGAGAAATATGCTTTTGTGCTGAGTAAGAGATAAGAGAAGCAACAAGTTAGAGTGCTGATAAGTGGCCACCAAGTGCCAATTGCCAGAATCAGGTGTGACTGACAAATTGACTCCGACCAGAGAGGGTCAGTTTAGCTCTGTCTAGTCTAATTAATTAGTAACAAGGTTTTGTTAATTATAAAGCCTCCATTGATAGTAATTAAGACAAATGCAATTTATATTAGTGAGAGCATCGATTTATGCATATTTAGAAGAGTTCATGATGGGATATATATATTTCAACCTTTTTGTCTACAAATTTTAGAATTATGTGCATCATGATTGCTTTACCAAGAAAGTTCTTTGCCTAGGTGTTTATATAGTAGAAAGACCGTTGAGTTAAGTGGTCAGAAAAATCTGTGTTTGAATTCTGGAGCTTCCACTTAAATGCTGTTATCTTGAGTAAAAGTGCAAATCTCTCTGAGGCTGTGTTTTCATATGTAAAAAGAGAATAATATCAACCATCTCACAGGGCCATTGTAAGAGGCAAATGAGATAATGCATATGAAATTGTTTTTGAAATGTAGATGTAAATTATTGCTCTTAAAAATTAAGAAACTGAAAGCTAGGAAAGGTAAATTTTTTTAAAAGTCTATGATTATGTAGTATCTAGCACTATTCTCTCTCTGTCTCTCTCATACACACACATCTGTTCACACACACAAACATACACACCTCTCACTCTGTGCTGAGCTTAAACCAAGGGCCTTGCACTTACTAAGCAAGAACTCTATCACCGAGCAACATCTCCAGCCCTATATCTCTTTCTAAAAGAAAATATACTACAGTTACTGTTTTAATTACTGATAAATTGTCTAACTTCATACAATAATATACCTAAAAAAGTAGAGAGAAAAAGTAAAAGCAATACTTATTTTTTTGCAGTACCGGGATTTGATCTTAGGGCATCACACAAGTTAGGTAAGTTAGGTAAGTGCTCCACCACTTAAGCCACACCCCAGCCTTTTTTTTTTTCTTTATTTTGGATAGGATCTCATGTTCTTGCCGGGCTGGCCTTGGACCTTAATCCTACCTATGCCACCCACGTAGCTTGGATTACAGATGTACACCACCACATCCAGCTTGTTGGTTGAGTGGTTGAGATGGGGTCTTACAAACTTTTTGCTGCACTAGCCTCTAACAGTGATCCTCCCAGTCTGCACCTCCTAGGTAAGTTGGCTTACAGAAGTGTTCCACCATGCCCAGCCCTATAAAATTTCTTATGAATAATTTTATTATTATATTTTACTTATTTATAAAGTGTGTGTTTGTGGGATATCCTTCTTAGAATTCAAGGTAGAATTTGTGAAACACTTCTGTGACTACTGCTACATCAACATATAAGTTGACTGATTAATAACATTAAATAGCACAAAATAAATAAAATAAAAATACAATTTTTTCTGTTGTCATTAATAGATCAACTATTTCTAAAACTTCATTCGTCATAGTTTTAGCAACATCTTTTTGTCAAAAACTTCAAAGCATTTTACAATCATGCCAACAATTTGTAGTTTCTTCAACTAAAAATTGATGAGATTAGATGATTCCGATGTCCCTCATAGTTTTAACTGTTTACTATTTTTGGAATTAAAGCAATCCTTTAAATATCCTTGTGTATAAGGCAGTTAACATGAAGTTAACACTGAAGTTATTTCTATTAGTAAATATTGTGTTTAGCCACAATATCAGAGCATGGAAGTCTACATAAAATCAATGGTATTCATTAAAAAATAAAATATGTGAAAGCACTTTGTAAACTGTAAGGCACTATCAATTGTTAGGTAACTGCTATTATTACAAAGCATTACTTTGGTTATTGCAGTTTATACCCTTTGTTTTTCTAAGAATATTGGTATTATGACTATGAGATGTCAAAGGTAAATACATTCAATGGGCCCACCAACTAACACTTTGTTTTGTCACAACCCAATAAAACTGCCAAAACATAATGGACAGTCAAAAAACAGGAACAAACATTCCTTACCCAAAGGACTTATATGCACTATAATACAATATCTTTTTAATTGAACAAAAGATAAAGCAAAATGATCATCTGTGTGACTTTTCAAAAATAATTTCTGAAGAAAAGCAATTTTTTTCAACATTAGAAGTTGAGCATTTACCCTTGAGGTTGATGTTCTTTTAGGTTTTAACTCTGGTATATCAGGCACAGGCATCTGCATCAAAAAAAAAAAAAAAAAAAAAAAACAAGACATTGTCATGAAAAAAGAAAAATAAGGAAGAAATCATAACTGAAGAAAAAGCACAATGAATTCCAACCTCTTAATTATAATATATGGATATGACTTAAACAGAGCACTAGAAAAAAAGAAAACTATTCCCTTAGTGTGGATTTCTTTCTTAAAACTTCAAAAATAAATCTTGTATTAAATTTAATGTTATTCAGGATTCTCTGGATTTAAAAATTACATTTCACAATACATGGGCTGCTCTTACTTACAGCAGAGAGTCTGGCTGATCTTCTCCTTGGCTACAAGTGAAAAAAAAATCATCAGTTAAGAGAATTATATATAAAACTACAATTATTTTATTTTGGTGAAAATATATGGTGTAACATATAAATATTGTCATTAAAGAAGCAACTGTGAATTTGATCAGAAAATACTACAGTAAAAATAAGAATTTCCATTTCCCCTCCTTTGTACACTTCATAATGTTAAGAGGGAAAACCCCAAATTAACCTTCATTTGCTAGGCTAAATTAACACAATGGCTAGTACCAAGAACATATTTAATTAAATTTAATTAATTAACTAATTTAGATATTGAGGTTTGAACTCAGGGCCTCGTGCTTGCTAGGCAGGTTCTCTACCACTTCAGTCACTCCCCCAGCCCAGGAACATATTTTAAAGTGAAAATATAGCCCCATCTTGTCAACTGACAAAGCAATTTTTATGCCTAAGAAGATGCTCTCTGCATATCTTAACAAGCACAATAAGGTCTTCAGTTCAAAGAAGTTTGTAGGTTTTTATTATTATATTTATGAGAAAGATCACTGACATACTCATATGGCACAAATATACCTACCAGAATTTATTTTTACCTGTTTTTGTGATTTACATTTCTAACAACAAGTGCATCCTCCCACACACAGATGCTAAAATTAGACACTCACCTCCTGCCTAGTATCACCTTGACCTGCAGCCTATACAGAGGAAAAGAAAAACACAGAAGAAATAAAGTCATCGATATAAAAATATAGATAGGGAAATACTGCCTATGGATTACAATTGCAATATAATCGTTTATGACTTTTTCCTGGGTTGCCAATCAAGTAACCACGTGGTTTTTAATCTAGGAACTATGCTACATACTGCTGTTCACTAAAGTGCAAGGGTGCACCAAGATGCAAGTGTATGCTCCAGACATATTTACAGAATTGATACTCAGTTTCATTCTTCTGTGTAAACAGCAGCTCTTAAAAACAAAGCACTTTCATTTTGAAGTCCACTTGCTAAAATGAAATAAGTGTGGGAGCGGGTTAGAACGAAGGCAGAGCTTCCTGCAATTTCCCTCTGTTGCCTTATGTTTACTATTCAATTGGACCTATCTGACGCTCTACTGACTCTCCACTGTTCTTCTCTTGAAGTTCTGCATGCAAAAACTACAACCCCCACAATGCTTTTGAGAGAGAACTCTTTGTTACAACGTCAATGCTTTATTCTGAGAAGCCGGCCGCAGATTTTAAAACTTCCCGCCACTACCTGCTACAAGGTTGCTGTCAGCTCTGCAAAAATAGCAAGACCCATTGCACAAGCCTAGAAAAGCAAGGCGGGAACTGGAGAGGGGGATGGTGATTAGAAAAGATTGCTTTCTGTATTCGAGTAGCCCTTTAGCCTGGGAATTACCAAGCTATTGCAGGATTCACACAGCCCCAGAGCACCAGGGAATTTCAGCGTTATTCCTATGTTCTAGGAATACGGAAGGCGGTCAGATTAATAGGAATAATACAAAAACAATCATAATGCCTTACATTAGCAGTGCTTTACGATTTTACCAAGCAAAGAAACAGCACTTCTTTTCACTTACAAGGAACACAGAAAAAAAAACCATAAAAACACCAAGACTGAACTTATTTCCCATCTGTGAGAAGCCAGGAATTTTGAAGTGAGGGATTGCAGACATGTAGCCCTTTAATAGCTCAGATCAATTCTGCATGTCTAAAGTGAACAAATCTCATGCTACGTGAACGTCTGCAATAGTTTATCAGACGCGGCTCACTAATTACCTTTCCACCTTTAACTAGAGAGCTCGGAGAGTGCCAGCTTTCTTAGCCCTAAAGTTTCTAATTACAGCGGTGAATCTTTCCGACAGTTTGAAGTCTGCGCCGCCTAACGGCACAGGATTACCATTGCACAGCCATCTGGCTTGAGAAGAAGTGGAGGAGGGAAGGAGGAAAAAAGGGGAAAGAAAAACGGGAAGAACAAAGGCAAATATAGGAGAAAGCCGTGGCTTTCATTCTCCCAAACAGAACAGTTCCCGGAGAAAAGCCAGAGACTGAGGAGGAAACTGGTGCCTGGAAGTGTGGTTGGGAGAAGTGTTCTCCAATAGGGTAAGCGGAGGAAGGGGGGTGGGGTAGGAAGCGACAGCACAGAGCTATGGCTGTTTGTAATTCAGCATGGAGACACCTCTCAAGCGATTCTTTGGTTTAAACAAAACACGCCAAAAGTGAACTACCAGTTGCATGCGAGGCCATCCTAAACCTTATACCGACTGCTCTTTGCCCTTCCTTCCCTTTCCATTCAGTATATCACAAAATCAAACTAGAAGCTGAAATGCTTTTTTTAAAAAAATTAAAATCTCTGCCTTAGGAAATATGTATCTCAGCGTCTAATCTCCCTTCTATCTTCTCATTTCACTTACCTTTCTTTTGGGCATTGTTGCAGCTCTCTATAGGAGACCTTAATAGCAGGAAAAAATGCCGAAAGCAGCCTCTGCCCGTCGCTCGGAGAGCAACTGAGTTTTCAATGAACTAACTGCAGCACGACCTGTACTCGCCTCTCCCCCCACCAAAAAAATCTCTCGTTATTGGCAACATTAAACACGCCAAGACGCAACCAAACTACGTGAATGGTTAGTAGGAGTGGGAGCCAGATTAGAGTGACAGGCTGTCAAGCCAATAAGGAGAGGCGGCCGGTTCGGGAGGCGTGGTCCGCGAACTTGCCCGAAGCTCTTGTAAACTGCCGGCTTTGACTGCCCCTAGGTTGCAGGGGGGCCGACTAAGACTCAAAAAGATCAAACACGATCCGCAAGAAATCCAGAGTTGTCTTGATTTTTTTTTTTTATTGTAATGAAAGGCGAAAGTCCTAACAGTTGCTTTCCTCACAGTTTTCGACCCCCCCACCTTTTCCTATTCGAGGGTTTTGTGGGGTTATTTTGAGACCTGGTTGAGACTGAGCTCTGGTCTTTCCTAGCCACGCAGCAAGAAGATGAGAATGAAGTGACAGAAGCACTCATTCAGAAAACGGAAAGTCTCTGGCCTCGGAAATTCCCGCCAAAGCAGAATTGTGGTCCTGGTTTGAGGAGGGTGCCAAAACAGCGCGCCTCCAGCAGGTGCAAAGTAGCAACAAATCTGGGAGTTGGAAGAGGTGCCTCAAAAGCCAGGGTACAGCTTAAAATGGTATTATTTTACTTTGAGGGAGTCCTCCAAGAATTCAAGGGTACAATGAGGAAGTTTGTAATAGCGGAGAAGACATCTGTCTAAAGGAGAAGCATTGACAGAAAAGATTTTTAATCCAAAATTGACGTTTAGTGAAGAGACTCAGAAAGGTGCCACAAATGAAAGTGCTTAGGACACAGAGCCTAGACTAGCGTAAGATGATCCAGACACCTCTGGTGAAAATTTATAATTGTGATAAAAACTCAGATCAGGATAAGGTGAATCATACGGGTGCAAGGTAGGATCCTGTCTTTGTTTAAATTTTGATATTTTGTTCACAATGGATCCTTCATTATTTCTGATCTTTTAAAATATTGCATTAAAATGTTTATCTTCATTGCTGAGCTTTGAAGATAAAATTTAAAGGTGTTCAAATTTTTTGCCTAAGAAGAGTGTGTCCCTAGCCTTATTCTAGTTTCAGACAAATTAGGTAGCTTTCTCCTCTGAGAAAGGCTTTTAGCTGCCTTCTAGCATCAGTTCCTAAGAACTAAAGGTTTTGCAGATGGTGTAGAGATTGGAGAATAAGGTACTTGGGAATAACTGTGGTAATAACAGAGCATCTAGGACCCTCCAGTCCTTTTTGAGTTGTGCCTTACTGTGGTTGTTGTAAGAGCTAATTGTATTTAAAGGAGCTCCAACATATCTAATATGGATGCTTAATCAGAAAAGAAAATTAACTTTTGAGCAATTACTTAAGGAAAAATTCCATTTGTATTCATGTGGGTTAAAAAAATTGGAATCATCAGCTTAAAAGATGAATACTAGCTGGGCATGGTATCATAGTCTGCCTTCCCAGCATTCTGGAAGCTGAGGCAGGAGGACCACTAAGGTACTAATTAAAATAACATTACCCCATTTGGAGTGAGTTCCTGGCCAACCTGGGTTACATACTGAGACTCTGTCACAAGCAAACAAACAAAGAAACAAACAGAACAAATGACTATTATATTTGGTACAGATATAATTTATTTGAACAGACCATCCCCCCATACTAAAATGCAGTCTAAGAGATGAACCCATCATTTAAATTTTTTTCTCTTCTTTCCCAGTATCTACAGTGTGGAATTAAACAGATAAGGTAGGATAAGACTGGATCCAGCTCAATTTTCTTCCCCAACATCATGTTGAGTGCATATTTAAGTACACAAATCATAAACATTTAGATTTGCTTCATTTGCCCACAGTTATTAGGATCATTCCTATATACACTTGAAGTTTCTTTTATCCTTATGGTGAAAGTGTTGTTGGATGAACCTAGATACGTTTCAGTCATTTTCCAATAGTTAGAAAATAAGCTTAAAAATTGGGCTCAATATAAGACTTGCCTCATAAGGATAAAGGAGAAAAATGAAGAGAACGAAAGAAAATCTGTCATCAATGGAATGCATTCATTTAACAAATTCTTATTTAGTATTATTTTGTGAGTTGGATTATTGCTTTTGTAGACTAGCTTATGAAAGTACAAAACCCTGCAGCATGCAAAATTGCATTGCACAGTTTCTGCCCTTAAGGATTTTTATGCCTCTGTAGGATTGAGCAAACAGATATGTACATATTTGCAAATCAAGGTTGTTTACATCATGAGTGGTACAGTCTATATTCAATAATAGAATAGGAGGGAAAGATCTTTTAGTACTGAGGTAGTTGCAGAAGGCTTTTGTTGAGGAGATGGTATTTGACTTGGCTCCAAACTATTGGGTAGACTGTTATAGCAAACGCAGAGGCAGGGAAAGTTTGTACTTGTTCAGGGAACATAATGCCTAGCCTTGGTAGATTGAAACAGATTATCATGATGAGCTTTGGGAAGTAAATCTTAGATGATGGAGGCAAGGCAAAAGTATTCCTCTTAAATTTGTCAGCAATTTTCTTTTTTGGTAAATTTTTCCTTCTTGCAGTCCAACTTGTTGCAGTCATGATTTATGTTTTCTCAAATTGCAAAAGTAGTCATACATTGCATAAGAAATACTTCTAAGTGTGTAACTTTTATTCCTTCACACCACTCTCTATTCTCCCATTCTTTCTAACCAATTTTCAGGGTGGTGGTCCTTTGTACCTGATAAATTGGTTTAGTCTTTGCCTTTGCTATATTTATACCTCTGCCTACAGCCCCATTGTCTTACACCTTCACCTATCAAATGAACCAAACTGTTCAACCCCAATCCAATATCGTGTCTTTAACAAAAGCATCCTCCAATCATTTCAGTTCTACAAAAAAAGTCCTTCCTTCCTGTTATATTATAGCATTTAGATTGTCTCACCATATGACATCATCAAACTTGGTTGTTTTTTTGCTCTTTCCTCAATCATTCAGTTCTACCTCTTTGCATTGACTCAAACTCATATATGCTTGTTTTTCTTGCCTAAATATTTTCACATATCACACTTTATGTACCACCTGTAAAATTTCCTTCTTTTATAAATTATTTTTCTGAAATTGATAAACTACAGAGTAAGAATTTTGTACTTGTAGAATGGTCAAAAGTGAAACGTTTTATTGGATCATTTCTTTAAAAAATTATATTGGGTTATTTCTATTATTTTATTTATTAACAGCTATGAATGTTGATTGCCTGCCAGTTCTCCACAGGACTCCCTAATTTCCCTTGGCTATTAAGCATGCTTATTACCACTGTCACAATTTAGAGATGCTGAAGCATGTCCATTCAGTAACCTGTGGGAAATGATACAGAAAGATGTAAAAAAAATGACAGATTAAAGACGTCAACATTAAAATGCTTGAGACAGAATTCAAAATAAAATATTAAGATTATGTGTTTATGAGAAAAATATGTTAGTCAAGAAAAAAATCTTCAATTGCTCTGTATATTCATCCCTTATCATTATTATTCTTGTTATGTTTCTAAAGCTGAAAAAAATTGAAAGATGTTTAATAATGTTAGCAAATAGTAATGTAAAACTTCTAGAGTATAATCAAAACACTGTATTTCAAATATATTGTTGGTTGGTGTTTATATGGTAAAATAAATGGTAAGCCTATAATGAGTCAAATACATCAATGTACTTATTTCTGAAACTTGTTCATGATTTATATGGTGAATTTACTTAGATTTCTGGCACTTAGCTAAAACTGATTCTTGAAAAACTATAATCTTGAGTACCCAAAGCTTCTTATTTCCTATGTTTATTTGCATCAGTCTCAAAGGTAATAGAACACTGAAATGTGAGTGACCCCTGATAGGATGGATGTGGAATGCATGCTTCCAATAGTAAACATAAATGATGCTGCTATTTAGAGGAAAAAGAAGCATAATAAATATTATATATATAATCCCACAATTTTACTTTTAATGTAGTGACTTAAAAGAATGTTTTAGATTCTCATGCATTTGAGAGGAGACTACTAAAGATTTTCTAGTTAAATACCCTCATAATACAGATGAGTAAACTCAAGCCTATTGAGTTTAGATGACTTGCTGTTAGAAGTGGAGCAGTTTCTTTCACTTTTGTACTAAAAATTTATCTTTAGTTGTGATATTAGCAATTATCCAACCTAAACAGAAATGTTTGTGATCATATGACATATTTGGTACACAAACTCTGCTCAATCTCAGTGAATTCAGAATTGAAGAAGAAACTTGCCATCAGCCCAATTCACATATATGTTTCTGATTATTCACTGGATCCTTAATTCATTTATGACCCTAAAATTGAATTCTCTAGCCAATTTTTAGCTACCTCAAGAAAGTAGAAAATTTAGGGTAGAGAAACCTCAATTTCACCCTTTTCTTTTTGGTCTCAGGTAATGTGAGGGAATGAGAGTTTTAATTTTGAAATTGTCAAATACTAGACCATGTTTTCTGCTTTCTTTTGCAAGCAGAGAGGTTTTCAAATAAAATTATAGATGTGGTTTCTCATTGGTCAGAAGTTAAAGTTTTCCAACTCCCAGTAGGTGTCCTTATTTACTTGAACAAACATCCTTACTTTAGCTATAAAGACTTCTGCATCCTTTAAATATCTACTCAGTTATTTTAAATATCTTTATTCTCTGAAACTACAAAACATTGTATATCTATTTAAGGTGTATAACATGATACACATGCATAGAGAGATGATTACTAGTCTAGTAAATTAACATATCTGTCAACATAATAGTTAACTTTTTCTGTGGTAAGAAGACCTAAAATCTACTCTCTTAGCAAATTTCCAGTAAATTTAATAAATTCTACTTCTTGAACTTAATCTGTATTTTGGCATAACCAATATCTATGTTTTAACATGAAATATAAAACCTTTTATTTCTCAAAAAAAAAAAAAGAAGAAATTCAAATGGCCAGAAAACACATGAAAAAATGCTCACCATCTCTAGCAATAAAGGAAATGCAAATTAAAACCACACTAAGATTCCACCTCACCCCTGTTAGAATAGCCATCATCAGCAACACCACCAACAACAGGTGTTGGCGAGGATGCGGGGAAAAAGGAACCCTCTTACACTGTTGGTGGGAATGTAGACTAGTACAACCACTCTGGAAAAAAATTTGGAGGCTACTTAAAAAGCTGGACATCGATCTACCATTTGATCCAGCAATACCACTCTTGGGGATATACCCAAAAGACTGTTACTCCAGAGGCACCTGCACATCCATGTTTATTGCGGCACTATTCACAATAGCCAAGTTATGGAAACAGCCAAGATGCCCCACCACTGACGAATGGATTAAGAAAATGTGGTATCTATACACAATGGAATTTTATGCAGCCATGAAGAAGAATGAAATGTTATCATTCGCTGGTAAATGGATGGAATTGGAGAACATCATTCTGAGTGAGGTTAGCCTGGCTCAAAAGACCAAAAATCGTATGTTCTCCCTCATATATGGACATTAGATCAAGGGCAAACACAACAAGGGGATTGGACTATGAGCACATGATAAAAGCTTTAGCACACAAGGGAGGGGTGAGGATAGGTAAGACACCTAAAAAACTAGCTAGCATTTGTTGCCCTTAATGCAGAGAAACTAAAGCAGATACCTTAAAGCAACTGAGGCCAATAGGAAAAGGGGACCAGGAACTAGAGAAAAGGTTAGATCAAAAAGAATTAACCTAGAAGGTAACACCCACGCACAGGAAATCAATGTGAGTCAATGCCCTTTATAGCTATCCTTATCTCAACCAGCAAAACCCCTTGTTCCTTCCTATTATTGCTTATACTCTCTCTACAACAAAATTAGAGATAAGGGCAAAATAGTTTCTGCGGGGTATTGAGGGGGGGAGCGGGAGGGGGTGGAGTGGGTGGTAAGGGAGGGGGTGGGGGCAAGGGGGAGAAATGAACCAAGCCTTGTATGCACATATGAATAATAAAAGAAAAATGAAAAAAAAAATAAAACCTTTTAAATGTTAATGTTTTTATAATGCTTTTACTTTCAGCCTTATTTTATAGATGCACAGACATTACTCCAAAGTTTATAAAATCCTGTAAGTTAGATTGGAGCACTTTCAAAAGTTCTGTGATTTTAGTATACTGAGATAATGACATATTTAATTTAAAGCAATTATATTTTGGCATTATATATTTTAATGTGACTTAATGCTCCAGGCTTCTAGCTCTTTAGAAAGCTCACTAATGCCAGTTACTCTTATAAAGTTATAAATTGAGAATTGATAAGTTCTCTCAGGCTGCCTAATTGAGACTAGAGCACATTTTCAAGGAAAGATTAGTTTTTCAATGGAGTCCAACTGTCCATCAATGAGAGTTGATTAGACACAGTCACCCTCCACTGAAAAAATAGTGGCAATCTGTTATATAGGTTGTGTGTCTAAAACCAATATTTTCTCTAAGAAAGAATTTTCATTTAGTAAGCTGATGCTATTTTAGTTAAGGGGCTGAATTTTTAAGATCTTCATGGCAGCACACTATCTTAATTTGTATCATGCTAGGATTTTTTTTTCCTTTTTCAGTTTTTGGCCTTTATCTACTAACTTAGAGTCTTACTTAAAGATCATTATATATTAAGTTGCATGTAATGCACATATTGTCTTATTTTGTTGTCAATTACTTGAAACACAGAGGCCATCATTTAGACATAGTTAAAATGAGATAAAACTAGTTTTATTCAAACCTGAAACTGTAGATATGAACACTGATAAAGTAGTAAAGCTTAAGTAGATTTTCTTGTTTGGGGGAACTGGCAATCTACACTATTTTAAACACTAATGGTATATATCTTCAAGAACATAAATGGACAAGCAGTCATTTAACAAAGGTGTTAAGTCTTAAAATACTACAGAGTATACATCAAAATAAGAGTGCAGAAAAAGAAAATAAGGTTAATCTGGGAAGAATTACCAGGAAACCATCTCTTAACAGTCATTTGGTGAGGATCATTTATACGCATCTCTGTGTCATTACATTCCCCAAACACTGCTGATGTGTTGTTTCCCCCATGTAGTTCTTTTGTTCAAGAAATCATTCTTGGGCTGTTGGAGTGGCTCAAGTGGTAAGCACACCTGCTTAGAAAGTGTGAAGCCCTGAGTTCAAACTCTAGTGCCACTAAAAAAAAAAATCATTCATTTTGCTTATTTTGCCTTCTTTTTAAAAATCTGTTTATGTTCATTTCCTTTGCTAAGCAATAGTTGAAATGCTTCATTCATTTACCAACTACTTAAAGCTTAGGTAATTATGTTTTATATTGAAATGAGTATCATTCAAATGGACATGCTCAATTCTTACGTATTTTAATGAAAATAGTATATACAGACATTTACATATTGTCATTATTTCCCATAAACTAAACATATCTTTGAAAACCTTTGGTTTTAGAGTTAAAATTGTCTAAATAGGACTAAAAGAATATTTTAAAATATATGCACTAAATAGTTTAACTTTTCAGGTTATATACTGTTTAGTCTTTCATATGTGGAAAAATGGTTGATTGTGGACAAGGGGAAAGTTCAGTCTCCTTTTTATTTTCATGCTCTAATTTCTAAATTTATTGTGAGATTAGGTGCACTTAATTTCTGCTGCTTATGGCCATGCAGGAGACTTTTTAATAATAAAATATATATGGTGCATGCCATTTTAGTTTTATTGAGCTGTGTTTTGCTTTGTTAAAAATATTAATACTATTACACCTCTTGGTGCAAAAGCATTGTTTTTTGAGCTTTTGCTAAATTTTGCTCATAACAGGCAGTTCTTGTTATATTTTGCCACTTTATTTTAATCTTTAAAATAGCAGGAAATTTTCCTTAAGTATGAATTTCTGCTTTGTTTTTAGTTCAATAATTTAGCCAAGTCTTTATCTGTTTTCCTTTAAACCAGTTGCTGATGGCTATGTTTTGAGAATTAACACTGCCTAGTTCTTGAAATTTGTGGAACTTGTGTATCTAATAGAGGAAGGGGCTCTAAGGAAAAGAAAGGAAAATAGTCATATTGTAAGAGACAGATGTTTACATAAGGCAGAGGAGGGGTGGGGTTGGGGTCATGAGACCAGTGTACATATTTGCACATGGTGTCTCAGATTAAAGTATGGCTATGGAGCTTAGGATGAAAGCCTGGAAGAGGATTTACCAAGCCAATGACCCCTGAAAACAGGCAGGAGTAGCAATACTTATCTCTGACAAAGTAGACTTCAAACCTATGTTGATCAAATGAGATAAAGAAGGACATTCCATACTAATAAAAGGGGAAATAGACCAAAAGGAAATAATAATCATCAATTTGTATGCACCCAAGGTCAATGCACCCAATTTCATCAAACATAACCTGAAAGACCTAAGAGCATATATTAATGCCAACACAGTGGTTGTGGGAGATGTTAACTCCCCGTTATCATCAAGAGATAGGTCATCCAAACAAAAAATCAATAAAGATATCCAAGATATCTTTATTGGACCTAGTTGATGTCTACAGAACATTTCATCCAACTTCTACACAATATACATTCTTCTCAGCAGCCCATGGAACCTTCTCCAAAATAGATCATATCCTAGGGCACAAAGTAAGCCTCAACAAATATAAGAAAATAGAATTTATACCGTGCATACTATCTGATCACAATGCAGTAAAAGTAGAACTCAATAACAAAAATAAAGACAAAAAACATGCAAACAGCTGGAAACTAAATAACTCATTACTTAATTAACAATGGATCATCAATGAAATAAAAGAGGAAATTAAAAAGTTCCTGAAAGTCAATGAAAATGAAAACACAACCTACCAGAACCTATGGGACACAGCTAAGGCAGTCCTGAGAGGAAAGTTTATAGCCATGAGTGCATATATTAAAAAGATTGAAAGATCCCAAATCAATGACCTAATGATACATCTCAAACTCCTAGAAACACGAAACAAGCAAGTCCCAAAACAAATAGAACCAGAGAAATAATAAAAATAAGAGCTGAAATCAACAAAATAGAAACCAAAAAAACCATACAAAGAATTAATGAAACAAAAAGTTGGTTCTTTGAAAAAATAAACAAGATAGATAGACCCCTGGCAAACCTTACTAAAATGAGGAGAGAAAAAACCCAAATTAGTACAATCAGGAATGCAAAAGGGGAGACAACAACAAACACCACAGAAGTCCAGGAAATCATCAGAGACTAATTCTAGAACCTATATTCAAATAAATTTGAAAATCTTAAAGAAAGGGACAGATTTCTAGATACATATGATCATCCAAAACTGAACCAAGAGGAAATTAATCACCTGAATAGACCTATAACACAAAATGAAATTGAAGCAGCAATCAAGAGTCTCCCCAAAAAGAAAAGTCCAGGACCTGATGGATTCTCTGCTGAATTCTATCAGACCTTTAAAGAAGAACTGATACCAACCCTCCTTAAACTGTTCCATGAAATAGAAAGGGAAGGAAAACTGCCAAACACATTTTATAAAGCCAGTATTACACTTATCCCAAAACCAGGCAAAGACACCTCCAAAAAGGAGAACTATAGGTGAATCTCCTTAATGAACATTGACGCAAAAATCCTCAACAAAATAATGGCGAACCGAATTCAACAACACATCAAAAAGATTATTCACCACAACCAAGTAGGCTTCATCCCAGGGATGCAGGGGTGGTTCAACATATGAAAATCAATAAACGTAATAAACCACATTAACAGAAGCAAAGACAAAAACCACTTGATCATCTCAATAGATGCAGAAAAAGCCTTTGACAAGATGCAACACCATTTCATGATAAAAGCTCTAAGAAAACTAGGAATAGAAGGAAAGTACCTCAACATTATAAAAGCTATATATGACAAACCTACAGCCAGCATTATACTTAACGGAGAAAAACTGAAACCATTCCCTCTAAAATCAGGAACCAGACAAGGATGCCCACTATCTCTACTCCTATTCAACACAGTACTGGAATTCCTAGCCAGAGCAATTAGGCAAGAAAAAGGAATAAAAGGAATACAAATAGGTAAAGAAACTGTCAAAATATCCCTGTTTGCAGACGACATGATCCTATACCTTAAAGACCCAAAAAACTCAAGTCAGTAGCTTCTAGACATCATCCATAGCTACAGCAAGGTAGCAGGATATAAAATCAACATAGAAAAATCATTAGCATTTCTATACACTAACAATGAGCAAACAGAAAAAGAATGTATGAAAACAATTCCATTTACAATAGCCTCAAAAAAAATCAAACACCTAGGTGTAAACCTAACAAAAGATGTGAATGACCTCTACAAGAAAAACCATAAAATTCTGAAGAAAGAGTTTGAGGAAGAATATAGAAAGTAGAAAGATCTCCCATGCTCATGGATTGGTAGAATCAACATCAACATAGTAAAAATGTCTATACTCCCAAAAGTAATCTACATGTTTAATGCAATTCCCATCAAAATTCCAATGATATTCATTAAAGAGATTGAAAAATCTACCATGAAATTTATATAGAAACACAAGAGGCCACAAATAACCAAGGCAGTACTCAGTCAAAAGAACAGGGCAGGAGGTATCACGATACCTGACTTCAAACTATATTACAAAGCAATAATGATAAAAACAGCATGGTACTGGCACAAAAACAGACATGAAGACCAGTGGAACAGAATATGAAGCCACACAACTATAACCAACTTGTCTTTGACAAAGGAGCTAAAAATATACAATGGAGAAACAGCAGCCTCTTCAACAAAAACTGCTGGGAAAACTGGTTAGTAGTCTGCAAAAAACTGAAACTAGATCCATGTATATCATCCTATACCAAGATTAGCTCAAAATGGATCAAGGATCTTAATATCAGACCACAGACTCTAAAGTTGATACAGGAAAGAGTAGGGACTACTCTGGAGTTAGTAGGTATAGGTAAGAACTTTCTCAATGAAACCCCATCAGCACAGCAACTAAGAGATAGCATAGATAAATGGGACCTCATAAAACTAAAAAGCTTCTGTTCATCAAAAGAAGTGGTCTCTAAACTGAAGAGAATACCCACAGAGTGGGAGAAAATATTTGCCAACTACACATCAGACAAAGGACTGATAACCAGAATAGATAGGGAACTTTAAAAACTAAATTCTCTCAAAACTAATGAACCAATGAAGAAATGGGCAAGCGAACTAAACAGAACTTTCTCAAAAGAAGAAATTCAAATGGCCAAAAAACACATGAAAAAATGCTCACCATCTCTAGCAATAAAGGAAATGCAAATTAAAACCACACTAAGATTCCACCTCACCCCTGTTAGAATAGCCATCATTAGCAACACCAGGAACAACAGGTGTTGGCGAGGATGAGGGGAAAAAGGAACCCTCTTACACTGTTGGTGGGAATGTAAACTAGTACAACCACTCTGGAAAAAAATTTGGAGGCTACTTAAAAAGCTAAACATTGATCTACCATTTGATCCAGCAATACCACTCTTGGGGATATACCCAAAAGACTGTGACACAGATTACTCCAGAGGCACCTGCACACCCATGTTTATTGTGGCACTATTCACAATAGCCAAGTTATGGAAACAGCCAAGATGCCCCATCACTGACGAATGGATTAAGATAATGTGGTATCTATACACAATGGAATTTTATGCAGCCATGAAGAAGAATGAAATGTTATCATTCGCTGGTAAATGGATGGAATTGGAGAACATCATTCTGAGTGAGGTTAGCCTGGCCCAAAAGACCAAAAATTGTATGTTCTCCCCTCATATGTGGACATTAGATCAAGGGCAAACACAACAAGGGGATTGGACTTTGAGCACATGATAAAAGCGAGAGCACACAAGGGAGGGGTGAGGATAGGTAAGACACCTAAAAAATTAGCTAGCATTTGTTGCTCTTAACGCAGAGAAACTAAAGCAGATACCTTAAAAGCAACTGAGGCCAATAGGAAAAGGGGACCAGGAACTAGAGAAAAGGTTAGATCAAAAAGAATTAACCTAGAAGGTAATACACACGCACAGGAAATTAATGTGAGTCAGCTCCCTGTTTGGCTATCCTTATCTCAACCAGCAAAAACCCTTGTTCCTTCCTATTATTGCTTATATTCTCTCTTCAACAAAATTAGAAATAAGGGCAAAATAGTTTCTGCTGGGTATTGAGGGGGTTGAGGGAGATGGAGGGGGTGGAGTGGGTGGTAAGGGAGGGGGTGGGGGCAGGGGGGAGAAATGACCCAAGCCTTGTATGCACATATGAATAATAAAACAATTAAAAAAACAAAAAAAATAAAGTATGGCTATGGAATGACAAATTAGGTAGTAGGAATAATGCAGGAAGGTCATCTCTGAAAATGATTGGAATAGAAGTGGCTCAGAAACAGGTGTAAAGAGCCAGCACTAATTTACATGCTCACCAACATAGAAGTATACCCAATCCTCTAAGCATAACTAGCATTTAGCGTCTTTAAAGATAGTTATTATGAATCAGATGGGTTAGGATTTCTCCTTTTAATTTCCATGTCTTTACTTATGAGTGAAATTGATCATCTTTTCAGGTAGCCATTTGTATTTCTTTTATGTGAACTTTTTGACCATATCCTTTATTTTGCTATTGGATTTTTCTCTTTCATGTTTTGAGCTTTAAAAAAAATTTATTTCACACATAGACATGGTGCATATGTATGTTATACCATGTGATAATTTGATACATGTATGCACAATGTGTAATGATCAAATCATGGTAGTTAACATCTTCATCTCTTCAAACATTTATCATTTCTTTGTGTTAGAAAATTTCTAACTCCTCTTCTAGTTATTTTGAAATATATAATGATAAGTTATTGTAAACTAGTCACCCTACTGTGCTACTGGACCTTAGAGCTTATTGAGCTTATTTAAGTATATGTTGGTAGACATTATCCAATCTCTCTCTGGAATCCCTTAATCCCATACTCTCCCCAATCTCTGGTAACTACTATTCTATGCTCTACTTCTATGAGAAGTTTTTAGTTTCTACAACTTGTGATCCTTTTGCCTCAGCCTTCCAAATGCTCTGGTTGTAGCCCTGTTCTACCACACTGGATTAGTTTCACTTTTTTGTAGTTAAATATTTGTTCAGTTCTTGTACGCCCTCCTTTAGTTTAAGAAGTAATGGAGACATAGAATTACTTTTTTCCAAAATATGAACCATTGTCGCAGCATAGAATTTATCATTTACAGGTAAGGAAGTTGAGGCCTACAACAAATAAGCCACTCACCTAAGATTTCTATGTGAATTATTAGCAAAGTGGAGACTAGAAATTGGGTCTCTACTTCAACTTTTGGTCTGTAATTTTTCCAACAAAATACACTGACTCATTGTCACTTCTTCTGCTTAACTAAGTACTTTCTTGGCTTGACAGCATTGTGATTTACTTTAACCCAGTAGAAATTGGATGAAAAAGCTTTTTAATTATAAACAATTATCTGGTTGCCACCAGGAAAGTATGAATTAGAAAATGATTTATTTCCTTCTATTGGGTAGATCTATACCAGGAACTTCAGAGAGAGAGACCAGCTGTGCTTTAGATGGGTCTTTGGCATAAGATGGGAAGGTAAAGATCACAATGTTATCATGAGAGGGGGCTGGGATACAGATGGGAATAAGGTAAGAGGGGAGATCTGGATTTCTTTTATATTTTTCTCTTAGTTCAAACCTCACAGTCACTACTAGAAGATTATCAGCAAGCTACTTCCCAGTTTTCTTCAGATTAAATTAATAGTAATGACATTCATTTATGAGGGGCTTACTGTGTGTCTATAATTATTCAAATAGATTTCAAGCTCAGATCAGTTTGACTCCAAAGTAGTCAAAGTAGTCAAAGTCTACCTTTTTAATTACATTTCAGTGCTTTCAACCTTTGCTTTTGTCAATAGTTCTGCCTTTGCATCTTATTTCAGTTATCCGTTATTATAAGAAGACTCATCATACAAAATTCTGCTAATGTAATTAATTTGACAGAGAATTAATTATATTTGGTTGCTTGCCTGGCACTTTTAAATTTTCAGGTCTCCCTGGGACACAGTGCCATCTTGCCTCCAATTAAGAAATAGCTACTATATCAATACTTGTAGAATTAATTATCCTCACCGCAGTTGTAATTCATTTCCATTCATTCCAAAATATTCATTGAGCACTTATCAATGTCTAACCACTTTATTATGAATTGAATAAAAAACAAAAACAGAAAAAACTGAGGAAACTATGAATTGCCCCTGGTTCTTGAGGACTACACAGTCTCATAAAGATGGATGTGCTTACAAAAACTGCAATATAGCTTGATGTGCAATATAGTAGAGATATATGTAAATATGTATGGAAACCAGAGTAAGAAGCAACGAATACTGCCTGGAAAGGATTTGCTAAGGAGACAAAGACAAACTAAGAGGGATGGGCATTCCAAGTAAATAAAGTACTAGTTATATACTTTTTATTCATCCTAAAAAATCTAATATTTATTAAATCACAGTTTGGATGTGATAATTACTTATTTTTCATGATACACATAAAAAATAACTAACTTAACTATTAAGTTTTGTCCTCCCAAATTATCTTGTGCACCTCCAGTGATGGAACGTCCAAACTTTAATAAGCATTGCCCTTATAGAGCCACTAGTATTGCTCCCACAGCTCAGTAAAGTTGTCAATATTTTCATTACATAATTGGACAATTTCAGTATCCACTTGAGATACTCATTTCTCAGTCAGTGCTAAGTGAGTGGTATCTTTTTCTTCCTTGACTAGAGAGAAGTGAGACATTGTCTGAATATAGGTAAACCCCTGCAAAGGAAATGTGCTAGAGTTGAGGAGGACATTATGAATGCCCAGCAAAAACAGAAAATGCAACTTTGCCAGCTACCATTTTAGGCAAGCAAAGACAGATGTGAATCAACCTGCTGATTTGTGAAATAATTAAGTCTCATTGCTTAAAATGTCAACTAGTCAAGATTGGCAAATGGGTAACATATATACCATTATATGTATGACATACAGCTTTACTGGCATATCCCTTTAAGTTAATATTACTGTCTTTGTTTTGTTGCCAGTTCATTTCAATGTTTCAATTAAAAACTGAAATATAAAAAGGATTAAATTTTAGTAAATTGAATGCCTGTTACATTTTTATTATAATGAGCATGAAAATACCCAGTTGTTTCCAAAGAGTATTGAATATGAATGAATCCATTCATAATGAATCTATGAATAGATTTCATCTGACAAACAAGAATGACACAAAAAACCGGTGTTTATGCATATTACAAAACTTGTCTAACATAAACATAGCAGTTGCCTAAATATTGAACTTTAATCTGTTAGAAACCATGTTATATGCTGTTATGCTCTTTGGTTACAAGCATTGATTACAGCCAGTTTAGGACCTTCACAATGAGTTTGGAAACTGTCATTTGATTTCATATTGAACCTGAATACTGTGATGAGTTTTAGATTTAATATTTGTTTTGCTTAGTGATTTAATTATTTTAATTTTGTGATAACAGAACTCTAAATTTCACTACATTAACCAGCTTTGTTGAGATATCATTTATATACACCATATAATTAACCTATTTAAAGTATACAGTTCAATATTTTTGTGTATTTACAGAATTGTGCAACCATTGTCACAATTGATTTTAGAACATTTAAGTCATCTACCAAAGAATGCAATTACCCATTAACAGTCTTTCCCTAGTCTCCCCTAATTTTCTCCCCCAATTAATCTGCACATTCAAAACAATCTCTAAATTTATGTAGAAATGAAAGGGACCTAGAATAGCCAAAGTAATCTTGTAAAACAAAAATAAAGTTGAAGGACTCAGAGTTTGAAATTTCAAAATGCATTATAAAATTACTAATTAAAACACTGGTGTAAGGAGAGACATATAAATGAGTGAAATAGAATTGAAATTTCCTAAAGAAGCCATTAAATTATGGTCAACTGATTTTCAGCACAAGTGTAAAGACAATTCAATAGGGAAAGGTAGGCTTTTCAATGAATGGCACTAGAAAGAGTGGATATTCACCTAAAGTGAGTTAAATCGAATTGAGTTGGAGTCCCTTACACCTTACACAAAATTTAACTCAAAATATATGCTAGATCTCAGTAAGACATGAAACAATGAAACTCTAATACTAAAAACAAACACAGGAGTAACTCTTTATGACCTTGGATTAGGTTTCTTATATATGACACTAAAAATAGAAGCAAAAAATAAAAATAGATTGGACATCATCATTAAAATATTTTGTGCTGCCAACAATATCATCAGTAAAGTAAAAAGACAACTCACAAAAAGTATTTTGCAAATAATATATCCAATAAGTGACTTTTATCCAGAATATATAAAGAATTTTCACAGCTCAATAGTAAAAAGTCAAATAACTCAATTTGAAAATGAAGAAAAGATCTGATGTGATTCAGGAATTACACTTGTGGATACATAAACAAAGTGAAATAAAATCATACTTTCAGAGAAAAAGTTGAACATGAATGTTCATAGCATCATTATTTGTTATAGCCAACAAGAAGGAAGAACCCATCTGGTAAATAGTAAGTAAAAATAGGATATTTCTCAGCAGTAGAACTTAAAGAAGAGTAAGAGGGAGGAATGGGGGAGTCAATATGATCAGGGTACATAATATGTGTATATGAAGATTAAAATTAAACCTATTGTTTTGAACAATTAGTAGGTGCTAACAAAATAAGAAAAAATAAAACATTAAAAACATGATGAACATTTAAATACTGAGTGAAAGAAGCGGGTAGTAAAAAGGCCACCAGATTCACATACTCCTTATATGTGAATTGTCTAAGAGAGAAAGATCTGTAGAGACAGAAAACATACTAGTGGTGGTCTGGGCCTGGCAAAAACAGGATTTAGAAGAATGGAAAGTGACTGTGAATGTGCTTATGGATTCTTTCTAGAGGAACAATATATAACTCATGGGATGACTTGGATAAATTTGTTATACTGAGAAATATTGAGTTGTACATTTTAAATGAGCAAATTATATCATATATGAATGATATACTTAAGTTTTTTTCTGGTGCTGGCGATCGAACCCAGGGCCTTGCACATGCTAAGCAAATGCTCTCCGTATAAGCTATATTCCTAGCTCTTGGGGATTTTTTGCTTTTGTTTCACTTTGTTTTTAAGACAGAGTCTTACTATGTAGCTCAGGCTGGCCTTTAATTCACAATGTGGACCAGGCTGGCCTTGACAATGTGATCCTCCTGCCTCTGCCTTCCAAGTCCTGGGATTACACATATGCATCACCACATCTGGCTTGAATGATATTGATAGCCCAATAAAGTTAAAAAATAAATATGACTACCTACAAAATCTTTTATCCTCAAGAGTTTTATAAGTCATATTTATTATTGAAGTAAAAAAAATAACACCACTGATGTTCATGATAATGAAATTTAACATTAATGGAAGTGTGGTTTTCATCTTCTACTCAAAGTGGTCACATGTTGAAACCAGTAGAGTGTGATGTCACATATGTATATTGTAATACCTATAGGAACCTCTATGAAAAGTATACAAAATAAAAACTCAAAAACACTATAAACAGTTCAAGATAGAATATTAAAAAATGTTCAAGTTATCATAGAAAGGCATTCAAACAGAGAGATATAAAAAACAGGGGAAACAAACACAGAATAAATAATAAAGTAGAAGATGTAACCTCTAATATATCAATACTAACATTAAATGCACATGGTGTACACATGGCAATCAAAAGAAATTGGCAGATGAGATTTTAAAAATATTTTTATTAGCATATAATAATTGTGCAGGGGAATATATTGTGACATTTACATATCTGTTTACAATATAAATAGATTCACCCTCTTCATCATTTTCCCTCTTCCTCTCCTCCCCTACTTCTGAGAACAATTTCAACAGATTCCATTGTTCTGTTTATAGAGGAGATTTTTAAATGACCTATCTGAAGTGAAATTCACTTCATATGTATACATTGAAAGTTAAAGGACAGAGAAAAGATATAATAAGTAAATATTAATTTTGAAAAGTAGGCATTACTACATTAATATCCAATAGAGATCAAAGCATTTAGTAGAGACAGAGGGTTATTACATAATGACAAAAGGATTAATTCATTAAGGAGACATAATGATCTTTAATGTGTATGCATCAGACAATAGATCTCCAAAACAAATACATGAAGACAAACATGACAGAAAGGAAAGAGACAAATCTCAAAGTAGATTTTAGACAGAAATTCAAGGATATAGAACTGAACAGTACAATAGTCCTCCTTTGTGTGGTTGCACTTTCTATGATTTCAGTTTATTGTGGTCAGCTGAGGCCCAAAATATTAAATGTTGAATTTCAGAAATGCACGATTATTTTGATACAAGGTCTTCCTATGTAGCCCAACCTTCACTTGAACTCACTATCCTCCTGCCTTCATCTCCCAAGTGTTGGGATTAAAAACATGCACTACCACACCTGACCCCAAAGATACACAATTCTTAAGTTTTATTTTTAAAAAGTTATTCATTTATTTACATGTGCATACATTGTTTGGGTCATTTCTCCACCCTGGCCTCCTCCCCCACCCTCTCCTCCCCCGCTCAGTTCCAGGCAGATCTTTTTCTTCCCTTATCACTAATTTTGTTGAAGAAAAGACACAAACATAATAAGGAAGACAAAGCATTTTTACTAGTTGAGTTAAGGATAGCTATACAGAGAGATTCCTAGCATTGCTTTTGTGTACACATATGTTACAACCCATGTTGATTCATCTCTAAGTGATCTTTATACTGGTTACTGATCCCCTTCTCATGTTAACCTCTGTCGCTTTAAGGTTTCTGTATTAGCTTCTCATGTTAACCTCTGTCGCTTTAAGGTTTCTGTATTAGCTTCTACGGACATCAAACGCTTTCATGTTTTGGGTTTCCTACCTATTCTTATATCTCCCACATGTGCTCTCCCCTTGTCATGTGATCTAAACCCAACCACACTGCTGCATTTGCCCTAGATCTAAAGTCCCCGTATGAGGGAGAACATATGATTTTTGGTCTTCTGAGCTGGCTAACCTCACTCAGAATGATGTTCTCCAGTTCCATCCATTTACCTGCATATGATAAGATTTCATTCTTCTTCATGGCTGAGTAAAACTCCATTGTGTATAAATACCACATTTTCTTGATCCATTCATCAGAAGTGGGGCATCTTGGTTGTTTCCATAACTTGGCTATTGTGAATAGTGCTGCAATAAACATGGATGTGCAGGTGCCTCTGGAGTAACCTGTGTCGCATTCCTTTGAGTATACCCCCAGGAGTGGGATTGCTGGATCATATTGCAGGTCTATGATTTGATTTTTAAGGAGTCTCCAAATTTTTTTCCAGAGTGTTTGCACAATTCTTACATTTTAAATTGTACCTCATTCTGAGTAATGCAATGAAGGTCTGTACTGTTCTGCTCCATGCTACCTACTGCATTAATTATCTGTTTGTCCAGCATATCCATGCGATGTATGCCACCTGCCCATTAGCCATTTAGTATCTGTTTTAGGTATCATATCAACTGTTCTTGTATTGCAGTGTTTGTGTTTTGGCAGTTAGTAATAGTTCTCAAAGGCAAGAGCAGTGAAGCTGCTTATTCAAATATGTCACAGAGAAGCTGTATAGTGGTTTCTTTAAGTGAAAAGTGAAAGTTCAAAACTTGATAAGGAAAAAAATCATGTGCTGAATTTGTTAAGATATACAGGAAGAACAAATTTTGAACTTGTGAGAAAGGAAAAAGAAGTTTATGCTAGTTTGCTGTCACACCTCAAACTGCAAAAATTATAGCCAGTACATGGTAAGTGCTTTGTTAAATGGAAAAGGCATTAAATTTGTATATGTATGTATAGGAAAAGACATAGTATATAGAGAGTTCAGCATTATCTGTGGCTTCAGACATTCATTAGGGCAGTAACTCACTACAGATAAGTGGAAATTACTGTGCCTGAATCTATACATGTGGTAAAATGGCACAGAATTTAATACACATATACACATACACAAATGAATGCATAAAGTTCTGGGGAAATGTGAATAAAATCAATGAATGGTAACATGTCATTATCTTGATTGTAATAATATTTTGCAGTACCAGGGATTGAATCAAGGATCTCACATCCACTCTTACCACTTTTTAAAGTTTTATTTTGAAATATGGCATGGGATTAAGGTATTTCTTTCAAATATTTCCACAGTTTTACACATACACACCTAATTTAAAAATAACATCTTTTCTATCAGACATTTTCCAACAGTCTTCTAAAACTGTAAATTGCTTAAAAATTACATCACTGGAAAATGTCAATGTTGTATTTTTCTCCTGTCTCCTATCTCAAAAGTTAATATTGACTCTTTTGTTCCATCAGCTTTCATTGTTAAATAGAACGTGTATTTTACATTTTATCCATAAATATTGAGAAAAGTTAAAAATAAATTAAAATTAATTAATTTGATTTTGAGATAAGTCTCACTAAATTACTCAGGCTGACCTTGAGCTCACTATGTAGCCCAGACTGGCCCTGAACTCATGAACTACCCTTCTCAGCCTCTTAAGTAGCTGGGAATAAAGAAGTACACCACCATGCCCACCTTATGATGTAGTTATGAAAGATTTGCTTTAAGGGAAACTGAGTGAAGGATACATAGCATATCTTGAGATTATTTCTTACAACTCCATGTGAATCTACAATCTTATTAACAAAATTTTCAGTTAAAAAAAAGAGAGTAGAGAGAGTTGTTCCATAGTCTGTTGTTAACTCCTGTTCTAATGGGTAGTCACTGCTATTTTCTCCCCAGGAGTTAAATGATCGTAATAGTTGAATGACTAGTATCCACCTGCACTGGTTTGTCTACAATGCAGTACTGGAAACAGATAATTGTGCTATGTGATGTGATATAGATCAAGGTAAGCTAGGGTATAGCCAGAACTGGAATAGGGATAACATGTATCAGCAACAGCTAGCATCATGCTGATTCACTTATTTAATCACAATGACTGAGGGAGTATCTGAAAGTTTTACTAGAGTTGAAATGCTCAATTCTGAATCCCTCTGTCTAGAGCTCTTCCCTCCTCAGGCCAAGCTCATTCAAATCTTTTGTTAAATATCAATTTTTCAGCTCTAACCTTCCTGATTGTCATATTTTAAATTAATCTCTTTATTTTTCTTTACTTACCTCCATATCACGTATAACTTTCTGATACACTATTTAATTTACTTATTTGGTTTACTTTCTGTCTTGTACTCTGCAGTGTATTTTCCCTGGAACAAGAGTTTATGTCTGCTTTGCTCACCACTGTATGGAAAGTGTCTGTGTCATAATAAATATTCAATAATTATTCAATAAATGAATAAACAGGGAAAGTTCTATGCCATTGGTTCAGTGATGACTTCTAAGTAGATTGATTTATTGGCTGGCACTCTAGCAGTGTGATTGATAAACTCAGCACACCTTAATAATCTGTGGTCATTGATATTGTCAGTAGGCCAAAATGAAGCCCATAGTTCACAGTTCAGTCATGGATCTAGATCAGTTGAACTCAAGTGCCAATGTGAGTATGAGTAGCTATGTGTAATTCCCCATACTAGTATGTACTTATGGTCAATGGGTCTCTTCTAGCACTAGACTGCTATTACATGTGCCCATGAAGTTTGACAGAGGCTTGGAATGAGTCTGGGTCTTCTGGACCATTTTTTAGTTCTGCAATGCCCTGAAACCTGTCCATTTGGGGGTAAACAGACAAGTTATAAAGCCAAACTCTGAGTTAATATAAAGCTAAAAATCCACCAGGCATTGGTGGCTTACTCTTTTAATCCTAGCTACTTAGGAAGTAGAGATCAGGAGGATCCAGGTTCGAAGCCAGCCCTGGCAAATAGTTTGCCAGACCCTATCTTGGAAAAACCCATCACAAAAAAGGCTGGGGGAGTGGCTCAATGTGTAGGCCCTGAGTTCAAACCCTACTACCACAAAAAAAAAGAAAGCTAAAGGAAGAAAGAAGCCTCCTTCTGCTTACCACAGGCTGTGTTCTTATGCTGATTGTATAGATAAAGAGGAAGGAAAGTAAACCTACCCCATCTCCACTTCAACCCAGGTCCTGTGCCTGGTCTGTATTGTGAGTGGTAAGACATGGGGTGGGAGAAAAAAAGAAAGAGAACCTGACTGATTTTATCATTATTGGATAGATATGGCATTTAATAATGGTTGGCCTGATGCACTTGTACATTAAAGTGAGCGAATATTCCACAAAAGGCATTTTGTGCTGATGAATTCATTCAGCCTCATAGGTACTAAACTGAAGAAAGTTGGTTAGAGAATGGGTCCAAATATCCAGGCAGACTTTTAGCTATATATACTGGTTCTAGGCTGTCATCCTTAGCTGTCTATGTCAGTATTCACATAAAAGTATGGAAAGCCTTCCTGTAATATCATGTTTGGGACAGCATCATTCTGTACAATATTCTTTTCAGCAACTGGAATGCTTGCACAGTGTCTGTCTATGGCCTTAGAAGTACTGACATGTGTTCATGAATAAGAACTTACATACTCTCCAGAGTACAAATACTAACACAAATAGCTTAACATAGAGATACATGTGCAGAATGATCCATTTTTTACCTCTTTCATAAGAGAGAACATCTAAAGTACTTTACCTTGCTTAGAAGTATGAGGCCTGAGTGTTCACAGAATTATATAAAAAATTCAATCAACTGACCCAAATAAAGGAAACTGTTCTGATCTTAATAGGGATTAAATGCCTTGGTAAATATGCAAATGTGCTACCTTGATGTGGGAGTAAGACAACCGATTACTCAGACAAGTATTTAATT
Organism: Castor canadensis; assembly: GCF_047511655.1. Lineage (NCBI taxonomy): Eukaryota > Metazoa > Chordata > Mammalia > Rodentia > Castoridae > Castor > Castor canadensis. The sequence continues at coordinate 72,277,432 of NC_133405.1, read as the reverse complement.
GTTTTCTTACAAAAATTGTTGACTTATTTTCCAGTGATTTTTAGGGGGGTAATTGGATAGTGAACACAAGACCCTGTACATCCTAAGAAGGTGCTCTATTACAGAAGGTGACCTGAGCCAGAGTGACAATTCAAATGGTAGCCAAGTAGGTAAGAAAGATTACAGGTAATTTTGACTCTCTTGGTTACAGTTTCACTCACCAGGGAAATTCTACCATTTTTTAATAGTTAAAGACATGGTTGTGATGAAGACACAACTTAATATCGGAATTAAAAAGTGATTCTTCTTTTGCTTCAAAACTAATTCCTATAAAATATTCATCTCTGATATTTGAAATGCAAATATAATTTATCAGTACAGTTGAGTAGTTTGTCATTAAAAGGTTTTATGCAAACTAAACTTAACGGGAATGTATGGAAACTTTTGAATTTTAAGATTTCTTGTTATAAAAATACTGCAATTATGTTAAAAAACTTTCTGATATAATAGTAGGTAGAGAAAGTTCATTGAAAATTGTTTTTACAATGTTATCTTAGCTCTCAATTCTGTATCAACCTTGGTAAAGATATCTTGGCAGCTTTTCAGTCTTGGTATTTCTTGATTCATGGTTTATTGAAGGGCTTCATTTCAGATATAAAAGCAATAAAAACCTTAGAAAATGTACTATCAGTGTCTAGAGAAGTCCATATGGTAATGTCCAGAGGCAAAGGACCTGTGTGCAGATTTTCTGAGCTGGCATTATCTATTAATAATCTGTAGAATGGGTTCCTAGTTAAGTCTAACAACATTAGTGTCTTCCATGGAGTGTTTCACACAAGGTTATATGTAATTGTCTGGTAGTTATTCATACTTTGTGAGTGATTTCAAACTATTGATGGATAGCTATAATGTTTTCAGGGTAGAGGATCTGTTTCAGGTAAAAGGCCTCTGCATACCATGCCATCCATGCTTTCATGACAATGTGTCCATGTAGAGGTTCTAGTTACCTAGTATATGCATATTGTATACTTGAATTGCCACAAGAATAGTGCTCATTGCATGAGACATGAGCTATGCTTTCTGATTAATTTGATTATTCAAAGTTGTGATGTCTTACCTTTTGAATCCATGATGATGGTTGCTCTCAAATTGATCTCTAAATGAAAAGATGTCCCCAAGAAGTCACATATAGGAATTATGGCCAGCAGTCCCAGTTGAGGCACCAGAACTGGCTAGCAATACTTGCTAAATATAAAAAATGAATAGCGCTTCAAATGGTTGTATCTCCAGCTTTTGAGTATTTCAAGTTAAGGCCTTAGACATTTTGGAGTAAAGAGAAATTATTGTGCTCATTTCAAATTCTTAATTCTCAAAATCTGTGAGCATAGAAAAATATTTGTTGTTCTGGGCCTCTAAGTTTGGAATTTGCTCAGCTATAGTTGACTGGAATAGAATTTGTTACTTTTTAGTGGAATGCTGCTACTTTAAAAAAAAACCCTGAAAATATATGCCATTGGAATAGAATAAAGTAATAGAAAGAGTCTACAGGCCCTTAAAGAGGATATTATTAAATGATTAAAAGAAAGTAAGGAACATTGGAGCTAAAAGAAAAAGAACCCTTGTTATTATAGTAGTGGAAAACCACTAACACACTTCTCTGGTAACATGGAAATTAGGGTGTATACCTAGTAAACTTGATGATGTAGTTATAAGAGAAATATAGGCAAAATACTGAATGTACCACCTGTGTTCTTTTTATCATATATGTTAAAATACAAAAAGAGATTTGAACTAGAGGATGGACTCTTATTATGAAGTATTCAGGACTTGGTAGGTTTGAAAATAATGATTTTTCTCTTTTCCAGACTCTCCAAACAGTGATTTTCAAATAATAAAGATCTTTAGGCCAAAGATCAAAACCAGGTTGGGATTATAAGATCCTTTATTAAAACCTCAAAGAGACATGAGCCAGTTCCTCCTAAAACTTTTCAGACAGACAGAAGACATTCTAAGGATAATAAAGGCATACCTTACAGAACTTTTTTGCTAAACAATTGGGATTCTAAGAAGTTTAAGGAGAGTTATCCCACTCCAGTCTCAGATTCCCTCAGAGGGAATCCAAGCTAAAGAAAGCCATAGAAATCTCCTTTGGTTATGTCTTTTGTCTAATTGAGTGTATTATAAATTGGTACAAAGAAGGCCCATGAAGTTTTTCAAAGAATTCTGTATCATTTTATACTGAAAGGGATAGAGATACCACAAAATTGAATGGTTTGAACTTTCAGAATACTATAGCAGGAAGCAGGTTGAGAAAACTACTCAGCAGCAAACATGAATTATTTTTTATGAAGCAAGGAAAGATGATTCAGAGGATGTACCAAGGAAAAATGACTCAAAGACTAGAGGCAGAGTGAAAAGTGATAGAAAATAACTCACAAGCAATAAGACAGAACAAGAAACTATCAACCTGTAACCATCCAGATTTCTGAATTGTTATGGACCAGCGACTGTTACATTCTTTCCATCTTCCCCCACCCTGCTTCCCAAGGAAGTTATAGTAGTTATTTTATTCCTGCTACCAAATTTTATGTTGAATGTATGGAGGAGATAACTTGTAGAGAATCCCTCTAGTTTGAGAGGGAGTCAAAGAAATGTACCCAAAGAATAAATTTAGGATTTTCATCTGCACATGGATCTAATTTAGATATTGAAATCTGGTAGTTTGACAAATGTCATAATGCCATTTGACTTGTCTTGGAGGAAGGAACCCGCATATTTTGCATGAGAGAAGGGTGTTAGTTGTTATAGCCAGTGGGCAGATTGTGGAAGATTGCATTTCCTAAGAAAATTATATCCAATCCTAAATGATCTTTTTAAAATGTGATTTGACATTTCTTTCATCAAAAAGTGAGGTCTTGAAGTGTTCCTTCCCATTCAATCTGAGTGGGATTGTGATAATAGCAAAATGATGTTGTGTGACTTCTCAGTCTAGGACATGAAAGAAGATGGAGCTTCTACATCATGACTCTTGACACTTGCTCTTAGAACCCAGTTACTATGCTATGATAAAATCTAAGCGGTTAAATATACAACATGTATGTGCTCTAGCTGATGGCTCCACTGAGAGTCAGCATCAACTGCTAAACATGACAGTAAGGATTCAGGCTTTGAGTCTTCCCAGCTGGGACCCAAAAACCGGATCAGAAACAATTCATCTTTGCTGGATCCTCTACAAACTCATAACTCTAATTCAGAATCTTTGAGCATAATAACTTACTTGTATGCCACTAAATTTGGGTGGTTAGTTACATCGAGATAGTAACTGGAATGGTACTTGATAACCAGTACTAAACCAGATTCTAGCCAGACAGGCGGAATATCATACTAGATTTCTAGACTTTTGGAGATTCTTTGTTTGTTCTAGTCTGGAAATAGTACTGCTATGGAAAACTTATTATTGCCTGCACTGAGAGTTGTCAGAGAGATATGTCTGTGGAATATATTAAAAATGTCCAACAGGTCAATCTTCTTCAACCTTTCTACAATTCTAATATACCTGAGGATTGAAACCTTTTCTAGTAACTGTCTTACTATTAGGTATTATTTTAAACTACAGAGGATAGAAAAAGGGAGTGTGTACTTTGAAAAAAGTCCCTAAACCCTGGATATTCATATGAAATCTCTATTTGCGCTTCACTGATTGTTATCCTAAATTCTCCTGAGACCCAAGACAGTATATTGTGCTGGCTTCCAATCCTCAGCATCCAAGAGCATCACAAAGGACTAAGGAAATCTTTAGGAACTGAAATTATTTTATAAGTATCACTGGGGTGTTACATAGAGCTCTGGGGTTTCATATTTGCTTAAGATCAACCTTTGGGTTGGTATAAAGCATCAGAAATGTACAATAGCATATGGAGGCCACACATAATCAAAGTTATATTAGGGAATAGCAAGAAAGCTGTCTTTAAATGTTGCTGGGCTCTTTGCATCCACCTCCCCTCAAAAGTGATGAGAAAGTCTAAAATTTTGTAACCAAATTTTAGTTGAATGCATTTATATTGTGGTATGACTTACACCAGTTTGTTACATGATGGGAATAAAACTGAGTCCAAGATAACAAGACTAAAGATATAGAATCAGAAAGATGATTGTGTGAGGCCACCTCCCTTCTCTCTAATTTTCCCTTTGCTGATATGTTCTGATATTTTTCAATCCAGAGCCATCCCTTTACCATCACTCCCACCAATACTGTGTAGCTATGTTGTCCCATACTTTTTACACTAGGAACTTTGTCAGTCTAGGAACTGAGACTTCATTGTCCACTTATCTTAACTTAGGTCTATAATGTTATTTATTTTGCTTTGAATGATTCTCATTCCTTTTTCTGTGACATTTTTTCTCTTTACTTTTCCCCCAAGGTTGATGATTCCCTAATTTCTGTATTAATCTATTATTTATGTTGCTTGTTAAAGGCAACTGGCAAATTTGTAGAAAACCTAAAATCACATGAAACACTGAACAAAAAAGCTAGAGTGTGGGAAGGACAATCAGGTGGTATCTCTATTTCTATATTAATGAGTGTGGGAAGATTGAGGTCTTCAGAGGGCCAGTGGCTTTATAACAGGGAAGACCTCTAGAGCCTGTTTCATAATACAACCTCTACAGTTCTCTATTCTACCACTCAAGCCATTAATAAGTGCCCATGTTTCATTATGAAGAAGCTAGCTAGACTATAAGCCCTAAGATTTGGAATTTTTGCCAGTTTTGTTTACAGATGTATCTCAAGTACCTATAATAATGCCTGGCACATAATAGGTGTTTAATTTAAAACTTTATTAATTATTAAATGAAACACAGTTTCTGTCTATGAGATAGCCTCATGAAGAATCAGTGGTTTTCAACTGATCCTTTATCTGACATCAAACACTGGCATTATCCAAGATTTCAGTTTGGTCTTCTTTTTCTTCTACATCTATACTTTTCCCTTAGCTGATTTCATTCACTTGGTGTTTCAATTTGTCACCTACAAGCTGATGATTTCCGTGTTTCTATTTGTACTCCAATTCCACATATTCAATTACTTTTTTGATATCTCTGCTAGAATGAGTTACAAACCCTTAAACTCATCATATTTAAAATTGAACTCATTGTATTTTCCCACATCAGTTATTATGATGAGCTGAAACAACCCTGATGTGGTTTATGTAGTATTGATTATGGGTAATTTCTGCCATTTTAAGTACTAGAATATTATTTCCAGAAGCAGACTGATAATAGATCCATAACAAAATTCCATTTTCTTATCTTATACACAATAGATCACCAGAAGTAACAAAGAAATAATGAACTATAAATCTGTATCTCTTCCTCTTCTGAATCATTGTAGAAAATTAAGATTTAATTTAACTTAATTTTGAGTTTGAGTCTGGACTCTTATCAAGCTTTGAAAAAGTGGAACAAAGTTGAGAAAGAATATCAGAATAAGATTTGTGGTATATTATGTAGATAGAGGGGTGTATAAAAAGAATAGCTCACTATAAGTCTGAGTCACTTAAAGAAATGTCAGGATCAAATGACAGTATCAGGGCAGGATTCTTCAACATCAACGCCGTTGACATCTTGGGCCAAATTATTCTGTGAGGGAGAAGGTAAGGACCACCCTGAACATTGTACAATGTTTAGCAGCATGCTTGGCCTCTTCTCACTAGATGCAGGTAGCATCATTATCCCAGTTGTGACAAACAAAAATGTCTGCTAACATTGTTAGACATCCCTTGAGTGGCAAAAGTGCCCAGTTGATAATCACTGATTTAGAAGGATTGATTATCTGAGAAATTAAAGAATAGTTGAATAATGATTTTATTGCCTAGTATTCTAGGTAATAGTATTCTAGGTCTGGAATTTTTTGAATGAACATAGATTATCATACAATTACTATGAATAGACACAAGATGTACAGTATGGTTTATTAAAAATCCAATAAATCACTATATAAAACACTATATAATGTATTTAGAACATGAATCACCAAATTCTAAGGACTGAAAAAGATAAAGGTAAGTATGATCCTTATTAGTTTCAAAAGATGCTTCAGGAGAAAAAAAGAAATTTCTTCTACTTCATAGTACCTAATGAAAAGGAGATGGGTTACATGGACTGTTTTAAACATACTGATAGTTGTAAATGACAGCATTGCCTTTGTCAGGGCACTGCAAGAACAAGGATAATGGCAAAAGCCCCATGTGACCTGAGTATAGGCAATTTGAAAAGATATATAAAAAAGTATTAGTTTCATAATGATGCTATTCAAAAAGGATACAGGCAAAGAAAAACCTCAAAGATCAGATGAAGGCTCATACAATCTTGGCATCGGCCACCTCAGCTACATGACCAAAAAGCTCCCAAATAACCATGCCAGGTATCATTGCTGGTACAGACTCTTAATATACCACATCCTGCATTGGTCTTCACAGTCTTCAATCACTTGTCTTGAAGAAGGTACTGAAGATTACTGTTACATTAGCTATTACTGGCAACAAGTGGGTGGTAATGATCCCTAGTTATTATTTAAAGGCTTAAATCTATACTTTAAGTCTAAGATTAACAACAATGATGGATGATTTTCATCCATCAATAGGAAATGGAAACTATAACCATGGGGGAAATTAAGTCCATTTGGAATTCCCTGAGTACCATGTAATAAGACAAGCATGTTTGAAAATGTGGGCCTATAAACATAATCTGTAGTAGCTGTCAGCTATGTTGCCCTGCATAAATACTTGGTGCCTCAACTGATTTAGTAGAGGTCAGATATAGAACAGGATGAGTTAAGAGAAGGGCTTTCCATATCTTTGGGATTGCTGGTTTCTCTATGACAGTGTATTATAAATGTTTCTTGACTACTATCCACAAGTAGACTAAATTGTATGACCCCAATCAACAAAAATATATGCATACACACAGACACACATATACATGTGTGCACACATAAGTATGTAGCTGAAAAATAGCTTCATAAACAATAATTATTTTTGCAAGTGCTACATATTTGTATTCTATCTTATCATTCTTCATTTTATAAAAACACTCTTTGTCATTCACTTAATTTCATAATGCAATGGTTTATGATTGATACTTTGAAAAATATTATTCTGGAGTGATTAAGATTTAACTTTAAAATGACAATGAATATGGATGATGTACTTTCTGTGAAGTATGAATATGGAACACTGAAACTGGTTAAAGTCACTACAGAAGAGGACTGGAGTAGAAAGGAGAATAACGGAAAGAATGAACCAATTGGGGTGTAATACATATGTAAATGGAAATGTCACAACGAAACCCCCTGTGTAATTATCGTAAACTAACAAAAATGTCTCTTTAAAAAAATAGACAAAGATGTAAAACAAGTCCTTTCTAGGGGTAGGTACTAGTGGAATAAGGAAAGAATAGAATATGGTGGACATATCTTGTACACATGTATGAAAATAGAACAATGAAACCTACTGATGTTGTTCTAAGGAAGGATAGGAGAATACAGGAGAAAGAGGGAGGCACTGTGACTCTAATTAAGATGTATAGTAAGCACTTATTTAACTGTCACAGTGTACCCCCTATATAACAATAATATGCTAATAAAAATAATGCAATTTGGAAGTACTGTCAAGTATTGTGCCAAGTTTTGCATTGGTCTGGGTAAAGGGAATTGAAATATCTAAATTTTTACACATTTGATTTTTCTGAAAGAATATCAGAATGTGTTTGTGACAGCACTGAGTGATGATTGTAGTTATTAAGAGAGAGAAAACCCTAGAACTAATTTGGATATGGATTTTCTTTTCTATTCTTTGCAAAAGGTGATTGAAGACATTAAATCCACTATAAAACATGTATAGTGCAAAAGGCCTCCAAATTTGGCAGCCTATCTGGAAACAATCTTTAATATCAAGCCCACAGAGTCAATGAAAAAACTTTTCTTGTTTTTAAAACCAGATAGCAGAACTAGTGGGAACAGACTTCTAGAAATCAATTCTTTCACCCATCATGCTCAAAATTAAAGGGCTCTCATCACAGTTGCCTAGATTTTATTGAAGAAATGCTTCTCTCTGTACAGAATATTGTGCAAAGTATTCCATGTAATGTCTCTATATGGGCTGTTACATAAATTACTCTAAATGATGCATACACAAAAAACCAGAACCACTCCAACATGATCCTCAGGACATTCACAACTTCAAAAATGTGATTGCACTTTGCTGAACATACTAGCATACAGATAGTGGGAACAGAACACAAAGGTAAATGGAGCCAGCACATGTCCTTCTTAGCATGAGGCTCTGAAGAGTCTAAGAAAAACTTTACTTTCTTCACTCTTTGTTTTTTAGTATTTGGTGTGAGTCAATCCTTGCTATCCATAGACCTCTAATTTGAAGTGGCGGACGAGAATAGCAATGACATAAACCTGCCCTAACATGTGGCTATATGTAATGAGAACCTACAAGAAATTCTCAGATGAGATACTGCTTTGGCCTACAGCAGTGCAGTCAATGATCAAGTATGATTCTAGGGACTTCAAGATGGGTGATGATTAAAAAGTTCCTGGAAGCTAATGAAAATGAAAACACGACCTACCAGAAACTATGGGACAGAGCAAAGCCAGTCCTAAGAGGAAAGTTTATAGGCATTATTGTATATATTAAAAGGACAGAAAGATTTCAAATCAATGACCTAATGCAACATTTAAAACCCTAGAAAAACAAGAACAAGCAAATCCCAAAACAAGCAGGAGAGAAATAATAAAAATAAGGGCTGAAATTAATGAAATAGAAACAAACAAACAAACAAAAAAACCATACAAAGAATCAATGAAACAAAAAGCTGGTTCTTTGAAAAAATAAATAAGATTAATGGACTCCAGGCAAACCTGACTAAAATGAGGAAAGAAAAAAACCAAATCAGTAAAATCAGAAATGCAAAAGGGGAGATAACAACAAACACCATGGAAATCCAGGAAATCATCAAAGACACTTTGAGAACCTATATTCTACTAAATTTGAAGGTCTTGAAGAAATTGACTGATTTTTAGATACCTATGACCATCCAAAATTAAACCAAGAAGATATTGATCACCTGAATTGATCTATAACACAAAATGAAATTGAAGCAGCAATAGTCTCCCAAAAAAGAAAAGTCCAGGACCTGATGGATTGTCTGCTGAATTCTATCAGACCTTTAAAGAAGAACCAATTATCAACCCTACTTAAACTGTTCCATGAAACAGAAGGGGAAAGAACATTGCCTAACTCATTTTATGAAGCCAGTATTACACTCATCCCCAAACCAGACAAAGACACCTCCAAAAAGGAGAACTATAGGCCAATCCCCTTAATGAACATCAGCACAAAAATCCTCACTAATATAATGGCAAACCGAATGCAACAAAACATCAAAAAGATCATTCACCAAAACCAAGTCAGCTTCATCCCAGGGATACAGGGGTGGTTCAACATATGCAAATCTATTAATGTAATACAGCACATCAATAGAACCAAAGGCAAAAACCACTTGATCAAATAGATGCAGAAATAGCTTTCAACAAAATCTAACAGAACTTCATGATAAAAGCTCTAAGAAAACTAGGAATAGAAGGAAAGTACCTGAACATTGTAAAGGCTATATATGACAAACCTATAGCCAACATCATACTTAATGGTGAAAAACTGAAACCATTTCCCCTAAAATCAGGAATAAGACAAGAAAGCCCACTATCTCCTCTCTTATTCAACATAGTACTGGAATTCCTAGCCAGAGCAATTAGGCAAGAAGAAGAAATAAAAGGAATACAAATAGGTAAAGAAACTGTCAAAATATCCCTAATGGCAGACAACATGATTCTATATCTTAAAGACCCAAAAAACTCTACCCCAAAACTCCTAGACACCATAAACAGCTACAGCAAAGTGTCAGGATACAAAATCTACTTACAAAAATCATTAGCTTTTCTAAACACCAATTATGAACAAGCTGAGAAAGAATATATGGAAACAATTCCATTTACAATAGCCTCAAAAAGAAATCAAATACCTAGGAGTAAACTGAATGAATGATGTGAATAACCTCTACAAGGAGAACTAAAAATACCTGAAGAAAAAGATTGAGGAAGACTACAGAAGATGGAACGATTTCCTGTACTCATAGATTGGTAGAATCAACATAGTAAAAATGTCTATACTACCAAAAGCAAGCTCCTTGTTTAATGCAATTCCCATCAAAATCCCAATGACATTTATCACAGAGATTGAAAAATCTACCCTAAAGTTTATTTGGAAACACAAGAGACCGTGAATAGCCAAGGCAATACTCAGCAAAAAAAAAGCAATGCTGGAGGTATCACAATACCTGACTTCAAACAATATTACAAAGCAGTAGCAATAAAAACAGCATGGTACTGGCAGAAAAACATACATGAAGACCAGTGGAACAGAATAGAGGATCCCGATATGAATCCACACAGCTATGCCCACCTTAATTTTTGACAAAGGTGCCAAAAACATATGGAGAAAAGACAGCCTCTTCAACAAATGTTGCTGGGTAAAGTGGTTATCCATCTGCAAAAAAATGAAACAAGATCCATGCTTATCACCCTATACTAGTATACACTCAAAATGGATTAAGGACCTTAATATCATCCCTGAAACTCTGTAGTTAGTACAGGAAAGAGCAGGGAACACTCTGGAAGTAATAAGTATAGGCAAGGACTTCTTCAATAGAACCCCAGGAGCTCAGCAACTAAGAGAAAGTATGGACAAGTGGAACTACATAAAATTAAAAAGCTTCTGCACAACAAAAAAATGGTCTCTGAACTGAAGAGACTACCCACAGAGTGGGAGAAAATACTTGGCAGCTATAATGAAAGAACTGATAAACAGAATACATAGGAAAATTAAAAAGCTAAACTCTCCTAAAATCAATGAACCAATTAAAAAATGGGCATCTGAACTAAACAGAACTTTCTCAATAGAAGAAATTCAAATGGCCAAAAAACACATGAAAAAATGCTCACCATCTCTAGCCATAAAGGAAATGCAAATCAAAAGCACACTAAGATTCCACCTTGCCCTTGTTAGAATAGCCATCATCAAAAACACCACCAACAACATGTGTTGGCGAGGATGTGGGGAAAAAGGAACCCTCATACACTGCTGGTGGGAATGCGAGCTAGTGCACCCACTCTGGAAACAAATATTGAGGCTTCTTAAAAATCTAAATATAGATCTTCTATATGATCCAGCAATCTCACTCCTGGGGATATCCCCAAAGAAATGTGGCACAGGTTACTCCAGAGGCACCTGCACACCTGTTTCTTGCAGAGCTATTCACAATAGCCAAGTTATGGAAACAACCAAGATGCCCCACAACTCATGAATGGATTAAGAAAATGAGGTACTTATACACAATGGAATTTTACTCAGCCATGAAGAAGAATGACATCTTATCATTTGCAAGTAAATGGACGGGACTGGAGAACATCATTCTGAGTGAGGTTAGCCAGGCTCAGAAGACCAAAAATTGTATGTTCTCCCTCACATGCGGACTTTAGATCTAGGGCAAATGCAACAATGTTTTTGGACTTGGGTCACATGCTAGAGGACAGCACATACGGGTGGTATGGAGATAGGTAGGAAACCCACAACATGAAAGTGTCTGATGTCTCCACTCCAGAGGAACTAATACAGATATCTTAAAGCGACAGTGGTCAATATGGGAAAGGGATCAGGAACTAGTGAAAAGGTCAGGTAGAGATGAATCAATTTGGGGTGTAACACTCTTGTGCATGGAAGCAATGCTAGGAATCTCTTTGTATTACTATCCTTATTTCAGCTAGCAAAAATGCTTTGTCTTTCTTATAATTGCTTATGTCTTCTCTTCAACAAAATTGAAGAAAAGGGCAGAACAGGTTCTGCCTGGAAGCGAGGGGGTGGGGAGGAGAGGGAGGGGACAGGGGCAGAGGGGAGAAATGGCCAATTTATGCATATGTGAATAAATAAATAAATTTTTTAAATTTCTAAATGAAAAAAAGAGATAGGTGATGAGTACTTTTGTAGAGTTTGGACATCCTGGTCCAGTATAAAATGAGTGACAGTTCCACACTTACACACCATTCAACAGTGCTAAAGTTTGAGTCTACTTCCTGCTTAAAAAGATGTGACAGAAAATGAGATGGATCTAATACACAGGTTTTATAAATATAATCTTTTGCCTGTAGATGACTGGGGAAAATATTTTAACTTCTGTATGTCCACTGTTTTGGAATTGAGGATTTCTCCTCCTTGTGAAAAAAAAAAACTTTCCAGTACATTGTGCAATTTGTATCTTTACTCTCAAATGCATTCTTGCAAGAACGGGAAAATAACCATTTCTTTATCTGGGCATTCTAAGCTTGAGGCTTTACTAATGTATAGTGGTTTTTAAAAATGTGGCTCCCCAAAAGAGTTCTCAGGAAGTCTGAGTACAAATAAAGAACCTCAATGTCTGCTTCTCTAAGTTAAGATGGAGCAGAAACTGAAGAGAGATTGTTCTTGTTGAGAAAGAGTGTTTATTCCTAACAGAGGTAACTTGAAATCTAGGTTATAACTCATCTTTGTCCTATTATCCTAGGTGTGCCTGGAAGGATGTCACAATCAAGGTCTACTGTTATTTGGTATGTGAGATTCTGGGTATATGAACTAAACTTAGAGTACCAGTATAAAGAAGTATTTATTTTCCTATTCTTGCAAGAATGTATTTTGAGAGTAAAGATACAGAATGTAGCAAGTATTACATTTTTTATACAAGGAAGAGAAAGTTGTGGGGGTCTTAGCATGCTCCCAAGCTTTATTTCATTTAGGTTTTTGACATGTGTGAGCATACTTAGAGAACTGGTGATAAGCAATTCCAGGAGCTTAGCAACCAGAGGAGCCAAAGAACCTCCTGCAAATGAATTCTTTCTTAGGCAAGAAAATGTCACAGAACTCAGGATGACTTCAAATCTAATGGCTGAGTGTTGAAGTCATTTTAAGAAGGAGAGGGGAGAAGAGAGAGAATAATGGAAGGAATTAACCAAACCAGGGTACATCGTATGTATATATGGAAATGTCGCAACGAATGCCCCCTGTGTAACTATCATATACTAGTAAAAACATTTAAAAAAACAAAGTTAATGAGTCAGTTCCATTAGAAAGGTGATTCTAATTGTAGAATAGGTCTTGAGAACTCAGTTGAAATAGTCACAGACTCAGCTTCTTCATGGGTACTCATATTTTGGTACTAAAGGGATACAAGAAAGAAAGAGTTAGAAAGAAGGAACTGTAATGATCTGTTTTACCAACATTTTCATGACACATTAAGACTTTAAGTATGATGCTGATATATCAGGAGCTTTAATATTAGCAATCTCAGATGGGAGATGGTATCTTCATTCCATATAGGCATCTCAAGCAAGGACATCAGTGACCTTTGTGCAAAAATGTCCAGGATTATCTAGGTGCTACTGGCTCACGCCTGCAATCCTAGCTACTCAGGAGGAAGAAATCAGGAGGATCGTGGTTTGAAGTCAACCCAGGCAATTAGTTTGTGAGACCCTATCTTGAAAACACCCATCACAATAAAGGGGCTGGCAGAGTGGCTCAAGGTGAAGACCCTGAGTTCAAGTCCCAGTACCACAAAAAAAAATGTCCAGGAGTGCCAGCAGAAGCAAGAACCATCAATAGTCATCAGTAGTGAATTGCACCTTAAGAGGAAATGGATCCCATAGCTTATTATAGCATAGAAGGCATTACTAAAGCAAGAAGAGGAATAAAATAGGAGGCATAATGTTGCATCCAAGAGAATTGGTGAGTCATGTGGCATTTGAGAAATACACCCTCAGTACTCTCAAACCTATTTGTGATGTGCTGGGTCAATGAGTGGAGTAAAACATAGTAGGCACAACATTTTTTACAGCAAACATGTCAAGAGTAATAGTGATATTATTTGATGATTGTTAGCATAACTGTACTTTATAGCCATGATGATGTGGCCTGGAAAAAGGAAAAATCACTTACGGTTATATTGTTTTTCTATTAAGAATTTAAATGTATACCAGAAAAAGAACTTAGTATTTTAAAATGAAATGAAAGTAGGCACAATCACTTTGTCTAGTAATATTAATTTCCTAATTCATAAAACTATAAGTGGATGCACTAAGTGATGGCTTAAGCACAATCAATAAGAGATTATCAATGCAACATATCATTGATGAAATTATCAATGAGAGATTATCAGCTCACCAGTAATGTATTGAGCATAATGAGCATGTACTGTGTGCTATGTACTTTGTATAAAAGCTATCTCACTCAATCTTCCAGCAACTCTGTACATTAGGTTCACATTCTACAGATGAAAAATACTGAAATCAGGAAACTATGACTCTCTGAGATACTACAAATACATAGTAGAATTGAGTGTGTGATCCTATTCTGGACTACTTTAGTGCTGATGTTCTCTTTGTTACAATAAACTTCCTTATAATAAGGTTGATTTTAAGAGATTGACATAAGCATAGAAAAATGTATACAGATTTCACAAGAATAGCACATTACTATGATTCACTGGGATTGGCTTTTATATTAACATTCAATTCATATATTCCAAGCTCCTCAAATCTCAGTTGGTGAATATTATGTGATCAATAAAAGGTACTTTGGATATCTGTACATGAGAAAATAGGATTTTTACAAATGGGCCAACTAGTAGTGATGAAATTGTAGCTTTTAACACAAAAAACACATCTTAGGTAAGTAGGAAGGAAAATGAAAAGCAGTGAGGTAAGATCTGAAAAGACGAATATATGAATTTTCTTTTTTCACAAATACAACTAATTTTCCTTCAAATGGAAACTTTTAAACCCCGAATTACCATATGTCAGGTAGTATGTCAATTCTAGTTCTCTATAAACTTTGGAAGTTGGTGGAAATGTGGACAGAAAGGTAATGGCATGTTTCTTGGCTTGACAACATAATTTTTTCTGTTTTTTAGAATTCACTCAGTTTTGATTCACTGTAGTCAGTGAGATCCAAACTGCTTACATTCCTCTGTATATTTTTATCAAATCTGGTTAATCAGACATAGAAACATTGAGAATTTTCCTGAGTTGAATGTATGCAACTGAAAAATGAAAACTTTTCAGGCTTCTCATGTCTTCAGTATAAAACCCCGATCTTTAATGAGCAAAGAAAGCACTACAAAATATAACATCTGCCTTTCTTTTTGCACGTCATCTTACCTCACTCCAATCCTTAAACATAACAATCCAACCATACTGGTTCAGGATCACTGTACGTACTGTGTCCAAATTATGAAACATTTCCAATGTTATTTAATCTTCCTATTAGAAAATATTTCAAATACAACGGTAAGTATATAAAATGAGAACTGATAAATATGGTCACAAAGAACTCTTTGAAGAATCATATACTATTGCTATGAAGTTTAGATTTATCAAAAACAAATTACTTTTATGAATCACTTGTCCTAGCTGGGCAAAGCTAAATGTTATTGTTTAAATCCTCTGTCTTTTTCTTCAAATAATTCTATGAGACTCTAAATCCATTATCGAAGAGCACCATTGCACTCTTCTGTTTTTCCTCTGTTTCTTAAATGTATGTAGATAATAGGGGGAAAGAAGAGTACACTAAACAAATTGAGAGATACAACACCCAAACCAAACATGATATATGGACTTTGTTTACATATAATGAAAAACTAAATGTGTAAATAGACATCTTTGAGTTAATCAGGAAACTTTTGAACTAGTGAGTATTAGATGGTATTAAGGAACTGTCAATTTTGATGAGTATGATAATGACATGTAGGAAAATAAGTTCTTTTAGTTAGATAAACACACTGAAATAATGGAAGGGTAAATTGAAACCGGATCTGAAATTTCCTTTAAAGTATTCCAGTAAAAGCAGAGGAAGTAATAGATGTAAAGTGACTGTCATAAGGTATGCTGAACACCCAGCATAAACACCAAATTCCAAAAATATATAAAATTATAAAAAGACAAAGAGAAAATACAGGCAAAATTTCTTTATAATAGAAAGAACAGAAAGTAACTAATAGAAGAACAGGAAATAATAATAATAACAATAATAATGGAACAGGAAGACCTTTTACTATTGTTAAAAATCCAGATGAAAGGAGAAAAGATTGAGCATGTTAACCATTTTAAAATAAAAACTTCAACGTAATTTTGAAGGACAAATGAAAAAGTGAGAAAAGTGAGAAAAATATTAACAGACAAGAGTTAATATTCGAAGTTAACAAATGCCCCTCTGCAAGAAATTGAAACTAGATCAATGTCTATCACCCTGTACTAGTATCAACTCAAAATGGATCATGGACCTAAATATCAGACCTGAAACTCTGAAGTTACTACAGGAAGGAGCAAGAAACACTCTGGAACTAATAGATATAGGCAAAGACTTCCTCAATAGAACCCCAGCAGCCCAGCAGCTAAGAGAAAAGATGAATAAATGGGACTTCATAAAATTAAAAAGCTTCTGCACAACAAAAGAAATGGTCTCTAAATTGAAGAGACCACCCACAGAGTGGGAGAAAATATTTGCCAGCTGTACATAAGACAAGGGACTGATAACCAGAATATACAGGGAACTTAAGAAACTAAACTCCTAAAATCAATGAACCAATTAAGAAATGGGCAACTGAACTAAATAGAACTTTCTCAAAAGAAGAAATCCAAATGGCCAAAAAACAAATGAAAAAATGCTCACCGTCACTAGCCATAAAGAAATGCAAATTGAAACCACACTAAGACTCCACCTCATCCCTATTAGAACAGCCATCATCAAAAATACCACCAACAAATGTGTTGGCGAGGAGGTGGGGAAAAAGGAACCCTCATACACAGCTGGTAGGAATGCAAGCTGGTGCAACCACTCTGGAAAAAAATTTGGAGACTTCTAAAAATCTAAACATAGACCTGCCTTATGATCCAGCAATCCCACTCCTGGGGATATACCCAAAGGAATGCAACACATGTTACTTCAGAAACACCTGCACACCCATGTTTATTGCAGCACTATTCACAATAGCCAAGTTATGGAAACAACTAAGATGCCCCACTACTGATGAATGGATCAAGAAAATGTGGTATTTATACACAATGGAATTTTATGCAGCCATGAAGAATGAAATCTTATCATTTGCAAGTAAATGGATGGAACTAGAGAACATCATTCTGAGCGAGGTCAGCCAGGCTCAGAGACCAAAAATTGTATGTTCTCCCTCACATGTGGACTTTAGATCTAGGGCAAATGCAGCAATGTTGTTGGACTTGGATCACATGACAAGGGGAGAGCACATACGGGAGATATAGGAATAGGTAGAAAATCCAAAACTTGAAAGTGTTTGATGTCCCCACACCAGAGGAACTAATACAGAAATCTTAAAGCGACAGAGGTTAACATGAGAAGGGGATCAGGAGCCAGTGTAAAGATCAGTTAGAGATGAATCAACCTGGGCTATTAACACATGGGTACAAGAAAGCAATATTAGGAATCTCTCTATATAGCTATCCTTAACTCAACTAGTAAAAACGCTTTGTCTTCCTTATTATGCTTGTGTCTTTTCTTCAACAAAATTAGTGATAAGGGCAGAACAGGACCTGCCTGAAACTGAGGGGGGGAATGGGAGAGGGGGGCAGGGTGGACAAATGACCAAACAATGTATGCATATGTGAATAAATGAAAAAACAAACAAAAAAAAGTTAACAAACGAGTTATAGAAATTGATAGGAAAGAGACAAAAAATCTAACAAAACATGGGAACAGGATGTAAATGCACAGTTCACAAAAACAGAGTAGAAATTCCTTATACATATAAAAATGCTCAACTTCAATTATAATAAGAGAAGAAGAATAAGAAAAACTCACAGAGCTACAATAAAAGAGAATTTCCATTAATCAGCTTCAGGAAATAACACTCATACATTTTTATAGCATAATAGCTATGGAGGATATTTGGCAAAATTTATAAAAAATACAAATGATTTTTTCCTTTGGTTCAGCAATCATACTGAAAAGTTATATCTACAGGTAAGCTTACATTTTTTCAAGTTTTATCAAGGATTTATTTTAGTATAACAGGATAAAGTATGGGGGGTATTTCCAGTTCCCCACCGGGAAATGGGAGCAAAGATTCAAAATGACAGCCCCCATCTCCTAGTTTTACACTGGAAAGCTGGGGTAAGATAAACTTTCATTTGTATGCAAAGCCATTTATTACTATGTTGTTTGTAATAAAATATCAGAAATAACTTAAATGTCTATTACTAGAGAACCAGTTAAATAAATTATGGTTAATAAACAAAGAATGAGGACCTTCTATCTCTCTGTATGTGCTTACATGGGAAGGTTCTAGAATACAAAGTTAAATGAAAACAAGGAAAGGAAAGAAAGAGTATGTACACCATACTATTTTTTAATAAAGAAGGGAAATTATAATGTATGTATCTTCATTTTCTTGTATTTATGTAAAGAAACACTTGAAGTATCCACAAGAATGAATGAAAGAAGTTAATGGAAGAAAATGAGAATAGGACTTTTTGACATAAACCTTGTTATATTGCTTTACTTTGAACAATCTGATTACATGATCAAAACAAAATAAGTAACATTTTAAAGGAAAAGCACCTCAACAAAACTTCCTATTTTTCCCAAGAAGATTCAGTCTTTCCTTTTATTGTGCTCCCACAGTATTTTATGTAGTCTGTTTTATATATACTGTTTTCTACAACACTCCTCAGTGCTGTAATTTTTGGCTTCTCATCAATCATTCTTACAAAGCTATGAAGATCTTAAGTGTGGCAATCTTGTGTTATTGTATCTATGTCTCTCTCATAATGAGCCCAGTGCCTGGCATTTGGTAGTTGCCCAGTAAATTGCCTGTTGCATGTTATTTTGTCAAATCCACCTTGTCCTAATGTATCTCTTCACATAGAATCTTGCTTCTTTCTATTTTGTTGCATTTATCACTATCTTGTATTAGAGTTACTTACTTGGAAGTGTTTAAGAGATTAAGCCCCTGGAGAGATAGTAGGTGTTCAATTAATATGGTGAATTGAGAGACCTTGAAAAGCTAGAAATATTTTTCTGTAGTTCCTAAGCAAGTGATGCCAGTACTATCATATCTAAGATAATAGCTTTCCAGATAAAGAACCTAGAGGTTCTTTAGGGGAAAATAAAAATTAAATCTTAACATCTTTGTTCATTACAGGGATACATTTAGCTATTGGCATTTTTAACTTTATGAGAAAGGGATTCATACTCTATGTAATCTTCTGTAACTTATTATTTCATTTAATGTTAAGATTCATTTATTGCTAATATTAATCCATATCATTGTATATATCTTTAACTTATTAATTTAAAACAGGTTTTTTATTGTATACAAAAAGTATACAAAGCATAGGTACAGTTTGAAGACGTGTTATAAAGTAGGTGCACATTTGTAACCACTACATATATCAAGAAATAAGTGTATTATTAAGTATTTGATTTTGTATTAATCAGTTTTTCATCACTGTAACAAAATTACTGAGAACATAAACTTATAAAGAAGAAAGGTTATTTGGGATCATGGTTTTGGAGGTTTTAGTCCATGTCTGCTTAGCACATTGCTTTTGGGCCTGTGGCAAGGTATTAAATTATGGCAGATGCATGTGATAGAGCAAGCTGCTTACCTATTGGCAGCCAGGAAGCAAAGAGAGGGAGAGGAAGAGGCTGGGGTTTCAATATCTCCTTCAAATGCATTCCCCCAACATCCTCACTTCCTTCTACTAGACCCTACTTCCTAAAAGTTCTACCACTTTCCAATAGCACCATGGGTTTCAGACCAAATTCTTAACCTACAGGGCTTTGAGGACATTCGAGATACAAGGTATAGCAGATACTTTGTGTATTTTTTTTCATTATGTAATCACAATAAGTTTATTATTTTTAATAGAAAAGAAAACAATAAAGAAGTTATAGGAACAGAATTTGACATGAAATGGAAAATAAGAATTTACAAACAGATGGAACTGACTCTAGCACATGAAGTCAAGGGTTTTAAATTAACTAACAGCAAAAAACATATTCACCTTCTCTGTGAAAACGAGCTAACAATGCCCTTTAATTGTTATGTGATTAATATCAGCCTAATATTAAATGGATATTCATGGAGGATATAGTTCCAAAAAATATGGTTAATAAACAGGTAAGATATCTTACTTTAAAAATTGGACAGCATTCAGCAGCCCTGTCCCCTCCACAAGTACTTCAAAATCCTAATAAATTTCTAGAAGAATTTAATGCACATTTCTAAGTTTTTGACAGAATTGAAAACTCCAGCTATTCAGTAGCCAAGTCACTAGGAAAAAATGAAACCACGTACAATGCTGAAATGGTTACTTTTCCATCTTGTCATTCAGTTTTCCACTTCTGAACACTGGGAAATGTCACAGACTTCGTAGCATACCTCTGGATTGCTTGTGAAACACCATGGTCCCACTTCTTCCCCTCGAGGATTTCGACAGTAGTTTTCTTGCAGGTCTTTACCCCGATAGCTCGAAGGCAAAAAGCTGTGTTCGTGTGGTATCATGGAATTCCAGGGCTGGCATTTGATGCCACTCTTTGTGATAGACACTGTTCCCTTGTAGCTGCCTCCTTTACCTATGATGCAATTTCTAATGTAGTCTTTGTTTTCGTAGAGGTCAAATTCATGGCCGAACCCTTTTTTCACTCCATTTGACATGCTACTGAAAGGGAACCAGGGGCATCGTTTTCTTGCTTTATCAAAAACAAAGGCCTTGCAGGTCCTTTATTCCTTATACATCTGTTGGCACACTGGTCTGCAGCATTCATTTTTTTTGGTTTTAATCTTAAGTAACGGGTCTTCTTTGATTAGAGTAGTCTTGGCTGACTTTTTGAATTCATGAAGTGTATTTTTTCTTTTCTTTTGTCCCTCTGCATAGGGGATGGCGATGGGGAGCAGAAGGAGATGAAGGAGGACATGCTGCAGCAGCAGGACTGGCAGAAGTTTGGTCACCCACATGGTGCTGCGGGACGAGCTGGCGGACCCCACAGGAGGAGATGCCCGGGTGAAAGAATCCTGTTCGGAGTCAGTGCAAAGAAGAGGTCACCTGGCCCAAGGCCAGCTTTAATCTACTTTGTGTATTTTTATATGGTTTATTTTTTCGAGGAGTTTTAGGTTCACACCAAAATATAGCAGAAGATATAGAGATGTCCCCCTTTCCCTAAACATGCATCGCCTCTTCAGTTATCAACATTCCACACTGGAATGGTCCATTTGTTACAACTGATGAACCTATGCTGGCACATCACAATCATCCAAAGTTCATACTTGTCATCAGGGCTCACTCTTGGTATTGTACATTTTATGGATTTAGACAAATTTATAATTATGCTGTTATAGCACCATACAGTGTAGTTTTGCTGCCTTAAAAAAATCCTTCATGCTTTTCTACTCATCTTTCTCTTTCCTCTGAACCCTGTAAGCCACTGACTTCTACTCTACCCATAGTTTTGCCTTATCCACATGTTGTGTAGTGCCTTTTTCAGATTGGCATCTTTCACTTAATAAGGTAGATTTAAGTTTCATATATGTCTTTTCATGTCTTGATAACTCATTTTATTCAATTTTGGATAATATTCCATTTCTACATGTACCATAGTTTACCTATTGACATCTTGGTTGCTTTTAAGTGTTAGAAATTACAAATGAAACTGTTACAAACATCCATGTGCAGGTTTCTGTGGACATAAGTTTAAATAGCAAGGAGACCCATTGTTAGATCATATGGTATGAGTATGTTTAGTTTTGTAATTGTCTTCCAAAGTGCTTATGCCATTCATTTTGCATTCCCACCAACAAAAAATGACAATTCCTATTATTCCTCACCCTCACCAGTGCTTGATGTTGGTGTTCTGGATTTTGATCATTGTAATAGGTGGGTAGTGGTATCTCATTGCTGTTTTAATTTGCATCTGATGACATAGGTTTCATATACTTATCTGGCCACCTGTATATCTTCCTTGATGAGGTATCTGTTAAGGTACTTGTCCTATTTTTCAATTGTGTTGCTTGTGCTTTGTTGTTTACTTTTATAGTTTTTGTATATTTTGGATTACAGTCCTTTATCAGGTGTATCTGTTGTCAGTATTTTTTTCCAGTCTGTGGATTCTTTTTTTTGTTCTTTCACAGTATCTTTTCAAATGATGTCCAATCATGTTAAGAGCAGTAAGCCAGGCTCAGAAAGACAAAGGCTGGATTTTTCTCATATGTGGAAGACAGATCCAAACGATAAACATATAACAAAAACAAGTATGATAATACACAAACTCATATAGAACATGCTTGAAATAGTGGAACTACTCTATGGAATTCAGTGAAAGAGGGAAAGGAAAAGAGAATGATAGAGCATCAATAATATCATGAAACATAACATCTGTGAAGATACAGGCTATAAGGATGTGTATTGAAAGCTGTTGAAACTTGGAGGGTAGAAAGTAAAGGGGTAAGGGAGAATAATGTAAGGGGTTGAACAGACCAAAGTAAAGTATGCACACAGTGGGGATACATTGAGAATCAATTTAAATATTAATAATGAAAGACAGAGCTGTAAATTAGGTGCAGTGTATGAATGGGGGATACTACTAGAAGAGGGGAGGGTGAATGAAGGAAATTAAGGAGTGGGTATATGGTTGATAGACTTCATATGAAGTAGGGTGGGGAGAGGGTTGAGAGAGAGATGATAGGAATGATTTAACCAATGTACAATATAAAATTAATCAGAGTACAAGTACCACATTTTCTTCATCCATTCATCAGTAGTGTGGCATCTTGGTTGTTTCCATGACTTAGCTATTGTGAATAGCGCTGCAATAAACATGGGTGTGCAGGTGCCTCTGGAATAACCTGTGTTGCATTCCTTTGGGTTTATCCCCAGGAGTGGGATTGCTGGATCATATGGCAGGTCTATGTTTAGATTTTTAAGAAGTCTCCAAGATTTTTTCCAGAGTGGTTGCACCAGCTTGCATTCCCACCAGCAGTGGATTAGGGTTCCTTTTTCCCCCACATCCTCACCAACACTTGTTGTTTGTACATTTATTCACATATGCATACCTTGTTTGGGCCACCTTCTCACTTCTCCTGCTTCTGGGAAGAACCTGTTCCACCCTCTTGTTCTTTGATTTTGTTGAAGAGAATACATGAGAAGTAATAAGAGAGACATAGTGGTTTTGCTAGTTTGAGGTAAAATAAAGATAGCTATGCAGAGAGATTCCTAGCATTGCTTCCATGCACTTGTGTATTGCAACCCACATTGGTTCATCTTTACCAGACCTCTTCACTACTTCCTACTCCCCTTTCCATAGTAGCCTCTGCCAGTTTAAGATTACTATATTCATTTCTCTACAGTGAGCACATCAACCACCTTCAAGTTTTAAGCTTCCTTCCCTTTCCCTATTCCTCCCATGAGCATTCTCCCTTTAGTGTGTGACCCATGTCCAATAATATTGCTGCATTCGTTTTAGGTCTATAATCCTCATATGAGGGAGAACATACAATTTTTTTGCCTTCTGAGTTTGGCTAATTTCGCTTAAGATGATGTTCTCCAGTTCCATCCATTTACTTGCCAGTGACAAAATTTCATTGTTCTTTGTGACTGAATAAAGTTCCATTGTGTATAAATACCACATTTTCTTAATCCATTCATCAGTAGTGGGGCATCTTGGCTGTTTCCACAGCTTCATTATTGTGAATAGTGTTGCAATAAATATGGGAGTGCAGGTGCCTTTGTAATAACCTGCGTTGCATTCCTTTGGCTATATCCCTAGGAGTGGGATTGCTGGATCATATAGCAGATCTATGTTTAGTTTTTAAAAAGCCTCCATATTGTTTTCCAAAGTGGTTGTACTAGCTTACATTCCCACCAGCAGTGTATGAGGGTTCTTTTTCCCAACATCCTTGTCAACATTTGTTGGTGGTGGTGTTCTCGATGGTACCTATTCTAACAGGAGTGAGGTGGAATTTTAGTGTGGCTTTGATTTTCATTTCTTTTATGGCAAGGGATGGTGTGCATTTTTTCATGTGTTTTTTGGCCATTTAGACTTCCTTTGAAAAAGCTCTGTTTAGTGCAGTTGCCACCTCTTTGTTGGTTCATTGATTTTGGAGGTAGTTTAGTTTTTTGAGCTTCCTGTATATTTTGGTTATCAGTCCCTTGCCTCATGTATAGCTAGCAAAGATTTTTTTTTCCCACTCTGTGGGTGGTCTCTTCAATTTACAGACCATTTCTTTTGTTGTGCAAAAGCTTTTTAATTTCATGTAGATCCATTTGGCCATATTTTCTCTTAGTTTCTGGGCCACTTGAGTTCTACTGAGGAAGTCCTTGCCTATACCTATTGCTTACAGATTATTTCCTGATCTTTCCTGTACTAACTGCAAGGTTTCGGGTCTGATCCTTAGTCCATTATGAATTGATACTAGTATAGGGTGATAAACATGGATCTAGTTTCAGTTTTCTGCAGGCAGATAAACACTTTTCCCAGCAAAATTTTTTGGAGAAGCTCTATTTTCTCCATTGTATGGTTATTGCCCTCTTGTCAAAAATAAGATGGGCATAGCTGTGTGGATTCATATTTGGGTCTTCTATTCTGTTCCACTGGTCTTCATACCTTTTTTTGTGCCAGTACCATGCTGTTTTTTCTTGCTATGGCTCTGTAATATAGTTTGCAGTTGAGTATTGTGATACCTCCAGCATTGCTCTTTTTGCTCAATATTGCCTTGGCTATTTGTGGTCTTTTGTGTTTCCAAAGGAACTTTAGGGTAGATTTTTCAATCTCTGTGATGAATGTCATTGGGATTTTGATGAGAATTGCATTGAATATGTAGATTGCTTTTGCTAGTATAGACATTTGTACAAAGTTGATCCTCCCAATCTATGAGCATGGGATATTTTTTCACCTTCTGTAGCCTTTTTTGATCTCTTTCTTCAGTGGTTTGTAGTTCTCCTTGTAGAGGTCATTTACATCATTTGTTAAGTTTATTCTTAGGTATTTGATTTTTTTTGAAGCTATTGTAAATGGAGTTGCTTTCCTATATTCTTTCTCAATTTGTTCATTCTTGGTGTATAGAAAGGCTACTGATTTTTGTAAGTTGATTTTGTATCTTGCTACATTGCTGAAGCTGTTTACAGTGTCCAGAAGTTTTTGGATGGAGTTTTTTGGGACTTTGAGGTATAGGATCATGTCATCTGCAAATAGGGTATTTTGACTGTTTTTTTTTTAACCTATTTGTATTCCTTTTATTTCTTCTTTTTGTCTTATTGCTGTGGCTGGGAATTCCAGGACTATGTTGAATAGAACTGGGGAGAGTGGACATCTTTGTCCTGTTCCTGACTTTATGGGAAATGGCTTCAGTTTTTCCCCATTGATTATGATGTTGGCTATAGTTTTGTCATATATAGCCTTTATAATGTTGAGGTATATTCTTTCTATTCCTAGTTTTCTCAGAGCTTTTATCATGAAATGGTGTTGCAATCAAATGTTACTTTCTCAAAGATCATTTGATTGCATTTATTGAGGTTTGTTTCCAGGCTCTCTATTGTGTTCCATTGATCTCTTTGTCTGTTCTTTCACGGTTACCACATTGTCTTGACTAATGTTGTTTACTGTAAGTCTGAAAAATGGTTAGTTTCAGCTCTCTGAATTAGCTTTTGACTTTTAATTTTGGTTTTACATTATTTCACATGCTATATTTAATTTTTTATTCCTTGAATCTGCTAATGATATGTTAGAATCCTATTATAATTATGTATTTATCATGTAAACAGCTACCTTGTTAAATCACATTTAAAATACTTTACATATTGATATTTGCATTTTTATATTATTCACAATTAATGACATTTAAATTTATTCCATCCTAATCATTATGTCCTACTTTCTTAATATTCTTGTTTTGTCTAGAATATCTAGGATAATGTTGAACAGAAGATGCAATAGTGGATATTCATTTTTCATTCTCACTATCTGAGCAAAAACTTTAGTATGGTGTTTGCTTTAGGTATTTGTATAAATCCTCAATAAGTTTAAATAAGCTCTCTTATTTCTAGTTTGGTATTTTTAATCATAAGTCATTGTTGAATTTATCAAATTATTTTTCTCCATCTATAAAGTGATCATATGATTTTTTCCTTCCTTTAGTTAATGGAGTAAACTACATTAAGTACTCTTTAAATGGTGAATCAACCTTGATTTCTTAGTTTTGGGAAATCTCTCTCTCTTGTAGTATTTTGACTTCTACTCAGTCAATAAAAATGGGCCTCCTTTCCTTACCAAGAGATAAAGTGCCCATGGCCTGTTTCTAGCATTGTTGTCCTTAGGAGAATATCTTTCCCTGTTACTGACTTAATGACTGTTCCTTTTCTCTGATACGTATATGCATCAATGGTCCACAGGTATGGCCCCGGCTTTCAACATTTTATTTCAGATTTGGTAGGGAGGTCAGAGTCCTTCCTCTGAGGCACAAGAGAGGTGTGCTTGGCCAATTGCCTTGTGTTGGCTGCAGAAGATCTACTAGCCATGGGGTAATAGACTTACACAATTAAGGCAGATCTTGCTCTGTTTTTTCTGTTTTTGAGTGTTGTTCCATCCAGTGCTTGAGTGCATTGCATTTTCCTTGGTGACTTCAAAACTCATATGCAATGGGCAAAAGTGATTACTCTTCCTCTGGGATTTTAACTGGCACTCAATGTTCTGCTTAAGAATTAGAATAACATACTTAGTTATAAAGAATTACCACTTTGGTATACTACTGCATGGGTTTGATAGCATTTTGTTTAGTAACTATACTTCTATTTTTCAAAAATTTGGATTTCCTTTTTTAATGCACAGTTAAACTTTGAAATGAATACTAAGCTGGTCTTGAAATGATTGGAAAATTTCTTTTCCATTACCTGGAAGAATATGGGCAAATTGTGTTTACATAGTCCTTAAATGTTTTGTGGAATTTTCCAATGAAATCATCTGGTCCTTAGTTTACTTCATGGGAAAGTTTGTAATTATGTATGCATTTAAAATTTTTTCTCTAGCATTTTAGTTCTATGAATATTTTAAATCCACAAGATATTATTATCATGGTTTTGCATAGTCTCGCTCATTCCAGATTTATTCAAATACTTATTATTTCCATGGCTCTTCAGTCCTTACTATATCTCTCGGTTTCCATCTATAATCTGTTGTTTTTTTTTCTTTTTCTGCATGTAACAGTTTTTGCATGTAAGCATTTTAATTCATGTGGAGCTTCTGATGAAAATTCTATTTGTTTATCAGAAATTGTCTTAATTTCACATTAGTATATAAGTGAGTATATATGAGTTTGAGGTCATAGTGGGTTACATAGTGAGTCCCAGGCCAGCCTGGGCTATAATAGTGAGATCCTTTCTCAAAAACCAAACATAATACACACACACACACACACACACACACACACACAAAACAAAACAAAACAAAAAACAGCACATGGTGACTCACACCTGTAATCTTAATTACTCAGGACGCAAACATTGGGAGGATTGAAGTTTGAAGTGAGCCTGTGCAAAAAGTTAGCTAGATCCCATTTCAACAAACAAGCTGGGCCTAATGGCCCATATCTATGTTCCCAGCTATGTGGGAGAAATAGGGAGGACCACAGTCCAAGTTGGCCCAGGCAAAAAATATGGGACCCTATGTGAAAAACAAAAATCTAAAAGGATTGGGGGTGGCTCAAGTGGTAGCATGCTTGACCAGGTATGACACCCTGAGTTCAAACCCCAGTAATGCCCCCCAAAATTGTTTTGTTATTTTATGCCATTAAACTTTGGATACAACACAAAAATTGTTACAAAACAGCATTAAGAGAAATGAGTTTGGAAGTGTCACTGTAACTAAAAAATGAAAATAAATAAAAGAATAAGATTAGAAATGAAAAATGCTTGTAATCTTAGCTACTCAGGAGGATCGCGGTTCGAAGCCAACCCAGGCAAATAGTTCCACGAGACCTTATCTCAAAAACAAAAATTCACAAAAATAGGGCTGGTAGAGAAACTAAAACAGATACCTTAAAAGCAACTGAGGCCAATAGGAGAAAGGGACCAGGAACTAGAGAAAAGGTTAGATCAAAAAGAATTAACCTAGAAGGTAACACACATGCACAGGAAATCAATGCAAGTCAACTCCCTGTATAGCTATCCTTATCTCAACTAGCAAAAACCCTTGTTCCTTCCTATTATTGCTTATACTCTCTCTTCAAAAAAATTAGAGATAAGGACACAATAGTTTCTGCCGGGTATCGAGGGATTCAGGGGGAGAGGAGGGGGCGGACTGGGTGGAAAGGGAGGGGGTGGGGGCAGGGGGGAGAAATGACCCAAGCATTGTATACACATATGAATAATAAAACAATAAAAATTAAAAAAATAGGGCTGGTGGGGTGGCTAAAGTGAAGATCCTGAGTTTAAGCCCCAGTACCACAAAAAAAAGTAATGAAAAACTGGGATTACAAGTATGTACTACCAAATCCATATTCTGAATCTATAGTTTACAAAAGAAAATATCCAAATGACAATAAAAATAGGAAAAAGTGCACATTGCCTGTATCAATGTCTTGAAGTGCTTCCCCTGTGTTTTTGTATAGTAGTTTCAGAGTTTTGGGTCTTACATTTAGATCTTGAGTCAGTTTTGAACTGACTTTTGTAAAGTGTAAGAAACAGGGGTAAAGTTACAATCTTCTGGATATCCAGTTTTTCCAGTACTATTTATTGAATAGGCTTTATCACAAGTCAGTTGGCTATACATAAGCGAGATCATTTCTGGGATATCTGTTCTATCCATTGGTCTATGTGGCCATAAAACATAGCTATACCATGTTTGGCATAACAAGTTTGTGTTAGTTACTGTGATTATAACAGTGGTACAGGCCCCCCCAAATCACAGGAAACAAAAGCAAAAATAGTCAAATGGGATTGCATCAAGATAAAAAGCTTCATGCACAGCAAAGGAAATATTCAACATAATGAAAAGATAACCTATTAAATGGGAGAAAATATAATGAACTCAAAAAGCTTAACAATAAAAAATAAGTAATCCAATAAAATAGGCAAATGAACTCAATAGATACTTCTAAAAAGAAGAAATACAAATGGTCAACAAATATATTTTTAAATGTTTGCTGTTATTAGCCATCTGGGAAATGCAAGTCAAAATTAAAATGAGCTATTTTCACCCCAATTAGAATAGCTGATTTAAAAACAAAACAAAACAGAACAAAATAACAATAACCCAAATGCTGGTGAAGATGTGGAGAAAAAGGAACTGTTATTAACTATTGTTGGGAATATAAATTAGTAGAGCCATTGTGGAGAACATTGTTGAGGTTCCTCAAAAAAGTAATGATAGGTGTATTAAATAATCCATATATCCCAATTCTAGATACATATCCAAAGGAAATGAAATAAGTTCACAAAAGAGATACCTGCACTATGGCACTATTCACAAGCTATGGTATGGAATCACTCTAAGTGCCCACAACATATGAATTGGTAAAGAAAATGTGACACACACACACAAACACACACATGCAGTAGTATATTGTTAAACCACAAAGAAGAATGAAATCCTGTTATTTCCTGTTATTTGCAGCAAAATGGATGGAAAGGGAGGATACTACATTAAGTGAAATAAGCCAAAAATACAAGGTTGAATATTGCATACTGTGTCTCATATGTGGAAGCTAAAAAAGCTGACTTGAATTAGATCAGTGATTACTGAAGATTGGGAAGAATGTGGGGGGAGGGCAGAAAAATGGTGTTTAAATTTGAGCAGTGCATTCTGTATATCCCATTGAACCCAATTACATGTTCAATTAATACATGTTAATGCAAAATTTAAAAATATGTCTGATTGAGAAAAAACTACACAGCTTCTTAGTAATCAAGGAAATGTAAGTTAAAACCACAAAGAGGTAACCATTCCATACCAAATAGAAGAAGTAAAAGAGAAGCACAGGGTCTAGACTGGGAATTCCACATGACTGTATATGTTGCTAGTCACATAATACTTGGATTATGACTTTCATTTTACAGACCAGCTTTTGTAGAAGCGAGAAAAGGACAAACTGAAACATATTTAGAAGATAGACCTCTGGAAAAATAAGAAAAATAGAGAAATTGAAATTTTCACTTGGAGGGGAGTTTTCCTATCAAAAGGATAGAGATAAATTTATAACTGTGAGACATTAGTATAAAAGAAACATAAAAGGATGTCAGGTTAACCTCAAAAAACTTTTCAAATATTTTGAGTTGACCCAAGCCAGATTGGGGATGCCTTCAAGGAATTGTGAGTTGACTATAGCTGAAAGTGTTCAAAATTGACTGTTGGATGACTGTTTTATTTCTCCTTTTATTTTATCATTTTAAATTTACTTACATGTGTATAGATTGTTTGTACCACCTTCCCTCTCACCGCCCACCCTGTTGGATGATGGTTATTAGTAGGATATTCAGAGTCTAGGAGGTGAGGCTGAATGACTTCTTAGGTGTTTTTCAAGTTTGTAATTTCATAAATCATGGTGTGTGTGTGAGTTGGATTAAATAATACCTAAGCAGTTGTCCTCCAGCATAATCTTATTTCATCTTTTCTTATGATAACTGAGTTGACTTATTTTTCTGGAATCAGTGATACATAATGAAAGAAGAGTGTGTCAATAGCCTCACTCCAAGTATCAGCAGGTTTTAGAAATAGTTACTCTTGCCTAGAGTCTTATTGTTTCTTGAGACCTTTCATTGTAACTACTTAGAAATGATGGCTGACAGGAAATTGTATCTTTCTGCTGTACAGAGCTGATTAAAAATTATATCTCAAAATTTTTTTCCTTACTCAAGGACTTTTATTTTCCATAGGTAAGTGGCACCCTCTAGTGGCTACAACAATGCACTTACCATTTTTGATGTGATCAGAATTCTGAACTCAATACTTTCAATATATCTTTGGCATAGAGTCTTAAATTTGCTTCCTGATTATGCACATCAGGTGACTTATGCAGGTGCCTGAGACAGGCTGAGAACCCCTACACTCAAAACTCTCTTATATGATTTATTCTAGCTCCACTGCAGATATTACCCTTCTGCTGATACTTGGGAAGAATAGCAGGAAGTCCTTCAAAATGCACTGTATTTTTGTGTGTGTGTGTGTATGTGAGTGTGTGTGTATGTGTGTGCTTGAGATATGTATGCATTAATGTCTCTGTGTCATGTGACTGGTCTCCCATCTTCCAAAGCAGGCAGAAAAGTGGGTACCAGGACATCTCTGAATAATATTGATGTTTCATTCATCAAGTCTCTTTGAAGACCATTAAGACTATTCTTATTTTGCAACCACACTCCACAGTGTAACAGACATATAAAATGTAAATGTACCCACAGTTTTACTTAAGTACAAATATTAAGCTAATCTATTCCTGTGAATTTAATAACTTTGATTTTAATTTGCAATTATTCAGTCAAGCAATTCATTAAACTATGCTTGGCAGTGATTTCTGTGCAGACATTATACCTGGGAATTCTGCTAATGTGGGAAAAATCTAAACTTTATTTTTGAATGAAATTTTTATGAATACTAAATTTAACATCTAATAAAGTTGGCATGGTAATGTTTAATAGACATTTCATTAAACATTTCTTAAGTGTAATTTTGTAGTGTTTTTGCATTGTAGGATTAAATAATATTTTTACTTTTTCAAAAGTTAAAAAAGGAAATTTTCTGTCACTGGCAATGGTGGGATAGATTATCTGAAACAACTCTCACAATTTAAAATGTTAGAAGATAATTCGCAAAATCTTTCTTAAAATAGCAAAGACCTAAACAAGGAAGTGAGGAATTACCAGGGTAAGAACAGGGAATAGGGTGCAATTACAAAGAGGTCAGTGAAGAGTTAGAGCTACTTCTGCCCAGGAGATTGGAGTATTTTGCTGAGCAAGAAAATACAGTTTCTTTTGGCAGTGGGGTTGAGGATGAACTACATGAGAGTCCCAAATCTGAGTGGGGCATTGAATCATAAACAATCCCCACTTGAGAAGGAAAGTGCTGTCCTGAAGAAACAATGATAAGGCAATGAAGTGGAAAGGTCAGAGAAAAGATTGACGATAAAAGGAAAATTACCTCATTATAGAGTGGAAACTTCAGTGAGTACAATGAAAGATTTGGGAGGACAGAAAGATGGAGATTGAAACCTGGGGTAGAATTTGTGAATGGGAGATGTTTTCTAGTTCTTATCCTATGTTATCTGTATAATCTATATAGACTAGAGGTTATCGAGGTACTTTATGGAGCCCATCCAGGAGAGAGATTATCAATTCTGTCGTCCTATTTTGTCTGTTCACCTATGCCCATGCCACAGACTCTAATTCTCCCATTGCGTCTAGCTCACTAAAAGTGTCATATACCTTCCAGCTCATCAACTGTTCCTGGATGGTTATCCAGGACAGAAACCAAAATTGTATTTTGAGAAGTTCTATGCTCATGCTAACATCATTACTACATGAGTGCCTACTCCTTCAAAGGGGATATGGGGCAGGGGAATACTGTTTCCCACCTCAGAAAAGTGCAGAACAGTAGAGTACTACATCAGGAAAATCAAGGGGATGTGAGGAACAAGTAAGTAAGGCCTGTTAAGAACTGTCCAATTGGCCAGGCACAGTGGTTCACATCTATAATCCCAGCTAGCGATCAGGAGGATCTCGGTTCAAGGCCAGCCCATATGAAAAGTTAGACTCCGTTTCCACCAATAATGCTGGGCATAATGGAGCATGCCTGTCATCCTTGCTGCATGGGAAGCATAAATTGGAGGATCGCAGTTCAGGACAGCCCCAGCAAAAACACAAGACCCTATTCCAAAAATAACTAAAGCAACAAAAGGGCTAGGGGTGTGGCGCCAGTGGTAGAGTGCTTGCCTAGCTGGTGAGAGGCCCTGAGCTCAACCTCCAAAAACAGAAAAAACAAAATAAGCAAACAAAAGAAAAAAAACCACATTTCTCACTCTATTCTCCACAACCATAGTCCCAAGGCCTCAAACTAAATCTGAACCCAAGTTCTTCAGTGAAATAAATATTCTTATCCCACTCCAAACAAGGGCAGTACTAGTTCTAAATTATAATATCGTAACAACAAACTAAAGTGCCTGTTCAGTTTGCCAGCAGTTCTACATTATGGATTTATTCCTAAGAAATTGTTTGAGATGTAGGCAAAAATGTATTGATATATGTGGCAGCATTACTATAGTGTAGAGTAACTGAAAATGAACAATATGCTTGATAATAGACAATTGGTTACAAAAATAGAATCATGTAGAGTCATTCAAAATCTTGTTGGAAAATATGTTTTCTGGCATGTGGAAATTTTAAAATACACTTTCTAAGTGAAAAAAAGGCATTTACAGAATAGCACTTCGTAATTTTTTTGGGGGTGAGAGTGGGGTTTGAGTTCAAGGCTTCACACTTGCAAAGCAAGTGCTCTACCACTTGTGCCACATATCCAGTCCATTTTCTCTTGGTTATTTTGGGCATGGAGTTTCACGAAGTATTTGCCAGGCCTGGCCTCAAATCTCAATCCTACCAGATCTCAGCCTCCCAAGTAGCCAGGATTATAGTCATGAGCCCCTGGTGTCTGACTTCATGACAAATTTTTTTAAAGCAACTTTCACTCTCTACTCTACCCCTGACTTCCTATTCCTAGCCTCACCTACCTATATCTAACTAGACCTAAAAAGGCTTACAGCAACAAATTATCAGTGGTTATCTTCAGATACTGGGGATATTGTTACTTACTTAATTTTGGTGGTACTAAGGTCTGTACTCAGGACTTCATGCTTGCTAGGCAGGTGTCCAACCCTTTTTTACTTTATTTTTCAGAGAGGGTCTAGCCTTTTTTCCCAGACCATAATCCTCCTGACTATTTCTCCCCCATATCTGGGATTACAGCATGTACCACCACATCTGGTTTATTGAAGTGGGGTCTCACTAATTTTTACCCCAGCTGACCTGGAACCAGGGTCCTCCTGATTTCTACTTCCTGGATAAGTGGGATTACAGTTGTGAGCCATCTCATTGGCTTTGGTTATTTATTTATTTGTTTAATTGTTTAGAGACAAGGTTTTACTTTGTTGCCCAGGCTGGCCCTGAACTCCTGGACTCAAGACATCCTCCTGCTTCATTCTCCCAAGTGCCTGACTATAAGCATGTGACACTGCACAGCTTGAGTAATTTTTAATTTGCAGTGTTTTCCAACTTTTCTGCACACAGCATGAACTTATTTTGTATTAATGTCTCGTTAGTAAGATTTTCTGTAGTAATAGGTCACACATAATATTTGAAAACTCCTTGATCCACCCTACTTTATTCAGGCCTTAATCTTTCCAGTCAAATTATATGAGCAAATGGTTTGAGAAGACTGCTCTATGAAAAATTAACATGAAAAAAATAATGACCATTCTAGAATAACCATTCTAGGGATGGTTGAATATAGTAATGAGCAAGTCTAACATTATCTATAATATTAATGTCTGTGATGGAAATATTGGTAAAGTTCTCTCCCAAGAAATGTATACCAAGTCCTGTCAATAGGATCATAGATTTTATAAATCAATTTATTGGAAACATTTTCACTTAGACTAATGTATATGTCTATGTGTGGTTCTGGAGATAAAACTCTGGGCCTCATGTGCTGTAGCACTTAGTTATATTCCCAGCCCCAATATATTTACATATAAAGAAATAAACTCAGAAATCATCTTCTCATTTCTCAAAGGTCCAGGTAAGGCCCACCAGGCTCAATGCTAATGTTGCAATTCAGTTCTCTAGGGATAATTTCATCTTGTGGGAATGTAGAAAAAATAGGATTTTCCTTTCTCTTACTTTTTTCAAAATTTGAAAAGACAGTAGAGGTCCAAAAAAAAGTACATGTGGATCATTGAAGGGGTAGAGGTTTTACAATAGTAGTATGAGACAAATCATGTCTATTTTGCCAAATCAAAACCAGAAGGAAGATTTTTCTGTCATGTGGGCCAGGAAGCAACAGCCCTGGTGTTGGAAATGAGAATAGTTAGAAGAATAGTTAGATCACCTTGACTTAGTGTGCCTGATCATTTGTATGAAGATTTTGAGTTGTATCACAAAAAGGTTGAACTTGATAGGTGGAAAAGGCAGAAAAAGATATGAAAATATAGGAAGAAGATAAAGGAAGGGAAATAAAGAGCAAAGGCATGAAAGTGGGAAAAATATGGTGACTATAGTGGGAGTTTAATAGTGATCATGTCAGAAACTTATTTTGAGGGAGCAATGGGCAAGATTGTATGAATAGTGCAGGGCAAGACTATGGCGGTGGCTCCTCAGCAATATATTTAACTTTGTTTGACAATGGAGAGCTATCTTAAGTACTTCAACTTACATTGTTTTTAGCAATACATAAAAGTGATGTCTTACAAAGAAAACAGCTAACATTTTCTGGGTACTTCCCTTTTCCAAGCAATGTGTTACAATAATGGGCAAAAGGATGGTCTTTGGAGTTGGTTGGATTGAGTTTGAGTTCTCACTCTGGAAGTTACTTAGCTATATGATTTTGGGAAAATTACTTATTTTCCTGGATTTCAGTTTCTTTATCTGTAAAGCTGATGTAATAGTACATACCTAGTAAGGTTGTTGTTGTATGGACCATATGTAAAGGGATTAATTTGGAATTAGTGTATAAAATAGTTTGGAGAAGAGAGAACCCATTGTAAGAGGTGCTTCAACTGCTTTTGCTGAAAAGCAGTGACCCCCCCCTCCCTTACTTGGGACCACTTATTAACTACAATCAGGAGAAGCTTAGCATCCCTGCCTCCATTTTGTATCTGTCTTTGCTCTAAGCCATTGTTTTTGCAGTCACTTTGTAATCACCTTGGATTCCAGAAAGGACAGAACTGATAATGTCTTTATAACAAGGGACTGAAAACTCCCCATAAGGGCATTGGAGAGTTGCACAATAGACCATTCTTCTAAATGAGGACAATTACCTGTAATGACGAGGCTGCACCCTGGAGCAGGGGCAATCATCTCATGGAAACCAGATCACAGGGGGAACCTTTGGACTGAGATAATGATCAACCAGAACACAGGTGTGACTTGAATTTTTAAGTATGCATACCTTTTGTCCCCTGCCCCCAGTTCTTTGTCTTCTTAAACCTATAACTCATGTCTGTACCCCAAAGATGGCTGAAGATGAGCTGAGTGCTTACTCTGTGTCTTTCCAAGGCATATCTTGAGCAGTTAAATAAACTTCCTTTCTCTGCCTTCACCATGCCTCTTTATTTGTCCTTTAGGGGCTGGTGACAGGACCTGGCATATGGAATCTCAGGAGTTTGGGCCTTGGGTCCAAAACTCCTGTTTCACTGTGGTCAGGGAGAGGTTGGGAATCTACTGAAATTTTTGAGCTTAGCAAAGGTTCTAAAGCAGTAGAATGGAGAGGGAGGACAAATTACAAAGGAAATGTAAAAAAGTAAGACAGGTGACTGACTCCCTCTCAGACATCTTGTAAGTTTTTTTTTTTCTGTTCATGTGACATAATATGGGAAATTCAAACTACATTTTGAAGTAAATGGGCCATTGTTGGACATTAACAATTGTTTGCTTATTTCCCTAGAGCTACAAATAACCATCTGGTCTCTACACCATTTCAACATGTCCTGCAACATATGCTCCAAAAGTCAAAGTACTTTTGTACATAGTATTTTCATTTTTTTGTTTGTTTGTAATTTCCTCCTCCGTTTTTGAGTTTGGCAATCAGGCCTCCGGCAAAATCCCACAGAAACATGGTTCCCTATTTCAACCAAATGCAAAACAAAAAGAAAAACAACCCTTCCTTTTCCGGGAAACCTGAAACTTCTCTTCAACCCTCTGTGGCATCGCCTTAGCATTTCAGTGCCCAGTTCCTGCAACCAGCTAACATTAAAAAGAATCACTACATTACAGAAGTCTTAAAATGTGTAAAGGTTTGAAAACATGGATTTTCTTACTAGTGCGTGGATTCACCAAAGAGCTTGCTCTTTGAGGAAGATTTATCTTCTGATTTGCATACATTTCTGAGCAGGAGGTAATGCGCAAAACTAGTTCTAGTCTCCACAGCAAAAGGTCCTTTATTTTAATCTAAAGCAGTTCAGCGTCCCCTTTTTCTTTTCCTTTTTCCGTCTCCTCCCCCTCTTCTTGGGAAGGGAATAGACTAAAAGATTTGTTTCAACAGATCTCGCGGTGCTGTTCGAGATTCTCCATTAAAAAAAAAAAGCATTTAGAAATGATGCAAAGGAGCCTGAGTCTTCCGGGTTTGAGGCTGGGACCGCAGAGCTGAAAGCTCATTGAAAGCAGCTAAGGGTGGAGGCGGGACTCTGGCAAGTTCCCCTGGCACCTTCCCCCACCCTTCTCTTCCAACCTCTGTTCCGCCCCTAGCTGGATTCCAGCCGTTGCAGCAGCTGCGCCGCAGCATTTTTCAAGACCCCAACAACCGCAAGTCGCTGTTCCCAGGATGGTGATCCGTGTATATATTGCATCCTCCTCTGGCTCTACTGCGGTAAGGATAGTGGGGAGCCCACCTTTGTTGTTTTCTTATACACTAGTCCTCTTCTTCCCCAGAACCGTTAAATTGCAGAAGTTAGTCTACAGCTTCTCCTTCGGAAGACACACGCATCCTCCACCCCACCCCCCTTCTTCCTTTTCTTCTTTTGTTGCATCGATTTTATTTTTCCACGGAGTTTAGCTTTGTTTTACTTATGACGCTGGGGCCATATTTATCCACTGAAGAAAAAAGAAAACCACTGAGTTTTTGGTAGAAGGGACATGGTGGTATAAGGTTTTTAGGATTAGGTAAAGTCAAGTAAAAATCACACACTGGTGGTTTCGAGAGGGAGGTATTTGACAAATACTCTCTAAGTACTGAGTAAAGGGGAAACGGCGCGTTTCTGTAAAGGATGGAAGTGCACTTGCTCTTAAAGATGGGGGTTGAGTGGAAGCCTACTGAGGCACTGGGGTTATTTTAAGAGTGGGAACGCTGTAATAGAGTTATCTTGAAAGTGTGTAGGAGAAAGTGTTTTAACTTCATCTTGAAGGCCTGTTAGGACTGGACAAAATGGGAAAGGAAATTGGGAACAATGACACAAAGCTGGTTTTCTTTTTTAATCTTAATGTGATGTGGGGCATGGTTTTTCCCAACATTGTTCCTTATTTTGACTTTTTTCTTTTCTTTCAAAAGATTTTACTTCCAACATTTTTAACTGCTTTACATACATTGAGAACTGAACAGAGAACTAACAAGCGGCTTCTTATGAAGTAGCAGGCTAAGTTGCTGCCTCTTCAAAACACGAGTTGTTCTCTTCGGATTCATTTGCTAATTGTTAACAATTTTTCAACAGCTCAGAAGAAAGTAAAACTAGAAGGAAAGCTGAGTGTATGTCCATGTTGAATGAAACTGCCTCTGTTCTTCCCAACTCAGGAGAAAAGCCAAGGATGGCAGGAGCAGATGTGTGGTTTCAGGATGTAGGATGTAAAAAACCCTCCCTTTTCCTTAAGCTTCAGAGCAGCAGCAATTCTACATTTTGCTTTTGTTTTTGTTTTCTTTATGTTCACATCAAAGAGGATTTGGAACAGAATTGAAGATTACATGAAATCACAAGAACCTTGAACCTTGAACTTTGTCTTCTCTGGCTGCTCTGTGTGGGTGTGTTCAAACTACTTGAAAATATAGGAAAATATGATCTTACTATATTTTTGGAACAAGTTGCAGTTGAAAAACAGAAAATTCTTAATATTTCTTTTGAGGCCCTCTTTGTAAGTCTCTTGCCTTACTATTTTCCATACATGTTAATTCTGACACTTCAAAATAAAATGAGTTACTCAGAATCTCAACTTATTGCAATAGCTGTAAAGTATCAAAGACCAGCTTAATGTCTTTAGTTAAGCCCCTAATTAGATTGACCAAATCAAACAGTTTCGCTTTAGGAGCCATGCAGTTTCAATACTGCTGTTTGTTTTTTGCTTTCTCTCTCTTCTAATCCTTCCCAGAAGAAGATTCAGGGAAAAATGGCTTTTAGAATTTCTTTTCAAATAAGAACAACTGCACCTCTCTCTTTGTTAATACTTGAATTTCTAAGAGCCTGAGGAGTGCTTGAGACTTTTACTATTTCTTTTATTGGATTGCATTGTTGAAGACTATGCAAAACGTAGATGTTTATGATTTACGTGTTTAGATTCAATCTTTTTCTCACAGGTAATTGAAGATTTGTCCATTGTTGCAGTAATTACCGTTTATAGGAACCTGTTCTCAAAATTCTACCACATATTGCCAAAATGCTTTTTTTGTAATCTTACAATACTTTTTGAGATAGGGTCTTGTTATGTAGCCTTGTTTGGCCTCGAACTCACAATCCTCCTCCCTCAGCCTACCCAGTGCGAGGATTACAGGCAAGTACCACCTCACCCAGTTTAATTTTACAATACTTCACAATGATACTAAAACCGTACAATGTGATTATGCTTTAGGGAGAGCTCCTTTACAACATAATTAGGCAGTGGTTATTTCAGAAAGGAACTCTTCAGTTTGCAATACTAAAGTTTTCCTTTAAGATTGCTACAGTATTGTCTTTAGCAAGTGATTTGAAATTTTGAGGCCAATGTCCTGATGGAACCCAACAACTGCACAGAGTGAGGTATTCCTATAAATAACTAAATACAGTTATCTTAGAGTATTTAGAAGTCTCTTAGCTTTGGATTGGTAGTATCGACTCTTTTCTTGCTGAATGTCATAAAAATAACCAATCTAATATTGGTTATCTAGATCTATGATAATTGGGAAGACAATATTAAGTTATTTGTAGTCCAAAAGTTTTCAAACTTGCACTCAACTCTGCCCCAATATAGACAAGTAGCATTTGGTTCTTAAAAAAGTTTAGAAATGAAAGCAAGTTGTGTTGGTCTTTGCAATGAGTTCTTGAGAGTAGCCATAGTAATGACAGCCAGTAGGAATATTTAAGTGTCTCAGGCACTATGTTATTTTTTCTTAACAATTGTCCTATGGCTAACTTTATTTTTTTCAGGGAAGGAAATGCAAGTTCAGAGAGGTTAAACAACCTTCTCAGTGTCAACAGCTAGCAAGCAACAGAGCTTGAATCCAGTGAAAGCTGTTTGAATTCAAAGAGCCTGTGGTCAACCACCAAGAAATACGTCTTCCCAGTGATAGACAGCAGCTAGGAGGCAGGAACAGATAAATGTGAACATGAGCTAAGAGATTAGGGGAAGGTGTAAGTCTTATAGGTAGAAGAATTGCCTGGGCATGGACATATAGAGGGAGAGCAAAAATGAGGAGCTAGCGTGGACAAGAAATACTATGCTTACAGATGAATGTAGTAAGTAGGGTAAATGGTTATTCACCAAAGCCAGGAACATAGACAAGACATAAACACTTTGGAAAGCCTAAACTGGCCTTTTATTGGTTGAGCTATGGAAATTCAAACTTTAATTCTGTTTCTCTTGATGGGAACCATTTAGTGGGAGTGCACTTGCCAAATTGTCCATAGGAAGTGATTTCTGTCTGATTAGAGTTATTTACACGTCTTTACGTGTTGTAACATGGTAGCATATGTTACAATTTGTTTTTTTAGATTGTAGTGCCTTGTAAAATATATTTAAAGAAAAGGGAATTTTAAGTCCAGTGTTTATAAAATTTAATAAATTGCAATAATTTTTAACAAAACCAACATCATCCTTTGGTTAGAATTCACTAAAGAAGTGATAGATTGGAGAATTTTAATTGGCGTGGGCGTGTTTTTTTAACTTGTAGTTCATTACCTCAGATTCCTAATGATTTCCATTTTATGTCTTCTATGCATTGTAGGTGTGCCCTGTATAGAACTTTGAAGATTGTGCTAAACAGATGGATTCTTCTTTTTTTGTATTTGTTTTTTTTTGTTGTTTTTATTCATTTATTTACATGTGCATACATGGTTTGGGTCATTTCTCCCCCCTGCCCCCCTCAGTTTCAGGCAGGTCCTGTTCTGCCTAAATCACTAATTTTGTTGAAGAGACAAGCATAATAAGGAAGACAATGTATTTTCGCTAGTTGAGATAAGGATAGCTATCCAGAAATATTCCTAGTATTGCTTTCGTGTACACATGTTTTACAACCCAAGTTGAGTCATCTCTAACTGATCTTTACCCTGGTTACTGATCCCCTTCTCATGATAACCTCTGTAGCTTTAGGGTTTCTATATTAGTTCCTCTGGAGTGGACACATCAAACTCTTTCATGTTTTGGGTTTTCTACTTATTTCTATATCACCCATATGTGCTCTCCCCTTGTCATGTGATCCAAGTCCAACCACATTGCTGCATTTGCCCTAGATCTAAAGTCTGCATATGAGGGAGAATATATGATTTTTGGTCTTCTGAGCTTGGCTGACCTTGCTCAGAATGATGTTCTCCAGTTCCATCCATTTACCTGCAAATAATAAGATTTCATTCTTCATGGCTGAGTAAAATTCCATTGTGTACAAGTACCACATTTTCTTGATCCATTCATCAATAGTGGGGCATCTTGGTTGTTTCCATAATTTGGCTATTGTGAATAGCACTGCAATAAACATGAGTGTGCAGGTGCCTCTTGAGTAACCTGTGTTGCATTCCTTTGGGTATATCCTCAGGAGTGGGATTGCTGGATTATATGGCAAGTCTATGCTTAGATTTTTAACAAGTCTCCAAATTTTTTTCCAAAGTGGTTGTACTAGCTTGCATTCCCACCAGCAGTGTACAAGCGTTCCTCTTTCCCTACATCCTCGCCAACACATGTTGTTGGTGGTGTTTTTGATCATAGCTGTTCTAACGGGTGAGGTGGAATCTTAGTGTGGTTTTGATATGCATTTCTTTATGGCTAGAGATGGTGAGCATTTTTTCATGTGCTTTTTTGCCATTTGAATATCTTCTTTTGAGAAAGTTCTACTAAGTTCAGTGGCCCATTTTTTAATTGGTTCATTGATTTTAGGAGAGTTTAGTTTCTTAAATTCCCTGTATATTCTGGTTATCAGTCCCTTGTCTGATGTATAGCTGGCCATTTGTTTTGTTGTGAAGAAGCTTTTTAATTTTAGAAGTCCCATTTGTCCATCCTTTCTCTTAGTTGCTGGGCTGTTGGGGTTCTATTGAGGAAGTCCTTGCCTATACCTATCAGTTCCAGAGTGTTTCCTGCTCCTTCCTGTAGTAACTTCAGAGTTTCAGGTCTGATATTTAGGTCCTTGATCCTATTTTGAGTTGATTCTAGTACAGGGTAATAGACATGGATGTAGTTTCAGTTTCTTGCAGATGGATTAACAGTTTTCCCAGCAACATTTGTTGAAGAGGCTGTCTTTTCTCCATCATATATTTTTGGTACCTTTGTCAAAAATGAGGTGGGTATAGTTGTGCAGATTCATATCAGGGTCCTCTATTCTGTTCCACTGGTCTTCATGTCTGTTTTTGTGCCAGTACCATGCTGTTTTTATTGCTATTGCTTTGTAATATAGTTTGAAGTCGGGTATTGTGATAGTGCCATCACTGCTCTTTTTGCTGAGTATTGCCTTGGCTATTCGCGGTCTCTTGTGTTTCCAAATGAACTTTAGGGTAGATTTCTCAATTTCTGTGATGAAAGTCATTGGAATTTTGATGGGAATTGCATTAAACATGTAGATTGCTTTTGGTAGTATAGCCATTTTTACTATGTTGATTCAACCAATCCATGAGCATGGGAGATCTTTCCATCTTCTGTAGTCTTCCTCTATCTCCTTCTTCAGGAGTTTGTAATTCTCCTGTAGAGTTCATTCACATCTTTTGTTAAATTTTCTCCTAGTTATTTGATTTTTTTTTGAGCCTATTGTGAATGGAATTGCTTCTATATATTCCTTCTCAGTTTGTTCGTTGTTGCTGTGTAGAAAAGCTAATGATTTTTGTAGGTTAATTTTGTATCCTGCCACCTTACTGTAGCTGTTTATGTTGTCTAAGAGTTTTTGGGTAGAGTTTTTTGGGTCTTTAAGATATAGGATCATATCATCAGCAAATAAGGATATTTTGACTGTTTATTTACCTATTTGTATTCCTTTTATTTCTTCTTCTTGCCTAATTGCTCTGGCTAAGAATTCCAGTACTATGTTGAATAGGCTTGGGGATAGTGGACACCCTTGTGTTGTTCCTGATATTAAGGGGAATGGTTTCAGTTTTTCACCATTAAGTATGATGTTGGCTGTAAGCTTGTCATAAATAGCCTTTACAATGTTGAGATACATTCCTTCTATTCCTAGTTTTCTCAGAGCTTTTATCATGAAGTGTTGAATTTTGTTGAAGGCCTTTTCTGTATCTATTGAGATGATTAAGTGGTTTTTGTCTTTGCTTCTATTGATGTGCTGTATTACATTTATAGATTTGCATATGTTGAACCACCCCTGCATCCCTGGGATGAAGCCAACTTGGTCATGGTGGATGATCTTTCTGATGTGTTGTTGGATTTGGTTTGCCATTATTTTATTGAGGATTTTTGCATCAATATTCATTAAGGAGATTGGCCTATAGTTCTCCTTTTTGGAGGTGTCTTTGTCTGGTTTTGGGGTTAGAGTAATATTGGCTTCATAAAATGAGTTAGGCAGTGTTCCTTCCCTTTCTATGTCATAGAACATTTTAAGGAGAGTTGGTATTATTTCTTCTTTAAATGTCTGATGGAATTCAGCAGTAAATCCATCAGGTCCTAGACTTTTCTTTTTTGGCAGGCTCTTGATTGGTGCTTCAATTTCATTTTGTGTTATAGACCTATTCAGATTATTAATATCTTCTTGGTTCAGTTTTGGGTGGTTGTAAGTTTCTAGAAATTTGTTCATTTCTTCAAGATTTTCAAATTTATTAGAGTATAGGGTCTCAAAGTAGTCTCTGATGACTTCCTGGATTTCTGTGGTGTTTGTTGTTATCTCCCCTTTTGCATTTCTGGTATTACTGATTTAGGTTTTTTCTCTCCTCATTTTAGTCAGGTTTGCCATGAGTCTGTCAATGTTATCTATTTTTTCAAAGAACCAGCTTTTAGTTTCATTGATGCTTTGTATGGTTTTTTTGTTTGTTTGTTTGTTTCTATTTCATTAATTTCAAGCCCTGATTTTTATTATTTCTCTCTTTCTTCTTGTTTTGGTATTTGCTTGTTCTTGTTTTTCTAGGAGTTTGAAATGTTGCATTAGATCATTGATTTGAGATCTTTCTGTCCTTTTAATATATGCACTTATGGCTATAAACTTTCCTGTTAGGACTGGCTTTGCTGTGTCCCATAGGTTCTAGTAGGTCATGTTTTCATTAACTTCTA
This sequence comes from Castor canadensis, assembly GCF_047511655.1. Taxonomy (NCBI): domain Eukaryota; kingdom Metazoa; phylum Chordata; class Mammalia; order Rodentia; family Castoridae; genus Castor; species Castor canadensis. The sequence continues at coordinate 72,232,944 of NC_133405.1, read as the reverse complement.
GAAACTTTTTAATTTTCTCTTTTATTTCATTGATGACCCATTCGTCATTGAGCAATGTGTAGTTCAGTTTCCAATTGTTTACTTGTTTTTTACTGCTGTTTTTGTTGTTGATTTCTAGTTTTAATGCATTGTGGTCAGATAGAATGCATGAGATTATTTCTATTTTTCTTATATTTGCTGAGGCTTGCTTTGTGCCCTAAGATAGGATCAATTTTTGTGGTCATTCCATGGGCTGCTGAGAAGAATGTGTATTGTGCAGAAGTTGGATGAATTATTCTGTAGACATCAGCTAGGTCCATTTGATCTATGGTGTGATTTAGTTCTAGGATTTCTTTATTGATTCTTTTGTTTGGATGACCTATCTATTGGTGATAGAGGACTATCAAGGTCTCCCACTATCACTGTGTTGGAGTTTATATATGGTTTTAGGTCCTTCAGAGTATGTTTGATGAAATTGGGTGCATTAACGTTGGGTGCATATAGGTTGATAATTGTCATTTCCTTTTGGTGTATTTCCCCTTTTATTAGTATGGGGTGTCCTTCCTTATCTCATTTGATCAATGTAAGTTTTAAGCCTACTTTTTGTGAGATAAGTATTGCTACCCTTGTCTGTTTTGGGGGACCATTGGCTTTGTAAATCTTCTTCCAGACTTTCACTTTCAGCCAGTGCTTATTTCTGTGGATGAGGTGAGTCTCCTGTAGGCAGCAGATTGTTGGATCTTCCTTTTTAATCCAGTTTGCCAGTCAGTGTCTTTTGATGGGGGAATTTAGTCCATTAACATTCACTGTTAACATTGATAAGTATGTGGTGATCCCTGTTATGTAGTTGTCTTTGTTGTTTAAGGGTTTGATTATGTGTAGCTCAGTCAATGTTACTCTTTACTTTTTTGCCTTTTAGACAGATGGTTTCTGAAGATTTTTTATGTAATAACTTCTATAAAATGGTGTCTTTTTATAAAACTGCTAAAACAGAGCTGGTTGTAGGTTGGATTGTCCATATATTAAATTGAATATTCATAATTTTCCTCTGTGGTGGTACTCAATCCAAAAGTTATAGGAAGTGAATAAATCAAACCCTCTTTTTTACCAAAGCATGAGTCACTAGTCGTATTTTTTTTTTGATTTGGCTAATATGGATATAGAACAGAAGCCACAGTTTTGTATTACCTGGTTCTTAAGTAATTATATCTCAGTTGACAGAATGTTTTACTTCTCTGTCTTTGTATATATAAATTGAACATTGATTTGCTATACACTTTGGTTTTTTTTGGGGCTACCAAGCCTTGTTCAAATGCTGTTTAAAAAGTTTGCATAACTACCTAGAAGATCAAAATCAGAAACCATTCACTGAATGAATGGATATGATTTTTGGATGTTCCAAAGAGTAGATAACGACAGCTTTTACATAACAAATGTGAAGACTAAAGATCATTGTCTTTAATTTGGTAGCCAGAATTTGATGAATGATTTCCTAGATTTCATGGTAGTAGTGACAAAGCCATTGGAATGATTTAGCCCTATTTAAAGAAGACTGGGAAACACAGATCTCAGTGGTGGTGATTCTTGGGCATTTAATTTGTTTGAAGGTTGAATGGTTACAAGGGAGGATGTATTGTGGATGTCTAGCAAAAGATTGTAATAATCTGGGGCTGAGAGCATGGCTCAAGTGGTAGAGCTCCTGCCTAGCAAGTTCAAGCCCTTGAGTTCAAACACCAGAACCATGAAAACAAAAAATAAAAAAACAATAATCTTTTAAGAGAGAAGGGTAAAGCATATTCATTTCAAGCACAAAGACTACTCAGTTAAGGAAAAGCTATGATCAATAAACATTAATGTCAACCTTCTCTCCTCCTAGAATCACCTGGGAAAAAAAATAAATGAAAGCCCAGACACAGGTGGAATATTCTTAATTCTCCATGGCTATACTCAAATGTCTTTTCTAAAGTATACACAGCAAAATGAATTGTGTATCTTTAAATTTAATTTCTTATTGATAAAATTAAACAGATTAAGAGAGAATATTAGTGACTATCTGACCAGCTGTTTGCTTTTAATTCTACTTTGCTACCCACTTAAGAGGCCTTTTATTTTTTTCCTTTTATTTTATCATTTTTACATTTACTTACATGTGTATACATTGTTTGTGCCCCCCACAGAGGCAGAACCTGTTCCACACTCCTAGAGGCCTTTTAAACCTAGAATTTTATTACTTCCTTCATTCCAGACCAAGATTAAATAAAAGTACTTTTAGATAAAAGGGGCAGCTCATGTATGATGACTGTTTGTTAATATGAGAGACAAAGTTGACATTTAACACTTGGCTGTCCCAGAAGAATTTTAAGCAAGAGGATTGTTTTCTGGGCCAGTGCCTCAAATTTTAGATATATTGGGTTGTTTGAAATGTGCAGATTGCCAGAAAGGCAAAAATTCAAATATAAATTAAAAAATATAATGACAAATTCAAAGACTGTATATTTCAAATATTCAGTGCTCCTGGAGTTTTTGATGTTGTACTACCTTTTCATTAGAATGGTTAATCAAGGTTTGACTGTGATGGTAGTAAAGACTTCTTATGAACAACATATATCAGGTACTGTGCCCAGTGCTTTGCATACATTGTCCCATTTAATTTAAACCTTGCAGTAATAAGTGCTGCTAATAGAACCATTTCTATTATCTGTGACATCCAGAAGAAACATTAGGTGTATTGCTCAAGACCAAATTTGGAACTAGAAATGGCAGAGCTAAGATAAGAATCCAGTTTGTTTTGACTTCAAAATCCATTCCTAAACACTGTTATTTACACATCCTCTGTGTATACATATTGAATATAAATTATGTCAGTAGTACATTAAAATTTTGTCCTGAGATTAGAAATATAATTACCATTTGAGTTGGAATGATACATACTTAAGGCAAATGTGTTGTCATCCATAACTGTGAGGTAGGGAAAGTAGGGAGGTTAGCATCACTATTTTTTTTATAACTTAGTTTTTTTTTTTACATAAAATGGTTCAACCAAAATAATACTTCAAATAGTGTTTGCCCTTTTTATGGTGGCTTGTGGTACATATTGAACTTTTATGACTTTGATTCTCTTTTCTGAAAATTATCTTTTTTGCTGGGCATGTTAATACATATCTGTAATTCCAGCATTCAGGGGGCTGAGTCAGGAGGATTGAGAGTTCAGGCCAGCCTTGGCTATGTGGTGAGACCCTGTATCAATTTCTCCTCCCAGTCAAAAAACCCCAAACACAACAAAACTGTGTTTTTGTGTCTAAAGACCAATATGATAAAAAGGTGGTTTTTTATGATTCTGTAAATATAAGAAGATAATATTCCCATAACTTATAAATTCTAGCTTTGAACTCTTCTAGTCTTTGAGTTCTGTTGCTTTGGCTTAGTCTTTTCTGGATATAAGACTCTCATCACAAAGTTGGTTTGGAGCCAAACATTTCTCCTTGGGGGATTTCCAACAATGAGTCTTGTCTTGACAAGACCTTTTAAATACCAGAGAATATTCACCTCAGCTAACACTTACTACATGAGATAATTCTGTCTGTTTCACCACCACTCATATACTTGTTTCATCATAAGTGCAGGATATTTCTCAATGTTAAAACTGTGACCATGAGTATACTTACTTGTAGTTGTATGGTATTGAAAACCATTCTCTCCTGTGTGGTACTTGAAAGTTGATTTTGAAGGAGGACAAGGATAGACCATTACTTAATTTGTAAAAACTATGATAGGTCATCTCACTTTAATTTCTTATGCAAATAATTTGTCAGTTTTAGTTGATAATAATATTAAGAGGAGCTTAGTGGTAGAGTACTTGCTTAGCATGCACAAGGCTGTGGGTTCAATCCTCAGCACGACAAAGAGACAAACCAAAAAAGCCACAAAATAATCTTAAGTGCTATAATTCATGGAGTACTTGCAATGTGCCAAGTATAGCAGTGAGAACTTTATATGTACCTTATTATTTAATTCTTGTGACAATTCAGTGAAGTCAGTATTCTTATTATCTTCATTCTTTGTTATTGTTTTTGAGACAGGCTATGCAACACAGGCTGTCCTCAAACTCACAATCCTCAGGCCGTAGCCTCCTGAGTGTTGGGATTGCAAGAGTGTACTACCACACTTGACCTTCTCTCCCAATTTCAAAGAGGAAACGTGCTAAGAGAGTTAGCAAGGTCATAGAGCTAGCAAAGCATCCCCTAGATTTACCTGGTTCTGAAATCAATGATCTTAAGAAATTCCTTACTGAAAATTATGGAATCTGAGCTCACACGTTCAGAAACTTAAACATAATTGGTCTTGTGTATTAGTTAATTATTATGAACTTCTTAAAAGAAGCAGTAGTTAGAGTGAAGCTTTTCTAGTGAATTTCTACTGAGCAATTTGTGGAGGCAATCAGAGTTGATGATGGTGATAATAGAGGTTACTGTTAAGACAAACACTTGATGAGTTTTGAAGGGATTAAGTAGGAAGTATGATAAGACCAAACTTATATCAGATTTTGAATTCATGTGTCTTTTTTTAAAAAAGAATCCTGACAGACAAGTACACAAATATTCTGGACAAACTGTGACAACACATTTACTTATTGTTAAGTCAGATTAGGATTTATGATTTGATTTTGAGGTTGAAATTGAAGAATGAGCTTTATTTAGTATATTGTTTTAAACACTTTGAAATTGTGTGGTTATAATCAGGTTCTGTATAAGGAGCTTAAGAGAAGAATGTTTCACACTCGAATAAATATTTTTTGTGGTGCTGGGGATTGAACTCAGGACCTCATATATGCTAGGCCAGCACTCTACATCACCATTGAGCTACATCCCCAACCCTTCACAGTTGAGATTTAGTCTGACTAAACCAAAAAGTTGAATTTGGAAACTAAACTACATTTCTCAGGAGATCCTTAGCTCAAATGTCAGAGACTGTGTGGTAGTCATCTTACCAGCCACATAGCGTATTGTGTACTTTGAAATGTTAGTCTGTATTTTTCATGAAATCCTAAATTAATCTAAGACTTTCTTGTTTAGATCATTTATGTCTAGATGTCCAAGTGGATTTACTATAAATCAGTATTCAGTTTTTGCAATTCATTCATTTAAAGAGATGGATTTGATTTTTTTCCTTGCACAATATATTAGGGTAGGATAGTTTTAGAATTACGTTTTTAGGTTAATAAAAACAAAACTGTGCATAAACATCGTATTGCTTAGAATATAGAGAGAACACATGAAAAAGGACTTTGCACAAAAATGAGGTGCCGAATTGTGTAAAAGCACATACAAAGAAATTGTGGGTAAGAAAACAGTAAAATCTGACTTTGTTATCAAAAGATAGATTGCTTTGACAGTAATTACAAGAAAAATTATTTAAACAAGCTACTAATAATTGAGTTAACTGTTCAAATTCTACACCCACACTTTGAAAAGGACCACCATTTAATGTCATTTCTTGAAAATATTTGAATTGTGAATATTAAGCATTAATTTGTGTCCACTTTTTAGTAAAAACAGCACTTTTTATTTTATATGATTAATGAGTCATGTAAAAGCATATCATAAAAAGACACATGACACTTGTAGATAGTATTATCAAAGTTTTTTCTAAGCATTTTGTCAAGCTGTAAAGATTGTCTCTACTATAACTATTTCAAGTCATATAAGGATGATTTCTATACCTAACAGAATAGATTTTGAGACCTAGTTAATGTTTTCACAGTTTATTTCCTAGCTTTCCTTCTCATTTAATAATGGGCTTGTCACATGTTAAAGATATTTTGCAAAGCTCTATTTTAGAGCTATTTAAAAACTCAACAGTCATGAACAATTACCTACCTTCTCCACTTCTTACCCAGAATATAAGAAGTTTCTAAATATTTGTTGATGTATAAATAGATGGCATGTTGAAATTCAAGTGAAATTCCAGTGCAAACAGGCCATCTAAGTGGAGATTTGCAGTTGCTATCTAGAAATGGGTGGCTAGAGTTTGGGAAAAATGGTGGCTGGAAAGTGGTAAATATGGGAGTCATTCACATAGAAGTACTTAAAACCACAGAAAAGAGTGAACTCAGAAGGAGGAGTTATAGAATGCAAGAAGAGGGCTGAGAACAAGGATAGAACCTTGATGAATGCAAAAGGAACAGACACAGGGAAATAAGAAAATTCATTAAGAAAGATCACAGTAGAGTCCTTTAACAGAAACCAGAGTATGGAAATGTTTTCAGGGAACGTGAGCATTACTTGGTAGTGTTATACAGGAATCATGAAAAAAAATTTTTTAAGAAAGTCACTGAATTCAAAATAAGGAAATTATTCACCTTGGAAATAGCAGTTTTAGTGGCATAGTTATGTGTTAAGAAATACAGTGCATAATGAGAAAAAGAGTTGTATGTAATTGGGCTGACGATGTAGCTCAGTGGTAGAGCACTTGCCTACCATGTCCAAGGCCCTATTTTCATTCACCAGCACTGCAAAAAATAATTTAAAAAGTCAAAAACCAAACAAACAACTAAGTGAAACAGAATCTTACTTTGAAAAATACTGTATGTCTACTTACCCACTCTAGATTTGTCAGGTCATTGTTGATTTTTAGTTTTTCTATAGATTTAACATTAAACTAACTCAATTATTAATGGCTGAAATATTCAAAAGATACTATTTCGAAAATAATAACAGAGATGAATATTTCTGATAGAGAACAATGAAGTGAAATAAGTAACTCTGCATTATTTTACTTCAAAATGTCCAATGAATGACTTTTATCAAGATATTTCCAACATTATCAGAAATCTTTCTTTAAAAATAAAAAGCTTTGCTAGTTTCAGTTACCATGTAAAGTCTGTGTTGACCATGTAGCAAGTATCTTGTATTTTTACTGGTAAAATTTAAACTGTACTTATAAGAGAATAAATAGTCACAGTTCTTATAGAAAGTATGAAAACTGGATGATTTTCATTTCCCCTACTTTACAAACTTCAGAAAAGACCAAGTTGACTGTTTTAGAAAACATTGTTTTTGGGCTAGCTCAGTGGCAATGTTTGGTCAATATACCTAAAGCCCTGAATTCATTCCCAGTACTGCAATATGTGTGTGTGTGTGTGTGTGTGTGTGTGTGTGTGTGTGTATAATGTAGTATAGATAACTATAAGATGGATTATTTTAGTCATAAGGAAGTATAACTGATGTAACCATTTTTTTTCAATTCAGCCTCTTACAGGCTGCGTCATTCCTAATGCTAATCTAGCTTATAGGAGGCTAAAAGAACAGGATTGGGAGATCAGCAAGCACATAATGATAATTGCAATTCAATGAAGAAGATAAAGATTAATGGGATATTTGTGACTCCATGAAAGTAAAATTATTACATTCTAGATTAGAGAGTTTATAAAGCTCTGGTTCAAGACTTCTACAGAGAACTAACTTTATGGTATATGCACACACGTACACAAATATATAAACAACTGGCAGAAATGCTCAAATGAAGAGCCATACATAGGATGGACAATTCAAATAGATTAAGTAGATCAAGTTCTACTGATTCTGGGTCTATGATTTGTTCTTTGGATTCTTTTCCTTTACCCCCTTCCTTGGAATTCACTCATACATTCAGAAAATGCATTTGCCAGCTACTGGACTAGATTCTGGACCAAGGTTCTCAGCAGCATGACAGGACCAGGAATAAACCTCCTCCTTGAGCTAGAAGGAGAAAGTATGGAGATGTCAGTTTGAGGGACTAAATTACATGACCTGCAAATCACAAGGTGTATATGAGAGGCTCTGAGGCAGAAATATTTTGAGAAATACCCTTCTTGCATGTTGGTAAGGTGTCTTACAGGAGTCAGTCTCCAACAAATGTCCAATATATTTTGCCTATTCCTTCCTTGACCATGATGCCCTTGAATAACTATTCTGAAAGCAGTAATAATTTATTACTTCTACTGAACCTTTACCCAGTTTTCCTGTCATTTCACTAGAGAGGAGTGTGGGAAGCAGATGCTAAGCACAATTTGTGCTTTCTTCTATTCTTAAACTTTTAATTCATGATGACTGAAATCGTGATTTTTTTATACAGTTAGAAAAGATACATGATTTGAGGGACATGATTATTATACAGTTCTGATTGAAACCAAAGGTTGCAGTTATGACAAGTTAAGGATTTGTGGTTTCACCTCCAACTATTTCTATCAATTACATTGCAATTCTGGAAAAAACATAGTAAGCCCTTTTTTGTTTATCTGAAAAATGCCTTCAGACTTATCTATAACCACTTCATCTTGGGATCAGCCTGGCACTGATCTTTTGTGTAAATAAAAAATTATGCCTTACAAACATCTGTAATCATTAACTCTTTTATTTATAACACCCCAACCATTTTATTTTGTCTCACCCTTCCTGGAGTCCTTGGTTCTTTCCTTCTCTTTTCCAAGGGTTATAAGATTCCCAATAAATTGGTTTGAAGTTTTGCTCAGGGTTCTATATATCACTTTGCATTATGTTTTAGTTCATGCCACTGCTACAGTTGAATTTGATAAGGATTATCTCTTGAGGCAAAATTTCCAGTGTGAGGCCTATTCAGTATGTTTGCCTCTGGCCAAAAATATGACAAAAAGGTAAGTGTGGAAATAATTGATATTTCTTCTTAGATTTCCACCAAATAATTAGATAGGTAGAGATAATTTTATTTCCTCCTTCCTCTTTCCACTGCCCACAACATATTTCTCACTTCTTCACCACAAACATTTTAATTCACAGAAATGGTTGCCTTACTACTGAGAGTTAAACATCAAAGTCCAGTTGGGCCCAGTTGTTCTGGTGGATAATTTTTCCCTAGCACCAAGGTTGTTCTTTTTAGCATAGAACTGCAACTTTGAAATTTTTGTAATGGTACTTTAAGTGAACTAAAAGATGGTATCTAGGTAGAGTCATAAATTGAAAATTATTTTTTGTTATTAATGTCATTTATTACTAAGAAACCTTGAGCATATCACTGAGCTTTTTCTCTATTGTGTGGAAACTGGCTTTCAGCCTCCCATTTTAATAAACCTCAAACATACTGTAAGTAAAATATTTGAAGCATCTGGCTAGAAGAAATTTTGGGAGGTCATCCAATCCATCCACGTAAGAACTGCCTGTGAGCTGTTCCAGAAAGATTGTTATCAGTTTGCTCTTAGTAAACTCTCCAAAGAAGAAAATTCACACCCTCCCCTGGTAATAATGTTGCAGTACTACTTTCTATTCCTTGTCCTAGGCTCTAGGACTAAGATTGTGGAAATCTCTTTGGCCAGTGATTGGTATTCTTGCCTCTTTGTGTGGTAAAGAGGGAGAACACATTCTTGAAACTGGAAGCAAAGGAAGTAAAGCACTATGTACAGCATACAGATTTACAAGTTATCAATTCAACATATAGTCCCTATAAAATATATTCCCTGATAAAATATGCAATTCTGTAGGGGACAAGGCCGTCATCCTGAAAAAGGCTCTGAGACAGAAATACTCGCTTCAGAAAGCTTTAATTAAATCTGATATTTCTTATCTCTTCTCTTCTGCTCCACTTTTTTAGTATTCTGGGTGTTGCTCATACCTGTGAATGAGTACAGCATAAGATTATAAGTGAATATTCCTATATGTTGGTTATTTCATGAGATTTGCAACTTAATGGATCTAAACACATTACAAAATCATTGCTATAAAACATTTTTTTTGGCAGTACTAGCGGTTAAATTCAGGGCCTCATGCTTCCTAGGCAGGAGCTCTACTATTTGAGTCACTCTGATAGCCCTTTTTGCTGTTGTTTTTTTTTTTTTTTTGAGATAAGGTCTTACTTTTAATCCGTGCTGACCTGAACAGCTATCCTCGTAATTGTGCTTTCCTGTGTAGCTTAGGATGACAGATGTGTCCCACCTTGTCAATCTATTGGTTGAGATGGGGTTTATTTATTTATTTATTTATCTATTCATATGTGCATACATTGTTTGGGCCATTTCTCTCCCCCCCCCCCCAGATGGAGGTCTCTTGAACTTTTTGTTTGGGCTGGCCTGGAACCTCCATTGATTTCCATCTCCCAAGTAGCTAGGATTTCAGACTTGAGCTACTAATGCCCAGTCAACATTTTTAAGTTGATTATTCCCTAAAGCTTATGTATTGAGCATAGTTGATGGGGTTAATAATGAAGAAAATCACATGGCATGGCTAATGTGAGATCCAATGCAATGCCTTTAAAAGGTTCAATTTTTAAAAAAAATTATCATAAAATGTTAACTAAGCTGCTGTTATAGAAGTCTGAACTGGAGGCTGTGACTTTTTAAGGTAGTTTAATGATAATTTGTCAGGAATCGGTGTACTAATCAACTAGTGAGCTCTGGATTTGGGAGTAAAAGGCCTTAGGAAAGTGGTTTAACCTCCCTGCCCTCATGTAAAATAGGAGAAATGACCTTATTCTTGCTTCCCAGGAATGTTAGACTTTTTTTTTAGATGTGAGTGACAGGAAATATTTTGCATTCCTTTGAAAGAAAGGAATTTTTCATTAGCAGCCTAAAATATTTCTTAAAAACTGTTCAGACTGAATGACCTTCCTATTTCTCTTAATAAAACAGAATTTTGTGTTTGTTTTTAGTTGTTTTAGATGGGGCTTCAGGACAACCTCAGCTCCTTGTTTTGCTTGGAAATTCTAATATTGGCACAGAAGAGATTCTTATTATCACTTTGTCATTGAAAATGAACTGAGGGGAAATATTGTTCATTTGTTTTTGACTATTTTTCTCTGTGTGGTCTCTCTCTGGCCCTGTCTCTTTTTCTCTTTTCTGCTTGTGTTCCTCCTTCTGACTCTTGTTCTTTTTGTGCTCTTGTAAGAATTCACAGTGATGTGCAGTTAGTTGAATGTGACGTTTGATAACAAAGTTAGTGTCCCAAAGAAGTTATATTTTAAGCAAGGAAAAAGGTACTAAGAAGGCTATAAAGGATCTGAAACTCTAGAAAATATGCTGCTATGCCACTTGTGACACTCACATCTTCACATTAGAGTGGTCATATATAAATATTTTTGTAGATTGCTAGTTTTAAAAAGAGAATCCTATGCTATTGAAAATGATTGCATTCTTTTCATTATTAGTCTTTATCTCTTTTTAAGATGTTTTCCTCCTCATTCACTGTTTCTTTAAAAATCCAGTATTATTTTATCTATAAAATGTTAAGAATCTCAGCAGGGTGCCAGGATAGCTCATGTCTGCAATCCTAGCTATCCAAGAGGCAGAAATTAGGAAGATTATGATTTGAAGCAGATAGTTTAGGAGACCCTATCTCAAAAATCCCATCACACGAAAAGGGTTGATGAGTGGCTTAAGCATTACTGCCTAGCAAGTGTGAGGCCCTGAGTTCAAATCCCAGTGCTGCCAAAAATAAATAAATAATAAGTAAGAGTCTCTCCTTGGGCGTTTTCAGCTATTTAAGGCATATTTGCAGTAGGTTTCAATAGCTAGACCATCTTAAAATTATTAGCAAATTTTGTAAATCCCTACTTTACAAACCCCAGATATGACAACTTGTTTTTCCCTGGTGCTGAGAATAGAACCCAGGGCCTCACAAATGCAAGGCAAGTGTCTACCACTGAGCTACATCCTAAACCCATGGAAGTCAAGAAGACAAACTGAGGTACAGGTTATGAACTTAACCCAAAACCACATAGTTGGAGACAGAATTTAGAGTGTATCAAAAATAGTTATTAAACGGCATTATTTGGGGTTACAATTAATCTGTGAGTTTAAAATGGTTTGTATTTACTAACTTCATTTTATGCAAGAAGTTTATTTTGAGCCTCACTTGTGATTCTACTGTTTTCCTTAAATTCCATTTTTTGACATAGTATAGTAAATGGACCACCAATTATCCTTGTTCAGACATTTTGTCAACAGTCTTTTTTTCCTTCCTTTCTCTAAACTCTGGAATTGGAAACACAGATTTTTTTTAAGTCTTTCAGAAACCATGAAGGGGGTATTACTAGTTTATTACTGGAGATTGCTCATTTAAAGCTAACTCAAGCTCAGTCTTTTCTGAAGGAGATGATAGATCACATAATGGCCTGATGAATGATACACAAAGGTAAGTAAAGCTAGCTTCCTTATAAAAACTGTACAGCTAGAGTTTTTATTTCACTTAGCACCCTCGCCTTCTTTCAAGTCTGAGGTAAGTTCTGCCTCCTCTAGTACTAGTTCCACTAATTTTATATAATTAAGACTAAGGAACCACGTTAATCTTAATTGAACTGTTAACCAAAATTTGGATCGTTACCAATTATGTTGGAAGTAAAGACCTCAGAAAGAATAATTGCAATAGGTCTGCACGGTGAATTATTTTTTCTTCTAAAATTGGAATTTTTTTTGAAATTAAGCTTTGGTCAGAGTTTTAGACCTCTACATTCAGCCCAAGGTTGTTTGGGATTTTTTTTTTTGTGTGTGTGAAACTCTTGGATTTGCAAAAATTAGCTGAATTTTTGCTCTCATGATAGTTTATTTTTTCAATAATGACTGAGGTTGTACTGATAATGTTAAGCATAAGAAATAGGAGGGCAAGGCTTAAGAGTTTTTGCATCCACTCGACAATATTCACTTTTTTGAGAACTACAGGCTGAATTCCCAGCTGAATTAAATTGATACTTAAGGAGTTTCTCAGTTGTCTCTCTTTTTCCAATCCATTCTACTCAGAATGCCTATATTACTTTAACCACCTCCAGAAAACTCCTTCAATGTGGATTGTTTCTTATTCTTAATAAATCTTGCATATCTTTTCTTATATCAGTATAATTTTCTGTTTATGTGTTTTCCCCACTATACTATAAATTCCTTGAGGTCAGGAACTGTGTTTTGTTTATCTCTGTTTTGTTCTCAGACAGCCCTACAGTGCCCACTCCTCAGAAAGTATATAATGAATACATACTTATGGAATCAGGGCATGTATGAATGAACGCATATGTATTCAATTGATCCTCAACATAATGTATGAAATCACGGATTTGATATGCTAATTGCCTATTTTTGATGACATTAGCATAAATATACTCAATTAAATAAACGTTCTCATTCATATACTAAAAATCATCAAAAAGCACTACACTGAAGGCACTCTTTGGTACAGAGATTTGGTCTTATTACTTTGTACATAAGCCAGATATGTCTCCACCACTGTGTTTTTTGCTAACAGATTTTCTTCCACTTGAAGTTACCCTTCTCCACCTCTTCCACAGGCTTTTGTCTTACTGTGTACTCTTTTCTCTAATGAAGTCTTTCCTGTTTTCTTCATGTGATACAGTTCTTTCTACCTCTAAATTCCTTTAACACTTATTGCCTATATTATGTCTTTCAGAAGAGATGCTCATCATATTGTCACCTATCCTTTTGTGACTATATTCTGAGTAATCCATTAGGCTGTTAAACTCTCTGAAAACAGGTATGTCATTTTTTTCAGTCTCTGGCACAGAAGAGATGTTCTCTAAATGCTTGAGCTAAGCAATACAGATAACCTCTAGAAGCTGAGAAAAACAAGGAAAATATGTTCCCCTAGAGCCTCTTGAAAAGAGCCAAGCCTTGTCAACACCTTGATTTTAGCCCAGTTCTGACTTCCAGAACTTTTTAATATGATAAATTTGTGGTGTTTTAGGCCACTGAATTGACGGTAATCTGTTTTAGAAAGAATAAGAAACTAATTCAGTGATGTTCACATTAGTATAAATTTCTGCTGACATACTTTAGGGAATTGAGAAAGGAGATTTTAGAATAGTATCAGTAATCAAGAGGCAGCATAGAATTCCTATGAGAAACTATTGAGCATTTTTCCAATGATTTCTTCATTTTTCACTTATCCACATGGGATTATGATCAAAGCTCTGAAATATCTAATCTGGTATAACAGGAGTTGAGGTCATCTGCCTCTTTTTGTGATGGAGACACATCACTCTAGGAAGAATCATTAGATTGTCAGTACAAATCAATCTCCTTGTGAACATTTTTTGATCATTTAATATATAGACAGTTGGAGAAACAGCTTGCAGAAGGAAAAAAATATAGGCCTTTCTTTCAGTTTAATCCCAAATTTTTTTGTCTATCTTCAGGGAAATTTTATTCAAGTGTTCTTTTCTGTACTTAAGATCTTTGTGAATAAATTAATGTGCCATAATCTGTCCTGTCTAAGATAGTTACACACTACAGAATAATTGTTGTATTCCTTTCAGAGTTTTATGAAGAAGATGGGTAGGTCATGAGAAATTTAGTTTATATGAAGGTAGTTAACCATCTGAATGGCAGATTATTTTTGAGACAAATTCTTTATGTAGGCCATAAAGGATCACTCGTGATCCTTCTGCCTCTGCCTTTTGAGTGCTGGGATTACAGCATGTGCCACCATGCCAAGTTCTAGTCCTGACATTTCTATAGAAGTAGTAGCAGAAGAGTGAGGATTAGAATTTTGTTGGTTTCAGTGAGAAATTTTAGATTGTACAGTCTTTCACTGTAATAAGAACTTCTATTCCTTTGTGGTGATTTATGTCATTTATAGTATTAACTTTTGATCCGAAAGGAACTTTTAAATCATCCTGTCTGACATCATCTCACACATAAAACTGAGGCTCAGAGAGAAAGGTCATTATCAAAGTCATGAAACACACTGGTGACATCACCTGAGAATGCATGGTATTTTACATAAATTGTTGATGTCAAAACAAATCTTTCTAACTCAGATGGAATCTCTAGATTTTCTTTAGATAGACAGAGACATTTTGAGGACAGGGTGTGATAGGGATAGTTTTGGGGTTCACCTAGATTTTTTGCAAGTTGTAATACCTGAATTTACCAGATAATTATCATCCCTCCTCTTTACTTTCTGGTATATAGGCCCCACTTTAAGTTTTTCTCTACATTTTGGCCTATTGGTGGTTGGTGGCCATCTTGAAGCTACAGTTTATTGGAATTCAATTTTTTTTGGCGATATTTTGCTTTGTTGGAAATTGACTCAAATATGTCATTCTTCATTATTATGTTTTTTTAAAGAACTCCCATATTCTGCCTTAACAATTGTATGTGTGTGTGTGTGAGATAGAGAGAGAGAGAGAGAGAGGAAATTTTTTTTGAGAATCCCTGAGTCATGCAGTAAATGAACAACAACCTACAGCAGCTGTATAGCTGTGGGCAAGTTACCCTTGGCTTAGTGCATGAATCATGAATATGCATGGACTCAGTCTTTTTACTGAAAATTAGGTTGAATAATGGCCCCAGATATATCCATGTCCTAATTTATGGAAACTGTCAATGTGTCATAAAGAAACTTTATAGATCTTATTAAAGATTTTTAAAAGGGGATATTTCCCTGGATTATCTGGGTGATCCCTAAATGTGATCAAAGACACAGAGCAACAGAAGGAGATTTGTTGCCAAAAGAGGAAATAGGAGATGTTATGATGGAGGAGATAAGAGGTTAGAATGATGTCAGGAAGGGGCCATGAGCCAAGGAATGTAGGTGATCTTGAAACTAGAAGAGACAAAGAAAATAATCTCCCCTAGAGCTGCCAGAAGGAACCAGTTGTGCCACCTCCTTGATTTTAGCCCTGTCAAACTAACTTCAAACTCTGTTTTCCAGAACTGTGAGGGAATAAAATCTGTGCTATTTTGAGCCATTGGGTTTGTGGTAACTTGCTATGGTAGCTTTAGGAACTATAAGAGAATTCCCAGCTCTGCCATAGAAAACTCAAGTATTGTTGGCATTTAATTCTTTCACTGCTTTTATTGTTCTTAAGTGAGATTGGGTTTAACATTGCCTGTATTATAGATTTCAAACCTGTTGAAGAAATTTGTAAAGTTGCACTTGAAATACTTAAATACTGAAATACTTAGATCTTCTTAAAAAAATGTTATTGTTGGCTGGGCACCAGTGACTCAAACCTGTGATCCTAGCTACTCAGGAGGATGGCGATTTGAAGCCAGCCTGGGAAAATAGTTCGCAAGACCCTATCTTGAAAATACCTAACACCAAAAGGGCTGGTGGAGTGGCTCAAGGTGTAGGCCCTGAGTTCAAGGCCCGGTACCGCAAAACAAAAAAAAAATGTTACTGTGAAAAATGGAATGTCAAAGGCCAAATATTAAATAATCTGGATTGTTAGACACCATGCCAGTTAAAATGGAATTTTTCAGTTACTTTATGGATTTAAAACTGCCACATTTTATTTTGATCTGAAGGACATCACCAGAGCCTGCTAAAGCATTCTACTTAAGAGTTCTATTTTATTTTTCTCCTTAAAAACATCCAAAATATTCTCTTCAGCACATTTCCTAGCCCATATGCTCTTACTCTGCTGCGTCTATTTCAGAACAGAGAGCCTTTCTCCTTACTTGCAAAACCCTTGGAGTTAAAGTCTATGTTAAGAATGCCCAAGAATTCTTGAACAAGCTATCAGAAAGGACTGTTAAAAGCTTCTTAGCCTAAAGAAAACGAGGTGTCTTATGTTTTTACCTTTTCTTTAGACTTCTTTTTTACTTGCAACCTTGATAAGTCTCTAAAAGACATAATGGTTTCATTTGATTTTTTTTTCAGGCTTAAAAATAATCAGCTACCTGCAAATATTTTTAAATCATGGAATTTTATCTATTTTTATTTGTTTTTTTTTTTAATTTTTGTAAGACTAAGCAAGAGTGGGATAAGTATAACAAATAGTGAGCTAATGCCTAGAGTATTAACTCAAGTGATAAAATACTTAATTTCTTTCTTAAATTTCTGCCTTCTGCTGCAAATTTACACAAGTTATTACAAAATAAACTGCAACCATGTGGTTTGTTATTCTCTCATATATTGCAGCAAGTAGACAGTTTAGATAACCAGAACTCTAGAAGATATGAATTCAATGGCTACCTGTAAAAATGTTAGGTCTTTCCTAGTGGTAATTGATAGTAATGGGCTTGCATGGGAAAACAATCCATTTTAAGTCATAGTACATAATTAATATGCGTTATTTGTTTAGGTGTTTTTGGTATATAATCTGAGTTCCATGTCTCAAAAAAAAAATTACATTAAAGGTCTGTTGCCACAAATGCCTTATGGCTACAACACATAAACTCTAGCTTGTTAGTTACATATGGAAGCTGGAGGTCATATCGGGAAAAATTTTTTGTCTTTGCTTCTGTTTTTTGAGACAGGGTCTCACTATGATCCCAGGCTGGCCTTGAACTTGAGATTCTCCCTCTTCAGCCTCTTGGCATGTTGGGATTATAGGTATGTACCATTACACCCAGCTGGTTTGGGAATCTTGAGTGGCCTTGAAAAGAGCATTAATCATTGGATAGCTCTTTTTAAAAGAAATATGTGATCTGTATTCATGTCTGCTGCTTAGAATTCATTTCCAGAGGCTATGGAAAAGTCATCAGTGATTGTATGACTTGGAGTTATTAGCAATTAGGGAGATTCTAGTCATATGAGGTAGTGGAAAGAGCATTGGAATGGCAGTAGGAAGTTTGGTGATTGAGTTTCAGTTCCATTATTCATGGCTGTGTTATAAGTTCCCTAGTTTCTACTAACCTCCATGTCTTTAACTCGAAAATGAGAATACTAATACTTCCCTATGTGTTCTATGAGACTGCTGCAAAAAAGAAGTAAGTAAGTAAATAAATAAATAAATCTATATACATATATATATTCATTCACTTATTCATCAAAAATTATTCTTTGTTCTGTGCTAAGCCCTGGGGATTCATAAGCAAAGAAGATTGACATAGTCCTCTAATTAAGCTTATATTCTAATTAAAAATACAGACATTAAAGGAGTAAATGCATAAATAAGCACATGTAATTTCAACTTGTGAAAAGTGCTACTAAGAAAGAGGATAAGGTTTAATGGGATAACATAACAAATGATTTACTTTAGATAGTATGGTCCTAAGAATGTTGTGCAAGGAGGTAATATTTAAGCCTAGTCCTGAAGGAAAAAAGGAAGAATCTGGTAAGCAATATGCAAGGAAAAGAACATTTCAAGCAGAATACTAGCAGCTGAAAAGACTTAGGGGAGGAAATGAGTTTGGCATATTTGAGTAACATAGGTGTGTCTGGAGCAATTTGAAAAGCATGCAATAAAATTGGAGTTGAAGTCAGAGAAGAGATCAATACAGCCTTGAAAACACAGTGGCAAACTTAAAAAAATCCTCTCTACGTTTGAAGTGATAATATTATTGTCATTACTGTCATCCATATAATAATCCCTGAGTTCTTTCATCTCTGTAATGTGTAGGCCCAATTGACTCTTGACACGTAAGGATAAGCCTTTGGATTATTATATTTGTACTTTGATTCTCAAACTGTGGGAATGCAAAAAATGGGTTCAAATATTATTATTGTAGAAGCCCGTCAATTCAAGCTTTGTTCACTCTTAATCTTTCAGTAAAGTCATTTTCTGCCAATGAGAATGATAGGTTTCTTTAGATGCATATTTTAAAAGGTAAACTTGCAAATGTAGTTTGGGACTACATTTGGGACTAGGCAAATTCTCATTACTCCTAACTTAATTTATCACTTAAAACAGCCATGAAGTCAATGCCGTTAGTTGTTTTTTAAATGAAAAGAAATGACTTATTTTATATATGTTAATAACTTTGGAAAGTGTTGGTAGCCATAGTTTTTAGAATAGAGAAATTACAGTATTGTTCTGTACACTTTCTTTTTGTGATTAATTTCAACTGAACCTAGGGATCTAAAGGTGAAGAGAATAAATCTAACTAAGATATATTGTAAGCACTTTTATAAACGTCACAGTGTACCTCCCAGTACAACTATAATATGCAAATAAATAAATAGAAGAAAAACATCCTCCAAAACCCTAGAGTGGTATATTATTGGATTTTTCCTTGGCTAGAAAGCAGTCACTTTGTTGTTCTAGCTGATTATGTGGATTCTAAACTCTAATAAACTCCAAGCAGTTGTCAACTTAATTGAAATTCTGACTGTTGATAACTTTTTGATGAACCATTCAAATTTTTCCTGAAAATTTAAGTATACTTATATTTGAAACCGAGTGTCCAATTTGTGCAAAATTATTATGTGCTAACAGTTATTTTAAATGACTTACTTAGGTTTCAGAATACTACTGTGGTGTAATATATATTATATACATGAATATATATTATGTCTATACATATAGTCTCTCTATATATCTATCTGTCCCTAAATCTATATCTTTATATATATCTATAGATTTATCTATGTTTATATTTATAGATATAGAGAGTGTCTTCATGCCTAGTTTTTGACATAAACCTCTTTAAATTTCCTGAGTGATAAGGGTGTAGATGAGTGTTTTTTTCATTTACCCTGCGTTTATGTTAACAAAGTGACATGAAGGATGGAGGTGAGGCTAGATTGCTTCAGGATGGGGGTTGGTTTTCAAAGGTAGTTTCTCTGAAACCCCTGTATGACAAGTTTCAGGGGCACAGAACCATACTGATCAGTTTGCTTTGAAATTGAAATGTATTTTCTATTTAAATTCCAAGAGGCTTTCTCTTTCTCAGTCCTTGTTGTGGTGCTTTTATTACCTTCTGCAGATTATAGTTGTAATGTCTTTAAACAGAAACTTTCAGAGCCTTATAGTGCGCAGGCAGAAAAAGACTAATATCAATCTGCTAGAAGATCCAAGTTGCAAAAGTAACAGCTTTGAGTACAAGGTTGTGATACCAATATTCTCTGGACACTATCAAGTGAAATTAAATGGAACAATGTATATGGTATTTGGCATAATTTCTGGCATATAGTAAATGCTAAATATAGTATATATGTATACTCATATGTGTATATTTCTCTCTGTATATATGTACGCATGTATTTATACTAAATACACTCCTCCTTCTATTGTCAGTAAAAATGAGAATAATACTTACTGGCCACTCAGGAATTAAATGAGATCATATGCCTAGCATAATGTTCAAAATGGTAACTGTCCAATAATGTTATCTGATGTTATTGTTGTTTTTGAGCAGGTATATCTGAGTAAGTTCATATTGTCCCTAAAATCTTTTACTAAATACAGCATCTTACACAAAACTAAGAAAACTCTCCTTCTAAAACTTAATTAATAAAATGTGTAAAATACATATACATCACACAATTGTTGTGATGGTTAAATAAGATGAAGATCTCTCTGTGCTTTTTGCATACACAGAGTATCAGTAAATATTAGTGATGATGATGTTGATAAAGATGATGCTGCCTCCTTTCTAGAAAAGAAACACAAGGAGCCCAGTGAGCTTTGTGAATAACAAGATTTTACTACTTAGTTAACACTCTCTGAACTGTTAGTAGGAAATTCAGACTTTCAGCATGCATACCCAGACCTCCCTCCTCAGCCTTGTCTTTCTCTCTTGCTCTCACTTTCTTGCCAAACGAAGCCTTTTCTTTGTGAAAGCAACCATGTCCAGTTGTACATTTTAACACTTGTTTGTATTGTGCAATATGACTCAGTCTTTCCTTCTTCTTTCAGTATGAGGAAATGTTTTTCTTTATTTACTCTTTAATCATCTTTAGTGAATTTTACCATGTGCTTTTAAACAGAATAGTTCAGTGCAGCTTTTTGTTGTTTAAGACTTTAGTAATTCTTTTTTCCAGTGTTATTCTGCTATTTGGTACAAAAATGTGGCTGGCAGATGTAATTGTCAATTACATTGCTTTATGATCTATGTTACAATAAGGTTTCTTGAATTTTTTATATAACACAGAAAACCTGTTGTGAGAGGATGTGTGATACTGAATAACAATCAATTTTATAAAAATTTTGAAGTTCTTAGATGGGCTTTATTGGAACTTTCTTCTCTTTTTCAATTTGATCTCCATCTAAAATCACTAAAGCTCTTTAGGTCTTGAGGGACATGACTACATTACTTAGATTGTTATACCTGGCCATGCATGTTTCCCAGGCATATTCAAATATCATGAAGAATTGTAATTTTGGGTTTCAGGCCATATTCTTTTTCTCTGCCATTTAGATTTTTATACCAGTAGTTATTGTGGATATTTATAAGTTAGAAGTAGTCATGAGACATCTGGATTTCCACAGGCTGTAATTGGGCAATTAAGAGCACAGATTTCAGATTTTAGCTGCATGGATTCAACTCCTATTCAGTGGTTAAAACTACCGTTTGCTGTTCGTTATTTTAAATAGGCTACTTAACTTTTCCCTCCTAAAAACTGCCTCTTTATCTGCCAAATGAAAACTATGATGCCAAGTTTACAGATTAAAAGATAACATGAAATGCTTCACACTGTGCATAGCACATATTAGGCACTCAATACATGTATGGTTAACATTATAATGGTGGTGATTATGTTTAATTTTAGCAAGGAAAATGAGTTTATAAGCTTGAGGGTTTAGGATCTAATATGCCAGCTACCAAGCTGTCTCAGAAAGAATGTGCTCATTTCTTTTGGGAAATTTCAAGGGATTTTCTTGTTTTCAAAATCCAAAGATTAGAAGGGTGAGAGAAAGATGAGAGTGTTCAGAAAATTTGTCTTTTTAATGCTTGGACTTAGTATGTAGTTGAATGTGTTTGAAAGGTTAACATAGAAACTTCTCAGTTGATAAAAGTTAAAATATAAAGAGGGTGCAGAAAAACAGTGCCTCAAGTGACAGTGAGAAGCATTAATTCACTGTTTCTCTAGTATAATTTACACACTGACAACCTATATATAATTAGAAGGGTTTTTTAAAATGAAGAGTCCTAGTGCAAGGTCTTTACTTCTTGAATTATATTCATATTAAGATATGAAAATCTATTGGAACAGCAAAAACATATTGATCTAGGTTGAAATTCTTATTTTGTCACTTACTACCTGATCCATAGCTGCTGTCTTTCTCATGTGTCATTACTTATCTTGCCTCTTTCTCTCCTCACTTTTTCCTTATTATTTAGCCCACACCAACTGTATACATTCAATTAAGTAGTTGTGCTACTGGCCAGTGCTTGCCCTTAAATCATTGAAACATTATCACCGACCCGAACTTTCTGAATTTGTACAGCTTTCTAGCTGACAACTATTTTTCTCTTATTTCTTTACTTCTCATCCTCAGTCTCTGGTCCTAACATGGCTGGCAATCCTCTTCTTCAGTGTCTAGGTGGTATGAGTTACTACCCTGGCTAATTACACCTAGTATTATTTCCTTTTATTAATGTGTCCAACTTAGAGCCTTGGATACAAAATTTCAGTTTCTAAAGTTTAGAAACTTTATAATCATTCAATACTTCCTTGTACCCCAGTGCTAATAGTGCCCCATATCTCATTCCATATGAAAGAGCACATGTGCTGGGTATGGGAGAAATGGGTCAGGAGACTGCATTTCAGTTGGATCTAAAAAACTGAGCAAGACTTTCTGACCAGAAATGAAGGCAAAGGATATTCGTGATAGCAATAATAGCAAGAGCAAATATATGACTAGGGGTATGGTGAACAATTCAATGTTAGGAGTTCTATGAACTTATTGCATTGTTTCTTAGTATGAGGACCACCTGCTTCAGAAATCTTAGAGAATGCCTTTTCAAAATTTTATTCATGAATTCTCTAGACATACTGAACTAGAATCCATGGGAATGTGACTCAATTTTTTGTATTTTGAACACAGTTGTTCTTTCAAAACATCAAGTAGTGACATATAATCAAGGATACAGAGCTGAGGACCTGAGAAGACTAAGCCATGTTTTTCTTAAAAGAGCTGAAAAAACTTACATAGTTTAGAGAGTGAATAGTGACTTCTAAAAGAACTGGCAGTGTTTGCATTGAATGTCAGTTCAGGGAACCAGTTGAAATACAATACACAGGACTCTAGGAGAAAAAAAAATAATCTGTATAATCTGTAATTCAGTAAGTTTTCTGATGATTGTGTGTGTGAGATGATTGTGTGTGTGAGAAGATTGTGTGAGAAGAGAGAATTAAGTTGACAGTGTAAAGAAGCCCTGATAAGTCCCAAGAACTCCCAGGAAGAAAGCACACATCGTTTAGTGACTTGGACCATGAAAATCAGACTCACCTCATGAGATGTATGGTACTGAGAGAAAAATAAAGTGATATTATTGAATTTAATCCTCATTTGATTGCATTTACAAATGTCATTCATATCTATTCAATTTGCACTAATATTCATAATAATGTATGAGGGTAAGTACTCGTTTCCTTCTTTTAGACATTAGCAAATTGGTGCCACGAAAATTTAAGTGATGTGCATATGATCACATGTGTAGAGGTAGAAGAGACAAATTTTGAGTCAAGTTTTCTGACTTGGAGTCCAGTATTCTTGTCAATACACCAATACTGCCTCTCTTACCTAGTAGTAATAGTAACACCAAGAACTGACATTAGTTGAATACTTTGTGTGTCAGATATTGATTTAAGCATTTTATATGTATTAACTCATTAGGTCTTTTTTATTGATTTTTTTTATGCAATGATTATTTTCTTACCTAGACTTCTAAAATCCTTGTATTTAACATATGTGTCTCTTCTATGCAAATCCTGAGAATTCTTTATGTAACACAGACTGAAAAAAGAAAAGAAAAAAGAATGGTGGGGAAACATTTACAAGTTGCAGGGCTCGACGGGTCATGTTTATTTGGGATCATGTTCATGTAGTTCTCTTTGCCTATCAGTTGTAAGGTTAAGTAGCAAGTCACTACACAACTCTGGAGACGGTGCATGTTTTCATGAAAAAATTAGCTGAGCCTTCTCTTTAATGAACTGGGTGTGTGTAAATAGTCTTTTTGAACTTAAACCAATTTTAAATAGATCTTCTAGCGGCCTGAGCATCAAGCTTCTGGTTAAAAGCTTTAAGGAAGATTGTTTACTGTCCATAAACAGAAGACATGGCTTTGGGGGCTGAAGGTTGGAAAGAGGAAGATAAAAATCCAGACATCAGAGATGTTCATCCCTTTGCCTACCTCTTTTCTAGTTTAGTTCTTGGGACTGAAATTTCTTATCCACTGTTCTTTTTCAGTTCATTGTCTTTTTTATTTAGAATTGTATCAAAACAGGCTTGATTGAAAGATGAAAACACTACTAGCAACTAATTTTTACATTGGTTACGATGGCAATAGAATAGATCTGTTTAACATTCTCATGAGAGGAGAATCATGAAGTAATGCATCGTGATTCAAATAGGACCTTCTGCCATGAATGGACCTTTTCATAAAATACTGTTTATATAGAATGTATTTTCTGTATTCTGAGAGACACAAATGTAAACAAGATATGGGATCTGTTCCTGAGGAGATTGTAATCTATTAGGGATAATAAGACTATATGTGAATACATATATAATTTTTTCAGAAATATTCCTTTCTATGCAAGGACTAGGTTTGCCAAGCATGTTATGTGATAAAAATTCTGTATAGGCCGAAACACCTATAGCAACAGCTAACTGGAGGGTAGAAAGCAAAAGAGAAGCAGAAAGCACTAATTTACTGATTATTCATGCCTCATGAAAAACTATTAAGTAGCAATGGTTTGTTACTTTACTTTTAAAGACAGAATTTAGTGAATGTATCATCCTACTTTTGTGTACTAATATAGTTTTATGTGTTGTTTCAAAAGTACTATCTGCTGTTGTACACATGGGTTTGATCTTTTTTCCCCTAAAATAAAAGGACTTCTATTGTTCAATTTACTTACAACTTAACTCATCATTTTTATTCCCCTGCCTCTTAGCTCACCATCCTTCCCTTCTTAAACATACCCCCCTAAAAACTTACATAGTGAACATACACATATATAAAGTCCAGCTTGCTACCATGGTCTAACAGTGGTTCCATATTATTGTCATTATCATTGTTTAATTAAATGAGATAGTTTATCTTAAAAGGTTTGTTCCTTAACTGCCATACAACCTATAACACTTGCCAATTAATCATTATCTGAAAGTATTTTGTCTATTAATTTATTTTCCTATTTATTATTTGCTTCCCCTCATCAGATTATAAGCTTCATGTTGATGGGGATCTTCCTTGTCTGTCTTATTTTTCTTTTCCTGATTCCTAGAACAAGTGTTAGGAATCAAATAGGCTCAGCTGAAGGAATACCTGTGAAATAAGTAACTGATGGAATAAATCTTGATTCTTAATCTTTCCCAAATAGTCCATGAATAAATTCTCTTAATTTTTCTTTTAATAATATCTCTTAGATTGTCCACTTCCTCTGTACTTTTATAGCTTACATCTTCACTTTACTCTTGTTCTTTCAGACCTGCATTAAAGAGTAATTTCTTGTGTATGGTCTCTTCTCAACTCATCCTGCATACTATTGCTCTGCTCATTTACCTCAAAAACCATTTCATTCATCTTATTTTATTCTTTAAGACACTTCCAAAGAGGGCGGAACAGGTTCTGTCTGGAAGCAGATCGTTGGGGGGGGTTAGGAGGGAGCACAAACAATGTATACACATGTAAGTAAGTGTAAAAATGATAAAATAAAAGGAGAAAAAAGAGAAACTTCTCCAAATAGTTCTTGGTTCAAATGGACGAAATGGATCAAGAATATAACACCATGTGAAACTCTTTTCTGTTATCTTTTAGATTATAAGAATTAGCAGCAATTATTTCCACGCTACCTCTTCATTCTTATTTCCTTTTTAAAACATCTACAGAACTTCCCCTGTAGTCAGCCTGTGGAGCCACTTCCTAAAGATATTCAAATACATATATTAGAGGGCTAGTAGACCTGAACAACTCTTTTAAAATGTAAATCTTGAACTTAAACATTTCATTATAGAATTTCTTATATTTCTGAAGTTTCACTTCCATATCATCTGATGTAGTATTTTTATCTTCTCTTGTGGTCCCCAGGGCACTCAGTAAAATCCTGGGCCCAGGACTAGTGCTTAATAAATATTTGCTTTTCTGACACAGATCCTTACCCATTTGTGTTTTTGTGAAAAACCTAAATTCTAATTCTACAATGTTGGCTTCTCTCTTATTCTGAGAAAACCCAATAAATAACTATATAATAGTAGTTAGGGAGAATACCTGTGAAGTGAAAATTTAATAATTACAAACTAATGCTACAAAGTGGTAGCACAAAGAAATTTTGTGGGAATAATGGAATTCTTATGTGTCTTGATTATACTAGTGGTTATACAACTGTGTACTTTTCAATAGCCATAGAAATGTGATGCAAAAGATTAGATTTCACAGTGTATAATTTAAAATAAAATTTTAAATACTTTAGTATAATGGAGGTTGTAACTATTTTCTTTCTTTCTCTTTCTCTCTCTCTGTCTCTTTCTTTCTTTCTCTCTTTCTCTCTCTCTCTTTCTTTCTTCCCTCCTTTCCTTTCTATCTTTCGATGAGGTCTTGCTGTGTGTCCCAGGCTGGCCTTAAACTTCTAAGTGATGGCATTATAGGCATGCACCACACACCTGGCTTTGTTTTGTTTGTACTTAATCTATCAAGCAGCATCTGGTCTCTGTATTACAGTTATTGACTTGCATATTCTTTCTTAAAAATAGTACCAATTATTTTTTAAAATTATTTTTTAAAGGACAGGAGAGGGGAAGGGAAGGGAGGAGAAGGAAAGGAAAGGAAAGCCTGAGAAATAGCAGACTCCCATGTGGGAGGGGCTGGAGGAAAGAAGTCCAAGCCCAAATAGTATCAATTATAATGATAGGTAAGTATATCTCTTCCTAACTCAGGCATAATGTATTAGTATAACTCAAGTTTGGTATTGTACTCCAGTCACTTCTTTTTTTTACTCGTCTTTTTTTAAAACAAATCATTCATTATAGATTTTGAAAGTTTACATTCATTGATAGGCAGTAGCCTGATTTATATCAAGCCTACAATTTTCTATTTCTTTTCTTGGAACCAATTTTTAGGGCCAAATTCTGGTTTTTCATAAGAGAAGCCCTATGTGCATTCTTAAAAATGCAGAACTTAGACTTAACTTTTAGCTTTTCTTTTTCTCAGTCTTTCCTTTTACAAATCGGTCATGAAGCATGCTTTGTTTTTTAATTGCATTAGTAGATTTATTGGCCATATGTATTCATTGAATATATCCAGAATTTGCCTCTTTTCTTTTGTTGGATGAAGGAGCACAAGAGATTCATTTTTTGATTTGATGCCCTGCTAGAAAAGCACAGCTGAAAAGGCGTTTCCTTTCTAGACCAGACAGTTCCATGGAAATAAGTTCTTAGCCCTGAGAAAGATGTGGATTCCTCTCTTCTCTTCCTAGGGAAGATGGGAGAATTATTCCAATACACCAGACATCTTGATAGAATAGTGCAAAATAGCTGCAACTGTTCTTCAAATGGGAAATTGTAACATTGCATATAAATTCCATCTGTATCTGCACATGTAGTAGTTACAGGAAATATTCCAGCCTCAACTTTTGGTCAAATTGACTACACCATGGTGCAATGAGAAAGACCAAAATTTGCTGACCTTCAGTAATCATATCTGTGTGTAGATGAATCCCACAGTCATATTGACTAAATGTGACAGAATCATTTCAGAACCATTCAGTCAAACCGAAAATATTACTAATGAACTCAATATTGATAAATTCAAAACTAAACAAAAAAGGCATGGCAGTTCATGCCTATAATCCCAGCACTTGGGAGACTGAAGCAGGAGGATCGAGAGTTTAAGGTGAGCCTGAGCTATAAACCGAGACCTGTCTGGAGAAAAAAAAGA
This sequence comes from Castor canadensis, assembly GCF_047511655.1. Classification (NCBI taxonomy): domain Eukaryota; kingdom Metazoa; phylum Chordata; class Mammalia; order Rodentia; family Castoridae; genus Castor; species Castor canadensis. The sequence continues at coordinate 72,205,247 of NC_133405.1, read as the reverse complement.
AGAAAAGCTAACACCAGATGTTAGAGTGTTTCTTTCATATACTTTACTTTCAATGAGGATTCTGTAGTGATAACTGCCAGTTAGGTTTTCTTTTTAAAAATTGAATGGAATTAGATTTACTTTAACATTTATCCCTGAATGTGTGAAATGTATGTTTATTTTGTAAATGAATGTATTCAGTATAGCCTCAAGGAACATTTATTTGAAAACATACCACCAGGTAAAGTAGAGAGTAAAAAATTACTGTTCAGTTATGACACAGCTCCTAATCTTAAGTTTCTGGTATATTCTTAAATACCTGCTCATTTTTTATGAACTACACATAATGCATTTCCTAAGATTCTTTTGAAGCAAGGAACATTTTGCTCTTTTCTCTCCTAATTATCATAAAGTACTTGAGTAACCTGAGATATAATGTGATTATTACTTGCCTTTTAATGGATTTTATGTAATAGCATTTAAAATCCGTTTTTAGGTTCAGATCCAGATTTGAAAATAAATGAATGCTGGGAAGTATGTTTGACAAAGCATATATTAAAATGGGAGTAACTATTGAAAGTGTGTCTTTCAAATCTTAAAAATAATTTTATACTTTAATCCTATAGTTTTGTCTAAAGACACAGGTTTTTTTCGTTGGCTTGACTAGTTAGCCTTCCCCTTTTCAATATTTAGGATGAAAAATTTCCTGGGCTGGAGATGTGACTCATGTAGTAAAGTGCCGTTCTTGTAAACACAAAACCCTGAGTCCAAACCCCAGTGTAGTCAAACAAAAAAAATCCTAATTAAAAAAATTATTGGCATAATTTCCTTATTTATAGCTTACTTAGTTACTTGATTCCATGACTCGATCTGCTTTCTTTGAATTCATTGTTCTATCATTTTCTAGCTGTATCCTCATGGGCAAGGAAGTTAACTGCTGTGCAAACTGTATTCTCATCAATGAAAATGTGAAGTGCTTAATATAACCAGAATATAAGCATTAAAAATATATAACTTTCATAAGGATTTTCAGAAGTGTGGCAAATTGAATTATAGTGTCCTACTAAATTTTAAATGTTTCTAAAACAAATAGTATTTTCTTCTTTCATGCTGCCTGCAGACATAGGCTGTGGAACAAGAGCTAACCAAAGGGATTTGAGGAGTGGGTTTCTTTGCTGTATGTCATATTACTTGTTTTTACATCAGGAGAAAGTAAGATTATTTATAAGGAGTTCCAAGCATTGTGGAAGGCTGGGAATATTTAATGCATTTTCCCTATTCCCCTACAAAGTTAGTCATTAAAGTATTGCTATTAAAAAGGTACAAGATTATATGATGAAGAATTATTAACAGATACCACATACATCTTCTAAAAATCCATAAATGTTTAAGAAAACTTTACATTAGAAGCAAAGAAACATTCCTGAGATGTTAATACCTTGCTGGATTTCATAAAGTTTATCATTAACATATTCAAATTTTAGAAGGGCCATAATAGGCAGGGATCTGATACTTTTTTATATATAGTTGATTATAGGCATGATTCTTTGGTAATCAGGGAGTCATCCGGGCAGTTAGATACATTTCAATAAATTATCTATTGTGGGATCACAAAGTGATGCCTTAGGATAAGTCAATCCACTTATGAGTATGAACTCATCACTTTAATAAATAGAAATATATCTTACTGGCTGTCTGAAGAAACTTGAACCTCAGTTCTTAATATGTGGATTCTCATTGCATCCTAAACAGCTTTTGACTACATTTGCAGTAAGCAGTTGAACACTTTTAAAAACCATAGGGTAAAATGAATATTTTAATTTCTGCAGTTTTATTCCCAATAAGTCATGATTACTCTTAGTATTAATAAAATCAAAGTTAAACAAATGGCTTTTAGCAATTCAATATACATAATATTTTAGTACTAACACCAAACATTAGAGTTCTTGTTCATGTTTTACTTTCAATAAGGATTGTGGTGATAACTGCCAGCTTTTCTCTTTAAAACTTGAATAGAATAAGATTTATTTCAGCAAATCATTTTTGAATCAGTATCAAAATGCTTAAGGCAGAAACATGTTTATAGAGAGAATAAATGCTCTGCAGCTTGTCTAGACTTTAAAATGAAGTCATGACTTACTTTTTGTCTTTTGGTAAACATGGAGATTTGGTTTTAGTGTGAGAGATGTTAAAGGTATAACGTTCGCAAGAATTGATTTCACAATTAAACAACCTACCGTATGAAGGATTATTGAATAAATATGTTATCATACTGGGAGGTAGAAGAGCTCTGTCTGCTTGATGAAGTCTGAAAAATTTGACATATTTTTAGTGGAATTTTTATACAACTTACTTTGCAATTTTTTGTTCAACTATGTGGTAAAATTAGAGACTTTAATCACTCAATACTAATTTGATGCTCAGATTAGCTTCACTTTAAGAAACCTGTAAGAGAAGAGCTGGAAGTTACATATTACCGAAAATAGGCTTTAAATGGTAGGTATTGGCAGAAAATTCTCCATTCATCTCTTGCTTTTGTGCACATCTTGTGAACAGAGACACTGACTGCCTTTGCCTCAAAGACACAGTCTGGAAAAGTAAAAGGTCTCTTTCCAGAGCAAAGAACACATTTGTTTATTGCTCATTATAAAAGATTTAGTTTCCCTCACCTAGCTGTCTTTGTCACTCTTATTGAAATTGAGAATTAGAGAATAGGTACAAGAAAATGCTAATACTGTGGCTACTGCTGTGTCTATGGCTCAGGAATTTCATGTTTTCTACCAGCATCCCTTAAACTGGCAGGCTTACTTTTTAGTTTGGAAGTAGGATAAACTCTCAGACTCCTCAACCTTCCTGAGGGTAGTACTTACAGACTGATGCTATTGTTTTCAACAGACATAATCCATATTATTATGGTAACAGTTGAATTGCACAGAAATTCAGAATTATATGACCCAGACGCCTCTTGTTGCAATCTGTTATTTCCTGATTTATTAATTTGTTGGATAATTTGGTTCTGCCCTTTTTTAATTAATTAGGTAATATACAGCAGTTGTTTTCAGCAGGGTAACTTGGAACATGCTTTATTGGTTTGAGTCTGTGAGTACATTCATAGAGTTCTCTGGAATATTTTTTGGGACACACTGCACACCTAAGGCTTCAGACTAGCTCTTTTTTTCCTATGGAAAATGAATTTGTTTTCACCAGGATACAGAATTTTCTGAGTTACCAGAACTTCTTGAAAGAAAAGTGTTTTATTTTCTTTGTAATGAAAGCTTAACACCTTACCAATTATTGAGGGGGAAAACCCACAGTGCTATGGCTAAGTTAGTCTGAAAAGGTAGTATTTGGGTTTATTGTGTATGTATTTTCTACAGTCTTGAGCAACTCTTTATGTATAAAGATTATGATAGAGTCTTACCATTAGCTTTTATGTGTTTTGCAGTTATGTTCCCAGAAAGGCTTAGAGAGAGTGACCAGGGACTGCAGGACTGCAGGGGTTTTTTGTTGTTGCTGTTTGTGTATGTGTGTGAGTGTGTGTGTGTGTGTGTGTGTATGTATGTTGTGAAAGTAACTGGAACAAGAATTATTTACCAACTGAGCCTATGCAGTCTTGAAGAAACACTGAAATAAACAAATTTTAGATTGTTAACATTAGTATACATTTATTTGTGGAGATTTTTAACAAATTCCTTAAGAAAGCAAAATAAATTGCAATATCATATGTTAGTGTAAACCCACTTGAACACCTTTACTTTGAATAGACTGCTGCTCAGGATTAGTTTTGAATTGGGTGTCTTTGTTTAATTTTTCAGTGTGAGAAACATAGCCATGCCTATTGTCTCAATTATATGAAGTTAATAAAGCATACTTTTTAGCTAAGAAGGTTCTCATTGCTTAGAATATTGAGCATGTGATCTCAAAATCTAAAAGAACTACCTGAAAATTATCAAATTAGATAATGTATACAAAGATTTTATATTACGCACAGTTGTCAATTTAATAGAATAATAACTACAAATGGTAAATAAAATTGAACTAAAAAAGTTGAATTGGGGCATTGTGTACTGTTTGCATGAACTTGATCAGTATCCAGATGGATTATGTCCTTCCAGCATTTGTATGGTTTACTTCATAGTAAATCTTAGGTTTAGTTTCTCTCTTGACTTAAGTGATGCCATTAGGAATAGGTCAAAATTCCCACAAATATTTTCTATGTTTGCACCCCTTCTTTCTGTTTCCACCATGTTTGAGTCTGAAAAAGCCATTGACTTAAAATATCTTTACTGTGTTGAGAGGAATTTGGTCCTAGCAAAGAGACGTTTTACTTGGCTGAAAATATAGCAGGGCGTATGTAAAAACATCTTCTTTTCCCTTTGAAAAAATAAAAAGTAGTGGATAAATAATTTTCTTTCAACCTAATATACAAGAATTGCATTTCCGAGAATTGCATGCATCTTTGTGTGGGTATTATTGGCCTTCTCTATAGAATGATTTGAGGGACTTTCAGAGATTAAGCCAGTAACTTCCTTACTCCTTGTTTCACAATATTTTTGGTTTTCCCTTTTTCTCAGAAACAAATGCTGTTGAATTTTTTGCTGTGAACATAAGCCAAGTATGTGAGTGGGCTTTGGGGCTTTGAGTGTAAGAATTGAGTGCCACTAGTGGGAGGAAGAGGGCAAAGGAGGGTGAGTATGGTTGATGTACTTTCTATACCTCTATGAATAGGGAACACTGAAACCTGAAGATGTTATCTTAAGGAGGGATAATAATGGAGAGGATGAGCCAAAATAGGGTATATGTATATGTATACATATGTATGTATAAATGTTATATATACATACATATGTATGTGTAAATGTTATACATACATATATAGATACATAGACACATGAAAATGTCACAACAAAACCCCTGTATAACTATCATATACTAATAAAAATGTTTTTAAAAAAGAATTGAGTGATAATTCTTTTGGTTTTGGAGCAATTAAATAAATGTCACATGATCTCAATTTAAGAAAAAATAACGTGTAACCTGGCTAGATCTTTTTATGGGAATTGACTGTAGTACTCAAGAAATGTATTGTTTGATGATATTTAAATGCCAGTCAACTTTCTAATAGACTTACATTACAAGTACCTTATTGTGAACTGTTATCAGGATATAATTTCTTATGTTGGTTGTCTCTTTTCTGAGAATAACACTTTTGGAGTACCATTGTAATATAGTAAATAGTTGCATTTCTTGAGTTTCACAAGAAGGAATTTACAGCTTCCTATGGGTCCTTTAGATATTTACTGGGTGTATTAAGCAGCCTTTTTGTTTCTGAGAACTTGATGCAAGTGCAGAAGCCCACTAAGCCTTATGAATTACTTAGGCATCAACTCAGCATGCTACTACAAACCACTTGCCTTATAGTGACTTTCTAGCAACTACATTGCTTTCTTGAAATACCTTATATGTATAGTTTTTATTGATACCAATAACATCTCCAGAAAGGTTGTATTGAATTGTAGGCACACAATTTTATTGTGCTTAATTATTGTGTTTGATTTCAAAGTCTGGTTCCTCATCTGCACACCTTCACTGCTCCAGAAAGACATACTTGTATTGTGCTTTATGTACTATGGTGTAATTAATTATTTTAATACTTTGAAGGCTGGAATTCTGTCATTTCTGAATATCTACATTTCCTTGTGTGTATTTACAATAACACAGCTTACTTTCATTTATTTATTCATTCAGTACATATTTATAGAATACCTGATATGAGTTTGATATGCTGGAAAGTACTAAATAATATAATGAGAAAGATAGACAAGGTTTCAGCCTTGAGAGCTTATAAATTACAATCTAGCCTATTTTGTGCAAGCAATGCAATAGACACATGGTTTCTCTACATCTATAATTTTCTTTGCAACAATTCTGAGGGGTAGGTATTGTTACTCTCAACTAATACATGAAGAGTTCGAGACTCAGGTTAATCAATTTGCTCAGTCATACATAGTAAGTAGAAGATGTGAGATTCAAACCCAAGTTTGGTTCTGTGTTGGTTTTCTGACCTGTGTAATAAAAGTTACAATTTTGGTGGCTGAAAACAACACATACTCATTTTATTACAATGTCTATAGGTCAGGAGTATTGACATGGTTGAGCTGAATTATCTTCAAAACTGCAATCAAGGTGTTCATTAGAACTGATTGATTTCTCATTTGGAAGACCTACTATGGCAGAATTCAGTTTAAAGTTCATGTGGTTAGCAGAATTCATTTTCTTCATGCTCTAGAACTTGTGGTGGCTGCTTCTTCATAGTAAACAAAGGAGAGAGACTTAAGTGTGAGTCTTCTAGGAAAAAAAAACCTTATATAACATAACATCATTAGAGTGACATCCTTTGCCATATTCCCTTGGCTGCAACCATGTAACAAGTCCCACCCACTCTTAAAGTGAGGGAAATTATTCAGGGAAGTGAATGCAAGGAGATGGGGATTATGGGAGGGGGACACATTGGAGTGTGTCTGCCACAGATTCCATAGTCCATGGTCTTTCCACTATAATATGCCACCTCTAGTAAGAGCTTAATAGATATGAATTATTTTTTAGTTATGAGAAGCAATATAACACTACTGGAAAAGTCTGGTAGTAAAATTGCCACATGATCTCAATGTAGCTCAATTGGTCTCTTGAGAAAGGTGCTAAGTACTCATTGCTGCTCTCTCTAAACAGTTATAATAATTATGTTTGAATTATCCTGTTATAACATCTTTTTAAAAATAGTTTATTGTTGTCAGAGTTGAAGTCAGAGAAAATATGTTCTAGGCTTATTCTTTCACATTTGATGTCATAAAAATTTTTTCTTCTTGGTACAAAAATCACACAGCATTTGCTTTCAGTGTGCACATAGCATTCTTTCAGTTGACATAAAAATTTGTTTAATCACCTTCAAATTGTTGGATATGCAAGCAACTCTCAATCTTCCACTTCTGAAAAAGAAACAAACAGTGAAAACACACTAAAATGTTGCATAACTTCTTCAGGCATTCAATTCTGTCCTCTTTTAAATTATCTACTTAAACAAGGCATCCAGAAATGAAATTACTGGATAGAGGACTGTGAATGTTTCAATAGCTCTTTGGTGCCCACTGGGAAAATGGCTCCAATTTTATTTGACTTTTGACTGAATTAACAATCTTCAGCATTGCCAAACTATGTGATAGAACTAACAGGAATTTTGTGATCAGTAAATATTTTTACTTGCTCTTAATTCTGGGGTTTTGGTAGACAGAAGTAGGGGGAATTATTTTCTCTTTATGGCCATAAGACAGTTCTCAGGGTCTAGTTCTACCCTGTAGTTCAAGTAGAGGGCATGGATCCCCTCAGGACTTATCTTTCCTATCAAGTGATGTCATAGCTATGGATATTTTTTCTGGTTACAGTGTGCTATCCCACAATGAGAAGGGTATTCTCAGGGGACACTTGGGAAATCTGTTTCTTTTTCTGTTCAGGAAGAGATTGGACTAATTTATTTATTAAGATACAGCAGTGTGCTGTTGTGTACATCCACTTCAGCAGCATGTTTCATAGTAGCCTACCCTAAAATAAAAAAGGAAAAGTAGAAAAAGGCTGAGTTAATGTAACACCTAGAAGACTAGCCCATATTTGCTATTTAGTTATCACTAATCAGAACAAATTAATTGCTTATTACTTTTCTTATGATTCAAGAACTAATAGAGTTACAACCTTCATTAAAAAAAAAGTATCTTGTGAGCTGGAGAATTTAGCTACCATATTTGGTTCTCATATGCCTGCTCTGTGACCTCACATCAGCTTGCTGAAGGTTTGTGTGTTTGTGCTTATCCTTATATGGGAAGGCTGCCTGACGAATCTCTCTGAAAGGAATTAGAAGCCCTGTAGCATTTGCAGGAAGTGTGGTGTTAGGACATGGTTTGTCTAAATTTTCTCTCTGTCAGATTTTGTTGCATAGAGAAGGTGGGTTGGAGAACATCTTTATTGACTATAAATATCACCATTATTTAAATTCTTAATGGACTTTATAACAAATCAAATTCCATTGTTTTGATTATGACCAAGTTCTTCTAAAGAGGATTGAAATCTGTATAGAAGCTCATTGTACTGAGTTGACAATTACAGTGATCAGGAAGTTGGGAGGCTGGAATAAACTAGTTTATTTTTGAACTCTTAAGGCAACTTTAAACTTTTTGAAATGGAAGGTTCACATATGTTAGACTAATGGTTGCCATGAATATTTATTTAGCTTTGATACTTGCTTGCAACCCTGTGATTTGTTTTAATGAAGGATTTTCCTTTAAGGCAATTCCCAAAGCTGCCAGAACTGCTTAAGACACATTTTGTGTACCTGTAGTCACAAGGCAATGGGGTTGTGGAAGCACTTTGCAACGCTCTTAATTTTACACTTTTATTTATCCAAATTCATGAAAATGGTTTCAAGTAGGGATAACTTTTTTTTTGGTAAAGTCAGTGTAATTCCTATAAACCATTGCTTCTTCACATAACTTTTTCTTACCAAATCGTAAAATTCCAGGAGGTTTTTATGGCTTTGGCAGTGTTTGTTCGCTTCATTACAGAGAGCCTCTGAGTCAGAAAAGACACAAGGAATCATGTTGGAATACCTTCTCCCCTCTTCATTAAGCTCAGGGACTAATTAATAATGAGAAAATAAGAATGGCAGTACCTTATTTTTTAATTTTGTATACTTGGTGTTGCGAGATGCTTTTTATTCTGACAGAGCTTGTGTGATTTAGAGCAAGTTCCTTTTTAAATTTTTTATTAGGATATATTTATTATACAATAGGGGAATTCATAGTGACAGTTCCAGTTAAGCTTATATTGTAGCATCCTCTCTCCCCCTCTACCGCTTCCCTGCCCCACTTAGAGCAATTGCAAGAGGTTTCTTTGTCCTATTTCATGTAAGTTTACGAAGTCCATTCACCATATAATCTCGCCTTAATCTCCTTCCTTCACCCTTCCCCCTCCATCAAGTTATCCCCCACACACACTGTACCTGTTTTGCAGTCCTGTCTTTCATTATTAATATTTAAGTCTATGTTCAAAGGGTTTCTCAGTGTGTCCCAGGTGTGAGTATACTTTTCTTTGGCTGGTTCAACCTCTGCCATTGAAGAGCAAGTTCCTTAATCCATCTGAACATTAGTTTCTTTGTCAATGAATATGGAATAAAGATAATAGAAACTAATCACTGTATAAAGAGTTTAGCACAGTGCTTGGCCCATAGGAAGCATTTAACAATCATTATTACATTCTTTGCAGTGAAATTGCATGTAGTGCAATGCAGAGAGGGGCCTGATACATACAGGATTCTACTGCCTATTGCCAACACACTCAGTGTGTCCAGTTCCTAATCCACCCACTGCCTTGAAGCAAGAAAGATGCACGAATTTTTTTTTTGGTGGAACTGGGGCTTGAACTTAGGGCCTTGCACTTTATTGGCAGGTGCCCTATCACTTGAACCACAACCAAGAAGCAAGACTGATTAAGAGTTGTTTAGATCCCATTATTTAAATTATGTGTTAGTTTAAAATTTGTAACCCTAGAATTATAATTTATAATTTCCTTGAGACCATAAATAATATCATTATTTTATTTTTACTTGTATTCGTTTAAGAACAGTAGCCTTGAGGCTCAGTTTGTGTATAGGAACTACATTCTTTTTTTTTTTCATTTTTCTTTTATTATTCATATGTGCATACAAGGATTGGTTCATTTCTCCCCACTGCCCCCACCCCCTCCCTTACCACCCACTCCGCCCCCTCCCTCTCCCCCCCCAATAGCGAGCAGAAACTATTTTGCCCTTATTTCTAATCTTGTTGTAGAGAGAGTATAAGCAATAATAGGAAAGAACAAGAGTTTTTGCTGGTTGAGATAAGGATAGCTATACAGGGCATTGACTCACATTGATTTCCTGTGCGTGGGTGTTACCTTCTAGGTTAATTCTTTTTGATCTAACCTTTTCTCTAGTACCTGTTCCCCTTTTCCTATTGGCCTCAGTTGCTTTGAGGTATCTGCTTGAGTTTCTCTGCGTTAAGGGCAACAAATGCTAGCTAGTTTTTTAGGTGTCTTACCTATCCTCACCCCTCCCTTGTGTGCTAAAGCTTTTATCATGTGCTCATAGTCCAATCCCCTTGTTGTGTTTGCCCTTGATCTAATGTCCGCATATGAGGGAGAGCATACGATTTTTGGTTTTTTGAGCCAGGCTAACCTCACTCAGAATGATGTTCTCCAATTCCATCCATTTACCAGCGAATGATAACATTTCGTTCTTCTTCATGGCTGCATAAAATTCCATTGTGTATAGATACCACATTTTCTTAATCCATTCGTCAGTGGTGGGACATCTTGGCTGTTTCCATAACTTGGCTATTGTGAATAGTGCCGCAATAAACATGGATGTGCAGGTGCCTCTGGAGTAACAGTCTTTTGGGTATATCCCCAAGAGTGGTATTGCTGGATCAAATGGTAGATCGATGTCCAGCTTTTTAAGTAGCCTCCAAATTTTTTTCCAGAGTGGTTGTACTAGTCTACATTCCCACCAACAGTGTAAGAGGGTTCCTTTTTCCCCGCATCCTCGCCAACACCTGTTGTTGGTGGTGTTGCTGATGATGGCTATTCTAACAGGGGTGAGGTGGAATCTTAGCGTGGTTTTAATTTGCATTTCCTTTATTGCTAGAGATGGTGAGCATTTTTTCATGTGTTTTCTGGCCATTTGAATTTCTTCTTTTGAGAAAGTTCTGTTTAGTTCACATGCCCATTTCTTTATTGGTTCATTAGTTTTGGGAGAATTTAGTTTTTTATGTTCCCTGTATATTCTGGTTATCAGTCCTTTGTCTGATGTATAGTTGGCAAATATTTTCTCCCACTCTGTGGGTGTTCTCTTCAGTTTAGAGACCATTTCTTTTGATGAACAGAAGCTTTTTAGTTTTATGAGGTCCCATTTATCTATGCTATCTCTTAGTTGCTGTGCTGCTGGGGTTTCATTGAGAAAGTTCTTACCTATACCTACTAACTCCAGAGTATTTCCTACTCTTTCTTGTATCAACTTAAGAGTTTGGGGTCTGATATTAAGATCCTTGATCCATTTTGAGTTAATCTTGGTATAGGGTGATATACATGGATCTAGTTTCAGTTTTTTGCAGACTGCTAACCAGTTTTCCCAGCAGTTTTTGTTGAAGAGGCTGCTATTTCTCCATCGTATATTTTTAGCTCCTTTGTCAAAGATAAGTTCCTTATAGTTGTGTGGCTTCATATCTGGATCTTCTATTCTGTTCCACTGGTCTTCATGTCTGTTTTTGTGCCAGTACCATGCTGTTTTTATTGTTGTTGCTTTGTAATACAGTTTGAAGTCAGGTATTGTGATACCTCCTGCATTGTTCTTTTGACTGAGTATTGCCTTGGCTATTCGTGGCCTCTTGTGTTTCCATATAAATTTAACAGTAGATTTTTCAATCTCTTTAATGAATGTCATTGGAATTTTGATGGGAATTGCATTAAACATGTAGATTACTTTGGGGAGTATCTACATTTTTACTATGTTGATTCTACCAATCCATGAGCATGGGAGATCTCTCCACTTTCTATAGTCTTCCTCAATCTCTTTCTTCAGAAGTGTATAGTTTTCCTTGTAGAGGTCTTTCACATCTTTTGTTAGGTTTACACCTAGGTATTTGATTTTGTTTGAGGCTATTGTAAATGGAATTGTTTTCAGTTTGTTCATTATTAGTGTATAGAAATGCTAATGATTTTTCTATGTTGATTTTATATCCTGCTACCTTGCTATAGCTATTGATGATGTCTAGAAGCTTCTGAGAAGAGTTTTTTGGGTCTTTAAGGTATAGGATCATGTCATCTGCAAATAGGGATATTTTGACAGTTTCTTTACCTATTTGTATTCCTTTTATTCCTTCTTCTTGCCTAATTGCTCTGGCTAGGAATTCCAGTACTATGTTGAATAGGAGTGGAGATAGTGGGCATCCTTGTCTGGTTCCTGATTTTAGAGGGAATGGTTTTAATTTTTCTCCGTTAAGTATAATGCTGGCTGTAGGTTTGTCATATATAGCTTTTATAATGTTGAGGAACTTTCCTTCTATTCCTAGTTTTCTTAGAGCTTTTATCATGAAATGATGTTGGATCTTATCAAAGGCTTTTTCTGCATCTATTGAGATGATCAAGTGGTTTTTGTCTTTGCTTCTGTTAATGTGGTTTATTACGTTTATTGATTTTCGTATGTTGAACCACCCCTGCATCCCTGGGATGAAGCCTACTTGGTCGTGGTAAATAATCTTTTTGATGTGTTGCTGAATTCGGTTTGCCATTATTTTGTTGAGGATTTTTGCATCAATGTTCATTAAGGAGATTGGCCTATAGTTCTCCTTTTTGGAGATGTCTTTGCCTGGTTTTGGGATAAGTGTAATACTGGCTTCATAAAATGTGTTTGGCAGTTTTCCTTCCCTTTCTATTTCATGGAACAGTTTAAGGAGGGTTGGTATCAGTTCTTCTTTAAAGGTCTGATAGAATTCAGCAGAGAATCCATCAGGTCCTGGACTTTTCTTTTTGGGGAGACTCTTGATTGCTGCTTCAATTTCATTTTGTGTTATAGGTCTATTCAGGTGATTAATTTCCTCTTGGTTCAGTTTTGGATGATCATATGTATCTAGAAATCTGTCCATTTCTTTAGGATTTTCAAACTTATTTGAATATAGGTTCTCAAAGTAGTCTCTGATGATTTCCTGGACTTCCATGGTGTTTGTTGTTATCTCTCCTTTTGCATTCCTAATTCAACTAATTTGGGTTTTTTGTCTCCTCATTTTAGTCAGGTTTGCCAGGGGTCTATCGATCTTGTTTATTTTTTCAAAGAACCAACTTTTTGTTTCATTAATTCTTTGTATGGTTTTTTTGGTTTCTATTTCGTTGATTTCAGCTCTTATTTTTATTATTTCTCTCCTTCTATTTGTTTTGGGATTTGCTTGTTCTTGTTTTTCTAGGAGTTTGAGATGTATCATTAGGTCATTAATTTGGGATCTTTCAATCTTTTTAATATATGCACTCATGGCTATAAACTTTCCTCTCAAGACTGCCTTAGCTGTGTCCCATAGGTTCCGGTAGGTTGTGTTTTCATTTTCATTGACTTCCAGGAACTTTTTAATTTCCTCTTTTATTGCATCGATGATCCACTCTTCATTAAGTAATGAGTTATTTAGTTTCCAGCTGTTTGCATGTTTTTTGTCTTTACTTTTGTTGTTGAGTTCTACTTTTACTGCATTTGGTCAGATAGTATGCACGGTATTATTTCTATTTTCTTATATTTGCTGAGGCTTGCTTTGTGCCCTAGGATATGATCTATTTTGAAGAAGGTTCCATGGGCTGCTGAGAAGAATGTATATTGTGTAGAGGTTGGATGAAATGTTCTGTAGACATCTACTAGGTCCACTTGATCTATTGCATATTTTAGATCTTGGATTTCTTTATTGAGTTTTTGTTTGGATGACCTATCTATTGATGATAATGGAGTGTTAAAGTCTCCCACAACCACTGTGTTGGCGTTTATATATGCTTTTATGTCTTTCAGGGTATGTTTGATGAAATTGGGTGCGTTGACTTTGGGTGCGTACAGATTGATGATTATTATTTCCTTTTGGTCTATTTCCCCTTTTATTAGTATGGAATGTCCTTCTTTATCTCGTTTGATCAATGTAGGTTTGAAGTCTACTTTGTCAGAGATAAGTATTGCTACTCCTGCTTGTTTTCGGGGGCCATTGGCTTGGTAAATCTTCTTCCAGCCTTTCATCCTAAGCCTATGCTTATTTCTGTCGGTGAGATGAGTCTCCTGTAAGCAACAAATTGTTGGATCTTCTTTTTTAATCCATTTTGTCAAACGGTGTCTTTTGATGGGTGAATTAAGTTCATTAACCTTAAGCATTAATACTGATAGGTATGTGGTGATTCCTGCCATTTAGTTGTCTTAGTTGTTTGAAGGTTTGATTGTGTGTACCTAACTTGATGTTACTCTCTACTGTCTTGCTTTTTCTTATCCTGTGGTTTGGTGCTGCCTGCCTTTTCATGGATAAGTTGGGTGTCACTTTCTGTGTGCAGGATCCCTTGCAGAATCTTTTGTTATGGTGGCTTTGTGGTCACATGTTGTTTTAGTTTCTGCTTATCATGGAAGACTTTTATTGCTCCATCTATTTTGAATGATAGCTTTGCTGGGTAGAGTATCCTGGGGTTGAAGTTATTTTCATTCAGTGCCCGGAAGATCTCACCCCACGCTCTTCTTGCCTTTAATGTTTCTGTTGAGAAGTCTGTTGTGATTTTGATGGGTTTACCTTTGTATGTTACTTGCTTTTTCTCTCTTACAGCCTTCAGTATTCTTTCCTTAGTTTCTGAACTTGTTGTTTTAATGATGATATGTTATGGAGTAGTTCTATTTTGATCTGGTCTGTTTGGTGTCCTGGAGGCCTCTTGCATTTGTATGGGAATATCTTTCTCTAGATTTGAGAAATTTTCCATTATTATTTTTTTGAATATATTACGCATTCCCTTCGCTTGCACCTCTTCTCTTTTTCGATGCCCATGATTCTCAAGTTTGGTCTTTTGATGGAGTCAGTGAGTTCTTGCATTTTCTTTTCACAGGTCTTGAGTTGTTTAATTAATAGTTCTTCAGTTTTTCCTTTAATTACCATTTCATCTTCAAGTTCTGAGATTCTGTCTTCTGTTTGTTCTATTCTGCTGGATTGGCCTTCCATTTTGTTTTGCAGTTCTGTTTCGTTCTTTTTTCTGAGGTTTTCCATATCCTGGCAGTTTTCTTCTTTATTGTTGTCTATTTTTGTCCTGAGTTCATTTATCCATTTATTCATTGTGTTCTCTCTTTCACTTTGGTGTTTATACAGTGCTTCTATGGTTTCCTTTATTTCTTCTTTTGCTTTTTCAAATTCTCTATTTTTGTTGTCTTGGAATTTCTTGATTGTCTTCTGTACATTTTGGTTGACCCTATCCAGTATCATCTCTATAAAATTCTCATTGAGTACTTGTAGTATGTCTTCTTTTAAATTATTCTTGTGGGCTTCATCGGGTCCTTTGGCATAGTTTATCTTCATTTTGTTGGAGTCTGGATCTGAATTTCTGTTCTCTTCATTCCCCTCTGGTTCCTGTACTAACTTTTTGCTGTGGGGAAACTGGTTTCCCTGTTTTTTCTGTCTTCCCATCATTGTCCTTCGTGTTGTTACTGTCCCTGTACTGTGTGTAATTAAGTATTTTCTAGCTTGTAATAATAACAATGGTAATATTGAGAATGGAAGAGTGAGCTGAGATGGAAAGCAAGAAGTTAAAGAAAAGGGGAAAACAAATATACAGACAAGAGGGAGAAAGCAGAACAAGGTATCAGACAAGAGAGTTTCAAAGGTATAAACAGGGAGTGTTAGTGTACTAATCGACAGTAAGCTGAACAGACATTAGAGAGACAGAGAGAGGATTGAAAATCAAAGATAAAAAAAATAAAAAATAAGTAAATGAAAGAAATATCTATATATAAAAATGAATTAAAATAAAATGGATATTGACTCTATATACTTATACATTCTAGACAAGCACTGTACCACAGAGCTATATTCTAAACCCCAGGACTACATTCTTAGCTAGATTTCTTTTGGCAGCGTTGTTGAACTCAGGACCTCATGCTTGCTTAGGCAGGCACGCTTTCCGCTTGAGCCACTACGCCAGCCCATAACTTTATTATTCAGGGATCAAACACTGATCCATCTATCCAGCAGAGAATTCTAGAGTTGGAATTGGATATTCCACTTGTTTTTTTCTCCATATGATGTGGAGATTGATTCATTTGCATACACACTTGATCTGGACTATAAAGGAAGGAAAACCATAGTTTGTTACATAGAACTTAGAAATAAATTACATAGTAAGAACACATCAAAAAGTGATATTCTTTTCTTTTTAGATGGGATGTCACTGTGTTGCCCAGTCTGGTCTCGAACTCCTGGACTCAAGTGATCCTCCTGACAGCCTCCGAAGTGCTTGGGATTATAGGCACACCCCATTGTTCCTGGAAATACTACTGTTTATAAGAAACTATTGGCCTTATGTAAAAATATCTTAAGAAAACAATTGAAGTATTCTGTAGCTAGGCTTGGAAATGTAGTGTAACAACTTAAAGTTTGGAGTTAAGGACATCTAAATTTGAAATTCAGCCCTGCCACATACTACTTTTGTGAATTTGAGTAAAATTCCTTAACCTCTTTGGTCCTCTGTATTTCAATCTGTAAAATAGAGATAATGATGCATATCTTACAGGGATTTTAAGAATACTAAGTGAAATAATATCCATGAAGTACAACTATAGCCATTTAGTTGACCTACAAATGGTAGTTGTTATTGATAAGAATAAGAAGATAAGTCTGCCTCACAGTCTTCACAACACAGCTACAATTTGAGAGTCCTGTGAATTTAGAAGTAATTATAGAGAATTTCCTGATACCCCAAAGTGTCTCTGGGTGACCCCATAGCTTCTATGATACTAGAAGCTTTAAATCTTGTGAAGCTTTTGAGCTGCACTCTGTGTTTTACTTATAGCAGCTGCTATCTCCCTGTCATGGAATATGTAAGCATTTAGGTACTTTGCAGAGCTGTGAAGATGTCTGAGGGCTCAATCTTTTGTTTAACTTTGTTCTGGGATTTGCAAGTGTTATTTTGAAAAATACAGGAATGGAGGAAAATCTGTATGCACACAGTAATTCTTAATAGTGTTTCCTTTTATTCAGATCCTAGGTAGAAGTAATAGGTATAAGAATACCATACATTCTGCATTAAGAGTAGTAAAAGTATCTGACAGTGAGAAAGGTGATAAAACATAACTAAATTCCACTAATAAATAGAAGTCTTCTCCAATCCATTTTGGAGAAGTGATCAATATAATACATGAAAAGATGTTTAATTCATGGAATTTCTTTGAAGACATATTTCCAAATAATAGTTGAACCATGAAAAATCCAGCCCAGTACATTCTCAAGGATGGATGTATATGACTTTTGAATAAGTTATCGACTATAGCCCTCTGTCTTTTCTCACATTTCCCAGGAACTCTAAATAAAAGTATTGTCCGATTCTCAATGTGACGTAGGAGTTGGTTTTTTTGTTTTTCATTTATTCACATATGCATGCATTGTTTGGGCCATTTCTCCCCTCACCCCTTGCTCCTTCTATTTTCCCCCAAACCCCCTTCGCTTCCAGGCAGAACCTGTTCTGTCCTTATCTCTAATTTTGTTGATGAGAAAACACAATAATAAGAAAGACAAAGCTTTTTTGCTAGTTGAGATAAGGACACCTATACAGAGAGATTCCTAGCATTGCTTCCATGTACAAATGTGTTATAACCCAAGTTGATTCATCTCAAACTGACCTTTTCACTAGTTCCTGATCCCCTTCTCATATTGACCTCTGTCACTTTAAGGTTTCTGTATAAGGTCCTCTGCAGTGTGGACATCAAACACTTTCATGTTCTGGGCTTCTTACCTATCCCCATACCTCCTGAGTGTGCTCTCCCTTTATCATGTGACCCAAGTCCAACCACATTGCTGTATTTGCCCTAGATCTAAAGTCTGCATATGAGGGAGAACATATGATTTTTGGTCTTCTGAGCCTGGCTAACCTTGCTCAGAATGATGTTCTCCAGTTCCATCCATTTCCTTGTGAATGATAAGATTTCATTCTTCTTCATGGCTGAGTAAAATTCCATTGTGTATAAATACCACATTTTCTTAATCCATTCATCAGTAGTGGTGCATCTTGGCTGTTTCCATAACTTGTCTATTGTAAATAGAGCTTCAATAAATATGAGTGTGCAGGTACCTCTGGAGTAACCTGTGTTGCATTCTTTTGTATATATCCCCAGGAGTGGGATTGCTGGATCATATGGCAGATCTGTGTTTAAATTTTTAAGAAACCTCCAAATTTTTTTCCAGAGTGGTTGCACAAGCTTCCATTCCTACCAGCAGTGTAAGAGGGTTCCTTTTTCCCCACATCCTCGCCAACACCTGTTGTTAGTGGCGTTTTTATGATGGCTATTCTAACAGGGGTGAGGTAGAATCTTAGTGTAGTTTTGATTTGCATTTCCTTTGTGGCTAGAGATGGTGAGCATTTTTTCATGTGCTTTTTTGGTCGTTTGAAATTCTTCTTTTGAGAAAGTTCTATTTAGTTCTGTTGCCCATTTCTTAATTGATTCTTTGATTTTGGGAGAGTTTAGTTTCTTAAGTTCCCTGTATATTCTGGTTATCAGTCCTTTGTCTGATGTATAGCTGGCAAATTTTTTCTCCCACTCTGTGGGTGGTCTCTTCAGTTTAGAGACCATTTCTTTTATTGTGCAGAAGCCTTTTAGTTTTATGAAGTCTTATTTGTCCATCCTTTCTCTTAGTTGCTGAGCTGCTGGGGTTCTATTGAGGAAGTCCTTGCCTATACCTATTACTTCCAGAGTGTTTCCTGTTCTTTCCTATACCAGCTTCAGAGTTTTGGGTCTGATATTAAGATCCTTGATCCATTTTGAGTTTATACTAGTACAGGGTGATAAACATGGATCTAGTTTCAGTTTTTTGCAGACAGATAACCACTTTCTTACTTGAGTGTAAGATTGACTTACTATCTTACTTCCAAGTATACAGCATGGGAAGGGGAAAAACAGCGGACAAACTTGGCCAAGTAATCATGCTAATGTCATCATTAATAAGCCATGTTGCTGTCATAAGCTATCTGATATAATGAGAAAGGCACTTACCATTTATGATATTTGACCCTAAAGTCCACAGTCCCAGTCTAACAGAAAAACAGACAAAACTGACTAGAGAGGGATTACAAAATATGTATTTAGTACTCCTCAAAACTGCCAAGGTCACTGGAAACAAACAAAAAACATCTGAGAAACTTTCATGGACCAGAGGAAGCTAAGGAGACACGATGACTAATTATAATGTGGTATCCTGAAAGGAACAGAAAAAAAGGTATTAGTGGAAAAGCTGGTGAAATATGAATAGTTTGAGGCTTAGTCAATAGCATTGTACCATGTTGGTTGCTTAGTTGTGACAAATTTACCACTGTGAGATAAGATGCCAACAATAGGGGAAACTGGATGACAATGTGTGGGCACTCTTTTGCATTTCTGTAAATTTAAAATTATTCCAAAATTAAAGTTTATTCAAGTTAAAAAATTAACAATAAGTAGTTTGGTTGTGTTAAATTTAAATCAGAATTGTAGGACCAGTCAGTATCAAGTATCTACTTTGTGCCCAGTCCTGTGGTGAACACTATATGGGAAGATAAAAGCAAAAGGCATGGCCCCTACATCCAAGTGACTTATCAACTACCTGAAAGAATGCACCTTTGACATGTAAAATCACTAGCATTATTACCAGTAGTCTTCTTTTACCCATGCTTTCACTTTCTGTGGTTTCAGTTATCTGTGGTGAACTGCACTCACTCCAAAAATATTAATGGTTTCAGAATGAATTCTTAAGTTTTAAATTGCCATTCTTAGTAATGTGATGAAATCTCATACCATCTTATTCATACCAGAAAAATATTAGTGGATCCAGATATAATTCTCAAGTTTTAAATTGCCATTCTGAGTAACATAATGAAATCTCATGGCATCTTGTCCATAACATGATGTGAATCATCTCTCTGTCCAGCATATCCATGTCATATATACTAGCCATTAGAAGAGAGAGAGAGAGAGAGAGAGAGATAAAGAGAGATATTGAGACCACGTTCACATAAGTTATGCTATAAGTATGTTATTATAATTATTATTTTCTAATTATTGTTTTTCATATCTTACTGTGCTTAAAATTTATGTTAAACTTTATTATAGGTATGGTATGTATACAGAAAAAAACAGTGTATGAGAGTTCAAAACTATCCACAATGTCAAGCATACTCTTGGGGCCTTGGAGCATATTTCCTGGGGATAAAGTGGGACTACTGTATGATTTGGTTAAGTTCAAACTGGATGATCTAGACTGCAAGAAGTCAGAAGAAGATAGAGTGGCCCCTGAGCACTTCACTGTGGGACAAATAGGTTAGAATGGCATCAGTGGAAAGAAAGAGGCACAACATTGGTCTCCCTTTCTTAGACATCTTTATTTTGTGCAAACATTAACTCAGCACTAACATATAGTAAGGTTTGGAAGTATACTCTTGAGATTATGGGGAATGGGCTGTTTATGTCACTTTATCATATGTCCTTTAAACTGTATACAAGGACAACTCTACACAAAAACCCTAAAGCAGACAAAAATCTTCATCACAAACCTTACCTGCTTCTCTCCAGGCAGTACTTCCATCCACTCTAAATATACACACTATCTGCCCTTTCCATGAATACCATAGTAGAGAATCAGTAATATTGGGTTTTAGGGATTGAGAGAAGAATTATATTTTAAGTTAGGATGTTATTCACAGTACTCCTTATTTCACAGCCTCCTGGATCTATATGTAAAGCCATCACTGAAGGGCTAAGAGATGGAATAAAGTTCATTATGACTCTGGAAAAAAGTATGGACAAATAAGGGCTCTGCATAAGGAATGGCTGGATGAGTGGTTAAATTGAAGCAATTGTTAAAATGAAGAAAAGCCTTTTTAACCTAGAAACTGGGCATGATGGGTACTTCCTTTATTCTGAGCACCTTATGACATAGCTCTTTTTGAAAAATTGCCTTTAAAGATCTACATTCTTCTCCTTTCAGATTAGAACTTATTTTGAAATTACTTAGGCTTTAACCTCCCTTTAGAAATGATACTTCAGATGTGATTGTGGTAGAAGTGCAACTAAGAAAGATGACAATAATGGTAGGTTTTTTTCTTTTTGCTATTTTAAAAAGACAAAATATATACCAACAAAATTGTTTTTATTCATTTGTAACCAGTTATGCATAAGACATTTGGTAGCAGAAATTTTGAACATCAGTTTAGAGCATTTTTTTTGTAATACTATACCTTCATTGTTGTGGTACAATATGTTGTCACTTTGTGATCTCAGGTTCACCATTAGTCTGTTTTATTAATCTTTACTAAGTACATCTTCCTTTCAGTAAAACTGTAGATTACTTGCAATATGGATGGATGGAGAATCTAGCATTGGTGCTGTCCTTATTAAGCTTAGTCTAAGTGGCATTGCTAATAGCAGTAAGTACTTTGTCCTTTCTCTCCTTGGCTTTGTCATTCACCAGGCCCCTTTAATCATCTTGTACTGTTGACTTACCTAGTAATTAAAATGCAGTTTTGCAATTGAACTTTTAAATATGTCTATGTTTAATCTCTTCCACTAGATTGTAATATTGGGAAATATATCTGCTATTTTTCTCTAGTCACTTTATAACCCAGTAAAGTGCTCAGGGTGCCACTAATGAAGCACCTAAGAAATGCTGTTAAATAATTTTAGTTTTTAGCACCACCTACTCAGAACCTCCATCAATGTTTATTAAGTATCAGAGGAGAACATTGATTACAAAACAAGGCAAAAACTTCATCTTGATTGTTGTAAGCTAGTGCTTTTATGAAAAATTACCACTTATTTTCTTATTTTAAGTATCATTACATAAATTTTGTTGTTCTTTTAGCATTTGAAATACATACTGACACCTTCTAAAGCAGAAACATTGTTAGTCTCATTTTTTTTAAAAAGAAACTTGAACCTTGGCATGACAGACAAGAAGCCTAGTGAAGCTTGTTGAAAGACAGCTATTTCCTCTGGGCAACAGTCATTCAATACCTCTGCCCTCTATCTTTGGAGGGAAGAATACCTTGAATCTCAAATCTCTGACAGTCTCTGACATGTGGGCAGAAATGACTAAGTACTTTGTATGGGTGGAGGCAAGAAATATGGTTTACTCTTTGAAAAAGATTGAGTAAGATTCCTGGACAGTGCCTTTGTTCACTTGCAAATGTATTTGTGTGCCCAAAAGATTATCAATAACTTTTAAAATTTTAGTGTATATTAATTGTACAAAGGGGTTTTGTGATATTTCTATACATGCATGTAATGTACTTTGTTCATATTCAACCCCTCTATTATTTTCTTATCACCTCTGCTCCTTTTTAAAATTTTTTTTGAAGGAACTCGGGGCCTTGTAGCTGCCAGGTAGGTTTTCTACCACTTGAGCCATACTCTCAGCCCTTTTTTGCCGTAGATATTTTTCTAATAAGGTCTCTCATTTATTTCCAGGCTGGCCTGGACCATGGTTCTATTACACTTTCCACATGGCTGAGATGATAACTGCACACCACCACATCCAGCTTTTATTGGCTGAGATGGGTTCTTGCAAACTTTCCCTGGGATGACCTCAAATTGCAATCCTTCCCATCTCTGTCCCCTGAGTAGCTAGGATTGCAGGCATGAGCCATCCCGCCTGGCTTTTTTTTTTTTTTACATATTTTAATAGGTTCCATTAAACTATTTTCATACAAAGTACTTCAATTATACATCCCTATCACCCACTCCTCTCCCACTGGTTTCTTTCCTACAAACAGTCCTCCTTTTACATTTATGTCATTTTTTTAGGTCTGAATTCCCCATGAGAGAAAGCTTGATATTTGCTTTTCTGAGTCTGGCTTATTTCTCTTAATATGATGTTCTCCAGTTCCATCCATTTTCCTGCTAATGACATAAATTCATTCTTGTTTATGACTGAATAGAACTCCACTGTGTATATATAACATAGTTTCTTTGTCCATTCATCTGTTGATGGGCACCTGGGCTATTCTATGACTTCACTGTTATGAATAGTGCCACAGTAAACATGGACGTTCATGTGTCTTTATTGTAGGCTGACTTACATTCCTTCACATACAAAAATCAGATAAAAAGATTATCAATAGCCTTTTTGCTACAAAGTCATTTTTGTAAGAAATCTAAATTTTACTCCTTTATGAAACCCATTTCTATTTGTTCTGGCAATGTGTGTTTTTCAATCACATCTGTTCATTGTGTGCCTTTAAGTCCCATCAGGGAAAGTAGAAAATTAGCATCTTCAGATGTCCCTGTCAGGGTACATTGCAGAGAACATATGGTCTGCATATAAGAGAGTCAATAACTAATGAACTTACTATATGAAATTTTGACTTACGTATGTGTTCAAATTAGGAAACTATTTTTTACATGTCCTGAAGATTCAAAGCTGAACAAATTTTCATGTTTGACATGGCAGAATGTATTAACAATGTATGATTATAGCCCATTCTGTGCAGCTTTATGGAAATATCAACACTCTAGGAAGTATGTGGTCTTGTTAGGCAGTTTCAGAGCATGGGAGAAATGCTTGTGTTCCAAAGCTGATGGCTGAAGGGTAAAAATATTAGTGAAGATATACTCTCATGCTCAATGATATCATGCCAGTCCACCATCTTACTTCCACAAAGTATTCTTAACATAGCAAGCATTCAATAGGTGGGGAAGGCCTTCAAGAATCATTTAGTGTAAAGGTCTTCTGCCCTTTCATCACAAAAATATGATGATGATACTTTCCTAGGGACATGTATAATTCTTAACATATTAGCTATCTTAGCTCTTCATTCATTTAAAAAAATCTGTTGAAATGCAGGATTCCTGAAAGTACCACATTTAATGGAATATCTTCCATATCTACTCAGATTTGTGAATAACTAATAATTTATAAATTATTGACACATTTCATATTGAACCTCCCTACAATATTACAAAGGTTGTAAATCGCTAACTTAAATGAAACTCATTTATTTTTTCAATGATTTTCTTCAAAATTCAAAAGAAAATGTTATATTTAGAAATGAAAGTTTAATTTTATATGTCATGAAGAAATAACATTCTATTAGAAAAATTACCTTGTAGCAAATTTGGATTATAACTGTCTTTTAAGAAGGACATTCAGTGTTATGCCCTAAATAAATAGCTTTTAGGAAATCCAGTTTTTGTTGGAACAAATTGAGATATTTTCCCCTTGGGCTGTTTTTATGAGAAAGAGAATTATTTATCCACAATCACAAATAACCTTGGACGAAAGTATATCCTGTGTGCCTCTGTGCATGTAGGGGTAGAGCTAAGAGGTGTAACTACAGAGGGGGCATTACTGTTAGTCTCTTATTTTGCATTTTGATTCCCACTTTCAGGGCTGCTTTTTTGTAGGTGTTTTTTTTTTTTTTTTTACGTTTCTGCCCGTCATGATTTTTTAGTGTAACTTTATGAAGACATTGCTTTACTGATTGATCTCTGCTGCTCAAAAGTATTAAGCAGTGGTTTTAGATATTAACAAATTAACACAGATGTGTGAATTCAGGTTCCCATAAAAGAATCATAACTCAGAAGCATTAGTTTTATTCTCTCAAAGATCCGTCCTACCAGGAACTAGAGAAAAGTTTAGTTCAAGAAGAATTAACTTAGAAGGTAACACACCTGCACAGGAAATCAATGCAAGTCAACTCCCTGTATAGCTATATCCATATGTCAACTAGCAAAACCCCTTGTTCCTTCCTATTATTGCTTATACTCTCTCTTCAACAAAATTAGAGATAAGAGCAAAATAGTTTCTGCCGGGTAGTGAGGGGGTGGGGGGGAGACGAAGGGGGCGGGGGAGGGGAAGGGGGGAAAGGGGGAGAAATGACCCAAACATTGTATGCACATATGAATAAAATAAAAATTAAAAAAAAGATCTGTCCTAGGTATGATAAGGAGATGAAAATAAGTGTGTCATCTCTACCTGTTAATTTAACACACTAGCACAGACATGTATGAATAATAGCAGCATGTTAAAAGCTGAATGATATAAGTATGTTACAAACTTAGTGCACAGTCAGGCTTAGCACTTACATCTTAATTTGTGACCTGAGCAATAAACAAATGAGACTTCAGTGACTCTAATGCTTGTGTTAGTGCCAAAGAAAGAGTTATTTCTGGTGACTATAAGATGTGTGGTAAGACTCAAAATTAACTCAGATCATTTCACCAAGGGCTGAAACTAAGAAAAACTTGTAGATAATCAGAAAACATAGTTTCCCATTAGGAGCAGTGGCTTATGCCTATAATCCCAGCTACTTGGAAGGCAGAGATAGCAAGACTCTACCTCAAACAACAAGAGGGGTGCAGTAGAACATGAGCTGTAATCTCAGCTATGCAGCAGGCATAGGTGGGAGGATCACAGTCTGAGGCTGTCTGAGGTAAATAAAGGAAAGATCTATCTGAAAAATAACAAAATCTAAAAGGCCAGAGGGGTGGCTCAAGTGGTAGAGTATTTACCTAGTAAGCATGAGGCCCTGAACTCAAAATCTCAGTATCACCAAAAAAAAAAAAAAATTACAGCTTCCTTCTGCACATACATTTGAATTAAGTACACATCTTTTAGCAAGACTTGTGTTGGCATTACTAAATATGGGAATTTTCAGTGGAAAAAAAGTCAGGTGGATAAAAGGACCTAAGGGATAAATCTCATTTGTGAGACATCATTAACAAGAGAGCAACGAAGAGGAAATTCTATAAAACCACAAATTTTGATTCATGTCTGAATCAATTTCTGCTAGTTCATAAACAGTGGCTTCTGTTGAAATTGAAAAATGGAAACAACAAAAGCTGCTTGCTCAGGAATATGGTTTCTTATCTTTTGTGTCCTAGATTAAGAAGAAACAACAAGATGTGCTTGGTTTCTTAGAAGCCAACAAAATAGGATTTGAAGAAAAAGATATTGCAGCCAATGAAGAGAATCGGAAGTGGATGAGAGAAAATGTACCTGAAAACAGTAGACCAGCTACAGGGTATCCCCTGCCACCTCAGATTTTCAATGAAAGCCAGTACCGTGGGGTAAGAAAACACTTTTAAATTCTTGTTGATTGAAATAGACTGCCCCAAATCTATCCTATTCCTTTCACCCTCACTTCCAAATCTGAATATAGCCATTTCTCCTGCATGCAATCATTTGTCCTCTGCATTCATTTTAAGCAACTGGAGTATTTTGCCTTCTACTAGGATCTAAATGTATGAGTCATTCACAAAAGGACCTATGAATGTATAAATACAGACCTTGGACATACAGTTGATTTTACATTTTTCATCTTGATTCCAGCCAGAATAATTGTATTGTTTCTGATGTGTCCATGAAGAAAGCTCTGAAAAGAAGTCAGCTACTTTAATTATTTAGATAAGAATTAGTTTCAAAGAAGGCCATTTTATTTTCTGCTTGAAGCTCATAATACTTGTATTTTGGTATCACTAATGGATTTTCTTAAAAGTTTAAGTTAGTTAATTGAACTAATACAAAGGATTAGGGAAGGGAAACACTGAGTTTGTACTTTATGACAGGAGCTTTCAAGTATGCCATCTCCTTTGACTAGATCACCATTAAGCAAATACTTGCTTAATGATGGTTGTACTTGCTTTCATTCTTAATTCTTCATTCCCTACATATTTAGGTAGCATATATGGCCTATGGACATTCTAGGCACTATGACAAGTAAAACCCACTTTCTTCTCTTGAGCTGGTTGGGAGTAGGAGGTGGGAAAATCATACACACCTGAAACAATTACAGTGTTCATGAAACTACATACATGTATGTTATAGAAAGCACATATATTCGCTATAGGAATTTGAAGTAAAGAAGTGTTTATATTGCTAGGTCTTTGGGTTTATCGTGACTGAGGAACAATGAGGAACTAATCCAAATTTTCTGCCTCTTAGGTTTGTAAAAATTTAAGAAGGACACTTTTTGATAGAAAGCCTTTCAAGTGCCATATTGAAAGCATGTAAAAGATGAATATGACAAAAATAGGGAAGTTTATTGTTCTAAAGTATGTTCTCTGTTAGTGAATTTGTCAGTAATAAGGAAGACAACTGTAGTTTTCATCTTCTGTTATAATCAGGACAAATGTGCAAAAATACTCTTTCAGATAAGGTGAAGGCACCTAGGCTATTCTTTTGGTGACTGAAACTTCAGCATCTGCATATTCAAAATATCTGCAAATCATTGAAGAGGCCTCAAAGTTCATTTAATCCAATTTAAGCCAGTATATAGTATCTTGATCTCTCCTTTTAAAATTTTTAGGTTTTTAAATTGACACATAATTTTGTACATATCAATCGGGTGCTATGTGATGTTTTGATTAATTGTGCAACGTTCAAATCAGGGTAAACCTACCTATCTCCTCAACCATTTATGATTTCTTTGTGGTAAAAATATCCCATATCTTTTCTCCTAGGTTTTTTGGAAATATATAGCACATTATCATTATCTCCTTTTTGAAGCAGAAATTTTGATTATCTGACTTTTTAAAATAAAGATATTTTGGATTATAAGGGTACATTGAGAAGCTATATTTATCTGGTTTACTTCTCCCTTGGAAGCCACACTGCAAGGGAATGGAGAGTGTTAAATAAATAAAATAAATAAGACAAATAATCACTGGGAAATGGAAAGATGGAAATGAAGGAGCAGGAGATACTAAACCATATTTATTAATGGAAAAGGAATCCAGTTTCTATTGATTGCCTGCTTTGTGCTTAGCACTAAGTTTGGACTTTAATAGCAGTAAGAGTTAAGAATTTTCATACTATAAACTCTTAGGAAGAATAGTCATTAACAGAAAACTTATTAGGGCTGGCAGAGTGGTTCAGTTGTTAGAGTGTCTGCTTAGCAAGTGTGACACCCTGAGTTCAAACCCCAGGGCCAAAAAAAAATCACATTGCCTAGAAAATTTACTGTATGTTATCCATTATGCTATATGCTTTATGTGCATTGCAACAATCAGTTAGCATACTAATCTCATGAAGTAGTTTTTGTTATTTATATTTTATAGATAAATAATATGAAGTCTAGAAGACATCAACTGTCTTCCTAAATCACATAAGCACTGCCATAACTAGGATTTAACCTAGATGTGCCTAACTCTGAAGTTCCTACTCTCTTAAAACCACTTGGTTGTTCATTTTCCTATAAGAGTTTGATTTTCTTAGATTCTACAAATGGGTGAGGACATGCAGTATTTTTGTTTCTAATAGTTGTTTCATTTAACTTGATGTCCTCCAGATTCAGTGGTATTCTCAGGACAGGATTTCCTTTTTTTAAGGCTGATATATATTTCATTCTGATATATATTTCATTCTGTATATATTTCATTCTTTATCCATTCACCCACTGAAGGACATTTATGTTGTTTTCATTTCTTGGCTTATTGTGAATAGTGAAGCCATGAACATGGAAGTATGAATGTCTCTTCACCACACTGACTTACTTTCCTTTGGAAATACACCCAAAGGATATGAATCATATGATAGTTTTATTTTAATGTTCTGAAGAACTCCTATGTAATTTTTCATAGTAGCTATATTAATTTATGTTCCTACACAACTATACATGAGTGCTTTAATTTCTCTACATCTTTACATCTTGTTATATTTTGTCTTTTTGCAAAAGAAAAAACCCTCATTCTTACAGGTGTGAGATTCTATCTCATTCTAGTTTTAAGTTGTATTTCATTGCTGATTAGTTATTTTGAGCATTTTTTATAAACCTATTAGCCTTTTTTTGTATATCTTGTTTTGGGGCATGTCTATTTAGGTCTTTTGGTCCACTTTAAATCAGGTTATCTCTTATTTACTTTTTACTTGTATGTATGCAGTGTAGTTTTGCCCACTCCTTTTTATACATTTAACCTTTCACAGTCAGTTTGGTAAAATACACATACACCATACACATACAACATGCACACATTTCTTCAATGGGTAATTTTGTCTCACTTATGTATTAAAATTTTCTACCATATTCTCTAAAATATGAATGCATTACATGTGTCATTTTTAACAGTGTTTGAGCTATCAGTTCATAGAGTTGACTTTTTTGTTTTACTGTTTTCTATGAATTATAAAACATGTATAGATTTCTGTAACCAGTGCCACCATTAAGATATAAAACTATTTCAAAAATTCTCTCATGTTACCCCTTTATAGTTACATGCTCTGCCTAATCCTAACCTTTGGCAAACACTTATCTCTTCCCATCACAATTATTTTGCCTTTTTTATATGTCTGTAAATGGAGTTATAATGGGATTGGTCTTTTTCAGTCCATCCAAGTTGTTACATGTATAAATAGTTTGCTTCTTCATGTTGCTGAAGATATCATTCTAAAGATGTGCCACAGTTCATTTAATCACTATTCATTGATAGACATTTTCATTGTTTCCAAATTTGAGCAATTGTGACTACAGCTGCTTTAAACCTTTGTATTCAAGTTTCTGTTCAACACAAACTTTGTTTTCCAAGGGAAAATACCAAGAAATCTGATTTCTCTCTGATATGGTAATTGTTTTTTAATTTAGAAGAAACTGTCAAAATATTTCCATATTGTCTATTCCATTTTGTATTTTCATGTATGAACATTGTACATACTGAGCATCCTCCCTTTCCAGTATGTTTTATTGTCAGATGTTTTTTGTTTGTTTTTATTTTGTTTTTGTGGTGATAGAGATTGAACCAGTGCCTTGTACATGTTAAACAGGTGCTCTAACACTGACATATACCCTAAGCCTATTGTCAGCATTTTTAACCAGTCTAAAAGATATTGTCTAGCATCTCCTGTCAATTTAAATTTGTTTTATGGTTAGTAATATTGAATATTTACACGTGGTTATGTGTTATCTTTGTATCCTGTTTAAATGTCTACTTAGTTATTTTTCTTTTTTTATTGTTTTATTATTCATATGTGCATACAAGGCTTCGGTCATTTCTCCCCCCTGCCCCCAACCCCTCCCTTACCCCCCACTCTGGCCCCTCCCTCTCCCCCCACCCCCTCAATACCCACCAGAAACTATTTTGCCCTTATTTCTAATTTTGTTGTAGAGAGAGTATAAGCAATAATAGGAAGGAACAAGGGTTTTTGCTGGTTGAGATAAGGATAGCCAAACAGGGAGTTGACTCACATTAATTTCCTGTGCGTGTGTGTTACCTTCTAGGTAATTAGGTTAATTCTTTTTGATCTAACCTTTTCTCTAGTTCCTGGTCCCCTTTTCCTATTGGCCTCAGTTGCTTTTAAGGTATCTGCTTTAGTTTCTCTGTGTTAAGAGCAACAAATGCTAGCTAATATTTTAGGTGTCTTACCTATTCTCACCCTTCCCTTGTGTGCTCTAGCTTTTATCATGTGCTCAAAGTCCAATCCTCTTGTTGTGTTTGGCCTTGATCTAATGTCCACATACGAGAGAGAACATACGATTTTTGGTCTTTGGGGCCAGGCTAACCTCACTCAGAATGATGTTCTCCAGTTCCATCCATTTACCAGTGAATGATAACATTTCATTCTTCTTCATGGCTGCATAAAATTCCATTGTGTATAGATACCACATTTTCTTAATCCATTTGTCAGTGGTGGTGCATCTTGGCTGTTTCCATAACTTGGCTATTGTGAATAGTGCCGCAATAAACACGGGTGTGCAGATGCCTGTGGAGTAACCTGTGTCACAGTCTTTTGGGTATATTCCCAAGACTGGTATTCCTGGATCAAATGGTAGATCAATGTTTAGCTTTTTAAGTAGCCTCCAAATTTTTTTCCAGAGTGGTTCTACTAGTTTACATTCCCACCAACAGTGTAAGAGGGTTCCTTTTCCCCGCATCCTCGCCAACACCTGCGGTTGGTGGTGTTGCTAATGATGGCTATTCTAACAGGGGTGAGGTGGAATCTTAGTGTGGTTTTAATTTGCATTTCCTTTGTTGCTAGAGATGGTGAGCATTTTTTCATGTGTTTTTTGGCCATTTGAATTTCTTCTTTTGGGAAAGTTCTGGTTAGTTCACTTGCCCATTTCTTTATTGGTTCATTAGTTTTGGGAGAATTTAATTTTTTAAGTTCCCTGTATATTCTGGTTATCAGTCCTTTGTCTGATGTGTAGCTGGCAAATATTTTCTCCCACTCTGTGGGTGGTCTCTTCAGTGTAGAGACCATATCTTTAGATGAACAGAAGCTTTTTAGTTTTATGATGTCCCATTTATCTATGCTATCTCTTAGTTGCTGTGCTGCTGGGGTTTCGTTGAGAAAGTTCTTACCTATACCTACTAATTCCAGAGTATTTCCTACTCTTTCCTGTATCAACTTTAGAGTATGTGGTCTGATATTAAGATCCTTGATCCATTTCGAGCTAATCTTGGTATAGGGTGATATACATGGATCTAGTTTCAGTTTTTTGCAGACTGCTAACCAGTTTTCCCAGCAGTTTTTGTTGAAGAGGCTGCTATTTCTCCATTGTATATTTTTAGCTCCTTTGTCAAAGACAAGTTGGTTATAGTTGTGTGGCTTCATATTTGGGTACTCTATTCTGTTCCACTGGTCTTCATGTGTGTTTTTGTGCCAGTACCATGTTGTTTTTATTGTTATTGCTTTGTAATATAGTTTGAAGTTAGGTATCGTGATACCTCCAGCATTGTTCTTTTGACTGAGTATTGCCTTGGCTATTCGTGGTCTCTTGTGTTTCCATATAAATTTAACAGTAGATTTTTCAATGTCTTTGATGAATGTCATTGGAATTTTGATGGGAATTGCATTAAACATGTAGATTACTTTGGGGAATATAGACATTTTTACTATGTTGATTCTACCAATCCATGAGCATAGGAGATCTCTCCACTTTCTATAGTCTTCCTCAATCTCTTTCTTCAGAAGTTTATAGTTTTCCTTGTAGAGGTCTTTCACATCCTTTGTTAGGTTTACACCTAGGTATTTGATTTTTTTTGAGGCTATTGTAAATGGAATTGTTTTCATACATTCTTTTTCAGTTTGCTCATTGTTTGTGTATAGAAATGGTAATGATTTTTCTATGTTGATTTTATATCCTGCTACCTTGCTGTAGCTATTGATGATGTCTGGAAGCTTCTGAGTTGAGTTTTTTGGGTCTTTAAGGTATTGGATCATGTCATCTGCAAACAGGGATATTTTGACATTTTGTTTACTTATTTGTATTCCTTTTATTCCTTCTTCTTGCCTAATTGCTTTGGCTAGGAATTCCAGTACTATGTTGAACAGGAGTGGAGATAGTGGGCATTCTTGTCTGGTTCCTGATTTTACAGGGAATGGTTTCAGTTTTTCTCCATTAAGTATAATGCTGGCTGTAGGTTTGTCATATACAGCTTTTATAGTGTTGAGGTACTTTCTTTCCATTCCTAGTTTTCTTAGAGATTTTGTCATGAATTGGTGTTGGATCTTATCAAAGGCTTTTTCTGCATCTATTGAGATGATTAAGTGGTTTTTGTCTTTGCTTCTGTTATTGTGGTTATTACGTTTATTGATTTTCATATGTTGAACCAACCCTGCATCTCTTGGATGAAGCCTACTTGGTTGTGGTAAATAATCTTTTTGAGGTGTTGTTGAATTCGGTTTGCCATTATTTTTTTGAGGATTTTTGCATCAATGTTCATTAAGGCCATTGACCTATAGTTCTCCTTTTTGGAGGTGTCTTTGCCTGGTTTTGGGATAAGTGTAATACTGGCTTCATAAAATGTGTTTGGCAGTTTTCCTTCCCTTTTTATTTCTTGGAACAGTTTAAGGAGGGTTGGTATCAGTTCTTCTTTAAAGGTCTGATAGAATTCAGCAGAGAATCCATCAGGTCCTGGACTTTTCTTTTTGGGGAGACTCTTGATTGCTGCTTCAATTTCATTTTGTGTTATAGGTCTATTCAGGTGATTAATTTCCTCTTGGTTCAGTTTTGGATGATCATATGTATCTAGAAATCTGTGCATTTCTTTAAGATTTTCAAATTTATTTGAATATAGGTTCTAGAATTAGTCTCTGACGATTTCCTGGATCCGTGGTGTTTGTTATTATCTCTCCTTTTGCATTCCTGATTCTACTAATTTGGGTTTTTTCTCTCCTCATTTTAGTCAGGTTTGCCAGGGGCCTGTTGATCTTGTTTATTTTTTCAAAGAACCAACTTTTTGTTTCATTAATTCTTTGTACGGTTTGTTTGCTTTCTATTTCGTTGATTTCAGCTCTTACTTTTATTATTTCTCTCCTTCTATTTGTTTTGGGATTTGCTTGTTCATGTTTTTCTAAGACTTTGAGATGTATCATTAGGTCATTGATTTCGGATCTTTCAATCTTTTTAATATATGCACTCATGGCTATAAACTTTCCTCTCAGGACTGCCTTTGCTGTGTCCCATAGTTCCTGTAGGTTGTGTTTTCATTTTCATTGACTTCCAGGAAATTTTATATTTCCTCTTTTATTTCATTGATGATCCATTGTTCATTAAGTAATGAGTTACTTAGTTTCCAGCTGTTTGCATGTTTTTTGTCTTTACTTTTGTTGTTGAGTTCTACTTTTACTGCATTGTGATCAGATAGTATGCATGGTATAATTTCTATTTTCTTATATTTGCTGAGGCTTGCTTTGTGCCCTAGGATATGATCTATTTTGGAGAAAGTTCCATGGGCTGCTGAGAAGAATGTATATTGTGTAGAAGTTGGATGACATGTTCTGTAGACATCAACTAGGTCCATTTGATCTATTGTATATTTTAGGTCTTGGATTTCTTTATTGATTTTTTGTTTGAATGATCTATCTATTAATGATAATGGGATGTTAAAGTCTCCCACAACCACTGTGTTGGCATTAATGTATGCTTTTAGGTCTTTCAGGGTATGTTTGATGAAATTGGGTGTATTGACATTGGATGCATACAGGTTGATGATTATTATTTCCTTTTGGTCTATTTCCCCTTTTATTAGTATGGAATGTCCTTCTTTATCTCATTTGATCAATGTATGTTTGAAGTCTACGTTGTCAGAGATAAGTATTGCTACTCCTGCCTGTTTTCGGGGGCCGTTGTCTTGGTAAATCTTCCAGTCTTTTGATGGAGTCAGTGAGTTCTTGCATTTTCTTTTCACAGGTCTTGAGTTGTTTAATTAATAGTTCTTGGGTTTTTCCTTTAATTAACATTTCATCTTCAAGTTCTGAGACTCTGTCTTCTGTTTGTTCTATTCTGCTGGATCAGCCTTCCGTTTTGTTTTGCAGTTCTGTTTCATTCTTTTTTCTGAGGTTTTCCATATCCTGAGTTGTTTCCTCTTTTATGTTGTCTATTTTTGTCCTGAGTTCATTTATCTGTTTATTCATTGTGTTCTCTGTTTTACTTTGGTGTTTATACAATGCTTCTATGGTTTCCTTTATTTCTTCTTTTGCTTTTCCAAATTCTCTATTTTTGTTGTCTTGGTATTTCTTGAGTATCTCCTGTACATTTTGGTTGACCATATTCAGTATCATCTCTATAAAATTCTCATTGAGTACCTGTAGTATGTCTTCTTTTAAGTTATTCTTGTGGGCTTCATTGGGTTCTTTGGCATAGTTTATCTTCATTTTGTTGGGGTCTAGATCTGAGTATCTGTTTTCTTCATTCCCCTCTGGTTCCTGTGCTAATTTTTTGCTGTGGGGAAACTGGTTTCCCTGTTTTTTCTGTCTTCCCATCATTGTCTTTGGTGTTGTTATTGTCCCTGTACTGTGTGCAATTAAGTGTTTTCTAGCTTGTAATAATAACAATGGTAATATTTAGAATGGAAGGGTGAGAGGAGATGGAAAGCAAGAAGTTAAAGAAAAAGGAAAAACAAACAGACAAGAAGGAGAAAACAAAACAAGGAATCAAACCAGAAAGTTCCAAAGGTATAAACAGGGAGCATTAGTGTACTAACCGACAGTAAGCTGAACAGGCATTAGACATAGAGAGGATTGAAAATAAAAAATAAAAAAAAGATAAAAATAAAAATGAAAAATAAGTAAATGAAATATGTATATATATATATATATATATATATAAAATAAAACAAAATGAAAAATAGAAAATTTAAAAAAAAACCAAAAAACCTTCACGTTCAAATGCAATGAAGTTTCAGTCTTAATAATTTGGGTGTCCGTCTCATTCTCCATTCCTGGAGATGGTGCCTCAGATGTTGTTCTGTGGTTTTCTGATCAAAGGGGACACATAAAGTAGAACAAAACTACACCCCCCCAAAAAAAAAACCCACCAAGTGTCCCAAGTTCAAATGCAATACAGTTTCAGTAAGTTTTTCAGCATGCAGGTGTAATTCGGTTGTTCTCTCATCAAAGGTAGGGAGAAAAAGAAAAAAAAAGAGTTTGGAGACAGTTCTGTGAATGGTATCTGGGGCTGTAGCTTGGCTGCCTGCTGCTGTCAGCCTGCTGTTGCTGGAGGCATTATTTATGCAGATCTCTGGGGTGAGCTTAGCACTCACCTGGCCTTGCAGGCTTTGTTTACTCAGAGTTTTCCTGTGGGCCTCTGCTACAAGCTTTCCCCTTTCCAAGCACTGGGAAAGGTGACACTGCACCCGCGTTCTCAGGCCTGCGTGTTTTTTTACAGTTCATATAGGAAGTGGGTCTTCCCCCCTCTCCTGTGCAGTTTTCCTCCCACTGCCACTTTTAAAAGCTTTCCTGCTTCTGATTACTGGGTGGTGCTGCTGCTCCTGCCAGCTGCCATGTTTGTTTACAGCTCTCGTGGGAAGTGGGTCTTCCCCTCTCTCCTGTGGAGTTTTCCTCCCTCCACCACTCTCACAAACTTTCCCACTCCTGGTTGCTGGGCCCGCGGCCCCGCTCCTGCCGGAGCCTCTCCTGCCCACCTGGCTTCTTTATTTACAGTCCCGGGAAGGATTCCCTTCCCCCAATCTTCAGTGCTCAGTGCACCCCACCCTCTTTCCCACTTGTCTTTATTGTTCCTATTGCTTATTAGTCAGTTTCTCTTTTTTCCCCGGTGGAGGTCAGTCTGTCCAGGGGGCTATGCTGCTTTGGCCCAGGTTTGTCTGTGGGAGTACCGCGGTACCACAAAGCTTACCTTGTCCGCATCTTCCCAATCTGTCTGGGCGTGGACAACTGGCAGCCCGGGGGCCCTCCTTGTTTCTCCATTTAACATGAAGTGGAGATTCTCTGTGCTGGCTGGAGGTGTGGGGGTGTCAAAGTTTTGTCTCTTCTCAGTGGTTTTGCCTGCAAGGTGTGTCTCCAGCATCTCTCCAAGATTTCACTATAGGAGGCTCGCTTTCTGCTTCCTCCCTCTAGCCACCATCTTGGAATCTCCCCTATTTTTCTAACTTTTAATTGGGCTGTTTATTTTATTATTATTATTTTCGTGAGTTTATGTACTCTGGGTGCAAGTTTTTTGCCATATATGTGCTTTGCATATACTTTCTTCCAAACTGTAACACATTTTTTTTGTTCTTTTAATAGTGTCCTTCACAAAGCAAATTTTCTTTTAATTCTGGCTGTGCTGAATATGAGGGAAATAACTATTCTGATATTTCTTGGGGTAGAATCCAAACTTCTAGGGTCATTGTGGCTCAAGAGGCTTAGGCCTTTTTGTCTCCAGATCCTCGAAGTGCACAGAAAAGAGAACATACCTAAAAAGAACCCTGGCATTGGTAATCTGCTGGTGAGGTATTCTTTACAGAAGCCAGCAAATCATGAAGCTTTTCAGCTTTAATAAATCAGCCAAAAATACTGTGTATACATGCATGTAAATGCAAAAATGATACCTGTTGAAACTATTCCAGGAATGGGGGAAGGGGATAAAGGAGAGTGATGGAAGGGGTGAGTTCAAGTATGATATATTTGATACACAGTAAGAACTTTTGTGAATGCCACAATGTACCCCCACCCAGCCCAACAATAAAAAACATCAAAACTAAGTCAGCCAAAATGATAAGCTTCTCTCCCTGAATTTAAAAATCAAACAAAGTAAACCCAAGTATAGACAATGGCTGTGTTTTTAAGTATGTTTGCTAATGTTTATAAGTCACAATTTAGGGAATTTTGTTTGTTACTTTTGGAGAAGGCGTAGTGGGTTAAAAGATGTCAGTGGGAAGCCTAACCACATTCAGTCATGTGAGACTTCTCTTGAATCCCTAAAGCTGAAACCTCATAGTAGTTTCTTTTCTGGTGTGTTTCATTTACTTGTCATTCTCTTCCTTAAAACACAGCATGGCCTCACTATTCTTCTGGCTTCCAGTATATGTAACAATAGATTTTGAGGAAATCTCTATTTGAATGAATACTGGAAGAGAAATATGGAGAACTGTAACAAGAGTTTCTTAGCAGAAATAAGCAATTTCTTACTGAAAAATACCTGCAAGCAGATATAAATTCTGTATGATACAGAATAAACCATTTTTCATTTTTGCACACCTTCTAATCCACATTAAGTGACCTCCAAGGAAGTAGCTGATCCTGTCAACAAGTCAGGTTATTGTGAATAAATTTCTTTCCCTTGTTGGTTGCAGATTGCTAATTTTTTTTGCCTTCTTTTCACCAAGGACTATGATGCCTTCTTTGAAGCCCGAGAAAATAATGCAGTGTATGCCTTCTTAGGCTTGACAGCACCACCTGGTTCAAAGGTATGATTCTTGTTTCTTCCTATTTTTATTGTTGTTGGGTTTTTAAATCAGAAGTATTTCCACCTTTATTAAGTATTCAGGTTAAGTCAAAGGCAGTGCTTCATAGCTAAAGGTAAAAGTCCCTGTTCTGTATAAACTTAATGCCTAGTGGTACAGACAAGTGTGTATAGTCCACACACATATAATTATAAAGCTTGTTTATAGGAAGGAGGTGATAAGTGGGCTCCATCAAGCTTACCAAGAAATTTGTCTTTACCTATTCAAAAATAAGTGACTAGAAATTTTAAAGACTCCATAATTCCAGCTGTCATACACAGTTCTACATGGGCAACAAGCATTTTAGTTCAGGTAATCTTAGCAGCATTTATTTTCTTTGTGTAAGAGCAAATGATAGAGTCATCCATTCAAGCTAACTAAGCATATTTGAGTTATAAAAGTGGTCTCTAAATTTTTTGTTAAATTTGTTTTTCTTTTCCTAGCCAACACAAATTACCCACTATCTCACTCTGTGCCATACAGGATGTGAATCATTCCTCTGTGCAGCTCATCTTCTCTGTATATACTGCCTGTTGCATGCAGTAGACAGAGAAAGAAAGAAGGAAGCTGGGCATGGTGGAACATGCCTGTGATCCCAAATACAAAGGCAGAGGCAGGAGGATTGTGAGTTCAAAGCCAGCCCAGGCAAAGTTAGGGAGACCATTTTTGAAAAACAAAATAAATGGGCTGGGAGGTATAGCTCAAGTGGTAGAGCACTTGCCTATCAAGAAAGTGGAGTTCAATAGTTTCTGCTGGGTATCGAGGGGGTTGGGGGGAGAGGGAGAGGGTGGAGTGGGTGGTAAGGGAAGGGGTAGGGGCAAGGTGGAGAAATGACCCAAGCATTGTATGCACAGACGAATAATAAAAAAAATAAAAATTAAAAAAAAATGAAAGTGGGGTTCAGTCTCCAGTACTGGGAAAGAGAGAAAGAAAGGGAGCATTCACAGAATTTTTATTACCCTATATTGTTATAATTTTCTTGTTTTGTTTGGCTATACTGGGGTTTTGAACTCAGGGTCTTCCACTCTACCACTTGAGCTAGGCCCCCAGTCCTTTTTTGCTTTTCCCTTGTAATGTGTTGAGGGAATACAGGGGGCTGGTTAAAGAAAAGTTTTCATAAACTTTGGTTGAATCATCATGCTCTAGTGAGGGGCCATGGAGTTTGCCTCTGCTGTATTTGAAACAATTCTATTTCCATTGAATTTACCTTATTCTTACTGCATCTTCAAGAGATATTGCATGTTACTAACACTTAGCTGGGGTTTGGTTTCAGTTACTAGGCAAAAAAAAGGAGAGGGGGGAAAAAGTGGAAAGGAGGATATATGCCTGCAATGGCTGAGTTATGCACTTCACATACATCTCTTTTTATCCTTCTATCTTTCCTGTGAGCTAAGTGTCCTTAGTGGCAGTCTGCAGAGGAAGAAGAAATTGATACTTAGATATATAATTTTAAGTAATTTGTCCAAAGAAACATAATTGTAATTGAGTAAGCAAAGCTAAATTTTGAAACCTGATTTGTTTGACTCAAACATAGTACATGTAAAGAATGAAGTTTACATTAAAAGTAGGGGAAAGAGCATCTCATATTCTCATTTTCTAAAGCTCTCTGATTAGATGACTCATGGTTTTATTGACTGTTTACTTTCATGTAATAATAAAGCTTCAGATTAATTTACATATTTGATGAATAAGACATTAGAAAAGTAAATAACTTACTGCAAATATGATGCATTCTAAGGACAAATTAGAATTTTGAGTTAGCTTTTTTTGGATGCCTGTGTTAGCGATTTCCTTCATTAAGAAAGATAATTGAAAGCTATGAAATATATGACATTATATTTAAGATTGTTAGGTGGGCATATAGGGAAGGAAACTGCTTTCAAACTGCTGATTATTCAGAGGTGCTACACACTTATTTAGAAGAAAGACTTCACATTAAGACATATTCACATTATTATACAAGTGTTTTCCAAACTATATGCTAGGTTTTTTGTGGGGGCAGTATTGAGGTTTGAATTCAAGACCTCATGGTTGAGCACTTGTTAGACAGGTGCTCTATTATTGAGCCACACCTCCAGCCTGTTTTGCTTCAGTTGTTTTTCAAGGATTGTCTCATGCTTTTTGTCTGGGTTTGCTTTGGACTGTAATCATCTTGCCTCCACCCCCTGCATAGGTGAGATTACAGGCATTCACCACCAAATCTACCTTGTTCTTTGAGATGGGATCTCACTAACTTTTTTTTTTTATTGCCCAAGCTGAACTAGAACCACAACCCCCTCTATCTCTGCAAAGGATTACGGGCATGAACC
The DNA here is from genome assembly GCF_047511655.1 of Castor canadensis. NCBI lineage: Eukaryota > Metazoa > Chordata > Mammalia > Rodentia > Castoridae > Castor > Castor canadensis. Next base: position 72,165,497 of record NC_133405.1, on the reverse strand, counting down.
ACTGTGCCCAGATATGTTATGCCTTTGGTGGGTGTTTGTCTAAAATCTGTTGTGCTGTGTGAGGAAATTGTTAAAGGCTTGTACTATAAAATAAAATGATGCATAATGTGGATACAAGATATATTATGAGGGTTTTTGGTTTTTTTTTTTTGGCAACCTCAGTTCATTCTGAGTTTTGAACTTTAGGGCTTTGTGCTTGTTAGACAGGCCCTCTTCTACTAGAGTCATGCTTCCAACCCTTTCTACTCTGGTTATTCTGGAGATAGGGTTTCACTTTTTGCCCAGGCCAGCCTGGACAGTAATTCTAATTTTATGCCTACTGCTGTCACTGCGATGACAGGCACATGCCACCACACCCAGCCTTTTTCCATTGGGATGCGTCTCAGACTTTTTTGCCTGGGTTGGCCTGGAACTAGGATCTTCCTAATCTCAGCCTCTTACATAGCTTGGAATAACAGGAAGAACACACCTAGCTATTGGTCAAGATGGGATCTTGTGAACTTTTTGCTCAGACTGGCCTCAAATCACAATCATTCTGATTTCAGCTTCCCAAGCATCTGGGATTACAGGAGTGAGCCATCAGCACCAAGCTAAGATATATTCATTTGGACATATAAATACTGTGTTAGAAAGTATAAAAAAGCTTATACATTTCCCTTCCTTCCTTTTTTCTTTCCTTCCTTTCTTCTTTCCCTCTAGGCATTTTAAAGAGTGGTCAGTAGCATATTTCACGTGCTTTGTTAAGGATATATTAAGGATGAAGTATGGTGTCCTTTTCTCTTTTTTGCCTTGATAAAAATCTAGCATCTCTCTTTGCTTTCTCTTCTTCTTTTGGACCTAACATCACAAACTCATGTTGGAATATTCAGCTGTTCCTGGTTCCTACTGATGTTATCATTTAATCAGTTAGAGACAGGCCATTTAGAGAGCTATTGTCTGGCGTACTTGTTTTTACAACATGGGCTAGTTCTTTTGCCTTAGTCAGTCTTGCCATCCTTCTTTAGCTCAATAAATTTTCCTTGAAGTTTATTTTGTGTAAAGTATTATGTTGGGAGCCAGAGCATACACACAGTTCAGAGTTCCTATTCTAGAGGTACTCCCTGTCCAGAAGAGAAGGAAGACAATCTTCTCTCCTTTCCTATCTACTGTCATAAAACATAAAGCCACAATATTTGAATGAATAGTAATTTAATCCTTAATTAAACAAATCTCAACTTACTGTAACCTTTAGATGACAATGTTTTTTAACAATTTTTGTGAAAACTCACTCCAAAAAGAAACTAGCTATTTTGTAATAAAATATCAATTATATAGTATATATTTGTATTTTATTTATAGACACATATGACCTACTAAAATTGTGCAAGAGGATACAAGTAACTTAAACAGGTCTGTTAATGAGATTAAAACAGTAATAAAAAGTTTCCCAACAAAGTAAAGCCCAGAACTGGATGCATGCACTACTAAAATCTACCTGACATTTATTTATTTATTTATTTATTACTGTTGTGTTAAGGGTACACTGTGACATTTACAAAAGTTCTTGCAATATATCATAGCTGAATTCACCCCCTCCATCATTCTCTTATATACCCCCTTCTACCTGACTTTTAAAGAACTAACATTAAAGCTCCTCAAACTAGTTAATAAAATACAAAGGAAGAAATGTTATGAAATTCATTCTATGAAGCCTTCATTACCCTAATACTAAAATGAGGTAAGGACACAGACAAAAAAGAAAATTATGAACTAACTTCCTTAATGAACATAGATATAAAAATTATCAACTTCAACAACACATTAAAAATATCATACACCACAATCAATAAACATAATACAGCATATAAATGGAATTAAGACAAAAACCACATGATCATCTCAGTAGATGCAGAAAAAACCCCTGACAGTATTCAACATCCCTTCATTGTAAAAGCTTGGAAGAAAGTAGGAATAGAAGGAACATATTACAACTTATTAAAGAATGTATATGACAGACCTATAACCAACATAATAAAGGCAATATATGACTTATCTCTAGCCAACATCATAACAAACAGAGTAAAACTGAAATCATTTCTTTGAAGTTAGGAATGATGCAGGAGTGTCCTGTCCATTTTCTCTAGTTTTACTCAATATAATTCTTAAGTCCTTAACTATAGCAATAAGGGAACAGAAAGAGACAAAAGAGATACAAAAAGGAAAGGAAGAAGTCAAATTATTTGCAGATGATATGATCCTATACCTAAAAGACCCTAAAATCTCCACAATAAACTCTTAGATTTGTTAAACACTTTCAGCAAATTGGCAGGATACAAAATCAACTTACAAAAATTAGTAGCTTTCATATATATTGACAACTAACAAGCTGAGAAATATACAAGGCAAACTACCCCATTCACAATAATCTCAGAATACCTAAGAATAAATTTAACTAAGGAAGTGACATACCTCTACAATGAAAACTATGAAACATTGAAGAAAGAAATCAATGGAGACACTAGAAAATGGCTCTGTAGTGGAATTTGAAGTTAGGTATTATGATACCTCAACCATTGCTCTTTCTGATCAGTATTGCCTTTCCTTTTTGAGGTTATTTGTGCTTCCATAAGAACTTTAGGATTGATTTTTCTGTGCCTGTGAAGAATATCATTGGAATTTTGATGGGGATTGCACTGAACATATAGATTGCTTTGGGTAATATGGTCATTTTCATGATATTAGTTCTGTTGATCCATCAGCATGGGGGATCTTTTCCATCTTCTGATGTCTTCTTCAGTTTCCTTCAGTGATTCTTAGTTTTGTTGTAGAGGTCTTTCACTTCCTTTGTTCAATTTATTCCTAGGTTATCTAATTTTTTGAGGCTATTATAAATGGGATTGTCTTTTCTGAATTCTTTCTCAGTCTGTCTATTGTTGGCATATAGAAAAGCTACTTATTTTTTCTTCTTTTTTTACTGTTGTGCTGGGTGGGGGTACACTGTAGCATTTTCAAATGTTCTTATAATGTATCAAATATATCATACTTGAATTTACCCTTCCACTGCTCTCTTTCATCCCCCTCCCCTGATTCCTGGAATAGTTTCAACAGGTATCATTTTTGCATTTACATATATGTGTATACATTATTTGCACTGTATTTATCCTCCTATCCCTATATACTATAAATGGCTTGTTTTTATGAAATTATTTCAAACATTAAGTAATGGTTACAAAATCTTTTATTATATGTTTCTAGATAGGAATTTTTTTTGTAGCTTTGTAAAAAGGATTTCTAAAGCCTTCCTTTCCGGGGTTAATTACTCTGCTTTTGAATATTCTTAGTAATTTAAGGTAATGCATTCCAACAAAAATGTCTGTTTTGTGATACTTAAACTTATCTATTTTGTTTCTTTTTCATTTCAGGAAGCAGAAGCCCAGGCAAAGCAGCAAGCATGAACCTTAAACATTCTGCCTTAAGCATCTTGAAAAATGAGTCTCCTTTGCTTTTAAAAATAGCAAAATTATCTTGGCTTCAAAAGAAATAGACTTAATGCTGAAATAATAGATTAGTTGGTGTTCTTGCATGCAAACAATCAAAATGAATATGTAATTAAAATGTGAATGTCATGTTGAGTAGAATGGGAGAGAAACATAAAATTTTAAGTAGATATCATAGTATTGTTACCTGCCAAGGATTTTATGTAGTTCAATGGTTTTACAAAGAAAACATCCTTGTTTTTTGATATTGTTATTGCAGCTTAATTATATCTGCAGCTCGGCATTAAGGAATTTAAAGAGAAGATTGAAGAGGGAGAGAGGGAGAAGTAAGGGAGGGGGAGAGAGAGAGAGAGAGAGAGAGAGAGAGAGAGAGAAAGTCTGTCTCATACTACTCCCAAATGGCCTCATTAACTTCAATGAGCAAAAATAAGTGCTATTTTGATGTTATTGTGATTAAAATGTGCTTGCAGTAATGTTTATGATATATTAAGCATTGCTATTTCCTGTGGTAATTATAACATTCCCATTCCCATTCTTTTGTAGAAGAAACATCTATGTACTGAACCACAGGTTTTCCAGGCTTCTAAATGTAGCTTTCCATTGCACATTAAGTGATCAGAATAGATGAATTCCCACAAAAAAGCATAAATGCATTCAGTTAACAAGCTCCTTATTTTATTTCACCGCTATGATGGAATCATGCTTCTAAGTTGTTTGCCTCAATGAAATATGCATGTCTATGTCATAGAAGTAGGATAGATGTTAAGTTTAAAATGGCACTATTGCAGAGGGCTCCAACTTTGTTTGAAAATATGTTGGCACGGCCTAGAATTTGTTTTCCTTGGGGTTTTGCTAAAAAAAATCTTATGGCTCCTTGCCCCCTTTAATACAATTTGTGATCATGAATGCCTGTTATCTCTTGACATTTCATTTCAGTTTAGGTATATATTGTGAGAATACATTAATCTAAGCAGAGAAAATTTCCTCTGTGCCTCTATTTCAACAAAAAGCACAAGCATCAAATAAAAGGGGCAACTTTTAAAATATTTTAAGACATTTAAAAAAAGATGATAAACAGCCTAAATCACTTATCCAGAAGCTATACATGTTGTACTTTAGTTCCATTTTTTTATGTCTAAAATTAAACACCTTTCACTTTAAACTTCTTTATCATATCTGTTGTTTGCAAGTCTGTAGTCTGCAAAAATCAACATATAATGAAGACATGGCTTTGTTTACTGAGATTCAAACTTGATGCGACCACTTTAAAATAAAGTCAGTAGTTTTTGAAACAACATTTATGAGGTCCTGAAGTTTCTAAATAGTGTAACAGTAATTTTAGATGATTAATGCCTTATTTAGAAGGTTTGGAAGGAGAAAAGAGAAAATAGCAGAAAGAAAACAATTTGAATGAAATTTCTAAGTTTTCTTTTTGTGCCCAGAATTTTGTAATACACATTTTTTATTATTATAAATTTTTATTAGGATATATTTATTATATGGAGGGATTCATAGTGACAATTCCGATGAGACTTATATTGTACATTATTTATATTGCCCCCATCATTTCTCCCCCTTAGCCCCCTCCCCACCCCACTTAAAGCAATTGCAAGAGGTTTCTTAGTTCTGTTTCATATAGGTATATGAAGTCCATCTACTTCATATACCTTAATCTCCTTCATTCACCCTTTGCCTTCCACTAGTACCCTCCTGCACACACTGTAACTATTTCTCAGTCCTTATTTTCGTTATTAATATTTAAGCTGACCTTCAAAGAGGTGTCTCAATGTATGCCCTCTGTAGGGATTCCATTGTTTTCTTCACAAAAATGTGCTATAGAGAACTCTGTAGAACACAGCATACGTTGTTACAGATTCTGGGAAATGCCAAAAAAAAAAAAAAAGCAGTATTTTCTCCTAAGCTTTATTAAATGCTACAGATGACTTTACTTTTGTTTCAAATAACTTAACACTGTCAAAACAGCTATTATTCAAAATAGATGTATTTTGGGGATGCTTATATCTAATAGACAATACCCTGCAATTAACACATGTGTAGATTTAAAGTAAAAGGTTAGATCAAATCTTCTTAAATTGAAAACTTTCATTTTGTCAGCTGAGAAATATACATCTGGTAGATAATAAAATAAAAGTGAAATTCTAAATATTAAGGTGAGTTTTATAAAGAACTTCCACAATATTTGTCTGGGAAATATAATCCTTGCTACTTTTTGTATTGCATTTGGCATATTTGTATTTATAAATTGACCTGGTCACTTGTTTATTTGGCATTTTAGAGCATATTTGCCCTTTGGAATTTTTGATGTACAGGAAGATTTCTATTTTCACAAAACAATTCAAATTAATTGATTGTATTGTCAAATGTCAGCACTTCTTTGGGAATCTGAGTGTGAGGGGAAGGAGAATTTTGAAACAAAAACTGTTAGTTGCCTGCCTGGGAAAGTAAATCCAGGGAATTTTAGTGACATTAGGTTTCGTTGCATATATTTCACTCATTCAGCAAAAGTAATAAAGGAGGAGTCCCATGGATTTCTTGTCCAGTGGGGGATGTTGAAAATATAGCAGGATTACATTGATCTCATCTTTTCCTGTGTAAAATAAATATTCCTTTGCTTTTGAAAAATTCTAATAAAACCAATTAAGATTAATTTGAATCTTCTGGTCTTCTGCCTCCCTTCCATGACTGCTGCTTCTGGATATTATCATTTATCGCCTTACTTTTTTATAGTAAACAAAATTTTGAATTCCTGTGTAAAGATTAACCATTCTTTTTAATATAGTTATTAATTTGCCATGGTTGCCTTTTTAAACATCTTCATTGAGATATAATTTGCATATCATAAAATACATCCATTTAAAATGTACAAATCAGTGGATTTTGGCATATGCACAGAATTGTCTAACCATCAATGCAATTTAGAACATTTCATCACCAAACTACATACCCATTAGCTCTCACTCCCCATCTTCTACTCCCTCAGCCATCCTTAATCATTCGAAGGACACTTGGGTTCTTTCCAAAGTTTTGGTTATTATGCATAATGTTCCTATGAAGACTAATACACATTTTTTATTTGAACACTTTTTCAATTCTTTCGGGTATATGTGCAAATGTGGGTCAGTTCTATGCTTAACAAGTTGAGTAACTGTCAAATTTTTCCTAAGTGGCTTCACCGTTTTACATTTGCACTAGCAGTGTGTGAGTCTTCTAATTTCTCTAGTTCCTGGCCAATGCTTCCTTTTTGTGCTTTTGATTATAGTCATACCACATTACAGTTGTATTTACATTTCTCAGATGGCTAAATATACAGAGCATTTTTCATGTGATTATGGCACTTGCATATTTTCTTTGGAGAAATGTCTTTTCAAATCGTTTGTCCTGGTTTGATTGGATTACATGTCATTATTGTTAAGTTGTAATAATTCCTTATGCATTGTTATTATTTAAATGTTATCATACACCTGAAATGAACATATATTCTTCCATTCCATGGGTTATTTTTCACTTTCCTGAAGGTGTACTTTTAAATACAAAAGTTTTTAATTTTGACAAAGTCAAAATTTTCTATTGCTTATGCAATAAGCACTTGGACAATTTCTCATATCTGAGAAAATTTCCTAATTCATAGTTGTGAATCAGTAACTTTTTTCCTCTAACAGTTTCACCCTATATACTCATGTGTGTGTGATCTATTTTGAGTTACAGTTTGTATATGATGCAGGCTAAAGATTTAAGTTCATTCTTTTGCATATGCATGCATATTCAGTTGTCCAAGTGCTGTTCTCTGAAAAATCCATTTTATCCCTATTGAATTTTAGTGGCACCTTTGTCAAAAATCAGATTATAATAAAGTGTGTACTTTTTAATATATTTTATTTACAAATTATAACCACATATAACTATGGGATACAAATTGAGGTAATATATAATGTGGAATGAGAAAATCAAGTTAATTAACATACCCGCCACCTTAAATACTTACCATTTATTCTTCTTGTCTAACTGTAATGTTGGACCTTTTGTCCCAATCTCCATATTCTGCCAGTCTCTGGCAACCACCATTCTACTTTCTGCACCTATGAGTCTGTTTGAGATCCCATATATAAATGAGAACATGCAGTATTTGTTTTTCTATGCCATCTTATTTCAGTTACTATAAAATCCCCCATCTTCATCCATGTTGCTGCAAATGACAAAATTTCCTTCTTTTTAAAGGCTGAATATTTCATGGTGTGTATATACCACATTTTCTTTGTCCCCATTCATTCATTGACAGGCATCTATGTTGATTTCTATTACTTAGTCATCGTAATAATGCTTAATGTTAAAGTATATTTCTGGATAGTCAATTATATTGCATTTCAACAGTCAGAATGTCTGTGTGCTATATGTGTAAGTATGACACTATCACACAGTTTTGATTTCTGAGGTTCTAATTATTCAATTTACCTCTTATAAGGCCTCCCTGAAAGAGAAATTTAGTGAGTAAACAGTTTTTTCCCCCAAAATGTGCATTTCTGGTTTGATACCAGTCAACATGTATTTGAAGCAATCGCTAGGTAGTGGCTTCTAAAAACTGATTTTTAAAAAAATTATGATGGATAAGGCTGGTGTGGAAAACATGTACGTGGAGCATTCCTGATTGAAAATTCCAAGTAACTCTAAGGACCCCGTAAGTGTCTACCAAGCCATTGTACTTGAGGAATGAGTATTTCTAACTAAGGAACTAACAATTTGATATGTACAGTATTTTAAACATTTTTCCACCCCAGGTTCCATATTTTCTCTCTAACATAAAAAGTAATAGATGGAGGTTTTATTTATGCCTTCAAATTAAGACAATGGACTGGCAATACATGCCTGTGTATGTCCAGGAATTTGGCCATTTTTCCTAGGTTGTAAAAATTGTTGAAATATAATTGTCCATAATAATCTCTAATGATCCTTTGCATTTCCATGGTGCCTGTTGCAATGACTCCCTTTTCATCTCTGATTTTTATTTCATTCTTCTCCCTCTTCTTAGTCTAGCTAAGTTTGTCCATTTTGCTTATTATTTTAAAGAACTCCCTCTTCATTTCGTTGATCCTTTGTATTTTTCTACTCTTTTTCATTTCTGTTCTGATCTTTATTACTTTTACTAGTTTTGGTTGAATATTTTCTTGCTTTATAGTTCTTTGGGAAGTAGCAAGAGTTTATTTGAAATTTTCTGTTTTTTTAAGTGTAGGCATTGTTTGCTATAAATTTCCCTGTTGGTATTGCTTTTGCTGTACTTGATAGGCGTTAATAAGTTCACCTTCCATTTTCATTTGTTTCAAGAAGTTTTTAAATTTCCTTATTGGTTTCTTCCTTGATCCAAAAGTAAGTTGTTTAATTGCCATGAATTTTTGTAGCTTCCAAAGTTTTTCTTGTTACTGATTTCTAGCTTTATTGCATGTGGTCAGAAAAGATACTTTATAGGGTTTAATTTTTTAACTTTGCTAAGTATGGTTTCGTGGTCAATCATGCAGTTAGTCCAGCAGAATGTTCTATTTTACTGATAAGAAAAATGCATATTCAGCAGCTGTTAGATGGAATGTTTTGTATATGTCTGTTAGACCCATTTGGTGTGGAGTACAATTTAACTCTGCTATTTCTTTGGTGATTTTCTGTCTGGATAATCTTTGTGTTGCTGACAGTGGAATTTTAAAGTCATAATTATTATCATTGTGGTCTATCTCTTTTAGTTTATTAATATTTATAATGTGAGTGAAATGACACTGGGTTCATATATATTTAGTTTTATTTCCTCTTGCTGAATCTCCCCTTTAGCATTATATAATGGCCATATAATGGCCTTCCTTTTTACCTCTTTTTATTTAAAGTGCATTTTTTTCTGAAATCATTATAAGTATTCTTGCTTTCTTTGGATTCCATTTACAGGGAGATTCTTATTCCATCCCTTTACTATCAATCTATATGTGTCCTTAGAGGAGTGAATTTCTCATTAACAACACATTGTGTACATCTCTGTTTCTAAGAGAATTCAATCCTTTAATCTTGCTTTGGGGTTACCATGAGGCTTGCAAAAAAACATTGATTATAACAAGGTATTTTGAAACAATAGTGAGATAACATAAAGATAAGAACAGAAACAAATTTTTAAATAGAACAAAAGAAAATATGCAAAAATATCTTAAATTTTCTTCTTTCTCACATTTAAAAATTTTGATATCTCATTCTAAAGTCTATCTCTTAACATATTAATGTAGTTCTTATTTTTGTATTTCTTATTTTTCATAGTAAATATATGGTTTATGCATGATGTTTACATTATTAGAACATTCTGAATTTAAGTGTATAGTTACTCTTCCTAGTGAAATTTATAGCTTCCGATGTTTGTTTTCTTCTTACTAATTAATATCTTTCAATCTAAAAAACTCTCTGTAACTTTTTGTAGGACAGAGACAAGAAATTAAGATATAATTTCATTGTGTAACAACCTGTCTTTTAACAATGTCTGCATTGCACAATTTACATACTTGGGACTTTAGAGTGACCTTTCCCTACTACCAGCTTTGTCACCACTTGTATGACTTTAGCAATATCCTTGTGTCCAACTTCTAATAGTATAAAGGTACGCCTCTTTCTCCATTAACCTCATCTATGATCCCAAATGTTATTATTCCCTTCTGTCTTTATTTTGCACTTGGTGAATGTAATAGTTTCCTGTAAATGCCATAATAAAGTCCCACAAACTCAGTGGATAAATGCGAAACATTTATTGTTTCACAGTTCTGGAGGCCAGAAGTTCAAACTCAAGGTGTCAGCAGGATTGCATGCCCTGTGGAGGCTCTAGGAAAGAATATATTTTTTTGCCTTTTTCAGGTTTTCTGTTGGATCCAAGCAATCATTGGTATGTGGCCATATCAATTTAGTCTCTGTCTTCACAATCACAGCTCCTTCTTTTTCTGACTAGTCTTCCTTTGCCTCACCCTTTTTTGGCAGTACTGGAATTTGAACCCAGGGCTTTGTGGTTGATAGGTAGGCACTTTGCCACTTCAACTATTTACCCTTATAAAAATACATGTTATTTGATCTAGGACTCACCTGGATAATCCAGGATAATTGCCTCATCTCAAACTCCTTAATTACACCTGTGAAGACCCTTTTGCCAAATAAGGAAATAATCAGGTTCTAGGGATTAGGATGTAGACAAATGTTTTGGGGTCATGGTCACCTTTCAATCCATTACAGATTTTCTTAGTGGATGGCTGTCACAGTGTTGTAAAAGCAAAATTACTAGAGTTTTTATGGTTTCAAGCTGTGCAGATTATGGATCCTATGGGCAGCACCAGTGAATGTTAGTAGACACAGGGACAGTCCTCAGTTTTCTACTCTATACCTCAAAGCTGGCAGAATAAGGTGTTAAGGTGGAAAAACTCATTTGTATGTTATGTGTTTTCTCTATTTTAAAGGAGAAACTGGTTTTAAATTGTTGACTGCTATGTTTAAATCCCTCTTATTGGTCACCAGGTTCACAAGTGTTTCTCACTATTTCCTAAATTTTATGACTTCCATATCTGCCCTCTCAGTCAGCCACTTTATAACTTCTCTGGGAGTGGAACGATTGAATTTACAGACAGGCAGTGGCCAGTTTCTTATATTAAAAAAGCAGAGTTCTGGCCCATAGCCTTTAACAACCGTCTCAGAAGTCAAACTACAGCCTCTGTGGCAAACCATCCAGAAAGTCAAACCCCAATCTGTAGCAATCAGCCTAAGACATCCAGGATTTGGTCAATAACTTCTAGCTTCCCTAATTTTTGTCCTCAATGGAAGAAAGAAAGCCAGATATATTCCCCTAAGCAATCACTTCTAGTTAGCCAAACTTCAGCTTCCTTAAGCCACCAGCCTCCAACCAGAGCATACCCGAACTCTTATTTTATCTACATTTTTTCCACTCCTTTGTCTGTCTTTGATTCTCTGCAAAATACAAGTGATGAAACCTGGCACCTTTGCTATATCCTTTACTTGTTCTCATCTGGGTGGTGTTCATTTATTTCCACTGGGGACATGGGAAATTTGGGGGTTCATAAAACCCTGTAAGGCTGACTTCAGTTCTCTCATCCTAGACTCTCACTTAAGCACAGCAACTCTGCAGTTGTGTTGCAGTGAGAGGCTGACAGACTTCTCTGGCTAGACTTTGTAAAGAACAGGCAGTAGTCCTTTCTCCTCTTGTTCCCCTTTATAAATAGCTGAGGTTTTTCTATTTCCCCCATTTCACTGGTGATCTTAACCATCAGAAGGGTCAAACTGTGGAACTTCTTTTTTTAGGTAGCCATACTGCAGCCTCACTTTGTTTTTGCTTTCTATCCTTTCAGATCCAATAGGATCTAGTAGGTACCTTAGGCTCTGCATCTGTAATGTACTCAAATCCTCACTATCACTCATTAACTGTGTAGTTTTGTGCAAATTTCTACTTGGCAACTCATTTTCTTCATCAATAGAATGGGCATTATAACAATGAGTGCCTGCCTCATAGGTTTGTGAGGGTTAAATTTATGCAAAGCACTTTAGAACAGTGTCTGGCTTATAGTATTCAAGAAGTGTTAGCTATTATTACTTTCAAGGGAGTCTGATTCTAAACTGTTATTAGTGTTGCAATAGAAGGAGGTATGGGTGACATCTGGGTCATAAAAATTGGAGTTACTTTCTACTTGGGAAGAAGACATCCATCACAAAAGGCATCATAAGGGAGTTGTACCTGAAAGATAAGTTCTTTGTCAAGCATATGGCAAGAGGATGCAAGAACTCCAGGTGTGGAAAAGTACCAAGAAAATGCAAAGCTACAAAGAGTTGAATAAAGTTAATAGGGGATAAAGCTGGTTGTAACCTAGAGGTGAGGATAGAGTGATCTACAGATACCTGTTTCAAAGAATGAGTATGGAGTTTAGATTTTAACCTAAAGATCAGCATTTCTCAAAAATTACTGGGCATGAGAACCACCTGGAGCTGCTCACTAAAATATCTTTGTGATTTAAAAATCTGGGAGAAGATTCAGGATTCTGAATATTCAGTAAGCACTAGATAATTATGAAGAATATGGTTTTCCTACACCACACAGTAAGAAACTTCCTCTTACAGGCTATTAAAATTGATTAAACTTACATCTTTAAACATTGTTCTCAACCTTAGTTGCCCGTTGAATTAGTAAGGGTGGGATTTAGACATAAATTTCTTAGGTGATTCTATTGCTCATCCAATGTTGAAAGCAACAGTGTAAAGATATTACAATAGTAAAACTTGAAATGGGAGTTAATCAAGATAACATTCTAAGATTATAGTAAGAATAATGAGGACATGAACAAAAGCAATAGGGAAGTGGAGGGTAGCTGACAGGATAAGACCAGCTTATCTAGGCTTAGTGTTCCATTTCATATGGGGGTGAGGCATGGATGATAATGAAGAATGACTCCATGATTTATGAATTGGAGTTTGAGTGGATGGATTTGCTTCTCAAGAAGAGACAAGCCATGAGAGAAGAAACAGATTTGGAAGAAGACTCATTTTATAGGAATCAAGGGAGAGGTGATCTACAACTACTGTTATTTTTTCTTACTGATTTCCAGGTTTACTGTATGAAAAATCACCTGGGGAGATTATTATGAATAGAAATTTCCATTCCCCCTTACATTTTTCCTTTTAGGGGGATTTGGAATGTGGTTGAGAGTTTTGTCTTTCATTTTATTAAACAAAGCACACCAAAATGGTATTTAAGACTGTGTTAATTTACTGACAAACATTTAAAAATAAATTGGAAATAAAACTGAAATTTTCATTAAATGTCTTCTCCCATGTCTATAAATGGTCAGCTACTATTGATTTTTAAAAGTTTGATGCTTATAGAAACCTAACATTTTTCTTATACAGCTATGTAAAATGTTCATAGTGAATAAATGATGTTAATGCACCATTAGAATGTTAAGAGTCCATGTATTAAAGTGACTGCTTTAATGAAACAGTTGTTCTTATAATTAAAAATAACTGATGTATATGTAGAAACATCTCATCTTTTGTCATAACTACCCATTCGCTCCATCTTCAAGAATTTCAGAATGTCTTTTTTCTCCTTTGCCTTGCGAAACATTTCAAAATCCTAAAAAAGAAATTAAAATTAACCTGTAACATCAGTGCTGATAAATCTCCATTATGAAGTCATAAAACCCAAATGTCCAGATTAACTATGCTAAATATCTTTCATAGACCTCTGCAAACCTCTGCTAGTTAACTTAGATGAAAAAATTCCACAGGATACCACTTATAGCATATTATAATGTATGACAAAAAATACTGCCTTATTATCCCCAAACACCATGGTGTACTTTCTTTTCATGATAAACTTTTCATCATAAAATGCAAATTACCTTGCATTCAGTTATTCATGATTAAGTTACTGTACAGATGAGTAAATGCCTTATGCTCCATACATGTATATGACTTTTAAGATATGAAATGTAAATAGAATAAAAATGGGCATTCATTCTTACTCCACAATACTCTTCGCCATTGAATATCTGAGGTGGTAAAGCCTTCGGGGTAGAAACCTTTGTCCTCATTTCTTCAAGTGCTTTCAAACTGGTAGAAATGTCTACTAACTCATACTTTATTTTGTAAGTATCTAAAATTCTTATAACTTCTTCTTGTCTCTGCTTCACCTAGAGATACAGAGAAATAGATATTATTCAAGAAATCCTAACACTTTTTATGTTTTTCATCTTCACTATCCATTATGTTCTACAAGAGGAAGAGCATTTATTGGTGTAAAGCTTTTTTGTGCAGCATAAGTTAGGCAATTTTCTCATGAAATTTATTATATGTATATGTGTGTGCTTATATATAAACCCCAATTTTATATATATTATATGTTTAATGTGTGTATGTATATAAGTGTATGTATATATATGTATATATATAGAGAGAGAGACAGAGAGATTTGACCCTTGGACAACATGGATTTGAACTGCATCAGTCTATTTATATACATTTTTTTTGAGATTTGCAACCAGTTTTTAGAAACTCACATACAAACCACCTAGTCTAGAGATATGGAAAAAATTTAAATGTTGGATGTCATGAATGAATAAAATATGTGCAATTGTTTGATCACTACCATATGATATACATAAATCTATTATAAAAGTTAAAATTAATCAAAATCTGCATACACAGACCATCCATGGCATGATTTGTAGTTGACAGAAATGTAAAATGTAAAGGTTCAGTATTAAATCATAACTTCATAAAATTAATGTATTCTCTAATAATTTTGTAACCACCTCCTGTTCCTATTTCAATGAGCTCAAGTGTTGTATCTACTTTAAAATGCCACGTGATTTTAACTGTGATGCTAATCATCTCTGTATGAGTAGATCTTTCCAGGTAATTGAGCATTGCAGTAAAAAGCTGTTGTTTTTGGATCTCATGCATTTTTCACTATTATAGTATATAGCATGGAAAACGTGCTGATCAAATGTTTACATTATTTGTGAGGCTTCTGGTCTTGAGTACAAAGTTATATGTAGATTTTCAATTGACTTTGTACTTCCTAATACCTCCTACTCTCTCTGTATTGTTCAAGGAAAAAATTATAGTAAGATATCAGTGGGAGTTGAAAACCCCTTATGAATTACAGACCAGATTGATTTCATACTACAGTTGAAATGGTAAGAACATTTTTCTAATAGTTAAGGTAGGCTTTTACACTCATCACTGCAATAGTTTATACTGATACATAGCAGCTCTGGGTAGGAAATAGATAAAACAGGTTGTAAAATTTGTGGCAAACAGACTGAGCATGGTGGTAAATGCTAATAATCCCAGCCATCAGGAGGCTGAGGCAGAGGATCTGAATTTAAAGTAAGCATGAGCTACATATTGAGACTTCATCTCAACCTGTTAGGGAAACATACTACAAGTTCTAAGTCACAGAGACTAAATCAGAGGGAAAATTTATGAGATAGAAAAATATACAAGGGGATTAAGGTTTACAAATATTTGAGGAGGAAGCCAGTGATTAATACATATAAACCTTGGTACTTGGGAGGCTGAGGTACTTGGAAGATTGCAGGGCAAGGCCAGCCCTGGCTAAGCTTGCAAGATCCCATGTCATCCAATAGCTGGGCACAGTGGCCCACCTGTCACCCCAAGCTACACAGGAGGCTGAGATCTAGAGGACTGCAGTTTTCTGCCAGCTGGGACAAAAAAGTTTGTGAGGTCCCCATCTTAACAGAAAAAGCTGGGCATGCCGGAATGTGCCTGTCCTCCTAGCTAAGGTAGGAAGCCTAAAAATAGGAGGATCATGGTCCAGGCCAGCAAGGACAAAAAGGGAAACCCTAGCTCCAATATAACCAAAGTAAAAAAGGGCTGGGGGCAAGTCTTAAGCAATACAGTACCCGCTTAGCAAAGCGCAAAACCCTGAGTTCAAACCTCATTATCATAAAAAAAAGATTTACAATATTTGAGTGTGCAAAAGGGGTGAACTGGCCTATTAGCCAGTTTTTGCTGTGTCCTCCCATAACAAACCGTTAAATTTGTAGTGCATGATAATGTACTATACTTCACACTTTTCTTTCTCTTAAAACTTACACTATGGCAGGGGGCAGGGGGAAGAAATGACTCAAACAATGTATGCACATGTGAATAAATGAATAAAAAAATACACTACAGTTAAAGTAAATTTGTAATAGCTGGTTATCATTTAAAGTTATTATGTAGCTACAATTTTTTAAATAACTGACATAAATCTCAGGTAAAGGTTGAGTTTTCTACATTTTCATATGACAATCTTGGGCAATTTTTTTCACATAAAACCTCTAATGCTAGAATGAAAAAATATGTGAAAGCAATTTGACAAACACAAACCCCGGTTTTTTCAAATGGGATTTCTGCAAAAGTCATGTCAGTAGGCTTTTTGTTTGATAACTTAAAATGTAATCAGTCATGTTTAGAAAACTTTGTCTATATGCAGGGGATAGCAGAAACAGTTCAGATATTCCAAGATGCAGAATTTCCACTTTTTAAAGTTCATTACTTTTTTAAACTGCAAAACAATTTGCATGAGATTTAAGTCATATGCTTGTAGTAGTTTTCAAACCCTTTCTTTAAGGGAAAGAACATTTCCCTTAAGAGAAGAACAGTTCCCTAGTTCCTTGGTATTCTGTGTGTGATTCACAGACTGGTAGGATCAGCATTGTTCCACCTCAAATCTATAGCATCAGAAGCTCTGGGGACATTAACAATCCCTCCAGATCATTGTTAGGCTACAATTTGAGAGTCATGGATTTACATTTGTGAGAGTCCTTTGGGGCATCCACTGCAGTTTTTATTTATTCCAAATTATTTCCTTTTCTAGACTGTTAATGCTAAACCCAGTAACATAAATCACAATGTTAAAAAAAAAAACTAGTCATAGCCCTTAGTTTTCTTCCTTTCAAACTGCTACTTCTTATTGTTGTATACTAGTACACAGAGGAAACACTAATCTATCTGACCAGGCTTTATGCAAAAGCAACCTATTCTTTCTAGGCGGAAATAAAATCTTATTCCTCCCTGCAGATATGGTATCTGACACACAACATGAGTGTGTTGAATTTTTGCCAAACCATTTATAATCAATTCTAAATCCTTTAGTTTTCATGCTTCTCTAAAAACTTTGAAAAATGAGGTTCTTAGCCATATGGTCTTTTTATAATTATATTGTTTAATGTGATAATCACTAGCCACATATAACTATTGTGTCCTTGAATTGTGGCTACTCCAAAATGAAATGTGCTCTATGATCACAACATAGGTTGTGAAGACTTAATAATATATATAATAGTGATTGTAATAATATATAACATCTCTATTTTTATACTAAGTACATGCTGCAGTGATGACGTTTAGGATATATTGTGTTAAATAAAATGTATTCGAACTAATCTCACCTATTTCCATTTTTTTGTAATGGCTATTAAGAAATTTTAAATTACATACGTGACTTTCATTATATTTCTGTTGGACTGCACTGTTCAATAATACTTCTTACACTTTGGTCAAAAAAGTTCACCTAAACTTTAATTCATCTAATACATGTCTGATCTATGCAAATATACCAGCTTCTTAGAGACTGTCCTTTTTTGGGTTGCCTGGTCTTCTCTGAGGATTTTGGTCATTCACTTACTGGAATTTTTCCTCTCCCATCCTCAATAGGGTTATTTTTTCCATTTGAAACACGAGCAAAATTATTGGAGTCCCTTAAGGTAGTTAACTTTAAGATAACAGAAACTTCCCAGATCAATCTGTCCTTAGAGCACAGCCTGGGTGGGAGAGTTAGCCACCTTCTCTGTTCTTCCTTGCACCTCCCATCTCCAAAAGTCTGCAAGTATGGCGCTAAAGAGTAAAGAAAGGGTATGGTAAAATCTGAGCAAAATCTTGAAGTGCTGGACTAGAAGGTTTTCACTTTAGTGGTCTCCTTTGGCTCTCAGCTCCTCCCTCAGTACCATTTCTTCCTACTCACCTCTCTAGAGCCCGACACACTGGTATAATAAATTTTAATGGAACTCGTTGTTTCGACCATGAGGCTACTTTGCAGAAGTAACACCAAGTCAAATACTTCACCGCTTCTTCACTCAGCTGAGCTTCCCAAATTCTAAACACCTAGCTCTACTGTTTCCATGGAGGTTACTAAGGGCCGGTGCCCCTGCGCCCAGGATTGGCTGGGAAACGAGTGTCCCTGTGGCGCAGGCAAGCACCCATTGTGAAGAACGGTGGTGCCTGGTGACAAGAAGGGTGAAGATTCCACCCATGAGGGGGTGGAGGTGGGGGTGGGGGTGGGACTGGGGGTGAAGAAGAGGCAGTGGTAAGGGGGTGGGGGAATCTTGATTCCCAGGGGTGATAAGGACTAGGTAACTCCTCTTGTCTTTCTACATCTCCTGGGCCCAGTGGCCAAGGAGCTGGAAGAGCAAGTGGACGCTATAGTTCTGGTACCCATTTTCCCTCCATGCTTTGGGAAGGGAGGCAAGCGCAAAGTTTTGTGCAGCCAACTTCAGCTATGATGAAGGACTGAGACACTTGAGGGATAAAATGGCCAAAATATAATGTGATGTGTGAAGAAAAAAATAAATAAAATTTATGTTGCTTGCGTTTGTAGGGATAGAGCAAATGGTACCAGTGGGATTTAGCCACCATGGCAACCTTTGCTACCTTTTCTCTCTTACCACCGTGGGTTCTGTTTTTCTCTCTTCAGTCCCCCCGCCACCATCCCTCTTGGGGACATGCTTTGCAAGTTGTCCTTTCCCTTTGGTAGTCAACTTTTTAGTTTGTGCTGCAGTCCTGGCCTTCTACCATTCTTTCCCCTGATATATAAAAAGATGACCTCTTGCTTAAATGCCTGCTTCCTCTTCAACACATTTGTAGCTCATTTCTCCAACATTTATTTTCTAGTTAATCTTTTTCAATAGTGGAAGATAGTAATAATACTTGTAGGGTTTGGGTGAGGTGTTGTCAAAAGTAGGTAGGTAAAGGAAATTGAGAGTGAAAGGGGAAAGAACCTCAGCTCTAGCTTCAGAGTGAGGCAAAGTTGTATTTTATGGCTGTCCCCTTAATGACTACTGGTTTTGGTCAAATTAACTCTTTCTTGAGTGTCAGTATCTGTATTATTAAAGTGAGAATTATGACACCTACTTAACGTCATCATTGTGAGGATTAAATGAATTGAATATGTAAAAGTGTTTGGCACATGGTCTGACATGTGGTGGGTATTTCAGAAAATGATAATAATTACTACTAATGATAAGTGCCAGACTCAGCATATTGCTTGAGAACACATCAGTGAATAAGATAAAACATTTATCTTCAATGAATTTAGAGAATGATAGCTGATAAGATGAGTTAAATACAATATGGAGAAAACTAAACCACACTAGGTGGGTCAAGGCAGGTATGTGTGAATAACTGAGAGCTAAACTGAAACCTGAAGGATGTATAATATGCTGGGAAATTACTAGATTAAAGAATTTTAGGCAGAATGACAGTCATGGAACAACATGGCAATTGGATCTTTGAGAGCAAGTGGAAGAATGAAAAGATGGAAGTTGAGGAGGTAATCAAGGCAAATCAACAGAGCCTGGTTTTCCTGTGAAGATAAAGCACACAATTTGCCTAAATGCATGTTTCTCTTTAAAGCATTTAATGAGTTTTATCTATTTTCAATAATCCATGGGTGATCAGAAGTCTTTGAAGATTTTGCAGGTTTGTGGTGAAAGGTAGATCAACTTACCCTGGCCAGTGAATTAGAAGGAGCAAGATTGAAAACAGATATACCAATCCAAAACTGAAAAGTCATGACAGTAGTGAAAAGGCAGACATTTTAAGGACAGGACAATGGTGCAACTTAGATCAGCAGAATATAGGAATGAGGAAGGGAAAATAAATAGAATATACCAATGAAGGTGTCTAATTTAGGAGCAATTTGAGACCTCTATCTTCTTTTAATATTTTTTGTGATAACATTGGTAGAAAATCTCATTTTCTTTCTGCTGTGGGATTGTGACATATTTCCTCACTTCAGTGTGAACAATTCCCTTGGCTCTATTCATTAATTTTTTCTTATAAGATAACTGACAATCTAAAAGAATTTCATTGGTACAACATATAAAATGAGAAATAACCTACAGTGTAGGATATTTGTGATAATTATTTAAAATGGGAAAATGCTATAAAAAGCTATATTAATAATTGCAGCCAAAAATATAAAATACTTAAAATTTTTTATGTTTTCCAGTTTTCTTTGGCAATTTGTATTTCAGTTTAAAATCATTCTGAAAAAATGGATGAGATATTTGAAGGGATGATGAAACAGTCTAGAGGCAATAGTAAAGTCTTTTCTTGTCCTTTTATGTGTGTGAATTATTCATTCATTCAGTCATTCAAATGATATATGAATACATTCTCATTGTATAAGAATTCAATCCCTGTAGAAATGTAGGAAGTAAAAAGTAAAATTGTCCCTTTACTTACATTCTGCCTTCCTCCACCAAAGAAACTACTATCAAAAGTTTGATTTGTACACTTTCCACCAGCACGATTCCATATATTAAGGTTACTTAAAAGGAGGAGAAAGTCAGTTCAGCAAGTATGTTAAACATAGAGACTTTTATACTAGGCTATTTGAGTTAAATCTCAGACTACCATTTATAAGTTGCCTGAAATTGGGCACGTTATCTAACTTCTCTGTGCCTCAGTTTTTTCATAGGTAAGAAAATACCTGTTTCATGGAGATGTTATGAAGATTAAATTAGCATGTGGGAAGTATTTAGAATAGTGTTTGGCACACAGCATACACAATTCACGATGGAATTGTAGTGCATATACTTTACTGTGACTTGCATTTTATACACCTAACCAGGAAATACAGTGTAGTGATTAAGAGCATGGGCTCTGAATCCAATTGCCTGGTGCTAATCCTAGATCCATTGTTTACTAGTTTTGTGACTTTCAACAGTATATAACCTTTCTGTCTACCTTGCTTCCTCTGTACAGTGGGGATAATTATGTCTGCTTTAAATTAAGTAGGATATGTACAACATTTAGAATGACTGTCACCAACTATTCAGCACATACTTCGTATCATTATATCATTAAAAAACTCAATTTAGTATTTCATGTTACAGATACATTGTAGTTTATTTAACTATTCTTTTATTACACTCATTTAGGTTATTCTAAATTATTCATTTTCACAAAACATGCTCCACAATATGTTTTCTTCTACTTAAACATTAAAATAACATTATCTCTAACTTCTCCTACATTAAGGAAGCTATTGCTGCTAACAGTTTCTCACTTTCATTGTCATTTGCAGCTTGAATAAACACTTTCAAGATCCTCTTTTGGTAGGTGATCATAACCATACCATACATGTGATCAACCCACATCATTTTCCTATTAGTTTGTTTCAGTCCTAGGATGTGAATGGAAAGCAGAACCATCTTAAGTGGTAAAAGCTAACTTTCTGAGGTATAAACAGAAGCTGAGAAACAAACGACACAAAAAGTACTTTTCCTGTGTCTGGACTGTTGAATTTCAGAAGACCAAATCTTTAGGTATCCAGAAATTTAGAAAACGTAAGTCTAAATTCTTACATATTTTGTCTCATGTTATTTTATTTTCTTCCAAAACTCTTTTAAACATAAATATAAGTAGATTTTTCTGGAAGTACTTATAATAGACATTACTGACCTATAAGAGGAAATTTGTGTCTCTTTCTTTCACATCTCATAGAGTTTATTTTTAGTTAATTATTTAATTTTGAGACAAGGTCTTCCTATACAACCCAGGCTTGCTTCACATTTGTGATTACCCTGTCTCAGCCTCCCAAGTGCTGGGATTACAAGTGCATGATACCGGCTTGGCTTTTCTTATACAGTTGGTAGTGAACGTTGAAAAGCTTAAAAATTGTACCAAAGAACCATGCAAAAGACTGAAATAAGTAAGGTTAAAGTCCAAAAGAAGATATAGTAAGAAAGAAAGAAAGAAAGAAAGAAAGAAAGAGGAAAAATAGGTAAAAATGGTAAAGAATTTGAGAAACCTATTTGTACTTACATTATTGTAAAAACAAATGGCTATATTTATAGTTTAAATCAGAAAGTTTAATGAGACCAAACTTTCACTTTAGGTAGACTGTTGGAAGTTAAAGGGTTGGGCACTTTAGTCATCTCTAAATAAATCCTAAGACAGTTAACTATAATTATATGTCTCTATGAGTTTGTACTTTATAAAATACTTGGATAGGCATCATATATATTATCTTCATAATAATCTTGTGAAAGGCATAGAGGAAGTATTATTATTATTATGAGAAAATTGAGATCTAGAAATAAATGTTAAATAGACACTGGTACCAAAGTATCTTTATTACTAGTTTTATTCTCTATCCTTTGAGATAGAGAATCTGAATCACATTTGTTTCATGTAGGAAATAAATCCTGGCTTGACATTTTAAACTGTATTGCCTTAATGAGTTCTTTTATATTATAGGACTATACTATACTTTTCTTTTTTGTTTTAGAAAACTTGTCTAATAAAATGCTTGGAGAAGCTTTTCTAATTGAACTCCTATACAAAGAACAGAAATGTGCAAACTTTTGCAAACCATTAACATGTAAGAAGACCTCAAATGATGAAAAGAAAACTTCAAAAAATAAACTTTTAGATATAGAAGACAATTCACTTCCCCCTCTTAAGGTGGAAAATCAAAAAAAAGTTATAAAAGGAAATTTAACAGAACAAAGTAATGGTGCAACTCAAATTAAATCTATGGATGAGCTATCTGTGGCAAAATGCAAAAGTATAACTGTTCCAGCAAATGTGTCAATTGCATTACCCATTCCAAAGAGAGAACATGATGAAAGACAGTTGGATTTATATCAATCCTGGTCATGTACAAGTATTTGCCAGAATTATCCTGACTTACAGATTGGAGGTGACCACGTGGGCAACATGTATGATTCAGGCTGCTTTGTGGAACACACACATGATGATGTTTTTAATGGTCCTCTTTTACTTTCAGTGGATATACCATTGGGTCGTTCTCCTATCATTGAGCCTTTAGAGAAAACATCCAACTCAAAATTATTGAATGAGGATGAAATTCGAGAAAAAAGTATCTTGCTACATAAGCAGCCCCTTTCTAATTCTATGCTTAATAGTTATATGGAAAAAAAGGTAGATGAACTCTACAAACAATTTTTGGAAGAAAATCTCACCAGATGCCGCTCTATAACCAATCTAATGGCTTCCAATCTGCTGATGAGTAATGTAAATCAGATTAGTCTTCAAATATCTCAAGAACAGAACATAGAGGCATCAAAAGCTCGGGAAGCTCTCCTAAACTCTTTAGCACTATGTAATCTTCGTAACTTTTCCTGTGGAAATAGTTCTGAATTTAGCACTCCTAATTTACAAATATCAAACCAGACAAGTAGGGAACTTGTATCACATCTATAGTGCTATAGGTTGGTGGGACTGACTGACTTAAGAGACTGCAGTAACAACATTCTTCTCTGGCTTATTATGTCACTTTAAGTCTCTTTTGTGGTATAGTTATTACAGTTTTTGAGAAATGATTGGACTCATGGTTTGTCTGAGTTCTTGTAGAAGATAACTATAATGACTAAAATCTATAAACAAAATATTGTCTTACTATTTTGACATCTTTAATAGTTTGCTGCAGTTTGTATGTTCTGTTTGTGCATATGTATCTAATTGCCCTTGGCACCCCAAGTAGAGTACCTCACTGTCAATCAATTTTATTTTTCAAGAGAGTGAGAAGAGGAGTACATGATTGCTCCAAGCTACTGAAAAGACCATAGAAGCTATATTAGAAAAGGTCATTTATTTTTCTATAAAATATTTAGAGACGTATGAGTAGTGGTTAATATTCTTATTTCTGACATACAGGATCTTTTACACTGACAACCAGAATTGCCTAGGAGAAATTTACATATACATATGGTATATTATATGTAATTTAAATATGAATATATGTATATATATCTGCGTATATGTATATATGTGTTTATATATATTTATGTGTATATACATGTATATATGGGGTATGAGAGCCTACAGAATAAAATAGGACTTAGCTGATATTTGAATGGAGGAAAGCTTAAGGAAAAATGGAGAATATCCCAGTGTCATTGGAATTAAAATTTTATACTTTGAATTTTCCTGGCACAAGTGTCAGCTTTTTTACATCACTAAGTTATGCCTGTTTTTTTAACAATGAGAGGAAGGACAGCATACAGTTAAGCGATCAAAGAGTGTGGAGAACCACCATCTAGTAACAAAGAAACTGTCTTAGCAACTTTTTACATTACTTAGCATGATTCTGGCTTAGAATAGAAATTTTGGAACCTAAAGTGTATTAACAAAATAAACCTTCTAGAATTATTTTATTTATTTCAGACTTGGAAACAAGATTGCACACTTAAGAGCTCACATTTCTCCTAGAAATAATAAAATGGTTGTCATGTACTTTCGCTTATAAAATGAAATGGTTTGAATGTATGTTATACAATTTGAAAATTTACATTATATATTATGCATTAGCAATCTCATATTCCTCTCCAATTATTACCTTGGTATTTATTAAGTTTTATAGAATGAATCACCTCATTGCCTTTGTATCTTGTTCTTTTTGACCACATGTTCCTTGTTTTTTTTTAGTAGCTTTAATTTTTTTACAATCTATTAGTAATTATTCCTGATAAATCTTCTGTTTTTGTTTTCATCACTCCTTTCCTCATCATCTTCTCACATAATTTCTCCAATTTCCATAATTCAAACACTTGATTCTGAAAATAAAATGGATAAAAGTTTTGAAGAAACTGTCTTAGTGTTAGGAAGATACCAAAAACAGTTATGTGTATATTTCCTTCTAATTTGTTAACTTGGTAATTTTTAGTATGAGTAATCAACATGAAAAGATTGATGTTAAAGTTTATAATTTCTAAAGTGAATTAAACATTGGAAAACGCTCCTGGTGTGAATAAATTTTCTGAGGTACAGTAATATATGTTAACACTTTATTTATGATGCAGATATATTTATAGATAGCTTAAGACTGCATAGTACTATATAAAAAACCATAGTATTTAGCCAGTGTTGAATTTAACAATGCATTTAAGTATACTCTAAGAGTTAACAATTTTCCTTCTTATCTGTTTATGTCCTCTGTCATGAAAATGCTATGTGCTAATATTCATGACTAAAATAGCCTAAAACTTAATGTAGTAATTAAATAACAAAAGATGGTGAATTTGGTGTTTCATTTCTGACCTTATACCAGCTGACTTCAAAATTTGAATGAAACATACAAATGAGGGTGCAATTAAGCATAGTTTGAATTTAAGTAGTCATTTTCCATTGTATTATTCACTATGGCCATTATATATATGACTATACATCTCCCTTTCAAAACATTTTCGAAATATATGGAATAATGAATTTCTTTCTGTCTCAAAGGTGAAAGTATTAGTTTTGTGCTTCTATGAAAACTGAAAATGTCAGCAATTCAGCAGATGAGAAGGATTATTATGTTTCTTAGCAGGAATAAGTTTAGAAGGTCAAGAATGATGCATAATATATTACTGCTATAGGATATATAGGCTGTTTAATTGATATTCTGTCTTTGGATTTTGTGTAAATATTATAGAGCCTAGATAGGGTTTGGCTTCATCTCAGGTAGTGTTTTGTCAGGAGACCCCCCGAAACATTAAAACTTATACAAGGGATAGAATCTATTCCTGGTTGCTAGAATTTTAAGGCTTGATCTGCCTCATGGGTTAGTTCGTGTCCCTGAGGTTCTTAAGACTGGAGCTTACACTAAAATGATAAAAATTCAATGTTGTATACGTACACACAACCACCCCCACACATCATGCTTATATACATATATACATATATGTATAGATATATATATATACATATATATGGTCAAATACCACACATTCATTTTTCTTTTAAGAGCTAAATTTAGTTAATCTAGCTAATCTAGCATTACTATATAATGTTTGTTTGGATGAAATGTATAGGGCTGGTTTGATGAGATAAAGTGTGGTGGAATAAACTGGAATAATTGTGCAGTTAATTGTACAGTTGCTTTCACTCATTACTGGAAGGAAAGAAATGAGTGAGTTAAATCAAAAGTGATTAAATGTTCTGTGAACAGTTATTAGCACGTAAAATTAGCCAATTGGTTGTATGTGTGTGAAAACCATGAAAAATGAAGTAATTATTTGAGGTTTATAAAAGAAATGCTAATCAAAAAAGTACTCATAATATTAAAATAAGGTAATTGCCCTTTAAAAATTGGGATAATTTGGAACTTTTGATCCTCAATCATGTTACTGTGTGTTTTTCCTGAAAGCCTACTAGAAATTTGAAAAAATGGCCTTTTATTTTGCAGTGCTGAGGATGGAACCCAGGACCTCTTACATGCTAGGCAAGCTCTCTACCATTTGAGCTACAGCTATAGTCTCATTATTATGTCTTGGTTTAGTATATGTAAATGCACATTATCACTTATTACAATTTTATAAAATATCCTCCAAATAATTATACTGAATAACATGCTTATAAACTTATGAGAACCAAATCAGGGCATATTAACTTCAATTTAAAAAGTACCAAATCATTGTTATGAGCAACATACTCTGTGAGCTGTTCTGCTAATTCTATTTAAAGATGAGAAATTTGTAGCTTACAGGATTGCAATATAGTTCTGGTTTTTACTTCCTCAAGTGAATTGAGGTAGTCTATCATGAGAAAATTTGTCAAAGTCCTTTTTTTTTTAATCTGAGAGTTACTGAGGCTCATAGGAAGGCTATTTCCTGAAAATTATTTCTCTCTATAATTGCAAACTGGACCTATTTCTGATGAATAGAATTTAAGTAGAATCAAAAAAAGTTAAGAAACAGCTCAGAATCCCAGAGACCTGTGTGGTTCTTCGCCTTTACTTTATAGATTTAACTCTACTTTAGAGAATCCATATAATAATATAACCCATATATAGGAAATGACACTTAAGTGTTCTAATGAAATGGGACCAGCTTGAGTCTGGAGAACTTCAAAACTAGAATGAAATCTTAGAGCTTTCTGTTTTCCTGAGACACAATTTCAGGACACTCCAGGTACTAGGCAAAACTTCCTGGTTCTTCATTTATTATAGTATTTTTTGAGCACTATGATAGGTGATAAGTATAAATGATCAGCAAAATTGGTGCAAGTCCTACTTTTCAATGAATTTACAGCCTAGTTAATATAGAATCAGACAGCAACACTAAATCATCACAATTCATCTTTATGGCCATGAATGGTATAAGCATGCAACTCTAGCTAATCTATGTTACTAGTTCTGCCTGCTTGGCTTGTTCATAATCTGATCAATCTTGTATCCAGGACTCTTATTTTGTTGATGCCCATCAGTGTGGCTCTAGTGATTATTAAATATGTTGGGATATTTCTGTATCAGCTGGCAGTATGAAGCTGCTGTTCTCAGCCCTCCAAGTCCTCCAACCACAACTATACTGGCCACTCTATCCCCTTCCTCTAGACCCTTATCTTCTCATTATCTAGCAACTAAACTTTGTTTCTACATTTTCTTACAATTGCTAAGTAAATGAAGACTTATTCTTAAACCTCAGGAGCTTCCTCACTTTTACTCATTTCCCTTAATTCTCTCCTGTATTCTTTTTAATCTTTGTTGCTGTGTGTTTCTCTAAGGTCACTCACTTCTTGATATACTATACAGATGCAGGCTGCTTTATAGAATTATTGCTTTGCATTTGTTGACCAAATTGAGTGACCAAGACTAAATATTTTGGGAACATTACATCTTGTGTGTTAGATATTGATTATCCCAAACATTCACTTTGCATTGTTCTTGTTTTGTGTGTAATCTCAGACTTAAAAGATGCTGATACTGTATTGTGCTTCATAGTGAAACAGTTAGACTTTAAACTTAACTACAAAAACAGTCCATGCCCAGAGAGATCTATTGTCTATGTGAAGTTTCCTAAATTTCTACCATCGAGATTTGTCCTTATAACTGAAGATTTTATTACTATTAAATGTCTGTATACTTAACAGATAACATGCTCTTATTAAGTGTTGTCACTCAGTGATAAAATTTGTTGAAACTATTTTAAGAATGGGGGAGGGAGATAAAGGAGAATGATGGGGGGATGAATTCAATTATGATATATTGTAAGAAATTTTGTAAATGTCACAATGTACCCCAGCACAACAATAATAGAATAGTAAAAATAAATAAATAAAAATAGTTATGAGTTTGACTATTATATAGTAGGTACACTAATACGAGTTTTACTCACATTACTATATTTAATTATTTTACTTGTTTTAGCTAGGAGAAAATTAAAGTTCAGAGAAGTTAAAAAATATCTACCCAAGATTATATAACTAGTCTAGTAATTGACTAGTTATAAAAAATTGACTAGCTATATAATCTAGTAATTATACAGCTATAATTATATAGTAATTGAAGTTAAATGAAGTAATTTTAACATCAGAACCTGTAATTAAAGCAGAATTGCCAAATGTATCAAAAACATTCTAGATGCACAGACAACTTTAAATATCAGAAAAATAATTTGTTTTTAGCATAAAATGTGTCCGTATGCAATATCTTGGATACACTAATGCTAAACCAGTACTCATTGTGTATCTGAAATTCAAATTTAACTGGGTGTCTTGTTTATCATCTGCCAATGATATATTAAGTATTAACTCCAATTTGCTTTTTCCAGGGTGATTTAAAAAGCAAGGAAAGCACTGAAGGTGGAAAGGGAGAAGTGAAGCAGAACATGAAGGCAGTGGGCAGAAAATTGAGGAATTCAATCAAGGGGGAAAATGAAGAATTTTTGAGGCTGTAAACCATGATACCATTTTATAAAGTCATAACCTTAAAGGAGAGCTTGGGGAAAAATTCATCTTCTAGAGATTTTATAGCCTAGTAGAACTTTTCTCCTGTGGTAGGTGTGTCTGTTCATCCCTGTTTTAGTCCTGTTACATAAGTAAATAATTCAGTGAAACAAATGGAAGAAAACCAAAAAGAGCAAAGGACTTAGAATGAGAAGATGTATATTTTAGTAAAGTCCCAAACTGATCACTATAACTATCTGATGAGACACTGCCTCTCTGAAACTCAGTGTTCTTATCTGAAACATGTTAGCATGCAACATTGGTCCCATCTGTAATATAGGACTTTTATGAGGATTAAAGGAAGGTGAAAAGACTTGGTAAGTGGTAAAAACTATAAATATAAGGTTTTGGTATAAGACATCATCATGTTTAAGATTTCTTTTTTTGTCAACTTAATTAATGCTTGTAATAAATTTCTCTGATCATCTAACAGGACTACCTGAAAGTAAAATATGAGATGGGAGTATACACATGCTACTGTTTACTGCTTGGGAGGGACACTTTGTGATGTACAGGAATATATTATATGAAGAAAAATTATCTGGGTTTTCTCTGATGCTTATGAAACCTTATACCACATTGATTTAAAATAATACTTTTTTAAGAAGCCTCCAAAATTTTTTCCAGAATGGTTGTACCAGCTTGAATGCCCACCAGCAGTGGAGTAGGGTTCTTTTTTTCTCCACATCCTCACCAACACATGTTGTTGGTGGTGTTTTTGATGATGGCTATTCTAACAGGGGTGAGGTGGAATTTTAGTGTGGTTTTGATTTGCATTTCCTTTATGGCTAGGGATGATGAGCATTTTTTCATGTATTTTTTGGCGATTTGAAATTCTTCTTTTGAAAAATGTCTGTTTAGTTCAGTTGCCCATTTCTTAATTGGTTCATTGATTTTAGGAGAGTTTAGTTTTTAAAGTTCCCTGTATATTCTGGTTATCAATCCTTTGTCTGATGTATAGCTAGCAAATATTTTCTCCTACTCTGTGGGTGATCTCTTCAGTTTAGAGACCATTTCTTTTGTTGTGCAGAAGCTTTTTAATTTTATGAAGTCCCATTTTCCCATTCTTTCTCTTAGTTGCTAGGCTGATGGGGCTCTATTGAGGAAGTCCTTGCCTATACCTATTAGTTCCAGAGCATTTCCTGCTCCTTCCTGTACTAACTTCAGAGTTTCAGGTCTGATAGTAAGGTCCTTGACCCATTTTGAGTTGATACTATTACATGGTGATAGCAATCCCACTCTTAGGGATATACCCAAAGCAATGCAACACAGATTACTCCCGAGGCACCTGCACACCCATGTTTATTGCAATGCTATTCACAATAGCCAAGTTATAGAAACAACCAAGATGACCCACTGCTGATGAATGGATCAAAAAAATGTGGTATTTATACACAATGGAATTTTACTCAGCCATGAAGAAGAATGAACTCTTATCATTTGCAAGTAAATGGATGGACATCATTCTGAGAGAGGTCAGCCAGGCTCAGAAGACAAAAAATCGTATGTTCTCCCTCATATGCAGACTTCAGATCTAGGACAAATGCAGCAATGTGGTTGGACTTGGATCACATGACAAGGGGAGAGCACATATGGGAGATATGGGAATAGGTAGAAAACCCAAAACATGAAAGCTGTTGATGTACTCACTCCAGAGGAGCTAGTACATAAACCTTAAAGTGACAGAGGTTAACATGAGAAGGGGATCAGGAACCAGTGTGAAGATCAGTTAGAGATGAATCAACTTGGGTTGTAACACATTCGTACATGAAAGCAATAAGGAATCTCTCTGTATAGCTGTCCTTAACTCAACTAGCAAAAATGGTTTGTCTTCCTTATTATGCTTATGTCTTCTCTTCAACAAAATTAGAGATAAAGGCAGAATAAGTTCTGCCTGGAAGTGAGGCGGTGGGGGTGGGGGGGAGAAATGACACACACAGTGTATACACATGTGAATAAATGAATAATAAAAATTAAAAAAAATAAAATGATAATTTTTTTTATTCGTTTATTCACATGTGCATACATTGTTTGGGTCATTTCTCCACTCTGCTCCTTCCTCCCCTTCTCCCCCACCTGGCTTCCAGGCAGAACCTGTTCTGCCTTTATCTCTAATTTTGTTGAAGAGAAGACATAAGCATCATAAGGAAGACAAAGCAGTTTTGTTAGTTGAGTTAAGGGTAGCTATACAGAAAATATTCCTAGCATTGCTTCCAGGTACAAATGTGTTACAACCCAAGTTGATTCATCTCTAACTGATCTTTACACTGGTTCCTGATCCCCTTCTAGTGTTATGTGAAAGGAAATTTAAGCTGAATGCTTCTTAAAGGGAAATCATATTATAAGCACTGGATGAGAGAAATAGAAATTTTAAAGATTGCCACAAGACTGTGGGAACCTCTGGGGAAGAGTCTTTTAAGGGGTGGTAGCATTCAGTAGCAAATTTTGTAACTACAATAGTTTGCTTGTTTAAATAAATGTAATTTTTGCAGAGGTTATGATATCACCTGAAAGAGAAATGTGACTCCATTTTCTCAAGAAAGTGTGATAGCAGCAGCCTGCAATTGATGAAATTTGTTTTTCTAATTTCCTTATTCCAGATCCCTTAAGCAGTAATAATAATAATAGTAAAATAGTGATGATGTTATAAGTAATTGTGTCTCTATTATGCAATAGATAATTCATCTATCTTATTACATTCTTGTGAGAATGGAATGGAATGGTGTAAGTCGACTGTAAAATATGATGTTTGGTACCTAGCAAATACTCAGGAAATATTTGGTTAGTGTCATTGTTGCAATTTTTATTATATTTATAATTATTCCTTTTTTATACACGAGCAAACTGAGACTTGTTCTGTCTTATAACTTGAGGCACTTAGTTCTTTTTTCTATAATCAAAAACTTACTCTCAAATAAGAGTAATCTCTAACTGAATGCAATTATGTTAGTGATCCTTCTCCCATAAGTGTCTGCATTATAATTTAAAATTCCTGATATGTAACAACACATCCCATTCTCTGGAAAAAAGTGTTTCAGCTTCAGTCAGCAGCCTTATGGGACAAGGATGTGAACCTCCTATCCTAGTTCCTCAAAATTTGACTACCTAGGCAATTCTGAATCTGCTTAAGTCTAAAGTGAGTCCTGTGGAGGTAACAGGGCCTTTTCCCAAGTAATGTTTAGTGAGCCTTCCTTATACAATGCTTTATGACTTTATGGCTCATGAGGATGGAAATAGAGGGATTTCACAAGGGTATGATAAAAGTAGCAATATTATTTTTTCTCTAGAGGACAAATAAAGGAGATATATATTATGTGCTCTTGGAAAATAATTGCTTTATAATTTTAGATATTGTAGAGTTCTAGAACATCATAGTTGTAAAACTCCATGGGGATAATCTAGGTTGATTTTTCACCCTTAACAAATCCAGGAAACTAAATATTAAGTCTCTATAAACTAGGGTACATTGTATGCATGTACAGAAAAGTCACAAAAAATCCCTTATAAAATTATTATATACTAATAAAAATGTTAAAAAATAAACAAAATAAAAATAAATCTCTCTTTCCTTCCCTTAAATGTGTGCACATACATACACACACATTTATGGAGTAGCCTACTGTGCAAAACACACTGTGAAAGAGTTGCTCTGATTAAATATGGTGAATAAAGATTTCCTATGCTTCTTCTTCATTTTGGCAGCCATTTATAAGGCTCCTTAAATAACACCTTGAAAATAATAGGTCTAATAAAACACTCTTATTTTACAGATAAAAAATGATTACCAAAGAGGGAAAGAGAAATTTCCCAAGAAGCCAGTGAGTGACCAAATAATTGGCACTGGCTCCTATGCCTTCTGATTCTCTGGTTTGCTTTCCTCCCTTTTTTTTTTTACTTTCCTCTTCTTAAATCAAAGTACTAGGCTCCCATACACTAGTCATCTGGAGATTTCATGGACCCATGCTGCTTCCTGTCATTCTGGAACCATAGTATCATCATCACCGTCATCCTGAAGAGTCAAGGGAGATTGTATCCTAAGGCATGCATACTAGAAATGGCATTTGGGGTTCTGTATAGTGATAAATGATGCCATAAACTGTTAGCTCCTGGCTTCCAAGCATCACAGGAGTTAGCTGTCACACAACCACTGCCAGTCACTCATTTTTTCTTTCCCGATACCCAGATCAATTAAGAGTGAAGGTTGACACACCATGTATATTGTATATTTATTCATCTTGGGGATACTTCTCAAAGGTAAGTAACAATGTGTGATGTGATGATTTCTCCACTGGTTTAGTTTTTGCTGACTGGGCAGTGGTGAGTGAATAATCAAAATGGGTAATAAAGAGTTCATAAAATGGAAAAGAAGATGACAAGCAATGAGTACAGAATCTCCCTAGGATGAAAGAAAACCCATTAAAAACAAATATAACAACCATTGTTTGTTTGAAGAAGCAGTGACATACAATTTCCTTCTTTTTTCCTGTCACTTCAGACCATTAAAATGCTCTTTAACATATAAAAGTAGGTGACATTCACTTCAGCATTGCTAATGTCCAAAGCAGGACAAGATAAATTTCATCACTTGTTACAGTTAGAAAACTGGATGGATCCTACTGTGAGAACTGATGGATGATTGCTACAGAGAGGAGACTGAACAATATGGAAAGTCTTAAACTCAAAAGATCTCAAGAAGGGCTGGTAATTTTCATTTGGACTAAAGAATAATATCATGTTTATAGCCTGGTATATTTTGTACAGCCTATTTCTCAACTTCTCTGATATAGTCTTTATTGACTTAGAACAACCATATTTGATGTGGGGTTTTGTCTCGAGCAGGTGAAGGTGTAAAGTTGACCGTCAGTCAGACACTAAATAAATTAATTTAAGTAGGAACTAAGTTGCTCATACACACACTTTATTGCAGGGAGTTACAACCTAACACCCGATAGTGCCTCAGCCTTCCCCAAGCTGTGCTCACCTTGCGACGTGATCTTAGTCCTTTGGCGGCTGGTTCCAAACTGGTTCTGGCTAGTTCTCAGTCTCCATATGCCTCCAGGACACCCAGGGAACTGACAGGCTGTGTGGAGAGTCTGGGTCCACCTTGTTGGGGTCTGCTCTAGACCGACATGATGCATGTTGTCAATTGGGAGGAAGTGGTGATGGTCTCCTGGCAAGTGGAGTTTAAGTATTCATAGAGGAGTGGTTTATTGGAGCCAGTTTAGGGTTGCTTCATTTGCATATCAGCACCAGCTTAGGGTTGGCTGATTTGCATATCAGGTACCATATGGTATGTGTTTACATCATAGGGCTTCCAAGTGCACACAATATTATTTTCATATAGGTTTTACAATATGTTATATTTCTATATAATTTTCAATATGTTTAATGCAAATCAAACATGATACTCATGACAGGTTTGATCTTGGAAATATTATGTAGGTCCTGATACGGATGATTGGTCAGAAACTCTGGTCTAGATCAACTCTTTAATTATAAGGGTAAGGAAACAGATTCGAAAAGGGTATGTGACTTACTGAAGATCACTTTTTTTTCTTTTCATCTGTGTCTATCTATAATGAATACTGGTGAAGGTAGGAGGAAAGTAATGTAGAAGGCTACCCCTATTTGAGAGATTAAATTCTTAGTGGTAAGACAAGATGGAGACACATTAAACAAGTAGAAAACAATTCAGGGTAGTTCCCTTCCCCCGCAATGATTTGTGGGATTAGACAACAAATTGGGAGACCTAAAATTGAAGTATGTAGCTGTCTTCAAGGGATCCATCCTTGCTTTACAGGATCTATAATATAGCATTTATGAGAAAGACAAGAGATTCCGAAATGTGGATGTGATTTTTAAGATTATTTAATAAGTTTATTTACTGATTTTCATCCTTTAGATACAGTCTATTTCAATTTATTACAATGGAAGGCTATGCTACACTGGGCACTCCTGACTCTTTTAGTTATTTGGCTTGCTGCTTTAATTTAATCATTAGTTTTTCAGTTATGAATATTCCATTGTACTTTCCCCTTGAGACTACAGTGATACTGGTAATATCAATGGAGTGTATTAGGTATAGAGCATTAGTGTTGTTACTGATATTGATACTCTAAACCATAGAATAATTACTCCACAAGCAAAAAAAAAAACAGTGCTGGAAGGTCAAACTTTCAAGTATATAGCTTTCATGCTGTTGACAATCTAAATCATTCATCCAAGATAGTAGTTATTTTGTTGTATTATTTTGTTAAAGTTTTTGAGAAATAAATTTTTAGTTGTGGTATGGTGTTTTATTATAAAGCTAGTAAATAAAATTCATTCTATACTTATTGCTCTTATCATTTGAAATACTGAGAATAAATATTCAAAGTTCCCTCTGACCAGTCTTTTATACCATTGAGCACAGCAGGGAAGGCATTTTCCAGCTTCATGTCTAGCATTGATTAGTTATAACGCACCACATATTTAACACCCTTATAACACAGGAGAAAAGAGCACACTAAATTTTAATGGATTTGATCCAAAATAGTGCAAGGCTTGGTGTTAAGAAGCATCATGGTAGATCAATGATTGTGTATGCTATATTTTTCTGAGAGCAAGGCAGAGTTTTTGTTTAAATTTTCTCGAAGGCAAAGTGGTTGGTGCAGAAGATTTTTAAAACAGGAACATTGGGGTCTCATGTGTGGAAAGATCAAATATTAATAGGGAACATTAAAAACAGCTCTGAAGAACAGGTACAGAAAGCAGGAAGTAAGCCAGTGAAAAGTCTTACCTGAAGGAATTTTAGAAGGCTATTATACCAATGTTATCAAGAAAATAATGATAATGTTCTGAGTAATATTTTTAACCTTCTTCCTCCACATTATAATTTCACAGAGCTGGACTGGTTCTCCTTCTAAGGTTTCTTTTTCAGCTCTATCATTATTAAGGGAGGAAGAAGAGAATAAAGAACAGGAGATGTAAGGTCAAATGACTGAGGCTCACATAACAGCTGGCCTCTTATCAGAACTTTTGGGAGTCTATTTACTTCCCCAACTATAAAATCAGGTTTTTACCTGTGTTACTTATATATCATAAGAATATCATGAAATATATACATACACATATATATATAATATGTGCATGCATGTTTGGAAATGCTTTGTAAACTAAGTGTAAGGTCTATACAATTGTTAATATATTTATGCAGTTTTATCTAGCTTACAGTGATCCCTCCTCAACTCCTAATTTATAAAGCTCTTCTGGTCTTGTGACTCTTCCCCAAAATTAAGACAATGGTAATAAGACTAATGATAATAATAATAAAAGTTATCATTTATTAAATGCTTATTATGTGACAGGCAACAATTTATGTTGTTTATATGAAACAATTAATTTAACTCAGTGGTGATAAAATAATATCTGAATGTATATTTTTTGCTGTGTGCTAGAAGACAGATTTCAAGTTTGTTCTTTAGTCTGCTGTATCTGTTATAATTAAATGCCAAAGACTGGTAGCGTAAACCATAGACAATTATTTTCTCACAGTTCTAGATATTAGAATTGGAAGATCGTGGAATCAGTGGATTCAACTCTTGGTGACAGGTTTCTGTCTTCCTAACAGACATTTGCCTTCTCATTGTATCCTTGTATGGTAGAGGAGCTCCTACCTCTTCCTGTTTTTATAAGATTACCATTATTATGACCCTATCCACATGAATTCATCTCAACCTAATTACCTCTCAATGGTTGTACCTTCAAATACCACACTTGGACAATAAATCTTAGGGGATGCTACCATTTAATCAGAACAATTGGAAATGGAGATATCAAGCTGCAATATTACCAACAGATGACATTATTGAAATGACCCTCAAAATACTTTAACCTCAATTAAGCATTCTGTTTCCTCATAACACTGTCCTAGCTTCCTGGAGTGTACACTCAAATTCTCCCACTATAATTATTCTTTAACTTCTAATCCATTGACACTTCTGATTTACTCTATCCAGCTGCCTCCCCTTATTTTCACATTCCTCCTCATCTATCTTAAATTGGATGAGCAATTATTTCAATAATTATCTTGCCAAATATGCACTGTTTGTAGAAATTTGACTTGTTGTATTTACTTTCTTGAAAATTTCTTTATAAACTTATGACTCCTTAGAAGCCAGGAAAATATTAGGTTGCTTGGTCTATATTTAATGTGTTTTCCCACTACACGGTGTTTGTCTTGTTTCCTGTTGTAACTTTTGCATCTACCATGGTGGCAATTACATATTTATCAAATGAATTAGCAAACCAATGATGTCATAATTAAGACCAGTTTGCAGGCATTAAAGATAGACTTTTTAACCACTAAAAATATTCCCAAGAGTCAAAGCAATATGGCAATTGAGTAAGATCTTCCAGGGATTATTTCCTCACAGGCATACAAAGTTGAACAACTGTTCATGTACCAAATTATCTTCATAAGACCTGGGGGAATCAGGTGAGAGATAATACTGCTTGCTTTTTGTATAGCAAAATGAAAAGAAATATTGAAGAAGGCAGAAAGTAAATGATTGCCCATGTCCTCAACTCCAAACAGAGTAGCTTATGTGTAGATACTTCTTGTCTGGGGTAGGGAAAATAAGTAACTCCAGACCTTAGACTCAAAACTCAGTATCAGTCTGATCACAGTGAAACCTAAGGCTGGGCAAAACACCAAGACCACTATATCCACAAACTTAACCACTGCAACTGCATTAGACCAGGTGGTTGACTGTCTGCACCACTCCTCCAATCTCTGGTGACAGAATAGGAAGAATGATTCCATCCACTGGGGAGCAGAGAACAAAAGCTGGTAGAGGGGTTTATCTCAGGACTTACTGTCAGTTTCACCACAGTGAGGCCCAGCACTCAGTGGAAACTGAAGGTCCTATTTGAAAGCCAAAGTTCACAAATGAAGCTTTTAGCCCAGCATTGGAATCAGGCACAGATCTGTGTGCCAGATGGACAATCTCAAGCTTCAGGCTGCAATATTTCTACCTTTGGAATAGGCCTAAGGCACACCTGCATTCTCCTGATTATGCAGGTCCATATGAATGTGAGAAACAGCTGCAATCCAGCTAGCATAAGTCTTCATAATCAAAGGGTTTTCTTCATTACCCATCCTCAGGCAGCCTGGTTACACCAGGGCAGTGTCCATAGACAGAGCTTTAGAACTTCCCTGGCACCAGACAGAGGAGGGTGCCCAAGTAGGACACACTTATATTTCTGTTGCATGAGAATCAGTGCTCCTCTGAGACTGTACAGGTCCTTGTAATTTTGAAAATTAAAAAATAATTCAGTTTATTATCAGCCTAGATTGCTAAAGGATTGCCTTCACCAATACTACCCCAATCTTGGGCAGCATTGTGTGGTGCAAGACTCCATTTGCAGGATGTAGGAGTACGTAAGGATCATAAAACTTTTCTCTGGAACTTAGTTCTGGACTAGTACAAGCTAACACAGAAGTGATTCTAATGATCCCAATCTTCAGGCCTCTGAAAAAGATCTGTGTCACAAGGAAGGCATATGATCCCCAAGCTACAGGATATATTCTAGTCAGCAACACCCATAGCTAGTTGAAACAGTCTTTGGCTATGTGTCCACCTCAGCAATAGATAGACCATAAATGTGTGGTCATTGTTCCAACCCTGGTCTTGTGCTGGTCTTGGTTGACTGTGGGCTCAGTAGTGACACAAGTTGGTGGCCTTAGAAGGCACAGGAATGACATTGGAGCTTGGGGCTGGTCCACGTGACTATCCAGAGCTAGACATAATTCCACAGTGCCGGACAATAGGCTGGTTGTGGGAGATGGGACATCTTGGACTACTCAGTCCCCCAGGAGAGGTTTATGGGGAAAGATTAGTATTTCTTGGTAGTTTTCTAATTTATTATGAACAATACAACAAGATTTTTGTGGAGAAACCAGGGTTTGGATTAACCTCTAGTACTTAAAGAGAAATAACACACCATCATCAGACTCTCAGAAAAATCTTGATTTGGGCACAAGCCAGTGCTGAAACACTAGAAGCATCAAAAGACTCAGGGAAAATAATCAGTGTACTTGGAATTCCTGGAGAGAAAGTTACAAACAAAATCAGATTAAGACAGGTGGGGTAAATACCTGATCACCCATTGGCCAGAAAATATTGCATGACACCAAGTATCAAGAGCTGCAAGGAAACAATGACCTTACCTAATAGACAAAATCAAGTGGCAAAAACTGACTAGATTATAATCAGTATAACAGAACTCTCAGAAAGTTTAAAACAGTTGATTTACTGAAACTCAATAAGCTTGGAGAAAACACAGAGATATACTTGAACAGGTAACTTATGAAGGAGATGGAAGCAATTGGCTGGCCATGATTTTACACACCTGTAATCCCAGCATGCAGAAGGCTGAGGCAGGAGCATTGTGAGTTCAAGGCCAGTTGGGTTACATGGTGAGACCCTGTCTCAAAAACAAAATGTATGGAAACAATTTGTAAAATCAAGCAATTTTAAGAAATCTCTCAGCAAAAAAATGCAAACACTAAATTTTCTTAAAGGCCAGAAGTGATCAAAAGCAGAATAGGTCAAATAGAAGAAATAAAGATAAACTATTGGAAAATACGTGAAAGAAGACAAAGTAGAGTAAGAATGAATAAAGAAAGATTGGGTTAGTGGGGTTCAAGAAGGTTTTGATTATTTCAAAAAGGTAAAATGCTTGTTCAATAAAATAATAACAAAAATTCTCAAAACTACAGAAGGATATAAATATTTAGGATCAGAAAGACCAAAGGTTATGAGTCAGGCTTTAACTTAAACAAGTCTATCCTAAGACTTTTTGAATTCCAGATCTAAAGGTGAAATATAAGAAGACTGTAAAAGCTGCAATAGAAAAGAAACAATACACCAGGGCATCTCAGTTTGGCTCATAGCAGATTTGTCAGTGGAAATATTACAGACCAGGAAAGAATTTCCTATAATTTATAGTACTAAAGGAGAAAGCCTGTCAACCAAGAATATTTTACCCAGCAAAACTATCCTTTAAAAATGAAGGAGAGATTAAGATATCCCCAGACATAAAAAGAATGAAATATATCACCATCAGATCTTTCTTACAGAAATAATAAATGTAACTCTTTAAACTGAAAGAAAGAGACATTAATGATTAAAAAGAAACATGGTATAAAGCTCCGTAGCAAGAGGAATTGCACAGATAAATTAAGAATGTTCTGATATTATAAGCATGGTATCATGGCATGTAAACTATTAATATCTTTAGTATGAAGACTGAAAAACAAAAATTAAAATAATAATAACTATATTAATGTGTTAAGAGATAGCCAATACAGAAAAATGCAAAATGGGGTATCAAAAATTTCAAATGTGAGGAACAGTGTAGGGCATGAGTCATTTTCATATTAGTTTATTTTCTCTTGTTCTTTTTAGTTTCCATTCTTCATCATAACCACAAACAAAAATTTGTAGTAGAGAAAAAAAAGAAAGAAACAAACCACACTATTAAATCATTTAACTAAAAAGAAAACATTGGGGAGTAGAAGATAGAAAAGAGCTTTAAAAACTCCACAAAATAGTTATAAAATGAATGCCACATGACTTTACCTATTAGTATTTACTTTGAATGTAAATGGTTTAAATTCAATTAAAAGACAGAGTGCAATGCACCCCCACTCAGCACAATAAAAAAATGACAGAGTGACTGAATGGGTAAAAGCTATATATACATCAATTATATATATATATATATTATATATATAAAATATATAATTATGTTGTCATATATACATATGATCACATAATGAAAAAACAATATTTGAAAAGGGGGGATAGAAATATAATGGAGGGGGTGAACTTATTCAAAGTACAGTATACACATGTATGGAATTATCACAATGAACTCCCCATATTGTTAATGTATGCTGATTCAAAAATAAAATAAAATAATAAAAAACAAGAACCATCTATATGTTGCTTACAAGAAACTCATTTTGCTTTTAAGAGTACATAGACTGAAAGTAAAGGGATGGAACAAGATGTTCCACACAAATGGAATCCAAAAGAAAGCAGGTATAGACATTCTTACATGAGGCAAAACACACTCTCAAACATAAGAAGTAAATAGAGGAAAAGAAGGTCATTATACCATAATGAAGGAGGAAATTCAGCAAGATGATATAGCAAATCCAAATATACATGTGTGTAATATTGAAGCAAACAAATATGTACAACAAATATGAATATACCTAAAGGGATAGATAGACTCCAGTACAATAGTAGTTGGAAACCTTAATACTCTATTTTCAACAATAGACAGATCAGATAAGAAATCAATAAAGAAGCAGCTGATTTCAATTCTATGGTAGAGCAAATAGGCACATCTAGAGAATATTCCATCCCACAGCTACTGAATCCACATTTTTCTTACCATGACACAGGAGATAGATCATATGATAGGCTATGAAATATGACACTGAATTTTCAAACCTTGAAATCATCTTGAGTGTCTTCTGATCACAATACAGAAAAACTAAAAATCAATAAGAAAAATTAGGAATGATACAATTACATGGAAATTAAACAATATATTCCCCAAACAACCAAGAGATCAAGGAAGAAATAAAGAAATTTTAAAATTTTTGAAGCAAATGGAAATAGAGGCACAATATACCAAAATCTATGGAATGCATGAAAAGCATTACTCAGAGGAAAATGTATCAAAATCATTAATGTCTATAATAACCAATCTGTAGCTGCATCCTAAGGAACAAGAAAAAATAAGATAAAATCAAATCCAGAAGCATTAGAAGGAAGGAAATATTAAAGATAAAAGCAGAAGTAAATGAAATGGAGACTTTAAAGGCAATATAAAAGATCAACAAAACAGAGCTATACATTTTGTGTATTTTTTTCCTAGTAGTACTGGGGTTTGAACTCATCACCTCACAATTGCTAGGTAAGTGCTCTACCACTTGAGCCACTCCTTCAGCCCAAAGAGCTATTTTTTTAAAAGGCAAACAAAATTGACAAACTCTTAGCCAGACTAAGTAGGGAAAAGAGAGAGAATTCAAATAAATAAAACCAGAGATGAAAAGGGAGATATTATGACTAACACCACAGAAGTATAAAAGTTTATTAATATTGTTAAATGCAAATATACCACAAAAATTTGGCAACATAGAAGAAATTGACAAATTTGTGGACACATTCACCTTACCAAGATTGAATCATGAGGAAAAATGAAGTCTGAACAGATCAATAACAAGTCATGAGATTTAATCATTAATAAAAAAAAAGTCTTCCATCAAAGAATGGCTCAGAACCAGATGGCATCAGTGTTGACCTCTATCAAACACTTAAAGAAGAACTAATATTGATACTCCTTAAGTTATTTCAAAAAATAGAAGATGAAGCAAATCTTCCAAACACACTTTTTCTTGACACAAGCATTTCTATAATATCAAAATCAGAAAGGGTACAATAGCAAAAACAACAGGTCAATGTCCTTAATGAACACATATATAGAAATCCTCAACAAAATACTAGGAAATCAAATCCAATGGCACATAAAAGAGATTATTCACCACGATCAAGTGCAATTCATTCCAGGGATGCAAAGGTGGTTCAATATATGCAAATCAATAAATGTTATGCTGCACTTCCACAGAGTAAAGGACAAAAGCCATGTAATCACATCTCAGTAGGTGCAGAAAATGCATTTGATTAAATTAAAAATCTTTTTATGATACAAAGTAACATATGAAGTATGGAGAGAACAGATCGTCTCAATGTAATGAAGTCTATAATAAGCCGGTTGCTAACATTATACAGAATGGGACAAAAACTGAAAGTTTCTCTCTAGGATATTCTGTGAGATGAGGATGCTTACTTATCACTTTTATCCAACAAAATGTTGGGAATCTTACCCAGAGCAAAAGGAATACAAGAAGTCAAATTGTCACTTTTTATAGATAACATGATCTTATATACAGAAAACCTCCAAACTCACCCAAAACTACTATGACTAATAAATGAATTAGCAAAGTTGCAGAGTACAAAATCAACATACAAACCAATAGCATTGTAAAACAAAAAGAAAATTATATGAAGTAGAAATCAAGAAAGCAATCCCACTTACAATAGCTACAATCAATAAAATACCTAGGAATACATTTAATAAGAAAAGGGAAAGATCTTTATTTTAAAAATAGAGACATGAAAGAGCTCTCTTACAAAACTTTGATTAACAAAATTGAAGAAAATATTAAAAAGTTGAAAGACATCCTGTCTTCATAGGCTGGAAAAATCAGTATTGTTTACTGTTCATATTGCCCTAAGCATTCTACAAAATCAGTTAATCCCTGTTAGAATACTGGTGACATTCTTCACAAAACTAGAAGGAAATTCTAAAATCCCTACGGAACAACAGAAAACCCCAAATATCAAAACCTATCTTGACTAAATAGAACAAAGCAGGAGGCATTATGCTACTTTGACTTCAAAATATACTATAAAGCTCTATTAATCAAGCCAGCATGCTATATGCATAAAAAAAACAGACACATAGACCAATG
Source organism: Castor canadensis (assembly GCF_047511655.1). NCBI lineage: Eukaryota > Metazoa > Chordata > Mammalia > Rodentia > Castoridae > Castor > Castor canadensis. The sequence goes on along the minus strand of NC_133405.1, from coordinate 72,121,883 downwards.
GAACAGAATAGAGAGCCTAGAAGTAGACTGCACATCTAAAATCAACTGATTTTTGAAAAGGTACAAAAATATATATATTGGAGAAAGGACAGTCTTTTAAATAAATGATGGTAGGAAATTTGGATTTCCATACCTAGAATTGAACTAAACCCCTATCTCACACAAGTTACCAAAGAAATAGAAAAAAAAAACTAAAAAAGGATTAAAAACTTAACTGTAAGACCTGAAACTTTGGAAATACAAGAAGAAAACATAGGGAAATGCTTTTGAACATTGGAATTGACAAGTTTATTTCTTTTTTAAACAGGACCCTAAAAACACAGAAAATAAAAGCAAAAATAAACAAATGGGATTACATCAACTTTAAAATCTTTTGTACATTAAAAGAACTAAATCTAATGAACTGGGGAAAATATTTGCCAGAGATACATTTTAACAATTGCTTGGTATTCAGAATATATAAGGAACTTAAAAAACTCAATAGCAAAAATACAATTAACCCCACTAAAATATGAATAATAAACCTAAGCAGACATTTCTCAAAAGGAGACATAAAGGACTAGGAATGAGATACAGTTTTATAGTAGAACACTTGCCAAGCATGTGCAAATCCCTACGTTTGCTCCCTAGAATGACAAAAAAGGGAAGATATACAAATGATAAAGAAGGATATGAAAAAAATTCTGAGAGTCACTATGCTTTAGGGAAATGCAAATAAAAATCACAATGAGGTATTTCATCCTGTAAGAACGGCTGTTTAAAAAGACAAACAATATAAAGTGTTTGTGAGGATGTGTAACATAGTGAACCTTACACACATTTGTTGTGAGAGTAAATCAGTACCATCATAAGAGAACACAGGGTAGTTAACTTTTTTTCTTTTTAATTTTTTTATTATTCATTTATTCACATTTGCATACATTGTTTGGGTCATTTCTCCCCCCTGCCCCAGGTTCTCACCCTCTTCTCCCCTCCTCCCTCGCTTCCAGGCAGAACCTGTTCTGTGCTTTCCTCCAGTTCTGTTGAAAAGTAGATATAAGCAATAATAAGAAAGACATAGTGTTTTTGCTAGTTGAGATAAAGACAGCTATACAGAGAGATTCCTAACATTGCTTTCATGTACAAATGTGTTACAACATAGGTTGGTTCTTCTCTAACTGATCTTTACACTGGTTCCTGATCCCCTTCTCATGTTGACCTCTGTCACTTTAAGGTTTCTGTATTAGTTTCTCTGGAGTGGGGACATCCAATGCTTTCATGTATTGGGTTTTCTAACTATCACCATACCTCCCAAAGGTGTTCTCCCCCTGTCATGTGACACAAGTCCAACAACATTGCTGTTTTTGCCCTAGGTCTAAAGACCACATATGAGGGAGAACATACGATTTTTGGTCTGAGCCCGGCTGACCTCACTCAGAATGATGTTCTCCAGTTCCACCCATTTACCTATAAATGATAAGACTTCATTCTTCTTCATGGCTGAGTAAAATTCCATTGTGTACAAGTACCACATTTTCTTGATCCATTCATCAATAGTGGGGCATCTTGGCTGTTTCCATAACTTGGCTATTGTAAATAGCTCTGCAATAAACATGGGTGTGCAGATGTCTTTGGAGTAACCTATGTCACATTCCTTTGTGTATATCCCAAGGAGTGGGATTGCTGGGTCAAATGGCAAGTCTATTTTTAGATTTTATTAAATTATTCATTTATTCACACGTGCATACATTGTTTGGGTCATTTCTCCACCCTGCCTCCCTCCCCTACCCTCTCCCTCTCTCCCCCACTCAGTTCTAGGTAGGTCCTGTTCTGCCTTTATCACTAATTTTGTTGAAGAAAAGACAAACCTAATAAGGAAGACAAAGCACTTTTGCTAGTTGAGTTGTGAATAGCTGTACAGAAATATTCCTAGCATTGCTTTCATGTACACATGTGTTATGACGAATGTTAATTCATCTCTAACTGATCTTTACACTGGTTACTGATCCCCTTCTTATGTTAACCTCTGTCGCTTTAGGGTTTCTGTATTAGTTCCTCTGGAGTGGGGACATCAAACACTTTCATGTTTTGGGTTTTCTACCTATTCCTCTGTCTCCCATATGTGCTCTCCCCTTGTCATGTGATCCAAGTCCAACCACATTGCTGCATTTGCCCTAGGTCGAAAGTCCGCATATGAGGAAGAACATAGGATTTTTGGTCTTCTCAGTCTGGCTAACCTCATGCAGAATAATGTTCTCCAGTTCCATCCATTTACCTGCAAATGATAAGATTTCATTCTTTTTCATGGCTGAGTAAAATTCCATTGTGTACAAGTCCCACATTTTCTTGATCCCTTCATCAATAGTGGGACATCTTGGTTGTTTCCATAACTTGGCTATTGTGAATAGCGCTGAAATAAACATGGGTGTACAGGTGCCTCTGGAGTAACCTGTGTCGCATTTCTTTGGGTATATCTCCAGGAGTGGGAATCCTGGATCATATGGCATGTCTATGTTTAGATTTTTAATAAGTCTCCAAATTGTTTTCCAAAGTGGTTACATCAGCTTGCATTCCCATCAGCAGTGTATGAGGGTTCCTTTTCCCCCACATCCTCACCAACACATGTTGTTGTTGGTGTTTTTGATGATGGCTATTCTAACAGGGATGAGGTGCAATCTCAGTGTGATTTTGATTTGCATTTCCTTTATGGCTGGAGATAGTGAGAATTTTTTCATGTGCTTTTTTGCCATTTGAATTTCTTCTTTCGAGAAAGTTCTGTTTAGTTCAGTTGCCCATTTTTTAATTGTTTCCTTGATTTTAGGAGAGTTTAGTTTTTTAAGTTCCCTGTATATTCTAGTTATCAGTCCCTTGTCTGATGTATAGTTGGCAAATATTTTCTCCCACTCTGTGGGTGGAATCTTCAGTTTAGAGACCATTTCTTTTGTTGTACAGAAGATTTTTAATTTTATGAAATCCCATTTGTCCATCCTTTCTCTAAGTTGCTGGGCTGCTGGGGTTCTATTGAGGAAGTCCTTTCCTATACTTATTAGTTCCAGAGTATTTCCTGCTCCTTCCTGTAGTAACTTCAGAGTTTCAGGTCTGATATTTAGGTCCTTGATCCTATTTTGAGTTGATACTAGTGCAGGGTGATAGACATGGATCTAGTTTCTGTTGCTTGCAGATGGATAAACACTTTTCCCAGCAACATTTGTTGAAGAGGCTGTCTTTTCTCCATCATATATTTTTGGCACCTTTGTCAAAAGTGAGGTGGGTATAGTTGTGTGGATTCATATCCGGGTCCTCTATTCTGTTCCACTGGTCTTCATGTCTGGTTTTGTGCCAGTACCATGCTGTTTTTATTGCTATTGCTGGGTAATATAATTTGAAGTCGGATATTGTGATACTGACAGCATTGCTCTTTTTGCTGAGTGTTTCTTTTCTGATCCTGCCTGTTTGGTGTTCTGAAAGCCCCTTATGTGCTTCCATTTCTCGAGACTGGGGAAGTTCTCTGCTATTATGTTATTGAATACATTATATATGCCTTAGTTTGCATGTATTCTCCTTATTCTATATCTGTGATTCATAGGGTTGGTCTTTTGAGGGTGTCCCAGAGAATTCTGAAAGTTCTATTCTTATTTTGGTAGTGTTTTTCCATTGTTTTTGATTGAGCTAATTCCTCTACTTTATCTTTGATCTCTGATACTCTATTTTCAACTTGCTCCACTCCATTAACCAGAGTTTTGATTGAGAGTTTTACTTGGGATATTGACCTTTTTATTTCCAAGATTTCAATTTACTCTTTTCAGGATTTCTATATCTTTATTGAATTCCCCTTTCATATCCTGCATTGTCTTCTTTGTTTCATTCATCTGTTTGTTTGAATTCTCTTTGAGAATTCATATTTTCTTTGAATTCATTTAATTGCTTATACATCTCTTCTTTGAAATCATTGGTCATCCTTGTAACTGTTTTTTTAAAATTAATTCTTGTATTGGTATGTCTTCAATTTCACTATTATTAAAGTCCTTACTGTGGAGTTGTTGGCTTTTGAGGGAGAACTATTGCCTTGCTTTTCCATGTTTCTGCATTAGAATTTATGTATGTGGGGTCAGTTTTTGTTGGAGGTTCCAATCCTCTGTGTCTTTTTATTTGGGGCTTTCTCAAAGATTATTTAGGACTGGGAAGAGGCTAGGTCCTGGTGTATTTTCTTGTCTCTAGACTGGGGACATATGGCTCATGGTCAAATATTCATTTTCAGGTCTCAAGATCTGGGTCCCCTATTCCACACAGAGAGAGGAAGCTTAGTTACTAAAGCTATCACAGTTGATAAACTGCAGCCTTGAGATTAAAACAAGCCCTAAAGAAGACCAATCACTGCTACTGCTCCAGTATTGTTAGAGGCATATTGGAGCAAAGATGAGTCTTAATGATTTATGAAGACCCAAGTTAATAAGGGTAGTAATTGTGAGGAGATAGGGGGATAATTCTAAAGGAAAATACAAAGTATGTGGTTTTTATAAGGCAGAAAGAAGTGACAGCTAAGTTTAACAGAATGTATTAATGAGAAAGTGGAATGAGATAGGCAGAAAAGATATAGTTAATATTGTGTTGAGGGAGAGAAGAGGAAGACAAATGGAGAAATTCAACAAACAGATCCACAGGCATAGATAAAATAAAAGTAGATGATTTGGCTATCTATTTAACAGCTAAACAAATAGGCAACAAGGGAGGATTATGGGTGGTTAAACAGAGATGGAAGAAAATTTGAACTGCAGAGCAGTTCTAGTTGTAGATTGGAGGGATGTGTAAGTGGGGAAGGGTGATAGGAAAGATAAGGGGAAGAAATGGTTTAAGATAGAATACAAAAAGACAGGTTTTATGGTTCTATATGATGACTGCAGGGAAAAGGAAGGGGAGGATAGTACAAAAGAGAAAATGGCCCAAACAATGTATGCACATATGAATTTAAAAAATCCCAATTCCACTAAAAAAAAGAAGAGATAGAAAGGAGAAGGACCAGAAACATTGGTTCCTTTTTTCAGGAAATCACAATTTTCCTTCCAGCTCTCCCCATAGGCTTCTCCTTCAATTGTGCTGAATTAAATTAAATTTACACTTATGTATTTTTATTAGGCACTGATTATTGTTGACCAATCTATTTCCCTACTCTATAATGAAGATTAAAAAAAACTATTAAGTTCAGGAGTTTTTTTGTGCTTGATTTTAAATTTATTTATTTTATTATTGTTTTTGTCTGCCTCAGGAAAATGGACAAGGAAGACAAAAGTGTAGAATTATATGATTTTTTTTAGGATTACTGTAACAAGGTACCACAGGCCAAGTAGCTCACACAATGTATAGTTACTGCCCTACAGCTCTGGATTGTACAGGTCCAAAACCAAACTGCCAAAAGAGTTGGTTCCTTCTGAGGACTGTAGGGAAAGATGTGCCCCTGACTACTCTCCTTGGCTTGTACATGGCTATTTTTCTCTATGCCTCTTTTCATCTTCCTCTCTCTGTTGGTATCCCTGTGTGTGAATTTCCCCTTTTCCTAAGAACACCAGTCACATGGTTTAGGGCCCACCCTAAGGATTTCATTTTAAAGTTATTACTTCTGCAAAAATCTTGTCTCCAAATGAGATCACATTGTGAGGTACTGGTGGTTAAAAGGCCAACATAGGAACACCTTGGTACAGCTAAACAAGATAATTCCCAATCATTTGGAATTTCTTCTTTAATGGTCCAAAGAATACTTAGTGAAAAGAATTCAATAATTAATTATGAATGCTTCATTTGAATACTTACTGATCAAAAAAATCATGTTGAATATCCTAATGTGCTTATTTGGACAATGTCCAAAAGGGAATGCTGTGTTTAATGGAGTTTGATATAAGAAATAAAATTGGCAAATCTGTTTGTCATATAAGAAGTCTTCTCAGTCTAAAATGAAGTGAACACCTACATTCTACAAAGGCACTATGGGGAGGTATAACATTCGAGTAACAGAGATTTTTATGTAATCAGAAGACTTACTCAATTTATACCAAGTAAATTAAATTCTGCTATTTGGAGAAATCAAATAAAAATAATTTATTGAAGTGGAAAAAAAAGAAAATAGGAGAGAGTACAAAATTGCCAAACTTGGATGTATAGAAAAAATACAAACACATAAAAAACTAAACATTTAAAACTTATCAGTGACAAAAAATTAGCATAAATAATCAGAATTTTCTAATGCTCCTTTGAGCAGGTGTTTTCCCCCCCAGGGACTGAGTTTTTCGGTACACAAGGTGGCAGTCTAGTCTGATATCTGACTCTGCAATGGTGTCTGTTTAATTCCTTCTCCTTTCCCAGTGCAAGGGGTGGGGGAATGGGAACAGGAAGAATTTGGTTATCTGAATATTATCTCTGGTGAAGGGTTCTGAAGTTTTGAGTCCTTAATTTTCCAGTCTTACACCCTCCCCTCTTCAAGTGTAGGTTTCTATTCTCCCAAACCCTAGAGTACTTCCAGACTGTTATTGTAATCTGGGCACAGTCTTTTGTTAGGTGTCTGTTCCAGTGACATACCTCTGCAGAGGGATAGGAAGTGAAGAAAGGCAGCTCCCAGCAACATGCATGCCCACTAGGATTTCACAGATGTGGCTATGGATGGGAGCAGAGCCCCACCAGTCCTAAGGTCTCTATTTTTTCTGTCGGTGGGGATGGGTCTACTTTCTGTTGTTTCTTACTAGTGTTTTTTTTGCCATCTGTGCACCAGATGCACCATGTTGGAGCACCACATGGGAACTTCTGGGTGGGCATTGGGGTCGTGTGCAAAACATGCCATGCAAGGGCTGTGACTTTTGGGCGTGGCAGGGGACCATGTGCTGGGCATGCCTGGCCAAGGCCGTTGTCAGTGTGTAGAACACACTAGCTGGAGGTTCTGGGTCTGTGTGGGGTCTGTAAGCAGGTTGTTCCAGGCCCATAGTGCGGTTTGTGAACCAGGCATACTAGGCAGAGCCTTCTGGGTATGGTGAGAGACTGTGTGCCAGGTGCACCATGTATTGGGCTGGGTCTTCTGGATCTCAGTTTGTGGATCCTCACTTTGACTCCTGCAGTGTTAATTCTTTCCAATTCTGCAGGAATAAGGTGTAGGAATGGCTCTTCAGTAGGATGTGCCTGCAAAGAAGAATGCTGGGTGATTTCACTCGATTGCAACTTTGTCTTCTCTCCTTTTATAGCTTTTTTTTTAATGCAATAATGTTTTCTAAAAAGGCTATTCTTTCCTCCGTTAGTTTGTCCTGGAATCCTTGTTGAAAATTAGTGTCACAAATGTAATAGGGCTAGACTTTTTGTGTTACAGGGGTTTGAACTCAGGGCTTTGAACTTGCTAGGCAGGTGCTCTACCACTTGAGTCACTCCACCAGTCCCCCTTTTTTCCTTTATTGTTGTGCTGGCTGGGGGTACATTGTGTCATTTGCACAGGCTCTTACAATATATCAAATACATAATACTTGAATTCACCTCCTCCACCACTCTCCTTTATCACCCCCCTCCCCTGATTCATGGAACAGTTTCAACAGGTATCATTTTTGCATTTACATACATGTGTACACATTTTTTGCACCATATTCACTCTCCTATCCCATTTCCCCACCACTTCCCCCTTCCCACTGGTGCCAATCCTCCCCCAGGGCAGGAGCTGTTCTGTCCTCTTATTCTCTGATTTTGCAGAAGAGAAAACAGAAAAGATCAAAAGAAAAACATGATATTTTACTAGTTTGAGATAAAGATAGCCACACTGGGAGTTTCCTTGTGATTTTTCCATGCAAATATGTGTTATAACCCCTATTGGTTTACCTCTTCTAATTATCTACCTTCTACCTTAGGTCCTTTCTTATGGTGGTTTCAGCTGGTTTAAGATTTCTATATTCATTCTTGTAGAGAGAGTGTATCACCCATATTCAAGTTCTTAGTTTCCTTCTTTTACTCTACCCCTCCCTTGCATGATTTCCCCTTAGTGCAATCAGTGTTTCATAATACTGCTGCATGTATATTAGATCTATATTTCATATATGAGAGAGAACATGCAGCTTTTGGCTCTCTGAGTCTGGCTAACTTCACTTAAGATGATGTTCACCAGTTCCATCCATTTACCTGTGAATGAAAAAATTTCATTCATCTTTGTGGCTGAGTAAAATTCCATTGTTACCAGCCCAGTTTTGCTATAGTTTTTTTCAGATACAGTCTCACATTTTGTCCAGGTATGCCCTGAGACTGTGGTCCTCCTACCTATGGCCTCCTACTTAGTTTGGAATCATAGGCACACACACTATATCCAGCTTATTTGTTGAGATAGGATCTCATGAACTTTTTGCCAGGCTGATCTGAAACCAAGATCCTTCCAACTTCTGCCTCTTAAGTAGTTATAATTTCCACATATTAGTGTATCTCCAAAATTTCATCCTGTTATTTTGTCAATAAAAACATATTTTACATTATTTTAAACCATTATAAATTTATTGAGCCTTGTTTTGTAGCCTAATATATAGATTATTTATCCTAGAGACTGATCCATGCATACCTGAGAATGCAGATGCTCTTCAACTTGCAATGAGTTTATATCCTAAGAAACACATTTTAAGTTGAAAATATCGTAAGTCAAAAATGTGGTTAATATATGTAACCAACTATACATCACTGTCAAGTAATACAGCACATTGTTGAGTTCTGGTTGTTTAGCTTTATGATTACATGGCTGGCTGGGAGCTATGGGTTTTTCCTGCTGCCCAACATCACAAGAGTATGATATCACTAGCTCAGAAAAATATAAAAGTTCAAATCATGATTTCTACTGAGTGTGTATAACTTTTGTACTATTATAATGTCAAAAATGTAAGTTAAGCCTTCACAAATTGGGCATCAACTGTACATGTGTATATTTTTGAGGTTGAATAGTGTTCTATATTTGTTAGGTCTAGTTGGCTTATAATGTTCAAATCTTGTCTGATGTATAACTGGCAAATATTTTCTCCCTTTCTGTGAGTGGTCTTTTCAGTTTAGAGACCATTTATTTTATTGTGCAGAAGCTTTTTTTATTTTATGTAGTCCTCTCTGTCCATCCTTTCTCTTAGTTGCTGGGCTGCTGGGGTTCTATTGAGGAAGTCTTTGCCTATACCTGTTAGTTCCAGAGTGTTTCCTGCTCCCTCCTGTAGTAACTTCAGACTTTCAGGTCTGATATTTAGGTCCTTGATCCATTTTGAGTTGATACTAGAACAAGGTGATAGACATGGATCTAGTTTCCGTTGCTTGCAGATGGGTAACCACTTTTCCGAGCAACATTTGTTGAAGAGGCTGTGTTTTCTCCATTGTATATTTTTGGCACCTTTGTCAAAAATGAGGTAAGTATAGTTGTGTGGATTCATATCCAGGTCCTCTATTCTGTTCTGCTGGTCTTCATGTCTGTTTTTTCTGCCTGTACCATACATTCTTATTGCTATTGCTTTATAATATAGTTTGAAGTCAGGTATTGTGATACTGCCAGCATTGCTCTTTTTGCTGAGCATTTCCTTGGCTATTCACGGTCTCTTGTGTTTCCAAATGAACTTTAGGGTAGATTTTTCAGTCTCTGTGATGAAAGTCATTGGGATTTTGATGGGAATTACATTAAACATGTAGATTGCTTTTGGTAGTATAGCCATTTTTACTATGTTGATTAATACCGATCCATGAGCACAGGAGCTCTTTCCATCTTCTGTAGTCTTCTTCGATCTCTTTCTTCAGGAGTTTGTAATTCTCCTTGTAGAGGTCATTCACAACCTTTGTTAAATTTACTGGAAAAAAATTTGGAGAATTCTTAAAAATCTAAACATAACCTGCCATATGATCCAGCAATCCCACTCCTGGGAATATACCCAAAGGACTGCAACACAGGTTACTCCAGAGGCACCTGCACACCCATATTTATTGCAGTGCTATTCACAATAGCCAAGTTATGGAAACAACCAAGATGCCCCACTATTGATGAATGGATCAAGAAAACGTGGGACTTGTACACAATGGAATTTTACTCAGCCATGAAGAAGAATGAAGTCTTATCATTTGTAGGTAAATGGGTGGAACTGGAGAACATCATTCTGAGTGAGGTCAGCTAGGCTCAGAAGACCAAAAATTGTATGTTCTCCCTCATATGCAGACTGTAGATCTAGGGCAAATGCAGCAATGTGGTTGGACTTGGATCACATGACAAGGGGAGAGCACATATGGGAGATAGAGGAATAGGTAGAAAACACAAAACATGAAAGCGTTTGATGTCCCCACTCCAGAGGAACTAATACAGAAACCTTAAAGAGACAAAGGTTAACATGAGAAGGGGATCAGGAACCAGTGTAAAGACCAGCTAGAGATGAATCAACATGGGTCATAATGCATGTGTACATGAACACAATGTTAGGAATCTCTCTGTATAGCTATCCTTAACTTAGCTAGAAAAAACACTTTGTCTTCCTTATTATGCTTGTCCCTTAGTGCTTTCAAGATTCTGTCTTTGTTTTTGGTTTTTGACAACTCAAGCAATTTAATTATGACAATGTGGATTCCTGAATTTTTTTTCTACTTGGAGTTCATTAAGCTTATTGAATGAGCAGATTAATATTTCCATCAACTTTTGGATTTTTTTGTTAAGATTACTTCAAATGTTTTTTTTAATTTTCGTATATTGTTTTTGTCCCTTTCTTTCTCTTGTCTCTTATTTTGGGATTTACATTATGCATATTTTGGTTCACTTTGTGGCATCTCACAAATTTCCTAGACTTACCTTATTTTTCTCCATTTCTTTCCTTTCCTTGCTTTGGAAATCTCTATTTTATGTATATTTAAGTTCATTGATTCTTTTTTCTGTCTGCTCAAATCTACTGTTGAGCTCTTCTAGTAGTTTTTTTCATTTCAATTATTGTACTCATCATCCGGAAATTTCCATTTAGTGATTTTTCACAGTTACTTTCATCTTATTGCTTTATTTATATTATTTATTTGGTGAGGAATCATCCTCATATTCTCCTAAAAGTTCTTTGGACAGGGTTTTTTTTAATTCTTATAATGGTTGATCTAAAGTATTTGTCTACTAAGTTCAATGTCTTGACTTCCTCACAGATAATTTCTACTGATTGCATTTTGTCTGTGAATGGGAATACCTACATTTTTTGTTTCTTTGCACATACACATATTTTTGAAAAACTGAAAACTTTATACAATATAAGCTGGCATCTGTAATTATATACTCTTCCTAGGGCTTTTGATTTTTGTTAAGGGTAGTTGTTGTTTTTGTTCATTTAATGATTTTTTATAGTAGTACATGAGTCACACATTTGATAACTCTGAGTTAGATTTCATTTCTTGCTTGTGAGAGCTTAGGCTTTATTTAGGTAGTTCATGATCATCTGCATAGGTGTGAGCATGAACACAACTGTACACATGCACATGACATTTTGGCATAACTAAAGTTTTGAGGTATATATTTATGTGGACACAGAACACCTTGGAAAGATTGTGAAATTTATTATTTCTAGGAGTTTGAAGAAATTTCTGTCCAATCATTAGCTGAACACTTAAAAAAATGTAGAGATTTCAGGAGCCCCACATGACAAGCAACAGAGACTTTATGGAGTGTACAATGTTTGCTATAGTCCAAAGTGGTCATTCTTTTGTGCAGACTTTAAGTCTAAATTGGTAAAGATTGAATCCAAGGTTCTTTATTAACAACCAAATCATAGCATAACCCATTTCCAATATTTCCTAGTCTGTAGGAAAGATAGACCATAGGGTCTATCTTGAACCCAACTATCCAGTTTACCTCATTGAATAAACTAGTTTTCTTCTAGGACATGATCATTTCTTGGATCTTATCTATTTTGGGGTTCCTGACAGTGTATAATCTTTCCAATGTTTTCCTTGAGTGAGAGGATCAACCCTATCTCTTACCTTTTGTACTATGCTTTATGTAGGAAGATTTCTCTTAAGGCCGTTGAACATACTTCCATAACCAGAATATCAGAATACATCTCTCTATTCTGGTTCATTGCCTTCATTTTCCATCTCTCATTGCTGGACTACACCAGATTGGACCCTCTCTGATACATTATTATTTACTTGTCCTTTATGAAACTAGTCTTTGCAATTAAGCTAGTGTCCAAAGTTCCTGTTATAACCAGTTTCTACTGTCTGCACTACCTTATTGCTTCTATATCATATGCCTGGTTTCAAACTTTCTCAAGTATATACCTGCTCCATATAGATAAGTAGTGGTTCCTGATACACATTATCACACTGACTTGAATAACACTTATACATATGTATAGTGCCACCAGTAATGCACCATTATTACCACAAACTCATAAAAAGGCATTTGAAATTTTTAAAATTTATTTAAATTAGCACATATTAATTGTGCAAAGGAGTTTCATTTTGGTATTCCACAGAGGTACACAGTGCACTTTGAACAAGTTTACCACTTCTATTATACTCCCTTAAACTCCTTTATCCCCCCCACCCTTTTATGTAGTGGACTTCATATGCTATCTTCATATATATAAAATCCTTTGATCCTATTTATCCACACAATACTTTTTCCTTTTCTTCTCCCTTCTTCCACTGAGTTCCCCCCATTCTACACACCTTTTTGATTCATATCCCATTATTATTATTGTAATCATTTTACATCTAGATTCTGCATATGAGTGAAAATGTGATATTTACCTTTTTGAGATGTTTAACATCTTTAGCCATAATGAAAATGCAAAGCAAAATGACATTGAGATTCCATCTCGCCTCAGCCAGAATTACTTTCATCCATCAACCAACAGCAGATGCTGGTGAGAATGCAAGGGAAAAGGAATCCTCATACATGGTTGGTGGGAGCGTAAACTGCGGCAACCACTATGAAAATCAGTATTGAGTTTCAAGAAAAAGCTAAAAATAGACCTACTTTATTACCTGCACAACTATGTTTATTGCAGCACTATTCATAACAGCCAAGTCATGGAATCAGTAACCAACGGCCAATGAATAGCTAAAGAAAATGTGGCATATATACACAATGGAGTGTTATTCAGCCATAAAGAAGAATGAAATTATGTTGTTTGTAGGAAAATTGATTGTACTGGAGATCATCATGTTCAGCAAGATAAGCCAAGCTCTTTTTATATTCTGGTTATTAATCCTTTATCTGATAGTTAGGTGGTGAAAATTTTCTCCCACACTATGTGTTGTTTCTTTATTTGGGTAATTGCTGCCTTTGATGTCTAGAAGCTTTATAATTTCGTGTAATCCCATTTGTCAGCTCTTGCTCTTATTACCTGGATAATTAGAGCACTATTAAGACAATACTTAACTTTTCTTATATCTTCAAGTGTTTTCCCTGTAGTAATTCCAAAGATTCAGATGTTTGATCCATTGTGAATTGATTTTTCAAGAGGGTGAGATACAAGGAATATTGGATAGTATTGATTTTAAAATTTAAATAGTTTTAATGAGTATAAATAGCAAGACATTTTTATATGGAAAGCAAAAAAATCAGAGAAAAAGTGTCTTTTTGAGTCTAGAGTTTTATTTATTTTATATAGTAATTCCTTTTTTATTTTTATGAACAATTATATATTAAATCTACAGTTGCTATAACAACTAATTCCAATAATGATTTAAAACGCTTAAAATTAAAGTACACAGACCTGGAATGTTGCACTAAAGTTAAATGAGATAGCACAAAGAATATAGAAAATGGAAATAGGGAATGCCTTCTGTTTTAAAATTTTGTTCTGGGAATTCTGGCAGCTAAATGATAAACATGTTGGATTATCAAACTCTTTTATCTGGTGGTCTACTTTCGCACATATATTTGAAATACACATTCTAGAAAATTTGAGGTTATGGCCTTTGTTGCAGCATGCTCAACATAAAATCCACAAATACACTGCCCCAAATATTTTCATTCTTCTTTTAATCTGTATTATCCAGGCATTTTCTGCTTTGCTGCTTCAAGTCTTTCAGATTCACTCATTTAATTGTACTCTAAAGATTTACAGGTATTGTTTTTCTCTCACTGTCATTATCTGTTTCTGAAATTTGACTGAAACTCAGAAAATAATCTTAATTCATACTATAATTGGGAAACATTGACAAATTTGCCATCCTATTTTACCCACTAGTGTCATCTAGTGGAGAAAAAGTGGGAATTCTGAGTTTATACTCAAGGAAAAATTTATAGAAGGTAATAAGTAATGTTTTTATTTTCTTTCTAAGTTGTCCGTGATGCATACCTACTATTTTCTAAAAAAGAAAAACAAACAAAATAGGTAATTTTGTATTAAAATTAACATATGAGCTATTTTTAACAGTCTTGTTTCATGTTGAAGCTTCAGAAGTGTTCTTTTATTTAATTTTTAGATATATGAGTAGAGAAGGGTTATAGTCTTTAATTCTGAAATAATATCTACCACTAACCGCAGCATCTTATTTAAAAAATTAAGGTAATACTATTGTCATAATCTTCATTGTGTATTAAACAGGGGATCGTTGATCTTCAATGACTTTTCCATGATTGGAAGGTAGAAAGGTACAAATCAGATATGTAAAACACAATCTTCTTAACCCAAAAATAGATGCTCTTAATTCCAGGTTGTGCTCATTCCTCTTGTTATGAGGTGAGGTTAGTGAGACAAAATAGAAAGCAATATCAACCTTTATGAGAGTGGAGATATAGATTTGAAAGTGACATTCAAAATTACTAATCATTCCATGAATTGTTTGGTCATTTTCAATCTCCTTTCTAGGAATCTATTTACTTAATGCATTAGATTTGTAGAATAACAATTAAAATATTCTGAAAACTAGGAAGGAGAAATTCATTTTAACAAAAGCCCTAATTTCCTACTCAAAGTAACGTGAAACAATAATCAAACTTGTTCACTTGGTTTCTTAGCTCTCTCATGGTGAAATCTCTCGCCTTTACAGATATTTGGCAATCATGGAAAGAGTCTCATAATGTAACATGTAAAGATAAAGAACATCTCATGCTCCATTCTAGCATCTTGTTATTTTTTACACAAATTGTCTCATAACATTAGGGATGCTTAAAGGGTGCTTTATTTTGCCTTCCATGTTAGTTACTTTCGTGTTGATATGACAAAATACCTGAGAAAAACAAATCAAAATAAGAAAAGGTTTATTTTGGCTCATGGTTTCAGAGGTTTTAGTACATGGTCTCTTGTCTTGTGGTGAGGCAGTGCATCCTGGCAGGGAACATGTGGCAGAATAAAGCTATTCCTGGTAGCTGGTAAGTAAAAAGTGGGAGAGAAAAGGGCCAGGATCCTCATATTCTTTTCAAGGGAATACCACCAGTGACCAAATTTCCTTCCACATTACTTCTTAATGTTTCAACCACTTCCAAAAAGCATCACAAGTTGGTGACCAAACCTTTAGTATAGGGCATTTGGGGAAACATTTATTAAGATCCAAACCATAACATCTCCTTAATGTCAGTTTTCCAAATTCACATATTCACAGATAAAAGAAGTATTCTCATGAGAAAAACAAGAACAAAGTTCCCACTGTGCATCGGCTAGATTAAGCATCCCTATGTATCACTCACTGTTTTAATTGTGGTAGACAACTTTGAAATTTTTAATTACAATAAAAGAGGTATGAAATTGTTACACCAAAAGATGGTAAGTGGGCTGGTGGAGTAGCTCAAGTGTAGTGTGTCTGTCTAGCAAGCATGAGGCTCTGAGTTTAAACCCCAATGCCATTAAAAAAAAGAACCAAAACATAGTGCTTAAATGCTAAGAATCTCTCTGTATAGCCATCTTGATTAAGCTAACAAAAATGCTATGTCTTTCTTATTATCTCTTCCACAAAATTGGAGAAGAGGGCAGAACAGGCTCTGCCTGGGAGCAAGGGGAGGAGAGAGGGGGAGGGCAGGGGGAAGAGGTGGCCTAAACAATGTATTGCACATATGAATAAATGTATAAACAATTTTTTAAAAATGTCAAGTGTTGAAAAATATTAAGAATATTTGTATTAAACTTACCCTTTCGTAATCACTAATATTTTTTCATTTTTGTAGAATAGTGCAATGAGAACACAACTGGAGCTTTTGCTAAATCACATAGAGAAGATATATTCTCAATATGTAGGGAAAATATGTATTTTAAATGGACCTAAGTCCTATGCTTATAAATTTCAAGAATAGAAATTGTAAAGATTATATTCTTTATGGTTTATAAAAAATGAAACTCAAAACCAGAATTTTTTATAACAGTAGATATTAGCAAGCTACTTCATGGTACAAGGTTCTCCTAATAGTAATGGCAATTTTATCTATGACAGAATGATAGCTGACTTCATGATAGTAATCTGACCTTTAAATAATTATTTATAGCTGTCTACTATTTCCTCAATTTAATTGTTTACATGCATTTCTTTTTTTCTCACACAATCATATTAAGTGATAAGAAAATGCAATTATCCTTATTTTATGGATGAAATAACTGAAGCTTCCAAAATTTCCCAAAATCACACAGTTGCTAAATGAAATAATTAATATTTCAACCTAGATCTCTTTGCCTTCAAAGGTTAGTCTTCTAAACCCTACATCACACAAAATAGTTAATTTTTCAACCTTGGGGGCAAAGATAAGGATAGTGATATTTACTCAGTGCCTGACCCTTTCATCTTCCTTTTTTGTTATAGAAAGTAAAAATCCCACAAAATACTCTTCTATTGCTATGGGCACAGGTGATTTTTAGCCATACTCAGTAGTAATTGCAGGTTTGCTTTTGCCACAAATAGGATTTCCATGAGCAAGATCAGAAATTAATTCAACAAAAGCATAAATATCAAAATAAACACATAGTCTACCAGAAATTATAGTAATTACTTATTTCCTTAATTTCTAATCCATGAAATCACTAACAAAATAAAATTATTGTTTTAAAGCCAAAAAATCAGCAAATTATGGCTCAAGGAACAACTATGGCAAGCTGCCTGTTTTTATAAATAAGGTTTTATTGGAAAAATAGTTTTATTGGAACATTCCTATTCTTGTTTTTTTTATTATATTATCATTGTATTGGGAGTACATTGTAACATTTACAAAAGTTCTTACAATGTATTGTAGTCAAATTCATCCTCTCCATCATTCTCCTTCATCCCCCTCATCCCCTTTGATGGAAGAGTTTCAACATGTCTCATTTTTCCATTTTCATGCATGAGTGCATAATATTTCTACTACATTCAGCCTCTTTTCTTTCACATTTTGTCTATGACTGGTGTATGCTACAATAACAGAGTTGAGTAGTTGGACAGATCATCTGTGTACAAAACCTAAAATACTGTCTGGTCTTATGAAAGAAGTCTAAGAATTCTTGTTTCAAGTATTTACATTTTGGAAATTGTAGCTAAACCAGAATTTATTCATAATTCAACATAAATTGATTCTGTGGTTTTGTATTGTGAAAAGTTAACAGTGAGCATTCAAAAATGAATGAGAGAGATTTTAACACCTAATTGGAGAAAGTATAAACAATTCAATGGGACAAAAGTATAATTTATTGCGAATGTTTTTAGTGCATATTTTTTCCAGGTTATTTATATACTAAGGATTAAAATAATAACAATAGTTAAAATAGTAACTACCATAGATAAGCTTGTAATTTATATGATTGATTTGTCTGTAATGTATTCAAATGTGACTCTACAAGACAGTTTGAGTCTTGAAGCTAAGAGCACATTAGAGGTGATCCATGAAATTGGATGATAGTCCTAGAGAAATCTTTTTTTTTTGGTGAAGCAATAGTGAAATGAGAACAGAATCCTAGGCAACAATGTTGTTTAAGGAGCAGAGAGAAGCAAATTAGTCAAAGAAAATTTCTAAGGAAACATGACTAGAGAGATTGAAAGAATATAAAAAAATCTAAGAAGAGTGACAAATGGTATGTTCATGAAGAAAAACATTATATACAGTGTGAAATTTTACTGAAGGGGAAAGGGAAATCAAGACTGAACGGTATTTAATCAATTGGCAATGAATGTGCTATGGGTGATTTTAGGAAGGATGTTTCAACAAAGAGGTGGTGACATGAGCCACACAGAATGGAGAGATAACTGAAAACACTATTGTGTCTGTGAAGGAAGAGAAAGAGGTGATACCTGAGAGCAGTACAAATAATTCAGGTAAATGAATTTTTTTATATAATGGGAAAGATTTATCTATGTTTATAAGCTCTGAAAAAGACAGCATATAGGGTAAGATTGAAAAATGTGCAACGGAGATGGCGAATTATGTTGAGTGGTAAAAAGATGTCTGAAATGTAAGATGTGATTTGATCAAAGTATGAGTATGGAAATTACTCTGAAATACTAGGAAAGACTAACTTTCTGAAACTATCCATATGGAGGGCTATATGGTTCTAAATATGAATATGTTTATTCATATTTAAGAGGAATAAGGAATTCACATTGAGGAAGTTAATGTATAATAAATTTAAATTTATCTGTGAAGTGGAAGGTAAGATTGTTGAAATATTTTTGGAAAGGATTAAGAGAGAAAGCTAACTAAAGGCAAATAAAAGAACTGATAAATGTAAGGATAGCTCAATTGTGTTCGTAAACAACAAAATTATAGTGTCACCGATCTTCAAAGTTGTTGGCTTTTTCTAAGCAATGTTGCACGTGCATTAGGAATGAACAAATGATTTTAGCAATCATCTAAAGTTGAGTATTTGTAAGGTGATCAGTATCAAAAAAACAAAAGTAGTTGGAAGGTGAGTTGTTAAGTGAGATGGTGGCAAAGCTAAGCTAAAAGGTCAGGAAGGAAAGCAAGAAGGTTCTAATAAGGTTGGAGAAAACTGAAGGTCAAATAATGAGTAATTTCAAATGAGGTCAACATTAAGTGTATGGGCAGTACCTCCATGAGAAATTTGGAAGACTTGCTGATATAATATTAGAGTTTAAGATCTCAGAGGTGAAAAAGACCTAGATGACGTCATGGCCCACAATGTGACCTCTGAAATGGGTTATTGTTATGATACAGATTATTAAGGTGATGGAAGATAAGTAATTCTGAGATTAGAGTGGTTCATGGCAATCAAAATGGTATTGAAAAACTCTTATAAAGATTGCAGGGACTGAATAAAATGCCCATTGAGTGGTGGTAGTGTATCCAAGAAACCAGTAGATGGCAGCCATATAATGGTTAGAAGGTGGATTAAACCAAGTGGTATAAATTTCTAAGGCCAAGAGGCTTAGTATGAAAGAGGAAAAGTAATAATTTGGATTGGCATAGGAGACTAAGAAAATAATAACACCAAGTTCTGAAGGTGTAGAAGATTGAACAGCCTCTTCTTGAGAAGTAAAAATAAGCAAGTCTTATAGAAAGAAACAAATCAAGGTTCAGGGGAAATTAAATACTCAATAAGAAATTGATGACATAGGAGAGGGTATTAACCATTAAATGAGAACTTCATTAAAAAGTAGAAATGGTGTAGATAAGGGTTTTTCAGTCTCAGTACTACTGACATTTTGGGTAGGAAAAGTCTACGCTATGGAGGGCAGTCCTGTGAATTTTGGGATGTTTAGCAGCACAGATACCAGTATCACTACCTTTCCCAATTGATTATTTATCTATTCTTTTATGTGGTGCTGGGGAATGGAACTCAGGTCTTAGGCAAGTTCTCTACTGTTGAGCTACCACATGGGCCTTACTCAACTCAATTCTAACAGTTAAAAATGTCTCTAAGCGTTGTTAAATGTCACCCGTGGGGGAAAATACCTGCCAGTTGTAAACCACTATTTAAGCAGCAGCATAAAAGTCACAGGAATTGGAGAAGTGAAGAAAACAGCAGCAACGAAAGGGTAAAGAGTGAAGGAGGGCATACAGATTCATAAAACTCAGCATTTGGGATATTTTCCAAAGATAAAATTACAATGTTATCTTAATAACAGAACTTTATAAACCTTGTTTTAGATTTGAAGGAAAATAATATCAATATGTATCTATGCATGTATATATGTATGTACATATGTATGTACTGTCTGTCTTTCTTCCTTTCTATCACCTATCTTTTATCTATCTTTCTACCTATCATCGAGAGCGCATTTGTTATTTAATATTCACTGTTTTAAAGTGTGTTCCTTGTATTATTTCATTTAATCATTTCAGCAACCATATGTGATAGTTAACATTGTAATCCCCATTTTGTAGGTGAGAAAACAGCTACAGTGAGGTTAAGAATTTATAAAAAATTGTATGTTTTTAAGTGTTAGAGAAGTGATTGAAATATCAAAGGAGTCTGACTCCATAGCATGTATATTTAATCACTATACTCTATTACAATGAGTAGGATGAGTAGAAATTCAACAGAGAGGAAAATTATTTGAATTTAACACATTTTACAAAACATGTGCATTGTGCCTGAAAGGGCAAAGTAAAACACAAGCAAAGAAGATGGGAGAGCAGATATCACTTTGCCATACTGATTTCATTTCCTTTGTATATATGCCCAGTAGTGAAATTGCTGGACCATATGGTAGTTCTATTGTTAAGTTTTTGAAGAATTTCTATATTGATTTCCAAAGTGTTTGTACTAATTTACATTTCCACTAATAGTGTGTGAGGGCTTGCTCTTCTCCATATCCTGGCCAGAAGTTGCTATCTTTAGTCTTTATTGTATTAGCCATTCTTGAATGGGCAAGGTGATATCTCATTTTGGTGCTGATTCACAGTGATGGTGCTGATGATAAGTGATGTTGACCATTTTTTTGGATGTAGCTGTTGGCTATTTGTATGTCTCCTTCTGGGAAATGTCAATATCTAATCCTCATCTAACAGTAGGATTATTTGATTTTTTAGTATTGAGGTTTTGGAGTTCCCTATATATTCTGGGTACCAACCACTTGTCAGATGCACACATTGCAAATATTATAGACCATTTTACAGGTTTTTTTTGCTGTGCAGAGCTTTTTACTTTCATTTGATCTATTTTGTCTATTTTGCTTTTGTTTTCTGTCCAATAAACACTTGCACATTCACATCTTCTGGAAAAATTCCTCTATGTCTTCTACTAGTAGTTTCATAATTCCAGGTCTTATATTTAAGTCTGCAATACATTTTGAGTTGGTCTGTGTAACTCATGAGAGATAAGGGACTAGGTTCATTCATCTGCATGTGGATGTCTAATTTTCTCATCAATATTTATTAAAAATATTCTCTCTCCAGAGTGTGCTCTTAGCAATTTTGTTGAAAGTCATATGGCTGTAGATGTCTGCATTTACTCCTAGCTCTCATTTCTTTTACATTGATCAATATGTCCGTTCTTATGCAAATACAATGATGTTTTGATTATTATAGGTGTAGAGTATTTTCTGAAATCGTGTAGCATGATACATCTTGGTTTATCTTACTCATTCAAAGTGGCTTTAGTTATTGGGTTTTTTTGTTCTTCCATATAAATTTTAGAATTCTTTTCTTGTTCTGTAAAGAAGGTCATTGGAAGTTTGATAGGGACTTCATTGAATCTGAGAATCATTTTGGGTAGTATGGACATTTATTTCTTTGCTTTTTTAAATTTTTGTGCTGGGCGAGGGTACATTGTAGTATGGACATTTAAAAATTTTTAATTCCTTGAATTCATGAACATGGGATGTCTTTCTACTTTTTGTGTCCTCTCCAATTTCTTTCATCAATGTTTCATAATTTCTTTATAAAATTATTTTACCTGTTTGATTTTCCTGGGTATTTTATTTTTTGTAGGTAATAAAATTGGATTTTTAAAATTTCTACTTCAGATAATTAAATACTATTGGCATAAAACAAAAGTAATGATTTGTAATGTTGATTTTGTATTCTGCAACATTATTAAATTCATTTTTTAACACTTTTCTGTGAATAAGATCATGATATCTGTACACTGTGATAGTTTGAACTTTTGTTTTCCAATTTGAATGCTAGCTGGGAATTCCAAAAACATATTGAATAAACTTGGTCATTCTATTCTTGTTTCAAGTCTTAATAAGTTTACAGCTTTCTCCATTCAATGTAATGTTAGCTGTTTGCTTATTATAAATGGCATCTATTATGTTTAAGCATATTCTTTACAGAACTAATTTGTTCAATGTTTTTATCATGAATTTTATTGTGACGCTGAATTTTAACAATTGCTTTTTCTATACACAGTGAGATGATGATATTGTTTATGTCCTTTTATTTTGTTAGTATGCTATCTTACATTTATTGATTTATATATGATGAAATATCCTTGCATTCCTTGGATGAATCCCAACTTGATCATGGTGCATAATCTTTTTAATATCATCTTGGCTTCATTTTACTAAGATATTTTTGAGAATTTATGCATGTAGGTTCATAAAAGATATTGGCCTTAGGTTTTCTTTTTTGTTGTATGCTTGTATTTTGTTGGCATCAGAGCCATTCTTGACTTTCTATTTTTTGGAATAGCTTAAGAAGTATTGTTATTAGTTCTTTAAATGTTTGGTAGCATTCAGTAGTTAAGCCATCTGGTCTTGGGCCTTTCTTTGATGCAGACTTTTTATTACTGCTTCAGTATTATTACTTGAAATTGGTTTGTTCAAGTTTTTTTAATTGTTTTATAGTTCAGTATTGGTAAAGTGTATATGGCCAATTATTCTAGGTTATCAAATTTGTGTATTTGTTGTTTATAATAATAGATAGTGGTCCTTTGTATTTGATGGAGTCAGTTGCAATGTCTCCTGCTTCATCTCTGATTTTATTTGAGTAAATTTTCTCTTTTTCTTAGATAATCTTCCAAGGGTGTGTCTATTTTGTTTGTCTTTTTGAAGAACCAACCTGTAGACACATTTGGGCAATTCTGACTGCTGCTAGCCAAAATAATAACTGCCATCACATTAGCTGTAGAAAAAAATTCAAAGACTGACCCTCAAATCAGCCTTTAATTGCACCTAATAGCTGCAATTAAAGCTATTAGGCACAGCAAGGCGGGTCCGGCCCCAGAAAACCCTTCTTTCCCATGGTGGTTTCTCTCTCCTTTTTTTCCCTTCTCTTCTTCCTCCATCAAGGAGAAACAGAGCATCAACAGAATCAAATTCTGTGACATCCTGAACCTCTAGCCTGTGGAAAGCCTCCCCACTCAGTGCTGCACCTAGAAAAGTTGGTGCCATTTCTCTCTGCTGCCACTGGCTCCATACCTGCCTGTGTATCAATTGGCAGAATGAACAGGTGAGTATCACACACAATGAGGTACTCCCCTATCCATCTCCTGGGAGCATAAACCAGTGCAGCCCCTGAGAAGACTGGTCTCCCCCAACAAAACTGAAAAAGAAACGGCAAAGTGTACTCAAACACAGACAGTGGAGTGTGAAATGCTGAACCTTCCCTAGAGAAAGGGGGCTAAGCTCTCAGAGTCAAGTTCTCAGTAAATAAACAGAGGACAGGCAGCAAAGGCTGAAAGTGGGGGTGGGTGACAAGCCACCTCCCAAAACAGGACAGGTAGTGGATCACAGAGCTGATTCAAAACTGAAATGCACCACCTTGCTGGGGGAGGAGCTGACCAAGCAGCTGCAGCTGAAGGATAACACAGTTGTAGGCTGGAGAAAACAATAGATGTGACCACCCTGTATGATCTGGCAAACCTACCTCACAGCACAATTTCAATTAAACTGGTGAACAGAAGAATGAAACACTACTCATAAACCAGCCACCTGGTGATACCATGTCAGAGCTTCTGCTTATATGTCAATACCAGGACTGGATGCTGGAGGGATAACTCCAGAACTTAAACCAAAGACTGAAATTCTATTGGTCCTGAACCTGGTGGATTTTTTTTTCCGTTTTGATTTATTTTCTCTTCCTTTATTTTTTGTTTTATTATTGTGGGTTTTTAATTTTTATTTTTATTTCCATTTTTCTTTTGTACTATCAACTTCACCATCACTATCTTCTCATCCTTATTCTCACCCCCTTCACCCTCCCTCCTTCTCCTGAGCTACAATCCATTGTTCTCCCTCCAAACTACTCTTTCTGCCCCTTCTTGTGCACTCTATCCCCATCCCTTCACCTCCCCTACCTATCCTCCCCCAACCTGTCACCACACTACCCCTCCCTCTTACACACTAACCCACTCTACTAACTATACACAGCCCCAACCCCCTGCAATCCCTCACACAAGCACCCTACACTACAACAACAGAAATACACCCAAACACACACAAGGGCCAGAAAAAGCAGTAGCCACCATATTGTCTCCCCCACTCACCTATTCCATTTCCCACTTCTCCTTTTAGTGCCACCTTAACCAATTTCCCAAACTATAAGTGACTTAACAAGAATTATCCCCCCCAAACTCCTACTGTTTATTGATAATATCACCAAGGGTTCTTCTATATAATATATAAACAATTGGTCAGGCATTGAAACTGTGAATTAGTTATTGCTAAATTACACCTCAAGGCCAGGGACAGAAATAGCACACCAACCTAGCTAACAACAAGACAGTAAAACACAAAAATTAAATGAAGGGAAATAAAACAAGCATGTAAAACCACCAATTAGCCTATCAAGAACATAGTTACACAGTACTAAGTGGAGCAATGGGAAGAAGAAGAAGGGATGGAAACCACTCTCCTCAAAAAAATAATTCAATACAGGATTCAGAGGGAAATGAAGAAAATGGATATGCTGTTCCTGACCCCAACAAAACTATGATAAATGTCACTAAGGAACCCAGCAATGCCCACAAAAACACCTTCAAAGAAGAAATCTTGCGAGAAATGACTGAGAATTTCATGGAGAAGGTATTAGACATGATTAACCAGAATGTACAATTTTCACTAAAGAAATTTCAAGACACCAAAAATTAAAAACTTGAGAAGATGCAGAAACAAATAGATGAACTCAGAGACAACCCAAACAAACAACAAAGTGAAATAAAGAACACTATAAAAAGAGAAATAAATGAATTAAATATGAAAATAAAAAAGTATAAAAGAGGAGGTGACCAAAGACATGGAAAACCTCAGAAAAAAGAATCAAGTGAAGCAAAAAACACAGTGGAAGGGCACACCAGACTAGAACAAGTAGAAGACAGAATCTCAGAACTTGAAGATAAAATAGAAATAAAAGAAAAAAAAACAGAAGAAATTTTAGTCAAACAACTTAAGACTTGTGAACAGAATATGCAAGAACTCACTAACACCATCAAAAGACCAAGCCTGAGAATCATGGGTATTGAAGAAGGAGAAGAGGTCCAAGCAAATGGGATTCATAATATATTCAATAAAATACTAACAGAAAATTTCCCAAATCTCGAGAAAGTTTTGCCCATTCAGGTACAGGAAGCACTAAAACTAGAACTCAACAACAAAAAGAACAGCAGAAAATACACAAACAATTAGAGGCTCAATAACACATTGCTGAATGATCAGTGGGTCATAGATGAAATGAAAGAGGAAATTAAAAGGTTCCTGGAAGTTAATGAAAGTGAAAACACAACCTACCAGAACCTGTGGGACACAGCAAAGACAGTCCTAAGAGGAAAGTTTATAGCCATGAATGCGTATATTAAAAGGACAGAATGATCTTAAATAAATGACTGAATGCTACATCACAAACTCCTAGAAAAACAAGAACAAGCAAGCCCCAAAACAAACAGAGGTAGAGAAATAATAAAAATAAGGTTCAAAATTAATGAAAAAAAGACCAAAAAATTCATACAAAGAATTAATGAAACAAAAAGTTGTCTCTTTGAAAAATAAACAAGACTGAAAGCCACTGGCAATTTTGACTAAAATGAGGAGGGAGAAGACACAAATCAGTAAAATCAGAAACAAAAAAGGGGAGATAAAACAAACAATAAAGAAATCCAGGGGGAATTCCAAGATGGCGGCTAGAGGTAGGAAGCAGAAAGCGACCCTCCTATAGTGAAATCTTGGAGAGATGCTGGAGAAACACTTGCAGGCATAATCACCGAGAAAAGGCATAACTTTGACCCCTCCACATCTCCAGCCGGTGCAGAGAATCTCCACTTCACGTTAAACGGAGAAACGACGAGGGCCCCCGGGGCTGCCAGTGGCTGGCACCCATACGGCTTGGGAAGACGGGGACCAGGTGAGCTTCGCGGTACCGTGGCAGACAAGCCTGGGCCAGAGCAGCATAGCCCCCTGGACAGACTGACCTCCACCTGGGGAAAAAAGAGAAACTGAGTAATAAGCAATAAGAGCAATAAAGACAGCAGGAAAGAGGGTGGGGTGCACTGAGCGCCAAAGATTGGGGGAAGGGAATCCTTCCCGGGACTGTAAATAAACAAGCTAGGTGGGCTGGAGAGCCTCTGGCGGGAGCGGGGCGCTCGCCCAGCAACCAGGAGCGGGGAAGCTTGTGAGAGGAGGGAAGACCCACTTCCCACGTGAACTGTAAACAAACATGGCGGCCGGCAGGAGCAGCAGCACCGCCCAGTAAGCAGGAGCAGGAAAGCTTTTGAAAGTGGCAGTGGGAGGAAAACTTCAGAGGAGAGGGGGGAAGACCCACCTCCCACATGAACTGTAAATAAACACGCAGGCCTGACAACGTGGGTGCAGTGTCACCTTTTCCAGTGCTTGGAAAGGGGAAAGCCTGTAGCAGAGGCTCCCGCACAGGAGAACTCTGAGCAAACAAAGCCTGTGGGACCAGGTGAATGCTAGCTCACCCCAGAGATCTACATAAATAACGCCGCCAGCTACAGGCTTAGAGCAGCAGGCAGGCAAGCCACAGTTGCAGATACCACTCTCAGAACTGTCTCCAGACGCTTTTTTTTCGTTTTCTCCCTACCTTTGATGAGAGAACAACTGAATTACACCTGCAAGCCGAAAAACTTACTGAAACTGTATTGCATTTGAACTGGGGACACTTGGTGGGGCTTTTTGTGTGTGTGTGTGTGTGTGTGTGTGTGTGTGAGTGTGTAGTTTTGTTCTACTTTATGCATCCCCTTTGATGAGACAATGACAGAACAACATCTGAGGCACAAACTCCAGGACTGGAGATTGAGACGGACACCCAAATTATTAAGACTGAAGCTGCATTGGATATAAACTTGGCAGTTTTTGGTTTTGTTTTTTTTTTTAATTTTCTACTTTCCATTTTATTTTAATTCATTTTTATATATAGATATTACTTACATTTACTTATTTTTTATTTTTTTATCTTTGATTTTCAATCCTCTCTCTGTCTCTCTAATGTCTGTTCAGCTTACTGTCGATTAGTACACTAACACTCCCTGTTTATACCTTTCAAACTCTCTTGTCTGATACCTTGTTCCACTTTCTCCCTCTTGTCTGTATATTTGTTTTCCCCTTTTCTTTAACTTCTTGCTTTCCATCTCAGCTCACTCTTCCATTCTAAATATTACCATTGTTATTATTACAAGCTAGAAAATACTTAATTACACACAGTACAGGGACAGTAACAACACCAAGGACAATGATGGGAAGACAGAAAAAACAGGGAAACCAGTTTCCCCACAGCAAAAAGTTAGTACAGGAACCAGAGGGTAATGAAGAGAACAGAAACTCAGATCCATACTCCAACAAAATGAAGATAAACTATGCCAAAGGACCCAATGAAGCCCACAAGAATAATTTAAAAGAAGACATACTACAAGTACTCAATGAGAATTTTATAGAGATGACACTGGATAGGGTCAACCAAAACGTACAGGAGACACTCAAGAAATTCCAAGACAATAAAAATAGAGAATTTAAAAAAGCAAAAGAAGAAATAAAGGAAACCATAGAAGCACTGTATAAACACCAAAGTGAAAGAGAGAACACAATGAATAAATAGATAAATGAACTCAGGACAAAAATAGACAACAATAAAGAAGAAAACTGCCAGGATATGGAAAACCTCAGAAAAAAGAATGAAACAGAACTGCAGAACAAAACGGAAGGTCAATCCAGCAGAATAGAACAAACAGAAGACAGAATCTCAGAACTTGAAGATGAAATGGTAATTAAAGGAAAAACTGAACAACTATTAATTAAACAACTCAGGACCTGTGAAAAGAAAATGCAAGAAACACTGACTCCATCAAAAGACCAAACTTGAGAATCATGGGCATCGAAGAAGGAGAAGAGGTGCAAGCGAAGGGAATGTGTAATATATTCAACAAAATAATAATGGAAAATTTCCCAAATCTAGAGAAAGATATTCCTATACAAATGCAAGAGGCCTCCAGGACACCAAACAGACCAGATCAAAATAGAACTACTCCACAACATATCATCATTAAAACAACAAGTTCAGAAACTAAGGAAAGAATATTGAAGGCTGTAAGAGAGAAAAAACAAGTAACATACAAAGGTAAACCCATCAAAATCACAGCAGACTTCTCAACAGAAACATTAAAGGCAAGAAGAGCGTGGGGTGAGATATTCCGGGCACTGAATGAAAATGACTTCAACCCCAGGATACTCTACCCAGCAAAGCTATCATTCAAAATATATGGAGCAATAAAAGTCTTCCATGATAAGCAGAAACTAAAACAATATGTGACCATAAAGCCACCATTACAAAAGATTCTGCAAGGGATCCTGCACACAGAAAGTGACACCCAACTTAACCGTGAAAAGGCAGGCAGCACCAAACCACAGGATAAGAAAAAGCAAGACAGTAGAGAGTAACATCAAGTTAGGTACACACAATCAAACCTTCAAACAACTAAGACAACTAAATGGCAGGAATCACCACATACCTATCAGTACTAATGCTTAATGTTAATGGACTTAATTCACCCATCAAAAGACACCGTTTGACAAAATGGATTAAAAAAGAAGATCCAACAATTTGTTGCTTACAGGAGACACATCTCACCGACAGAAATAAGCATAGGCTTAGGATGAAAGGCTGGAAGAAGATTTACCAAGCCAATGGCCCCCGAAAACAAGCAGGAGTAGCAATACTTATCTCTGACAAAGTAGACTTCAAACATACATTGATCAAACGAGATAAAGAAGGACATTCCATACTAATAAAAGGGGAAATAGACCAAAAGGAAATAATAATCATCAATCTGTACGCACCCAATGTCAACGCACCCAATTTCATCAAACATACACTGAAAGACCTAAAAGCATATATAAACGCCAACACAGTGGTTGTGGGAGATTTTAACACTCCATTATCATCAATAGATAGGTCATCCAAACAAAAACTCAATAAAGAAATCCAAGATCTAAAATGTGCAATAGATCAAGTGGACCTAGTAGATGTCTACAGAACATTTCATCCAACCTCTACACAATATACATTCTTCTCAGCAGCCCATGGAACCTTCTCCAAAATAGATCATATCCTAGGGCACAAAACAAGCCTCAGCAAATATAAGAAAATAGAAATAATACCATGCATATAATCTGACCACAATGCAGTAAAAGTAGAACTCAACAACAAAAGTAAAGACAAAAAAACATGCAAACAGCTGGAAACTAAAAAACTCATTACTTAAAGAAAAATGTATCATCGATGCAATAAAAGAGGAAATTAAAAAGTTCCTGGAAGTCAATGAAAATGAAAACACAACCTACCGGAACCTATGGGACACAGCTAAGGCAGTCTTGAGAGGAAAGTTTATAGCCATGAGTGCATATATTAAAAAGATTGAAAGATCCCAAATCAATGACCTAATGATACATCTCAAACTCCTAGAAAAACAAAAACAAGCAAAACCCAAAACAAATAGAAGGAGAGAAATAATAAAAATAAGAGCTGAAATCAATGAAATAGAAACCAAAAAAACCATACAAAGAATTAATGAAACAAAAAGTTGGTTCTTTGAAAAAATAAACAAGATCGATAGACCCCTGGCAAACCTGACTAATATGAGGAGAGAAAAAACCCAAATTAGTAGAATCAGGAATGCAAAAGGGGAGATAACAACAAACACCATGGAAGTCCAGGAAATCATCAGAGACTACTTTGAGAACCTATATTCAAATAAATTTGAAAATCTAAAAGAAATGGACAGATTTCTAGATACATATGATCATGCAAAACTGAACCAAGAGGAAATTAATCACCTGAATAGACCTATAACACAAAATGAAATTGAAGCAGCAATCAAGAGTCTCCCCAAAAAGAAAAGTCCAGGACCTGATGGATTCTCTGCTGAATTCTATCAGACTTTTAAAGAAGAACTGATACCAACCCTCCTTAAACTGTTCCATGAAATAGAAAAGGAAGGAAAACTGCCAAACACATTTTATGAAGCTAGTATTACACTTATCCCAAAACCAGGCAAAGACACCTGCAAAAAGGAGAACTATAGGCTAATCTCCTTAATGAACATTGATGCCAAAATCCTCAACAAAATAATGGCAAACCGAATTCAGCAACACATCAAAAAGATTATTCACCATGACCAAGTAGGCTTCATCCCAGGGATACAGGGGTGGTTCAACACACGAAAATCAATAAACGTAATAAACCACATTAACAGAAGCAAAGACAAAAACCACTTGATCATCTCAATAGATGCAGAAAAAGCCTTTGATAAGATCCAACACCATTTCATGATAAAAGCTCTAAGAAAACTAGGAATAGAAGGAAAGTTCCTCAACATTATCAAAGCTATATATGACCAACCTACAGCCAGCATTATACTTAACGGAGAAAAATTAAAACCATTCCCTCTAAAATCAGGAACCAGACAAGGATGCCCACTATCTCCACTCCTATTCAACACAGTATTGGAATTCCTAGCCAGAGCAATTTGGCAAGAAGAAGGAATAAAAGGAATACAAATAGGTGAAGAAACTGTCAAAATATCCCTATTTGCAGACAACATGATCCTATACCTTAAAGACCCAAAAAACTCTACTCAGAAACTTCTAGACATCACCAATAGCTATAGCAAGGTAGCAGGATATAAAATCAACATAGAAAAATCATTAGCATTTCTATACACTAACAATGAGCAAACGGAAAAAGAATGTATGAAAACAATTCCATTTACAATAGCCTCAAACAAAATCAAATACCTAGGTATAAACCTAACAAAAGATGTGAAAGACCTCTACAAGGAAAACTATACACTTCTGAAGAAAGAGATTGAGGAAGACTATAGAAAGAGAAGAGATCTCCCATGCTCATGGATTGGTAGAATCAACATAGTAAAAATGTCGATACTCCCCAAAGTAATCTACATGTTTAATGCAATTCCCATCAAAATTCCAATGACATTCATTAAAGAGATTGAAAAATCTACTGTTAAATTTATATGGAAACACAAGAGGCCACGAATAGCCAAGGCAATACTCAGTCAAAAGAACAATGCAGGAGGTATCACAATACCTGACTTCAAACTATATTACAAAGCAATAACAATAAAAACAGCATGGTACTGGCACAAAAACAGACATGAAGACCAGTGGAACAGAATAGAGGATCCAGATATGAAGCCACACAACTATGAGCAACTTATCTTTGACAAAGGAGCTAAAAATATACGATGGAGAAATAGCAGCCTCTTCAACAAAAACTGCTGGGAAAACTGGTTAGCAGTCTGCAAAAAACTGAAACTAGATCCATGTATATCACCCTATACCAAGATTAACTCAAAATGGATCAAGGATCTTACTATCAGACCCCAAACTCTTAAATTGATACAGGAAAGAATAGGAAATACTCTGGAGTTAGTAGGTATAGGTAAGAACTTTCTCAATGGAACCCCAGGAGCACAACAACTAAGAGATAGCATAGATAAATGGGAATTCATAAAACTAAAAAGCTTCTGTTCATCAAAAGAAATGCTCTCTAAACTGAAGAGAACACCCACAGAGTGGGACAAAATATTTGCCAGCTAGACATCAGACAAAGGACTGATAACCAGAATATATAGGGAATTTAAAAAACTAAATTCTCCCAAAACTAATGAACCAATAAAGAAATGGACAAGTGAACTAAATAGAACTTTCTCAAAAGAAGAAATTCAAATGGCCAAAAAACACATGAAAAAATGCTCACTATCTCTAGCAAGAAAGGAAATGCAAATTAAAACCACACTAAGATTCCACCTCACCGCTGTGAGAATGGCCAACATTAGCAACACCATGAACAACAGGTGTTGGCTAGGATGCAGGGAAAAAGGAACCCTCTTACACTGTTGGTGGGAATGTAAACTAGTACAACCACTCTGAAAAAAAATTTGGAGGCTATTTAAAAAACTAGACACATTCCATGGGTGGAATTAGAGAACATCATTCTGAGTGAGGTTAGCCTGGCCCAGAAGACCAAAAATCGTATGTTGTCCCTCATTTGTGGACACTAGATCAAGGGCAAACACAACGAAGGGATTAAACTTTGATCACAAGATAAAAGTGAGTGCACACAAGGGAGGGGTGAGGATAGGTAAGACACCTAAAAAATTAGCTAGCATTTGTTGCCCTCAACACAGAGAAACTAAAGCAGGTACCTTAAAAGCAACTGAGGCCAATAAGAGAAGGGGACCAGGAACTAGAGAAAAGGTTAGATTCAAAAAGAATTAACCTAGAAGGTAACACACATGCACAGGTAATCAATGCGAGTCAACTCCCTGTATAGCTATCCTTTTCTCAACCAGCAAAAACACTTGCTCCTTCCTATTATTGCTTCTACTCTCTCTTCAACACAATTAGAGATAAGGGCAAAATAGTTTCTGCCAGCTATCGAGAGGGTGGGGGGGAGAGGGAGGGGGCAGAGTGGTGGTAAGGGAGGAGGTGGGGAAAGGGAGGAGAAATGACCCAAGCATTGTATGCACATATGAATAATAAAACAATAAAAATTTTAAAAAAAGAAAAAGAAAAGAATGGAGAACTTTTCTGATATGAAATGGCCTTTCGTAGATCCTAACAATGACATAAAGGTGTAAACTTAGATAATTAGGCCCATCAATACTGAACATTCCATGCCTAATATGATTATCCCAGAATGTGGTCTAAGAGAAATTTAGAAGATGAATGATGAGGATAGTGGTTAGTGAAAAACTAGCAATATCCACTCTAAAAGTAAAGTGAATAGTTAAATGTTGGTTAGAATACTGATAAATGAAATTGCAAATGGGGATTTTAACAGGGAATTTAAATTTTAGACTCTCAGAATTTCAAATGATGCCTCACTTTTAAAAACTAGACTTATTTTCAAGAAAAACTTCTTTTTGGCATATCAAAAGCTTAGGCACAAATTGGGCATGGTTTTACACACCTGCAATCCCAGCACTCAGAAGTCTGAGGCAGGAAGATCAAGTATGGGGCCAGCCCCAGTGAGATCACACCAACCTAGCTACATTGTCAGGCCCTGACTAACAAAAAAACATATGCATTTGTGAGTTGGTGTCTCCAAAATTTTCCTTCTTTGCTGAAAAATGGATCATTGATTTATTATTGTATGGAATTTGCACAGCTAAGAAAAAATGTGTCATTAGTTTATGTAGTAGTCTAAGGCTCCTATGTTTTAATTACCCATGTTGTTTCTGAACAGTCAAACCTGTAGTTGACTCAGACGTTCTATTTTGTGAAATACTTGGTCATTCTTTAGTTTGTTTTTTTTTCTTTCTTTTTTCCCCCTTCCTCTCCCTCCTCCCTTCTCTCTCCCTCTCTCTTCTTCCCTTTCTGTTTTTGTCTACTCTCAAAAAGGACAAATTTATTTTTATTGATAATCAAGAAGTTACCTGGAAAATAATTTTCTATATTTAGCAATTTAGCAGTGTAATTTAGCAGTTTTCTGATTATACAGAAAATAAGAATAACTTTCCTGTTATCACAAGTATTTTTATTTGCCATAGTTCTCTTACCATACATTCATTTCAAAATGAATGCTTTGGTTTAAATATTTACTTTGAGAGAATGGTGATTTATTTTGATCTGTTTAATTTTAGAAGCTAAGAATACAATGTATTTATGGGGAAGAGATTATATTTAGAGGAATTCATAATAATACAGGATAGATGCAAAGATGTATGAAAATGCAATAATCAGCAACAAAATCCACCATCTCTGACAGCATGCACATATGGGTATGGATGTGTCAAATAGCTTTATGGTGGAAATCATTTCATATTGTGTAGATATAGCCAAGCAGCCATGATGTACCTTGAATAACTTTTGTCTTTTTTCTATTATTTGTTATATCTCAATGAAGCTTGGAAAAAATGAAAGGGTGTGATGATACAGAGGTATTTACAACTATTCTAGATGTTAGCTTCATGGGCAAAATCTCAACAAGTTTTGTATTCATCAAACCAGTACACATCTGTCATGGTGAAACTTGAGAAATTTGATAAGAAATAAAATAAGCATATTGCTCATGGGTTGGAAGTGGGAATAGAAATTCCTTGACCTTTTAAATTTTTTATTGAGACAGGTTTTTGCTAGGTAGCCCAAGCTAGTCTCAAACTTTAGATGATCTTGCCTCAGCCTCTCAAATGCTGGATTTACAGGTTTGTGCCACCATGCCCCCACTTCTTGACCTTTTCTAAAGCTTCTATCAAAAGATATGGCGTGGATGGTAGGGATTATGGTAAAACAATTATATGCCCTGCTTTAGCTACTAGGTTATACATTCAGAACAAAAAAATAATTTTTCCTAGAGTTTTTAGAAGGAACTGATTTATGTTTTGAACTCCTTCCCTTGTTTCTGTGAAAATAAGGAGCTCTGCTTCTAGTTATTTTTCATCCAAACATTTCCTAGTGAGATTCTTCTGTGCAGAGGCACTGATAATGTTTGACAGATTTAGGAATTCTTCTTGAGCACTTTTTCCATATTCATATGAAATAAAGAATCTTTGCAGTAAGGAAATAGATCGATAAGTGGCCATAATCCAGTTCCCAGTGGTTTCCCTTGCTTGATAATTAGGACTGAGGCTAAAATCCATGTGAATCAATGGATTTTTCCAGCTCCATCTTTTTGCTGGCTCCTGGCTCTGATCTCATTCCAGGGCATAAGAACCTATCATTTCTGTGCATGCACTCCAGAGAGCTGCTGGAGTGTCCATTGTTCTATTACATGTTAGCTAGCAGGTCGAAGGGTTAGGAATAGCAAACTGCATTTGAAAGCATCTGTGGCTGGGAGCTAATTCATCTGGCACAGCTGGTTATGTCCTGTGGGAGAGGGCTCCTGTTGCCTCTGTTGCTCTGGCAGCTCCTTTTCCTGCTCCTGGGAACCTCTGAAGTTAATATGCAGCACTATCAGGACCTGCAGATAGACCATGGCAGCTGGGAACCTGAAGGAACATGGGATAATGGCTTACTGGTTCCTGCTCATACACTCTTCTTTTCCCTGGATTACCATCATGTGCGTGTCCCTTTTGAGATCATACTCTGGATGTTAACCTCTCTTGCAATGATAGGTAACTGAGTGATTGATTGCCCAAGCCTCTCTCTTGTGGGGTTACTTTTTTTTCCTCCCATTTTATTATTTATTCTTTTACTTTGTTGATGCATCTTTTTTTTTATTATTCATATGTGTATACAAGACTTGGGTCATTTCTCCCCCCTGCCCCCACCCCCTCCCTTACCTCCCACTGCGCCCCCTCCCTCTCCCCCCTACCCCCTCAATACCCAGCAGAAACAATTTTGCCCTTATTTCTAATTTTGTTGTAGAGAGAGTATAAGCCATAATGGGAAGGAACAAGGGTTTTTGCTGGTTGAGATAAGGATAGCTATACAGGGAGATGACTCACATTAATTTCCTGTGCATGTGTGTTACCTTCTAGGTTAATTCTTTTTGATCTCACCTTTTCTCTAGTTCCTGGTCCCCTTTTCCTATGGACCTCAGTTGCTTTTAAGGTATCTTCTTTAGTTTCTCTGTGTTAAGGGCAACAAATACTAACTAATTTTTTAGGTGTCTTACCTATCCTCACACCTCCCTTGTGTGCTAAAGCTTTTATCATGTGCTCAAAGTCCAATCCCCTTGTGTTTGCCCTTGATCTAATGTCCACATATGAGGGAGAACATACGATTTTTGGTCTTTTGGGCCAGGCTAACCTCACTCAGAATGATGTTCTCCAATTCTATCCATTTACCAGTGAATGATAACATTTCATTCTTCTTCATGGCTGCATAAAATTCCATTGTGTATAGATACCACATTTTCTTAATCCATTCGTCAGTGATGGGGCATCTTGTCTGTTTCCATAACTTGGCTATTGTGAATAGTGTTGCAATAAACATGGGTGTGCAGGTGCTTCTGGAGTAACCTGTTTCACAGTCTTTTGGGTATATCCCCAAGAGTGGTATTGCTGGATCAAATGGTAGATCAATGTCTAGCTTTTTAAGTAGCCTCCAAATTTTTTTCCAGAGTGGTTCTACTAGTTTACATTCCCACGAACAGTGTAAGAGGGTTCCTTTTTCCCCGCATCCTCACCAACACCTCTTTTTGGGGGTGTTGCTAATGTTGGCTATTCTAACAGCGGTGAGGTGGAATCTTAGTGTGGTTTTAATTTGCATTTCCTTTCTTGCTAGAGATGGTGAGCATTTTTTCATGTGTTTTTTGGCCATTTGAATTTCTTCTTTTCAGAAAGTTCTGTTTAGTTCACTTGTCCATTTCTTTATTGGTTCATTAATTTTGGGAGAATTTAGTTTTTTAAATTCCCTATATATTCTGGTTATCAGTCCTTTGTCTGATGTATAGCTGGGAAATATTTTGTCCCACTCTGTGGGTGTTCTCTTCAGTTTAGAGACCATTTCTTTTGATGAACAGAAGCTTTTTAGTTTTATGAGGTCCCATTTATCTATGCTATCTCTTAGTTGCTGTGCTGCTGGGTTTTGTTGAGAAAGTTCTTACCTATACCTACTAACTCCAGAGTATTTCCTACTCTTTCCTGTATCAACTTCAGAGTTTGGGGTCTGATATTAAGATCCTTGATCCATTTTGAGTTAATCTTGGTATAGGGTGATATACATGGATCTAGTTTCAGTTTTTTGCAGACTGCTAACCAGTTTTCCCAGCAGTTTTTGTTGAAGAGGCTGCTATTTCTCCATTGTATATTTTTAGCTCCTTTGTCAAGGACAAGTTGGTTATAGTTGTGTGGCTTCATATCTGGATCCTCTATTCTGTTCCACTGGTCTTCATGTCTGCTTTTGTGCCAGTACCATGCTGTTTTTATTGCTACTGCTTTGTAATATAGTTTGAACTCAGGTATTGTGATACCTCCTGCATTGTTCTTTTGACTGAGTATTGCCTTGGTTATTCGTGGCTTCTTGTGTTTCCATATAGATTTCACGGTAGATTTTTTGATATCTTTAATGAATGTCATTGGAATTTTGATGGGAACTGCATTAAACATGTAGATTACTTTGGGGAGTATCGACATTTTTACTATGTTGATTCTACCAATCCATGAGCATGGGAGATCTCTCCATTTTCTATAGTCTTCCTCAATCTCTTTCTTCAGAAGTGTATAGTTTTCCTTGTAGAGGTCTTTCACATCTTTTGTTAGGTTTATACCTAGGTATTTGATTTTTTTTGAGGCTATCGTAAATGGAATTGTTTTCATACATTCTTTTTCAGTTTGCTCATTGTTAGTGTATAGAAATGCTAATGATTTTTCTATGTTGATTTTATATCCTGCTACCTTGCTGTAGCTATTGATGAAGTCTAGAAGCTTCTGAGTAGAGATTTTTGGGTCTTTAAGGTATAGGATCATGTTGTCTGCAAATAGGGATATTTTGACAGTTTCTTCACCTATTTGTATTCCTTTTATTCCTTCTTCTACCCTTATTGCTCTGGCTAGGAATTCCAATACTGTGTTGAATAGGAGTGGAGATAGTGGGCATCCTTGTCTGGTTCCTGATTTTAGAGGGAATGGTTTCAGTTTTTCTCTGTTAAGTATAATGCTGGCTGTAGGTTGGTCATATATAGCTTTGATAATGTTGAGGAACTTTCCTTCTATTCCTAGTTTTCTTAGAGCTTTTATCATGAAATGGTGTTGGATCTTATCAAAGGCTTTTTCTGCATCTATTGAGATGATCAAGTGGTTTTTCTTTACTTCTGTTAATGTGGTTTATTACATTTATTGATTTTCATATGTTGAACCACCCCTGCATCCCTGGGATGAAGCCTACTTGGTCATGGTGAATAATCTTTTTGGTGTGTTGTTGAATTCAGTTTGCCATTATTTTGTTGAGGATTTTGGCATCAATGTTCATTAAGGAGATTGGCCTATAGTTCTCCTTTTTGGAGGTGTCTTTGCCTGGTTTTGGGATAAGTGTAATACTGGCTTCATAAAATGTGTTTGGCAGTTTTCCTTCCTTTTCTATTTCGTGGAACAGTTTAAGGAGGGTTGGTATCAGTTCTTCTTTAAAGGTCTGATAGAATTCAGCAGAGAATCCATCAGGTCCTGGACTTTTCCTTTTGGGGAGACTCTTGATTGTTGCTTCAATTTCATTTTGTGTTATAGATCTATTCAGGTGATTGATTTCCTCTTGGTTCATTTTTGGATGGCCATATGTATCTAGAAAGCTGTTCATTTCTTTAAGATTTTCAAATTTATTTGAATATAGTTTCTCAAAGTAGTCTCTGATGATTTCCTGGACTTCCATGGTGTTTGTTGTTATCTCCCCTTTTGAATTCCTGATTCTACTAATTTGGCTTTTTTCTCTCATCATTTTAGTCAGGTTTGCCAGGGGTCTATCAATCTTGTTTATTTTTTCAAAGAACCAACTTTTTGTTTCATTAATTCTTTGTATGGTTTTTTTGGTTTCTATTTCATTGATTTCAGCTCTTATTTTTATTATATCTCT
The DNA here is from genome assembly GCF_047511655.1 of Castor canadensis. Taxonomy (NCBI): domain Eukaryota; kingdom Metazoa; phylum Chordata; class Mammalia; order Rodentia; family Castoridae; genus Castor; species Castor canadensis. The sequence continues at coordinate 72,083,135 of NC_133405.1, read as the reverse complement.
CCTTCTATTTGTTTTGGGATTTGCTTGTTCTTGTTTTTGTAGGAGTTTAAGATGTATCATTAGGTCATTGATTTGGGATCTTTCAGTGTTTTTAATATATGCACTCATGGCTATAAACTTTCCTCTCAAGACTGCCTTTGCTGTGTCCCATAGGTTCCGGTAGGTTGTGTTTTCATTTTCATTGACTTCCAGGAACTTTTTAATTTCCTCTTTTATTTCATTGATGATACATTTTTCATTAAGTAATGAGTTATTTAGTTTCCAGCTATTTGCATATTTTTTGTCTTTACTTTTGTTGTTGAGTTCTACTTTTACTGCATTGTGATCAGATAGTATGCACAGTATTATTTCTATTTTCTTATATTTGCTGAGGCTTGCTTTGTGCCCTAGGATATGATCTATTTTGGAGAAGGTTCCATGGGCTGCTGAGAAGAATGTATATTATGCAGAAGTTGGATGTAATGTTCTGTATACATCAACTAGGTCCATTTGGTCTATTGCATATTTTAGATCTTGGATTTCTTTATTGATATTTTGTTTGGATGACCTATCTATTGATGATAATGGAGTGTTAAAGTCTCCCACAACCACTGTGTTGGTGTTTATATTTGCTTTTAGGTCTTTCAGGTTATGTTTGACGAAATTGTGTGCATTGACATTGGGTGCCTACAGGTTAATAATTATTATTTCCTTTTGGTCTATTTCCTCTTTTATTAGTATGGAATGTCCTTCTTTATCTCATTTGATCAATGTAGGTTTGAAGTTTACTTTGTCAGAGATAAGTATTTCTATTCCTGCCTGTTTTCGGGGGCCATTGGCTTGGTAAATATTCCAGCCTTTCATCCTAAGGCTATGCTTATTTCTGTCAGTGAGATGGGTCTTCTGTAAGCAACAAATTGTAGGATCTTCCTTTTTAATCCATTTCGTCAAGTGGTGCCTTTTGATGGGTGAATTAAGTCCATTAACATTAAGCATTAGTACTGTTAAGTATGTGGTGATTCCTGTCATTTAGTTGTCTTAGTTTGAAGGTTTGATTGTGTATACCTAAGTTGAGGTTACTCTCTACTGTCTTGCTTTTTCTTTTCCTGTGGTTTGGTGCTGCCTGCCTTTTCACGGTTAAGTTGGGTGTCACTTTCTGTGTGCAGGATCCCTTGCAGAATCTTTTGTAATGGTGGCTTTGTGGTCACATATTGTTTTAGTTTCTGCTTATCATGGAAGACTTTTATTGCTCCATCTATTTTGAATGATAGCTTTGCTGGGTAGAGTATCCTGGGGTTGAAGTTATTTTCATTCAGTGCCTGGAAAATTTCACCCCATGCTCTTCTTGCTTTTAATGCTTCTGTTGAGAAGTCTGCTGTGATTTTGATGGGTTTACCTTTGTATGTTACTTGTTTTTTCTCTCTTACAGCCTTCAATATTCTTTCCTTAGTTTCTGAACTTGTTGTTTTAATGATGATATGTCATGGGGTAGTTCTATTTTGATCTGGTCTGTTTGGTGTCCTGGAGGCCTCTTGCATCTGTATGTAATATCTTTCTCTAGATTTCAGAAATTTTCCGTTATTATTTTGTTAAATATATTACACATTCCCTTCACTTTCACCTCTTCTCCTTCTTCGATGCCCATGATTCTCAAGTTTGGTCTTTTGATGGAGTCAGTGTTTCTTGCATTTTCTTTTCACAGGTCCTGAGTTGTTTAATTAATAGTTCTTCAATTTTTCCTTTAATTACCATTTCATCTTCAAGTTCTGAGATTCTGTCTTCTGTTTGTTCTATTCTGCTGGATTGCCTTCTGTTTTGTTTTGCAATTCTGTTTCTTTCTTTTTTCTGAGGTTTTCCATATCCTGGCTGTTTTCCTCTATAATGTTGCCTATTTTTGTCCTGAGTTCATTCATCTGTTTATTCATTGTGTTCTCTCTTTCACTTTGGTGTTTATACAGTGTTTCTATGGTTTCCTTTATTTCTTCTTTTGCTTTTTCAAATTCTCTATTTTTGTTGTCATGGAATTTCTTGAGTGTCTCCTGTACAGTTTGGTTGACCCTATCCAGTATCATCTCTATAAAATTCTCATTGAGTACCAGTAATATGTCTTCTTTTAAAGTATTCTAGTGGGCTTCACTGGGTCCTTTGGCATAGTTTATCTTCATTTTGTTGGAGTCTGGATCTGAGTACCTGTTTTCTTCATTACCCTCTGGTTCCTGTACTAATTTTTTGCTGTGGGGAAACTAGTTTCCCTATTTCTTCCGTCTTCCCGTCATTGTCTTTGGTGTTGTTACTGTCCCTGTACTTTGTGCAATTAAGTATTTTCTAGCTTGTAATAATAACAATGGTAATATTTAGAATGGAAGAGTGAGCTGAGATGGAAAGCAAGAAGTTAAAGAATAAGGACAAACAAATACACATACTGGAGGGAGAAAACAGAGCAAGGTATCAGACAAGAAGGTTTCAAAGGTATAAACAGGGTTCTTTAGTGTATTAATTGGACAGTAAGCTGAACAGACATTAGAGAGACAGAGAGAGGATTGAAAATCAAAAAAAAGATAAGAATAAAAATAAAAAATAAGTAAATGAAAGTAAAATCTATATATAAAAATGTATTAAAATAAAATGAAAAAATAGAAAATTAAAAAAACCCAAAAAACCCAAAAACCTCCAAGTTCAAATGCAATGAAGTTTCAGTCTTAATAATTTGGCTGTCCAAATACAAAATTTAAAAAAACCCAAAAGCCAAAAAACCAAAAAACCTCCAATTTCAAATTCAATGAAGTTTCAGTCTTAATAATTTGGGTGTCCATCTCAGTCTCCAATCCTGGAGATGGTGCCTCAGATGTTGTTCTGTAGTTGTCTCATCAAAGGGGACTCATAAAGTAGAACAAAACTACACACACATGCACAAAAAAAACCCACCATGTGTCCCAAGTTCAAATGGAATACAGTTTCACTACATTTTTTAGCTTGCAGTTGTAATTCAGTTGTTCTCTCATCAAAGGTAGGGAGAGAAAGAAAGAAAAAAAAAAGAGTCTAGAGACAGTTCTGAGAATGGTATCTGCAACTATGGCTTGCCTGCTTGCTGCTGTTAGCCTGCTGTTGCTGGAGGCATTGTTTATGCAGATCTCAGGGGTGAGCTTAGCACTCACCTGGCCCTGCAGGCTTTGTTTGCTCAGATTTCTCCCTTGCGTGAGCCTCTGCTACAAGCTTTCCTCTTTCCAAGCACTGGGAAAGGTTTCATTGCACCTGCATTCTCAGGCATGCATGTTTATTTACAGTTCATGTGGGAGGTGGTCTTCCCCCCTCTCCTGTGCAGTTCTCCTCCCACCTCCGCTTTCACAGGCTTTCCTGCTCCTGATTACTGTACGGTACTGCTGCTCCTGCCAGCCGCCATGTTTGTTTACAGCTCTCGTGGGAAGTGGGTCTTCCCTCCTCTCCTGTGGAGTTTTCTCCCTCCACCACTCTCACAAGCTTTCCCGCTCCTGGTTGCTGGGCATGCGCCCCCGCTCCCGCCAGAGGCTCTCTGGCCAGACCGGCTTGTTTATTTACAGTCCTGGGAAGGATTCCCTTCCCCCAATCTTCAGTGCTCAGGGTGCCCCACCCTCTTTCCTGGGTGTCTTTATCATTCTTATTGCTTATTACTCAGTTTCTCTTTTTTTCCCGGGTGGAGGTCAGTCTGTCCAGGGGGCTATGCTGCTCTGGCCCAGGCTTGTCTGTGGGAGTACCATGGTACTGCAAAGCTCACCTGGTCTGCGTCTTCCCAAGCCGTCTGGGCACCGGTGAATGGCGGCCCGGGGGCCCTCCTGGTTTCTCCATTTAACATGAAGTGGAGATTCTCTGCACTGGTTGGAGGTGTGAAGGGGTCAAAGTGATGCCTCTTCTCAGTGATTATGCCTGCAAAGTGTGTCTCCAGCGTTTCTCCAAGATTTCACTATAGGAGGCTCATTTTCTGCTTCCTCCCTCTAGCCACCATCCTTTTGTGGGGTTATTTAACAGAGGGAGTTGGAGAGATTTTCTAGATGTTAAGAAAGGCACCCTTTACTTAAGAGAGCAGAGACTAGAAAGTTGGAACATTTGCTTCCTCTTTTCTGCCAGAAGGAGACATTTTCTTTACAGATCAAGCCCTACTTTCCAGTAATTATGTTTGAATGCTGGTGGTCTCCCAGCAGAAGATGGAAATAGGTCCAGCAGGTTTAGACTACAAAGAGTGTTGTTCAAGGAATGGGAGAAGGCATAATATTAAAAGGTAGAAGAGCTAAATTTTACTAAATCTACTCTAAAAACTAAATGACCTGAGTGTTTTGGTCATTGTTTTAATTATTTAGCCTGTATGATCACCCTGAGTTACAACTGTTATAGATTTCCTAAGGGAATTAATCTCAGTAGCATGAATTCTGTCAAACCACCCAAGTGACCCCATGGCTTAGAGTCAGGGAATCAGAATGGGTTGTTATTCCTTTTCTGTCACATTTTTACTGTGTAACTGTAACCATAAGAAGTCACCTTGCTTCTCTGACCTCAATTTCATTATAAATAGTTAAAATTTCTTATCAGTGAAGAATCAATTGTGATTACTTATAACTTTTTGGGCTCTTATTACTCAAAGAAGATATTTGAATTATGGTTCAAAGATATATAGTTTTTAGGGTAAAAGGTGATGTATGTCACTATCATTGAAAGAAAACCAAAAAATACTTCCAGCTTATACATACATTGCTTCCACTTTAAAATATGCACCCATATTTGAAAATGATTCTGTGGGCACATAAATAATCATCTTGCTGTTAACTGTGAACCCTTTTACTCTATTAGTAAATATCTTTCCATTATAGAAACAAAAGCCTCCATTCATGCCTATGTATTATTACACTATTATTAAATGGAAAATGTGAAGTGACTGAGAAGTTATTTTGCTGAAATCATGGGGCTTGACAAAAAGGATGACATATAGAGGTGATGAATAATGAAGATGTTATGATACTTTTCTAGGATTTCACCTCTACAAGAAGATGTACCTGAAAGCTGCCTCTTGATATGTGTAGGTTTCATTATGGGATGACTAATTTATAGTTTAAATAACAAATCCCCACCAATAATTGACAGTGACATATTTTTCCTGTACTTACTTCTACCAATAGTCCTTGATGCAGGGTATTTTATGCCCAGTTGGCGCTTTTTTAAGAACATAGGAACCATTCTGTTGTATGCTGTAGTTGGAATTATTTGGAATGAATTTAGAGTAGGTCTTTCTCTCTATGGTCTGTGTCAGGTGAAGTACTTCAACATTCAAGATGTGTCCTTTCTTCATAAACATTGGTTTGGTTGCTTGATTGTGGCCATAGATCCTGTGGCTGCACTCTCTATTTGAAGAAATACGTGTGAATAAGAAGCTTCATATTTTGGTATTTGGAGAATCTCTTGTTAATGACACTGTTACTGTTGTAAGTATCTTTGGCATGGGCTTTCTAGGTAATGAATTAATTTCCTTTAAGCTCACCCCAGAAATTTAGGTAGGAATTGAATTGATTGAACAAGTATGTCTTAGTATTACTTGAGAAAGGGGAAAGGATGGAGGGAATCCTTTAGTTTCACAATTTCCACACAAATCACAGGAACTTGAGATCCATAATAAAAAGCATTTCCTTGAAACAAGTTTACAAATTGAGAGAATATGATTTAACCATCACTAGTATATTTTAGAAAGTGACAATGCTTCATGCTACTATATTAACCACCTATCTATTTCTTAGTTCAAAACTGAGATAAATCTTCTGGAGGCCATGGTATTTATAGTCATGCCAGATAAGTATCTTACCCATGAAAGTCATACACACAGCCCATTAGAAAAATTTTAAACAAAATCATGCATAGTTTGAGTGTGATCTGTAGAAATATCTCTTGTTGTAGGGAAAATTTATGTTGGGAAAGGCTGGAGATTTGAAAGAACTTCAAAGTTGAGAAAGACAAAAATTAGAATGGTAAATAGGGCACAATTGGAGACTTTTCTGATTGATATAATTCTTATATCTTCTTCATGCAGGTACTCTATAAGCTGTCCAAATCTTTCAATGAACTGCCATTTGTCAAACTGCCATTTTTCTGTGGTAGGAAAGTTCTTTTTAGTTGGAATAGGAGGGGTTTTCACTGGACTCCTGTTTGGTATATTTGCTGCCTTTACCACCCTCTTTACCAAGATCATCTGGGTCATTGAACTCCTCTTTGTCTTTGATATAGTTATCTCTCTTACTTGAAATGTTCCACCTCTCATGGATTGTCACTTAAGTACCTGAACAAGTTTTTGATCTAGACAATTCTTTAAGGGATTGAGTCTCATTTTCACACTGTAAATCTAGGAAATTGTATTTCCTAGATATGGGAGGAGGATCCTCCCTTTATGCTTTTCTAATAGAATGTATTAGTCACAGTACTGCAAGTGTTATTTACAACAAAGTTTGTGGGCTTCCTGCAGAGGTTGAATTTCTATATACCAACAACCTTGCCTCTTCTGGAGACAGGAGAACTAATATGGATTCCTCACTGTATAGTGAAAATGCTGAGAATTTGCATGAGGCTACCTGAGCCAATTCTCTGTTTTTGTAGGGGTAAATCATTCTCCTAACAGATTAATGTGCTTGAGCAAAATATAGTTCCTGTGGTAAGTAATTAGATGATACACCATATATGTAAGTTTGCTATTAACTATTCTCATGCAGATGAACTTTGCACCATGACAATTAAAGAATTGTATTACTTCTTTTGTTAATCATACAGGATATGCTGTTTTTAAATTATTTATCACTGGCATTTAATCAGTGATGATAATCCCTCAAGTCTAATAATAAACTTGTAAGGTTGACTACACACCCAGTAATATAAAAAGTAGTAGCATCTAAATGTTTTTGCATGGGAGTTTAGATAGGCCATCTCATTTTGTGTATTAGAAAAATATAAAAAAAAATTTCAAATGTTGCAGGTTTTCCAGAAGCTTAGAAGGATAAAAGAAAAGATTGATTTAAATTCAAAGATCTAATGCCCTCAGTTTATTCTAAGTTCTAAAGGGATTTACTGTGAATACATGTCATGCTGCAGTGATTGCAATTAGTGTGCTTTAGATGAAAATGCTCTAGGTTGTAAGTAAGGATTTTATTTGTGGCCTGGGTGATTGTATCTTAATTTGTTAAGAGTTGTTTGGGTTTTAAATTGTCTTTGGTTGTTACTGTCTGCATTACTTATTATGACAGAGAGATTAAGAGCCAAGGAATGTATGGAATTGAATGAAGCAATTTAAATTTAATTCTTCTAATCTAGAGTATTGTTCAACAATTTAAAAATGGTGTATTTTAAGTGGCATCCTTCTTTTGAGTACGTGGATTTTCAAAAAACTTGACGATGTGGAGATTATTGGCAGGGTTGTTTTGAGTCCTGAAAGAATGTAACATAGGGAAAACAATGTTGTCAAATCTATTTGCTTCCTTTTGAATTCTCCCAAGACTTAACTTTCTTAAAAGTGTAGCATCTTTTATTTTGGGTTAGGATTACAAATGACCACTGAGGCTATGATTTAATAATCTTGTTTCTTTTGCTTGCAAAAGCAAGTTGAATAAAAAAGATCTTTATTTTCCATGGAGATGATTTAACGAAACTCATTTAATAACTTATTTTTTTATCCTGACCATTGTAGCCTAGGGCTTTAGGTGCATTTTTGATGATTAAAAGTTGTATTAATATTCTTTAAAAATATGTACACCTGAATAAACTGCATTTATGTGTTAAACTCTGTATTACCTAAAGTGTAATTAGTTTGAATGTAGTTGAAAAAGAAGAGAGCACAAACATGACAATAAAAATAGAGAATCCCTTTCTAAGACATTGTGTTAATTTGAAAATTAATTAGGCTGAAAATACTGAATTAAGAAATTGGGCACGAATATTTGAGTTATCTAAATGACCAAAGCAGTTAAATAATGAAGATATTTGAACACATAATTAAGCTGGATAAAATAATTGAAGTAACAGTCACTTCATAAATTTACAAAATGAAATAAAATTTTAAAATTAAAATTTTACCTTTTTTGTGATAGAAACAGAAAAACTCCTCACAAACTCCTGTGCTTAATTACTTTTCATGTTACATGTGAATAAGAATATCCATTTTTTGAGGCTCTCAGTTCACTCTCCAGTATGATCAAAACATAATATCTATTTTTTGTATGATTGGAATAATAAAATAAAATGCTACTTAAATATGAAAAATGTTAGTAATTGTGTGATTATTCTTTGAATCACATGTTAAGCATGAAGCAAACATATAATTATAACTAGAATGTAACTTTGTTTTGGGATTTGCTTGTTCTTGTTTTTCTAGGAGTTTGAGATGTAGCATTAGTTCATTTATTTGAGATCTTTCTGTCCTTTTAATATATGCAGTCATGGCTATAAACTTTCCTCTTAGGACTGCCTTTGTTGTGTCACATAGGTTCCAGTAGGTCGTGTTTTCATTTTCATTAACTTCTAGGAATGTTTTAATTTCCTCTTTTATTTCATTGATGACCCATTGATCATTGAGCAATGTGTTTCCAACTGTTTGCATGTTTTTTGCTATTATTTTTATTGGTGAGTTCTAGTTTTAATGCATTATGACCAGATAGAATGCATGGGATTATTTCTATTTTCTTATGTTTGCTGAGGCTTGCTTTGTGCCCTAGGGTATGACCAATTTTGGAGAAGGTTCCATGGGCTGCTGAGAAGTATGTATATTGTGTAGAAGTCGGATGAAATATTTTGTAGACATCAGCTAAGTCCATTTGATCTATGGCATGATTTAGTTCTAGAGTTTCTTTATTGATATTTTGCTTGGATGACCTATCTATTGGTGATACAGGGTTATTAAAGTCTCCCACTACCACTGTGTTGGAGTTTATATATGTTTTTATGTCCTTCAGAGTATGTTTGATGAAATTGGGTGCATTGACATTGAGTGCACATAGGTTGATAATTGTTATATCCTTTTGGTGTATTTCTCCTTTTATTAGTATGGAGTGTCCTTCTTTACCTCGTTTGATCTATGTAAATTTGAAGTCTACTTTGTCCAAGATAAGTATTGCTACTCCTGCTTGTTTTCGGGGACCAATGGCTTGGTAAGTCTTCTTCCAGCCTTTCACCCTAAGCCTATGCTTGTTTCTTTCGATGAGATAGGTATCCTGTAAGCAAGAAATTGTTGGATCTTCCTTTTTAATCCAGTTTGTCAAATGGTGTCTTTTGATAGGGGAGTTAAGTCTGTTAACATTAAGTGTTAGTATTGATAGGTATGTGGTGATTTCTGTCATTTAGTTGTCTTAGTTGTTTAAGGGTTTGATTGTGTGCAGCTAAATTGATGTTACTCTACTTTCTTGCCTTTCACAGGTCTTCAGTTGTTTGACTAGTTAGTAGTTCTTCGGTTTTTCCTTTAATTACAATTTCATATTTGAGTTCTGAGATTCTGTTTTCTGCTTGTTCTAGTCTGCTGGAGTGACCTTCCATTTTGTTTTGTATTTCTGTTTCATTCTTTTTTTTGAGGTTTTCCATATTGTGAATCACTTCCTCTTTAATATTGTCAATTTTCATCCTGAATTCATTTATCTCTTGATTTATGGTGTTCTTTGTTTCACTTTGGTGTTTATACAAAGTTTTATTTGTTCTTGTGCTTTCTCATATTCTTTATTTTTGTTGTCTTGGAATTTCTTGAGTGTCTCCTGTACATTTTGGTTGACCATATCCAGTATCATCTCTATGAAATTCTCATTGATTACTTGCAGGATTTCTTCTTTCAGATTGTTTTTGTGGGCATCTTTGGGTTCCTTGGTATAGTTTCTCATTGATTTGTTGGAGTCTGAATCTGGGTGTATGTTTTCTTCATTTCCCTCTGGTTCTTGTACTAATTTGTTATTGGGGGGAAAATGGTTTCCATCCTTTTTCCATCTTCCCATCATTCCACTTGGTGTTGTACTGTCCCTGTAATGTGTTTAGTGTTATCTGTCTTGTAATAGTGAAAATAATGATATTAGAATGGAAGGGTAAGAGGAAAAAGAAAGCAAAGAAAAAAATAGAGAACCAAAGAAATTAACAAGGACAGATAGTGTACTAATGAACATTGGACTATACAAGCATTAGAGAGACAGAGAAAAAAACAAAAAAGAAGAGAGAAAAAGAAAAAAAAAAAGAAAAAAAAACCCAGGTTCAGATGCAACAAAGTTTCAGTCTTAATAGTTCTGGTGTTACTCCTTCAGCATCTGGTCCTGGTGTTGGTGTTTGAGTAGTAGTTTTGTCATTGTGTCATCAAAGGAAAAAACTTATATAAAAAGAAAAGAATAATTTTTAAAAATAGGAAAAATATATAAAACTAGAATAGAATAAAAATTTCAGGTCATGAAACCATGATGTTTCAATCTTAGTAGTTCTGGTGTTGCTCCTTCGGCATCCAGTCCTGATGTATTTAATTAGTAGCACTGTGGTTGTCTCACCAGGTGGTTGGATCAGAAGACAGCTTTGTGAGCCACTGTCTTCTCTGTTTCAGGCTGTGCCTCACATGCCTCCTACGGCCAGTCAGCTGCTACTGCTGGCTTTATTTATTGAAGTTTGCTGGGGGGAGCCATCACACCCATCTACTCCAGCAGGTTTTATTTATTTAGAGTTCTCCTGGGCGCCTGCCCCTCCCTTCTTCTCCGATGGAGAGTCCTGCAAGCCAGGTGCAGTTGCAGGCTTCATTTTCAAAGTTCAATTGGGGAACTGCCCTTCCCCAATTCTCCAGTGGAGCATCCTGCCTGTCAGCTACCATTGCAACATTTGTTCTTTGAAGGTTTGCTAAGGGGAGCCGCCAAATCCATGTACTCTGTCAGGCTTTGTTTGTTTAGAGTTCCCGCGGTAGCCTGCCCCTCCCTTTTCACTGGCATAGAGTCCTACAAGCCTGTTACAGATGCAGGCCTTGTTTGTTTAGGGTTCACACAGGGAACTGCCCTTCCCCCACTCTCCAGCAGAGTGTCCAGCACATCAGCCACTGTCGCAATCCTGGTCCACCCAAAGCTTGCTGGGGGGAACCGCTAAACTCACCTTCTCCGGGAGGCTTGTTTATTTAAATTTTGTGTGGGCGCCTGTCCCTCCCCCTTTCTCTGGAGTGCTCAAGGCACCCCACCTTTTTTGTTATGTGTACTTTTCAGTTCATTGTATTTTATTCAGTTTTTTTTCCCAGGGCTGGGGTCAGACTGCCCAGGGGGCTATGCTGGTTTATCCCAGGGATGGCTGTGGGGATACCACATGCTGCTTATTTGCTCACCTGTTGGTCTCTATCTCCCAAGCATGTTAGGAGCCTGCATCTGGAGCCCTCCTGGTTTCTCCACATAACATGGCATGGAGAAGCAATGTGCAGGATGGGGGTTTAGGGGTGTCAGAGTTTTGCTTCTTCTTGGTGGTTTTTCCTGCCTGGTGTGTCTCCAGGGTCTCAGCAAGATTTTTGCTTTATGGAGCTCACACTATCTGCTTCCTCCCTCTAGTTGCCATCTTGGAACCCTAGAATGTAACTATGAAAAAGATTTTTATCTTTCCATTTATTTCATTGTCCAATAATTTGAAAAATAAGGCATGGAGCACTTGCACTCATTCAAGGATTGATCTCTTTTTCCAAAACAAATTATGTATGAGTCAGTTTCTACATGGAAGATTATTGGTTCTCAGAATGGTCAATATAACTATTGATTTGTGTTGGGGGATGGTTGGGAAGAAACTGTACTGTCTGAAAAGTAATTAAAACTCTATTAGGACAATTGTGAGATCATTTTCAACCTATGACCATAATGGATCTAGTCTTAATGATGGTCGATTTTAACAGTAGTGTATTACATCCATTATAGAAATAATTTTGTTTCTTTTCAATAATGCATTGTTTCTGAAGGCAGTAAGTCTATGTTTACTGATATTTCCAAATTTGATTTGATATTAAATGCCTCCTACTTTGGACATTTTTGATAAAATGCACCCATTAGCATCATTAACTGAAATATAAAAAGTTATGTATAAAATATTGTTTTTCATTATAATGAAAGTAACTTTGTATATATACTTATATCTTCATAAGTCAACAGCTATTAATACTTTTTGAAATTAATATCCAAGGCTAGATTTCTTTTTAGAAACTTGACATACCTTTTTTATAACCATTATATTTTATTATGTTTTTTAAAGAGTGGCAAACATGTATTCATTTCTTCTAGTTTCAAACTGGCCTACATTTCAGTCAGAAAAATATTTGCTCTTTTGCTATTGTTGCCTACTAGCATAAGTAAAAAGGCATTTATTGACTGCCTAACATTATGAGACCCTCAGTAGTAGACATTGTTATTAAATGTTTAAGTTGATACCACTTCTTGTCAGAGAAGACCCAATAACAGCCATTCTTGTCTCGTATTATTTCTATTTGCAACTAATGAAGTGCATGATTCACTTACTCTGCAGACAATATAATATTGAAATCACAGAACAGAAATCAGCAGGGAAATTAATTTCTCATAGTCCACCCTCATATTATCAGCACTTTTACATAAAGGATTATGCTTTCTACAGAAAATTATTTTTATAATATGCTTGTTTGTTATTCCTAGTCAGGATTTTGGAAAGAAACCATTTTACATTTGAATGAAAATTAATTCTTAATTATACATAAATACACAAAAGATATTCTTTTTATTTACCAGTTTCCACTCCACCAAAAAAAAAACACCTAAATTATGAAAGAAACAGGTTCATATATAACATTAGGTTTAAAAAGATGTTTTATACAGTGATAAACTGTATTTTGTAATATCAAAAATACAAAAAGCTATTTTTGTGCATATGAAGTGAACTATGAAATCAAGGTATCAAAATTTAAGAATACTTTAACATAGGTCTTTGTGTCTATGATGAGTTCAAACTGCACTGCTTGGTAAATTTCCTAATTCAGGTGTCCTGTAATATGATAATGCTTTATCCAAGAAAGTGGTATAAATAAGCACAAAAATATTCCATTTAATGTAGCTCCTATACTGCATTATAACATTGCTTATCTTTAAAAACTGTTGGAATCTAGTGGAAGTTTCCCATCTACTAGAATGTGTAGAATGGTAAGTGCCTGGGGAACATAGAGCTCTTCCACTTTTGGAAGGGGTTTATCTTCTGTCTCACTGACATACAGCTGCAGTGTGTATCATATATATTTGCTAGCATAGTTACACAGTTTAAACACTAAACTTAAAATTAAACCAAAGTCCCAGTTCAAAATAAATAAATCAGAAATTATAGGTATGGTACACATTTCATTTTAATGATAAACCTTCCTAGTTAAGAGCATTTCTTAACAATACCAAATAAAATCATAGACTATAATAAAATATTTTCTTATGAAATTGATGAAACCTATACATCTAATTTATAGTAGTTTATGTGTAGTATTGAAATAGCTGAGGGGTGCTTATACATTTAATCACTTACATTAGAATAATTAAGAAATCATAAAGATACCCCTGTATCTTGCCAATGGTCATCTTCATTATTTACCACTTCCATAAAAGTACTTTATATTTATTTCCTAACCTAGTTATACAGTTGCCCTTTTTAATTCAAATTTTCCAAGACCAGAATAGGTTCCACTGAATGGGTCTTCAGCAAAGGTATTCTGGCCCACCCAGCTTGCTCAGTTATGGAATTGCAATGCCAGTGATATTCTCAAGAAAGAACCACTCCTTTTTTTATAATAATATGAGAAGGAAGATCTATAGCAAGACTTGCACACACTACAGGCGTAATTGTCCTTTTTGAATGAATGAAAAAATGAGTGCATGGTTGACTAAGGGAGTTTACATAGGATATTTTGAAACCCCTTGTATAAAGAAATTACTTGTAATAATCATGCTTATATGACTCACACACTCTGCCCTATAGAAAAATAATTCTAAGAAGTAACTGATGACATTCTTAAGTGTTCTATATGAGGGAAGAAGGTAAAGTGATTTTCCTAAAGACTGTAATGAGCCAATGGTAGACATGACCTTTTATTTTAGAATTTAATTACTAGCAAACTCTTTTACTCATGTGACAAATTAATACTTGAAACTTGAATTAAAATTCAGAGCCTAGTATTAATGATTTAATCTTTATCAAGAAACAAACATGAAAAAACTAAGATAGAAAATAAATGTCAAGACTAATTTCTTATGAGAAAGAGTTTTTATTTTTTAAATTTTTATTTGGATATAGGTTTTTTACCATGAATGATCTAGAACAATCTATAGAGTTCATGAATTTCTGTGTAAAGTGACTGTAATAGTAATAGTTTAATAAAATGAGCTTTGACAGTGTGAAATGCTTCATTGTTTTCTAAGCCAATGACATTTAACATGCGGACCATGGATCAGTACTGGTCCATAAACTGGTGGTTACTATAGAAAGTGAAAACTTGTGTACATTCAATACTACCCCAAGTACAGTAATAAATAGGGGAATGAATTTTATATGTCTTATTTTATTTCATTTTTAAAGTAACTCATTCTTGTTAGTAACAGAAGTAGATTATTCATTACAGGTAGCTAGAGAAGCTCTTATCTAAGCCAAAGAAAACTTTGGAAAAGATGAATAAGACTGAATCCTCTATGAGTACAGTATGGGCAAGGTATGTAGTAAATGGTCAGTTGTAGTGCAACTCTTTAGTCTTAGACAGATGTCTGGAGCAGGTATCCTTGCTCTGATTATTGCTAGGAGCATAATCTTAGGCAAGCTACATCACCTGTCTGATTTGTAAAATCGGCATAATTTAAAAATGTTAGAAATAATGCCTATAATGCAGCATGTGCTCAAGGCATATTAGCTATTAGGAGAAACATCTAAATGAGTAAATATGATACAAGGCAGATGTGGTAAGATTTTTATAGTTGCAAATAAATGTCTACAATTATTATTTTTTGGTAGTACTGGGGATTGAACTCAGAGTTGTGTGCTTGCTAGGATGGTGCTCTTAAAACTTGAGTCCCATGAAAATCACAGCAGACTTCTCAACAGAAACATTAAAAGCAAGAAGAGTGTGGGGTGAGATCTTCTGGGCACTGAATGAAAATAACTTCAACCCCAGGATACTCTACCCAGCAAAGCTATCATTCAAAATAGATGGAGCAATAAAAGTCTTCCATGATAAGCAGAAACTAAAACAATATGTGACCACAAAGCCACCATTACAAAAGATTCTGCAAGGGATCCTGCACACAGAAAGTGACACCCAACTTAACCATGAAAAGGCAGGCAGCACCAAACCACAGGAAAAGAAAAAGCAAGACAGTAGAGAGTAACATCAAGTTAGGTACACACAATCAAATCTTCAAACAACTAAGACAACTAAATGGCAGGAATCACCACATACCTATCAGTACTAATGCTTAATGTTAATGGACTTAATACACCCATCAAAAGACACTGTTTGACAAAATGGATTAAAAAAGAAGATCCAACAATTTGTTGCTTACAGGAGACCCATCTCACCGACAGAAATAAGCATATGCTTAGGATGAAAGGCTGGAAGAAGATTTACCAAGCCAATGGCCCCCGAAAACAAGCAGGAGTAGCAATACTTATCTCTGACAAAGTAGACTTCAAACCTACATTGATCAAACGAGATAAAGAAGGACATTCCATACTAATAGAAGAGGAAATAGACCAAAAGGAAATAATAATCATCAATCTGTATGCACCCAATTTCAACGCACCCAATTTCATCAAACATACCCTGAAAGACCTAAAAGCATATATAAACGCCAACACAGTGGTTGTGGGAGACTTTAACACCCCATTATCATCAATACATAGATCATCCAAACACAAAATCAATAAAGAAATCCAAGATCTAAAATATGCAATAGATCAAGTGGACCTAGTAGATGTCTACAGAAGATTTCATCCAACCTCTACACAATATACATTCTTCTCAGCAGCCCATGGAACCTTTTCCAAAATAGATCATATCCTAGGGCACAAAGCAAGCCTCAGCAAATATAAGAAAATAGAAATAATACCGTGCATACTATCTGACCACAATGCAGTAAAAGTAGAACTCAACAACAAAAGTAAAGACAAAAAACACGCAAACAGCTGGAAACTAAATAACTCATTACTTAATGAAGAGTGGATCATCGATGCAATAAAAGAGGAAATTAAAAAGTTCCTGGAAGTCAATGAAAATGAAAACACAACGTACCGGAACCTATGGGACGCAGCTAAGGCAGTCTTGAGAGGAAAGTTTATAGCCATGAGTGCATATATTAAAAAGATTGAAAGATCCCAAATCAATGACCTAATGATACATCTCAAACTCCTAGAAAAACAAGAACAAGCAAAACCCAAAACAAAGAGGAGAGAAATAATAAAAATAAGAGCTGAAATCAATGAAATAGAAACCAAAAAACCATACAAAGAATTAATGAAACAAAGATTTGGATCTTTGAAAAAATAAACAAGATTGATAGACCCCTGGCAAACCTGACTAAAATGAGGAGAGAAAAAACCCAAATTAGTAGAATTAGGAATGCAAAAGGGGAGATAACAACAAACACCATGGAAGTCCAGGAAATCATCAGAGACTACTTTGAGAACCTATATTCAAATAAATTTGAAAATCTAAAAGAAATGGACAGATTTCTAGATACATATGATCATCCAAAACTGAACCAAGAGGAAATCAATCACCTGAATAGACCTATAACACAAAATGAAATTGAAGCCACAATCAAGAGTCTCCCCAAAAAGAAAAGTCCAGGACCTGATGGATTCTCTACTGAATTCTATCAGACCTTTAAAAAAAACTGATACCAACCCTCCTTAAACTGTTCCATGAAATAGAAAGGGAAGGAAAACTGCCAAACACATTTTATGAAGCCAGTATTACACTTATCCCAAAACCAGGCAAAGACACCTCCAAAAAGGAGAACTATAGGCCAATCTCCTTAATGAACATTGATGCAAAAATCCTCAAAAAAATAATGGCAAATCAAATTCAGCAACACATCAAAAAGATTATTCACCACAACCAAGTAGGCTTCATCCCAGGGATGCAGGGGTGGTTCAACATACGAAAATCAATAAACGTAATAAACCACATTAACAGAAGCAAAGACAAAAACCACTTGATCATCTCAATAGATGCAGAAAAAGCCTTTGATAAGATCCAACATCATTTCATGATAAAAGCTCTAAGAAAACAAGGATTGAAGGAAAGTTCCTCAACATTATAAAAGCTATATATGACCAACCTACAGCCAGCATTATACTTAACGGAGAAAAATTAAAACCATTCCCTCTAAAATCAGGAACCAGACAAGGATGCCCACTATCTCCACTCCTATTCAACATAGTACTGGAATTCCTAGCCAGAGCAATTAGGCAAGAAGAAGGAATAAAAGGAATACAAATAGGTAAAGAAACTGTCAAAATATCCCTATTTGCAGATGACATGATCCTATACCTTAAAGACCCAAAAAACTCTTCTCAGAAGCTTCTAGACATCATCAATAGCTACAGCAAGGTAGCAGGATATAAAATCAACATAGAAAAATCATTAGCATTTTTATACACTAACAATGAGCAAACGGAAAAAGAATGTATGGAAACAATTCCATTTACAATAGCCTCAAAAAAAATCAAATACCTAGGTGTAAACCTAACAAAAGATGTGAAAGACCTCTACAAGGAAAACTATACACTTCTGACGAAAGAGATTGAGGAAGACTATAGAAAGTGGAGAGATCTCCCATGCTCATGGATTGGTAGAATCAACATAGTAAAAATGTCTATACTCCCAAAAGTAATCTACATGTTTAATGAAATTCCTATCAAAATTCCAATGACATTCATTAAAGAGATTGAAAAATCTCCTGTTAAATTTATATGGAAAAACAAGAGGCCACGAATAGCCAAGGCAATACTCAGTCAAAAGAACAATGCAGGAGGTATCACAATACCTGACTTCAAACTATATTACAAAGCAATAACAACAAAAACAGACATGAAGACCAGTGGAATAGAATAGAGGATCCAGATATGAAGCCACACAACTATAAGCAACTTATCTTTGACAAAGGAGCTAAAAATATACGATGCAGAAATAGCAGCCTCTTCAACAACAACTGCTGGGAAAACTGGTTAGCAGTCTGCAAAAAACTGAAACTAGATCCATGTATATCACCCTATACCAAGATTAACTCAAAATGGATCAAGGATCTTAATATCAGACCCCAAACTCTTAAGTTGATACAAGAAAGAGTAGGAAATACTCTGGAGTCAGTAGGTATAGGTAAGAACTTTCTCAATGAAACCCCAGCAGCACAGCAACTAAGAGATAGCATAGATAAATGGGAATTCATAAAGCTAAAAAGGTTCTGTTTATCAAAAGAAATGGTCTCTAAACTGAAAAGAACACCCACAGAGTGGGAGAAAATACTTGCCAACTATACATCAGACAAAGGACTGATAACCAGAATATATAGGGAACTTAAAAAACTAAATTCTCCCAAAATTAATGAACCAATAAAGAAATGGGCAAGTGAACTAAACAGAACTTTCACAAAAGAAGAAATTCAAATGGCCAGAAAACACATGAAAAAATGCTCACCATCTCTAGCAATAAAGGAAATGCAAATTAAAACCACGCTAAGATTCCACCTCACCCCTGTTAGAATAGCCATCATCAGCAACACCCCCAACAACAGGTGTTGGAGAGGATGCAGGGAAAAAGAACCCTCATACACTGTTGGTGGGAATGTAGACTAGTACAACCACTCTGGAAAAATTTTGGAGGCTACTTAAAAAGCTAGACATTGATCTACCATTTGATCCAGCAATACCACTCTTGGGGTATACCCAAAAGACTGTGACACAGGTTACTCCAGAGGCACCTGCACATCCATGTTTATTGCGGCAGTATTCACAATAGCCAAGTTATGGAAACAGCCAAGATGCCCCACCATTGACGAATGGATTAAGAAAATGTGGTATCTATACACAATGGAATTTTATGCAGCCATGAAGAAGAACAAAATGTTATCATTCACTGGTAAATGGATTAATTGGAGAACATCATTCTGAGTGAGGTTAGCCTGGCCCAAAAGAACAAAAATCGCATGTTCTCCCTCATATGTGGACATTAGATCAAGGGCAAACACAGCAAGGGGATTGGACTATGAGCACATGATAAAAGCGAGAGCACACAAGGAAGGGGTGAGGATAGGTAAGACACCTAAAAAACTAGCTAGCATTTGTTGCCCTTAATGCAGAGAAACTAAAGAAGATACCTTAAAAGCAACTGAGGCCAATAGGAAAAGGGGACCAGGTACTAGAGAAAAGGTTAGATCAAAAAGAATTAACCTAGAAAGTAACACCCACGCACAGGAAATCAATGTGAGTCAATGCCCTGTATAGCTATCCTTATCTCAAGCAGCAAAAACCCTTGTCCCTTCCTGTTGTTGCTTATACTCTCTCTACAACAAAATTAGAAAGAAGGACAAAATAGTTTCTGCTGGGTATTGAGTGGGGGGAGAGGGAGGGTGGTAAGGGAGGGTGTGGGGGCAGGGGGGAGAAATGAACCAAGCCTTGTATGCACATATAAATAATAAAAGAAAAAGGAAAAAAAAAACTTGAATCATGCCTCCAGCCCACATATAAATTTCTAGGAGTGATATAGGCTTCATAAACAAGGAAAGATTTGGGTTGGTATTTGAAGAATTAGTATGATTTGAGCAAACAACTAAGAACATTTATTGACTGGAAATACTGAGATTGTGTGGAGAAGGAAAAGTCTGATAACTACAAGAAAAGCCAAAATGAGGAAATCGTAGTTTGTAGAAGAAAGAAGGGGAGTTTTATTTCATGGCTTCTTCAACACTGAGGACTGGAAGCTATGGCACTCTCATATTCTTTCTGCTTCTCTTTCACCTTTTGCAATAACTTCTTTTAATCATCAATGTCATTAAATATTACAGAGATTCTGGTTTATGTTCACTAATTTAGGTGGTCAAGGATGCTCATTAAATCCTCTGAACCTGCTGAAATTGTTGTAAGAAAGAGGGGAGAGCAATGGAGGAAGTGAATCTAATTAAGATGTATTGTAAGCACATACGTAAATGTCACAATGAATCTTGCTGTACAGCTGTTATATGCTAATAAAAAGTATATATGAAAAGCAAAACAACAAAAAATACCTGTAAATTTGTCTAGTATTCCATCATAAATTTTTGTTGTGTTTTAGATCTTTGACTACTTTTCTTTATAAAGTACACTTTCAAGTACATTCTTGTGGTGCTTATAGTAAAATTTTTTTAGGAAGATATTAATAGCTTTCATGGTATTTGAGATACCATGAAATACCAGCTATGTAGTCCAAACTGGTCTTGAATGTGTGAGCCTCCTTCCTTGGCTTCCAGAGTGCTAGAATTCTAGGTGCTCATTCCTATGCCTGGCTAAGAACATTTAAAATATGAAAAATAAGCACATCTATGCAGGGTAATTTGTGTCTAACTTAATGAAATGGCATTGTGCAGTAGAAACTCTGTGAGCTCTGGAGTTAGTCAGATATGAATTCAAATATCATCTCTGCAATGTGCTGGTTATTTAATCTTGAGACAGTTAACCAATTTGCAGTTCATGTATTGTTGTGAGGTTATTGTGAGGATTATACAAAATAATTTATGAGAAGTAGCTGGAATATAGTAGACACGCAAAAACTAGCAATTCCAAGTGTTTTATTAGAAATGTGCTATGTTTAATAGTTTATAAATAAAAATAGTTTTGTATTCTTAAGTTTTACTTGAAAAAATTTCCTTTATTGGCCTTTACACTTTCAATAGTTATTGTTTTACTGGCTAACACAGGTCATAAAACCATGTTTCTCACTTTGCATAATTGATTTTTCAATTCCAACTCTCTTAATCACTATTTTTGGGTGACATTTTACAAAAGAATTAGAAACATCCAAAGGAAAATGGAGCCCAAAACTACTGATACCTTATCTTTTATCTGACAATTGTCTTTCTTTGCTAGGCATGTGTCAACATGTGTGTGTGTGTGTGTGTGTGTGTGTTTATGTGTGTGTGTCTACAACCTAAGAAAGAGAATAGAAAGAAAAATTATAATTAACCTTTAAAAACAATCACCAAATTGCATTTCTAGTTTGATGCATTTACTGTCAGCATAACCTCATGTCACATTAGAAAATAAAATGTATGAGAATAGGAATTTGACATTAAGGAAACCACAACATACACTATATTGCTTAGGAAATATTAAACATAAGCAATTAGGAATTTCCTCAGCACAGGCATGAGTGTAGTGTATGATTAAGTTCATTTATGGTGGAAATAATATATTCTGGGTAGTGTTTTAATTAGCTGTCTCCTTTAAGATATTCAAAACCACAAGGAAAGAAATATTCTGAGCTGAAACACCAGGCAGCATGTAATAGTCCAGGAATTTCAGCAGGTGCTCAATATGAAGCTTTCTCCCTGAGGATCTCATTATTCAATTTCCCTCAAACAATTAAAAATTGATCCAAGAGAATGGACATTTGTAGCAGTTTTTTTATTTTTATTTTTTATTCATTTATTTATATGTGTATACATTGGTCCATTTTCCCCCCTGCCCCCTGTCCCCTCCCTTTCCACTCCACCTCCCCTCACTTCTAGGCAGAACCTGTTCTGCCCTTTTCTCCAAATTTTTTGAAGAGAAAACATAAATAATAATAAGAAAGACAAAGCATTTTTGCTATCTGAGATAAGGATAGCTATACATAGAGATTCCTAACATTTCTTCCATGCACAATTGTGTTACAACCCAAGTTGATTCATCTCTACCTGACCTTTCACTAGTTTCTGATCCCCTTCCCATATTGACCTCTGTCACTTTAAGGTTTCTTTATTAGCTCCTCTGCAGTGGGGACATCAAACTTTTTCATGTTTTGGGTTTCCTACCTATCCCCATACCTCCCGTATGTGCTCTTCCCTTATCATGTGACCCAATCTTACAACATTGCTGTATTTGCCCTATGTCTAAAGTCCACATATGAGGGAGAACATACAATTTTTAGTCTTCTGAGCCTAGCTAACCTTGTTCAGAATGATGTTCTCCAGTTCCATCCATTTACTTGCGAATGATAAGATTTCATTCTTTTTCAGGGCTGAGTAAAATTCCATTATGTATAAATACCACATCTTCTTAATCCATTCATCAGTAGAGGGGCATCTTGGTTGTTTCCATGACTTGGCTATTGTGAATAGCACTGCAATAAACATGGGTGTGCAGGTGCCTCTGGAGTAACCTGAGTAGCATTACTTTAGGTATATCCCCAGGAGTAGGATTACTGGATCATATGGCAGATATATGTTTAGATTTTTAAGAAGCCTCCAACTTAAAAAGTTGGACATCGATCTACCATTTGATCCAGCAATACCACTCTTGGGGATATACCCAAAAGACTGTTACTCCAGAGGCACCTGCACATCCATGTTTATTGCGGCACTATTCACAATAGCCAAGTTATGGAAACAGCCAAGATGTCCCACCACTGACGAATGGATTAAGAAAATGTGGTATCTATACACAATGGAATTTTATGCAGCCATGAAGAAGAACAAAATGTTATCATTCGCTGGTAAATGGATTAATTGGAGAACATCATTCTGAGTGAGGTTAGCCTGGCTCAAAAAACCAAAAATCGGATGTTCTCCCTCATATGTGGACATTAGATCAAGGGCAAACACAACAAGGGGATTGGACTATGAGCACATGATAAAAGTGAGAGCACACAAGGGAGGGATGAGGATAGGTAAGACACCTAAAAAACTAGCTAGCATTTGTTGCCCTTAATGCAGAGAAACTAAAGCAGATACCTTAAAGCAACTGAGGCCAATAGGAAAAGGGGAACAGGTACTAGGGAAAAGGTTAGATCAAAAAGAATTAACCTAGAAGGTAACACCCACGCACAGGAAATCAATGTGAGTCAATGCCCTGTATAGCTATCCTTATCTCAACCAGCAAAACCCTTGTTCCTTCCTATTATTGCTTATACTCTCTCTACAATAAAATTAGAAAGAAGGACAAAATAGTTTCTGCTGGGTATTGAGGGGGGGGGAGAGGGAGGGAGCGGAGTGGGTGGTAAGGGAAGGGGTGAGGGCAGTGGGGAGAAATGAACCAATCCTTGTATGCACATATGAATAATAAAAGAAAAATAAAAAAAAAAGAAGCCTCCATATTTTTTTACAGAGTGGTTGTACTAGCTTGCACTCCCACCAGCAGTGTACCAGGGTTCCTTTTTCCCACATCCTCTCCAACACCTGTTGTTGGTGGTGTTTTTGATGATGGCTATTCTAACAGGGGTGAGGTAGAATCTTAGTGTAGTTTTGATTTGCGTTTCCTTTATGGCCAGAGATGGTGAGCATTTTTTAATGTGTTTTTTGGCCATTTGAATTTTTTCTTTTGAGAAAGTTATGTTTGGTTCAGTTGCCCATTTCTTTATTGGCTCATTGATTTTAGGAGAGTTCAGTTTCTTAAGTTTCCTCTATATTCTGGTTTTCAGCCCTCTGTCTGATGTATAGCTGGCAAATATTTTCTCCCACTTTGTGGGTGGTCTCTTCAGTTTAGAGACCATTTTTTTTGTTGTGCAGAAGCTTTATAATTTCATGAAGTCCCATTTGTCCATCCTTTCTCTTAGTTGCTGAGCTGCTGGGGTTCTATTGAGGAAGTTCTTGCCTACATCTATTATTTCCAGAGTTTTTCCTGTTCTTTCCTGTACTAACTTCAGAGTTTCAGGTCTGATATTAAGGATCTTGATCCATTTTGAGTTATACTAGTACAAGGTGATAAGCATGGATCTAGTTTCAGTTTCTTGCAGATGGATAACCACTTTTCCCAGTAACATTTGTTGAAGGGGCTGTCTTTTCTCCATTGTTTGTTTTTGGCACCTTTGTCAAAATAAGGTGGGTTTAGCTGTGTGGATTCATATCCAGGTCCTCCATTCTGTTCCACTGGTCTTCATGTCTATTTTTGTCCCAGTACCATGCTGTTTTTATTGCTATTCCTTTGTAATATAGTTTGAAGCTGGGTATTGTGATACCTCCAACACTGTTCTTTTTGCTGAGTATTGCCTTGGCTACTCGCAGTATGTTGTGTTTCCAAATGAACTTTAGGGTAGATTTTTCAATCTCTGGGAATTGCATTAAACATGTAGATTGCTTTTGGTAGTATAGCCATTTTTACTATGTTGATTCTACCAATCCATGAGCATGGGTGATCTCTCCACCTTCTGTAGTCTTCCTTGATCTACTTCTTCAGAGGTTTATAGTTCTTCTTGTAAAGATCATTCATATTCTTTGTTAAGTTTACTCTAGGTATTTGATTTTTTTGAGGTTATTGTAAATGGAATTGTTTCCATATATTTTTCAGTTTGCTATTGGTGTATATAAAAGCTAATGATTTTTGTAAGTTGATTCTGTATCCTGTCACCTGGCTGTAGCTGTTTATGGTGTCTAGGAGTTTTGGGGTAGAGTTTTTTGGGTCTTTAAGGTATAGGATTGTATCATCTGCAAATAGGGATATTTTGAAGGCTTCTTTACCTATTTGTATTCATTTTATTTCTTCTTCTTGCCTAATTGCTTTGGCTAGGAATTCTAGTACTATGTTGAATACAAGTGGGGATAGCGGGCACCCTTGTCTCATTCTTGATTTTTGACGCAATTGTTTCAGTCTTTCACCATTAGGTATGATGTTGTCTGTAGTTTTGTCATATATAGCCTTTACAATGTTGAGGTACATTCCTTCTATTCCTAGTTTTCATAGAGCTTTTATCACAAAGTGGTGTTGGATCTTGTTGAAAGATTTTTCTGCATCTATTGAGATGATCAAGTGGTTTGGTCTTTACTTCTATTAATGTGCTGTATTACATTTATAGATTTGTGTATCTTGAACCACCCATGGATCCCTGGGATGAAGGCAACTTGGTCATGGTGAATGATCTTTCTGATATGTTGCTAGATTCGGTTTGCCATTATTTTATTGAGGATTTTTGCATCAATGTTCATTGAGGAGGTTGGCCTATAGTTCTCCTTTTTGGAAGTGTCTGTGTTGGGTTTGGGATGATTGTAATACTGGCTTCATAAAATGAGTTAGGCAGTGTTCATTCCCTTTCTATTTCATGGAACAGTTTAAGGAGTATTGGTGTTAGTTCTTTAGAGGTCTGATGGAATTCAGCAGAGAATCCATCAGATCCTGTGCTTTTCTTTTCTCTTTATTGCTGCTTCAATTTCATTTTGTGTTATAGATTTATTCAGGTGATCAATATCCTCTTGGTTTAATGTTGGATTGTCATAAGTATCTATAAAACTGTTCATTTCTTCAAGATTTTCAAATTTATTAGAATATAGGTTCTCAAAGTAGTCTCTGATCATTTCCTGGATTTCCATGGTGTTTGTTTTATTTCCTGTTTTGCATTTCTGATTTTACTGGTTTGGGCTTTTTCTCTCCTCATTTTAGTCAAGTTAGCCAGGTGTCTGTTGATCTTATTTATTTTTTCATAGAACCAGCTTTTTGCTTCATTGATTCTTTGTATTTTTTTTTGTTTGTTTCTATTTCATTGATTTCTGCCTTTATTTTTATTATTTCTCTTCTACTTGTTTTGGGATTTGCTTGTTGTTGTTTTTCTAGGAGTTTGAGATGTAGCATTAGGTCATTGATTTGAGGTCTTTCTGTCCTTTTAATAGATGCAGTCATGGCTATAAACTTTCCTCTTAGGACTGCCTTTGCTGTGTCCCATAGGTTCTGGTAGGTCATGTTTTCATTTTCATTAAATTTCAGGAAACTTTTAATTTCCTCATTGATTTCATCAATGACCCATTGATCCTTTAGCCATGTATTGTTCAGCTTCCAATTGTTTGCATGTTTTCTACTGTTGTTTTTGTTGTTGAGTTCTAGTTTTAATGCATTATGATCAGATAGAATGCATGGGATTATTTCCATTTTCTTATATTTGCTTAGGCTTGCTTTGTTCCCTAAAATATGATCAATTTTGGAGAAGGTTCCATGGTCTTCTGAGAAGAATGTATATTGTGCAGAAGTTGGATGAAATATTCTGTAGACATCAGCTAGGTCCACTTGATATATGGTGTGATATAGCTGTAGAATTTCTTTGTTGATTTTTTGTTTGGATGACATATCTATTGGTGATGAGGTGGTATTAACATCTCCCAGTACCACTGTCTTAAGAGTCTGTATATGATTTTAGGTCCTTTAGCGTATGTTTGATGAAATTGGATGCACTGATGTTGGGTGCATATAAGTTAATAATTGCTATTTCCTTTTGGTGTATTTTCCCTTTTATTAGTATGGAGTGTCCTTCTTTATCTCTTTTGATCAATGTAACTTTGAAGTTTACTTTGTCCCAGACAAGTATTGCTACTCCTGCCTGTTTTCAGGGGCCATCGGCTAAGTAAATCTTCTTCCAGCTTTTCACCCTAAGGCTATGCTTGTTTCTTTCGATGAGATAGGTCTCCTGTAAGCAAAAAATTATTGGGTCTTTCTTTTTAATCCCATTTGCCAAATGATGTCTTTTGTTGGGGGAATTCTGTCTGTTAACATTCAGTTTTAGTAGTGATAGGTATGTGGTGATTCCTGTCACTTAGTTGTTTTTGTTGTCTAAGGGTTTGATTGTGTGTAGCTGAATCTCTACTTTCTTGCCTTTTCTACTCCTGTGGTTTGGTACTGCCTGTCCTTTCATGTTTTTGTTTGCTTTCATTTCCTGTGTGCAGATTTCCTTGAAGAATCTTTTGTAGTGGTGGGTGGCTGGACATATGCTGTTTTAATTTCTGCTTATCTTGGAAGACTTTTATTGCTCCATCTATTTTGAATGATAGTTTTGCTGAGTAGAGTATCCTAGGGCTGAAGTTATTTTCATTCAGTGCCTGGAAGACCTTACCCTATGCTTTCCTTGCTTTTAAGATTTCCATTGAGAAATCTGCTGTGATTTTGATGGGTTTACCTTTGTATGCTATTTGTTTTTTCTCTCTTACAGCCTTCAATATTCTTTCTCTATACTCTGTGTTTGTTGTTTTAATGATAATATGTTTTGGGGTAGTTCTATTTTGGACAAGTCTGTTTGTTGTCTTGGAGGCTTCTTGTTCTTGAATGGGCATAGCATTCTCTAGATTTGGGAAATTTTCGGTAATTACTTTTTTGAATATATTACAAATTCCTTTTGCTTGCATCTCTTCTTCTTCAATGCCCATGATTCTCATGTTTGGTCTTTTGATGGAGTTGGTGAGCTCTTGCATATT
The DNA here is from genome assembly GCF_047511655.1 of Castor canadensis. Taxonomy (NCBI): domain Eukaryota; kingdom Metazoa; phylum Chordata; class Mammalia; order Rodentia; family Castoridae; genus Castor; species Castor canadensis. The sequence goes on along the minus strand of NC_133405.1, from coordinate 72,055,794 downwards.
CCTTTCGCAGGTATTGAGTTGTTTGACTAATAGCTCTTCAGTTTTTCCTTTAATTTCCATTTTATCTTCAAGGTCTGAGAGTCTGTCTTCTGCTTGTTCTAGTCTGCCCATGTGGCCTTCCAGTGTGTTTTGTGTTTCTGTTTCATTCTTTTTTCTGAGGTTTTCCATGTCATGGTCACTTCCTCTTTAATATTGTCTATTTTCATCTTTAATTCCTTTATCTCCCTATTTATGGTTTTCTCTGTTTCACTTTGGTATTTATTTATGGCTCCAATGATTTCATTCATTTGTTCCTGTGTCTTTTCATATTCTTTATTTTTGGTGTCTTGAAATTTCTTGAGTTCATCTTATACATTTTGATTAACCATGTCTAGTATCATCACCATGAAATTCTCAGTGATTACTTGCAGGATATCTTCTTTAAGTGTGTTCTTGTGGCCATAATTGGTTTCCTTGGTGTCATTTATCTTTGTTATGTTGGAATCCAGAATTGGGTATCCATTTTCTTCATTTCCCACTGAGTCCTGTATTTAATTATTTTTTGGAGGGAAAGGTTTCCATCCTGTTTTCTTCTTCCTATTATTCCTGTTGGTATTGTGTAACTGTTGTTGATGGGATAGTTGGTGGTTTCAGTCACCTGTTTTTCCTTCCTTTGGTTAAATTTTGTTTTGTGGCTGTATTGGGTTTTTAGCTAATTGTTTGTGTGATTTTTCTGTCCCTAGTTTGGGTGTAATTTAGTATTCCCTAATTCACAGTGATAAAAGAAAAAAAATCAATAAAACAAACAAACAAAAAAACCCCAAAGAAATCAATGGGGAGAGATGAGCAAACAGACCAGAAACAAACAAAAAAAAACCAAAACAAACAAAAACTCCAGCTTCAAGATCAATAGAAGTTCAGTCTTAGTTTAAGTTCTGGTGTTACTCCTCCAGTATCCAGTCCTGGTGTTGGTATTTAAGCAGAAGCTCTGTCTTAGTCTTGCCAGGTAGTTGGCCTGTGGGTACTTTTTTTTTTTTCTGTCTTTCAGCAGCTGCTGCTTGGTCAGCTTCTCCCACAGTGAGGTGTTACAGCTCTTCAGTCTACTAGTTGTCCTGCTTTGGAGTTGGCTTAGCTCTGTGCTTGTTTACTAGGGGCTTGTGCCTTTGCCTCACTCCCTTTCCCTGGGGCAAGGGCAAGATCTGTGATCCATCGGCTGGCTGCCACTGTCAGCATTTTGTGATTGTTTGCTGTTTGTTCCTCAACACTGCAGAGCCATCTGACTGTGGGTGCCCAGGGACTGGGCCTTGTAGTCTTCCGCCTTTGCTCCTTCCCTACTTCAGACAGTGGCCTATCACCTGCCCGCTGTTGGCCCTCCTGCTGTTTGTTTACTGATGGTTTGCATGCGAGTTCAGCTCCTTGCTCCTCCGCCCTTATCCAGTGTGCTTTCAGCAACCTCTGCCCCCTCCACTGTGTGCCAGTTTGACACCAGGATGCCTCTACCCTAGGGAGGAACTAGGATGAAATCAATGTGCCTACTGTGATCAGGAAGGGCACTGGAAGAATGAATGTCCCCAATGGGTCATGGACTCCCAAAAGGCTCCCCAGACCACAGGCAGGGGCCAGGTTGTTGATGGAAAATATTAGGTCACCCACAGAAGAGCCAGCCCCTGGAAGGAAATCATTGTCAGTCTGGAAGCCCTAGAAACCTATGAGGACAACTGTGATAAACTGGGCTCCATTCTACTAGGCCTCCAGGAGCCTGTTCCAAATCAAAATAGGGAACCATCCCATTGATTTCATAGTGGACTCAGTTATGGAGTCTTGCCTGTAGCCAGTTGAGACTTCTGTGCCAAGGGCTGACCTTGTTGTCCTCATGTGGGCACTCCAGCCTGCTGCAGGAGTATGAGTAAACATTTATACTGACTTTAAATATGCCTTCACAACCATTCATGTCCATGGGGCCTTACATAAAGAGAGGTGACTCATTAACTTGGGTGGAAAATGTATAAAGTATGATAAAGTATGCACAGAAAATCCTCAAACTGCTAGATGCTGTGTAGGCCCCTGAATGGGTAGCAGTTGTACACTGCCAAGGGCACCAGAAGGAAGATGCAATAATTGTACAGGAAACCCAAAAGCTCCAAAGAGGCCAAACAAGTGGCCCTCACAAGGGGACCAGCCCCAACTGTTCTGACATCTGCCTTATTCTCATGCTCCTTAGCTGAATGGGACCCATGGTACATACCACAAGAACAGGCTTGGTTTAAGATTGAGGAGGGAAATTTTCTACCAAATGGATGGTGGAAGTTTGCTGATGGCTACATCACCATACTGGAGTCACTGCCCTCTACATTTGTCAAGCAGTTCCACAGAGGAACTCATTCAGGGCAAATAGCCCTTGAAACCACCCTGGCCCACCATTTTTATGCTCCCAAGCTCTCCAGCATAAGTAAGGCAATATGTAAGAGATGTGACCTATGTGCTAAATTAACCCCAGACAAGGCCTAAAAGCACCTTCGCAAGTATAGAGTGTTGATGGAACTCCTCTTAAAACTTGATTGTGTACTTCACTGAAATGCCTTGAGTTCAAGGATGCAAATCTGTTGGTGTTTGTACATTCTCAGGATTGGTGGAAGTCTTGCCCACATGAACTGAAAAGGTCTGGTAGGTGGCCAGATGCCTGTTAAAGGGAATCTTCTCTCTGTTTGGAATACCTGTGTCAATTGCATCAGATGATGGGCCAGCCTTTGTGACAGAAGTGGTAAAGCAAATGGCTAAGTGCTTAGGAATGACCTGGAAGTTTCATATGGCCTATAGTCATCATAGTTCAGGAAAAGTGGAGCACATGATGGAACCCAAAAATCATAGTTAGGAAAATTGTGTCAGGACACCCATCTTCAGTGGGATCAGTTACTGCCCATAGCATTACTAACTGTTAAGTCTAGTCCCATGGTGCAGACAGGGCTATCACCCTTTGAAGTCCTTTAAGGACACCCACCCCCCTTAATCAAGAGCATAGGGAGTACCTTAAGGAAATACATGATCTCACCATGAGGCAGCAGATGCAGGTCCTCAGGTTGACTCTCTCCAAGATCAATGATTGGGTCTGGGAGAGACCTCCTGTCAGGTTAACAACTGCCTTGCACCCTTACAGGCCAGGGAATGTTGTCTGGGTAAAGGAATGTAATGTACAACCATTAAAGCCTCATCAGAGAGGCCCCTTTTTTGCTATTTTGACTACCCCTATCACAGTCAAAGTAGCAGAGATAGCTCCTTGTATCCACTATAGCCAAGTCAATCCAGTTTCTCTAGAGTGGGAGTGCATCCCCAATCCAGCTTCATCATGTAAGATCACCTGCTGGAACATCAGCACCCTCCCTTGGCAGGACTCTGCTTCCCGGGAAACATCAGGGGACCACAACAACAAGATGACAGCCCTTCTCTAGTCACTCCAGAAGCTGCCTAGTCTATGTATGGCAGAAGTGTGAGGAATCAACTGTCTAACAGCATAGATAAACTGTTTCTATGTCAGTAATTTTAATGCAATGCATTGTCACCCTTTATCTGTGTCTGTTGCTGTAGTTCTCACCCTAATCTTCACTACATGTTTGGCAGAAACTACCTCCACTGATTGGACTCTTAGTGAAAAGGTTTTATTAATTGTCTTCTACCTCTTTTGGACAATAATTACTGTTTATTGTTACTGGTGTGGTTTCCCTTCATGGTCCCAGATCCCTCATCCTGTAACCTATGTGTGCATACTACTTGGGTAGGAAGTGTTTTTGCCAGGACTTTGTTTTTCCATACTTTCTGTTCCTGTGCAGACACCATTATTGGGTCATGCACTCACAACTCATGCACATCTATATTCAGTGTGTTCTCATGGTAATCCACATGTCTGTTTCAGCCCTCAGGAACAATGGTTGGAGGTCTAGAGATTTGATGGCATTATCAGGGGAGGAATTAGGGACCTCGTTAACTGTACGCAGGTATTCAACTCTGATAAACCAGTGTCAGTGTTTTTTGATGTATGTGCAGCCATAGGCATAGATAGTGGGGGATGTGAAGGCCTAGCCTGGGAGAAAGCCTATATGTTACATGATAAATACATGTGCCCCGACCCATGTGCAGTAGTACAGGTTGGCATTATTGCACTTACTGGAGTTGAGTCTCATGGGCTACTTAGCTGACAGTAGGGCACTCGGTTCTCTTCCACAAGGGTACACCTACACCCAACTGTACACTTGGCAATCGTAGTCCTGTAAATTTTACTATACTTAAGCCCTTAGATTGGGAAAAGGGACATATGGTCAGTGTAAAGATAAACAGAAAGGGGTATGATCCTGAGACCCTAATGCACCTCAAGTTAGTGACTATCAACCATGAGAGTTCTTCTTACCAAGTGTTCCATTCCTTTTATGAGGAAATGAAAAGTGAGTTCCGTATATCTGACAAGACCAAAAACTTGCTCCTCTCATTGGCCCAGGCACTGAATGTTACTTAATGCCATGTTTGTGGGGGAACCAACACAGGAGACCACTGGTCATGAGAAGCAAGGGAACTAGACTCATGTGTGCCCTTTGATGAAATCACCTTTCCCAATCACAGGGAAAATGTCTGGCTCCTAAAAACTTTTTTTTTTTTATCATTGGGAATTATTTTGTATCCAACCCAAAAGGCCAGTTCTCTACCCCTGTAGAGGATTTAACTTGTTTAGGACAGAAGTTTTACAGTGATACCAACCAAGAGACCCAATGGTGGGGAGCTCCAAACCACACAGAGCCACAGCCTCATTCACTGGCCAGCTTTTCTAATCTCTGGAAAACTTGGGAATATCTTACCCCAAAAAATAGATTTTCGGGTGCCCAGGGGACTATTTTGAATCTGTGGGAAGCAAGTTTATATGGTGCTACCCAGCAACTGGTTTGGGTCTTATGTACTAGGCTTGATCAGGCCATCCTTCTTCTTGCTTTCCCTTAGACAAGATGAAAAACCGGGAGTCCCTATATATGATGAGAACTTAAGTAGACAAAAAATAGGGTGCCTTACAAATTCACAATTAGAAAGATAGTGAATGACCTCCCAAGTGAATCATCCAGTAGTATGGTCCTGCCACTTGGGCAGAAGATGGGTGCTGGGGCTATCGCATCACTATATATATGCTCAACTGCATTATCAGGCTGCAGGCTGTTGTTGATATTATAACTAATGAACCTGTAAGAGCTCTCAATTTTCTGGCAAAACAAAGCACTAAAATGTGCAATGCCATCTATCAGAACCACTTGGCCTTAGACTATTTACTTGCTTCTGAGGGAGGAGTTTGTGGAAAATTTAACCTAAGCAATTACTGCCAACAGATAGATGATGAAGGAAAGGTCATAAAAGAAATCACAGACTGAATGAGAAAAATCACCTGGAGAATTATTTGGAGCATGGAATTTTGGGGGGGATTCAAAACCCATGTATATATTATGATTTGATATTACTTTTGATTTTAGTGGCTTGTCTTGTTTTACCCTGCCTGTCCCCCATGATTGTAAGCCTCATCAAGGCTATAGTTGAAATTAAAATGGCTTCCCATGTAATGATGCCTTGGAAATATAAACCCCTAAATCAAGATGATGCTCTTTGACTGTAGGTGGGTCTGAGCATCAAAGAGGGGAATAGTGTAGTAGGGAGAAAGACCAGTAAAGAAACAGACAGGCCTGTGTTCTGATAAAGTAGTGAGGGAGAAGGGATGGTATAGCAGAGAAGTAAAACCTAAACAATCCAAATGTGAAGAAGGTCACATAGCACTAGGGTTAGAAGAGCACTAGCACTGGGGTGAAGAAGTCTATAGAATTGCACATAATAATATGTGGGTTAAACCTTGTTTTTTAAAATTTTATTGCCTCTGTAACCTGCTTGCAAGGGTATATGAGGTGAGACCCCTTTGTTCTCAGGGCTCATTCTTTGAACATAAGTCCACTAAGTCTGTACCAGCACAATAAAGCATTGCTTCCTTGTCTCAGAGACCCACGTCTCTGTTCAAGTTTCCTATAACAATGCCTTTAAATAATACCTTCCAAAATTGAAAACAATCACCAGAAAATTTCTCCCTGTGAATTATTTGGAGGAAAAAAGAAAGAAAACGTCAGAGAAGCTTCTTATTTTCTTCTCTTCATATTTCCAGAGTGGAACAGCTACCAATATTTCCTTAAAAAACTGAAGGGAAAATTTGTTTTTTACTGATGCTACCAGAAATTTTCAACATTTAACTTATGAAAAAAAATGTAGAAAACCAAATCAGTAAGAAAATGTAGCTCTTACTTTCCAAGAAATAGAAAAGCCAAATATCATTTTGGTCACACTTGAAAAGCATTATACCATCATTCACATGAATTCAATACCTTGTGTACATTTGAAATACATCTCATGGTGTCTAATGTAGAGACATATCTAGAGACAGCTCTGCTACTTACTCTTTATGTGACGTTGAGCAGGTCATTTAACCTTCTTGCCTCAAAGAATGTCTATTTCTTAAAGATGAATTTGAGAACTGAAATAAAATAGATAAATTACAAAATAAACATTGAAGAGATGTTTATTAGTTATAATTTTATATAAATACATCCATGTAAAGAAAAAGTAAAGGTCTTCAAACTTGCCTGAAGTCAGTTTGCCTCTGAATTTCATGAGCAAAATATTGGCTCTTGGGGAGTTCAGCAATCTCAGAGGGCATACAGTAACTTTAAGGAAAACTGCCAGTAAATCATTGCTGATATTGAAGAATCTGAGGGCAATCTCTTTTTCCTCCTCCATGCCAGGAATTTAACCAAGGGTCTCATTAATGCTAGGCAGGGAATCATTATTTTTCAAGGGCCCCTTTGTGGTTCTGGGTTTAATTAGAGTTGAAATTTGAAAGTAGGTCATTTTTGATCACTACTTCATCTACTTTTCTGGGTTTTATGTATGATAATCCTCTGGTCATTTCTATGGTAGATTAGTTTAATCTAAGTGTTAGTAGCCTATGTTTTTTTAATGCCCTGGAGTGTCATATTATGAAACTTAGAGTGGTTTGTTTAGCCTTGACTGGCTCTGGGCAAAATTGAAGCTGACTCACATCCTTAGTCAGAACCTTGGATTCCTAGTTTGGCAACTTTATCCTTCCTGTTTTTAGTGTGAGTCATTTTCTGAGAGTTTTGGGCCAGGATCACAGAGGTCCTTGACCTCTCAGGGAAGGAATGAACAGACAAGACACATATTGAGAGGGCCAGGAGACTGATGACCAACTGGCAAAATTTCATTTTTCTCAGCAAGCTTTATACAAAAGAGGAAGAGACTTAAACACCAAAAACACTCTGACTTAGTTACACCCTTTATGTTTTGGCCACCCTGCATTCTTACTACCAGTGTCCTTCACTAAGTATAAACTTCTTTTCAGTGAAGGGAAACCATTTAGCATTCCTTCCCACCGAGATAGAGACATGGTGCACCTGCAGATTGTGACCTTGTCTGAATGCTGTTAAACCACAGTGACCTTGTCAGACTGTGGCTTTTGTTTGCCAATATCTCCTCTCTTTTACATTTTTCAATTGAACATGGTGAAGGTCCATTTTTAATTTGAAGAGCTGGTAAATGCCAATTTGGAAAATGACTGGAAATAAACAAAGAGTAAGTAAAATTAGAAGAGCCATTCCAAGCATACTTCAAAATGAGTGTCTTAATATGTTAAAGGGGTTAAAACCTTTTAAACCATTTAACACCCAGGTGGCCACATCTGAGAGTTGAATAATAGGAAAATTACTGTTTTGTATGTCTAATATCTCTTGATGCAAAGCAACTAAATCTAAACTCATGTTATTATGAGATCAGACTCCATTTAAATGCTGTTTAATACATTTCCAGCCTCATTGAGGCACATTGTAAGGTTTAGCTGTGACACAAATGCATTGGTAGGAAGCGTGACAGCACAGGGACACATGAGTTTTCATGACTTGTACCTCATCCCCAAGCAACACAACTACTGATTCTAAGGCTTCACGTTGTATCTCAATCTTTTTGTCAATAGCTTCTTGAGATATTGTTAAAGACACATTTTTAGCCAAATGATTAACATAATAAGCTGTTTGGATACTTTGTGACAAGGCTACAGTGGATGCCACAGCAGAAGTAATAAGTGACACAAGAGCCAATACTCCAGCAATGATAAGGCCAATGACTCTTTTGTGCTTGATAAAAGTTTTTCAATTTTTAGTAAAGTCTGTACTCCTGGATTGTCATACCAAGTACCATTTATCTGTACAGGCAGCATAACAAAAGCAGGTTGCTTTACTATCAGTATTCCTTTTTGATCAAATGTCTTGAGTTATTAATACAATTCGTTAAAATACAATGCTTACAGGATGTGTCATAGCAAGGGTAAGGGGTTCTATTAGTACATTCAGCTATCATGACATGACTTGTTAGTAAAAGATAAGGTTGAGAGATACAAGCAGTTATATTATGATATACAATCTGATAGTGCTGTGTTGATAACACTGTCACAGGACACATAGCTGCTACCAACCACCAAATATCCCTTTGAATCACTCCAGAAGACATAACCAATATGGATGAAATCCATCCTGCAGTTGTGACCCAATCCCCCTCATGGGTAGACATAGGTTGTCTTTGAGACCAGTCTCAGAGATGTTCATTTGTCCTGTACCTATCCAAGGGTTGCTTAACAGATATTGGGTATGTACAATCCAACCAAGGAGGAGTTCCATAAAACTTCTCTTCCAGATCAGGACAAGGAGGAAGACCCCCAGATGGCTCTCATTGATCAAGAGAATAATGACTAGGAAATCTCATCTTAATAATAGTATGCCAATGTAATTCAATAAAATCATCTTGTGAGAACAAGGCACTGGAAATTTGAGTAGTTAATTGAACATCCAAACATGCAATGCCATCATTCCAGGATAAACACAGAGGAGGAGAAAGTGACCTTGCAGAATAATTGAAGAAGGTCCATTGAAAAGGAATATGGGAAGACTCAGAGCCCCCAATAAAGCAGTAGCATTAGTAGAAATCTTGATTCCGGTGTCATTCCATGACACAGAATGAAGAATAGGAGAACCAGAGAAGTATGCCCAATAAGTTTCTCCAGAAGTCTCACATACCTGACAGGAGAGTATGGTGACCATGTCCAAAAACAAGGCTTCCAATGTCTGTGGTTGTGATGTATATCACAGCAACTCCTCACCCTCTGTGGCCAATTTCTTGATTTGACCCCAAATAAGTAGAGGAGAGGCATGGGTATTACTTGCCTTCTTTATTGGACAAGGGGGCAATCTCTGAGTTATTTTCATCCTTTTCACTACTCAGTTGATCTCATCCACCTCTTTGGGCATCACCAGAGAACTCATAATGCCTCACCAATATTTTTGGAATCCAATAAAAAAAATCAGCATCCCTGGGGAAAATACAGAGAAAGCCTCTACCTCACATTAACACAGGGTCAGGGCCCATCCATTGATTTGTCAGTGGATTCTTCCACATGACCACAGGATGAGTCTGTTTAGAAGGGCCCCAAAATATTTCTGCTGCTGACCATCCCTGTTTATCTACATTTAAAAATTTAAAACAAAAAGAGTGATTAAGTCTATTAGCAGGAGTGGCATACTCTCTTCCCCCTCTTTGTTTCAATAATTGAGTTTTAAGTGTTTGGTGTGCATGCTCAATAATACCTTGACCATGAGGATTATAGGGAATGCCTGTTTTAAGATTAATACCAAAACATAAACAGAAAGAAAAGAAAGATGTGGAGGTATAAGCAGTAGCATTACTTGTTTTTATGTATTTTGGAATTTCTAAAATAGAGAAAGTGTGAAGACAATGGGCTACAACATCCTTGATGGCCTCTCTAGTTCATGCAGTAGCTACAAGGAAGTGAGAAAAGTTATCTAAAATAACATGTACAAATTGCAGTCAACCAAACTCGGGGATGTGAGTAATATCCATCTGTCATAAATGGACAGGTAACAAACCTTGAGGGTTGATGCCAAAAGTTGGAACAGAAAATGCTGTGGGCACGAAGTACAGCTGTGAACAATCTGGCATGTTGCTTCCCTGGGAAGACCAAATTGTTTTCTGAGCACATCAGCATTTTGGTGAAGAAGGGCATAAAAATCCCGGGCCTGTTGTAAAACAAATACCTGCTGTGTAGCAGCATCTGCAATGGCATTTCCCTGTGTCAAGGGGCCAGGTAAATTAGTATGTGCATGGAGGTGACCAACAAAACAAGGGGCAGAAGGGTGATGAATAAAGGCTTGTAACTGGAGGAATAGGTGAAATAATTTTTTATCAGCAGTATGGGAGATCAATGTAGTTCTAATAGTGCATAATACCTGATAAAGATATTGACTGTCTATGAAAAGATTAAAAGCATCATTAGAAAGGATTTTGAAAGCAAGCAAAATAACATGTAGTTCAACATGCTGTGTAGACATAGGAGGGCAGTTCCTACTATGAACTTGTCCATCAATAACAACAGCAGCTACTCCTTTGGCAGAGCCATCAGTAAATACCAACTTAGCCGGAGGAATAGGGGTTTTGTGAATAATCTTAGGAAAAATAAAAGAGTTATTTTTGTAAAAATGTATTAATTTGTTTGTTGGATAGTTAAAAGAAATTTGTCCTGAAAAATCAGTCAATGCTATCTGCCAGTCTTTTGATGATTGAAAAAGCCAGGATAACTGTGTTTTAGTAAATGGAACAACAATAATATCAGGGTCAAGACCAAAAAGCTGCCAGGCACAAAGATGGCCTTTTACAATAAGAGAAGAAATGAGGGTAAGGAAAAGTATAACCGTATGAGACCCAGACACAGGTAAAGGCTGCCATTCCAAGGGCCCATGTTTCTGCCACAGTAGAACTCTTGGGGCATATTTTGTGGCCATTAAGAACATATAAAGAGGTTCTACAAGACCAATCCAGGTGACCTGTGCCAGATGAAGGGCTTTAAAAATCATCTGTATGGTCTTCTTAGCTGGAGGTGTCAGTATCCATGTAGAGAAGGGAGTCAGAGTCTCCCCTGAGGATATCAAAATGAGGCTTTAGATCTCCATTAGTTAGCTTTAAGGTAGGACGAATCCAATTAATGTCACCCAAAAGTTTTTGAAAGTCACTAAGTACTTTTAAATTGTTAAGTTGAGGGAGTGTTGGTTTTATCTGGGAACCATCAATAGTATGTCCTAAATATGAATAGCTGGCTTGCTTTTGAACCCTTTTTGCGGCAATACATAACCCCAAAGCAACCAAAGCATGGCGAGTATTATCAAAGATAAGATGTAATTGACTCTCCTCTGAAGAAGCGAGGAGGACATCATCCATATAATGAATAATATAATCATCAGGGAACTGAAATCGGACAGGAGCAAGAGCTTGAGCAACGAATTTTTGACACAGGGTAGGACTATTAGCTATACCTTGGGGTAATACCTTTCATTGCAATCTATGCATGGGTTCCTCGAAGTTAAAGGCTGGCAGGCTGAAAGCAAACCTGGGACAATCATTAGGGTGTAAAGGTATAGTGAAAAAACAATCTTTCAAATCTATAATAATTAAATGAAAGTGTAAAGGAATGGCAGTAGGGGAAGGAAGACCTGGTTGCAGAGAACCCATAATCTGCATAGTTTTATTAATAGCTCACAGATCCTGCAAGAGCCTCCATTTACTTGACTTCTTTTTTATTACAAATATGAGGGTATTCCAGGGTGAATAGTAGGTTCAATATGCCCTTCCTATAACTATTCTTGCACTAACTGGTAAGTGGCAACTAATTTGTCCTCAGTAAGGGGCCACTGATCCACCCAGACAGGCTTGTCTGACAGCCAGGTAATTGCATCAGCAGTCTGCAGTGCTGCTGCAACAAATGTTTAAACCCCAAACCATGTCAATTATTTTTTGGAGGGGCTCAATGGGCTGAGTTATACACTGTTGGGTGACACCCAGTCTTGTCCATGGGTCAAAACTTTGATTTAACATCATTTGAGTAACTTGGGTATTAGGACTAACAAATAATAACTCCATATCCTTTAGTACATCACATCCCCATAAACTGATAGGGAGACATGATAGGATATATGGCTGAAAGTAATCAGTATTTCCCTCCAGATCCTCCCACTGAAGAAGTGAAGAACTTTGATAAGGAGACTGGCTCTGCCCGATGCCAGAAAGCTGAGTTATGACTGGCTGCATTGGCCAGGAGTCAAGCCAGTGAAACAAAGAAAGCACTGAAACATCTGTTCCAGTATCAATTAACCCTTTAAGTTTTTTTTACCATTAATTTTAAGCTCTAACTCTGGATGAGAGTCTTGGATTTGTTGAATCCAATAAGCTTTATTGGAGGACCCAAACACTTTTGTCCCCTGAGGTTGATTGGTTAATACCCTATCTGAGACCAAAAGATAAGGAATTAGAATTAACTGCTCCAATTTTTGCTTGGGAGTGAGGATAACAATGGTGGAGAGAGTACAAGTCATGGCTTTAATTTCCCTCCGAAAGCTGAAATCAATTACCCCTAGAAAAACATGAAGTCCCTTCATGGTCATACTACTTCATCCTAAAAGCCTTTTGGTTCCCAAAAGTTTTGCATTTTAAAATGTTTATACTTGAAGTATAAGAACTCCTGTCTATACTGTAGCTTCTAAAATGAGGGTACATATGTGGATGACTATCATTCTTCCCCACATTTTCAGTAAAGAATAATAATTTAATATGAGGGATCTGCCAGGTTATTGCTTAATGCCCATACAATGGCCTCCCCACTCTTACCTCTTGTTGTCCCTCCCTAAGTTGTTATCCAAATATATGACCCCTTAATGAATCAGAGTAGGAAGAAAATCTTTCAAGCAAGAAACAATTTCAATGGATGAATAGGTGTATTAGAATGCTCTTGAGGAAGACTTTTAATTGGTTATTAAACAAGAGGATAAAGACATAATTTTGAAGGCATAGTGGATAGAATAAAATAGTTCAAAAGTCCTTGAGCATTGAAAATTACATTTTTAGTGACACAATAGTGCTTTAGAAGCTACAAAGGTAAATTTCTCATTCTTAGCATCTGCCTATTAGTGATTTGCTGCCAAAAAATGATTATAATCTGTCAGTGTAACTCTATTTAAGGAGGACAGATTAAACAACATTAAGGATGATAAAGCAGGCAGGTAGTTCTGAGCACACAAAAAGACACAAAAACTATCATTTATTTGAAAACTAAGTGTTTGATAGTTTTTGAGATGTACAATTCTGGGAAAAATTGCATGTTTTTCATATTCTGGAACAGAATAATCTATGTTAGCAATAGAAATCCTGATTTAATCTTCAAAAATATTCATATCATCAAGTATCCTTGAAGTTAAATTGCGAGTAATACTTTCACACATTTTTTTCCTTCTTGAGAATGTTATCATTCACTGGTAAATGGATGGAATTGGAGAACATCATTCTGAGTGAGGTTAGCCTGGCCCAAAAGACCAAAAATCGTATGTTCTCCCTCATATGTGGACATTAGATCAAGGGCAAACACAACAAGGGGATTGGGCTTTGAACACATGAGAAAAGCGAGAGCACACAAGGAAGGGGTGAGGATAGGTAAGACACCTAAAAAACTAGCTAGCATTTGTTGCCCTTAATGCAGAGAAACTAAAGAAGATACCCTAAAAGCAACTGAGGCCAATAGGAAAAGGGGACCAGGAACTAGAGAAAAGGTTAGATCAAAAAGAATTAACCTAGAAGGTAACACCCACGCACAGGAAATCAATGTGAGTCAACTCCCTGTATAGCTATCCTTATCTCAACCAGCAAAAACCCTTGTTCCTTCCTATTATTGCTTATACTCTCTCTTCAACAAAATTAGAGATAAGGGCAAAATAGTTTCTGCTGGGTATTGAGGGGGTGGGGGGAAGAGGGAGGGGGCAGAGTGGGTGGTAAGGGAGGGGGTGGGGGTGGGGGTGGGGGGGAGAAATGACCCCCCACCTGTGCTATGAGTATGAAACACTATCTGGAAGTTAACATTTCTTGGAAGTCCCATACTACTATAAAGTACTTTATGAAAATGTGGAGCAGTATTAGTGATTCTCTTATCTTCATCTTCCTTGGTGTTTCCACCATTGGAAATAACCATGAATGGAATGGGCCTTATATTTGTTTCACTGTCATTTTTTATCTTATATGGGGAGCCTTAGGTATGGTAAATGTTGTTTATATAAACTATGCCTGCTGAATTTGAGATTGTATTAGAAGCAGGAAATCTAAAATTCCAATCTAGTATATTTTTTTTACTTCCCATAGACAGACTACTGTGTATTTTTATATATGTAGTGAGTATATAATAGTCTGGAAATAGACTTTGAATTCAAATCATAGCTTCATTCCTTAGCCTTCTGGCTTGAACAAATCTCTATAACTAAATCACTCCAGGCCTCATCACCCTCAACTATAAAATGGGAGTGGAGTTGATAATATCAACTTCATGCACCTACTGTGAGAATTTCATGAGCTAATCCAGTCAAAGACCTTAGTATTGAGCCTGACATATCATAAACTGTCAGTAAATGTTAGTTTTTAGTACTACTATTACTACCACTACTGTGGCTTCTCTGCTGCCACCACTACTGCTGCTACTACTAAAAATACTATTGCTATTATAATATAGACTAATATAACAAAATACAAATGCTGCTAGTATTACAAAGAATGTATACCCAACACTACTGCTATTGTTTGGATGCAAACTGAGCAGTTTTTGTGATTATTTTCTGAGTATTTTCACCTCCCTACCTCACCCCAAATTACAAAGAAGGAGTAAACGTCACCACTCTGTTTACAATGAACTTCCCATTCTAACACACATTTGCACTTTAATTATATCTATATTGCTTCATTGGTGGTATTGAAGTACTGACTATGTTTTAGAGAATGCTGACCCTAGTAGCAGGAATATATTAACATATGCCTGTGTCTTTATCTCAAACCATGGAGAAGACTGAGTGACATCTGGTGCCACCAAGCCATACCTGCTGTATGACTTTATGGCTGCAGCTAAACTCTCCTCAGTCAAACCCTTACATTAAAAAAATCACCATTCACACTGAAATATAATACACATGTATATTATGGTTTTCATCCAGAAGACATCACACCTTCATTGCTAGTTAAACTGAGCAGTCTCTTTAATAGTATGTTTTATAGCTTGCATAGGAATTCAGTTTATAGTTTATCATCTTTTCTTAACATTTATATCATCTCTAACTCCACAAATGAAGAGAAGAGAATCATAGTAATTTTTTTGGAGGCTGTGGAGCTTGTTTTCACAATACTGAGAGGCACATTAGGAAAATTGCTTAGGATTTCAATGATGAGCCAGAGTACGCTTTATTATTCATTAAAATGTGTTTAGGTTGTTCATTAACAAAGAATCTATCAGTTGAATGCCATATAGGTTCATAAAGGATATTTCTAACTTATTCTGAGCTCACTGAAAAATCTCACTAGGGTTATAAAATGTTCTTTTTTGTCTAAACATCTTTTTAATTAAAATTGAATATAAAATCTACTTTTACCACATACTACACAGAAAAGTAGATAGATAATAAAAATTGCCAAGGATAATTGAAGATATTTTTTTCTACAAAATATTATCTTATAAGAGCAAGTACTAGAGATGAAGGCCAAGATTTATGTAGATTTGTATGCATTATTTTCTGTGAAAATTCAGGAGACAAATCTGATTTTGTTTTCAATGTCTTATTTCTAAACTATAATATATATGTAATCACTGTCTCTAGTAAAAGGAGAGAAGAGAAGAAATAACTAATATAATATAATCAATAAAATCTCTGTAATTCCATAAGCGGTACATTACAATTTGGCTAAATATTGCACCTAGAAATGAAGGGAAGAGGTGAGCTGAGTACAAGCCATAGGAATTATGGTTATTTTTTCCCTTTGGATGTTAACTAATCATTAACTTAAAAAGTTTCAGTATTTGTTACTTCAAGATATTGCCATTCTTTTTGGTTTAAAGACCTACATAGGATCAGTAAAAAAGTAGGAGTGAAAAGTCAGGATTCTGTCAGTTGGTATTTCATTGGCTGAGGCAATCTGACTTGACTTAATACAAGTTGACTGAAAGTGTGCTAGATGACTTGTCCATTTAGCTGAAACTATAATTTGGCTTAAAATGAATATAGTGTCACTAGCTCTAAGTTCTGATAATTTCAATAAAGTATAAGGATGACTGGGCATGTTATTGTAGATATTGTTATTGTGGGTATTTATTGGAATAATTTAAGTGTTCAACAATAGGGAAGTAGTTAAGACAAAGTACTAGGAAAATTATAAATATAATCATGTGGATGTGGAAAGTTTTATTTCAAAGTATTAATAAGTGTTTTCTTTGGATGGGTGGGATTATGGATATTATAACATTCTGATTCATATTTGTATTTCTTTCTAGAAGGCTTTGCTTTTGCAGTAATAATAAAGAAAATTGGACTAAGTGTGGTAGCTCACACCTATAATCCTACTTACTTAGAAGGTAGAGATTGGGAAGATTATGGTTGGATAATAGCCTGGGCAAAGAGTGAGTGAGACTTCATCTCATCCAACAAACTGGTAGTAGTGGCACATGTCTGTGCTCCCAGCTACACACATTATAGGAAGGAGAATTGTGGCTTGAGGCTGAGCCTGAGCAAAAATATGAGACCTTGTGCTAAAAAATAACTGAAGTAAAAAATTGTGGGGCATGGCTCAAGTGGTAGAGAGCCTGTCTGTCAAACCCAAGGCCATGACTTCAAATCCCAGCATCATCATCAAGACAGAGGGAGGGAGACAGAGAGAGGGAGGAAGGGAGGGAAAGAGAGAGACAGAGAGAAAGAGAGAGAGAGAGAGAGAGAGAGAGAATTAAAATAGCTAAATGTAACTAAACAATTTTAAAAGAAAATGTAAAGATCTGAACTTTTGAGAGAATTTAAGTTTTATTAGTTGGTCATGCATGCTATAATATCTTGGCTATATTTTCATTTTCACTATGTAAAATATTAAATTGAATTAAAATATTTTTAAATAGAAAAAATAGCTCAAAATCTCAATTATGAAAAAAGAACTGTAAATCTACTCCCATGTTTCCTCAAATTGCCTTATACTCACAAGAAAAAAGTCTGTGATCTTTTCCCAATTAAGTAAATTTCGTCTCCTGGAGAACTTAATTCAAATTTTGCTTAAGATACTCTCCTCTTAGTCTACCTATCTAGGGTTCTTGCACTCTCTTTCTAGTCTTGAGTAAATCATTTGATAAACCTATTCACTGTAAGGTGTCCATGTTGAGCTGAGAGAAAAAAGTAATGTGTAACTCAAGTTTTGTATAAAACTCACCACTAGGATGATATGTGTGGAAATAAGGTTTAATTGGTGCCTTTCAAACTGTATGGGTACATGACCTAGTAATTCTATCATGGTTAATACTAGATTTTAAAACTAAAGTCAAGTTGAGTAATAAAAAGCTTCAGCTGACAGTCTTAAACTCTGGACTGGGATGCTGGAGAAAAACATTTCTTCAAAGCCTTGACCTGTCTGGAAGTCATGCAAAAGTCATAGTTTTTAGCTTTTAGTTTAATAGCTTGGGTCTGCTCAGTAGCATTTATAAGACTGAAGAGAAATGTAGCATTTTGTTTGTGAAGATTGCTTTTTCAGTCCTAGAGAATCCACATAAGCCTAAGTAAGGGAATTGTACTCTTTTTTTTTAAAAGACTGAGGTCAAAATCATAAATCATAATGTACCAAGAATCCCACAATTATTTAAAGTTAATCAAAGTACATTGTATTCATGAATAGAAATATCACAATGAAATGCTTTTTTAAAAAATTAATGCATGCCACTGAAAAAGAGAAAAAAATAAACCTTTCAATGAACAATTAGTATGAACTTTTAAATTATTCATCACAAATGGTAAGAATTCTAACTTAGTTTAACACACATTTATTACAAAATATTGTTTTTCTTTCTGCTGATTAATTAATTCCTCTCTTTACTGGAATATTTAGGAGTTCTTTTGCTGACTTTGTTCATGAATGAATGTCATGTGAATACAATTATCAGAAAAGATCAGTTTATTATAGCCTATGGGGGACTGAGGGAAGCAATCTGCTTCTCTTTTGTTTTCCTGCTCCCAGAGTTTTCCAGAAAGAAGCTCTTCATTGCAGCAACAACAGTTGTTACCCTCTTTACTGATTTTATGCAGGTAAATAAATTGTTAAAATAGTATAATTTGGCCAGGCACCAGTGGCTCATAACTGAAATCCTAGCTACCAGGAGGCAGAGATCAGGAGGATCGAGGATTGGAGGCAGCCTAGGCAAACAGTTTGTGAGACCCTATCTCAAAAAAACCCATCACACAAATAAGGCTGGTGGAGTGGTTCAAGCTAAAGGCTCTGAGTTCAAACCTCAGTACCACAAAGAAAAAATAAGTATAATTTGAAATATTCCACTTACATATAAAAATAGGCCATTTTCTTTTACTTAACCAGTTTTTAAAAATTTTTTCTAGCACATAGAAGTTGTACGAAATAATGGTTTCATTGGGACATTTCATATATGTATATAACACGCTTGGTCATATTCACCTTCCTCTAGTCCTCTTTCTTTCACTCCTACCCCATTCTGTTGGCCCACTTCCTCTTACCCAGTAGTTGCCATACTACTTTCATGTGTATGAGAGAAAACATGGTACTTGTCTTTTTGAGTCCAGCTTATTTTCTTTAACTTTAAAATTAGCATTTGTTTTTCTGATCTTGAAATGAGGTAGATTAGATTTGAAAGAAACAATTATATTAAGTGAAATATATTCTACCATAATACCAACTGGATATTTACAATAGTTGAAGTGGAATTTATTTTTAAGTCAATAGGGGTATAGGGGATGTATTATTTACAGAACTGGTTGACACTAATAGCTTTATGGGTACTTTTTAAAATGGTGAGGTTAGGGGTGAGGACAGAAAGTAATAGAAATAAGAGATTTTAGGATTTCAATTCTAATATACATTTTTTCTTGAATTATGTTTTTTGGCTTGTGCATATAACCACCTCTATAAAATTGCCACTTCCCTTTAGTTCTGCAAAGCTAAAAATGAAAGACAGGAGTATAAAATAGGTGTAATGTGTGTGGGGTAATTGTGGGAGGGGGTGAGAGAGGGTTTAGGACAAGAAATGGTCGGGGTGATCTAACCAATGTACAATGTAAGGTTATTGGGAATTGTCACAATGAATTCCCCCTGTACAATGATTATATACTAAGAAAAATGAAAACAAACAAACAAAAATGCTTCCTCATGTAGAACATAACAGTTTCTACCCCACAAAAAGTCTAAAGAATCGTTAAAAAAAGTCCCAAAATGTATTCAATGATTAAGTGATATAGTATATGAAATTTTGGCCTAATTGGAATAAAGATATTAAGGTATGTGTGCATGTGTGTATGTGTGTGTGTGTATTTGGTGCAAGACAAGCTAGGAAATGTGAGTTTGATAAACTTCCCATTTATTTTAATTTTTTCATTAGCCAAATTTATACTTTGATACATAAAAACATCATAATTATACATATTAATTGGCATAACAAATGAGGTTTCAATGCATGTATACATTGTATAATGTTTAAATCAGGTTAAACAATATATTTCCTCAAGTGTTTTTTTGTTTACTTTGACCTTTATGGTAAAAACTTTCAAAATCCTTACTTTTAGCTTTTTAAAAATTGTACATTTCATTATTGTCATCTATAGCCACCCCAGTGTGCAGTAGCACACCAGAAGTCCTTACTTTTGTGATTCTTTTTAAAAAATCATTTTAGTTTTGATTTATCATACATTAATAGTATAAGGGGATTTCATTTTGATAATTTCATACATGTGTAAATTGATAAAGTTCATCCACACCATTATATATTCATTTCCCTCTCTTCTCACTCATTTTCAAACACTGTTTTATGGGTTTCACAATACTGTCTTCATATGTATATACATTGCATACTTCCATCCTCTTTGCCTCTCAGTATCCTTTCCTTTTCCCTTCCCCCATCCTGCTGACCCTCCAAGAGAGTCCCCCATCTACGTACATTCATGATCCATCATCATCATCATTCTATGTCTACCTTCTAGAAATGAGAAAAACATGAAATATATGGCTTTTTGAGCTCTTTTTAAAATTTCAGTCAACATGATGATCTCCATTTCTGTCCATTTTCTTGCACATGATATAATTTCATTTTTCTTTATGACTGAGTGATATTCATTATATATATAATATTTTCCTTAACCATTCATTGGTTGTTGGGCACCTTGGGTACTTTCACAGTTTGGCTACTATGAAGAGAGCTGCAATAAACATGGGCATGCAGTTATTTCTCTTGAATATGAATTCATAATCTTTTTATTATATGCCCAAGAGTTGTATGGCAGGGTAATAAGGTAATGTTTTTTGGGGAACCTCCATACTGATTTCTATAGTGGTTGAACTTTTTACATTTCCACCAAAAGCATAGGAGGGTTCCTATTCTTTCCCTCCCCTCATCACACTCTCACAAGCATTTGTTGTGGTTCTTTTCCTGATGATTTCCAGTCTCACTGAGGTGAGATGAAATCTTGGTGTAGTTTTGATTTGCATTTCCTTTATGGCTAAGAATGTTACTTCATTTATGTATCGGCCATTTATATTTTTTTCTTCTGAGAACTATTGTCTATTCAATTCATTTACCCATTTATTAATTGGATTATTTGTTCTTTTGGTGTTTAGTTTCTTTTGAAATCTTTGTGTGTTGTGGGTATTGATCCCTTATTTGTTGAATAGCTGATAAAATTTTTCTCCCATTCTGTGGATCATGTCTTGATTCAAGCTATAAAAATTTTCTCCCATCATATGGATCATGTCTTGATTTAAGCTACTGTTTCTTTTAATGTGCAAAACATTTTAATTTGATACAGTCCCATTTGGCAATTCTTGCTCTTACATCCATGGGAAATTGGAAATTTATTCAAAAGTAATTATTTATGCCTGTATTTTCCATAGGTTCTCCTATTCTTTCCTGTATTAGTTTCAATCTTTAGTTCTTACATTAAAATGTTTGAACCATTTGAAGTTGATTTTTGAACAGAGTGAGAGTTAGGGGTCTAGTTTCTGTCTTCTGCATATAGATAGCCAATTTTTCCACCACAATTTATTGAAGAGGCTCTTGTTTCTCCAGTGTATATTTTGGATCCTTTGTCAAATATTTGATGGCATGGTTTTATTTCTGGATTTTCTATTCTGCTCCATTGGTCTTCCTGTCCATTTTTGTGCTGGTACCATGCTGGTTTTGGTACTATAGTTTTGTAGTATAATTTGAAGTCTGGTATTGTGCTATCTCCTGCATTGTTTTGTTTGCTCAGCATTACTTTGATATTTGGATCTTTTATGATTCTATATGAATTTTAGGATTGATTTTCTTATTTCTGCAAAGAATGATTGAAATGATTGTTTTTGATAGTATAGCCATTTTCACAATATTAAATCTGCCCTACCATGAACATGGGAGGTCTTTCCACCTTCTTCAATTTCTTCAAGGTTCTATAACTTTCTTGTAGAAGTCTTTCACCTCCTTGATAAGTTTATACCTAGGTTTGTTATTTTACATTTTTGTTGTTGTTCTGCTGGGTGGGGGTACATTTTAGAATTTTCAAAGGTTCTTACAATGTATCAAATGTATATTTGAATTCACCCCTTCTGCTGCAGTCCAGCTGCAGAGGGGGCTCCAACTCTGGTCTTGGGGGCTCGAGTGGTGAATAATGACATGAACTCAGGGTTGTGCTGGGCAGCAATGGTACAGTTTATTTTTTGAAGAGTATATTTAAGCAGTGCAGAAAAGCAGGAAGGAGTACGTGGCAGTCCCCAGGTTTCCCTTGACCTCTTTACTAGGATTGTCTGTCATGTTGCTATGGCTATGAGCCCAAGTGTGGAACATCATGCTCTTGGAACTGAGTCTTCCCAGTTCCACGCAGAGAGAGAACAGGGGAATTCAGCAACTGTCCTCTTGGACTATTGCAATCTCTTTTAGGGCTGTTGCACAAAAGCTTCAGTGACTCTGCTCTTTTCCAAGAGGCTTTGGGGGTCCTGAGAGTTACCCACACCCCTTCCTCTGCTCTCTTTCATTCTCCCTCCCCTAATTCTTGGAGCAGTTTTAACAGGTAAAATTTTTGCATTTTCATACATGTGTATACATTGTTTGCAGCATATTCACCCTCTCTCCCCTCCCATTGGTGCCAACTTTTCCCCGCCCCCCTGGGGTAGAACCTGTTCTGCTATCCTGTTCTCTGATTTTGTAGAAGAAAAAATAAAAAACATAATTAGAGAAACATGGGATTTTCACTAGTTTGAGATAAAGATAGCTACACAGGGAGTTTCCTTCTGTTGCTTCCATGCATATATATATACTACAACCCCAATTGGTTCATCTCTACCAATCCTCTTTGCTCTTCCCTAGTCTCCTTCCCATGGTAGCCCCAGCCAGTTTAAGATTTCTATATTCATTCCTGCACATCAAGGTTGTGATCATATCAACCACATTCAAGTTTTGGTTTCCTTCCCTTGCCCTATCCTTCCTTTATGCCAGCCTCCCCTTAGTGTGACCCATGTCCCATAATACTGCTGCATTTTTTGTAGGTCTATAATCTGCATATGAGGGAGGACATGTGGCTTTGGCTTTCTGAGCCTAATTTCATTTGAGATGATCTCCAGTTCCATCCATTTACCTGTGAATGACAAAATTACATTCTTCTTTGTGGCTGAATAAAATTCCATTGTGTATAAGTTCCAGATTTTCTTAATCCATTTGTCAGTAGTGGGGCCTCTCAGCTGTTTCCATAGCTTGGCTATTGTGAATAGTGCTGCAATAAACCTGAGCATGCGTGTGCCTTTGAAATAACCTGGCTCACATTCCTTTGGATATATCCCTAGGAGTGGTATTGCTGGACCATATGGCAGATCTATTTGTAGTTTCTTAAGGGGCCTCCATATTGTTTTCCAAAGTGGTTGTACTAACTTACATTCCTACCAGCAGTGTATGAGGGTTCCTTTTTCCCCTCATCCTTGACAACATTTGCTGTTGGGGGGCATTCTTGATGGTAGATATTCTAATAGGATTAAGGTGGAATCTTAGTGTGGTTTTTGATTTGCATTCCTTTTATGGCCAGGGATGGTGAGCATTTTTTCATATATTTCTTAGCCCTTTGGACTTCTTCCTTCGAAAAATTTCTGTTCAGTTCAGTTGCCCATTTCTTTATGGGGGCATTGATGTTTTGGGAGTTTATATTTTTGAGCTCCTTGTATATACTGGTTATCAGTCCCATGTCTGTTGTATAGCTAGCAAAGATTTTCTGCCATTCTTTGGGTAATCTTTTCAATTTAGAGACCATTTCTTTAGTTGTGCAGAAGATTTTTAATTTCATGTACTCCCATTTGTCAATCCTTTCTGTTAGTTGCCAAGCTGCTTGATTTCTAGTGAGAAATTCTTTGCCAATACCTATTGCTTCCAGTGTATTCCCTGCTCTTTCCTGTATTAACTTCCAGGTTTCAGTTCTGACATTAAAGTCCTTAATCCACTTTGAGTAGATACTTGTTCAGGGTGACAAACATGGATTTAGTTTCAGTTTTCTGCAGGCAGATATCCAGTTTTCCCAGCAACAATTGTTGAAGAGGCTGCCTTTTCTCCATTGTATGTTTTTGGCATCTTTGTCAAAAATTAGATGGGTGTAGCTGCATGGATCCATATCCGGTACTCTATTCTGTTCTCCTGGTAGTCATGTCTGTTTTTGTGCCAATACTATGCTGTTTTTACTGCTATGGCTCTGTAGTATAGTTTGAAGTCAGGTATTGTGATACCTCCAGAGCTGTTCTTTTTGTTCAGTATTGCCTTGGTTATTTGTGGTGTTTTGTGTTTCCAGTGAAATTTAGGGTTGATTTTTCAATCTCTGTGATGAATGTCATTGGGATTTTAATGGAAATTAGATTGAACATGGAGATTGCTTTTGATAGTATAGCCATTTCTAATATGTTGATTCTGCCAATTCATGAGCATGGGAGATCTTTTCACCTATTGTAGTATTCTTCAATTTCTTTTTTCAGTAGTTTGTAATTTTCCTTGTAAAGGTCATTTATATTCTTTGATAAGTTTATTCCTAGGTATTTGATTTCTTTTGAGACTATTGTGAATCAAATTGTTTTCCTATATTCTTTTCTAATCTATTCCTTGTTGGCATATAGAAAGACTACTGATTATTGTAAGTTGATTTTGTATCCTGCTACTTTGCTAAAGCTGTTTTATGGTGTCTAGATGTTTTTGGGTGGAGCTTTTTTTGGGGGGGGTCTTTTAGGTATAAGATCATGTCATCTGAAAATAAGGATAGTTTGACTCTGTCTTTACCTACTTGTATTCCTTTCATTTCTTATTGCTCTGGCTAGGAATTCCAAGATTATGTTGAATATGTCTGGGGAGAGAGGGCACCCTTGTTCTCATTCCTGAGTTTAGGGAAAAGGCTTCAGTTCTTCCTCATTAAGTATGATTTTAGTTATAGGTTTGTCGTATATAGCCTTTTATTATGTTGAAGTACATTCCTTCTGTTACTGGTTTCATCAAAGATTTCATCATGAAATGGTGTTGAATCTTATTGAAGTCTTTTTCTTCAACTGGTTTTTGTTTTTGTTTCTGTTAAGGTGCTGTATTACATTTAATTATTTGCATGTGTTGAACCATCACTGCATCCCTGGGATAAAGCCAACTTGGTATTGGTGTTTGATCATTTGGATGTGTTGTTGAATTCAGTTTGCCATTATTTTATTGATGATTTTGCATCTATGTTTATTAAGGAAATTGGCCTGTAATTATCTTTTTTAGATGTGTCCTTGACAGTTTTTGGGATGAGTGTATTTCTGGCTTCATAAAATGAGTTAGGCAATGTTCTTCCCTTTCTATTTCATGGAAGAGTTTAAGGAGTGTTGGTATTAGTTCTTCTTTAAAGGTCTGGTAAAATTCCAGCAGACAATCTGTCATGTCCTAGAATTTTCTTTTCTGGGAGACTCTTTACTTCTGCTTCAATTTCAATACATGTTATAGATCTGTGTAAGTAATTAACATCCTCTTGTTTCAGCTTGGCCATAATATGTATCTAGAAATTTGTCCATTTCTTCAAGATTTTCAAATTTATTTGTGTATAGGTTCTCAAAGTAGTCCCTTATGATTCCTCAGATTTACTTTGTGTTTGTTGTTATCTTCCCTTTTTCATTTCTCATTTCACTAATTTGGGTCTTTTCCCTGCTTGTTTCAGTTATATTTGCCAGTGATTTGTCAATCTTGTTTACTTTTTCAAAGAACCATTTCTTTTTCTCCTTAATCCTTTGTTTGGTTTTCTTGGTTTCTACTTCATTGATTTAAGCCCTTATTTTTATTATTTCTCTCCTACTGCTTGTTTTGGATTTAGCTTGATCTTGTTTTTCTAGGAGTTTGAGAAGCAGCATTATGTCATTTATTTGGGCTTTTTCTGTGCTTTTAGTATATTCACTCTAAGAGGCAGTTCCTCTTAGAACTGCCTTTACTGTGTCCAATAAGTTCTGATATGCAGTGTTTTCTTTTTCATTAAGTTCCAGAAAATTTTTGACTTCATCCCTTATTTCTTCTATGACCCACCAATTGTTGAGCAGTGTATTTTTCAACCTCTGGTTGTTTGTGTATTTTCTGCTGATATTTTTGTTTTTGCGTTTTAGTTTTATTGTACTGTGATCAGATAGTATGAAGGGGGTTATTTCATTTTTCTTACATTTGTTGAGGCTTGTTTTGTTCCCTAAGATATGGTCTATTTTGAGGAAAGATCCATGGGGTGCTGAGAACAATGTGTATTGTGCTATTGCTGTATTGTATGAAATATTCTGTAGATGGCTGTCAGGTCCATTTGATCTATGGTGTCATTTATTTCTAGGGTATCTTTGTTGATTTTTTTTGTCTGTATGACCTATTTATTGGGGATAAAGTGGATTAAAGTCTCCCACCACCTCTGTGTTGGGGTCCATATGTGATTTTAAGTTCTTTACTATATGTTTAATGAAGTTGGGTGCATTGACATTGGGTTGATAATTGTTATTTCCTCTTGATTTATTGCTCCTTTTAGTAGTATAAAGCGACCTTCTTTATTTTGAGTAATGTAAATTTGAAGTCCACTTTGACTGATATAAGTATTGCTACTTTTGCCTGTTTTGTGGGGACATTAGCTTGGTAAATCTTCTTCCAGGGTTTCACCGTAAGCCAATTTTTATTTCTGTCAATATGGTGGGTCTCTTGTAAACAACAGAATATCGGATCTTCCTTTTTAATTCAGTTTCCCAAATCGTGTCTTTTGATGGGGTAGTTGAGTCTATTAACATTCAGTTTTAATATTAAGAGGTATGTGGTGATTCCTGACATTTAGTTATTTAAGGGTTTGAGTGTGTGCAGCTGATTCAGTACTACTCTCTGAGTTCTTGTCTTTTCTTCTTCTGTGGTTTAATGCTCCCCATCCTTTCATGATTGTGTTTCTTTTTGTCTTCTGTGTGTAGAATTCCTTGCAGAATCTTTTGTAGTGGTGACTTGGTGGTCATATTTTTTTTAGTTTCTGTTTATTGTGGAAAACTTTTATTTCTCCATCAATTTTGAATGATAATTTTGCTGGGTATGGTGTCCTAGGGCTGAAATTGTTTTCTTTCTGTGCTTAAATGCCTCACTCAATGCCCTTCTTGCTTTTAAAGTTTCTGTTGAGATATATACTGTTATTTTGATGGGTTTACCTTATATGTTATTTGTTTTGTCTCAGTTACAGCCTTCAATATTCTTTCTCTGTTCTCTGTGCTACTGTTTTAATGATAACATGCCATGGAGAGGTTCTATTTTGGTCAAGGCTGTTTGGTGTCCTGGAAGCTTCCTGTACCTGAATTTGCAAGTCTTTCTTGAGATTTGGGAATTTTTTTATTATTTCATTGAATATATTACATATCCCTTTAGCTTATACCACTTCTCCTTCTTTGATGCCCATAATTTTGATGGAGTTGCTGAGTTCTTGCATATTTTTTTTCACAGCTCTTTAGTCTTTTTCCCTAGGAGTTCTGCTTTTTGTATAATATCTATTTTATCTTTGAACCCAGAGATTCTGTCTTCTCCTTGTTCTAGTGTGCTGGAGTGGCCTTCCACTGTATTATTTGATTAAAGGAACTTTTTGCTTCCTGGATTTCTGTTTGATTCTTTCTTCTGAGGTTTTCCATACTTTTGTTCAACTCCTCTTTCATATCTTGTGATGTGTTCTTTATTTCAGACATCTCTTTTTTAAATAGTCTCTTTTGTTTCACTTTGGTGTTTGTTGAAGTCCTCTCTGACTTCATTTAGTTTTTTCTGTGTGTTCTCAAGTTTTTAATTTGTGGTTTCTTGATATCACTTGAGTTCATTCTGTACATTCTGTTTAACCATCTCTTGTAGCCTCTCCATGAGTATCTCCATAAGCCCTTCCATGATTTCCTCTTTGAGAGATTTTTTTCAGACATCATTTAGCTCTTTGTTGATATTTATCAGCTCTTCTGTTGGGGTCAGGAAGTGGGTATTCATTTATTTTCTTCATTTCCCACTATATCCACTATTGAATTTTTGTTCGTTTGAGTAGTGGAATTTCCCTGCCTTCTTCTTCTCCACATGCTTCTAATTAGTGCTGTCCACCTATACTATTGATTGGCTACTTCGTAGTTTTAATTGCCTGTTTTCTTTCCCTTGATACAATTACTGTTGTGACTGGTTTAGTCGATAGCTAGGTTGATGTGCTACTTCTGTCTCTTGTCTAGAAGTGTAAATTAGCAATAACAAATTCACAGGTTTAATGCCAGACCAGTTTACATATTATAGAGAACCCCTTGGTAATAATGTCTATAAAGAATGTGAGTTGGAGGGGATTAATGGTTGTTTGGATATGATAGAAATGAGTAATTTTAAAAGATGGTGCTAAAAGAGAGGTAGAAAGGGGGAGGATTTCCTTGCTAGTTAGGTGAAATTAAAAGCTCTTTTAAGTGTCAGTACTTGAATTTTATGTGTATCATTATGTGTTGGTGGTTATTTTGTTGGCTAAAAAGAATTAGAAGTAGTGAAATGTTGCTCCCATGTCTTGAAGTGTATTCTGAAATCATGAAGCTCAGGAATTCTGATTCTTTCTCCTGCCTACCATCTTGGAACTCTCCTAGGTATTTTAGTTTTTGGAGGCTATTGTTATTTATTTATTTATTGTTGTTTGGGGGTACATTGTGGCATTTACAAAAGTTCTTACACTGTATCAAATATATCATAGCTGAATTCACCCCCTCCATCATTCTCTTTAATCTTCCCTCCGCTCACTCATGGAATAGTTTCAACAGGTCTCATTTTTCCTTTTACTTACATGTGTACACAGTATTTGCATCACATTCACCCTCACACAACCCTTTCCCCACATCCTCCTCCCTTCCCACTGGTACCAAGCCCCAGACATGATCTGTTCTGCTCTCCTGTTCTCTAATTTTGTAAAAAAATTGACATTTTTATTTGTTTAAGGTAGCTACACAGGGAGTTTCTCATGACATTTCAATATATATGTGTGATAACCCAAATTGGTTCATCTTTTTGAGTCTGGACTGTGATTCTCCTATTTTACACTTCCCACCATAGCTGGTATGACAGGTGCTCAACACCATCCCCAGGTTTTTTCTATTGAGATGGGGCCTCACAAATATTTTTGCCTGACTGGCCTGGAACTACCATTCTCCCCATCTCATCCTCCCATGTAGCTTGGAATGGCAGGTATTTGTTGAGATGGAGTCTCTATCTTTTTACCAGGGTTGGCCTTGAACTCTGATCCTCCCTATCCTCAGACAGACTGCTTCCACTTAGGTAGGATAATACTTGTGAGCCACCAGCATGCAGCACCACTGATTTTTGAATGTTGATTTTGTATTCTGCTACTTTGAAGAATTCATTTATTAGTTCTAATAGTGTTTTCATAGAGTCTTTGGGATATTCTGTATGTAAGATCATGTCATTGGCAAGCAGTAATATTTACATTTCTTCTTTTACAACTTGATGCCCTTGATCTCTTGATTTCTTTCTCTTGCTTGAGTTCTCTGTTTAAAGTTTCCAGTACTGTTTTCAATAAAAGACATAAACAGGCATCCTTGTCTTGTTCTAGATCTTAGAGAAGAATCTTCCCAGTTTTTACCCATTCAGTAAGATGTTAGCAATTGGCTTATTATAAGTGGTCTTCCTTATGTAGGACTACATTCTTTGTGTACCTCATTTGTTCAGCATTTTTATCATGAAGCAGTATTGAATTTTATCAGCTACATGTCCTACATCTATTGAAATAATTATATGGATTTTGTCCTTCCTACTGTCAGTGCAGTGCATTGTATATATTGATTTACTTATGTTGAATCCTGCTTGCTTCCCTGGGATGAATTCCACTTGATCATGGTAAATAGTACTTTTAATGTGTGGTTGTACTTAGTGTGCTAATATTTTGTTGAGGTGCTTTGCATAGTTGTTTGTGTTGTTTCATAATAAAGGTTCTGATAGTACCAGAACCATTCTGGCCTTGTAAAATGTATTTGGAAGATTTTTTTCCTCTTATATATTTTTTGAATAACATGAACAATTGGTATTATTTCCTCTTTAAATGTTTCATGGAATTCAGCAGTGAGGCCCATAGTCGTTCAAAAAAATCTCTAATGATCTTTTGTATTTCTGTGGTGACAGATGAAATGTCTGATTTTGTTTGAGTGTTCTCTTTCTTTTCTTAGTCTTGCTAAGGATTTGTTAATTTTGCTTGACTTTTTGAAGAATCTGCTCTTTGTTTCACTGATCTTTGATTTTTGTGTTTTATCCTTTATTTAATTTTCTTTCTGCTTTGATCTTTAATTTTTCTTTCTACTAATGGTGCAGACATTGGTGGTATTTGAGATCTTACTGCATTTTGTTGTTGGCACTTATTGCCTGGGCCAACAAAGATCCTCCTATTTATGCTTTTCTTTTTTTTTTCATTTATTCATATGTGCATAAAAATTTGGGTCATTTCTCCCCCCTACTCCCCGCTCCCTCCCTTTTTTCCTGCCCCTTCTCTCCCCCCTCACCTCACTTCCAGGCAGAAACTGTTCTGCCCTTATCTCTAATTTTGTTGAAGAGAGAGTATAAACAATAATAAGAAGGACAAAGCATTTTTGCTACTTGAGATAAGGATAGCTATACAGGGAAATTCCTAGCATTACTTCCATGTACGTATGTCTTACATTCCAAGTTGATTCTTCTCCAACTGACCTTTTCTCTACACTTGTCTTGAATGACAGGTTATAGGTAGCCTTGCAACTTCCTTTTAAACTAGATAATTATTTCCCTTAAGTGGATAAGGTGATTTCTTAAGTATTGAAAGTTTTTAAGTGGCTATGAAATTCAATACTAATTTTCTTCTTATTTTAAAATTATTATATTAAGCCAGCCAAAAATAAACATTTTTTTAAAAATGGAAGCTTTAAGTTACCTTTAACTTAATGCATTGCATCATGTAGCAAAATACTACTTCAAAATGTAAATCCAGTTTAAAGAGTTAATTTCTGATTGCCTCATCTTTTAAATTCTTAATGTCACTGATTATAATTTATCCTTAATACTTCTATTCTCTAAATTTATATTTCCTCCATTTATTCAAATACACTTCACTCCTAGATACTTCACCACTTTACATTTAAATTTCCTCTGTTATTTCAAACAATGCTGTTATCTATTTTAAAACCTTAATCAGGGTGTTTTGGTGGGGCTTAATTGTTTTGTATGACAGGATTGTTTGATGATTCCAATCAAAGACAGATGTACTATAGAAAAATTCTCATCACCATCTAGTGGTGAAAATATTTACAGAAAGTTAGTTTCACTTTGTTTAAAAGAAGGACTCATTGGCAAAAACAAAACAAAAAAAAGCTCAGTGGTATATTTTACTTACTGGTGATTCATGGATTGTCATGATGTGGTTTAAGCAGATTAGTGCCAGGTCCACCTTCAATAGAACATGTGTTTGGTTTATGTCAATGATGTAATAGAAAATGTGCTGTAATCATTCAGCCATTCATTTTTCCCTTGGTTCTTCTTGAGGGAAAAGAAGATTACTGTTGAATCACAATACTTGAGTTCTAATCACAATGTCATTCCTGACCTGTATTTTAATGTTACAAATGTCACTGATTACTAATTACTCTTATTTGTAGAAAGATCCTATAGGACGTGTATTTTTCAGTTATTATGTTATAAAGATTAAAAAGTAATATAAACTTTAAAACACTATATTTATAAGGTATCATTGTTATTATTTCTTGTGACAAAATGCACTCAAGAACCTTGTCTTCACCTGCTGCCCCAACTTCTTAATTTTATTTAACTACAGTGTGAGTTATGCCTTCACAGTTTCACTAAATTTGTTTTTGCAAAGCTGCCCACTCACCCCTATGTTTTCATATTAGGACACTTTCTTTTGTCCTAATATTATGCAATTTGTCAGCAGAGTTTCATTCAGTGGAATTTTCTTTAAATACCTTCTTTTTTCTTTGTTTATTATCCTACCCTCCAATAAGTTTTGCTTCTCTGAGAATTTTGACTCTTTTTTTCAGGATGATTTTCCTCTATTGGAGGTCTCAATGTTAGAATTCTCCAGAATTAATACTTGAATATTCTGTTCTCAATATACTTTTTTTGTTAGGTAATATGTTCACTTTTATGTCTTTAATTGCAATATAAATTCTGATTTCCAAATATCCACCTCTGGTCTATATTCATACATTTACTCTGAAGTCCACATGTGTGTATTGAACAAATGATAAATTTGAGATCTCACAAAAACAGCACAGCTAAGATATCCACAAGGGAAAATTCTGATCCTCATCTACCCCTCCTGTCTTTTAGTAAATGGTACTGACATCCACCAACTAACTAAAGTCAGAAATTTAAATGAATTCCTCATTTTTTCCTTTTTTATTTCTCACATCAATTATTGTAGTTTTTAACATCAGAATATGTCTTCAATTCATATATTTAATTTTTTCCCAATTATGCTGAATTATATTAATATATTTTGATTTATGACAGACTAGAATCATTGGTCCATACATGACTTGCTTATTTATTTATTTATTTTTACTATAGTTTTAAAATTGTGGTCAGAACACTTAAAAAGATATCTACCCTCTTAACAAATTTTAAAATGCACAACACACTGTTGTTAACTATAGGCACAATGTTATACAGCAGGTCTTTAGTACCCATTTCTCTTGAAACTTTATGCTAACATAGTCCCTGATAGATACCATTCTACTCTATGCTTCTATGGTTTGACTGTTTGAGATGTCTCATATATATGGAACCATGTAGTGTTGAGCACTGTGACAATGCTAGTTTCACTTAGCATATGTCTTCCAAGATTTTCCACTTTGTCAGTTATAGAAGGATTTTCTTCTTTTATTTTTTAAAGACTAGATAACATTCCATTGTATAGAAATACATTTTCTTTATGCATTCATCCCTGATGAATATTTGGGTTATTTTATAACTTGGCTACTATGAATGATGTTTCAGTGAAGATTGGAATGCAGACAATTCTTTGAGATATTGCCTTCAATTCTTTTGGATATATTCCTAGAAGTGAGAACAATGGATTTTATGGTAGTTTTAATGTTTAATTTTATGAGGAACCTACAAACTATTTTCCATGGAAATTGCACCTTATAAATTTCCACCAATGGTGTGCAGGATTCTAATTTCTCTACATTCTCATCAACATATATTATCTTTTAGTAATTTTGATAATAACCATCCTAACAGGTGTGGGATGATATCTCATTGTTATTTAAACTTGCATTCCCCTGATTTTAAGTAATGTTGAGTATCTTTTCATATACCTATTGGTCATTTGTATGTCTTTTTTAGATAAATTTCTGTTATGATTTTGTCCATTCTTTAATTTCTTTGCTGTTGTTGAGTTGTAGGAGTTTGTATATATTTTGAATATCAATAACTTACCAAATATATTATTTGCTAAAACCTTGTCCCACCATATAGATTGCCTTTTTACATTTTTTTGTTCCCCTTGCTATGCAGAACTATTTTAGATACATGTAGTAATATTTGTCTATTTTTGCTTTTATTTCTTGTGATTTTGGGGTCATATCCAAGAAATCATTGCCAAGACTAATGTCAGGAAATTTTCCCAATGTATTTTCTTCTAGGAAGTTTGTGGATTCAGGTATTAAATGCTAAAAATTTTTCACTCATTTTAAGTTGATTTTGGGGGATAGTGTAAGATGAGCATCAAATTTATTTCAATCCTCCATCCTTCCCTTCCTTCCTTTCTCCCTTCCTTTCTTTCTTCCCTTTACCCCGCTTTCCTTCTTTCCTTTCATCCTTCCCTTACTCCACCCTTCTTCCCTCACTCTCTCCCTTGTTTCCTTTCTCCCTTCCCCTCCCTCCCTCCTTTTCTTCCTTCCTCCCTTTTCCTTTTCCCACCCTTCATCCTTTCCTTCATCCCTTCCTTCATCCCTCCATTCTTTCTTTTTCATCTCTTCCTTTCCTCCCTTTCTCTCTCTCTCTTTCTTTTTGATCTCCAATTTTCCCAGAACTAGTTATTGCAAAGACTGTTTCCTGTTTTGTATTTCCAGCACCCTTGTTGAAAACATCAGTTGACTGTATATGTGTGGGTGTTTATCTGGGTTCTCTGTTCTTTTCCGTTGGCCTATATGTTTGCATTTATTTACTCTGAAACCATATTGTTTTCATTACTGAAGCCTCATATATTTTTGAAATAAAAATGTACAATATGTCTAGCCAGCATTGCTTCCTTTTTCATGATTGCTTTGATTATTTGAGGGTTCTTTTTGGTTAAATGCTGATTTTAAGATTCAGCAGGTTTTTTTTCTATTTTGGTTTTAAAAAACCATAGGCATTGTAATAGGGATTGCATGAAATCTGTATAGTGCTTTTAAGTATTATGGACATTTAAGTGTACTATATCATCCCATCCACAAACATGGGGATTTTTTTTCACGTATTTATGCATTCTTCAGTTTCTTTAATGGGTGGTACATAGTTTCCACTGTAACAGTATTTCACCTCATTGGCAAGTTTATTCTTAAGTTACCTAATTTTTTCTGATGATGTTGTAAATGGGATTCTTTGTTTACTTTCCTTTTCAAATAGGTGACTTTTAGCATATTAAATTGCAATTGATTTTTATCTTGATTTTATATCCTACAACTTTGCTGAATTCATTTATCAGTCCTATTTCATTGTGTGTGTATGTGTGTGGGTGTAGTCATTAGAGTTTTCTCTATATATGAGCATAACACATGCCAATAGAGAATTTTGTTTCTTCATTTCTGATTTTGATGTTTTTAATTTTATTTTGATGCTTTTATTATCTAATTGTTCTAAGACTTCTAGTGCTATATTAAATGGAAGTGGCATGAGTGAGCACCATTGTTTTGTCTCAGATCATAGAAGAAACATTTTCAATTTTTCACCATTAAATTTGCTGTTTGGTGTGGACTTCTCATATATGACCTTTATTGTGTTGAAGTACATTTCTTATTGACAGTGAATTTATTATAAAGATGTATTGAATTTTATACTTTTATGTACTTTCATGTTGCTACTTAGTTTCCTTTCATTTCAACTTAGAAATATATTTTAGCATTTCTTGCTGACAATTATACGAAATCTGGGATATTGGAGACTCTCCAATCTTCTCTACTTCCTTGAGGAGAAACTTTGAGTTTGCTGAGTTGTATTACGTGAAGCAGTTCACTTGCTGTTTTTCCTTGTTCTTAGTTGACCCCATCAGACTGTGAGTGTTCTGTTAGCACTCCAGGTGTGATGAGATAGAAATTCCTTTCAGGTAGTACACTTACTATCCAAGGACGTTCTTGGTAAATTCCACTTGTCCAATTCCACCTTAGGGAGAAACTTTAGGCTCTTCACCTTCTCTCAATTTCATGGAGCCATGCTGGCCACAGTAGAGCATCTTCCCCCCCCTTTTTAAATTCTTATCTGTCCCCCAGGTATTCAAGTCATAGTTTATATTTTGTTAGTACTCTGGGTGAAGTGAGAAAAAACTGGCTCTTTAGGCAGTGCATTAAAAGTACACTCAATGCTCTGTTTCCTGTAATGGTTTCAATATGAAACAACCCCCACAGATTCATATGTTGTATGCTTAGTCACCAGCTAGTGGTACTATTTTGGGAGGTGGTGAAAACTTTAAAAAGTGGGGCCTAGTTGAAGGAAGTAGGTCACTGGGAGTGCGCCTTTGAAGGTGGCACCTGGTCCCTTGTCTCTGCATTGCTCTCTGCTTCCTGTCTACCATGAGGTGATCAGACTCTGCCACATGCTCCTACTGCTGTAATTTTTTGACTCACCATGGACCTAGAAGCATAGAGCCAAATGACTATAGACTGAACCCTGAGAAAGTGAGCAGACATAAATCTTTCCTCCTTAAGTTCTTTTTATCAGGCATTTTTTCCAGTAATGAGAAAAGTAATATAGAAAATTGGTGTATGAGAAATGGTGTTGCTGTGAGTAAATCTGACTATGTAGTTCTTAAGCATTTGGAACTGGTTTGTTGGAGGAATTTGGAAAAATTTAGAGATGTTGTCTAGAAGAGCCCTACAATGCTATAAGCAGAGCTTAATATGAAATTCTGGTGGGAGCTCAGAAGACTAGAATGCATATAAGAATCCAGAGAATATCAAGTTCATGAGGTTTCAAGTGGAAACAAGGACTACATTGGGAATTGGAATACAGGTTATTTGTGTTACATACTGGCAAAGAATTTCTTTACATTTTTTCCATTCCCTGAAACTTTGTGATTGGCTGAGTTTAAATTTGGCAGACTAATTTATCTGGTGGAGGAAATTTCAAGACAGCCCAGGATTTAGGTTATGGTAAATCAAGTTTACAGTGATATTTGTTAGCAAAAAACCAAAGCAGAAGGATTTAATAACCATGTAGTTTTCCCAGAAATAGAACAGATTTAAAGTTAGGACTAAGGAAAGTGAGGTTGTTAAACAGATTAGTGCCATTAAAAGAAGCCAAGCCGATAGCACCAGTACAATAAGAAAGATTCCTTGAGGGAATCTCAATAGTTGACCAAACCCAACCCACTTCGGGAGTAAGAGTATGAAAGAGTAAACTCACTGAAAAGGCTTTCTCTTGAGAAGAGAGCAGAGAGTTGAATTTAAGGTATTTTACACTGTGAGATGACCAGGGGACTTCAGGTCAGGTGCAGAATGTTATGATTTGAATATGAAATGTTCATAGATCATGTGTTAAATGCTTGGTCCTCAGCTCTTAGCACTATTTTGGGAGGTGACTACAATTAGGGGGTGGGGCATGGCTGAAGGAAGTAGGTCACAGGGGTATGCTGGGTTTTATTTGGTGGTACTGGTGTTTAAATTCAAGGCTTTGTGATTGCTAGGCAGGTGCTCTACCACTTGAGCCACTCTGCCTGCCTGTTTTACATTGGGTATTTTTGAGATAGGGTTTTGTTTCATGCCCAGGCTAGCCTGGACTGTGATTTTCCTATTTGTGCTTCCTATTTAGGTGGGATGACAGACAAGCACCACCAAGCCCAACCATTGGTTGAGATTGAGGTCTCACAAACTTTTTGCCCAAGCTAGCTTCAAATCACAATCCTCTTTATCTCCACCTCCCAAGTAGCAAGGATTACAGGCTTGGGTCACTGTGACTGGCTTGAGTTGTGCTCATGAAAGTTATACTTGCCCTCAAGTCCTTGTCTTACTTTCTGCTTCCTTCCTACCATGAGTTTAACAGCCTTTGCCACCCTGATGTTTTGTCTCATCATGACCAAAAAACAGAACTCAGTGATCTTGGACTGAACTCTCTGAACCATGAGCCAAAATAAGTCATTTCTACTTTGTTTCTTTCAGATGTTTTGTTATTGCAATGTGAAAAGTAATACATTCCTTACAAGGGAGAAATCATAGGTTAACATGGTCTCTTTTTGTCTTGATGTTTGCTAGTTTTGGGAAGTGGCTGGCCCAGTTAAAGTGAAATTGCTCTTACCTATTTTAGTGTGGCTACTCTCAATTTTTTGTTTTTCTAGAGAACTATAATTTCTTAGCTGGATTCTGAACTTTTCATAAAGCTATTTTGGTCCTTACATCATTGGTAAATCGGTGTTTCTGTGGGAGACTGAGGGTTGGCCTTTTTACTCAGCTGTGTTGCTGTCCTTACTTTTTATTATACTTTTGAATAGTTGTGAATTCACCACTCATTCTTTGCTCTGAAATCCTACCCTCCTATTCTATCTCCCTGCCTCTCTTTGTCACATATAACCAATATCCTGAATCTATAATTTATCATTTCCTATCTTTTAAGATGTATATTACAAAATCACATATTACACATAAATTCTCACAAATAATGTACTTATGACTTTAATTTTTAACTTTATATAGGTGTGTATGTATGTTACATGTAGCCTTCTGGAATTTTGGGTCTAACATTACTAATCTTTATTGAAATTGTTTTAAATAGTTGGAGCTCATTTCTCTCTGCTCCTTAATTTGGCATTTTGTGATCATATATCATTTTATTAATCCATTCTCCTTTTAATTGCCATATGGGATTTTTCTTCCTTCTTTTTTGATTTTTACAAATGGAAATCCATTTGTAACTATCTCCTTGTTGAACCCATATTCATATGCTATCTTTCATTCTTTTTACTATCCTAGTTAAGGCTACTGTCACCTCTTTCCTAAACTGACTTAAAATTTTCACTATTTCTTTCCTACCTATTTGTTTACTGTAAGTGTGCTACCTCTTATCCTTTAATTCTCAGTAAGTGACCTGTTCAGAACAACCTTCCCAGGCCATTCTATGTAAGTGGATTCCCAACTCCTTTCTTTCTGTATCACTTTTCCCTTTGTTGTTTATTTTTTTCTCTTCATAGTATCTATCTATATCTATCTATCTATCTATCTATCTATCTATCTATCTATCTATCTACCTACCTATCTCTGTCATATCTATCATCATCTTCTATCTACTTATCTATCTCTCTTTTATCTATTCTGGTTATTCTTTTCTCCATTTGTCTGTTTCCTCTACTAGGCTATAAGTTCTCTGTATGCAAGATATATATATGGCTTATTCAACTCATCATCTATTGCAGTGCTTGGATCCAATGAACTGTGCAATGAATATCTGTGAAATAAGTGATCAAATTATTAATATGGGTTAATATGGAATACATACATTATTAATGTATATCATAGTAGAGCTATGGAATTTCTCTATTGATCTATCTATCTATCTATCTGGTCTTTGATCTCATAAATACTCCATTTAACAAAACTTTCTGGGTACTATAGATATTCAACCATATGGAATAAAATTTAGTTTCTTCCTTGCATGTTTACATCTTCATATGAACAGTTTATAATAGTATCAAATCCATAAAGTTGGTTTGACATCTTTATGTTTAGAAGGCATTAATTCTAATCTCTCCCTGGTAGACAGAGTGGAATGAATTAAGGTAAGTGAAGATGGACAGTTAGTGTGGATGGGTTTAAAAAGGCAAATATGATGCTTTCATATACCAGGTCATGGGACAAACTGCTTATACTGAGATAAGCATGATTAAAAGGATATGGTTCCATCTTATGAAAGCATTATATGATAATTTTTCAAATGTCACAATAAATTTAGTAGCATTTCAGAACTCAAATGTCACCTGAAAAGCAAGAATTACACTAAATAACATAATGAATCTATGAGAATAGGATTATCTTCTGACTTTGGGCAATTCAGATGCACTTACAAAAAATTGCATAGTTTGAAACTGGAAAGGATGCTCTTGGGGTGATATGATCTTTTGATGTATTAAAGACACTCAGGGCACACTAAGGCATTTCTGTCATTTAAAGAGGTAAAGAGCAAATAAAAGGCTAGGACACTCTGAGTTTCTTTTAAGTTTCAACCTTAACATTATCAGAAATTTTTGCTTGCTTCTTGCCATATTCCTGAAATAAGGTGAAAATAGCAATTTCATGGGATGCATTTTCAAACTACTTTGAAAATAATTAAGTATTATGGAATCTCATTTGCAAGCAATAGGTATTTTGTCTACTTCTAACCATTTTCTTCATATTAGACCTCAGGTTGTTGACCTTGGTTTATAACTCTGTTTTTAAAAGTGTTTGTTCCAACATGTAAGCTCTAAAGCAAATTTCAACTCCTTTTCTTACTTTAATTTAACAGCATTTTTATTTAAGAAATCAAAACAAAGCTTAATATTGTGGACAATTTTTAACTTTCTGTTATCTCTCTCCTTTTCATAGTTTTGTGTTTTTCTTTCAACTCTGTCTACAGAAGGAGCAGGAGCAAACATCACTCATTCTTGCCATTAGTTTATTTAATAGTATTGTTAAGTATGTGTACAAAATCCACAAAATTGGTATTTTACCTATTATATTTCTACCTTAAGACACTGAAAGATCCCTAAAATAAGATATTAGGTGAATTTAGGTGATGCAGTCAGCTAAGCTATTTAATTAAGGATATAAGAATCAGTATAATTGTTTACATTGAGACTTTCAAAATAACATGCCATGGCATGTCATTAATGGAAAATTATGTGACATGTAGCATTTATTAACCTAATCCTTTACGTTTCTTTGAAGTAAGAGTTTCTGCCCTAAGGAAGAGTCAGAGCCTATAGGTCAGCTCTGCTAGAAATAGCACTCATTTGTAGACAGGAAGTGTTAGTGCAACTAATGCCCTCTTCTATGATCTATAAGAATAATTTCAATTCAAATAATCCATTGCAGTTCTGGGCTATATAACAAATTAGAAGACTAATAATGA
This sequence comes from Castor canadensis, assembly GCF_047511655.1. Classification (NCBI taxonomy): domain Eukaryota; kingdom Metazoa; phylum Chordata; class Mammalia; order Rodentia; family Castoridae; genus Castor; species Castor canadensis. The sequence goes on along the minus strand of NC_133405.1, from coordinate 72,015,809 downwards.
ATCTTTATCAAGTTTAGTGACCAATCAGTGTTCTCCATAGTATAATTTTTCAGTTATAAGTAGACTACACAATTGCATGACACCAAGAAAAATGCTTTCATATCTAATATTTAACTTTATATTCATGTTGCTCAGCATTATTGGTGTAGCTAACAAATACTTAGAGTCACTTTTATTTTCAGGTTAGCATGCAGAGTTCTTGGGATATAGCAGAAGAAAGGGAAAAGACCGATTTTTGGCTTCTCTAGTCTTATGACACAAGCTTTATAATTATTTTTAAAGGTTAAGTGTAAGACATCTGACAATTTTGACTTCATCTCATCATTATTAATAGCAAACTTGGCAATACTGATTTTTTGAAATGTTGGTGATTGACACAGTAATTGTACTTATTTATGGGGTACAACGTGATGTTTTGATTCATGTATACATTAGGTAATGGTTGAATTAGAGTGATTAGCATATCCATCATTATGAACTTTTATTATTTGTTTATGTGAAATACATTCAGAATCCTTAATCCTAGGTATTTTGAGATAAATACTTCATTGTTAACTGTGTTCACTTTACTGTGCCAATGAAAACCAAAATTTATTCTTGTCTAACTATGGCATTGAACTTGTTGACCAACCTCTGTACATGCCTCCTCCCTGATGCCTCCACATGCCTTCCTCAGCCTCTGAAATGACTATTCTACTCTCAACTTATCAGAGATGACCTTTTCTGTTTTGGATTCCAAAGAAGTGTGAGATTATGTGGTGTTTACCTTTTGTGTCTAGCTTATGTTACTTAACATAATGCCCTTAAGACACATTAATGTTGTCATAAGTGACAAGATTTCATCATTTTAATGGCCGGATAGATCTGTTGTGCATATATGTGAGATTTTCTTTATTATTTCATTTTTCTATGGACATTTAGGTTTATTCAATATCCTGAATATTATGACTAGTGCTACAAATGTCATACTTCAAAGAAGGGGAAAAACAAACCCAAAATTCATATGTAACCAAACAAGATGTAAAATGACTAAAGCAAAAAACAAAGAGAGGCATCACCATGTTACTTCAAAATATACTACAAAACTATAATCACTAAAACAGCATTATGTGGGCATAAAAATAAAAGTAGAAACCCATGGAATACAGTGTGTTTATTTTTATAGATAATTAGGCAATGGGATAGTCACATTCAAAACATATTTGATGTATTGTAAGAACTTTTGTAAGTGTCACAATGTATCCCTAGCACAACAACAATAATAAAAAATATGCCAAAGAAAAATTTAAAAACCTCAATGAACAGAAAAAAACATGGTAGAGGTACCTTTGAGTACAAAAATATGAGCAGTATTGTCTGCCAGCTCCAAAGAACCCTTGAAAACTTAAGGCTTCTGCAAATGTTAACATATTTTACTTTAATAATTTTGACACATTTATATGTTATAAAAATGTATTAGCATGTAATAATTGCACAGGGAGATACATTGTGATATTTACATATGCACTGAAAATATAGCTTAGTCAGATTTGCACCCTCCATCATTCTCTCTCTTCTTCACTCCCTGCTTTGAACAATTTCAACAAACTTCATTCTTCTATTTTCATATTTGAATACAAAATGCATCCACCTCAGTTACCCTTTCAAAATGTCCACCCCCTTCCTGCTGGTGCCCATCCGCCCAAAAGACTTATTTTACCCTCCTGCCTTCAGTTTTTTAAGTGTATATTAATAGTGTAAAGAGGTTTGACCATAGTACTTCAGGCCTGTATATATTGTATTTAAATCAAATTAACAACCCCCATTACTTTCTCAATCTCTGTCATCATGCTCCCCTAATACTGAAGAGCTTACAGTATAGTACTTTATATTATATTCATATATAGAACGATTATTTCAATATTTTTCATTCTCTAACATTTTCTTTCCCTCTTGCATCTCCTGTAGTCCCCTCACTAAAACAATTTTGCTCTCTTTCACTATATATACATATATATACATTCACTTTTTATATAATTTATTACTAATTATACTATTTATTATTAATATATTGTTTATATATTAATACATATTCTATATTTGAGGGAAAACAGGTGACCTTTGACTTTTTGAGCCTGGCTTAGTTTGCTTAACATGAAGTTCTCCAGTCCCATCCATTTACCTCCAGACAACATATTTTCATTTTTCTTTACGGCTGAATAAAACTCCATTGTGTATATATACCACATTTTCTTAATCCATTCATCAGTCATGGGGCATCTGGGTTGTTTCCAAAGCTTGGCTGTTATAAATAGTGCTGCAATAAACATGGGCGTGCAAGTGACTCTGCTGTACTCTGAAGTACATTCCTTTGGCTAAATACCCAGGAGTGGTATCAATGGATCATATGTTAGTTCTATTTTTAGTTTTTCAAGACCCATGATTACTTTAAGAATATGTTTTTGTACTTCAAATATCATTTTCATTTTTCAATTCATGTTATCATGTAGTACAAGGTACAGATTTAGAATTAAGCAATCTGAACTTGAGTTACAGTTTTGTAAAACTTACAAAAATATCTTAAGTTGAATGTTTGTTTTCTTACTTCAAAATGATGGGTTTCTTAGTGGAGTAACTACTTACTTTTTGTGCAGAACAAATTCTTATTCCTTAGCATAAGGTTTCTTTGACCCCCACCCACTAAATGCCAGGAGTAAGTGCCAATTCATAGTGTTTAAAATACCTACTCTACAATATTCTCAACATTTATTTCCAAATAGTTCAGAGTATTTGAGAATCATCTTATCATCCTGTTTTCCATTTTGCCCCACAATTTCTAAAATTTAAGAAAAGTGACATTTCGAAAGAGCAACTTGCCTTAGAGTAGTCATCTATAGGACATTCTTTAGCTTCCTAACCAACCTGGATCTTCTCTTATCTTCTTCTTTCCTCCCCCCAAAAGCATGTAATCTTCTAATTCAAATTATGCTCTTATGCTCTGTGTTCTATTCATTTCTCATATTGTATTTTCAATCATTTCTTTTTCTGTTATGTATATTAATATTTCTCTTCTCAACTGGATCCTTTCCATAAACTTTAGGCTTAAACCATTTTTAATCAAAACATAGTACAACACAGTTCAACTCAACTAAAATATTTTCTCTGTTGATCTTGTTGCTACCAAATCTTTTATTAATGTTACTAATGGGTGTTTTTCATCCTTATTTTCCTTGAGCTCTCAACAACATTTCATGTGTGTCAATCTGTCTTGTTCTTGTAATACTCTTTTTCATCTTCTCCAACAATCCACTTTCTTACTTTCCTCTTACCACTCTGGTTCCATGTATTTTTTTTTTTTTGCCTGTTTAATCTCATTATTATATCATTAAAGGTTGGAGTAGTTCAATGATTGGCTGTAGACCCTTGCCTTTTCTTATCCTTATATTTTTCCTTGATTATTTCATTCATACTCTCAGAAGGCTTACTTTATATTTTTTTTGTCGTATTGGGGTTTCAACTCATGACTTCATGCTTGCTAAGTAGGTGCTTTGCCACTTGAGCTATTCTGTCAGCCACCCTCACCTCCAAGGTTTACTGACTGCAAATATGCCCTACAAATGTATACCTCCATTCTAAATATCTGCTCTGTGCCTTGGAAAATATAACAGCTCTTTCATTTACATGGCCCCTTATGTAATAAGCATTTTCAGGGTTTTATGTCTAAATTGAACTTTTGGTTTTACTTGCCTATCTGGTTCCTGCCATTAGTCTTTGTCATCTAGATTAGTTTTTATCACCCTCTAACCTTTTGCTTAAGTATGAAATCTTAGCATCATCCTTTATACCCCCATTGCTATAATATTGCCTCTCTCCATGTGTCATTTGGTGGCTAAGTCCACAATTCTTATACATCATCTGCTATCATTCTAGTGCGAACAATCATCATTTCTGACTTGGCATACCAACATGGTCTCCTAAATATTTTCCTCATATTTATTATGACTCATTTTCAAAACTTTTATTTCCCATAGGCTAGCTAGAGTAATTTTTGGAAGCATAAACCTGATTAAACCATTTCAATGATTTCTAATTAGACTTAGTAAAAGTGAAAAAAGTGAAAAGAATAAAATAGATTGAAAATTTTTATATATTCTAACAATTTATCTTTTCAGTTGTTTAGTAATATCCTCCTTGTCTTCCCCCTAGCCACACAAGGTTTTCAATTTCTCTTATATACCATGCTTCTTCTATTTTAAGCTGCCATTACCAAGTTCATCACCCCTTCTGGAATGATTTCTTTCCCTTCAAGTGATTATCATTCATCACTTAGGTCTTTGCTTTGGTATCACTTCCTTAGAGAATCATTCTTTACCCTTCAATTTAAAATGTATTCTTTTATCATAAGAATTGTTTCATTCCTTCAGAACTTATTTCAATTTGTTAATCACTGTTATTTCAATTATTTGATGAATGGCTTACTCCCCAATACATTAAATTGCATTATAAGTTCCAAAATGCTATGAACCAATTCAACTTTATTTGCTCACTGGGATCACAGTGCCTAGTATAGGCTCTGCCACATAATGAAAATGACTTAATAAATTGTTCTTAATATAAAATATATGCTTCTTTTGTAATCCCCCTTAAGGAAGAGTTGCAGTTATATGTCATTAGGAGTGTAATCTCATTTTGGCTAGATGATGAGAAATAAAGAAATGATGTGGCTGAAATCACTGTCAGACAGAAATGAACATCTCTTGAAGCACTTTGGTTCTGTGATTTTGTTACTTCCATTTTGGGGACATAGTGTTAGACTTTTAAAAAAAGATTTTATTGAATGATTCAATTTTTTGTGTACAATTTGTATTTCCCATTGACCTCTGTGAGAAAATATCACACCTTTTTTCTTTGATGTTATTTTATGTATAATGATCCCTCTAAATGTTAAGACAATGTTTTACATTACATTCTGATCATGGCCAGATTAAAACACAAGTAGACCCATCACCCATGCACACACACGGACACACACACACACACACACACACACACACACTCATACACACACACACACACGCACACCAGGAACATATTCAAGCTTCAATTTTACATGGAAGAAATGTAGCATTTTACTTTTTCTTGTTGTAGGGGATGACCACCTGTCCTCTTGTTGACTGACTAGATGTGACAAGAAGGTGAGAGACTGCTCCAACTGTGAGTGAACAAATTCTTACTGGGGTAAGCTGTCTACATTATCATCCAATTTACCTTGCTGACTGGAACCAACCATTACATGAAGGTCTTTTAATTTTAAATTTCTTCCCTAATAAAATGTGACATAATTTTCTGATTTCAAAATAGATATTTGCTGTTTTGTACTTATGTATAATTTGAAAAATCAGTAAGTCAGTTCTTGTGATAGGGAGAATCTAAATTCTAGTTTTTGCTCTTTATCACACAGCTTCCCATAATATTTTGGTGTTGGAGATCAGACATGAACACTGGACTGGGAAATAATGGAGCTTGCACAGCCTCTCTTACCATATTTTTCCCAGCACCTGGTGTCTTGACCTCTGTTCTCACATCTTCTTGAAGAATGCAACCTACTGTGTCTGCATACCAGCCCCCTGATGCAAAACCAGATAAAGTACCAGAACTTTTAGGAGACTCCCTGATGCCAGATTAATCAATACCTTAGATAAGGTGTTCTATGTGCCTTGATGATTCCAGAACTGATGTGTTGTAATTAAGCTTCTATAGACTTAAGAAAATTAGCCCACCAAACCTCATTCCTTTTACCTTGAATCAAGAATTGTTAAAGCTTGATTTTTACCTGAGTCTTTTCCTTGTACCAACCTAATAAAATAAACACTCTGGCTCAGGTAGGCACTCATGTGTCCCATCAGGAACGTGTAGCCCTCCTGTCCCCAGCATTCTGTTTTATGTCTGTATGTCTGTGTTTGTCTTATTTTTCATTCCCTGTCCCTCTTAGTCAGGTTCATGCAGCATACCCATGCAGGTCAGGGGCAAGTGGCACCCAACCTTGGAACCTGACTACAGGAGAACTCATTGGATAAGGCAAGGGAACGCTCTCCGAAGGATGTGTCCACAAGTAAAATAATGTAATGGGAAGAGTGCAATTCTGAATATGATCAGGAGTAATAAATATGGGATAAACTAGATCTAAAGAAAGTGATCGCTATGTACATTCGCTAAAACTAAAGGTAAATATAAAGTCTTCAATGTCTAACATTGCACTTGAAATTAATGTATTTGTTTTGTGTTTCATTGTGTAAATTTTGTCTATATGAATGTATTCATTTTGTGTTTCATTGTGAATTTTGTGTATGTCTATTGTATGGTTAACTTATTAGAGACAAAAATCTAATAGCTATGATAACAGTCTTATTAAAAACAGACTGACCTAAAACACTTTCCTAAACTTGACTCTTGCTTCAGCTGTTAAGCTGCTTAAAATGAGTCCTAAAAGAACGGAATGGGACACTTCTCAATCTGCTCCTAAAAATTAAAAAAAATAATCAATGTATTTGTGGCCACTTAAATTTTACATGTTCTTGGGCTCTTGAATCTATGCACACTTAAATTGACATCTGTGGCATACTTAATTTAAAACCTTTTTTACATACGTGTATATTTGAATGTCTTTAAGAGGATTTTTTATAGAATTGTTGTAAAGAAATACAATAACTTCTGTTCTCTTCTCTTCCTCATCTCTTCTGTTGTTACTTTTAAGAAAAACCAGTTTTTCAAAGTTATGTCAATCAGGTCTAACTAAATTATGGGCATTATTTTATGGACATTAACCTGAATCTGTTTCATTTTATCATAGTAATTTACATTCAATTCTTTTATAATTAGATCTATTAACAAAAGTTGTCTTTAAAAATAAGGCTAATGGAAAAAAACAATTTTATTTGAATTTAAAATTCTTATATAAGTTATTTTAAAAGTGCAAGTTACAAAGTGAATAAATAGGAAGCATATAGATAGATATTGAGTGTATTTTGGGGGGAAAAGTTAAAGAAAAGAATGTTTTTGGATGAGAAAGGATTTTGTAAAGAAGGGTTTGTCCTAAAGATTGTTCAAAATATGGAGAGGAGGGATAAGGACAAACCATCAGAGGGTTTAGCATGTTATATAAAGGTTCTGAGTAAGTCTTAAAAGTGTATAATAAAAGCTTTGATGTGTGATAAAGTTAAAGTTGACTATAATCTAAGAGTTGCCTAAAATAATTTTTGGAGGTCATGGCAGACTAAAATCTAATCCTCCATGTCCATAAAATAACAAGGCTATCTTAATATTATTCTGCTCTGAGTAACATCTGCAAAAAACTGTTATTTGGAAAGATTTTATCAAAGTAATTACTTGTGTTTTCTATTGATCTTGTCAAGCTTTAAGTACTACTAAATCAGAGTTCATTTACATATTTGCTCATGCAAAGGTCTCTTAAATGACCACCTTATAACTGTGTTCTGTGTCTGTACTTTATCTAAATATGGTACAAGCACTTACAAAATTAAAAGTGTCAGTTTGCATAAAATGAGCTAAAGCTCTCTTTTATCCAAAAGCATTACATTTAACTGACCAGATAAAGTTGTTTACCCAAAAGTGTTACATCTAAACCTTTGACATATAAAATGGTTAATAAAACTTTTGGCAGGTGTGCTGTTTGTAATCAGTAACATTAAAAAAAAAAAACTTTGCCATTTAAACAATCCTGCTACTTAAAACCTGGCCTATATTAGCTTTAGTCAAGTAAATGTTATTATATATATAAAATGTAATTGTACATAAAAAATAAGGCTATTTGGGATCACAGGCATTAGCCCCCTAACTTGAAGAGATCTAAAGTTAATGATGCTAGACTTTTGTAAGCTTGTGTGCATGGTTCCTAATTGTAACAAGGAGCATTTAGTGCTGCTATTTTAATACTATCAGTCATAGTTATTTTCCTAAACATGCAGTCTACAATGGAAATAATGAAATGCTCTGACAATTCCCAAACTACTTTTCAGTATATTAACCATGGCTATTCTAAATCTTTTCATTCTCAGTCCTTCTTCAGAGAATTTGCAATTATCTGTTTTTCAACTGAGTCAGCCTTCTAAATATTTATTTTTGTTGGCTTTTTTCAAAAAGTTTAACTGTTGTCTGTTGACATTCTGCAGCATTTTTAAGTTGTCAAGATATCATCTATAGTACAGCCAGAACTAAAAATGGATGCCAGGTAAGCCCACTTCTTCTAAACTTCTTTTGTTGCTTATAATTTGTCCAAATGCATTTTATTGAAGCTCCAGATAAGGTAAAAAAATAATTTCCCTTTTCATATTTGGAACAGCTTATTGAGGGATGCACTATCTCTCCCCCAAAAACAAAAATCCATAAAGATAATTTAACAACTTTAAATGATTTTCAAAAATTATTAGGTGATATAAATTGGCTGTGTCCTACCTTAAAACTTGCTACATGTGAATGGTCTCCTCTCTTTAAAATTTTACAGGGAGACACTCAACCATCATCTCCTAGATATCTCACACCAGAAGGTTGTATGGCCCTAGCAAAGGTTGAACAAGCTATTCATAATTCTCAGAAAACTAGTGTTGATTATTCTCAACCAATACAACTTCTTATTTTATCTACTACAAGTCTACCCACAGTTCTTTGGCTGACTCAGGGAGTATTAGAGTGGGTGCACTTACCTCACTCCCCTACTAGAGTCATCACTCCTTACCATAATATGGTAGCAAGATTAATAGCCATGAAACATTTTCACACTGTAAAACTGCTAGGACTAGAACCATTCCTTATTATTGTCCCATTTACCAAGGAACAACAGGCTTGGTTATGGCACACTGATACCATGTGGCAAAATGCATTAGCAAACTTTACAGGACAACATGGAGAACATTTTCTTTCCTCTAAACATCTTAATTTTGCTCCTCAACATGCTTTTATATTTCCTCAAAGTATCAGAGAGGATCCCATGCCTCAGGCTCTTGTGATTTTTACTGATGCTTCAGGTTCTGGAAACACTGCTTACTTTTCCTTTCAAGGACAAAAGATTGTACAAACAGGTTTTTTCACTGCTCAGCGTGCTGAACTTCAGGTAGTTATATTGGCTTGTCAGGACTTTGTTCATGTTCCTTTTAATTTGTATACAGATAGTGCATATGTTTATGGTGTACTTAAGACTGTTGAAACTGTTTATATAGGACTTACTAATGATGAACAACTTTTTAACCTCATCCATGAGTTAAAGGCTTTATTACAACAATGCCAACATCCCTATTCTGTGGGCCATCTCTGGTGGCACTCTGGCCTTCCTGGGCCATTGGCAGAGGGCAATTGCCAGGCTGATGCCTTGGTTCCTCCATTAACTTTACAGGTGGATACTTCATCACCAGTAAACCAGGCCATACAAAGTCATTCACAGTTCCACCAAAATTCCAGAGCTCTTAATATTTTCATATCACCCAAGAACAAGCTCATCAAATTGTTAAGTCATGTTCAAAATATGTTCCTCATTTGCCTGTGCACAGTGAGGGAGTTTACCCTTGTGGTCTTCCCCCTCTAACATTATGGCAGATGGATATTACTCACATTCCATCTTTTGGACGACAGAGTTATGTCCATGTTGTTATTGATACTTACTCTGGTTTTGTTTTTGCCTCTCCAAGATCAGGGGAAGCAACACTCCATGTCATAGACCATTGTTTGGCCGCCTTTGTGTTGATGGGCAAGCCGCTTCATATTAAAGCTGATATTGGCCCAGGATATACATCTAATGCCTTCAAGACTTTGATAGGAGGACCTACCAAATTCTTCATACCACAGGTATACCCTACAACCCACAAGGCCAAGCTATAGTGGAAAGAGCTCACCAAACTTTAAAAGTGCAGTTACAAAGACAAAAAGGAGGAGATAGGTCTCTGGCCACTCAAATTAACAAAGCTCTTTTTACTTTAAAATTTTTAAATTGCTCTGAATCTGGCTTTACTCCAGCTGAAAAACACTGGGAACATCATAATAAACAATATTTGCCACAGGTGTTGTGGAAAGATGTAATGACCGGGTCCTGGCAAGGCCCTAGGCCAGTCTTGTTATGGGGCCGAGGCCATGCTTGTGTTTTTCCTGAAGGTGCAGAAAGCTCAATTTAGGCATCCTCATGGTTTGTAAAGACCCATGGTACCCATCAGCCATCAGATGCAGAAGCTCCACCTGATGGAGATCCTGCCACTGAAAGATATAAGGAACCACCCTTACCAGTCCTACAAGAGGCAACATCATCACCTTGACAAACTCAGTAAAACAAACCAGGGATCTATCCCCTCAACTTCAGGTCAAATAAAGTGCTTGGTGGATATGGCCAAGAATGTTATTAAGGGGTGGGGACAGGAGGAAACTCCTGCTGTTCTTCTGCTAGCTATGATTAGCATCATTAGTCAACAGGTAAATGCTGCTGAAGCTCAGAACTTACTACATTGGGCTTTTGTGCCTCGTCCACCTCTGCTTCATGCAGTTACCTGGAAAAGTCCATTTATATCAGTTTTTGCTAATGACTCTGAGCTGGTAGGATGTCACTCCAGTGGACACCTGGTTCCTACTTTCACTAATTACAATTTTATAGAACAAGCTGTTGTTTTAGCCATATGTTTGGGAAATTTGCCTTCTCTCCCTCTCATGCCTATTTGGAAAAGTGCTCTGTTATGGAATGGTACTCAGTTTCTTGATAAAAAAAACCTACAATTTTTAGTTTTAATGCCAGCGAACCTTATAATGCTACACATTAGTCTCACATTCCCCACTGTCATGACAAACACAATCCCTGGCACCCCCATAAGGGAGCCTCATGGGAACAATGTACATTTGTTTCTCCAATGGCTATTTTTGTTACAGGCTACAAGCTTGTGTATTGATCTTATAATGACACTTCTGAAACTAATATTATGAGGTATTGGACCACCGCTATGGTGGGACCAGACAGAGGAAACATTGAATCAGATATATGGAAATGCAGAGCTGCTATTAGTACTATCAACCTAACTATCCATTCAGGCAGCTCTGTTACTAAAGTCTTAAAAGCTTGTGTTCAGTATTCTTTTGCTTTATTGACTAGATCAATTAATATCTCTAAAAATAGAATTATTTTTGGTATCTCTTGTTCTAAGTGTAATTTAACCTCATGTGTGGACAATTACATAAATGGCAGCCTATTTATCGTAAAACAAAACCCCTATATCTTGGTCGCTACAAATTTCATGGGACCATGGTATCATGATAGAGGACTACAGGTTGTCAAAGAAATAAAATCATTATTAGTAAGAGAAAAAAGATTTGTAGGGCTCTTGATAGCAGGCATTGTGGCAGCCATCACTGCTATTGCCACCATGAATACTGCTGCAGTAGCCCTCTCCCAAAGCATTCAAGATGCTCATTATGTTAATACCTTAACACAAAATATCAGTTATGCCTTTCAACAACAAGTTGCTATAGATGAAAAAATTGTTATCTGCTTAAATTCTCTAGAAGCTGCTTTGCTGGCTATGGGAGATGAAGTTCATGCAGTGAAATTCCGTCAAGATTCACTGTGCCATGCAGGCTTCCAACATATTTGTGTTACTGCAGCACCCTACAATGCAACAGACTTCTCATGGAAATTCACTCACATGTCACTGGAGCTTGGGGAAATAATAATGATTTCTTTAACCTACAAATCTTAAGACAGCAAATTTTAGCCAGGGAGCAAGCACACGACCAGATGACTGCTCTTGCAGGTATAGCAAAAAATATATTAGATGAATTACAAGGATTTAAGCCTTCTAATACTTTGAAATATTCCTTTTGGTATTTCATTGGTATTGTATTATTAATTATTCGTTGATTTTGCTTACTTTCAGTCAGAGCTCGAAAGACCAAAAGGCAAATCCTCAGCTTAAAATAGAAATGCATTGGGAGCTTTTATGAAATAGAGTAGGGGGAGATGTTGGAAATAATGGAGCTTGCATGGCTTCTCCATGGTAGGAGCTTGCACAGCCTCATTGTTCCGTTTTTCACATATGTGTATAAGGTACTTAGACCACATTTACTGTTCTATTCACCCTCTCCTTTTGTACTCTTCTCTCCTGCTGCTATTTACCCCTAAACAGAACCTATTTTGCATTCCTGTCATTGATTTTAAGGATTAGATTCCATATAAGGGACAACATATAATATTTATTTTTCTCAGTCTGGTTTATTTTGCTTAATAAGATAATAAACTTAACATTTTCCTGTAAACATCAGAATTCAATTTTTTGACTTAATAATACTTTATTACATGTATGTGCCACATTTTCTTTATCCACTCATCAGTTGTTGTTCACTTAGGCTGATTCCATAGTATGACTATTGTGATTGTGCTACTGCAAACATGGGTGTGCAGGTATTTTGACTCTATATCCTTTGGATATATGGCCAGTAGTGGTAAAGAAGGTGATATAATAGTTCTATTTTTAGTTTTTTAAGGAATATCTACACTGATTTCCATAGTGAATGCACTAATTTACATTTCCACTAACAATGTATAATGGTCAATTTTTGCCTGCATCTCTGTCAGCATTTGATATTGCTTTCTTTATGATAGCTGTTCTGACTGGGGTGAGATGAAATCTCAGTGCTGTTTTGATTTGCACTCCCTTTATAATGAAAGGTATTGACTATTTCTTCATGTATTTATTAATCACTTGTAGTTCATTTTTAAAAATTTTATTTTATCATTTTTACATTTACTTACATGTATATACATTATTTGGTCCATCCCCCCAAAACCCCCACATCTGGGTAGAATGTATTCTACCATCTTGTTCTCCAATTTAGTTGAAGAAATAAAATAAAAGATAAAAAGAAAAACAGCACTTTTGCTAGTTTGAGATGAAGATAGCTATACAGGGAGATTCTTTGTGTTGTTTCCATGCATATGTGTATTACAACTCATATTGTTTAATCTCTACCAGACCTCTTCACTACTTCCTAGTCCATTTCCCATAATGGCCTCTGTCAGTTTAATATGACTACATATATTTCTATACAGTGAGCATGTCAACCACATTCTATTTTTTGGTTTCCTTTCCTTTCCTTATCCCTCCTGTGCACTGTCTCCCCTTAGTGTGTGACACATGTCCAATAATATTACTGCATTTGTTTTAGGTCTATAATCCATATATGAGGGAGAATATGAAATTTCTGGTCTTTTGAGCCTAGCTAACTTTGCTTAAAATGATGTTCTCCAATTCCATCCATTTTCCTGCAAATGAAAAAAATTTCATTCTTCTTTGTGGCTGAGTGAAATCCCACTGTGCATAAGTACCAGATTTTCTTAATCCATTCATCAGTAGTGGGGCATATTGGCTGTTTCCATAGCTTGGATATTGTGAATTGTGCTGAAATAATCATGGGTGTGCAGGTGCCTTTGTAGTAACTTGACTCATTCCTTACGGTATATCCCTAGGAGTGGGATTGATGGATCACATGGCAGATCTATTTTTAGTTTTTTAAGATGCCTACATATTGTTTTCCATGGTGGCTGTATTAGCTTACATTCCCACCAGCAGCGTGTGAAGGTTCCGTTTCCCCAGTATCTTTGTCAACATTTGTTGTTGATGTTGTTCTCCATGGTAGCAATTCCGACAGGAGTGAGGTAGAATCTTAGTGTGGTTTTGATTTTCACTTCCTTTATGGCCAGAGATGGTGAGCATCTTTTTTCATGTGTGTTTTGGCCATTAGGACTTCTTCCTTTGAAAAGGTTCTGTTTAGTTAAGTTCCATTGATTTTGGTGGAGTTTAGTTTTTCAAGCTCCCTGTATGTTCTGGTTGTCAGTCCCTTGTCTGATGTACAGCTAGCAAAGATTTTCTCCCATTTTGTGGGTGGTCTTTTCAATTTAGAGATAATTTTTTTTGTTGTACAGAAGGTTTTTAATTTCATGCAGACCAATTTGTCAATCCTTTCTCTTAGTTGTTTAGCAGCTTGAGTTCTATTGAGGAAGTCCTTGCTTATACCTATTGTTTCCAGTGTATCACCTGTTCTTTCCTGTACCAATTTCAAGGGTTTGGATCTGATATTAAGGTCCTTAATCCACTTTAAGCTGATACTAGTACAGAGTGACAGGCATGGATCTAGTTTCAGTTTTCTGCAAGCAGATAACCACTTTCTCCAGCAACATTTGTTGAAGAGGTTCTCTTTTCTAAAAATGTTTTGGCACCATTGTAAAAAGTTAGGTAGGTGTAGCTGTGTGGATTGATATCTGGGTCCTATACTCTGTTCCACTAGTCTTCATATTGGTTTTTGTGTCAGTACTATGCTAGGTTTTTTTTTTTCTGTGACTCTGTAGTATAGTTTGAAGTCAGGCATTGTGATACCTCCAGTGCTGCTCTTTTGTTTCAGTATTACCTTGGCTATTCATGGTCAATTGTGTTTCCAGATGAACTTTAGGGTAGATTTTTCAGTCCCTGTGATGAATGTCATCACTATTTTGATGGGACTTGCATTGAACATGTAGATTGCTTTTGGTAATATATTCATTTTTAGTATTTTGATTTTGCCAGTCCATGAGCATGGGGGATCATTCCATCTACTGTAGTATTCTTCAATCACTTTCTTCAGTAGCTTGTAGTTCTCCTTGTAGAAGTCATCTTTTGTTAAGTTTATTCCTACATGTTTGATTTTTTGAGGCTATTTTAAATGGAATTGTTTTCCCATATTCTTTCTCAATCTGTCCATTGTTGTTGTATAGTATGGCTACTGATTTTTGTAAGTTGATTTCATATCCTGCTACTTTGCTGCAGCTGTTTATGGCATCTAGGAGTTTTGGGGTGGAGTTTTTTCAGTCTTTAAGGTATAAGATCATGTCATCTGCAAATAGGGATAGTTTAACTACTTCTTTACCTATTTTTATTCCTTTCATTTCTCGTTCTTGCCTTATTGCTCTGGTGAACAGTTCTAGGCCTATGTTAAATAGTAGTGGAGAGTGGACACTCTTGTTTTGTTCCTGACTAGCCTTTGCACTAGCTCTAGCCATAGCCTTAACCATAAACCTAACTCTAACACTTGCCCTAGTGCTAGCTGTTGCAAAGCTAAGGCTAACACCTATCCCTAAATCTAACTCTATTCCTAGCCCTAATCCTAGCTCTAACCACAGCCATAACTGTAACCCTAACCTTACACTTAGCCCTAGCTCCAGTCCTAGTCCTAAACTTAACACTAACCCTATCTCTAACCCTAACCTTAGCCTGATATCTAGCCTTAACCATAACCACAAACCTATCCCTAATCTTCACTTTAACCTTAAACCTTACACTAATCCAAAACATAACCCTAAAACTAACCAAAACCCTACACTTACTCATACACCAAATCCTAGTCCTAGCCTAGCAGTAGCCCTAACCCTAGCCCTAACACTTGCCTTAGATGTAGCCCTAGTCCAATCTCATGCACTAACCTTAAACCTAACCCTAGCACAAAACTTAGTACTAATGCTAACCCTAAACCCAATCTTAACCACAGACATCATCCTAAACCTAGCAGTACAATAGACCTAGCCATAACACTTACCTAGCCTTAGCCCTAGCCATAAACATAAAACTAACCTTAGCAAAAGTCCTAACCCTTCCCTAGCCCTGGCCCTAACCATAACCCTACCACTAAAACAAACCCTAAGTTGGCATAACCCCAAACTTAGATCAGGACATAGACTAAAGCTAGAGCCCAACCCAATCATTAACCCTAGCCCTACCCTAGTCCCAGATGTAGAAATAACTCCAACCCTAAACCTAAGCTAACACCAAACATAACAGTAGCAATAAGCCTAGATCTATTCCTAACTCTAGCCCCATGTCTAACCTAAACATAACCCTAACCCTAAATATCACCCAAACACTAACCCTAGCGAAGTCCTAATCTGAAGCTAACATGAACCCTAACTATAGTCCTAAACCTAGCCCTAGATGTAGACCTAACTCTAGCCATAACCCTTGCCCTAGGACTAAGCCTAACCTTAACTCTAGGACCAATGTTAACCTTAACACTAAACCTAAACCTAACCCCAAACTTAACCCTAACTCCAACAGTACAATTAATTTTAACCCTAGGACAAGCCCTAGCTGTAGTCATAGCAGTAGCATTAACCTTAAATTTAGCATTTGTCCTAGCTCTAGCATGTTCCCAGATCCTAAACCTAGAACTAAACCAACCCTAACACTTCCCTATACTAACAATACCATAACCCTAACCCTAGCCCAAGGCCTAAGTCTCACCCAGCTCTAGCCCTAGACATAGCCCTAGTCCTGACCCTGACCTAAACCTAACCTTAAATGTGACCCTAATCCTGACCATAGCCCTAAACCCAACCTTAATCCTAGCACTAATGTTAACCCTAGGCTTAATCGTAACCTAAAGCTAACCCTAAACCTAATCTTAACCATAAACTAGTCCCCCTAAATAATTCTAAGCCAAACCCTAGCCCTAACCTAGCCATAGCACTAATTCTAATACTTGCTCATCTTCTAGACATAGCCCTAGTCTAGGCCTAGCCCTAGTGTAGGCTTATGCACAAATCTAATGTAAATCTTAACCCTAACCCTAACTCTAACCCTAAACTCAAACTAGCCCTAGCTCTAGACCTAAACCTAATCCTAATCCTAACCTTAATTCTAGCCCTTGTTTTAGAAGTAGACCTAGAACTAGCTCTAGCCCTAGCGCTAACTCTAATCCTAGCCTAAACCTAATCCTATTTCAATCCCTACCCCTAGCACTAAACCACACACTAACCCTATCCCTATCAATAACTCTATTCTTAACACTAACCCTTAGTCCTTGGTCTAAGCCAAGCAATAATTCCAGCTCTAATCTTGCCCCTAACCTTAACCCTAGCTCTAACACTAACCCTAAATATAAACCTAAACCTAGCAAGAGCCTTATTCCTAATAGTTACCCATGCCCTAGCCCTATCTTACCCTTAATGGGACTCTTAATCCTAGCCCTAGCTTTGGTCACAGTTGCAGTCCTAGCCCTACCTTAATCCTACACATTGCCAAGACCTAGCTTTGAACCCAACAATAACCCTAACCTTAATCATAACTCTAAATCTAACCATAGCCATAGCCATGGACACAGCAATAAACCACAGGCTAACCTTAGCACTATCCCTAGCAATAGCCTTAATACTAAATCTAACCCTAATCATAACACTAGCACCAGTGCTGACCATAACTTTAACCCAAGACCTAACACTAACCCTATCCATAACACTAACCATAAACCTAACCCTAGCCCTAAACCTAACCTTAACCATAATACTAACTTAAATCCCAACCTTTACTCTAATCTTAAATTTAGGCCTAGCCCTAGCCTTAAATGAAACCTTAATCCAAGCCTTAACCTTAACTCTAGTTTTAAACCTAAAACTACCCCTAGCTCTAAACCTAACCATAAACTTAACCCTAATGATAACCAGACCCTATGCCTAATCCTTGCTCTAGACCTAGCCCTAACAAAACCTAACCCTTGCCTTCGCCCTAGACCGAGCTCTAACCCTGGCCACAGTCCTAGCCATAAAGTAAATGTAACACTATCTTTGATTATAAATCTAATTGGAACCTACTGTAATCATCACCCTAACTGTGGCCCTAATCCTAGCTTTAAAACTAACCTTACCTTAGGCCTAACCTTAAACTAACCCTAACCCTAACCCTAAACCAAAGCCTAACCTTATTCCTAGACCTAGCCTAGAACTAGCTCTAGAATTAACCCTAAAGCTATCTGTTAACCTCCTCCACCTCTACACCCAGCCAAATCCCTAGCTCTGAACTTAAATCTAACCCTAACCCTAACCCAAAAAACAACCTAAATAAGCACTAGACCTAGCCCTAGCATGAGTGAAAACCCCATCCCTATTACTAGCCCTAGCAATACACCTAACTGAAGCCATATAACCCTAGCACTAAGCCTCACACTAGCTTTAACCAAAACCTAAATCTAGTCTTAAACTTAACCCTACTCTAAATCAAACCCTAACAATAATCATGACTATAGCCCAAGCCCTAGCTAAAGATCTAGACAAAGAACTAGTCTTAATAATGAACATTGCCCTACCCCTAGCCTTAGCTCTAGCTATAGTCCTAACCCTAAACCTTACTGTAACACTAATCCTAACTGTATTCTTAACCCTAACATTTGTCTTAGCCCTAAATCTTACCTTAATACTACAATATCCCTAATATTGAACTTATCCCAAACCCAAGCTCTAATGCTACCCTAAATCTATCAAGCTAACCCTAAACCTAACTGGAGCCCTAACCTAAACTTAACTGTAAACCTAACTCTAGTCATAACCTAGACATCAAATATGACCTTATTCTTTGCCTTCCCCTAACCTTGGTACAAGCTATAGTCCTAACCTTAAACCTAAATCTAACCATATACATTAACCTTAACCTCAAACCTAACTCTAAACATAACCCTAATTTTAACAGTAACACTAGCCCTAGAACTAAATCTCCCACCAACCCAAGCCTAAACCTAATCTTAGCAGTAATTCAAAATCTTACCTCAGCCCTAAACTTAACCCTAACCAGAAAAATACCTGTAAGCCTAAACATAGCCCTAGCCCTAGCCCTAAACCATAGACTAATCCTAAAACCAACCATATCCCTCGCCCTAAAACTAGCCTCAACCCTAGCCCTAACACTAATTCTAAAACTTAACCCTAACCCTCACTATATCCTTAATACTAACCTTAGACCTAGCCTAGTATTATCCCTAGCCATAATCCTACACCTTCCCTAGCCCTATTCTTAACCTTATCTCTAACCCTAACCTTAGCCCAAACCATAATACTAACCCTAATCCTAACTGCAACCCAAATCTAGAACTAGTCCATACTCTATCCCTACCACAATCCTTAAAACTATCCGTAGCCCTTCCCCAGACATAGTCCAAGACTTAAACCTAGCCCTAAACCTAAACAAATGCTATCATTAACCCTAACACGAACCCAAATATAAGCCTAACCTTAATCTTGAGCCTAGTGATAGAACTAGTCCTAGTCCTTGCATTCAGGGTAAACCTAGCTTTAGTCCTAACCACAAACCGAGCCCTAATCCTGAAAATAGCCTTAGTCTTAGCCTACTCAACAACTAGCACTAGCTCTAGCCCTAACCCTAGCCCTAGACCAGATCTTAGTCCTAACCCTAAACCTAGACCTAGCCCTAGCCCAAGATCTAACACTAAACCTTATCCTACAGTAACACTAATACTACCTCTTATGCTAATGCTAAACCTATTCCTAGTCTTCTCCAAACATGACCCTAAACCTAGCACTCACCATAATCCTAGCCCTAATCCAAAAAATAACCTTAAACCTAGTCCCAACTCTAGCCACAGTCCTAGCCATAGACCTACACCTAAACCTGTTGTTGGTTTTAATTGCCTGTTTTCTTTCCCTTTATTTAACTTTTTTGTTTTGACTGACTTAGTTGTTAGCTAGGTTAATGTGTTATTTCTGTCCCTGGCCTCAAGGTGCAAATTAGCAATATCAAGTTAACAGGTTCAATGCCAGACTAGTTATTTACCTATTATGTATAAAAACTGTTGATGATAATACCTATAAACAGTGGGAGTTGGGGGGGTAATGGTTGTCTGGCTAGAGATAGAAACTTGGGTAATTGGTAAAGATGGCACCAAAGGAGGGGTGGGAAGGGGAGTGAGAGAAGAGGTATGGGGGCTGCTGGGTTTTGTGGCCCTTGTGTGTTTGGGTGTATTTCCACTGTTGTAGCAGAGGGTGCTTATGTCAGGGATTGTAAGGGTTAGGAGTGTGTATGGTTGGTACGGTAGGCTAGTCAGCTGGTGGTGAGTGTGTAGGAAGGAGAAATAGTGTGGTGACAGGTTGGGAAAGGAAAGGAGGGGAAGGCCAGGACAAGGGGAAAGAATGGATGAGAAGGGGGGCAAAAAGAGTATTTGGGAGGGAAAACAATGGATTGTGCCACAAGGAAAGGTGGGAAAGTGAGGAGGGTAAGAATATGGTTAAGAAAATAGTGGTGTTAAAATCAATTAAATAGAAAAAAACAGGTACAGCAACAACAAAAAGTTCAGTCTGCTTGGTAAAAGTTCTGGAGTTATTCCTTTGGTATCCAATCCTGGTATTGGTGCTTTGTACTCTCGGTTTTGGGGGGAAGGGAGCTGCCCTGCTTGTCAGACAGTTTGTGGTGGAGACAGTTGGAGGCTTTTTTTCTTTTTTTCTGCTTTCGTTGGTTTTATGGGCCATCTGTTGCAAGCGGGAGCTCTGAAGTGGTCTCACCAGGTGACTGGCTTGTGAGTAGTAGTTGGTTCCTTCTGTCCACAGGACAGGTTGCCACTGGTACCTGAGGTGCCAGTTCATGCAAGGTGGTCAGCAGATCTGTTGTCATTTTTGCCAGGTGGCAGCTGTGTTGCCCTACAGCTGCAACTCTAGCTGGTCAAATTCTCCCCCAGAAGAGTGGAGCATTTCAGTTTTGAGTATGGCCCTCAGTCCCACAAGACTAGCTCAGTAATCCACCATGACCCTGCTTTGGGAGGTTGGATTGTTGTCCCACTCTTGCTCTCAGCCTTTGTTACTTTTCCTGCCTTAGTTCACCAAAAGTTCAGCTCCTTGCCCCACCCCTGGTCTCTGGGGCAGGTTCAGCATTCCACCCCACCCCTGCTGTCAGTATTATATTACAAGTCACTGTTTATGCTTTTAGTTCTATTTGGAGTTGGTTCAATCTGCCCAGGGGCTGTGCTGGATTATGTTCCCGGGGCTGGATAGGGGAGTCACATGTGGTGCTTGTTGCTCATGTGTTGGGTTTGCAGGTTTACACAGGCAGCTTTGAGGCAGAAATGGCATGCTGCTTTTCTCAAGGTAGACACTTCCTGGGACTTGGTTCAGTACAGTGGAGCATAGGGAGGCTTTCCATGGATTAGGGGCCAAGGATGTCACAGAGTTAGATTCTGGTTGATGCTCTATCTTTTACTTATAGAAAGAAAAAAAAGGGAGAAATGGCCAGGGGGCTTTTTGTCCAGGAAGACATGCCCTGTGGGCTGTGCTGTGTTGGGATTTTCTGGGCTGTTTGGTGCAATTAAAAGCTGTTTTAAGGGTCAGTTCTTGCCTTT
This sequence comes from Castor canadensis, assembly GCF_047511655.1. Classification (NCBI taxonomy): domain Eukaryota; kingdom Metazoa; phylum Chordata; class Mammalia; order Rodentia; family Castoridae; genus Castor; species Castor canadensis. The sequence goes on along the minus strand of NC_133405.1, from coordinate 71,994,653 downwards.
TATGTGTACCTGATGTGTTGGTGGTTATTATTTTGGCTAGAAGCAATCAGAATTACCCATGTGTAGCTCTCATGTCTCAAGGTGGTTTCTGGAGTCATGGAGCTCAGGGATTCTGATTCCTTACCCTAACCACCATCTTGGATATTCTTCCATATGATCTTTATAATGTATTGTTGAATTTTCTTTGCCAGCATTTTATTGAGAATTTTTGCACCTATTGGTCTATAATTCTGTCTTTCTGTTCTGTATGTAGCATTCCTTTAAGTACCTTCTTCAATGCAGACTTTGTGGTCATGAACTACTTTAGTTTTTGCTGGTTTTGGAAGAGCTTTATTTTCTCATCCAATTGGAAGAATAACTTTGCTGGTATAGTAATATTAGCTGTACTATTTGCTTCCAGAACTTGAAATATATCAGCCCATACTTTTCTGGTTTTCAGGGCTTTTTGCTGAGAGATCTGAGTTAATTCTGATGTGTTTACCATTATAATATGTTAGTTTTTGCTTTCAATTTTCAATTTGCTTTCTTCTCTAGTCTTGATATTTGAACTATAATGTAGCCAGGCTCTTTTCTAGACATGTATGTTTGGAGTTTTAAATGCTTCTTGTACTTGGATGTCCATATCATTCCTATGATTTGAGAAACTTTCTGCTATAATTTCTTTGAATATGTTTTCTGTGCCATTAGTTTGTGTCTTAGCTCCTTCTACAACATGAATTCTTAGGTTTGGTCTTTTTGAATGTGTCCCAGATTTATTAAAGTTTGTGACATTCTTATTCATTTTATCTTTATTGCTGAGTGTAGTATTTTCCTAATCTTGTCTTCAATCCCTGATATTCTTTCTTCTGCTTGTTTTAATCTATTGGTGATTTTCTTTACTGTGTTTTTTGTTTGCTTTAGTTAACTTTTCATTTCCAACATTTCCTTTTATTAAGAATCTAAATTTCTTTCCATAATTTGTCATCCTTCCTGCTTAATTTCTTGTCCAGGTCTTGAATTTATTTTCTTCCTTCATTTATCAAATCCGTTTTGAGTTTACCAATCATTTTTAAAAGTAAAGTTTTGAATTCTCTGTCATTTTAGACATTTTAGTAACTTTGGATTTGATTATTGAGTCATAAACTTTTGAGGAGTTATCTTGCATTGTTTTTTCATATTACCTATGTTTCTATTTCGTGGTTTACACATCTATAAGATTGATATCCCTTTCACTACCACTCACATGACAGAAAACATGCAGCAATAGTGAATTCACTAATTCAAAACCAAACCATATATTTAAATGCAGTAAAAAAAATCAGGAATGTCAACACAGTGCAGTTATTGCACAGACAATAGCACAATTTGAAAAAGAGAAGAATAAGAAAAAAAGAATAAAAAATTATATTAGTACTTCTTCTTGCTGAGGAAGAGAGTGTGTACCAGCTGAAGTCCATCAGTGCAGCAGATATTTTCCCCCCATCTTTGGCCCTCAGAGTTTTTCCTGTGGCTGTCCCACTGTGTTCCCTCCTTGTTCTCTTCTGGACCTGGCATAATACATTACTCATCTCTCTCTTTGGTTAGAGTATACTTGATGGTCGACTAAGGTTTTGTGTCTGGAGCAGCAGCTGTGAGCTAGCTAAGTAGCTATAAGCACCCAACTGCTGTTGTGAAGGGGCAGGTAAAGACCCTTCATGTAGCAGTAACTCTAGTGGATGCATCTAGTCTGGTGGCTGAACATCAGCTTCAGAGGCAGGGAAGCTCTGGGCACACAGCAGAGTCTGGTGGGAAGTAGTTGTAAGAATCTTCAATGAATTGCTAGCATTCTAGACTAAAAGTATACAGTGCAGTGGCTTCAGGGACTGGGTGGTTCAGGGATTACCCTGTGAAGTCTGAAGACTTTACCATCATGCACTTTGCAGGGTCCTCATGGAAGAAGAGCAGTTCCTGCTCATTCCATGTGAGGATTTAGAGTCTCCCAGGATCATACTTTGGTTATAATATGGCATCCGTTATGCAGCTATTATTTTTCACCCAAGTTCAGAGAGCTGTGGTTCCACATGGTACATGGGTTATGGTGTACCACATGCAGTTTGCACCTTCTGCAGGTTTTCATTGAGTTGGGACTTCAAGACACTGAGCTGCTGTGGCTGGTTCCAAGCGAGGTTTATAAGCTCAATCTAAGTCTGCCAGCCTTGGATTCTGGTTGCAAAGTGACACCAACCTCCACTGCTAGCCTTACCCAACTCTATATGCAGGGAAGTAGCTGTGTAGAACTGTGTGGATCAGGGCATGACCCACAAAGTTTGCGTTCTTTTCTCCGTTACACAGGGCAAGGAGCTCAGGGCTCAGCTGTCGACCTGTGCCAAGTGAAGTTTATAGTTTCCATTCAAGACTGCCAGGTTTGTACTTCCATTGCAAAGTGGTGCTGGCCACACTGGCTAGCCAGATCCACCAACCAATGTATGCTTGCAGGGTAGTAGTTATAGGCAAGGGGTAGATCATGGTGTTCCCTGTAAAGTTTTCACTCTCTATAGTATTATAACAGGGCAGGGGACTAGGTGCACAGGGAAGCTCCAGGCTCCTTTGTTTCTTTCGTAGATATAAAGTTTTATATTTTTGGGTTTTCCCTCATGTCTGTTTACTCTTTATACTGGTGCCCTCCCCTACTTTCCCAAGCCACCCACATTTCCTTATAGCCATGTACCTGAGATTCTATTTCAGATTCATGGAGTAACAGGCATGTGGTGGATATCTTTAGCCTCCTATCTTAAAAACAATCCCCTAAAAATATTTTGTTGTACATTGTCTATTGACATTGATGTTAAAAATTTCAAATGTGTATGCTTATTCTAAGAGATAAGAGTTTATACCTAATAGGTGTTATGATTTTTGTATTATACATTCCCTTTAGCTACTTATAATATTAAACAAAATGATGTGTGCCTTGTGTTTGTTGTTTAGATGTTTCCAACTTTCAAAACATAGATACTTATAATATAAAAATTTTATCTTCAATGTTTATTTTTCTAATTGTTTATATTAGAAGGAAACAGTCAGAGTTGGACATGTCCTGATAGCAAAGTAACATTTCTTTCTCCACAAATAAATAACACTGAATTTCACATTACACCACTTTTGACTCCTAATTTGGACCAATGTCTATGAATATATAAAGCCAAAAAATGGAATTATTTTATACAAAAATATCCTCTGAAGAATTAAAGCTACATGTCAGACAATTTATATTTGAACCTTTATAAATAAAAAGAAAATTGGCATTTTAATATAATATTTAAAATCAATAAAAAAAATCACAAGAGTAGCATTTAAATTGATTATCCTTGCCACCAAGATATTCCTCTACTTTATTCATCTTTCACATTAGTGTGACGTATGTCATGGCCCAAACTAACCATAACAGTTGAATTAAGAATTTAGAAGAAACTGAGGGTGTATAGCTTAGTGACAAGGCCCTAGGTTCAGTTCACAACACCAAAAAGAAAAAAATATAGAGGTATCTTTTATTGTTTAGCAAATCAAGTTTGTAAATCTTCTTTCTGGCAATCCTTGTCTTCAGTAAATTTCCTCTAGGGTAGTTACCACACTTATTTGTGGTTTTCACTTATGCAACTTCACTTATCTGCAGTCAGAAATATTAATAGAAAATATCAGAAATAAGTAATTCATAATATAAATTTCACATTGTTCTGAGTAACATTATGAAATCTTGTATCATCTGCCCTGTCTCATCTGAGACATGAATCATTCCTTTGACTAGTATATACAAGCTGTATATGTTACCTGTTACCTGCCTGTTTGTCATTTAGTAGCTTTATTAGTCTTTTATACTATCATTACCAACTAATTGTCCTGATATTTCAGTGCTTATATTTCAGTTAAGAAGTATGGTAAGCTACCATTATTTCTCTAATAGAACTGAGGAGAAAATCCTATAAGATATACAGACTGAATCAAATGCAAAAATATGTTAGCAACTTCAATGTGAATATTTTTCTTAAATTAGGCAATTGTATGAACAACAAAATTTGTCACAGAAAGGACATGTGAATGTGTGGGATGGTAAGGATGATAGATAGAAAATTACATAGCAAAACATGTTTTTCAAAATGTAAATGTCAAATAATAATAAGGATACTCACATGTATATACTACAAGATTCATATGGTCATCTTACTTTATCATATCACAAATTTAGAAGAATGCTACTGACATTTCAAGATCTACCATTTATTAATCTGTATTCCATTCTAGGCATTTTATTACTTTGACTCATAACTCATGACACAGCTCACAGTTACTTAATGAGTGTAACAGCCCAATGTTACACAAGAGTACATAAGGTACAGTGTAAAAATATTTTTTAAAATGAATAAACTCTCAGAAATGATTCTTAAGAATTAAGTAAATACAAGTTCATTTTCAAAATAGTTCTGTAGTATTAACAGCAAAAATATATTGATATTGATTAGTTACTATGTATCACACGGTATGTACTTTACATATATTATCCATTTAATCCTCAAACAACTAGTCCAAGAAAAGTTATTCTTATTTTTCAGTTAAATAAATAGTAAAACTAGTAAACTACATTGCCAAAGATCACAAAACTTGTATTTGAATGAACTAGGATTTAAACTTAAACAATTTAAATCTAGACTACACACTCTTAACTATAATGCTTTACTGATATTTAATTAAATCTTGACTGACAAATAAATAATGAATCAAGTACATAAGGAATGGAGTGAGCTATCATTGATATATGGCCTATACTAATTGGTTTGGGTTTATTCCTTAAAAGTGATTAATGTGAGTATTATAGTCTACAAAAGAAACTTCTTTCATAAACACATAAAGTATCTATTAAATGTGTCCTGATTCTTTAATCTCATATCTGGGTTCTGCTATTTTATACTGGTTTGGATTTCACAGTGTAGTAGCACACTTAGTCCCCATGTTTCAACTCAATTGAGCTAACATTTGAGCCACGTCTTTGTAGAGATTTCCATAATGGTAGTCTCCTTAAGATACTGGGCATCTCAGAATAAGTTACTCATTTAATATATTGACACATATAAGCTTGGATTTAGGTCAAGACAGCTGTTGAGCTTACTGTTTAAAGAATTGATTAAAAAAGATGAATAATTCTTCCTTATCTACAATTGGTAGATCCAAGCATGGACATCTACTTTTGGTTTTATATAATCATATAATACATTCAATTGTGTTTGCCCTCCTACTTTATACTAAATTACAGTAAGTTTATTTACACATTCTATTGACTGACATTCTCAGGCACTGTCATCAACTATGGTAGTTCTATCTTACAGAACTGTCTTACCAACACAATTCCTACCACTCTACTACCATTTGATCCATATAAAAGAAAGAAACCAGACCAATGTCACCTTATGCTTTCATTATACCCTAGGCTTCAGCTTTCATAGCAAAAGAAGGAGTTTACCATGGTCACCAGGGTGGCAGTTACTCCTCATTCAAGTTCATAACATGGTATATTCTGGGGTATCAGATAGATTTAAAAATTAAGCCCTAGGATACAAGATGGTGACTAGAAGGCAGAAGCAGACAGCGAGAGCTCTGCAAATCAAAAATTTTGCTGAGCCACTGGAGCCACACTTGACAGAAAAAAAAAAACACTAAGAAGAATCAAAACTCTGACACCCTGAAACCCCAGCCTGTACAAAGTTTCTCCACACCACATTAAACTAAGAAAACAGGAAGGCTCCCATGCCACCAGATTCCAGCTCCAAACCTCCTTTGGAGATGCACACCAACAGGTGAGCAAATAAGTGGCATGCTGGTTTATCTCCTAGTATAAACCAGCATAGCCCTCTAGACAGACTGACTGTTACCCAGAAAAAAAACCTTAATAATAAATAAGGAACTGAAAAGGAACTTGCAGCAGAGGGGGCAGGGTACTCTGAGTGCATGGGAGAAAGGGGGAGAACAAGGAGCTGATCTGCAGGTGAATTTTCAGTAAACAAAGACTGTAAAGGCAGAAGGATGACAGTGGGCAGGTGATAAGCCGTTGTCTGAAATAGGGCAGATAGCAGTCCACAAAGCTCATCTCCTGAGCCAGTGAGCAACATCCAAAATCAAATGACATTGCAAAGTTGAAAAACATTCAGCAAACCAGCATAACTCACTGACAGCAGAGAGCCAGCTGATGGATCTCTGACCATACCCCAGAGGAAGGGCAGGAGGCAAAGAAACAAGACCCCAATAAACCAACTCAGTGAAAACCCAACTCCAAAGCAGGATGGCTAGTCAGCTACAGAACTGATCTCCACAACCTGAGGACAAGACACACTTCACTGAGGGAGGAGCTGACTAAAGAGCTGCCACTGAAAAACAGAAAAAAATATTGGCCACTCTCCTCAACCACCTGGCTACAGTAAGACAGAGCTTCTGTTTGAATACAAACACCAGGACTAGATGCTGAAAAAGTAACACCACAACTATTAAGACAGAAATTCTATTGTTCATGAACCTGGCACTTTTTTTATGTGTTTGTTTGTTTTGTTCCCTGTTTGTTTGTCCACCACCTCTCCATGTTGATTTCATTGGTTCTCTCTCTTTTATTCTTTTTCTTTCTTTCTTTTGGTAGTTTTACTATTGTAAGTTACCTAACACTAAATTACACACAGACCAGGGACACAAAAATCACCAAGTGGAGTGACGTGAAGATGAAAAAGGGATGGAAATCATTCTTCCCCCCAAAATAAATTAATACAGAATTCAGAGGAAAATGAAGAAAACAGACACCCAGTTCTAGACACCAACAAAACAAAGATGAACTATGCCAAGGAAACCAATGAAATCCACAAGAACACCCTGAAAGAAGAGATCCTGAAAGTAATCACTGAGAATTTCATGGAGATGTCACTAGACATGGTCAAGCAAAATCTACAGGAGGTACACAAGAAATTCCAAGACAATAAAAATAAAGAATATGAGAAGACACAAAAATAAATAAATGAACTCATAAATACAAAGTGAAAGAGAGAACATTATAAATAGAAAGATAAATGAATTAAGGATGAAAATTGACAATATTAAAGAGGAAGTAACCCATGATTTGGAAAACCTTGGAAAAAAGAATGAAACAAAAATACAAAACACAGTGGAAGGCTACTCCAGCAGACTAGAAAAAGCAGAAGACAGAATCTCAGAACTTGAAGATGAAATGGAAATTAAAGGAAAAACTGAAGAGCTGTTATTCAAACAAGTCAAGACCTGTGAAAGGAATATGCAAGAACTCACTGACTCCATCAAAAGACCAACCTGAGAATCATGGGCATTGAAGAAGGAGAAGAGGGGCAAGAAAAAGGAACTCATAAAATATTCAACAAAATAATAACAGAAAATTTCCAAAATCTAGAGAAAACTATGCCCATTCAGGTATAGGAAAACACCAGGACAAGAAACAGACTTGACCAAAATAGAACCATCCCACGACATATTATCATTAAAACAATAAGCACAGAGAACAGAGAAAGAAGACTGAAGGCTGTAAGAGAGGAAAAACAAATAACATACAAAGGTAAACCCATCAAAATCACAGCAGATTTCTCAATGGAAACCATAAAAGCAAGAAGAGCATGGAGTGAGGTATTCTGGGCACTGAATGAAAATAACTTCAACCCTAGGATACTCTACCCAGCAAAACTATCATTCAAAATAGATTGAGCAATAAAAGTCTTCCATGATAAGCAGAAACTAAAACAATATATGACCACAAAACCACCACTACAAAAGATTTGTCTAGGAATTCTGCACACAGAAAATGAAAGCAACAAAACCATGAAAGGACAGGCAGTACCAAACCACAGGAGAAGAAAAAGCAAGAAAGTAGACAGTAACATTGATTCAGCTGCACGCAATCAAACCCTTAAACAACAAAGACAACTAAATGACAGGAATCACCACATACCTACCTATACTAACACTGAACGTTAACAGACTTAATTCCCCTACAAAAGACAGTTTGGCAAACTGTATTAAAAAGGAAGATCCAATAATCTGTTGCTTACAGGAGACCCATCTCATTGACAGAAACAAGCATTGCCTTAGGATGAAAGGCTGGAAGAAGATTTACCAAAACAATGGTCCCTGAAAACAGCAGGAGTAGCAATACTTATCTCAGACAAAGTAGACTTCAAACTTACATTGATCAAACAAGATAAAGAAAGACACTGTGTACTAATGAGAGGGGAAATGCACCAAAAGGAAATAACAGTTATCAACCTATATGCACCCAATATCAATGCATCCAATTGCATCAAACATACTCAGAAGGACCTAAAACCATATATAGACTCCAACACAGTGGTAGTGGGAGACTGTAATACCCCCTATCACCAATAGATAAGTCATTCAAACAAAAAAATCAATAAATTCTAGAACTAAATCACACCACAGATCAAATGGACCTAGTTGATGTGTATAGACCACTTCATCCAACTTCTGCACAATACACATTCCACTCAGCAGCCTATAGAACCTTCTCCAAAACTGATAATATCTTAGGGCACAAAGCAAGCCTCAGTAAATATAAGAAAATAGAAATAATCCCATGCATTCTATCTGATCACAATGCATTAAAACTAGAACTCGACTATAAAAACAACAGTAAATGCAAACAGTTGGAAGCTGAACAACACATGGCTCAATGATCAATGGGTCATTGATGAAATAAAAGAACAAATTAAAAGCTTCCTGGAAGTTAATAAAAATGAAAACACAACCTACCAGAACCTATGGGACATAGCAAAAGCAGTCCTAAGATAAAAGTTTATAGCCCTGAGTGCGCATATTAAAAGAACAGGAAGGTCTCAAATCAATGATCTAATGCTACATCTCAAACTCCTAGCAAAACAACAACAAGCAAATCCCAAAACAAGCAGAAAGAAAGAAATAACAAAAATAAGGGCTGAAACCATGAAATAGAAACAAAACAAAACAAAAAACCATACAAAGAATCAATGAAACAAAGGGTGGTTCTTTGAAAAAATAAATAAGATTGACAGACCCCTGGAAACCTGACCAAATTGAGGAGAGAAAAAAACCCAAATCAGGAAAATCAGAAATGCAAAAGGGGAGATAACAGTAAACACTGCGGGAATCCAGGATATCATCAGAGACTACTTTGAAAACCTATATTCTAATAAATTTGAAAATCTTGAAGAAATGGACAGTTTTATAGATACTTATGACCATCGAAAATTGAACCAAGAGGATATTAATCACCTGAATAGATCTATAGCACAAAATGAAATTGAAGGAGAAATAGAGTCTCCCAAAAAAGAACAGTCCAGGACCTGATAGATTTCTCTCCTGAATTTTATCAGACCTTTAAAGAAGAAATAATACCAACCCTCCTTAAATTGTTCCATGAAATAGTAAGGGAAGGAACACTGCCTAGCTTATTTTATGAAGACAGTATTACACTCATCCCAAAACCATACAAAGACACCTCCAAAAAGGAGAACTTAGGCCAATCTCCTTCAATAACATCCATGCAAAAATTCTCACTAAAAAAATAGTGACAAACCAAATCCAACAACACATCTGAAAGATCATTCAACACATCCCAGGGATGCAGGGGTGGTTCAAAATATGCAAACCTATAAATATAATACAGCACATTAATAAAAGCAAAGACAAAAACAACTTGATCATCTCAATAGATGCAGAAAAAGCCTTCCACAAGATCCAATATCACTTACTGATAAAAGCTCTAAGAGAACTAGGAATAGAAGGAAAGTACCTCAACATTGTAAAAGGTATGCATGACAAACCTACAGCCAACATCATACTTAATGGTGAAAAACTGAAACCATTTCCCTAAAAATCAGGAATGAGACAGGAGTGCCTACTGTCCCCGCTCCTATTCAACATAGTACTGGAATTTCTAGCCAGAGCAATTAGACAAGAAGAAGAAATGAAAGGAATAGAAATAGGTAAATAAACTGTCAAAATATCTCTATTTGCAGACAATATTATCCTATACTTTAAAGATAAAAAAAACTCTGCCCAAAAGCTCCTAGACACCATAAACAACTACAGTAAGGTGGAAGGAAAAGGTAGCTTTTCTATACACCAATAATGACCAAAGTGAGAAAGAATATATGGAAACAATTCCATTTATAATAGCCTCAAAAAAATAATAAAGTACCTAGGAGTAAACTTAACAAAGAATGTCAATGACCTCTACAAGAAAAACTACAAGCCCCTGAAGAAAGAGATCAAGGAAGAAGACGACAGAAGGAGGAGAGATCTCCTGTGCTCTTGGATTGGTAGAATCAACATAGTAAAAATGGCTATACTACCAAAAGCAATCGACATGCTTAATATAATTCCCATAAAAATCCCAATGATATTCATCACAGAGATTGAAAAATCTACACTAAAGTTCATTTGGAAACACAGAGACCACAAATAGCCAAGGCAATACTTAGCAAAAAGAGCAATGCTGGAGGTATCACAATATCTGACTTCAAACTATATTACAAAGCAGTAGCAATAAAAACCAGCATGGTACTGGCACAGAAAGAGACATGAAGACCACTGAGACAGAACAGAGGACCCACATATGAATCTACACAGCTATGCCCACCTTATTTTTGACAAAGGCACTAAAAACATATGATGGAGAAAAGATAGCCTCTTCAACAAATGTTGCTGGGAAAAGTGGTTATCCATCTGCAAGAAACTGAAACTAGATCCATGTCTATCACCCTGTACTATTATCAACTCAAAATGGATCAAGGACCTTAATATCAGACCTGAAACTCTGAAGTTAGTACAGGAAAGAGCAGGGAATACTCTGGAAGTAATAGGTATAGGCAAGCAAAGAGCAGGGAATACTCTGGAAATAATAGGTATAGGCAAGCACTTCCTCAATAGAACCCCAGCAGCTCAACAACTAAGAGAAAGGAAGGACAAATGGGACTTCATAATAATAAAAAGCTTCTGCACAAAAAAGAAATGGTCTCTATACTGAAGAGAAAACCTACAGAGTGGGAGAAAATATTTGCCAGCTATACATCAGACAAAGGACTGATAACCAGAATGTACAGGGAGCTTAAGAGACTAAACTCTCCTAAAATCAATGAACCAATTAAAAAATGGGCAACTGAAGTAAACAGAACTTTCTCAAAAGAAGAAATTCAAATGGCCAAAAAAGCACATGAAAAAATGCTCACCATCTCTAGGCATAAAGCAAATGCAAATCAAAAGCACACTAAGATTCCACCTCACTTCTGTTGGAATAGCCATCATCAAAAACACCACTACCAACAGGTGTTGGCAAGGATGGGTGGAAAAAGGAACCCTTATACACTGCTGGTGGGAATGCAAACTAGTACAACCACTCTGGAAAACAAAAAAGTTCTGTTTAGTTCAACTTTGACTGAAAATATATCTTCCTTTGATGCTGATTGAAAGCACATGAAGAAAGACTCAGTTGCATACTTGTGTAAGTGAATGAGAATTTCCTTTGCCTGTTCTGCTGTTTCCATCTCTTCTTGAAGAGTATACTTGTTATATGTTGGAGTGTAGTCAAAATTCGCAACACAGACTTCAAAATTAAAATGCCAATAGTGTGAAAAAGTAAGTAAATTCTACCTATACATAAATTTGTTTGATATAAAATATTAATACATGAAAGGTATTGTACTCTTCAAAGACTCAAAAATGTCTAGATTTCTATTTATCTTTTATACATCCCTACTGAGCTAAGGACTAAGGCATTTTTCTCAATCAAAAAACATTAAGCCTTTGCCTGTTTTTAAAGTTCATAAAAATATAACAGAAAAAGAGCTACATTTTAAATAAACCATTTATTTTATAAACATATATCTTAGGAGGTTTGGTGTTATACATTTAAAATTATGTATACATAAAATTTTTGATTGCTGGATTTGTTTACCACTGAAAGTTAGCAGTTGCTTAGCATGGTAGTGTACATCTGTAGTCCAAGCACTCAGGAGGTGGAAGTGGGACAATCATGAGCAAGTTCAAAGCTAAACTGGCCCACATAGAGAATTTCTGAAAAGCGTGGGTTAAAGAGCAGGACCCTTTTTCAAAAAAAAAAGATTGCTTTATGTTTTCAAAAATAAAAATAAAACATAAACTATAAACTAAAAGTACATTATCTTTAGATATAAATAAGGAAGGAGGGAGGAGACAGGGAGGAAACTGGACTTATTTGAATTATCTCAGACTGTACTTTCAACTGTAGAACCAAATAAATATTTTACATAATAGAAAGACATTTAAGAGGAAAACACTGAAAACACAATGAGTTCTAGCAATGATCAAGCAACACAGATGAGATCTAACCTCTCTTTTGAAACAATAAAAACATGGACAAAATATAGGAAATAATGCTTTGTAAAATAGTGTAAATAAAGCAACATAGGAGAAAGAACTCAGAAAAATGAGAAACAAAGGAAATAATTTCTGTAATTTCCACAGCTTGAGAGAGTCCTCATGATGTCCTTCAACAGGGAGTTGAAACTAAGGTTAAAGTGGGTCATTTTAGCATGACAAACAAGCTTATTTATTAAAAGAATGTAAGAATGTTTTAATAAAGTTTATGTAAAAACAAAGCTTCAAAATATAGGAGGCAAAACTGGAGGAACTATCAGAAATGATGGACAAACCTAAAGTGCAGTCAGATTGCAATAAACTCAATAGCTGACAGACTGAGTAAACAAATAATAGTAATTGAAAAGACTTCAACGGCACTATCATTCAAGTCGACACAGTTAACATATGTAAAGCACTCCATCCAACAAGACCGGAATATATTATTTTTATGGGGTATACAAAACATTTTAAGGTACATCCTATACAGAATCATAAACCAATTTTCAATAAATTAAAGTTATTTGAACCAAATAATGTTCTTAGATGACAGTGGAGTTATATTCAAATTAACAACATAAAAATACTTGAAATATCACTACAAATTTGGAAACCTAAAAGTAGAACCCAAGTAATTCATGATCAACATAATATATCAAAAAGAAAGTTAGAAATTATTTTTAAACTAAAATTAAAATTAAAACATAACATATCAAAATGTGTATAAAATTACTAAACCAATATTTGGAGAGAAAGTTTTGGCATTGAATGTCTACATTAGAGAAGAAAAAAAATCTAAAATTAATCACCATAGATTCTGCCTTTAGAAACTAAAAAACAACTGATGAGTTAAACTAAAAGTGCAAAACAGGAGAAATAGAGATCAGGGTGGAAATTAATTCAATAGAAAATAGACAAATAATAGAGAAAAATCAATAAAATCAAACTTGCCCTCTGAAATCAGTAAAACTAATAAACCTCAATTTGGATTTATCAAGAAAAAATGACAGAAGACACAAATTCCCAATACCATCACTATAAATTCTATACCATCACTATAAATTCTATAAAAATTTAAACGACAGTAAGGGAATATTATAAACAACTTTATGCTAAAATACAACTGGTAACATGCAAATCTGGCAGGAAATTCCATCCAATGCAAGAAGGCAAAAATATATGTTGTCTTCTGCATGCTTTTCATCCATTTTTGTATACAGAAGAAAATAAGTGGGAATTAAAACAATGTTTTTTATTTGCAGAGGATATCAGCATCTATGTAGAAAATCTAAGTGAATAAAAAGTATTCTCTGTAAACTAATAACTGATCTTAGCAAGATTATGTAATAAAAGACGGATATTTTTAATTATCGTTGGACTAGGGGGTATATTGTGACATTTATGAAATTCTCATAGTATGTCATAGTTGAATTCACCCCCTGTATCATTCTCCTTTCTGTCCCCTACCCCTATTCCTGGAATAGTTTCAGCAGGTCTCATTTTTCCATTTTAATGCATGAGTACATAGTATTTGCACCATACTCACCTTCCAAAAACAGAAGGAAATTAAGAAGGTGAATATGGTTGATGTAGTCTCTATACAAGAACTCAACATCAAAGGTGACTAATGTAGAAAGGAGAAAAATAGAGAGGGTGAGCCAATTGAGTTTTATTACATATATACATGGAAATGTCACAAGGGAAAGACTGATATTTTTAAATTAGTTTTTCTATATACTAAGGAAAAGGAATATAAAAACAAAATATAAAATAATTCAATTTGGAATAACATCCAAAATTTTAAGTGAGTAAGGATGGCTCTGGTAAAATATGTGAAAGAATTATATACTGAAAACAATTACTGAGGTGAATTAAAGATGATGTAAATAAATGGAGACTGATACCATGTTCATGGTTTTAAATATTCAATATTGTTGAGATATCCATTCTCCTTGGGAAGAACTAATCTGTCGATTTAATGCAATAAAAATCAATTCCAGACTGAATAATAGTGGCTAAGATAGCATCAGTGGCAGCTCAAAGGATGTGCCCCTCCAATGAGAAACAGAAAAATCCAGCAAAAATTATCAGGTTCAGCATTGTCCGAATTTTGGAAAAGACTGACAAAAAACAAGCAAACTGTGGATTAATAAAAAACACTACTTAAAAATCAATCTTAAAATTTCCATGGAAACACAAAAAACCTCAAATAGCCAAAGTGATACTGAGCAAAAAGAGTAATGCTGGAGGTGTAATAATACCTGACTTTAAACTATACTGCAGAGCACTATAGTTTTTTTATAGCAATAAAAACAGCATGGTACCAGCACAGCAACATGTAGAGTAATGGCATAAAATAGAATATTTAGAAATAAGCCCAAGGAGGAACCACCATCTAATTCTTGACAAAGGCTCCAAAAACATACATTGGGGAAAAGACACCACTTGAACAGGTTGTGCTGAGAAATCTTAATATCCACCTATAGAAGACTGAAACTAGATCCCTATCTCTCACTTTGTGCAAAAATCAATGCAAAATATATCAAATACCCTACTGTAAGACTTGAAACTTTGAAACTACTAGAAGAAAATATAGGGGAAACACTTCAAGGCATAGGCAATGACTTCCTGAAGAGAATTCCAATAGCCCAGGAAATGAGGAAGAATTAACATGTGAGATTACATCAAGTTAAAAACTTCAGCACAATTTTATTTGTTTTAAATCTAACATTTTATTATTTTCATCAAAAACCTGCTCAGCAAAAGAAACAAACAACATAATGACTAGACAGCCTATAAATCAGAAAAAATATTTGCTGGATATTCATCTGACAAAGGATCAATATCCAGAACGTATAAAGAAGTGAAATAGTATAGCAAAAAAGAAATTAATCCAATCAATAAATGGGCAATGGAATTGAATAGACACTTTCCAAATAGAGAATCATTAATGACCACGATTACATGAGAAAATGGTTAACATCCTTAGCTATCATAGAAATGTAAGTCAAAACTACACTGAGATTCCACCTCACTCTAGTCAGAATGGCTATCATCAAAAAAAGAAATAACAAATGTTGATGAGAATGCAACAAAAAGGAAGCTTTATTGGATGTAGGTGTGAATGTAAATTAGTACAGCCAATATAGAAATCAGTATTAAGGTTCTTCGAAAAACTAAAAATACAACTTCCAGATGATCCTCTTGGGCCACTCTTGGGCAAAAACCAAAAGGAATGTAAATTAACATGCAAGATATATATCTGCACATATATGTTTACTCCAGAACTATTCATAATAGCCAAATTATTAAATCAGCCAATGTGTCCATCAGTGGATGAATGGATAAAGAAAATGTGACATAATAGATGTTTAAGCAGCCATAAAGAAGAATGAAACTATGCCATTTGCTGGAAAAGGGATAGACCTGGATATGATCATGTTAAGTTAAATAAACCAACCCCACAAAGACAAATACAACATGATTTTTTTGCATTTGTGGAATCTAGGAGAAAACAAAACAAAAAGAGCATGAATGTACAAGAGGGATTGTTAGGGTAGAACTCTCAGAACATGGTCGGGGAAAGGAGAGGGTGGTGGGGTTGAATATGTTTAAAGTATATTATGTTTAAGGATGAAAAAATCATAATAAAACCTGCTAAAACCGTAAAGTAATAGAGGACATGAAAAGGGGAGCGTAAGAAAGAGTAATAGAAGGGATGAATTTGACCAAAATACATGGATTTATATATTAAAATGGCATAATGAAACCCAATAAAACTGTAAAATTAAGGAAGCGATGAAAAGAAAAAGTAATGGGGGTAATTTTGATCAAAAAGCACTACATACATATGTGGAAATATCACAATTCATATATACTAAAAAATTAAGGCAAAACAAAGGCATGAAAGTAAAAGGAGGAGACTTCTAGGGAGGTGAAAGGGGAAGGCAAAAGTCAGACAGGAGAGAAGGAATAAGAGAAAGCAATAAAAGGGATCAAAGCACATTATAGTCATGTATGGAAATATAATAAAATGCATTGCTTTGTATAATTAATATATGCTAATAAAGAAAAATTATCACAGTGAATAAAAATGATAAGGATGAATCTGTGACATTTGTATTTGTCCTTGTTCTGCAGCTGGCATTTTTACTGTGGTACTCTATCTTAGTCCACTTTGTATTGCCATTAGGAAATACCCAATCTGAGTACTTTATTTAAAAAAGAATACTATTTATCTCACAGTTCTGGACATCTGAGAATATAATGTTAGTTTTCTGATTGCATCACAACATGGTAAAATAGGAAGGGAACCAGTTATGTGCAGAAAAGGTCAAGTGTGTAGAATGGCTTTACTTCATAAAAACTTGATCTCACAAGAACTAAGCCACTTCACAAGGACAGTATTAATTCCTTCTGAAGATGGTGCCTGTATAATCTAATTATCTACCAAAACACCTTGTCTCCTAAAAGTTCCACCACCTCTCAAAATCACCACACTGGGGATCAATTACCCAGCACATAAAACTTTTCACAATACATTCAAATGAGATATATACTATTGCAGACCCTAATCCCCATTTCCAGAGGAAGGAGAGACAACCTTATTCTCAAAGAATTGCAATTGTGTATTCTAACCTATCTGGGAATTGCCTTAAAGACTGAGACAAGAACTGCTTTGTTTCTTTATTGAGAAATTATACAGAGTAGAAAAGTGGCGATATAAAGGTCATTCCTCTGTATAAAGACATTGTGAAGCATATGAACAAACTGCAGCTGCCTGGACTTAAAAAACAAGATTAGAGTTGAGGCAAAAAAGAATGAAATAGATGCATCATAAAAAGTGGGAAGAAAAACTGGAAAGAGAGTTTCTTTGGAAAACTGTGACATTCGAATCACCAGTAGATACTGGGGGCTATAGAAAGCCAGAAGCATTCAAAGGAAAGAAGTTTGCTTAGGAAGGTCCTAGGAAGACTCAAAGTGCTCACCTTTTGCTGATGTCTATACTCAGTGCAAACAGGAAGTGAAGGCTAAGGCAGACTGATAAACAACTTGTGTGAGCATATATGTAGTGCTCCAACACAGAGCCAAACTACAAAGACTGGAACATTTTCTTTCTTATTCTTTTATATTTTCCATTTTTGTTTAAATTAATCTGTTTTTTCCTTCTCCACTTATGTCATTCAGTGAAATCTTTGTCTAAACACAAACTGATCATAAGCTAAAGAAACAGATTTTAGAGACCACACATAACAAGGAATACCACTTTAAGAGTTAATGCAAACAGAAAAAAAGTTGTAACAATGAACAATAATGAAATTTCTAAAAGCAGAGAGTAATCTTATTTCCAAAGTTACCACATTATTATATTTAAAATGTTCACTTTTAAATAAAAATATGAACAACAACAAAAAAAGAAGTATAGACCACTTACACAAGACCTTAACAGAAACTGTTGTTAAGGATGCACTGATGTTAGCCTTAATAGATGAAGATGTTAAGTCAACTGTCATGCATAGTGAAAGAGGTAAAGGAAATTAAGGACAAAAGGCTAAAGGGAAACAGAAGAATGATGTATGAAAAGATAGATAATATTAAAATGGGATGGAAATTATGAAAAGGAATTAAACAGAAATCCTGGATCTCAAAAATACAATTACTGAAATAAAAAATTCACTGAAGATTTTTAATAGCAGTCTTGGGCAAGTAGAAAAAATAATCAACAGACTTAAAAAGAGGTCAGTTGAAATCATTCAATCTGAGAGAATGAAAGTAAAAAAGAATGAAGAAAAAACAGCATAAGATACCTACATGACAATATTAAACATACCAACATATGCATAATTCACTGCTGGTACACCTGCCATATAAAAATGTTAAACAGAGCCCTTCAGACTGAAAACAAGTCACATTAGTCAGTGTCTTCAAGTCACAGAAATGAAGTATTACACTAAAGTTTATTACATAGATAAACATAAAGGCCAGTGTTATTATACTTTTGTAACACATTTTTCTTTTTCCCACATGAGTTAAAAGACAAATGCAAAAATAATTACTAATTAATATTAATGGATATATCATCTACTATGTTTGTATAAATATATAATGTGTGACAATAAAAACATACTGATGCACAGGAACAGAGATTTTCTGTGCTATTCGAGTTAACTTGCTTTTTATTCTTATAAATTTAGAACACTAATGGTAAACTTCATCTAATCACTAAGAAAATACTGTTTTAAATGTCTAAAGGAATAAGGCAATACAGTTGCTAAACTATGAAAAAACACAAAATAAGCTGATAAAGGAGAAATGAATTACAAAGACATATATGCCATATAAAAAAGAAATAATGGCAAGAGACTCTTCTTATAAGAATGAAAATGCAATTGGAATATTCAATAAGAAGAAATAGTTAAGTATATAAAAACCATATGACTAGAGACTATATACTGTTTAGTAGGGCCTCACTTTAGGTCTAAAGACAAAAAATAGATTGAAAGTAAAGGAATGGAAAAAGATAATTAAAAGAAAGTTGGAGTGGTTCTACCAATATCAGAAAAAAATGCCCTATAAGTGAGAATATATCACCATTAACAAAAAGATCAAGTCATCCAGAAGATATATAATTATAAACATATAAGCACCAATCAAAGAAACTCCAAACATATAAAGCAAAATTGACATAATTGAAAGGAAAAACAGTAACAATTCTACAATATTTGGAGACATTGTTATTCTGCTTTCAACAAAGGATAGAACATCTAGACAGACTATCCTTAAGGAAATATAGGACTTGAATACCACTATGAACTAATTACACCTAACATATATAGGCTACTTAATACAATTCTTAGTGAATGCATATGACATATTTTCCAAGATAGAACAAATGTTCAGCACTGAAATAAGTCTCAATAAATCTTAAAAGATTGAACTCATACAAAATCTTTCTCAGGTCATGATATGATTATGTTAATCAGCAATACCAGAAGTGAACAATGAAAATTTTACAAAAATATGGAAACTAAACTCTTAAGTAACAAATGGTTTAAAAAAAGTAATTACAAAGAAAATTAGAAAATAATTTGAGCAGGAGTCTTGGAAGCCACAAATCACATAGGCATGGGGAAGATTCTCCCTTTTCCCCAGCATTCAGTCGATGTGCAGTGATGGCAATCAGTGTGAACTGACCTTAAGTCAAAGCAGTAGTGGGACTGAATCTAGGGGTCAAAAATTCCCACATCATTCTGTCTCTGGAAACACACAACATTGTTTGGATAATTGATCACTGAGGGCTGACCAAGAAAGTTGGCCTAGCTGCTGAGGAAGGTATGAATCAGAGGCATGCAGAGCTCAACATGGAGCTCAACAAGCAATTTACTTGGACTAATGGAGGAGAATAGAAGCCAGTTTTCATCTGACCAAAGCCCTTGGAGGGGAGACAAGGAGGAGAAAGCTCATGTAACATAGGAGCACCCCCACTCCAGCACCAGACACTTGAAGGCTCCAGTGATTTGGCTGCAAGCAGAAATATGTTCCATGCAGTCCTAAGAAATAATACCAGCCCTATCTCACAGAATATGCCATCTGGACACTTTGTGAAACAACTCAAAGGAAACCATTCTGACAAACTTTCCGCAGGAAACTGGGCTGCTTAATTAGCCAAAGAAAGAAAAGCCAGTTGGCAGTTTGTGTTAAGACTATGCTACATGCATGAATGGAAAATTATCTACTTTTAAATTTTTAACTTATTAGTTTTCTTTTCTTTTCTTTTTTTTTTCATTTTTCTTTTATTATTCATATGTGCATACAAGGCTTGGTTCATTTCTCCCCCCTGCCCCCACCCCCTCCCTTACCACCCACTCTGCCCCCTCCCTCTCCCCCCCCTCAATACCCAGCAGAAACTATTTTGCCCTTATTTCTAATTTTGTTGTAGAGAGAGTATAAGCAATAATAGGAAGGAACAAGGGTTTTTGCTGGTTGAGATAAGGATAGCTATACAGGGCATTGACTCACATTGATTTCCTGTGTGTGGGTGTTACCTTCTAGGTTAATTCTTTTTGATCTAACCTTTTCTCTAGTACCTGTTCCCCTTTTCCTATTGGCCTCAGTTGCTTTAAGGTATCTGCTTTAGTTTCTCTGCGTTAAGGGCAACAAATGCTAGCTAGTTTTTTAGGTGTCTTACCTATCCGCACCCCTCCCTTGTGTGCTCTCGCTTTTATCATGTGCTCATAGTCCAATCCCCTTGTTGTGTTTGCCCTTGATCTAATGTCCACATATGAGGGAGAACATCCGATTTTTGGTTTTTTGAGCCAGGCTAACCTCACTCAGAATGATGTTCTCCAATTAATCCATTTACCAGCGAATGATAACATTTCGTTCTTCTTCATGGCTGCATAAAATTCCATTGTGTATAGATACCACATTTTCTTAATCCATTCGTCAGTGGTGGGACATCTTGGCTGTTTCCATAACTTGGCTATTGTGAATAGTGCCGCAATAAACATGGATGTGCAGGTGCCTCTGGAGTAACAGTCTTTTGGGTATATCCCCAAGAGTAGTATTGCTGGATCAAATGGTAGATCAATGTCCAGCTTTTTAAGTAGCCTCCAAATTTTTTTCCAGAGTGGTTGTACTAGTCTACATTCCCACCAACAGTGTAAGAGGGTTCCTTTTTCCCCACATCCTCGCCAACACCTGTTGTTGGTGGTGTTGCTGATGATGGCTATTCTAACAGGGGTGAGGTGGAATCTTAGCGTGGTTTTAATTTGCATTTCCTTTATTGCTAGAGATGGTGAGCATTTTTTCATGTGTTTTCTGGCCATTTGAATTTCTTCTTTTGAGAGAGTTCTGTTTAGTTCACGTGCCCATTTCTTTATTGGTTCATTAGTTTTGGGAGAATTTAGTTTTTTAAGTTCCCTGTATATTCTGGTTATCAGTCCTTTGTCTGATGTATATGTATTTTCTCCCACTCTGTGGGTGTTCTCTTCAGTTTAGAGACCATTTCTTTTGATGAACAGAAGCTTTTTAGTTTTATGAGGTCCCGTTTATCTATGGTATCTCTTAGTTGCTGTGCTGCTGGGGTTTCATTGAGAAAGTTCTTACCTATACCTACTAACTCCAGAGTATTTCCTACTCTTTCTTGTATCAACTTAAGAGTTTGGGGTCTGATAGTAAGATCCTTGATCCATTTTGAGTTAATCTTGGTATAGGGTGATATACATGGATCTAGTTTCAGTTTTTTGCAGACTGCTAACCAGTTTTCCCAGCAGTTGTTGTTGAACAGGCTGCTATTTCTCCATCGTATATTTTTAGCTCCTTTGTCAAAGATAAGTTGCTTATAGTTGTGTGGCTTCATATCTGGGTCCTCTATTCTGTTCCACTGGTCTTCATGTCTGTTTTTGTGCCAGTACTATGCAGTTTTTATTGTTATTGCTTTGTAATATAGTTTGAAGTCAGGTATTGTGATACCTCCTGCATTGTTCTTTTGACTGAGTATTGCCTTGGCTATTCGTGGCCTCTTGTTTTTCCATATAAATTTAACAGTAGATTTTTCAATCTCTTTAATGAATGTCATTGGAATTTTGATGGGAATTGCATTAAACATGTAGATTACTTTGGGGAGTATCGACATTTTTACTATGTTGATTCTACCAATCCATGAGCATGGGAGATCTCTCCACTTTCTATAGTCTTCCTCAATCTCTTTCTTCAGAAGTGTATAGTTTTCCTTGTAGAGGTCTTTCACATCTTTTGTTAGGTTTATACCTAGGTATTTGATTTTGTTTGAGGCTATTGTAAATGGAATTGTTTTCATACATTCTTTTTCCATTTGCTCATTGTTAGTGTATAAAAATGCTAATGATTTTTCTATGTTGATTTTATATCCTGCTACCTTGCTATAGCTATTGATGATGTCTAGAAGCTTCTGAGTAGAGTTTTTTGGGTCTTTAAGGTATAGGATCATGTTGTCTGCAAATAGGGATATTTTGACCATTTCTTTACCTATTTGTATTCCTTTTATTCCTTCTTCTTGCCTAATTGCTCTGGCTAGGAATTCCAGTACTATGTTGAATAGGAGTGGAGATAGTGGGCATCCTTGTCTGGTTCCTGACTTTAGTGGGAATGGTTTCAGTTTTTCTCCATTAAGTATAATGCCGGCTGTAGGTTGGTCATACATAGTTTTTATAATGTTGCGGTACATTCCTTCTATTCCTAGTTTTCTTAGAGCTTTTATCATGAAATGATGTTGGATCTTATCAAAGGCTTTTTCTGCATCTATTGAGATGATCAAGTGGTTTTTGTCTTTGCTTCTGTTAATGTGGTTTATTACGTTTATTGATTTTCGTATGTTGAACCACCCCTGCATCCCTGGGATGAAGCCTACTTGGTCGTGGTGAATAATCTTTTTGATGTATTGCTGAATTCGGTTTGCCATTATTTTTTTGAGGATTTTTGCATCAATGTTCATTAAGGAGATTGGCCTATAATTCTCCTTTTTGGAGGTGTCTTTGCCTGGTTTTGGGATAAGTGTAATACTGGCTTCATAAAATGTGTTTGGCAGTTTTCCTTCCCTTTCTATTTCGTGGAACAGTTTAAGGAGTGTTGGTATCAGTTCTTCTTTAAAGGTCTGATAGAATTCAGCAGAGAATCCATCAGGTCCTGGACTTTTCTTTTTGGGGAGACTCTTGATTGCTGCTTCAATTTCATTTTGTGTTATAGGTCTATTCAGGTGATTAATTTCCTCTTGGTTCAGTTTTGGATGATCATATGTATCTAGAAATCTGTCCATTTCTTTTAGATTTTCAAATTTATTTGAATATAGGTTCTCAAAGTAGTCTCTGATGATTTCCTGGACTTCCATGGTGTTTGTTGTTATCTCCCCTTTTGCATTCCTGATTCTACTAATTTGGGTTTTTTGTCTCCTCATTTTAGTCAGGTTTGCCAGGGGTCTATCGATCTTGTTTATTTTTTCAAAGAACCAACTTTTTGTTTCATTAATTCTTTGTATGGTTTTTTTGGTTTCTATTTCGTTGATTTCAGCTCTTATTTTTATTATTTCTCTCCTTCTATTTGTTTTGGGATTTGCTTGTTCTTGTTTTTCTAGGAGTTTGAGATGTATCATTAGGTAATTAATTTGGGATCTTTCAATCTTTTTAATATATGCACTCATGGCTATAAACTTTCCTCTCAAGACTGCCTTAGCTGTGTCCCATAGGTTCCGGTAGGTTGTGTTTTCATTTTCATTGACTTCCAGGAACTTTTTAATTTCCTCTTTTATTGCATCGATGATCCACTCTTCATTAAGTAATGAGTTATTTAGTTTCCAGCTGTTTGCATGTTTTTTGTCTTTACTTTTGTTGTTGAGTTCTACTTTTACTGCATTGTGGTCAGATAGTATGCACGGTATTATTTCTATTTTCTTATATTTGCTGAGGCTTGCTTTGTGCCCTAGGATATGATCTATTTTGGAGAAGGTTCCATGGGCTGCTGAGAAGAATGTATATTGTGTAGAGGTTGGATGAAATGTTCTGTAGACATCTACTAGGTCCACTTGATCTATTGCATATTTTAGATCTTGGATTTCTTTATTGAGTTTTTGTTTGGATGACCTATCTATTGATGATAATGGAGTGTTAAAGTCTCCCACAACCACTGTGTTGGCGTTTATATATGCTTTTAGGTCTTTCAGTGTATGTTTGATGAAATTGGGTGCGTTGACATTGGGTGCATACAGATTGATGATTATTATTTCCTTTTGGTCTATTTCCCCTTTTATTAGTATGGAATGTCCTTCTTTATCTCGTTTGATCAATGTAGGTTTGAAGTCTACTTTGTCAGAGAAGTATTGCTACTCCTGCTTGTTTTCGGGGGCCATTGGCTTGGTAAATCTTCTTCCAGCCTTTCATCCTAAGCCTATGCTTATTTCTGTCGGTGAGATGAGTCTCCTGTAAGCAACAAATTGTTGGATCTTCTTTTTTAATCCATTTTGTCAAACGGTGTCTTTTGATGGGTGAATTAAGTCCATTAACATTAAGCATTAGTACTGATAGGTATGTGGTAATTCCTTCCATTTAGTTGTCTTAGTTGTTTGAAGGTTTGATTGTGTGTACCTAACTTGATGTTACTCTCTACTGTCTTGCTTTTTCTTATCCTGTGGTTTGGTGCTGCCTTTCTTTTCATGGTTAAGTTGGGTGTCACTTTCTGTGTGCAGGATCCCTTGCAGAATCTTTTGTAATGGTGGCTTTGTGGTCACATGTTGTTTTAGTTTCTGCTTATCATGGAAGACTTTTATTGCTCCATCTATTTTGAATGATAGCTTTGCTGGGTAGAGTATCCTGGGGTTGAAGTTATTTTCATTCAGTGCCCGGAAGATCTCACCCCACACTCTTCTTGCTTTTAATGTTTCTGTTGAGAAGTCTGCTGTGATTTTGATGGGTTTACCTTTGTATGTTACTTGTTTTTTCTCTCTTACAGCCTTCAATATTCTTTCCTTAGTTTCTGAACTTGTTTTAATGATGATATGTTGTGGAGTACTTCTATTTTGATCTGGTCTGTTTGGTGTCCTGGAGGCCTCTTGCATTTGTATGGGAATATCTTTCTCTAGATTTGGGAAATTTTCCATTATTATTTTTTTGAATATATTACGCATTCCCTTCGCTTGCACCTCTTCTCCTTCTTCGATGCCCATGATTCTCAAGTTTGGTCTTTTGATGGAGTCAGTGAGTTCTTGCATTTTCTTTTCACAGGTCTTGAATTGTTTAATTAATAGTTCTTCGGTTTTTCCTTTAATTACCATTTCATCTTCAAGTTCTGAGATTCTGTCTTCTGTTTGTTCTATTCTGCTGGATTGGCCTTCTGTTTTGTTTTGGAGTTCTGTTTCGTTCTTTTTTCTGAGGTTTTCCATATCCTGGCAGTTTTCTTCTTTATTGTTGTCTATTTTTGTCCTGAGTTCATTTATCCATTTATTCATTGTGTTCTCTCTTTCACTTTGGTGTTTATACAGTGCTTCTATGGTTTCCTTTATTTCTTCTTTTGCTTTTTTAAATTCTCTATTTTTATTGTCTTGGAATTTCTTGAGTGTCTCCTGTACATTTTGGTTGACCCTATCCAGTATCATCTCTATAAAATTCTCATTGAGTACTTGTAGTATGTCTTCTTTTAAATTATTCTTGTGGGCTTCATCGGGTCCTTTGGCATAGTTTATCTTCATTTTGTTGGAGTCTGGATCTGAATTTCTGTTCTCTTCATTCCCCTCTGGTTCCTGTACTAATTTTTTGCTGTGGGGAAACTGGTTTCCCTGTTTTTTCTGTCTTTCCATCATTGTCCTTGGTGTTGTTACTGTCCCTGTACTGTGTGTAATTAAGTATTTTCTAGCTTGTAATAATAACAATGGTAATATTTAGAATGGAAGAGTGAGCTGAGATGGAAAGCAAGAAGTTAAAGAAAAGGGGAAAACAAATATACAGACAAGAGGGAGAAAGCGGAACAAGGTATCAGACAAGAGAGTTTCAAAGGTATAAACAGGGAGTATTAGTGTACTAATCGACAGTAAGCTGAACAGACATTAGAGAGACAGAGAGAGGATTGAAAATCAAAGATAAAAAAAATAAAAAATAAGTAAATGAAAGTAATATCTATATATAAAAATGAATTAAAATAAAATGGAAAATAGAAAATTAAAAAAAAAAAACCAAAAAACTTCTAAGTTCATATGCAATGCAATTTCAGTCTTAATAATTTGGGTGTCCGTCTTAATCTCCAGTCCTGGATTTGGTGCCTCAGATGTTGTTCTGTAGTTGTCTCATCAAAGGGGATGCATAAAGTAGAACAAAACTACACACTCACACACACACACACACACACACACACACACACACACAAAAAGCCCCACCAAGTGTCCCCAGTTCAAATGCAATACAGTTTCAGTAAGTTTTTCGGCTTGCAGGTGTAATTCAGTTGTTCTCTCATCAAACGTAGGGAGAAAAAAGAAAAAAAAGCGTCTGGAGACAGTTCTGAGAGTGGTATCTGCAACTGTGGCTGCTCTGAGCCTGTAGCTGGTGGTGTTATTTATGCAGATCTCTGGGGTGAGCTAGCACTCACCTGGTCCCACAGGCTTTGTTTGTTCAGAGTTCTCCTGTGCGGGAGCCTCTGCTACAGGCTTTCCCCTTTCCAAGCACTGGGAAAGGTGACACTGCCCCCACGTTGTAAGGCCTGCGTGTTTATTTACAGTTCATGTGGGAGGTGGGTCTTCCCCCCTCTCCTCTGAAGTTTTCCTCCCACTGCCACTTTCAGAAAATTTCCTGCTCCTGCTTACTCGGTGGTGCTGCTGCTCCTGCCGGCCACCATGTTTGTTTACAGTTCACGTGGGAAGTGGGTCTTCCCTCCTCTCACAAGCTTCCCCGCTCCTGGTTGCTGGGTGCATGCCCCGCTCCCGCCAGAGACTCTCCAGCCCTCCCGGCTTGTTTATTTACAGTCCCGGGAAGGATTCCCTTCCCCCAATCTTCAGTGCTCAGGGCGCCCCACCCCTATTTCCAGCGTGTCTTAACTGTTCTTATTGCTTATTACTCAGTTTCTCTTTTTTTTTTCCCAGGTGGAGGTCAGTCTGTCCAGGGGGCTATGCTGCTCTGGCCCAGGCTTGTCTGTGGGGCTACTGCGGTACCGTGAATCTCACCTGGTCGCGTCTTCCCAAGCCATATGGGCGCCGGCCACTGGCGGCCCCGGGGGCCCTCCTCGTTTCTCCATTTTACGTGAAGTGGAGATTCTCTGCACCAGCTGGAGATGTGGAGGGGTCAAAGTTATGCCTGCAAAGTGTGTCTGCAGCATCTCTCCAAGATTTCACTATAGGAAGGTCGCTTTCTGCTTCCTACCTCTAGCTGCCATCTTGGAATCTATCTCTCTTTTCTTTTCTTGACAGATCTTTTTCTATAGAGAATTTATAAACCAGATTGATTGAAATATTTACATATAATTTTTATCTTACCTTTTATACAATTTTCCCTATTCTTTGCCTTTATACTTCCCTTATAGTATTTTTCCATTTAACAACTAAGTTCTTTGACCTCTTTTAGCCTGAATTTGTTGTGTTTTGTTCTTACGTTGTTCTGGTTATTCTTTTGATTATTGTTTTATTTTGTACTGTCTGTTTAAAACTCTGTCTCTCAGATGGTTCGTCCCCACAGGAACCAAGCTGACCTGGGGCTTGTGATCTTGTTGCGGGAGTTTGCTAGCTGAGATATGGGACCCCACTCACTTTACAGCTGGGCTGCATCTCGGCTTGCACTTTCACAAACTCTCATACAGCACAGTACTTCCACCCCACTCTCTGAACCTGAGAGACACAGTTTCACCCCCCAAAAAGGTGGTTACTAGCTTGTCTCATTGGGAGGTGATCAAGCTCCCCTTCTGACTCCTGGGTCAGGCCTGGATTTGAACCAGGGTTCTTATAAGTTTGATGAGCGGTGCTCCCCTCCCCTTGCTGGTTCCTGTGCCTCACTGGGTTCCATTGTGCATCTGAGGCCCTCACCCCAACCCGCCAGGAGGAGGAATCCCCCCTTTAGATCAAGCTGTCTGTTGGCACCTGGTGGGGTCTCCTCCTGGCAGTCTGGGGAGGTGCACCCCAGTGATAAGGGAGGTGATAACTCACTATCTCCACAATCCCAGATAATGAGCACCCAAGAAACGTTGCAGGAGTTTGCTAGCTGAGATACAGAACTCTTGAGGTAATTAGCAGGAAGCAACAGTTTATTGTGCCAGCACAGACCCAGTGGACTTGTGTCCAAAGGCTGAGTCCTGAGAACAAAGGGGTCTCACATTATATACTCTTGCAAGCAGATTACAGAGGCAATAAAATTTAAAAAACCACGTTTAACCCATATATGGTTACATACAATTCTATAGGCTACTTCAGCCTAGTTGTTTAGTGCCTTTCTATCCCTACTGCTATGTGACCTTATTCACCTTTGAATTCTTTAGGTTTTATCTCCCTGCTATGCTGTCCCTTCCCCTTTGTTACTTTATCAGAACTCAGGCCTCCTTTGTTTTCTTCTGATCCTCCTCCTTGCTATAATCTCTTTGCCTCAGCATCCAAATAAAAGGTTTATAGAGGAGAGCCACCACACACAACCTTCTTTCACTATTCAACTTTTAATCATTTCTTCTTCATCCATTTCTTTTCTGTCTTGACCCATTTTATTTTCTTTCTGTTTTTAATTAGATTGACTTTCTCTTTTTTTTCTTCTTTCTCCATTACCCCTTTCACATATTTATTTATTTATGTTGTTTGGGGCTGGTTGTTTCTTTCTTGGGTTTTTATTTTTAAAATATGTTATCTCCATGTCAATTGCTTTGAAACAACAATACAATAAAAGGAATGAACTTTGTTTTTTGAGAAATAGAACAAAAATATGCTTTTTTCTCTCTTACCCACATCACTTTCAGCTGCAAGCTAGCTATTCTTTTCTTTTTTCTTACTCACACTCCTCTGTTTAAGTTTTCCCCTCTTCCATCCACTTTTATGTCTCATATGTATTGTAATATTCTCTAGTGCTATTCTTCCTATATTTTCCATTCCTATCTTATTACATATTATCTTCTACTTTCACATAATAATATATTTGTTCCCTTATTCCTCTAAAGTGGTTAGGATTGGGGGACTGATTATTTTAATTAGTTATTATTGATTTCCATAGTTGGTGTATCTAACTGTTGTGGTTGCCTTGGATGCTGTTTTACTCTTCTCTGATAATGCTGGAGATTAAGCCCAGGGACTTGAGTATGTTACGTGATTGCTTTTCTACTGAGTTACAAGCCCAGTACAGTGATAAAAATGTGAACTTTAACCTTGTTATTACCCATTCATGTCTGAACATTGTGAATTATTCCACAAAAGGAATGAAGCATATTAAAATCTTCAACCTACAACTTGACCTCAGATGTACAAATCCAAATGCAGAAATGAAATAAATATGAAAAAATGAGGCAGCAAGTCTCCCTCAAATATAAATAATGACACAATAATAAATGCTAAGGATACTGAAGTGAAAGAAATCCCAAAGAATTAAAAAATATTTTATAATGAAAAATTAAATCAAAGAGGACACAAACATCTAAATGAATTCAAAGAAATGAAATAAAGAAGACAATGCAAGATTTAAAAGAAGAATTCAACAAAGATATAGAAATTATAAAAAATCAAATTGAAATTTTGTAAGTGAAAAGATCTATAAATAAGATTTTAAAAATTCAGTTGAAAGCCTTACCAGTACACTGGATCAAGTAAAAGATAAACTATCGGGGCATAAAGACAAGGTACATGAAATACAACATTCAGATAAAGATAAAGAAAAATAATAGAATATACAAATAGAACATATAAGACCTCAAGGACAGCATTGAAAGACCAATCTATGAATCATAGCCATAGAAGAGGAGGTACAAGCTAAAGGCACAGAAAGCATATTCAGCAAAATAATAGGAGAAAACTTCCCAAATCTTGGCATATACATAGCCATTCAGATATAGAAAGCTACTTTTAGATGCCCAAGCATATAAGACCAGATAAGAACTTGTCCACATGATATTAAAGTTAAAATGTAAGTGTACACAGCAAGGAAAGAATACTGAAAGCTGCAAGAGAGAAGCAGCAAGTCATATATAAAGGCAAAACATATCAAAATAACTTGTGATTTCTCAACAGAAACTATAAGACTTGAGCATATGGAATGATGCACTTCATAAGACTTGAGCATATGGAATGATGCACTTCTAGTCATGAAAGAAAAAGCAATATCAACCAAGATTACTGTAGAAAGAAAAGGCTTACATGATAAACAAAAACTAAAGGAATTCACAGCTAGCACTGCAGAAATTAAATTGTACACTCAGAAGAGCAAGATTCTATTTCTTATAGAAACATAATAAGAACATGAGAAAAATAAATCCAACTATAAGAGTAGATGAACAAATGAGAATTAAGAAAGAATCAAACATAGTAAAAGAGATAAAATAACAGAAATTAGTACATAGTTTTCAATAATAACTGTGAATGTTAATTGTCTTAATTCCCCAATTAAAACATATTGGCATACTGGATTAGAAAACAATACCCAAGTGTTTTTTGCCCACTAGAGATGGACCTCAATGGCAAAGACAAACAAGGCTTAAAGTGAAAGAACAGATAAAGATATTCCAATAAATGGAACCCCAAAGTAAGCAAGTAGCTAACATTCATATATGACAAAACAGACATCAAATCAAAATTAGTCAGAGGAAACAAAGAAGGTTAACTCATATTGATTAAGGGACAATACAATACATCACAGGATAGAATTATAAACATAAATGCACCAAGTGTTGGTGCACCTAATTTCATAAAGCAAACACTATTGGACAAAAAGCATAGATAGACCTTAGCACAATATAGTGTGTGACTTCAATATCCCAATCTCACCAATATATGTAGGTTATAAGACAAAAAATAAACAAAGAAACTTCAGAATTAAATGACACCACAGAGTTCAGATAGACTTAATACACATTTAGGGACTATTTCACCTTATATCAGAATAATATACATTCTTCTGAGTAGCTAATAGAACTTTCTTCAAAATAAGTCATATTTTATGACATAAAGTAAGTCTTAACTAATACAAGAATAATGAAATGGCTTGTTGTGTTTTATCAGACCACAATAGAATAAAATTGGACATCAATAGAAAGAAAGAGTACAGAAAATATATAAAATATACAAACACATGGACTTTTAAATGACCAATTGGTCATTGAAGAAATTGTAAGGAAATTTGAAAAAAATTCTAGAGGCAAGTGAAAATGAAAAACACAACATGCTGGAACCTATGGGATGCAAGGAAAATAGGTCTATGATGGGAGTTTATAGTTATAATCCATCCATTCATATAAAAATGATGTAGGAGGATATGGTTTAAGTCCAGCCCAGGCAAAGTAAGCATGAGACCCTATCTGAAATCTATATATAATGTAAATGTCAGACTGTTTGGGAGAGAGGGAAAGGAGAGCAATGGTGATGAGGATGAATAATTTTGAAGTGGCTTACATCTACATATGAAAAAAGCACAATGACATCTAAAAATTATAAAAGAATTAGGAGGAAACAATAAGGAAGAGTAATAGAGGGGGTTAATTTTTTCAACGTACAATATGAGCACTGTCCCAAACTATTTGCCCAGGCTGGCAGCTAATTGAAATCCTCCTGGTATCTGCCTCCTGAGTAGCTAGGATTACAGGTGTGAGCTACCAGTGCTCAGCATGCATATATTGTATCAGGAGGATTTCAATTAGAAGCCAACCTGGGCAAATAGTTTGGGAGACCCTATCTCAAAAATACCCAGTGCAAAAGATGGCTTGCAGAGTGGTTCAAGTGATAAAATGCCTGCCTAGCAAGCATGATGCCTGAGTTCAAACCCTAGTACCACCAAAAAAGTATAATATATGCATGTATATAAATACCAAATAGAGCCCTTTGTACAATTAATACACACTAATAAAAATTAATAAATGTCTATGGGCCAGGTGTGCTGCTATAAATCTGTAATCCCAGCCACAGGCCAGTAATGGAGGACCACCATGCCTGGTATGGTGGTGCACATTTGGGTTCCCAGCTACTTTTGGGAGGCTGATATTGGAAGATTATGATTCATGTTCATCTCAGGCAAAGTAAGAAACCCTACCTGAAAAACAAATGAAAAACAAAAAGACTGACACATGTGTCAAATGGTTGAGTGCTTGCCTAGCAAGCTCAAGACTCTGAGTTCAATTTCAGTGTATCAAAGGTGAGAGTGTTTCCAACAGGAAAAAAAGTTTCAACTGACCTGAAAATAGTGCTTTCACTGTATACATCTAATGGGTCTAACTAAGGACTAAGCAATTATAAATAAATACTAAATTTTCACTTGTTAATCTTATTGGACTTTACAATGTTGGTCTGCAATATTAAAATACCACACCCTTCAGTTTAAGAGAAAACAGACCTAAATATAAAATTGAAATGTTAGATAGAATTACTGGAATATTTTATACTAATTGGAAATTTATGTAAGCTCTCAGAATTGTGTGTATATAAGTTCCTAGATCTGTCTAGTCAAACATTCTAGAAGTAATGTCAAACTAGAAGCAACACAGACTATGAACTATAAATGACATTGTCCAGTAAAAAGGAAGCAGAATCTTAGAGAAATGGCTTGTTCAAAGTCTGAATCAGAAAAATGTCAAATTACCATTGGACTTCTTATCATACCACAGAGCCAAAAAGACATCTCAGACTTCTGGAGTCATATTAAAAACATACAAGGTCAATATTAACTACCACCCACAGGCCAAAATTGGGTTATGTGAACATCAATACATTAAAAAGTACAACATTGCAGGACTGGAAGAGTGACTTAAGTGGTAGAGCACCTGCCTAGAAAGCATGAGGCCATGAGTTCAAACCCCTGTGCCTCCAGGAAAACGTTTTTGGATTGGAGGTGTTGCTAAAAGGGTAGAGCAACTGCCTTGAAGCATGAACCTCTGAGTTTACATCCTAGTCCCACAAAAAAGTACATATTAAACATATATCAAGTATAAAATACACTAAATATGAAGCACCTATTCATTTACAAAGATACTTAAAACTTGGTAGTCACCTTTGGAGGTTAAGTGTATGCCAGCTCATTATTCTAAAATGAACAAAATTTTAAAGCAAAGCCAGTATCTGCCTTTTCTACCAAGTACTTGGTAAATAGTAATTTGTTCTTCTTTATAGAAAAATTCCAGCTAATGTGTGTATAAAGACTGATATAATTACAAAGTTACCATTTAAAGGACCTAGTCAACAGTCATCAAATTTGGTTGGGAATTGTTATAATGAGTGAAGGAGGCTGACAACTCTTAAAACCACTACTCAACATCAGAGGGCATTGTATTTTCTCCCATTTAAGACTATATGGAGAAAACGTCATCATGTACTAAGTAATCTTTAAGCCTCTAAATCTATTGACTTAGCAGAAGTCAAAGGAGTACAGAGACATGTTAAATTATAGCACATGGATGTAATCAGCCAAATCTAGAGACTTAAAAATTCAACAGGACATGTTATATACTATCTTCAATTAAAAAGTGGCTTATTAACAGTGTAAAGTGATCCTCTTAGAGAATAAAAGAGATTAACCTAACACAAATATGTGAAATTGTTGATTTTGCTTAAAAATAAAGATATTTAAGTAAGGGAAAACTGAATGTATACTGCTTGCTGGATGATAGTAAGGATTTGCTGCTAATTTGGGGATATGGTAATGATTCTGTGGTTGCCATATATCTGTTTGCATACCAGAGTAATTTTGGGTTAAATAGTATGTCTGGGAATTGTTTTAAAGAAGTTTGTGAGAGTGGGAAATAGATGAACTTAAAATCACAAATTGTGTAACCTGGGCAAAAGATGTAAAGATTCACTATTATCTTCTACTTTCCATGTGTTTGGAAATAATTACATCAAATTATAATGAGCCATTGTGTTCCTATGCTTATGTGGAATAGATAGCCACTTTGCATAGTACTTGTGAGAGGCTTGGGGAAGTATTGTATCCATAGAAAAACAGCTCGGTAGATAATTAATTTGCAAGTCATAAAGTAATATCTCTGGATTAAGATTATCAAGAATAAATTCTGGATTTCCTGCTTCTTAGCTGTACAACTTTGGGATAGCTATCTGACCTCACTAAATCTAGGTTTTCTCCATGTTTTAATGGAAACAATAATGATATTAACTACACTGAAGTATAATAAAATAATCCTTGTGAAGTGATAGCATAGTGTATAGCACATAAATATCCTATAAAGGTTAACTGCTTTTGTTAATTTACAGTTTCAGTAACCATCTTAAAAGAGAAGAAGGCTGTTCAAATCATTATTTGCAATATAGAATTCTAATGCTGGATATGATCTGCAAAAATCATCTGGTACCATTTGATAGTTTAAACCCTAAGTCACCAGAAATAATTATCTACTTATTTGGGAGCAAAGAATATGAAGACTTTGTAAGATCTGTTTTTTCTCACTTGTATAATCTGTTTTTCTATTTTTTTCCTCCATAACTTGCCTTTACCCCAATACACATTGTTAAAGTTTTAAAAATAAAACCAAACAGGAGGCAGAAATCAGGAGGAATGTAGTTTGAAACCAGTAAGGGTGAAAATTTAGTAAGACCCCATATCGATAAACAAGCTAACATGCTGGCACAGTTCTGAGTATCCCAGCTGTGCAGGAGGCTGAGGTAAAAGGAATGCAATCCAAGACTTACCCTAGGCAAAAGCAAGAGACCCAATCTGAAAAATAAACTAAAACAAACAAAAAAGCTGGAGGAGGGCACGCATCAAGTGGTAGAATGCTTGCTTAGCAAGTGTGAGGCCCTGAATTCAAGCCTCTATGTCACCAAAAAAATTAAACAAAAAAATTTTTCAGAATTCAAAATATTATTGTATCATTTTACAGTACTTTGAATGTTATAATTCACATCCTAATGAAAGTAGTATTTATAAGTACTATACCAATTGAAGAAAATAATTGGAACTGTTATGAATTTGCTTTGAAAGAATGCTTATTTATTATAATTAGATATTTACATTTCAACTTTTGTCTCATGAGATCAAAATGATGATTTTGATATCAATTGATCCCTACTTCCTAACCCTTTTCATCATAGAGCAATTCTTATTCAGCGTACTCCCACAACAGAATATTTTTGACATTTATATTAACTGACACTTTCATCACATTTGGTTGTACCTAAGGTTACAAAACTCAGAGGCAAAACTCTTCTTTGTTGCAATGACCTAAAATCTATATGTTTAAATCAAGCATTTTCTAACATAAAACCAAACTATTTAATTTCAAAGTGAGACTCTGCTTTAAAAACTGTCAGAGAAAAGGTTTTTTTCAGTAAGGAAGGGGGAAAGAAAATTCTGATATGATTTAAGAATTTCCAGATTTCTAAACTATCAAAGAAATGTTATCTAATGTTCAATCTTAAACTTATTAGATATCATGGTCTAAATCTTTCATGGTCTAAATTCTACAATTAGGTAGCTCTTTGGTAACAAAAAATATTTTAATTCTAAAACACTCTATTTTGAAATATGCTGAACAGAATTAAGTTGTACAATTCTATTGTACAAGTCAATAGAATTGACTGTACAAAATTGTAGACTTAAGTTTTAAAATGCCATCATCTTTCAGGATCCTTGTGCATTATGTAATTCACTGCATTGGCAGTTAAATACAAATTGTAAAGTGCTTTAAATTTTTTTTCATTTTTACATTTACTCACATATGTATACATTGTTTGGGCCACCTCCCCCCCAACCCCTCTCCTTTCTGGGAAGAACCTGTTAAACCCTCTTGTTCTCTGATTTTGTTGAAGAGAAAACATAAGAGATAATAAGAAAGACATGGTGTTTCTGCTAGTTTGAGCTAAAGATAGCTATACAGAGACATTCCCAGCATTGCTTCCATGCACAAGTATATTGCAACCCACATTGGTTCATCTCTACCAGACCTCTTCACTACTTCTTGGTCACCTTCCCATAATAGCCTCTGCAGTTTAAGATTAGTATATTTGAGCCTCTACAGTGAGCACATCAAACAATTTTAAGCTTTAGATTTGCTTCCCTTTCCCTATTCTTCCCATGTACATTCTCCCCTTAGTGTGTGACCCATGTCCAATAATATTACTGCATTTGTTTTAGGTCTATAATCCACATATGAGGGAGCACATGTGACTTTTGGCCTTCTGAATCTGGCTAACTTCACTTAAGATGATGTTCTCCAATTCCATTCATTTATTTTCAAATGACAAAAATTTCATTCTTCTTTGTGGCTGAATAAAATTCCATTGTGTACAAATACCACATTTTCTTAATTCATTCATTGATAGTGGGGCACCTTGGCTATTTCCATAACGTGACTATTGTGAATAGCGCTTCAATAAGCATGTGTGTGCAGATGCCTCTGGAGTAACCTGAGTCGCATTCCTTTGGGTATATCCCCAGTAGTGGGATTGGTGGATCATATGGTAGATCTATGTTTAGTTTTTTAAGAAGCCTCCATATTGTTTTCCAAAGTGGTTGTACTAGCTTACATTCCCATCAGCAGTGTATGAGGGTCCCTTTTTCCCTGCATCTTCACCAACATTTGTTGTTGGTGGTGTTCTTGATGATAGCTGTTCTAAGAGGAGTGAGGTAGAATCTTAGTGTGGTTTTGATTTGCATTTCCTTTATGGCCAAGGAAGGTGAGCATTTTTTCATGTGTTTTTTGGCCATTTGTTCTTCTTCCTTTGAAAAAGTTCTGTTTACTTCAGTTGCCCACTTCTTTATTGGTTCATTAATTTTGGGGGCGTTTAGTATATAGTGGTTATCAGTCTTTTGTCTGATGTATAGCTAGCAAAGATTTTCTTCCACTCTGTGGGTGGTCTTTTCAATTTAGAGACCATTTCTTTTGCTGTACAGAAGATTATTAATTCCATGTGGTCCCATTTGTCAATCCTTTCTCTTAGTTGTTGGGCTGCTTGAGTTCTACTGAAGAAGTCCTTGTCTACACTTATTGTATAAAGCACTTTCTTATGAGTAACAGGTGTGAATATGACTTAAACACTGACTTGCCATTTCATTAACAATGACAATATACCAATGACTTGTAGGGGCCATTGGAACTATTAAAAAGAAAAGAAAGCAGATTTATTCCAGTTCTGAAATTAATAAAGTAATATATACTTCAAAAATCTTACCACTCTACTGATTTTATAAAGGTTTTTAGTCAATATTTCTTGAATATTACCTATAAACTTTTAATCTGGAGAGGTTTTTTAAGGATGTGATTAGCATAGTTATTTCATGTCTATGACTAGAAAGAAAATATCTGGATTACTTAAGTGCATCCAAAAACCACATTCATAAAAGCCAAAGTATCAACAAATAGATGCTCTCTAAACAAGATTTAAAAGGTGAATTGAGGATACAAGGAAAGGTTGAAGGAGGCTGTATGTAGTGGAAAAATTATGTTCTTATGAATGAAAATGGAAAAATGAGGTATGTTGAAACTATTATAGGAATAGGGAGGGCTAAAGGAGAGTGATGGAGAAGGTGAATTCAACTAAGATAATTGTAAGAACTTTTGTAAATGTTGCAATGTGTCCCCAGTACAACAATAATATAATAACTAAAAGGGGGGAAAGGCTAATTAAGGGCAGTGGGGAAGGAGTGGATTATAGAAAAGGAACATTGAAAAACAGAATTTTGCTACACAGGTTGGCACACATCTACAATCACATAACAGCCTGAGTTACAAAGTGAGACTCTGTCACAAAAAAAGGAGAAAGCTGAGCTTTAAGAATCAATTCAGGCTGCAACGTTAAGAATCTCTCTGTATAGCAATGTTAAGAATCTCTCTGTATAGCTATCCTTATCTGAAACTAGCAAAAATGCTATGTCTCTCTTATTATTGTTTATATCTTCTCTTCAACAAAATTGGAGAAGAGGGCAGGCCAGGTTCTGCATGGAAGTAAGGGGGGTGGGGAGGAGAGGGAAGGGGCAGGGGTCAGGGGGTAGCGGGGAAATGGCCCAAACAATGTATGCACATATGAATAAATGAATGAATAAAAAACTGTACCTAAATAAATTATTCAATTACAAGTTCAAAATTTTGTATAAGATACATTGCAACCTGATAAATGGAATGGCTTTTAGAAAATCAAGTGTAGACTAATTACAAGTATGTAAATAACTCTATTAGATGACTCATTTGCACAATATTAATTGATAAAAATAACATATATGCACTTTAGTTTTTCAAAAACAATCTTTTATTGTTGTAGGTTTACAAAACTTTACACCAATAACTTTCCTCAAAAATTTTAAATTGTTTGTTGGATTAATAAACAGTGAATTTATATTTAAAACAAAAAAATCATAATAAATTCAGACACTGAGGAAATTTTTACTTTAACAGATACTTATCTCAATATTTTAAAATACATTCATATATACAAGCAGGTAAATATATAACAAAAATACTTCAGAGAACAGTTCATTTTATGAGTGCTAAAATTTGATAATTGAAATAGCTGCACATTCTGTAAATAATCAAATAAGTGCATACATTATGCTGATAATACATTGCCCAAACTAGCTTTAATAAAGACGCAGGTCAAAATGCGACACCCATTGAAATTAAATTTAATCACTTACAGTGCAATAAAAACGTTAAATAAGCTAACTAAAATGACTGAGATTAGGTGTCAGAATTATGCTGTTTTTTATTAGCATTTCAAAGACCTTTGATATTTTCTTTTTTTTCCCTTTATTGTGCTAGGTCAGGTTACATTGTGGCATATACATCTTACAATGCATCAAATATATCATACTTGAATTCATCCTCTCCACTGCTCTCCTTCATCACTCCTCCCCTGATTCCTGGAACAGTTTCAATAGGTATCATTTTTGCATCTACATACATGTGTTACACACATTTTGCACCTTATTCATCCTCTTACTCTATTTTTCTATCATGACACACCCCCCTCACAGTACCTGTTCCACCTCACCCTCCTTTTGTAGAAGAAAAAAGGTAAAAGGAAAAGCATAACATTTTTGCTAGTCTGAGATACAGATAGCTATTCAGGGAATATCCTTGCGATATTTCCATAATATGTGCATTACAACCTCATTTGGTTCATCTCCTCTAATTTTCTTCTTTCTGTCATAGTCCCTTTCTTATGGTGGGTTCAGCTGGTTTAAGTTTTCGTATTCAAATTCTTTGTTTCCATCTATTACCCTACCTCTCCCATATATGACCTTTTCTTAGTGTGAATAGTGCTTCATAATATTGCTTACTTTATATTATGTCTGTATTCCTCATATGAAAGAGAACATATGGCTTTTGGTCTTCTAAGTCTGGCTAACTTCACTTAAGATGATGTTCTCCAGTTCCATCCATTTACCTGTGAATGACAGAATTTCATTCTTCTTTGTGGCTGAATAAAATTTCATTGTATATCAATACCACATTTTCTTGATCCATTTGTCAGTAGTGGGGCATCTTGGCTGTTTCCATAGCTTGGTTATTGTAAATAGCGCTGCAATAAATATGGTGTGCAGGTGCCTTTGTTGTAAGCTGCCTCACATTCCTTCAGGTATGTCCTTATGGCAGGTCTATTTTTAGTTTTTTTAAGGAGTCTCCATACTGTTTTCCAGCAGTGTATGAGGTTCCTTTTCCCAGATACTTCCCAGTATTTGTTGTTTGTGTTCTTGATGATAGCTACTCTAACAGGAGTGAGGTGGAATCTTAGTGTGCTTGTGATTTGTATTTCCTTTATGACCAGGGATGGCGAGAATTTTTCATGTGTTTTTTAGCTATTTGGACTTCGTCCTTGGAAAAGGCTCTGTTCATTTCATTTGCCCATTTCCTCATTAGGTCATTGATTTTGGGGGAGTTTAGTTTTTTGAGCTCCCTGTATATTCTGGCTATCAATCCCTTATTAGATATACAACTGGAAAAGATTTTCTCCCATTCTGTGTTCAGTCTCTTCAATTTGGAGACCATTTATTTTATTGTGCTAAAGCTTTTTAATTTCATGTAGTCCCATTTGAGCTCTATTGAGAAACTCATTGTCTAAGGTTATTAATTCCAGTGTATTCCCTGCTTTTTTATGCACTAGCTTCAAAGTTTTAGGTCCTATATTAGGGCTGGGTATTGTGATATCTCCAGCATTGGTCTGTTTTTTTAGTATTTCCTTGGCTGGTCACAATCTTTTGTGCTTCCAAATGAACTTTAGAATTGGTTTTCAATCTCTGTGATGAATGTCATTGGGACTTTGATGGGAATTGCATTAAACATGTAGTTTACTTTTGGTAATATAGTGTTTTTATTATGTAGATTTGGCCAATCCATGAACATGGGAGATCTTTCCACCTTCTGTAATCTTTTTTGATTTCTTTCTTTAGTAAACTGTAGTTTTCCTTATAGCAGTCATTCATATTCTTTAAGTTTTTTCCTAGGTATTTGATTTTTTGAGGCTATTGCAGATGGATTGAGTTTTCTAAATTGATTTTTTATCCTGCAACTTTGCTGCAGCTGTTTATGGTGTCTATGAGTTTTTTGGGTCTTTTAGTTATAAAATCATGTCATCTGCAAATAGAAATAGTTTGACTTCTTTACATATTTGTATTCCTTTTATTTCTTCTTTTTATATTATTGCTCTGGCTAGGAATTCCAAGACTATGTTGAGAAGAGTGAGGAGAGAGGGCACCCTGATCTCATTCTTAACCTCAGGGGAAATGGTTTCAGATTTTCTACATTAAGTGTAATTTGGGCTATGGGTTTGTCATATAAAGCCTTTATTATTTTGAAGTACATTCCTTCTGTTCCTCATTTTATCAGAGATTTTATCATGCCTTCGGTATTTTTTATAGTGTGCTTCCATGTAATGATAGAAGAATTGACTTTCCTCTATATGCTACTTTATAACAGTATATTATATAATTACATTATCTATGCTTATATGCTTTATTTTCCACTAAAATCCTAAAAGATATTTTTATGTATAGAGGGGTATCAAATGCTAAATATTTACTATATTTCTTATCCTGATATTAATGACAGATATATATTACTAAATCAAAGGGTAATTTAAATAATTCTATGGTCATTTCAGTTAATGGTGAGAGCCAAAATGTGTGTTAATAAATTAGTCAGACTTGCTATAGACACTTTTCAAATATATTAAATTTATATTGAGCCTTACATTTGGTTTTAATCGTATAGATCTAGCAAAATAAATAGAAAATACTAATAATGATAGTGATCCTAAATACAAACAAAACCTACTCTACTCAAGGATTTACAGCAGACAGCATATAAGCATTACACACTTATCTTTTATTCTCTTATGGCCACCTTCTCCTTATGCAGAAGATCCATCTGAAACAATTTATAGCACAAAAGGTTTCAAGAGTTCATCTGGTAAAGTTCACCTTAAAAAGGCAAGTAAAAGCCTAACAAAAAATCTGTTCTATCCTAGTTTAAAATCTCTTAAAAGAAAAAGAATATTTTATAATATATTTTGATATCCTGTTCGGGCATTTATTTTCTAATTTGTTTTTTTTTATTGTTTTATTATTCATATGTGCATACAAGGCCTGGGTCATTTCTCCCCCCTGCCCTCACCCCCTCCCTTACCACCCACTATGCCCCCTCCCTCTCTCCCCCACCCCCTCAATACCCAGCATAAAGTATTTTGCCCCTATTTCTAATTTTGTTGAAGAGAGAGTATAGGCAATAATAGGAAGGAACAAGTGTTCCTGGTTGAGATAAGGATAGCTATACAGGGAGTTGACTCACATTAATTTCCTGTGCATGTGTGTTACCTTCTAGGTTAATTCTTTTTGATCTAATCTTTTCTCTAGTTCCTGGTCCCCTTTTCCTATTGGCCTCAGTTGCTCTTATGGTATCTGCTTTAGTTTCTCTGCATTAAGGGCAAGAAATGCTAGCTAATTTTTTAGGTGTCTTACCTATCCTCACCCCTCCCTTGTGTGCTCTCACTTTTATCATGTGCTCAAAATCCAATCCCTTTGTTGTGTTTGCCCTTGATCTAATGTCCACATATGAGAGAGAACATACGGTTTTGGGTCTTTTGGGCCAGACTAACCTACCTCAGAATGATGTTCTCCTATTCCATCCATTTACCAGAGAATGATAACATTTCATTCTTCTTCATGGCTGCATAAAATTCCATTGTGTATAGATACCACATTTTCTTAATCCATTCGTCAGTGGTGGGGCATCTTGGCTGTTTCCATAACTTGGTTATTGTGAATAGTGCCACAATAAACATGGGTGTGCAGGTGCCTCTGGAGTAATCTGTGTCACAGTCTTTTGGATATATCCCCAAGAGTGGTATTGATGGATCAAATGGCAGATCAATGTTTAGTGTTTTAAGTAGCCTCCACATTTTTTTCCAAAGTGGTTGTACTAGTTTACATTTCCACCAACAGTGTATGAGGGTACCTTTTTCCTCACGTCCTTGCCAACACTTGTTGTTAGTGGTGTATCAACTTTAGAGTTTGTGGTCTGATATTAAGATCCTTGACCCATTTTGAGTTAATCTTGGTATAGGGTGATATACATGGATCTAGTTTCAGTTCTTTGCAGACTGCTAACCAGTTTTCCCAGCAGTTTTTGTTGAAGAGGCTGCTATTTTAAGCTCCTTTGTCAAGGACAAGTTGGTTATAGTTGTGTGGCTTCATATCTGGGGCGTCTATTCTGTTCCACTGGTCTTCATGTCTGTTTTTGTGCCAGTACCATGCTGTTTTTGTCATTATTGCTTTGTAATATAGTTTGAAGTCAGGTATCGTGATACCTCCAGCATTGTTCATTTGACTGAGTATTGCCTTGGCTATTCGTAGCTTCTTGTGTTTCCATATAAATTTCACAGTAGATTTTTCAATCTCTTTAATGAATGTCATTGGAATTTTGATGGGAATTGCATTAAACATGTAGATTACTTTTGGGAGTATAGACATTTTTACTATGTTGATTTTACGAATCCATGAGCATGGGAGATCTCTCCACTTTCTATAGTCTTCCTCAATCTCTTTCTTCAGAAGTTTATAGTTTTCCTTGTAGAGGTCATTCACATCTTTTGTTAGGTTTACACCTAGGTATTTGATTTGTTTTTACTAGCTTCATAAAATGTGTTTGGCAGTTTTCCTTCCCTTTCTATTTCGTGGAACAGTTTATGGAAGGTTAGTATCAGTTCTTCTTTAAAGGTCTGATAGAATTCAGGAGAGAATCTATCAGGTCCTGGACTTTTCTTTTTGTGGAGACTCTTGATTGCTGCTTCAATTTCATTTTGTGTTATAGGTCCATTCATGTGATTAATTTCCTCTTGGTTCAGTTTTGCATGATCATATGTATCTAGAAATCTGTCCATTTCTTTAAGATTTTCAAATTTATTTGAATATGGGTTCTCAAAGTAGTCTCTGATGATTTCCTGGACTTCCATGGTGTTTGTTATTATCTCCCCTTTTTCATTTCTGATTCTACTAATTTGGGTTTTTTCTCTCCTTATTTTAGTCAGGTTTGCCAGGGGTCTGTCGATCTTGTTTATTTTTTCAAAGAACCAACTTTTTGTTTCATTAATTCTTTGTATGTTTTTTTTGGTTTCTATTTCATTGATTTCAGCTCTTACTTTTATTATTTCTCTCCTATTTGTTTTGGGATTTTCTTGTTCTTGTTTTTCTAGGAGTTTGAGATGTATTATTAGGTCATTGATTTGGGATCTTTCAGTCTTTTTAACATATGCAGTCATGGCTATAAACTTTCCTCTCAGGACTGCCTTTGCTGTGTCCCATAGGTTCCAGTTGGTTGTGTTTTCATTTTCATTGACTTCCAGGAACTTTTTAATTTCCTCTTTTATTTCATCGATGATCCATTGTTTCCAGCTGTTTGCATGTTTTTTGTCTTTACTTTTGTTGTTGAGTTCTACTTTTACTGCATTGTGATCAGATAGTATGCATGGTATAATTTCTATTTTCTTGTATTTGCTGAGGCTTGCTTTGTGCCCTAGGATATGATCTATTTTGGAGAAGGTTCCATGGGCTGCTGAGAAGAATGTATATTGTGTAGAAGTTGGATGAAATGTTCTGTAGACATCGAGTAGGTCTATTTGATCTATTGTATATTTTAGGTCTTGGATTTCTTTATTGATTTTTTGTTTGGATGACCTATGTATTGATGATAATGGGGTGTTAAAATCTCCCACAACCACTGTGTTGGCGTTAATATATGCTTTTAGGATTTTCAGGATATGTTTGATGAAATTGGGTGCATTGACATTGGGTGCATAAAGGTTGATGATTATTATTTCCTTTTGGTCTATTTCCCCTTTTATTAGTATAGAATGTCCTTCTTTATCTCGTTTGATCAGTGTAGGTTTGAAGTCTGCTTTGTCAGAGATAAGTATTGCTACTCCTGCCTGTTTTCTGGGGCTATTGGCTTGGTAAATGTTCTTCCAGCCTTTCATCCTAAACCTATGCTTATT
Organism: Castor canadensis; assembly: GCF_047511655.1. Classification (NCBI taxonomy): domain Eukaryota; kingdom Metazoa; phylum Chordata; class Mammalia; order Rodentia; family Castoridae; genus Castor; species Castor canadensis. The sequence continues at coordinate 71,950,147 of NC_133405.1, read as the reverse complement.
CATCCTAAACCTATGCTTATTTCTGATGGTGAGATGGGTCTCCTGTAAGCAACAAATTGTTGGATCTTCCTTTTTAATCCATTTCCTCAAATGGTGCCTTTTGAATGGTGAATTAAGTCCATTAACATTAAGTGTTAGTACTGATAGGTATGTGGTGATTCCTGTCATTTAGTTGTCTTAGTTCTTTGAAGGTTTGATTGTGTGTATCTTAGTTGAGGTTACTCTCTACTTTCTTGCTTTTTCTTTTCCTGTGGTTTGGTGTTGCCTGTCTTTTCATGGTTAAGTTGGGTTTCACTTTCTGTGTGCAGAATCCCTTGAAGAATCTTTTGTAGTGGTGGCTTTGTGGTCACATATTGTTTTAGTTTCTGCTTATCATGGAAGACTTTTACTGCTCCATCTATTTTGAATGATGGTTTTGCTAGATAGAGTATCCTGGGGTTGAAGTTATTTCACTCAGTGCCCCAAAGATCTCACCCCACACTCTTCTAGCTTTTAATGTTTCTGTTGAGAAGTCTGCTGTGATTTTGATGCGTTTACCTTTGTATGTTACTTGTTTTTTCTCTCTTACAGCCTTCCATATTCTTTTAGTTTCTGAGCTTGTTGTTTTAATGATAATATGCTGTGGGGTAGTTCTATTTTGATCTGGTCTGTTTGGCATCTGTATGGGAATATCTTTCTCTAGATTAGGGAAATTTTCTCTTATTATTTTGTTGAATAGATTACTCATTCCCTTTGCTTGTACCTCTTCTCCTTCTTCGATGCCCATGATTCTCAAGTTGGGTCTTTTGATGGAGTCGGTGAGTTCTTGCATTTTCTTTTCACAGGTCTTGAGTTGTTTAATTAATAGTTCTTCAGTTTTTCCTTTAATTACCATTTCATCTTCAAGTTCTGAGATTCTGTCTTCTGTTTGTTCTATTCTGCTGGATTGGCCTTCCGTTTTGTTTTGCAGTTCTGTTTTGTTCTTTTTTTTGAGGTTTTCCATATCCTAGGTTGCTTCCTCTTTAATATTTTCTATTTTTGTCCTGAGTTCATTTATCTGTTTATTAATCATGTTCTCTGTTTCACTTTGGTGTTTATACAGTGCTTCTATGGTTTCCTTTATTTCTTCTTCTGCTTTTTCAAATTCTCTATTTTTGTTGTCTTGAAATTTCTTGGGTGTCTCCTGTACATTTTTGTTGACCATATCCATTATCATCTCTATAAAATTCTCATTGAGTACCTGTAGTATGTCTTCTTTTAAATTATTCTTGTGGGCTTCATTGGGTTCTTTGGCATAGTTTATCTTCATTTTGTTGGAGTCTAGATCTGAGTATCTGTTTTCTTCATTTCCCTTTTGTTCCTGTACTAATTTTTTGCTGTGGGAAACTGGTTTCCCTGTTTTTTCTGTCTTCCCATCATTGTCCTTGGTGTTGTTACTGTCCCTGTACTGTGTGCAATTAAGTATTTTCTATCTTGTAATAATAACAATGGTAATATTTAGAATGGAAGGGTGAAAGGAGATGGAAAGCAAGAAATTAAAGAAAAGGGAAAAACAAATAGACAAGTAGGAGAAAAAAAGCGAGGAATCAATCAAGAAAGTTACAGGAAGTGTTAGTGTACTAATCGACAGTAAGCTGAACAGGCATTAGAGAGACAGAGGATTGAAAATAAAAAATAAAAAGAATAAAGATAAGAATAAAAGTGAAAAATAAGTAAATGAAAGAAATATATATATATAAATAAAATAAAACAAATTTAAAAATAGATAATACAAAAGTAAATTTAAAAAAACCCTCCAAGTTCAAATGCAATGAATTTTCCGTCTTAATAATTTTGGTGTCCATCTCAGTCTGCAGTCCTGGAGATGGTGCCTCAGATGTTGTTCTGTAGCTGTCTTATCAAAGGGGATGCCTAAAGTAGAACAAACCTGCACAAAATAAAACAAAAACAAAAACCAAAAAACAAAAACCCACATCGTGTCCCAAGTTCAAATGCAATACTGTTTCAGTAAGTTTTTCAGCATGCAGGTGTAGTTCGGTTGTTTTCTCATCAGAGGTAGGGAGAGAGGAAAAAAAAAAAAGTCTGGAGATAGTTCTGTGAATGGTATCTGTTGCTGTGGCTTGCCTGCCTGCTGCTATCAGCCTGCTTTTGTTGGAGGCATTATTTATGCAGATCTCAAGGGTGAGCTTAGCACTCACCTGGCCCCACAAGCTTTGTTTACTCAGAGTTCTGCTGTGCTGGGGGAGGTGACACTGCACCCGCTTTCTCAGGCCTGCATGTTTGTTTACAGCTCCCGTGGGAAGTGGGTCTTCCCCCCTCTCCTGTGGAGTTGTTCTCCCACTGCCACTTTTACAAGCTTTACCGCTCCTGATTACTGGGTGGTGCTGCTGCTCCTGCCAGCTGCAGTGTTTGTTTACAGTTCATGTGGGAAGTGGGTCTTCCCTCCTCTCCTGTGGAGTTTTCCTCTCTCTGCCACTCTCACAAGCTTTCCCACTCCTGGTTGCTGGATGTGCGCCCGGCTCCCACCAGAGGCTCTCTGGCCTGCCTGGCTTGTTTATTTACAGTCCTGGGAAGGATTCCCTTCCCCCAGTCTTCAGCACTCAGTGTGTCCCACCCTCTTTCCCGTGTGTCTTTTTTGTTCTTATTGCTTATTACTCAGTTTTTCTTTTTTCCCTGGGTGGAGGTCGGTCTGTCCAGGGGGCTATGCTGATCTGGCCCAGGCTTGTCTGTGGGAGTACTGCAGTACCGCTAAGCTCACCTTGTCCGCATCTTCCCAAGCCATCTGGGCGCAGGTGACTGGTGGCCTGGGGGCCCTCCTGGTTTCTCCATTAACATGAAGTGGAGATGCTCTGCGATGGCTGGAGGTGTGGAGGGGTCAAAGTTTTGCATCTTCTTGGTGGTTTTGTCTGCAAGGTGTGTCTCCAGTGCCTCTCCAAGATTTCACTATAGGAGGCATGCTTTCTGCTTCCTCCCTCTAGCTGCCATCTTGGAAAATCTTCTCTAATTTGTTCTTAAAAAGACATCTCTTAACTTCGGTTAATTGTTTCAAATTCCCCCAAAGACTCCCAAAAGATTGAATTTAGCATATTTTGTTCATACTTACTTTATATCTTATTTACTCTCAATTCTATATCTCCTAAATTCTTTTATAATTCTTTTCAGTTACAAAATTAGTATAGGCATACTACCAAAAATACAACAAAACTATAGATAGTAATGCAAAAATCATATAATATCACTACCTAGAGAATACTATGATTAAAATTTGATGTATGCATTTCCAGAATTACATTTTCTATAAAATCATGTTATACTTTTTATTTTTCCTCAGCTTAATTCCACTGAGAAGTATTCTCCACATAAAGTTTCTTGTCAATATTTACTCTGTACATCTGCATGACTTCAAAGACTGTGTAGTCCTTGCCAATTACTAACCATGAAGTAAATCCTAAAGTTTTATTCCTTTATTTGTTGAAATAGAATAGAGGAACAAGCTATCCATTGGAGGAATGTATTCCTGTCAAATTCAGCACTGGCTAGTTGAGAAAGATGCATACAATGTAGTTAGTAAGTTATATTGTCTTGGACTAAATATGCAGCTCCAATTACTTTAACCAGTTAAAACAAATTATACTTGAAGTTGTAAAAATACTCTGTAAAATTTAATCGAAAGAAATTCTCCAAAATATCTCATGCTGCAACAAATCACCAAGTTCCTGTTCAATCACCATACACAGTGAATAATTATTTCCTTCTTTTAGTTCTTTCATTTATTCATATGTGCATACAATGTTTGGGTAATTTCTCCCCCCTGCCCCCTTCCCCCTCCCTCACTCCTCCACCACCCTCACTTCCAGGCAGAACCTGTTTTTGCTAGTTGGGATACCTATAAAGAGAGATAGCTAGCATTGCTTCCATGTACAAGTGTATTACAACCTTAACTGATTCATGTCTACCTAACCTGTTCACTACTTCCTGGTCACTTTTCCATATTGACCTCTGTCATTTTAAGGTTACTGTAGTAGCTCCTCTGCAGTGAGCCTGGCTAACCTCGTTCAGGCTGATGTTCTCCAGTTCCATCCATTTACTTGAGAAAGATAATATTTCATTCTTCTTCATGGCTGAGTAAAATTCCATTGTGTATAAATACCACATTTTCTTAATCCATTCTTCAGTGGTGCAACCTCTCGGCTGTTTTCATAACTTGGCTATTGTGAATAGCACTGCAATAAACATGGGTGTGCAGGTGCTTCTGGAGTAACCTGAGTCGCATTCCTTTGAGTATATCACTAGGACTGAGATTATAGGAACATATGGCAGATGGCAGACATATGTTTAGTTTTCTAAGAAGCCTCTATATTGTTTTCCAGAGTGGTTGCACTAGCTTGCATTTCCACCAGCAGTGTACGAGGGGTCCTTTTTCCACACATCTTTGCCAAAACCTGTTGTTGATGCTGTTTTTGATGATAGCTATTCTAACAGGGGTGAGGTGGAATCTTAGTGTGGTTTTGGTTTACATTTCCTTTGTGGCCAGAGATGGTGAGCACTTTTTCATGTTTTCATGAAACACATGTTTCATGTGTTTTTTGGCCATTTAATTTCTTCTTTTGAGAAAGTTCTGTTTGGTTCAGTTCCCTATTCCTTTATTGGTTCATTGATTTGGGGAGAGTTTAGTTTTTAGAGCTCCTTGTATATTTTGGTTATCAGTCCTTTGATGTATAGCTGGCAAATATTTTCTCCCACTCTGTGCATGGTCTCTTCAGTTTAGAGAACATTTCTTTTGTTGTAAGAGCTTTTTATTTTATGTAGTCCTATTTGCTCATCCTTTCTCTTAGTTGCTGAGCTGCTGGGGTTCTATTGAGGAAGTCCTTCCCTATACCTATTGCTTCCAGAGTATTCCTTGTTCTTTCCTGTACTAACTTCAGATTTTCAGGTCTGATGTTAAGGTCCTTTATCCATTTTGAGTTGATACTAGTACAAGATGATAAACATCGATCTTGTTTCAGTTTTTCACAGGCAGCAACATTTGTTGAATAAGCTTTCTTTTCTCCATCATATTTTTTTGATGATTTTGTCAAAAATGAGATGGGCATAGCTGTGTGGATTCATGTCTGGGTACACTTTTCTGTTCCACGTGTCTTCATGTCTGTTTTTGTGCCAGTACCATGCTGTTTTTATTATTACTGCTTTGTAATATAGTTTGAAGTTGGGTATTGTGATACCTCCAGCATTGCTTTTTTTGCTGAGTAAGGCCTTGGCTGTTCATGGTCTCTTGTGTTTCCAAATGAAGTTTAGGGCAGATTATTCAATCTCTTTGATGAATGTCATTGGGATTTTGATGGCAATTTCACTAAATATGTAGATTGCTTTTTGTATATAGCCATTTTTACTATGTTGATTCTACCAATCCATGAGCATGGGAGATCTTTCCACCTTCTGTTGTCTTCCTCAATCTCTTTCTTCAGAGGTTTGTAGTTCTCCTTGTAGAAGTCATTCACATCCTTTGCTAAGTTTACTCCTAGGTATTTGATTTTTTTGAAGCTACTGTAAATGAAATTGTTTCCATAAATTCTTTCTCAATTTGTTCGTTGTTGGTTTATAGAAAAGCTAATGATATTTGTAAGTTGATTTTGTGCTCTCCACCTTGCTGAAGCTGCTTATGGTGTCTAGGAGTTTTGGGGTAGAATTTTTTGGGTTTTTAATATATATGACCATGTCATCTGCAAATAGGGATATTTTGACAGTTTCTTTACCTATTTGTATTCCTTTTATTTCTTCTTCTTGCCTAATTGCTTTGGCTAGGAATTCCAGGACTATGTTGAATAAAAATAGGGATATTTTTGCTTGGATGGCTTATTTATTGGTGATGCAGGGCTATTAATGTCTTCCACTACCACTGTGTTGAAATCTATATATGTTTTAGGTCCTTCAAAGCATGTTTGATGAAACTGGGCACACTGACATTGGGTGCATATAGGTTGATAATTGTTATTTTCTTTTGGGGTATTTCTCCTTTTATTTGTATGAAGTGTCCTTCTTTGTCTTGTTTGATCAATGTAAGTTTGAAGTCTTCTTTGTCCAGGATAAGCATTGCTTTTCCTGCCTGTTTTGGGGAGCCATTGGCTTGGTAAATCTTCCAGCCTTCACAATAAGCCAGTGCTTGTTTCTGTCAATGAAATGGTTCTCCTGTAAACAACAGATTGTTGGTTTTCCTTTTTAATCCAGTTTGCCAAATGGTGTCTTTTGATGGGCTAGTTAATTCCATTAACATTCAGTGTTAATATTGATAGTTATGTGGTGATTCTGATCATTTAGTTGTTTTTGTTGTTTAAGGGTTTGATTGTGTGTAGCTTAATCAATGTTACTCTCTGATTCCTTGACTTTTTTTCTCCTGTGGTTTGCTGCTGCCTTTCCTCTCATGGTTTTCTTTGCTTTCATTTTCTGTGTGCAGAATTCCTTGAAGAATCTTTTGTAGTGGTGGGTGGCTGGTCATATATTGTTTTAGTTTCTGCTTATCGTGGAAGAGTTTTATTGCTCCATCATTTTTGAATGATAGTTTTGCTGGGTAGAGTATCTTAGGGTTGAAGTTATTTTCATTGATTACCCAGAAAACCTCACTCCTTGCCTTTCTTGCTTTTAAGGTTTCTGTTGAGAAGTCTACTGTGATTTTGATGGGCTTACAATTGCATGTTGTTTGTTTTGTCTCTCTTAGAGCCTTCAATATTCTTTCTCTATTCTCTGTGCTTGTTGTTTTCACGATAATATGCCTTGGGTAGTTCTATTTTGGTCAAGTTTGTTTGGTGTTCTGGAGGCTTTCTGTACCTGAATGGGCATAGTTTTCTCTAGATTTAGGAAGTTTTCTGCTATTATTTTGTTAAATATATTACAAATTCCTTTTGCTTGTACCTCTTCTCCTTCTTCAATGCCCATGATTCCCAGGTTTGGTCATTTGATGGAGTCAGTGAGTTCTTAATAGTCCTGTCCCAGGTCTTGACTTGTTTGACTTATAGCTCTTTACTTTTTCCTTTAATTTCCATTTAATCTTCAAGTTCTGAGATTCTGTCTTCTGCTTGTTCTAATCTGTTGGAGTGGTCTTCCTTTGTGTTTGTATTTCTTTTTTATTCTCTTTTCTGTGGTTTTCCATATCATGGATCACTTTTGCTTTAATATTGTCTATTTTTGTTTTTAATTCATTTATCTCTCTATGTATAGTGCTCTCTTTCACTTTGGTGTTTATTTAGGGCTCCTATGAGTTCATTTATTTGTTTCTGTGTCTTCACATATTCTTTATTTTATTTTTGGTGTCTTGAAATTTCTTGAGTGTCTCTTGCACATTTTGGTTAAGCGTGTCTGGTAATATCTCCATGAAATTGTAAGTGATTACTTGCAGGATTTCCTCTTTGAAGACATTCTTGTGGGCATTGTTGGGTTCCTTGGCATCGTTTGTGTTTGTTTTGTTGGAGTCTGTAACTGGGTATCCATTTTCTTCATTTCCCTCTGAATCCTGTATTAAACTATATTTGGGGGGAGAATGATTTCCATCCCTTTTTGTCTTCTCATTGCTGCACTTGGTACTGTGCAACTATGTTCTTGACAGGCTATTTGGTGGTTTCAGTCACCTGTTTTCCTTCCCTTCGTTTAATTTTGTTTTGTAGTTATATTGAGTTTGTAGCTAAGTGTGTGTGTGTGTGCTATTTCAGTCCCTGGTCTGGGTGTAATTTAGTGTTGAATAATTCACAATAGTAAAATTAACAAACAAACAAAACAACAAACAAACAAACAAAGGAGAGGAGGGGAGAACTCTGAAAGCACCCCAAAGAAGGGGGGAGGGACAAAGAACTGATCTTCATGTGAGCTTTCAGTAAACAAAGGCAGGAGGGCCAACAGCATGTGAATGATAACCCACTGCTTGAAATAGGGCAGGTAGTGGTCCACAAACCTCATCTCCTGAGCCCGTGTGCAACATCCAAAGTCAAATGACTCTGCAAAATTGTAAAACAAACAGTAAACCATCACAGCACTCTGACAGAAGGGGGCTGTTTGATGGATCACTAACCTTACCACAGAGGAAGGAGGCAAGGCAAAGAAACAAGTCCCCAGTAAACAAGCACAGTGAAAACCCAACTCCAAGGCAGGAAAGCTGGTGGACTACAGAGCTGATTCTCGAACCTGAGGACAACACTCAAACTTAACTGCCTCTCTGATGGAGGAGCTGACCAAGCTGCTGCTGCTGAAAGACAGAAGAGAAAAAAAAATACCCAACCAAGACTGGCAAAACTACAACAGAGCTTAGGCTTAAATACCAACACCAGAATTGGATGCTGGAAAAGTAACATCAGAACTTAAAGTAAGATTAAAATTCTATTGATCCTGAATCTGGATTTTTTTTTATTCTTTGTTTGTTTGTTTCATGCATTGTTTATTATTCAGTTTTTTTGCAGAGGTGGTCAGTATGCCCAGGGGGTTATGGTATCTTATCCCAGGTGTTGCTGGGAGAATACCGCATGATACTTGGTGCTCATCTGTTTGGTCTGCCAAATGTCTCCCAAGCAAGTTTGGAGCCAGCATCTGGTGGTGTCAAAAGCCCTCCTGTTTTGTCAGTGAAATGTGGCACAGAGAAGTTTTCTATGGGCTAGGGGTTCAAGGTGTCTAAGTTTTGATTTTTCCCTGGTGCTTTATTTCTTCCAAGTGTGGCTCTAGCATCTCAGCAAGGTTTTTGATTCATGGAGCTCACACTGTCTGCTTCTGCACCCTAGTCACCATATTGGCTTTCGGGGAGTACTGCATCTTCCCTAAGGTTCTCTCTGTGTCTGACATTTCACAGGGTGAAATCAGATGTGGAAAAGCTACCTGAACATCCTGGACACAGGACACAGCTGGAGAGGATTCCAAGAGAGCAACAGATGGCAAGCTTAGTTAAAGACTCCAATAATTATTTCTAAAAATATTCTTTTCTTTCTTTATTACTTTTACTTCCTTATGTTTTCCATTACAAGTTCTCTATCCTCTCACTTTTTAAATTTTAAATCTTTGTATTGTTGTGCTGGGTGGGGATACATTGTGGCATTCACAAAAGTTTTACAATATATCAAATAAATCATACTTGAATTCACTCCCTCCATCATTTTCCTTAATGATTGCCTGCAGGCATACAACCAGGAAACATCCAACTTAATTTTTTTCTCTATTGATTCCCTGCATCAAAAATAAAATTAATTCAGATTTCAATCAATGAAAGCAAAATGTAAATTATCTAACTTAACATGGATCTATAACATTTGTTTTCCTGGAAGATAGGAAGCATCTTCAATTTTATCTTTCATGTTTATATTTTTCCAGGAGGAATACCAAGAAAGGCAAACTATGTTTTAAAATGAAGAAACTTTGAATACTTCTGCAATTTTTCTGTGATATACAATTAAACAAATGAAAACACACTCTTACAGGAAAGATTTACTAGATGGTGTGTGTATTAACTGTTCTGATTCTGCCATCTCAATGGCATGTTTTCTTTCAAGCTTTTCATAAAAACAAATACAATGTTTGATTTGGGCTGGTCATATTCTCTGAGCAAAAATTTTCTGCAGATATCTGCCATTTAAATATTCCAATTGTTCAAGAAACAAAAAAAAATACAAATTTCAGAATTTAATGTTACTTTTTTAGGTCTTTTATACTCTATTCACAAAGTCCCAGGCCTGGTTGACCTACTACCTAGTACAAATTTATTTTATTTAAGTAGAAATTTAATATATGTAGAGGGAGTAAAACTCATGCCAAATTCTTATTTCACTTCAAATATATGCTAATTAAGAAATGTTTGTTTAAAGTTTAACCCAATGGAGTCAACAAGGCCAGGGAAAGCAGACCATGAAAATAAAACTCTTGGATTGAAAACAAAAATACCAGCCAAGCAGGATCTAATTTTCAGAGAAAGCCAAGAACGAAAAGGTCACTTGATATAATTTCTTTTTAAAGGATGGGAAAAGGAATAGGGCAGCTTTGTGTAAGGTTTGCTTACAGAAACTGAATTAAACTAACATAGTAAACTCACAAAAGTAAACATATTAATTCTCAGTCTTACAACATATGAAGTGAAAATGTTCACTAAATATAGACTTAATGTCAGTGAAGTCATATTTTTAAAACTGTATTGTAATCTGAATGATTTATTGAGAGCTGTTTCTTCTGTATTTTTTTTTACAAATTAAAGGTCATATTATGATATTCCAGGGGTCTGAGTTATTCATGACTCAAGGCTCAAGTTCTCAACCTAGAAATATCATAATACCATACCTCAAACTATACTACAGAGCCATAACAATAAAAATAGCATGGTACTGGCATAAAAACAGACATGAAGATCAATGGAACAAAGTAGAACATCCAGATATGCATTCTTACAGAAGGTTAAAGAAGGAAGTTAAGAAGTTGAATATGATTAATGTACTCTCTATCCAAAAATTAATATAGAATTTTTAAACCTATTGAAACCAACTAAAGAAAGGACCAAGACAGAAAGAAAAATAGAGGAGATGAACCAAATTGGGCTATAATACACATGTACATGGAACTGTCACAATGAAACTATTCATGTAACTATCACAAACAAGGAAAAATGTCACCTTTTTTCCTTTCTTTTGCAAAATCAGAGAGTAGGAAGACAAAATTGATCCTGCCTGGGTGGGGGGAGTTGGTACTAGTGGGAAGAGGAGGAGGTGGGGAAATGATGTAAGAAGGTGAATATGGTGTAAATACTGTGTACACATGCATGTAACTGGAAAAATGTTGAAACTACTCCAGGAATGGAGGAGGGGAATAAAGGAGAACTGTAGAAGGGGTGAATTCTAGTATGAGATATTTGATATATTATAAGAACTTTTGCAAGTGCCACAATACACACCCACCCAGCACAATAAAAAGAATGGAAAAACCAACAAACCAAAAACAGTTCTCAACCTGAAATATGCTTAGGTGGCAGTATTAGACTCAGAAAACAAATAAAAGCAGTGTAAAATGTTATGATATCAATTTTTACTTTTTGCTTTTATATGCACTTATTTTATGCTTCTTCAGTTTCTTCTGAGATCTTTATTGATGAAAAATTGAGCAGACATTTTTGAGGAAATGCAATTTAATTTATTTACTTTTTCTTTTTTATTATATTATTGTTGCACTGGGGGTTTATTGTTACATTTACAAAAGTTCTTGCAATATGTCATAGTTGAATTCAATCCATCCATCATTGTCCTTTATCCTCCCTACCCTTATTCCTGAAATAGATTCAATATGTCTCATTTTTCCACTTTCATACATGAGTACATAATATTTCCACTACATTCAGCCTCCTTAAGCTTTTCCTTATAGCCTCTTGCCTTCCACTGTTACCAATCCCCAGGCAAAACTTGTTTCCTGTTCTCTATTTTTGAAAAAAGGTAGTTTTGTTTGTTGAGATATCTTTACAGGGAGTTTCCTTGTTACATTTCCATATATATTCTATAATGCAAATTGGCTCATGCTCTATATTTTTCTTCCTTCTACCTTGCTCTCCTTCTTATGGTGATTTAAGCAGATTTTAAAATTCTATATTCATTCTTGTGAGATGCAGTTTTAAGAAAAGATGAATCAAGAGGTTAAGAGAAAGGAAAAGGAAAGATGATAACCCAAATTAGTGCAGCCAGGAAGTTATCAAAGACTTTATAGCTCCTCACAGACAAAAGTCTCACTGTGTGAAATCATATAGAATATCTTTACACAGAAAGCTAAGTAAATCAAACTCTTTATTGTTTAAAGGAAAGGGGGGGTAAGGCAGTTCCCTAGTATGCATGAGGTTCTGGGTTCAATCCCCAGGATCACAAAAATTGTTTTGTTATTTGATTTAGCAGGAAGGGAAAAGCATTTAGTAAAAATACTACCATTCAGTGTTTATATCATTTCTCTGTGATCAAAAATGAGCATCCAAATAGAACATGTGGAAAAGATCTGTCTTTGTTACATTCTTTACACTTAAAACCATGAAAAATTCTACTTTTCATTTATCAGAGTTTAAAATAAAGTTGATTGGGGATATCATTTTTCTTGGTTCTCTGACCTTAGCTTCACTTTAGAAGATACTACTCTTCAAAGGTGACATAAAAAGATGCTTACAAATTATTAGGCATAAGACTTGTGTCAGTGTTTCTGTCAGGAAGTTAATTAGAAGCAGATTTAAATTTATACTGCTATCAAGCCACTTAGAAGAAAGTCATAATTGAAAATATTTCAAACATTTGACTTAAAATCTATGATTAGACTCAATGTCAGTGTAAAATGTGTCTTTAAATTTCATTGTCACTCAATTATTATTCAAAAATATTTTGCTAATCTATTGTGTGGAAGGAACTCTTCTAAGTTCTACAAAAGAAAATATAAAAAGACAGACAATATCACCACTCTCATATGGCTCATATTTTCCTGGAAGAAAATATACAATAAAATTATGTTCTATATGAATTTTATATTCAAAATAAAAGCCATAAAATATTATTTAATAAACAAAATAAAATGTTAAATAGCAAGAAAGTACTGGGTATGAAAACATCCAGTAGAAAAATGCTGTAGTCAGAGGGAACCTTATTTACAGACTGTAAGGCAAAAAAGCACCAAATTTTATGGTCTGGAGAAACAGAAAGATAATATGGTTTCAGTGTGGCAAATAGCAGAGAGAATATGATAAGACAGGTATGAAAGATTTAGTAGTTGCCATTTTGTGTAGACCCTTATAAATCAAAGTAAGATGTTCAGACTTTTAAGTCACAATATATTAGAATGTTTAATTAATTTCATGTGATCCAATATAAAATCTCTTTCTCTGAAAGGGATGTATTGCTTTTACTTGGAGTTTGAATTTGGTGTCAATTATGTCTCTTATGGCAAGGAAAATGAAAAGGAAAGATCACTGCTTGTTTTTAGCTATCCTTCTAATGACAAGTGGATGAATAAAGATGAATGATGCTCAATACAAACATGCAGAAAGAGAAATTGGCTCATTTTATTTCTTTTCTTCCACATATATACAAAGACATATATACTTTGGGTAAATCCTCATTTGTCTTTCTTGTAATATTGTCCCCAGTGTCCTGACATATCTTCTGTGCCAATCAGGAAATGATCATAGAACAGAAAAAGAATAAGTCATATATCTAAATGTATAATGTATATGAAGAATTTGATTAATTATTGATAGATAAATGGAAACATTAAATGCATTTCAAAAGTAAAGTATTGATTTTATCTGATTTGTTCACTTGTTTATCCAAACTCTTTTCTGAGTAAACATAAGAAAGCATCTACACATGTTACAATGTTTGCAGGATCTCTAATGTAACTATTGTAGATGTTCTATTTGCAGTTGAAAAAGTTTATATTAGTAAGTAGCATATGACAGAATTAGTCATCTACCAAAGATCTGGCCTTAGTACCATGGGGAAAACAAAAGAAATAAGAGGTGTAGTCCCAGTCTTTGGATGACTTAGAACCACCTGAAGAGAACTGAAGTAAAGAAGCATGTAGAGATCAAGTTCAAACTTGGTATGTGCATATAGTAAATGCAACAAGAAAAGACAAATGTAGTAATAAGTAGAAAAATGTGTAGTTAGAGAAGGCTATATGAAAATGTGCAATGTGAGACTTACTCTGATGAAATGGGGGTACATATGGAAAATGAAGTAATTCTGTATAATATGAATAGTGTGAGCAAAATGTATTAGAGAAAATAAGTTACCTCATAAGAAAATTTTATAAGTAAGGCTAGATAGAAATAAGCCAAGGGTGGGGAAAATAAAGCAGACAACAAAGGGCTTCGAATACTAAGATTAAATGTTTAATTTGATATAACAGCACAAAATCATATAATCTGAATTTATGTATGAGGAAATAATCAATAAATTTCATTTGAGTGATAGTCTACAAATACATATTGAAAATGCCAGTGCCATGAGAGTCAATAAAAAGCTGAAAAACCATTTATATTAAAGGTTGTTTAAAAATATGACAACTAGAAGCAATACCCCTCTATCACCAATAGAAAGGTCATGCAGACAAAAAATGAACACAAATATCCTAGAACTAAATGACACCATAGATCAAATGGACCTTACTGATGTCTACAGAATATTTTATACAGCAACAGCACAATACACATTCATCTCAGCAGCCCATGGAACTTTCTCCAAAATAGGGCACAAGGAAGTTTCAACAAATATAAGCAAATTTAAATGACCCCCTGCATTCTATTTGATCACAGTGCAATGAAACTAGAACTCAACAACAAAAGCAACACCAGAAAATACACAAACAATTGGAGGCTGAACAATACATTACTAAATGATCAGTGTGTCACAGAAAAAATAAGAGAGAAATCAAAAGTTTCTGGAATTTAATGAAAATGAAAAAACAAACTATCAGAACCTATGGGAAACCACACAGGCAGCCTTAAGAGGACAGTTTATAGCCATGAGTGCAAACATTGAAAGCACAGAAAAAATCTCAAATAAATGACCTTATGCTGCTTCTCAAACTCCCAGAAAAATAACAATAAGCAAAATGCAAAAGAAACAGAAGAGAAATAATGAAATAAAGGCTGAAATTAATGAAGTAGAGAACAATAAAACCATATAAAGAATCAATGAATCAAAAATATGGTTCTTCAAAAAATAAACAAGATTACAAGCCCCTGTCAAATGTTACCAAAATGAGGAAGGAAAAGACTCACATAGTAAAATCAAAAACAAAAAGGGGAGATAAAACATACACCAAGGAAATTCAGGGAATCATCAGGGACTACTTTGAAAACCTATGTTTCAATAAATTGGGAAATCTTAAAGAAATGGACAAATTTCTAGATACTTATGACCATCCAAAACTGAATCAAGAGAATATTAACATCCTAAACAGATCTATGACATGTAATGAAACTGAAGCAGCAATAAAGAGTCTCCCAAAAAAGAAAAGTCCATGACCCAACACATTCTCTACTGAATTCCCCCAGACCTTTAATGGAGAACTAATACCAACACTCCTTAAACTTTTCTATGAAATAGAAAGATAAGGAACACTTCCTAACTCATTCTATGAAGCCAGTATTATGTTGAACCCAAGACCCGACAAGGACACATCCAAAAAAGGAGAACTACAGGCCAATATCCTTAATAAATGTTGATGCTAAAATCCTCAATAAAATAGTGGCAAACCAAGTCCAACAATATATTAGAAAGGTCATTCACCATGACCAAGTCAGCTTCATCCCAGGGATGTAAGAATGATTCAACATGAACAAGTCATTAAATGTAATACAGCCCATTAATAGAAGCAAAGACAAAAATGACTTGATCATCTCAATAGACACAGAAAAAGCCTCTCATAAGATTCAATACCATTTCTTGATAAAAGCTTTAAGGAAACTAGTAATAGAGGGAAAGTATGGCTACACTACAAAGGCCACTATAAAGGCTATATATGACAAACTTACAGCCAACATCATACTTAGAAAAAAGTTTTTAGGGGAAAAACTGAAACAGTTTCCCCTAAAGTCAGGAACAAGATAAGGGTTCCCAATCTCCCCACTCCTATTCAACATAGTCCTGGAATTTCTAATCAGAGAAATAAGGCAAGAAGGAGAAATAAAAGGAATAAAAATTGTTAAAGAAGTAGTCAAACTATACCTATGCACAGATGACATGATCTTAAAGACCCAAAAAACTCCTAGACATTATAAACAGCTGCAGCAAAGTAGCAGGATACAAAATCAACTTACAAAAATCAGTAACCTTTTTATATACCAACAATGAACAAATTGAGAAAGAACATAAAAAAATGTTCTTATAATAGCCTCAAAAAACCAAATACCTAGAAATAAACTTAACAAAGGATCTAAAGGACCCCCAAGCTGAACTACAAACTATTGAAGAAAGAGATAAAAGAAGACTACAGAAGGTGGCAAGCTCCCGCATGCTCTTGGATTGGCAGAATGAACATAGTAAAAATGACTACCCTACCAAAGGCAATATACATGTTCAATGCAATTCCCATAAAAATCCCAATGACATTCATCACAGAGACTAAAAAATCTACCCTAAAGTTCATTTGGAAACACAGAAGACCATGAATAGTCAAGGCAATACTGAACAAAAAGAGAGATGCTGGAGGTATCACAATGCCCAACTTCAAAATATACTACAGAGCCATAGCAATAATAACAGCATGTTACTGGCACAAAAACAGATATGAAGACCAGTGGAACAGAATAGAGGACTTAGATATGAATCCATGCAGCTACACCCACCTAATTTTTGGCAAAGGTGCCAAAAATATAGAATGGAGAAAAGAGAGCCTCTTCAACAAATGTTGCTGGGAAAAGTGGTTATGTGGCTGCAGAAAATTTTAACTAGATCCATGCTGGTCACCCTGTACTAGTAGGGACTCAAAGTGGATTAAGGACCTTAATATCAGACCTGAAACCTTGAAGTTAGTACAGGAGAGAGCATGGAATATACTGGAAGCAATAGGTGTGAGCAAGGGCTTCCTCAATGGAACTCAAGTGGCTCAGCAACTAAGAGAAAGTATAAAGAAATAGGTCTAAATGAAATTAAAAAGCTTCTGCCCAACAAATGAAGTGGTCTCTAAATTGAAGAGACCACCCACAGAATGGGAGAATATCTTTGTTAGCTATACATCAAAGGACTGATAACCAGAATATACAGGGAACTCAAAAAAGTAAACTCCCCAAAACCAATGAACCAATAAAGAAGTGGGCAACTGAAATAAACAGAAACTTTTCAAAGGAAGTCCAAATGGCCAATAAACACATGAAAAAAATGCTCACCATCCCTGGCCACAAAGGATATGCCAATCAAACCACACTAAGATTCCATCTCACTCCTGTCACAATGGCTTTCATCAAAAACACCATCAACAACAAATGTTGGCAAAGGTGGGGTAAAAAGTTACCCTCACACAGTGCTGGTGGGAATGTAAACTAGTACAACCACTGTGGAAAATAATATGGAGGCTTCTTAAAAACTAAACATAGATCTGCCATATGATCCAGCAATATTACACTTAGGGATATACCCAAAGTAATTCGGGTCAGGTTATTCCAAAGGCACCTGCAAACCCTTGTTCATTGCAGCACTATTCACAGTAGTCAAGATATGGGTATAGCCAAGATGGCCAACTATCAATGAATGGGTTAAGAAAATGTGGTATTTATACACAATGGAATTTTACTCTGCCACAAAGAAGATTGAAGTTTTGTCATTTGCAGGAAAATGGATTGAACTGAAGAACATAATCTTAAGTGAAATTAGTAAGGCTCAGAAGGCCAAAAATCACATGTTCTCCCTCATATGTGGATTATAGATCAAAACAAATGCAGTAATAACATTGGACATGGGTCAAACACTAAAGAAAAACCATGCACCAGAAGGGTATTGAAAGGGAAGGAAACCAAAAACTTGAATATGGTTGACATGATCACTGTGTAGAAGCAAATATAATAATCGTAAACTGGCAGAACCCACTATGGGAAGGGGACTAAGAAATAGTGAACACGTCTGGTAGAGATGAACAAATTTTGGTTGTAATACACATATGCATGAAAACAACACAAGGAATCTCTCTTCCTCTCAAACTAGCAAAATGCTATTTTTTGATTTTTATCTTTTTTTTTTCATCAAAATCGGAGAACAAGAGGGTAGAACAGGTTCTGCCTAGAGGTGAGGATGGGGGGTGGAGGTGGCCCAAATAATGTATACATGTGTAAGTAAATGTAAAAATTATAAAATAAAATTAAAGAAAAATAAAGATCATACAGCATGAGCAAGTTTGTGTGGAAGGAACTCTTCTAAGTTCTACAAAAGAAAATATAAAAAGACAGACAATATCACCACTCTCATATGGCTCATATTATGTACAAATAGGGATAATTTAACTTCTGCCTTCTCTATTTGAACAACTCTTATTTCTTTCTATTCCCTTATTGCTCTGGCTAGGATTTCTAATACTTCATTGGATAAGAGTTGGGAGACTGCATATTCTTGTCTAATTTCTGACTTTAGAGGAAATGAGATCATTTTAACCTCATTTAGTATGATGTATTCTATAGGTTGATCATACCTAGCTTTTTTCATGTTGAGGTACATTCCTTCTATTCCTAGTTTCTCAAAAGCTTTTGCCATGAGTGGATGTTGACTTTTCTCAAGGGCATTAAATGAGATGATCATGTGATTTTTGTCTTTGATTCTCTTTATGTACTGTATTACATCTGTTGATTTATGTATTCTGATCTATCCTTCCATCCTGGAATACATATGGGGTAGGAGCTCACCAAACAGCTGTAAGTGAAGGATAACACAGGTGTTGGCTGGGGAAAACAACAGCTCTGACCACACTGCATGATTTGGCAAACCTACCTCACCTCAAAATTTCAATTTGACTGGTGGACAGAAGAACAAAATACTACTCACAAGCCAGTCAACTGGTGAGAGGACATTAGAGCTTATGTTTATATGCAAATACCAGGACTGAATGCTATAGCAATAATTCAAGAACTTAAACTAAGACTGAAATTCTATAGTTCCTGAACCTGGTGTTTTTTTATTGTGCTTTATTTTCTGTTTTTTTTTTTTTTGGTTTATATTATTGTGAGTTTTAAAGTTTTTATCTTTATTCCTGTTTTCTTTCTGTACTACCAACTTCACTATCACTATCTTTTCATCCTTATGTGCACCTCCTTCACTCTCCTTCCTTCTCCTGAGCTACAATCCATTGTTCTCCTTCCCAACTACTCTTCCTGCCCTTCTCATCTATTCTTGTCTTCACCTCCCCCCTTCTATCCTCCCCCAACCTGTCACCACACTACCCCATTCTCCTACACACTAAACACCTGCTGAACAACCTACTGTACCAACTTTATACAACCCCAACTACCTGCAATCCTTGACACAAGCAACCTGCACTACAACAACAGAAATACACCCAAACACACACAAGGGCCACAAAAACCAGAAGCTCCCAAATTGCTTTTGCCACTCACCCACCTCACTCCCTGCCTTCCCTTTTAGTACCACCCTAACCAATTCCCCAAATTTCAATAGCTACCCTAACAAACATTAGTCCCCCAAATCCCACTGCTTATGGATAATACCACCAAGGGGTCTTCTATATAATATATAAACAAAGGTTGGGTATTAAACTTGTGAATTAGTTATTGCTAAATTGCTAAATTGTACCTCTAGGCCAGGGAAAGATGTAGAACACTAACCTAGCTAATAACCAAGAGTGTCATGACACAAAAATTAAGTCAAGAGAAAGAAAACAGATGACTAAAACTACCAACTAGGCTATCAAGAACATAGTTACACAGAATCAAGTGGAGCAATAATAATAAGAAGAGATGGAAAACACTCTCCTCAAAAATATAATTCAATACAGGATCCAGAGGAAATTGAAGAAAATGAATACCCAGTTCCTGACTCCCACAAAGCAATGATAAATGACACTAAGGCATCCAGTAATGCCCACAAAACACCTTCAAAGAAGAAATCTTTTGAGAAATCACTGAGAATTTTATGGAGAAGACACTAGAGATGGTCAAACAAAATGTACAAGATTTCAAGAAATTTCAAGACACCAAAATAAAGAACATGAGAAGACACAGAAACAAATAAATGAACTCAGAGGTGACCTAAATGAACATCAAAGTTATGTTCAAAGATATAAATGAATTAAAGAAGAAAATTTAAAAAAATATTAAAGAGGAGCCAAAGATATAGACAATCTCAGAAAAAAACAATCAAACAGAATCACAAAGCACAGAGGAAGGCCACTTCAGCAGACTAGAAAAAGTGGAAGACAGAATCTGAGAACTTGAAGATAAAATAGAAATTAAAGAAAAAAACAGAAGAAATCTTAGTCAAACAACTCAAGGGCTGTGAAGTGAATATGCAAGAACTCAATGACTCCATCAAAGGACCAAACCTAAGATTCATGAGTATTGAAGAAGAAGAGGTCTAAGCAAAAGGGATTCATAATATGTTCAATAAAATAATAACAGAAAATTTCCTAAATCTTGAGGAAATTTTGCACATTCAGGAACAGGAAGCCTCCAGGACACCAAACAGACTTAACCAAAATTGAACTTCCAACAACATATTATCATTAAAACAATAAGCACAGAAAATAAAGAAAAAATATGGAAGGATGTAAGAGAGAAAAAAAATAACGTATAAAGGTAAACCCATCAAAATCACAGTAGATTTTTCAACGGAAACCTAAAAGCAAGAGGGGCATGGAGTGAGGTATTTCGGGCACTGCATGAAAATAACTTCAACCCTAGGATACTTTACCCAGCAAAACTATCATTCAAAATAGATGGAGCAATAAAAATCATCTATGATAAACAGAAACTAAAACAAAATATGAACACTAAACCACAACTACAGAAGATTCTCCAAGGAATTATGCACACAAAAGATGAGAGCAAACACAACCACGAGAGGATGGGAAGGATCAAATGACAGAAGAAAACATAAGGAGTCAGAGAGTAGCACTGATTCAGCTGCACACAATCAAACCCTTAAACAATAAAAAAATGAATGGCAGGAATCACCACATACCTATTAATAATATCACTGAATGTCAACAGACTCACTTCCCCATCAAAAGACATTGTTTGGCAAAATGTATTAAAACAGAAGCTCCAACAATCTGTTGTTTACAGGAGACCCATCTCAATGACAGAAACAAACACTGGCTTAGGGTGAAAGGATGAAAGAAGATTGACCAAGCCAATGGCTCCCCAAAACAGGCAGGAGTTGCAATACTTATATCAGACAAAGTAGACTTCAAACTTACATTGGTCAAACAAGATAAATAAAGACACTTCATACTAATAAAAGGGGAAATACACCAAAAGGAAGTAACAATTATCAACCTATATGCATCCAATGACAGTGCACCCAATGTCATCAGACATACTCTAAAGGGCTTAAAAGAACATATAGACTCCAATACAGTGGTAGTGGGAGACTTTAATATCCCCCTATCACCAATAGATAGGTCATCCAAACAAAAAATCAATAAAGAAACTCTAGAACTAAATCACGCCATAGATCAAATGGACCTAGCTGACGTCTACAGAATTTCATCCAACATCCACACAATAAACATTCTTCTCAGCAGCCCATGGAACTTTATCCAAAATTGATCATGTCTTAGGGCACAAAGCAAGCCCCAGCAAATATAAGAAAATAGAAATAATCCCCTGCATTCTATCTGATCACAATGCATTAAAACTAGAACTCAACAACAAAAATAACAGTAGAAAACATGGAAACAATAGGAAGCTGAACAACACTTTGCTCAATGATCAGTGGGTAAGTGATGAAATGAAAGCAGAAATTAAAAGGTTCCTGGAAGTTAATAAAAATGAAAACATACCTGACAAACCTATGGGACACAGCAAAGGCAGTCCTAAGAGGAAAGTTTATAACCATGAGTGCATATATTAAAAGGACAGAAATATATTAAACAAATATATATTTGTTAATATATATTTGTAAATATATATTAAACAAATGACCTAATGTTACATCTCAAACTCCTAGAAAAACAATTATAAGCAAAACCCAAAACAAGCAGGAGAGAAATAATAAAATAAGTGCTGAAATTAATGAAATAGAGATAAAAATACAAAGAATCAATGAAATGAAAAGCTGGTTCCTTAAAAAATAAACAAGATTGACAAACCTATGGCAAATCTGACTAAAATCAGGAGAGAAAAGACCCCTATCAGCAAAATCAGAAACGAAAAAGGGAGTTAACAACATACACCAAGGAAATCCTGGGAATCATCAGGGACTACTTTGAGAACCTACATTCCAATAAATTTGAAATCTTAAAGAAATGAACAAATTTCTAGATACTTATGACTATACAAAACTGAACCAGGAAGATATTAACCACCTAAACAGACCTATAACAAGAGATGAAATTGAAGAAGTAATAAAGAGTCTCCCAAAAAAGAAAGTTCAGGACCTGACAGATTCTCTGCTGAATTCTCTCAGACCTTTAAAGAAGAACTAATATCAACTCTTCTTAAAAATTTCCGCAAAATAGTAAGGGAAGGAATACTGTCTAACTCATTCTGTGAAGCCAGTATTACACTCATGTCAAAACTGGACAAAGACAAATCCAAAAAGGAGAATTATTGGCCAATCTTTTCAATGAACATCAATGCAAAAATACTCAATAAAATAATGGCAAACCAAATCCAGCAACATATCAGAATGATTATTCACCATGACCAAGTCAGTTTCATCCCAGGGATGCAGGGGTGGTTCAACATTTGCAAATCAATAAATGTTATACAGCACATTTATAGAAGCAAAGAAAAAAACCACTTGATCATCTTACTAGATGCAGAAAATGCCTTTGATAAGATTCAACACAACTTCATTATTAAAGTTTTAAGAAAACTAGAAATAGAAGGAATGTACTTCAACATTATAAAGACCACATATTACAAACCCATAGTCAACATCATTCTTAATGGAGAAAAACTGAAACCATTTGCCTTAAAATCAGGAACAAGAAATGGGTCCCCACTCTACCCACTCTTATTCAACATAGTCCTGTAATTCCTAGCCAGAGGAATAATTCAAGAAGAAACAAAAAAGGAATACAAATAGGTAAAGAAACTGTCAAAGTCTCGCTATTTGAATATGACATGATCCTTAACCTCAAAGACCGAAAAACCTCTACCCAAACTCCTAGATACCATAAGCAGCTTCAGCAATGTAGCAGGATACAAAATCAACTTACAAAAATCAGTAGCTTTTGTATACACCAACAATGAACAAATTGAGAAAGAATATAGGAAAACAATTCCACTTATAATAGCCTCAAAAAAATCAAATATCTGGTAGCAAACTTAACAAAGGATGTGAATGACCTCTACAAGGAGAACTACAAACCTCTGAAGAAAGAGATTGAGGAAGACTACAGAAGGTGGAAAGATCTCCCATGCTCATGTATTGGTAGAATCAACATAGCAAAAATGGCTACACTACTTAAAGCAATCTACATGTCAACAATATTCCCATAAAAATCCCAATGACATTCTTCACAAAGATTGAAAATTCTACTCTAGAGTTCATTCGGAATCATGAGAGACTGTGAATAGCCAAGGCAAAACTCAGCAAAAAGAGCAGTGCTAGAGGTATCATAATACCCAACTTCAAACTATATTACAGAGCCATAACAATAAAAATCTTAATAGGATCTTAATATCAGACCTAAAACTCTGATGTTAGGATTGAAAAGAGCAAGGAATATACTGGAAGCAATAGGTATAGGCAAGGACTTCCTTAGTAGAACTTAAGCAGCCCAGCAACTAAGAGAAAGGATGGACAAATGGGACTACATGAAATGAAAAAGCTTCTGCACAACAAAATAAATATTCTCTAAACTGAAGAGACCACCCACAAAGTGGGAGAAAATATTCGCAGGCTATACATCAAAGGACTGATAACCAGAATATGCAGAGATCTCAAAATACTAAACTCCACCAAAATCAATGAACCAATAAAGAAGTGGGCAACTGAAATAAACAGAATTTTTTCAAAGATAGAAATCCAAATGGCCAAAAAGCACATGAAAAAATGTTAACCATCCCTGGCTGTAAAGGAAATACAAATCAAAACTACCCTAAGACTGCACCTCACTCCTGTTAATATCGCTATCATCAAAAACACCACCAACAATGTTGGCAAGGATGTGGGGAAAAAGAAACCCTCATACACTGCTGGTGGGGATGCAAGCTAATGCAACCACTCTGGAAAACCATATGGAGGCTTCTTTAAAAATTAAACATAGATCTGCCATATGATCCAGCAATACCACTCCTAGGGATATACTGAAAGGAATGCGACTCAGGTTATTCCAAAGGCACCCCATGCACCCATGTTTATTGCAGCGCTATTCACAATAGCCAAGTTATGGAAACAGCCAAGATGCCCCACTATTGACAAATGGATCAAGAAAATGTGGTATTTATACACAATGTAATTTCACTCATTTACAAAGAAGAATGATATTTCGTCATTTGTAAGTAAATGAATGGAACTGGAGAACATCATATTAAGCGATGGCTAGCCAGGTTAGGAGGCCAAAAATCATGTTTTCCCTCATATGTGGATTATAGACCTCAGAGAAATGCAGTAATATTATTGGACATGGGATGCACACTAAAGGGAGACCGTGTATGGGAGGGATAGGAAAAGGGAAGGAAACCAAAAACTTGAAAATGATTGATGTGCCCACTGTAGAGGAGCAAATAAAGTAATCTCAAACTGGCAGAGGCCACTGTGGGAAGGTGACCAGGAAGTGGTGAAGGGGTCTGGCAGATATGAACCAATTTGGGTTGTAATACATATGTGTATGGAAGCAATGCTAGGAATCTCTCTGTATAGCTAACTTTATCTCAAGCTAGCAAGAATTCTGTGTCTTTCTTATTATCTTTTATGTTTTCTCATCAATAAATTTGGAGAAGAGGGCAGAACAGGTTCTACCTGGAAGCAAGTGGGGAGTAGTGAGGGGCAGGGGTGCAGGGGCCCAAACAATGTATACACATGTGAATAAATGTATAAACAATTTAAAAAAACTGATGAATACATATGTGGTGACACACAGAGTTACCCAATGTTCTTAAACAATTGTGTGATGTCTCTTGAGAAGTATGCACATACTCATGATTATAAATAAAGATGTTTTAACTTAAAAAAAGAGAGAGAGAAAAATAAAATAAAAAGTTTCTACACATCGAAGGTAATTAACAGAATCAAGAGACAACCCACAGAATGGGGGAAAATCTTCACTAGCTATTTAACATATAAAGGATCAATATCCAGAATATAGAAAGATCTTGAAAACATAAACAGCAAATGAACAATTAGTCTAATTAATAAAATGGCAAATGAATTGAACAGCCAGTTATCAGAAGAATTACTAATAGCTAGTAAATACATGAAGAAATATTTAACATCTTCAGCCGTAAAAGAAATGCAAATCAAACTACACTAAGATTCCACTGCACCCTAGTGACAATGGCAGTCATCATGAAAACAAGCAATAACAAATGCTAGTGAGAATGTGGAGAAAAAAGGAATTCTCATACATTATTGGTGGGAATGTAAACAAGGGAAACCACTTACGAAAATCAATATGGAGGTTCCTCAGAAAACTGAAAATAGACCTATCTTATGACTCTGTTGTACTATACTTGTGCACTTATCTGTTACAGTATAAATCAATAGGTAAGAGATACATGCACATATCTGTGTTTATTGTGGCTCTCTTCACAATAGTCAAACTGGGTAGCCAATGTGCTCAACAACCAATAAATGGATAAAGAAAATATGTTATTTATACACACACACTATATATGTATACCATACATGTTATATCAGAAACTTTGAGGCTGTAGGAGGATAAAAAAAGGAAGTCCTTTCAAAATGAAGACATTGACAAGGACTTTCTGAACAGAATTCCAGTAGCTCGGGAAGTAAAAGCAATAACTGACAATTGGATTTACATCAGATTATAAAGCTTTTTGCACATCTGAGTAAGGAGACATCCTACAGATTGGGAAAAAGTCTGACTGACAGTTATCCATCAAGCAAGTAATTAATATTCAAAATATATAAACAGTACAAAAATTAACTATTAAAATAACAAGCAATCCAATAAATAAAGGGCCAAATGAATTGAACAGATAGTTCTCAAAAAAAGAAATACAAATGGTCAATAACTACATGAAGAAATGTTCAATATCCCTTGCATAAAGGAAATGCAAAGCAAAACTACACTGAGATTCCATCTTACACCAGTCAGAATGGCTGTCATCAAGAAAACAAACAGCAACAAATGGTTGTGAGGATATGGGGAAACCTTATCCACTGTTGGTGGGAATGTAAATTAGTGTAGCCACTGTGGCAATCAGTAAGGCAAGTCCTCAAAACACTCATAATAAATCTATATGGTCTTGCTATGCCACTCCTGGGCATATATCCAAAGAAAAGTAAGACAACAAGCAATAGAAATACCTGCACACTGACATTTTTTGCAACACTGTTCACAATAGCCAAATTATGGAATCATCATACGTGTCCAACCTCAGATGAATGAACAAAGAAAATGTGATACAGTCGCACCACACAAACACCCACACACCCCCACACACCACACAAACAAACACACACAATGGAATATTATTCAGCCATAATGAAGCATGAAATTATGCCATAAAATTGATGGAACTAGATATTATCATGTCAAGTGAAATATGCCATATACAGAAACACATGTACCACATGTTGTTTCTCATATGCAGAATGTAGTCCTAAAAAAGGGACAAGAACATAAATGGGGTTCTGTCTGGCAGTAGGAACCAGCAAGAGGTGGGATGGGGAGGAAAAAGGGGTAGGAAATGTATGTACATTACATTTGTATATACATTATATATATATATATATATATATATATATGTTTGAATATTTCCCATAGAAGCCCATATAAATATTTTATGAGGAATCAAAAATGGGGTGGAGGGCTACTTTTAGGAAAGAATAATGGAGCAGCTGAATATGATCAAAATCCATTATAGGCATATACAAAAATATCAAAAAACCTCTTCACATTGTATAATTATTATATGCAAATTCAAATGTATCTTATTATATTTTGTCTTATTTAAACAGCAACATTTTAATAGGACAGCATTTTATTAAGAAATTAAAATCTGGGCATCTTTATCAGCACAAAAATTAGCACTGAAAATAATAGCCCCAAAGTGGTAGAATAAAAATCCTCAGATCTAGGAAGTTCAAGAGTAGAGAAAGAATAAGGAAAATGAAATAATGTACAAAATTATAATGCTGAAAAATTTTCAAATTTGTTGAAGAATAAAAATCCTCAGATCTAGGAAGCCCAAGAAATCACAATAAAAACAAACAAGTATTATTATTATAAATCACTCTATGCATAGATTTCTGAATTAAAATAATAAATAATATTATTATAGACAATTGTAAGTGACTATATTTCACAAAACTAGAATGTTTTCACCAAAAAGAAATAATGGTATGTGCTTGCCTAGCAAGTATGAATCCTTGAGTTCAAAACTCTAGGACTCCCCAAAAAGTAAATAAATCATATAAACTGTTGTATACATTTTAAATGCAAAAGTGTGCTCCTATTTGAAGACTAATAATAGGAGCAGTGATGGACCCACTATTCTGCTTAAGAAGTAGAATATTACCAAGTAACTAGCAGCCCATCATATGTAATTGTCAAGTTTAATCCCCTTTCTTCCCTCTCAGTTGTCTTAATTACATTGAAATTAGTACTTCTTGCTTTTCTGTACAACCTGCATAGATTTCTTTGAATTATATGTAATTTAAGTTTTCCTGATTTTGAACTTCATTTCAATGGAATGATATCACACATATTTTCCAAGTTGCTTCATTTAGTCTATATCATGTTGGTAAAATTTATATACATTGGCAAAATTTATCTATAGCATTACATGAAACTCCAGCTCATTAATTTTTTACAGAAGTATAATATTTCACTGAATGGCTACACTTACAGAACCTGTATGCTATTGTTTAAGGAAGAAGTGTTTAAATACCTAATTCAATATTTTTATGATTATAGGACTATTTTGGCTGTTCAAATACAAATACTCTTTGTATACACTTATGGGGTGTAATATGTTATGTCACTACATGTATATGTTTATATTTTCTTTAGAGTCTATTTTGAGCAGTTTTATTTTTCTTCCATGCAGTTTTTAAAAACTTATACACAGATTGGTTTATAATAATAATATTTATTTGTTTTTGTTGTGATTCGTTGGGCCTCCTAGACCTGAGGATTTTTATCCTTCTACAAATTTGGAAAATCCTCAAGCATTATCTTTTTGTACTTTATTCCTTGTCTCTATTATCTCGCTAATCTCCTTTTAGCATTTGGATGCAATATATGTTAGACTGCTTCACTCTATTTTCTTCATTTTTTTTACTTTTCTTGTATTTTCCATATATTTTACAATTATCATTACAATATTGTCTTTTTTTTGGCAGGTTTGAACTCAGGGCATCACACTTTCTACTTGAGCCACTATGCCAGCCATACAATATTGTCTTAAACCATAGTTATTTATGAATACATTCTTTTTTAGTACTGTAAGAAATGTAGTTGTTGCTTTGTAACTGATGTTTACCATGGCTGGAGAACATAGTGTGTACATTGTAGTATATTTATAACTTTCTAAATTGTTTAATACACAGGAAATTTTTATGACATTAACTACTGTGTAACAATCACCTGGATTAGGAAACAAAATGTGCTGATTTAAAACCCTAAAAGTTCATTTTCCAATTGTATTTTTATTCAGTGAACTTGCTAAATTCAATTAATAAGACAGGCCTGGAACTTGCAATACTTCTGCCTTCAGGGATTACAGGTGTATACCATCATGTCCAGCAGGGGAATACATTTTCAATATAAGGTGAAAGATTTTTAAAAAATGAAATTCCAAGAGAAATAGGCAGATTTTTGTCTAAAAATTTATATTTCAGTTGTATTCTTATTCAGTGAATTTAGAAAATTATTCACTGAATAATTCTACCAGTTTATCTGAAGATCATTTTTGTTTTTCTATATACAGAATCATGGTGTCTATTCATAACAGTTTTGTTTCTTTCTCTTGTCATCTTTATATTTAAAAATTACTTTTTCTTATTTTATTTTACTGGCTAAGAGCTCCAAATATCTTTGTTATCATTTGGCTATGAAATGTCCACAAAATTTCCATAAAACTCTTGTGTGGAAGGTTTTGTCCCAAGCTAGTGGCACTTCAAGTTAGTGATTGAATCATGATGGTATTAATTTTGTCAATGGATTAGTCGATTTCTGTGTGGACTATTATGAGGTGGAGCCTAGTTGGAGGAAGTAGAAAACTGGGAGTATGCCTTTGAAAGGTATAACTTGTTCCTAGACCCATCCTCTCTTGCTCTTTGTGCTTTCTAGCAGTCATGATGTGAGCAGCCTCTTATGCCATGTGCTGTCCCTGCCATGACTCACTTACCACAGGTCCATAACAATGAAGTCAGCTGACCACCGACTACATCCTGTGAAGCCACTAACGGAAACAAATCTTTTGGGTCAGGTGGTATATTCCTGTGATCCCAGCTATGTGGGAGGAGGAGATGCAAGATCAGGCTAGGTAAAAATGTTAACACCCTATCTCAAAAAATAAGATGGGCATAGTGTTCACAGCTATAATACAAGCTACAGAGGAGGTGAAGGTGGTAGAATCGCAGTACCAGGATAGCCCCAGGAAAAAAATGCAAGCCCTTATCTGAAACATAACCTAAAGCAAAAAGGGCTGTTGGTGTGGCTCAAGTGTTAGGATGCTTACTTACCAAGCACAAAGCCCTGAGAACAAACCACACTACCACCAAAAAATATCTTTTCTCCTTTACTTTGCTTTTTGTCAGACATATTGTTACAGTGTCTAATAGTTGACTAGAAGAAAATTGGCACTAAGATGTGGGGTAATTGGAATGAATGTACCTGAAAATGTGTTTCAGAACACAATGAAACTGGATTTTGGGTGGAATTTGGAAAAGTTAGGAGATGTGGACAGCATTAGAAGCCCTAGAATGCTACAAGTAGACCTTAATGGGTGATTCACGTGTGAGCTCAGAAAACCAAAATGCTGATAGGAATGTGGACAGTAAAGACTGTGATCATGAAACTTCAGATGGAAATAAGAACTGTATTGGGGATTAGACTGTAGGCTATGTGTGTTACTTTCTGGCAAAGAATGTACCAATGTTTTGTCCATGCCAGGTTGAGTTTAAAAATGATAAACTAATTAATCTGACAGAGAGTATTTCAAGGCAGCACATCATTTAAACTGCATCATGAGTATTTCTGCCTGCTTTTATCCAGATTTAAATTGAGAATTGGGAACAAAGAGCAGATCTTGGCCTAAAAGGGAGCATGTTTAAAATTAGGGCCAAGGAATGTGTGGTTGCTGAAGAGATTAGCACCATTAAAAAGAAGCCAATTACTTTGTACTGGGATAACAGGAAAGATGCATTGAGGGTATCTCAGTAATTGCTGAGATCGTACCTACTGCAGCCTTGTAAGTATGTAAATAAAGGTGTAATTTTTGAAACTACTCAGGGGCACCCTGCTCCCACAGGACATTGTAAGGAAGTGTTTTCCCTTGTTCAGCTGCCAAGGCACTTAGAAAGCCTTGTCCATGTGTGCTTAGCTAGTGAATGAGGTGGCAGATCATGGGATCATCTATTTGAGGCTGGTTTGGTAGGCACACAGAATGCAATAATTGTAGACTCATGGAGGTTTTCACCCAGATTTCAAGGGAAGTCCTGGGAGGGCAGGCAAAGTGAATCAGGTGTGGAATCCCACAGGGTACCCACAGAGCTTGGAGAGTGAAGATGATGCTGCAATAGAGAGCTCAGGTAGTTTGAGATGCCAGAAATGTGGGACAATTGTAGAGAAAAGCTGCTGGGAGTAAGCAGAATCAGCCAGTAGCCTGTGGGCTGTAGTTAGGCTATTGTGACAGGGATGTCTAAGGCTTTTGGGGTCCACATCTAGCCACCAGATGCACCACATGATGGACATAAAGGTACAGGATTTGTTTGCCCTGTTGAGTTTCTATCTTGCTTTGGTCTGATTCCTCCTTCCTATTATTTTTTTTTAAAACAGGCGCTCATAGCTAAGAGTTTGCTTTGAGTCTCAGAGGAGGTTTTTACTTGGACTTTTGAGTAATGCTGAGTAAGTAACAAGGGAAGGGAGTTAATTTGATTAAAGTAGGACATATACAGACCTGAAGTACCAAGACAAACTCCCTTGGACTATCAATATATACTTAATAAAAAAAGAATGAAGGGTACAGGGAAAAATAAATCTTTTCTGGGGGTAGATACTAGTGGGAGGGGGTGTGTAGACGGAAAGTGTGACTGAGGGTGAATATGGTGGATGCATTTTGTATTCATGTATGATAATAGAAGAATGAACTCTGATGAAACTGTCCTAATAATGGGGGGGGGGAGAGGGAGAACAATGATTGGGCTGGCAAATCCAATGGTCTATGTTCTTGCTAACTATGTCATTTCAAAAATATGTCTCAAGCAATAATTTTAACAACTTTTCTCAATATTTTAATGGTATTTTGTGAATATTTTTATTATTGTTGTAGTGGGGATACATTGTGACATTAACAAAATTCTTGCAATATATCACAGTTGAATTCTCCCCTCCCTTCATCATTCTCCTTCTTCCCTCCTCCCCTCATTCCAGGAATAGTTTCAACAGGTCTCATTTTCCTTTTACATACATAATATTTCCACCATATTCACCCTCCTATACCCTTTGCTTATATTATCAATCTTTATTAGTGAAGGAGCACTGTCCCAGATCTTTGTTTGAATTGCTAAACCTGGCCTGAGTCTCTAAACATATATGGAGCACTTTCAATTCTTAAGCCCCCCTGAGAGAATAATTCCTACATATATTACCTGATTGAGCTCAGAGAGCAGAAGGTGATTGCTTTAGCTTTACTCATTGGTATTTCCTTCTTTTTTATTTATGATTAACAGAGGATACCTTTCTCCCTTTGGCCTAAATATAAATTTTGTGTTCACCATTTATATTTTACCTAACCTTATTGTTGTTAAATCAGAGTAGTGTCTCAAAGGATGAACTTAAAACACCATCTATTTTTGTTTTTGGTGATACTGGGGTTTGAACTCAGGTCCTCAGCTTTGGGAGGGAAGTCCTCTACCAATTGATCCATTCCACCAGCCCTTAAAATAACATCTGGATTGGAAGTACAAGCCCTCTGTTCTCCCTCCCAATTACCACTTTTTTTTTTTTGCTTTTTTAGGAATTTTTCAGAACCAGTTCTTTTTGCCTATCTCTTTCTGTTGCTCCTCTCTGGAATCATTCTTGGATATCTGATCCCTGTTTAGCTTTCAGGTTTGACTCCTGATATTTGCATTTGTCTGTTATCTCTGATTGCATTTTGAGGCTTTGTCTTTCAGTCTCCAAAACAAGTCTGCATTTAGCTCCTCTTCTTATGTAACTACGCTTCAGTATTCTAATCCAAGCAATGAAATGTTATCAATTTCTACTTCCCAAGATCAGACAGGGATCAGACAGTTCCTTTGTGCCTCTATTGTCCCTTGATCAAATCTCCTTTTTTCCATATAAATCACACTATATTGAAATATCTGCATATGCACATTTATCTCTTACTAGTTATGAATTTCTTGAGGGAAAGAAAACATATCCAAACACTTCCGGAATGACTAAGCATGTAAACTTTTACTTTTTATAGTGGGTTTTATTTTAAACGGTTTTATAGACAAAAAAGAAACAAAACAAAATACACAGAAGCTATTCTGATTTTCACCACAAGATGGAACCATTACAATTTGGATTACAAAGAAAGACATACTTGAAGACAAAGCTATGAGAATTAGCATAATTTTCAAATATGAAGTAGGAAGTGATCATGTATTGCTGGAACAGAAGAAGAGATTTAGATATTGTATGTTCTAAGCCTATGCTCCCTGCCCTAAAATGAAAGCATAAATATTTTTCAAGAAATTTTTTAGGAGAGATTATCATGACTTTATATAAAGTGAATACTCAGTGTTTTTAAAAAATGCAGCATATTTATTTTCCAGTCTCATAAAGGGGTATCTTTGTAGATGATGGTTTTTTCTTTATTTTTATTACTCTGAAATCTAAAAGAGAAAAGCATTAAACAGGACCCTCTTAGTTATCAACCATTAGCATAAGAAAATCCAAGAAAGTGAAAACGCTGCCTCTTCAAAATGTCTGCAAAGTGAAAATTCTATTTATGACTTTAATGAAGGGACTATCAAATGATTCAATAATATTATTACTAATAACTAAGATTATCATTAATAAATTGACATTTTCTTCTTTACTATTTAACAAATACATTAATAGTTTCCTGCAATATATTTAAGTATTTGACTAATTTTGTTTTATTATACATTAGGTGAGATGTAAAGGTTTAATATCATTCTTCTGCTTGTAGATTTCCAGTTATTTCCTCACCATATACTGAAAAGCTTTTCATTGCTCCAATTTATGTTCTTAGCACCTTTGTTGAAAATCACTTGTTTATAGATGCATAGATTTACTTCTAAGCTCTTTATTCTGTTCCAATGATCTATGGACTCATGGTTTTTATGGCAGTACCACGCTGTTTCAGTTATTAAAGCTTTGTATATACTTTGATGTCAGATAGTACAGTTCCTCTCACTTTGTTCTTTTTGCTGAAGAGTAGCTTTTACTATTCAGGTTATTTTTTGTGGTTCCACACAAATTTTAGGACTTGTTTTTAATCCTATGAAGAATGCCATTGGTGTTTTGATAAGGGTTGCAATATATCTGTAGATCACATTGGGTAGTTTGTGTTGAGATAAGATTTTTTTTGCAATAAATTCTTTAACAGGGTGACATAATGGACATATTTGGCCAGCAGGTTTTTTAAATATTGGAAAAGTTAACTTGATAATCAATAGTTCAAGTTCTTTAAAAAAGAAAAGATCTTGAAAAAATTACTGAATGATCAGTTAAGCAAGTGTTGAGACATCACCATAACCAGTGGATACAACATTTTATCTCCAATTTTGCACAATTCTCAGAAATATCTATTAAGTAATATCTGAGGAGCTCATTTTCATCATTATTCTGGTATGAAGCTTGCCACTGCTGTAAGGTCCACATATTAAAAACTTAATAAGCTTGGCACTATTGGAATGCAATGGAAACTTTAAGAGGTGGGTCTTATCATTTGAAATATGCCACTGAAAGGGATAGTGGGATACCAGCCTTTTTCTCTTTCTCTCTCTCTTGCTCACTGGCAATGAAGTGAGCAGATTTGCTCTAGCATGTATTTCCATCATGATGTACTACCTCACCACAGGTTCTCAAGCAATTTGGCATACTGACCATGGAATAAAACCTCCACAATTGTGAGCCAAAATAAACCTTTTCTCTTTGTAAGTTGATTCTCTTAGGTATTTTTAAAATAGTAACAGAAAACTGATTAACCCAGAAAATTGGTACCCATAGTGTAGTGCTTGTTGCTAAACTTGGAATGATGTGGAGAAGCCTTTGAAATTGTTTTACAGGAGGAGTTTGAAGGAACAAGTTAGGTAAATCCTAGAATTCTATAAACAGACATTACTGGATGATTCTGATGTATGCTTAGAAGATCAGAATACCGACAGGGATGAGGAAAGTAAAAGGTATGCTGATGAATTTTCTGATGGAAATGAGGATTCTATTGGGAAATGGACTAAAAGTTATCCTTTTTACATTGTGGCAAAGAATTTGGGGGCATACAAGAAGGAAGCATTATGGAGTCATGGAGGCTCCGAGTGCTGAGATTTCAGAGGAAAATCCAGGCTGTATGTAGCAAGATCATATTCCCTACAATTTATCCCCTACAGGTTAATGGGTAGAGGTATGAAAGTGAAGACAAGCTGCAATAAAGGATCCATAAAGAAGTGTCAGTAAGGAGAAGAATCTCCTGAAAGAAGCTGCACAAAACATGCAAAATCTGTCCAAGAGAGAGGTTAAGTGAACTGAAACCAGAAAAATCCACATGGATGGAGACTCCAAAATCCTTGGGAGCCTACATTCCACTACAAGATGTCCTAAAGGCTGGACATGGAGATTTATGATTTAACGTTTGCTATAATGCTGTGCAGTCTTGTTTGGGGCTTATTACTTTCTAACTTTCTGTTTCTGTATTCCTCCCTCTTGGAATAGAAATGTGCACACTATTCTTATCCCACCATTGTATCTTTGAAGGATGTAAATTTTTTTTCAGTTTATACAGGAGATCACAGTTGAATTTGCCTTGAGTATAAGAGGAGTCTTTAGACTTTTACCTTTGAGAAATGCAGGAAAAGTTTAAGACTTTGAGGACTGTTGGGGATGGAATGAATGTATTTTACATTGTGAGAGGAATACGAACTTTTGGGGCCTAGGCATGGAATGCTATAATTTGGATCTGGAATGTCCCCTAAAGATTGATATGCTAAATCATAGTTCCCAGCTTGGTACTATGGGAATATAGTAGAAAGTTTAAGAAGTAGGACCTAGAGGGAGTTGTTAATGTCATTGGAGGCATGCCTTTGAAAGGAATAGCTGGACCACGACCTCTTCTTTCTCACTCTTTTTCTCCTTGGTTATGAGGTGAGTAATTTTGCTTTGCCATGCCCTCTTCACATGTTGTGCTGTCTCAGCATAGGCTCTACAGCAACAGGGACAACTGGTTATAGACTGAAACACCCAAACTGTGAGCCGAAATAGTTTCTCCTTATAAGCTGATTTTCTCAGGAATTGGTTATAGTCATGGAAAACCAACTATCGTATCATCTTCAAATTTAGGTTTCTCAATATACCATCATCAGCCAGTTTTCTCAAGCTGACCACTCAGTACACTTACCAGATGACCAACATTTTACTGAGGAAAAGAAGACATAATAACAAGAATAGGTGAATCCATGTATATGTGAAGAAGATTAGCAGTTACCACAGCTGGGGACAGGTAGAGGTGTGAGGAGTTATTCCTGAATAGTTACAAGTTTCTGTTGGTGTGATGAAAATGTTTTGGAAGTAGATAGTGGTGTTAGTTCTATTCTGCTGTATTGTGGAGGTAATTGATGCCACTTAAAAAATGTCAAACTGGTAATGTTTGTATAATATATATTTATTAAAATAGAGACATCCTCCTTGAACCACATCAACAAAGATCATTAAACAAGAGCATCTTTCAATTATTTCTTATACACTCTGTATTCAGTTGTGTCTTTTCTCTTTTTCTGTTCATTTCACAGATACTATTGCAGACCTCACCAAATCCATGGGCTTCTCTTGTTCAGATAGACCACATTCTAGAAACATCCTCCATGTTGCTTCCATGTAACCTAAAGATAGCTTTCACCAATGTATGGGATGGCACAGGCAGAAAAACCAACCCATATAAAGACCAGGACAAGTTAATTCTGTAATCTTTCTTTATTTTCTGTGCATCAATGGTAGACTACTTAAGATCAGTTAATTGTTTCCATTCTTATTATTTCCATTACCCTTAGTTACCTGTCTTATATATCTCACCCCTTATACAAGAAAATGAGATCACACTATATCCTTGTCTGAAGTTTTCTCACCACTATCATTAGCATTCATCTGTACCATCCTATTGTTCCGTTATAAACAAAATATCTATATATCCTGAACCACTGTCAAAAATTCACTAGTTCTCTTTCTTTAAAACATAGTTTTGTCATAGGATAAATTGAAGAAATCTGTACTGGAATCTATATGGGTTTTTTTTTACCACAGTGTTATAGAGATAACATTCTCCATACATTTGTCATTTATAATGATTATTTTTCTCATTTTGTGTGTTAGTTAACTTTTCAGAACTATAACAAATACTTGAGATAAATCAACCTGTAAAGAAAGAGAATATTGTTTTGTCTCACAGTTTTGGAGTGTTTTAATCTGTGATTGTTTGATCCTGTTGCTTTAGGCCTGTGGTGGGACATCATGGTAGGAGAGTGCAGTATATCAAAAAAACATTCCCTTCATGGCCATGGAGTGAAAGAGAGAGGAAGAGGAAGGGACCAGGGTTCTACTTATCAAGGGCACATCACAATGATCTCAAAACCTTCTGCTAGGCACAATCTCTTAAAATGTCTACTTCCTTTAAATAGAGTCATGCTTGGGACCAACTCTTCACCTCACAGACCCTTGGGGAACACTTAAAATACAAGTTACAGAAAAAGAACATCTTTTTAAATTTATATTCCATTTGGTGATAACATCTCTGTGCATTTCATAGTGATTTATTTGAATTGTAGAGAATGTACTCAAAGATAAAATAGTCTATTAACCTTATTTTAGAGAATGGTTTAATATTTTGCTTAGTTACTCACTTATGAAGACCTAACTTGACAACTTATTTTTCTTCAGTTCCTTGTATTCAATTAATTGCAATATATTTTCCACTTAAATAACATTTTAAATCCTATGATTTTCATTTCCACTGGAAACTACTGATAAAGCATCTACCATACAATGCTTCAAATATAGCAGTAGATTCTCAGTTTTTTTCATGTATTTCTATAATCTTAACCCATCCTATCTACTTAACAGCTTATTTTCTGGATTCTTTTCTTTTGGTAATTCTATAGTAACTTTAGAATTATTTCATCTCATACTTATGCTGTTTTCCTTATTCACAGATTCAACAACCATTTGTTGAACATCATCTAGGCATTATGATAGGCAGTAATTGATATCTGTCTCTTTTATTGGTTTTTGTAATACTTGCGATGATATTTTGTTACGGAATATCTTTAATTTTATTTATATTTCTTATTCATTTACTCATTTGTTTCAAGTATTACCTTTAGGTATATGACTGCATATTTACAATTAACTTTTCTCCTGAGCTTTATTTTGTCATTTCAAATCTGCTCTTTAGTTGTGAATTTGTATATTCTCATAATAACTTCATGTAGTTTGAAACTGTGCATGTGTAGTACAAACACATCATGTAGTGAATCATTCTGATTTCTTGATACAATAATCATTTCCCAGACTCCAGATATTCAAAAAAGTTAGTAGTACAAATCAAGACTATGCATATATAATCTATGTATATGTATTTATTGTTTTTCCATTTACTCACATGTGTATACATTGTTTGGGCCACC
This sequence comes from Castor canadensis, assembly GCF_047511655.1. NCBI lineage: Eukaryota > Metazoa > Chordata > Mammalia > Rodentia > Castoridae > Castor > Castor canadensis. The sequence goes on along the minus strand of NC_133405.1, from coordinate 71,912,258 downwards.
TCTCCCCTTGTAGCAGAACATGTTCCTCCCTCTTGTTCTTTGATTTTTGAAGAGAAAACATAACAGATAATAAGAAAGGCATGATGTTTTTGCTAGTTTGAGAAAAAGATAGCTATGCAGAAAGATTCCTAGAGTTGCTTCCACACACATGTATATTATAGCCCACGTTGATTCATGTCTACCAGATCCCTTCACTACTTCCTAGTCCCCTTCCCATAGTGGCCTTGGCCAGGTTAAGATTACTATATTTGCTCCTCTACAGTGAGCACATCAACCACATTCAAGTTTTAGGTTTTGTTTCCTTTCCCTATTCCTCCCATCCAAGTACTACCCTTAGTGTATGACCCATGTCCAATTATATTACTGCATATGTTTTAGGTCTATAATCCACACTTGAGGGAGAACAGGTGATTTTTGGCCTTCTGAGCATGGCTAACTTCGCTTAAAAAGATGTTCTCCAGTTCCATCCATTTATTTGCAAATGACAAAATTTAATTCTTCTTTATAGCTGAATAAAATTACATTATGTAAAAATACCACATTTTCTTAATCCATTTGCTGGTACAGAGCATCTTGGCTGTTTCTACATTTTAAGATAATTTTATTGACATATGATTAGCAAACAAAAACTTATGCATATTTAATAAGTGTAGTTTGATAAATTTAAAGGTAAAAATACACTCATGAATCCTCCAAACATCCTACACATAAATCTATCTGTCACCTCCAAAAGTTTGTTCTTTCTCTCTTTATAATGATAAGAGTGAGGATAAGAACTCAATATAAGATCTATCCTCTTAGCAAAATTTTAAGTGTACAATATAGTATTCTTATCTATAGGCATTCTGCTCTATAGTTAATCACTTCTCTTTGACTAAAGAAGATATTGAAACTGTTCCATGTATAATATAAGCATATTCAAATTTTTTTTCTCTTTATTCATATATTCATATGTACATTGAAATGTTTGGGCCATTTTCCCCCCTGCCCCCACCCCTCACCCTTTTCCCCCACCTCCCTCTCTTCCAGGCAGAACCTGTTCTGCCCTTTTCTCCAATTTTGTTGAAGAATAGACATAAGCAATAACAAGAAAGACAAAGCATTTTTGCTAGTTGAGATGAGAATAGCTATACAGAAAGATTCCTAGCATTGCTTCCATGCACAAGTGAATTTCAACCCAAACTGATTCACGTCTACCTGACCTCTTCACTATTTCCTGGTCACCTTTCCATATTGACCTCTTTTGCATTAAGGTTACTGTATTAGCTCCTCTGCAGTGGGGACATCAAACACTTTCAAGTTTTGGGTTTTCTACCTATCCCCATTCCTCCAATATGTGCTCTCCCCTTAGCGTGTGACCCAAGTCCAACGACATTATTGCCTTTGCCCTAGAACTAAAGTCCGCATATGAGGGAGAACATACGTTTTCGGTCTTCTGAGCCTGGTTAACCTTGCTCAGGATGATGTTCTCGAGTTACATCCATTTACTTGCAAATGATAAGATTTCATTCCTCTTCATGGCTGAGTAAAATTCCATTGTATGTAAATACATTTTCTTAATCCATTCATCAGTAGTGGGGCATCCTGGCTGTTTCTATAACTTGGCTGTTGTGAATAGTGCTGCAATAAACATGGGTGTGCAAGTGCCTCTGGAGTAACCTGTGTTACATTCCTTTGGGTATATCCCTAGGAGTGGTATTGCTGAATCATATAGCAGATCTGTGTTTAGTTTCTTAAGAAGCCTCCATATTGTTTTTCAGAGTGGGTATACTAGCTTGCATTCCCACCAACAGTGTATGAGGGTTCTTTCTTCCCCACATCCTCATAAACATTTGTTGTTGGTGGTGTTTTTGATGATGGTTATTTTAACAGAGGTGAGGTGGAATCTTACTGTGGTTTTGATTTGCATTTCCTTTATGGCCAGAGATGGTGAGCATATTTTCATGTGTTTTTTGGCCATTTCAATTTCCTCTTTTGAAAAAGTTCTGTTTAGTTCAGTTGCCCATTTCTTTATTTTTATTCTGGGGGTGTTTAGTTTTTTGAGTTCCCTGTATATTCTGGTTATCGGTCCTTTTTCTGATGCACAGCTGGCAAATATTTTCTCCCACTCTGTGGGTGGTCTCTTCAGTTTACAGACCATTTCTTTTGTAGTGCAGAAGCTTTTGAATTTTATGTAGTCCTATTTGTCCATCCTTTCTCTTACTTGCTGAGCTGCTGGGGTTCTATTGAGGAAGTCCTTGCCTATACCTATTTGTTCCAGAGTGTTTCCTGCTCCTTCCTGTGCTAACTTCAGAGTTTCAGGTCTGATATTAAGATCCTTGATCCATTTTCAGTTGATACTAATACAAGGTGATAGACATGGATCTAGTTGCAGTTTCTCACAGATGGGTAACCACTTTTCCCAGCAACATTTGTTGAAGAGGCTGTCTTTTCTCCATCATACATTATTGGCACCTCTGTCAAAAATGAGGTGGGTATAGTTTTGTGGATTCATATCCAGGTCCTCTATTCTGTTCCACTGCTCTTCATGTCTGTCTTTGTGCCAGTACCATGCTGTTTTTATTGCTATTGCCTTGTGATATAGTTTGAAGTCAGGTATTGTGATACCTCCAGCATTGTTCTTTTTGCTGAGTATTGCCTTGGCTATTCATGGTCTCTTGTGTTTCCAAATGAATTTTAGGGTAGATTTTTCAATCTCTGTGATGAATGTCATAGGGATTTTTATGGGAATTGCATTAAACATGTCGATTGCTTTTGGTAGTATAGCCATTTTTATTATGTTCATTCTACCAATTCATGAGCACAGGAGATCTTTCCACCTTCTTTATTCTTCCTTGATCTCTTTCTTCAGGGGTTTGTAGTTCTCCTTGTAGAAGTCATTCACATTCTTTGTTAAGTTTTCTCCTAAGTATTTAATTTTTGGGGGCTATTGTAAATGGAATTGTTTCCAAACATTCTTTCTCAAGCAAATTTGATGTGAATAGAAAGATAGGAAATCTCAGAGAAAGCAAAAAGAACCAAGTGAAATTTTTAATATTGAAAAATGCAATATCTGAACTAATAAGTACTGGACAACAGAGGAAAGAATCAGGGAAGCTGGATGTACAGTAATCAAAGTTATTCAAATTGAAGAAAGAAGAGAGGAAATAATTTTGAAAAAATTAAAATGTGGCATGTGGGTCATTATCCAAATGTCATTAGAATCCTAGAAGCAGATGAACAAGAAATTGGGACAGAAAAATTATTTGGAGAAATGCAAACATTTGTAGATTCAAATTCAGCAGATTCAAAAAAAGTTCAGACAAAGGAATGTCTAGACCCAGCTCTGTAAAACCAAAGGTAAAAGAAGGAAGTGATCTTTAAAGTATCCAAAAATAAACAATTTACACACAGTAGAACAGCAGTTCAAATACTATAAATTTTCAGAAACCATGGAAGCCAGGGAAATGGAATAGAATTGTTGAAATTCTGAAAGAAAAGATCTATTTTATTCTATTCTATTCATTCCTATTCTATTCCTAGCATATGATAGACAAATAATGACATTCTGAAGTGAAGGAAGACTAAGAATTTTCATCACAAATATACCTGTTTTACAGGAAATGCTAAAGACAGCTTTGGAAATGATATGAAATAGAAATTTGGATTTTCAGGAAAGAAGGAAGAACAATGGAAATAGTTACTGTTTAACTGACTATAAAGACTATTACCATCTGGGCACCAATGGCTCACACCTGTAATCCTAGCTATTCAGGAGACAATGATCAGGAAGATTACAGTTAAAAGCCAGTCTGGGAAAATAGTTTATAATTCCCTATCTGGAAAAATGCCCAACTTAAAAAAGGGCTGGTGGAGTAGGTCAAGTGGTAGAGTGCTACCTAGCAAGTAAGAGGCCCTGAGTTCATACCCCAGTACTGCCACGAACTAAAAACAAAGACTATTACCTGTTAAGTTATTGAAATATTATGAATTTGGAAAGTGAATATAACCTGATTTTGTGGAATTTGGTCTGTATGAAGACAATTCATATTACAATTGTAAAACTAAGGTCAATAGAGAGAGGATCTAACAACTTAGTTCGTCGTAAGACTTAGCTTGAATTAATTCAAAATAGACTGACAATGATTAGGTATGTTTATTATAATTATTAGAACAACCACGAAAAATACCACAAAGAAATGCAAAAAATGATAATGTAAAAATTGAAATCATATAGTAAAAATATTCAAATGTTCCAAAATATTGCAAAAAGAGGAAAGAAAGAGGAGAAAAGCAAAACAGAAAAATAAGAGAAAAATTATAATTGTACACATAAAATCAATAATGCAGTATTTACATTAAATATTAGTAACCTAACAGGTCAAAAAGGCTGCAATTGAAAAAGATAAAACTAGGACTCTATTCTGCTTCTAAGAGGCACAATGTAAATATAAGTGCATGGATTAAAGTAAATACTTGAAAAATCATATGTCTTGCATGTATTAAGCATAAGAAGGGTAGAGTGTTCTTTTAATATTACATAAAATATGCTTGGAGACAAAGCATGTTAACAGAGATAAAGTGAAATGTTTCATTATGACAAAAGCATTGATACATAAGAATGATTTACAATTTAAATGTATATGTACCTTAAACAGAGTAGACTGGAAGAAAATATTTGCATCCCATATACTAAACATAAGACATATCAAGAATATATGAATAAACTATTCTACTCAATAAGAAGATAAACAAAAAAAGAATATGTGCAAAATAATTTTTGAGACAGTGTGTTGCTATGTAGCCCAGGTTGGCCTCAAACTTGCTGTGTTGTTCATCCTGGCCTTAAACTCTTAATCTTTGTCCCTCAGGCTTCAGACTGCTGGGATTACAGGCTTGTGCCACCATGCCCAATGAGGCAAAATATTATAACAGACAATACATTAAGGAAAATATATAACTGACCAATAAACAAATGACAATTATTAAATAGGAAAATGCAAATTAATATCATAATGAACTACCAAAAATTTAAAAAATGATAGGATTAAGTGTGGCAATGATGTAAAGCAGCCATAACCATGATACACTGCTATTGGGATTGTAAAATGATGCAACCAATTTGGAAAATAGTTTGGCATGTCCTGATAATGTTCAACATATTTATGAAAAATTTAAATATACTATTTAATATGTCTAGCTGGCAAATATTTTCTCCCACTCTGTGGGTGGTCTCTTCAGTTTAGAGACCATTTCTTTTCTTGTGCAGAAGCTTTTTAATTCTATGAAGTTCCATTTATTCCTCCTTTCTCTTAGTTGCTGGGCTGCTGGGGTCCTATGGAGGAAGTCTTTGCCTATACCTATTTGTTCCAGAGTGCTTCCTGCTCCTTCCTGTAGTAACTTCAGAGTTTCAGGTCTGATATTTAGGTCTTTGATCCATTTTCAGTTGATACTAATACAGGGTGATAGACATGGATCTAGTTTCAGTTTCTTGCAGACGGGTAACCTCTTTTCCCAGCAATATTTGTTGAAGAGGCTGTCTTTTCTCCATCATATATTTTTGGCACCTTTGTCAAAAATGAAATGGGTATAGTTGTGTGGATTCATATCTGGGTCCTCTATTCTGTTCCACTGGTCTTCATGACTGTTTTTGTGCCAATACCATGCTGTTTTTACTGCTATTGCCTTATGATATAGTTTGAAGTCAGGTATTGTGATACCTCCAGCATTGCTCTTTTTGCTGAGTGTTGCCTTGGCTATTTGCAGTCTCATGTGTTTCCAAATGAATTTTAGGGTAGAGTTTTCAATCTCTGTGATAAAATTCATTGGGATTTTGATGGGAATTGCATTAAACATGTAGATTCCTTTCAGTAATGCAGCCATTTTTACTATATTGATTGTACAGATCCATGAACATGGGAGATCTTTCCATCTTCTTTAGTCTTCCTCAATCTCTTTCTTCAGGAGTTTGTCATTTTCCTTATAAATGTCATTCAAATTCTTTGTTAAATTTACTCCTAGATATTTGATTTTTTTGAGGCTATTGTGAACGGAACCTTTTCCATATATTCCTTCTCAGTTTGTTCATTGTTGGTGTATAGAAAAGCTAACGATTTTTGTAAGTTAATTTTTATCCTGCCACCGTGCTGCAGCTGTTTCTGGTGTCTAAGAGTTTTTGGGTAGAGTTTTCTGGGTCTTTAAGGTATAGGATCATATCGTCTGCAAGTAAGAATATTTTGACAGTTTATTTGCCTATTTGTATTCCTTTTATTTCTTCTTCTTGCCTAATTGCTCTGGCTAGAAATTCCAGTACTATGTTGAATAGGAGTGGAGATAGTGGGCACCCTTGTCTCATTTCTGATTTTAGGGGGAATGATTTCTGTTTTTTACTATTAAGTATGATGTTGGCTGTAGGTTTGTCATATATAGCCTTTGCAATGTTGAGGTACATTCCTTCTATTCCTAGTTTTCTTAGAGCTTTTATCATGAAGTGGAGTTGGATCTTGTCAAAGCCTTTTTCTGTATGTATTGAGATGATCAAGTGGTTTTTGTCTTTGCTTCTATTGATGTACTATATTACATTTATAGATTTGTGTATGTTGAACCACCCCTGCATCTCTGGATGAAGCCAACTTACTCATGATGAATGATCTCTCTGATGTGTTGTTGGATTCAGTTTGCCATTATTTTATTGAGGATTTTTGCATCTATATTCATTAAGGAAATTTGCCTCTACTTCTTCTTTTTGGAGGTGTCTTTGTCTGGTTTTGGGATGAGAGTAATATAGGCAGTGTTCCTTCCCTTTCTATTTCATGGAAAAGTTTAAGGAGAGTTGGTATTAGTTCTTCTTTAAATGTCAGATAACATTCAGCAGTGAATCCATCAGGTCCTGGACTTTTCTTTTTGGGAGGCTCTTGATGGCAGCTTCAATTTCTTTTTGTGTTAGTGATCTATTCAGGTTATTAATATCCTCTTGGTTCAGCTTTGGGTGGTTGTAAATCTTTAGGAGCTGTCCATTTCTTCGAGATTTTCAAATTTATTGGAGTATAGGCTCTCAAAGTAGTCTCTGATGATTTCTTGGATTTCCATGGTGTTTGTTGTTATCTCCCCTTTTGAATTTCTGATTATACTGATTTGGGTTTTTTCTCTCCTCATGTTACCCAGGTTTATCAGGGGTCTGTCAATCTTATTTATTTTTTCAAAAAACTGGCTTTTTGTTTCATTGATTCTTTGTATTGTTTCTTTTTGTTTCTATTTCATTGATTTCAGCCCTTATCTTAATTATTTATTTCCTTCTTCTTGTTTTGGGATTTGTTTGTTCTTGTTTTTCTAGGAGTTTCAGCTATAGTGTTAGGTCATTGATTTGAGACCTTTCTGTCCTTTTGATATATGCGATCATGGCTGTAAACTTTCCTCTTAGGACTGCCTTTGCTGTGTCCCAAAGGTTCCGGTAGGTCGTGTTTTCATTTTCATTAACTTCAAGGAAACTTTTAATTTCCTCTTTTATTTCATCAGTGACCCATTCATTGTTGAGTAATGTGTTGTTCAGCTTCCAATTGTTTGGGTGTTTTTTACTGCTGTTTTTTTGTTGATTTCTAGTTTTAATGCATTGTGGTTAGACAGAATGCATGGGATTATTTTTGTTTTCTTACATTTGCTGAGGCTTACTTTGTGCCCTAAGAGATGATCAGTTTTGGAAAAGGTTCCATAGGCTGCTGAGAAGAATGTATATTGTGCAGAAATTGGAAGAAATATTCTGTAGGCATCAGCTAGGTCCATTTGATCTAGGGTGTGACTTAGTTCTAGGATTTCTTTATTGATTTTTTGTTTGGATGACCTATCTATTGTTGACAGGGGCAGTATTAAGGTCTCCCATTACCACTGTGTTGGAGTGATATATGCTTCAGGGTATGTTTGATGAAATTGGGTGCATTGATGTTGGGTGCATATAGGTTGATAATTGTTATTTCCTTTTGGTCTATTTCCCCTTTTATTAGTGTGGAGTGTCCTTCTTTGTCTCGTTTGAGCAAAGTAGGTTTGAAGTCTACTTTGTCTGAAATCTACCTCTGCCTGTTTTCGGGGGCCATTGGCTTGGTAAAGCTTCTTCCAGCCTTTCACTCTCAGTCAGTACTTATTTCTGTCAATGAGGTGAGTCTGTTGTTGTAGGCAGCAGATTGTTGGATGTTCCTTTTTAATCCAGCTTGCCAATTGGTGTCTTTTGATGGGGGAATTTAGTCCATTAATATTCAGTGTTAGCATTGATATATACATGGTGATACCTGTCATGTAGTTGTCTGTTGATTACAGGTTTGATTCTGTGTAGCTGAATCAGTGTTATTCTTTACTTTCTTGCCTTTTCTTCTCCTGTGGTTTTATATTGCCTGCCCTTTCATGGTTTTGTCTCCTTTCATTTTCTGTGTGCAGAATTCCTTGGAGAATCTTTTGTAGTGGTGGCTTGGTGGTCATATATTGTTTTAGTTTTGGGTTATCATGGAAGACTTTAATTGTTCCATCTATTTTGAATGATAGTTTTGCTGGGTAGAGTATCCTAGGATTGAAGTTATTTTCGTTCAGTGCTTGGGGTGTGTGTGTGTGTGTGTGGGTGTGGCCAGCAGAGAAGACTTCACTCCATGCTCTTCTTGCTTTTAATGTTTCTGTTGGGAATTCTGCTGTGATTTTGATGTGTTATTTGTTTTTTCTCTCTTACTAACAAAACCAAGAAAGAAGGATAAAAAAGAGAGAGAGATGGAAAGATAAAAGGAATAGAGAGTAAAAGAGAAAAAAAATGGGAGAGATGGTGGATGATCAAACAGCAAACCAGGCAACAAATCTCTTAAAAAAGGGAAAATAAAATTACCAGTTCTAGCACAGTAGAATTGCAGTCTTAGTTGCTCTCATGTTAGTTCCTTAGCATTCAGACCTGTCTCTGTGTGTTTCTTAGGTAGGTTTGGAGCCTTCCTGTGGTAAGTGGCCAGTGGGTGGGGTCCCACAGGCCTATGGGTGGAGGCCTTTAGCTGAGGTGAAATAGCGGGCCTTTGGAGTACGGGCTTGGCATGCCTGAAGGGCGCAGGCTGGTGGAGTATACATCTTGCATGTCTTGGATCTCTGGCTTGAAGAGCCTGGATGGCACAGACCAGGAGAACGGAGATTGCACATGTGTGTATCTTTGGTGTGGCAGGCCTTGGGGGCATGGCCAGGCAAAGCAGAGATCATGCAGACTTGTGCAGGCCTTAGGGGCATGACCCAGAGTGATTGTGCAGGCCTGTACAGGCTTGGAGAGCCCAGCTCAGGTGTGGCAGGCCTTGGGGGTGTGGCCAGCAGAGAAGAGATCATGCAGGGTTGTGCAGGCCTGTGCGGGTGAGGCCCAGCGAGATGGAGCTCCTGCAGCTCAGTGCAGACCAAGAGGGCCTGGCTCAGTGGAATGGAAATCGTGGGTATGTGTATCTCTGGTGTGGCAGGCCTTAGGGACATGGCTGGCAGAGAAGAGATCAAGCAGGGCTGTGCAAGCCTGGAGGGCCCGGCCCAGTGGTAGAGAGATCCTGTGTATTTCCCATGTGGCAGGCCTTGGAGGCGTGCCCCAGCAGAGCAGAGATTGTGTAGGGTTATGCAGCCCTGGAGGTGTGGCCAGGCAGAGATCTGAATATCTGTGGATCCACGGCCTTAAGGGCTCATCTGAGGGAGATCACCCAGGTCTGAGGGTCTGAGGGGTGGGAGTTTAGGGTAGCACAGCCCTGGTGGGGCAACGTAGCAGGGCGGGAGGATTGGAGATCACATGGTGGAGCAGTGGCTCTGGGGGCCTATGGGGCGGGTCTTAGCATGCAGCATGCTAAGCTATTCCTTTAGTATATGGTGGCATGGAGAGGACTTCCACAAGCAAGAGGTTGAGAGTTGTTTCAGCTCTCCCTGGTACTTTACCTCAGTGAAGCGTGTCTCCAGCTACTTATGAAAGTCCCTGGATCATGGAGGTCAGAAGGTCTGTGGCTGTGTTCTTGTCGCCATCTTGGATCTCTCTCTTATTTGTGTTTTCATACGAACTTTAGAATGGATTTTTCTATGTCTGTGAAGACATGGAATTTTGATAGGGATTCCACTGAACATGTAGATTGCTTTGGGTAATATGGGCATTTTTATGATATTAATTCTGTTGACCCATCAGCATGGGGGATCTTCCCATCTTCTGATATCTTCTTCAATTGTTTTCTTAAGTGATTCATGGTTTTTGTTGTTGTTGTTGCTGTGGTCTTTCACTTCCTTTCTTCAATTTGCTCCTATGTTATTTTATTTTTTGAGGCTATCATAAATGGGATTGTCTTCCAGAATTCCCTTTCAGTCTGTCTATTGTTGATATACAGAAAAGGTACTTTGTTTTTTGTTTTTTTAAAATGTGCAGGGTGGGGGTACATTGTAGCATTTGTAAAGGTTCTTACAACATATCAAATATATCATACTTGAATTCACCCACTCCACTGCTCTCCATCACCCCTCCCATGATTCTTGGAATAGTTTCAACAAGTATCATTCTTGCATGTACATGAATGTGTTCACATTATTTGGGTTGTATTAATCTTCCTACCCCTATCCTTGCCACCTTCCCCTTCCCACCAGTGCCATACAACCCTGGGAAGAACCTGTTCTCTGATTTTGTAGAAGAAAAAATATAAAAGATAAAAAGAGAAACATGATGCTTTTTGCTAGTTTGAAATAAATATAGCTGCACAGGGAGTTTCCTTGCATTGTTTCCACTTGTATATGTATTACAATCCCAATTGATGCATCTCTTCTAGTCCTCTTCATTACTCCCTAGTCCACTTCCCATGGTGGTCCCAGCCATTTTAAGATCTCTGTATTTATTCCTGTACAGTGAGCACATCAACCACATTCAAGATTTTGGTTTCCTTCCCTTGCCCTATCCCTTCTGTGCAAGGCCTTCTTTTAGTGTGAAGTGTGTCCCATAATATTGCTGTACTTGGAAAAGCTACTTATTTTTGTATATAAGAAAATGTTTGAAAGAAGCAAAATGGCCAATAAGTACATGAAAAAATTTTTAACATCCTTAGCCATAAAGGAAACTCAAATCAAAACAATATTGTAATTTTCTCTTACCACAGTAAGAATAAATAAGTGTCATTTAGAACAAAAATGACAAAATTATAACTAAGATGTGATCTGATGATATGGCTTTTGGGCATATATCCAAAGGAATGTAAGTCAGGATACTCAGAGACAATTGCAATCCCGTGTTTACAGCAGCATAATTCACAATAGCTATGATACGGTATCAGTATAGATGCTCATTTAACACATGAATGAATAAAGAAAATGACAGTTGACTTTCTATCCTGCCACCTTGCTGTAGCTGTTTGTAGTGTCTGAGAGTTTTTGGGTAGAGTTTTTTGGGTCTTTAAGGTATAAGATCGTATCGTCTGCAAATAAGGATATTTTGACAGTTTCTTTACCTATTTATATTCCTTTTATTTCTTCTTCTTGCCTAATTGCTCTGGCTAGAAATTCCAGTACTATGTTGAAAAGGAGTGGGGACAGTAGGCACCCTTGTCTCATTCCTGATTTTAGAGGGAATGGTTTCTGGTTTTCACCATTAAGAATGATGTTGGCTGTAAGTTTGTCATATATAGCCTTTACAATGTTGAGGTATATTCCTTCTATTCCTAGTTTTCTTAGAGCTTTTATCATGAAGTGGTTTTGGATCTTGTCCAAGGCTTTTTCTGGATCTATTGAGATGATCAAATGGTTTTTGTCTTCGCTTCTACTGATGTGCTATATTACATTTATAGATTTGCATATGTTGAATCACCCCTGCATCCCTGGGATAAAGCTGACTGGGTCATGGTGTATGATCTTTTTGATGTGTTGTTGGATTTGGTTTGCTATTGTTTTATTAAGGATTTTTGCATTGATATTCATTAAGTAAATTGGCCTGTAGTTATCCTTTATGGAGGTGTCTTTGTCTGGTTTTGGGATAAGAGTAAAATTAGCTTTCCTATACACCAACAACAAACAAACTGAGAAGGAATATATGGAAAGAATTCCATTCACAACAGCCTCAAAAAAAATCAAATACCTCAGAGAACATTTAACAAAGGATGTGAATGAACTCTAGAAGGGGAATTAAAAATTCCTGAAGAAAGAGATCAAGGAAGAATAAGAAGATGGAAAGATCTCCTGCATTCATGTATTGGTAGAATGAACATAGTAAAGATGGCTATACTACCAAAAGCAATCTACATGTTTAATGCAATTCCCATCAAAATTCCAGTGACATTCATCACAGAAATTGAAAAATCTACCCTAAAGTTCATTTGGAAACACAAGAGATTGTGAATAGCCAAGGCAACACTCAGCAAAAAGAGCAATGCTGGAGGTATCACAATACCTGACTTCAAACTATATCACAAGGCAATAGCAGTAAAAACAGCATGGTACTGGCACAAAAACAGACATGAAGACAAGTGGAACAAAATAGAGGACCTGAATATGAATCCTCACAACTATACCCACCTCATTTTTGACAAACATGCCAATAATATACGATGGAGAAAAGACAGCCTCTTCAACAAATGTTGCTGGGATAAGTGGTTACCCAACTGCAAGAAACTGAAACTAGACCCATGTCTATCAGTCTATCACCTTGTACTAGTATCAACTCAAAATGGATCAAGGACCTAAATATCAGACGTGAAACTCTGAAGTTACTACAGGAAGGAGCAGGAAACACGCTGGAACAAATAGGTATAGGCAAAGACTTCCTCCATAGGACCCCAGCAGTCCAGCAACTAAGAGAAAGGAGGAATAAATGGAACTTCATAGAATTAAAAAGCTTCTGCACAAGAAAAGAAATGGTCTGTAAACTGAAGAGACCACCCACAGAGTGGGAGAAAATATTTGCCATCTAGACATCAGACAAGGAACTGATAACCAGAATATACAGGGAATTAAGAAACTAAACTCTCCTAAAACCAATAAACCAATAAAGAAATGGGCAACTGAACTAAACAGAACTTTTTCAAAAGAAGAAATTCAAGTGGCCAAAAAACACATGAAAAAATGTTCACTATCTCTGGCCATAAACGAAATGCAAATCAAAACCACACTAAGATTCCATCTCACGCCTATTAGAATAGCCATCATCAAAAACACCACCAACAACATGTGTTGGTGAGGATGTGGGGAAAAAGGAACCCTCATACACTGCTGGTGGGAATGCAAGCTGTTGCAACCACTCTGGAAAAAAATTTGGAGGCTTCTTAAAAATCTAAACATAGACCTGCCATATGATCCAGCATTCCCACTCCTGGGGATATATCCAAAGGAATGCAACACAAGTTACTCCAGAGGCAACTGCACATCCATGTTTATTGCAGAGCTATTCACAATAGCCAAGTTATGAAAACAACCGAGATTCCCCAGTACTGATGAATGGATCATGAAAATATGGTACTTGTACACAATGGAATTTTACTCAGCCATGAAGAAAAATGAAATCTAATCATTTGCAGGTAAATGGATGGAACTGGAGAACATCATTCGGAGCAAGATTAGCCAGGCCCAGAAGACCAAAAATCGTATATTCTCCCTCATATGTGGACTTTAGGTCTAGTGCAAATGCAGCAATGTGGTTGGACTTGGATCACATGACAAGGGGAGAGCACATATGGGAGATATGGGAATAGGTAGAAAACCCAAAACATGAAAACATTTGATGCCCGCACTTAGAGGAACTAATACAGAAACCTTAAAGTGACAGAGGTTAACATGAGAAGGGGTCAGGAATCAGTGTAAAGATCAGTTAGAGATGAATCAACATGGGTTGTAACACATATGTACATGAAAACAATGGTAGGAATATTTCTGTATAGCTATCCTTAACTCAACCAGCATAAATGCTTTGTCTTTCTTATTATTGCTTATGTATTTTCTTGAACAAAATTAGAGATAATGGCAGAGCTGTTCCTCCTGGAAGTGAGTGGGTGTGGGGGAAGAGTGTAGGAGAAGGTGGCAGAGGAGAGAAATGACCCAAACAATGTATGCACATGTGAATAAATGAATAACTTTTTAAAAAAAGAAAATGTTTATATACACAGTGGAGTATTATTCAGCTACAAAAAATAAATTATGTCACTTTTAGGAGAATGGGTGAAACTGGAGATGATCATGTTAAGCCAAATAAGCCATATTCAGAAAGAAAATTTTTACATGCTTGCTCTGATATGTGAAATTTAAAAAGAAAAAGGACACGAGAGGAAAATGGAGACTATTCAGGATGTGGAGGGCAATAAGAGCAAGGAGTAAGGAGGTATAAAATAGGTTAATAAGATGAATATGAAAAAATATGTTATATGCATATATGAAAATGTCCCAACGAAACCCATTACTTTTTACAGTTAATATTTGCCAATAATAATAAAAATGAAGGAGTACAAAAAGTATAGTAATAAAAACCATGGCATTTACATAATAATAGTCACACAAACCAGTCAGACAGAATATAGTACCCAGAAATATCCTCTATGTATTGATAGCCAACTGAATTTCAACAAAATTGCCAGAAATGCATTTTAGAAGTGACTATCTCTTCAAAAAATGGTGCTGGAAAAAAATGAATATTCATATGCAGAAAATTGAAATGATCCCTATGTCTTGCCCCAGATAAAAATCAACTCAAAATAGATTAAAGACAAATATAATTATGGTTGTATGAAAATATCACAATAAAACTCCTTTGTGTAATTTTTCCATAGTAAATAAGAGATAAAATAGTAATGTAAGACTTGAAAGTATGAAACTACTAGAAAATAAAACACATCAAGACATTGATGTAAGCAATTATATTTTGGGATAAGATCCCAGTAGCATAACAAAAGGCAAGGAAAGCAAAAATTGGCAGACGAGAGTGTAAAAACCAAGAAGCTTATTTATAACAAAAGAAACAATCAACACATTGAAAAGAATACTACAGAAAGGAAGAACAATTTTCCAATTATTCATCTGACAGAATGTTACTATACTAATATATAAGAAACTAAAAAAACTTAATAAGAAAAACAAACAATTCATTAAAAATAGACAAGACAAATATAGATACTTCCAAAAGAAGATAAGTCTAATTGACAGAAAATATATGAAAAGCACCTCAACATCATTAGTAATCAGATAAATACAAGTCCAAACCACAATGAGATACCATCTCACTCCAGAAGGAATGGCTAATTATCAAAAAAACAAAAAATGCTGGAGATGGTGTACAGAAAATTGAATCTATCCATATGTACTACTGATGGGATGTAAATATGTAGAACAATTATATGGAACAATATAGAAATTCCTGAAATAACTAAAAGTGGATTTACTGTATATTTTTTTAAATCCCATTTCTGGTTCTATAGAAAAAGGAAATGATAAACTATCAAAGAAATATCAGCACATCCATGTATATTTGTGAACTATTCACAATTACTAAGACATAGAATAAGCATAGATGGCTACCACTGGATGAGTGAATAAAGAAAATGTGGTATAATAGACAGTGGAATATTATTCAGCCATAAAAGAATGACAACCTATCATTTGCAGCAAAATGGATGAATCTGGAGGACATTATATTAAGTGAAATAGATCAGACACAGAGAGAGCAGTCCTGCATTTTCTCTCTCATATTTGGAAGTTAAAAATATCAATATGGGTTAAAATAGTAATTATTAAAGTTTAGAAATAATAGGTGCAGTGGTGTTAGAGGGAGATTGGATAACAGGTACCGAAACACAGTTATAGAAATAATAAATTTGTTCTGCAGTACAATGGAATGAGTATAATTCAAAATAACCTATTATGCATTTTATAAATATCTGCAGTAGAGGAACTTGTAATTTCCAAATATAAGGTAATGGTAGGGATATGGAAACATTACTCTAATTTGACTAGTACACATTATATAATTGCACTGAAACATGACATTGTATTCCAATAAAGATGTACAATTATTGTATGTTGATTAAAAATAAAAAAGTTTAAGAAAGGGCCAGTGGAGCACCTCAAGTGGTAAAGAGCCAGTTTAGCAAGTTTCAGGCCATGAGTTCAAACTCCAGTACCACACCTACACACATAAACAAACACACACAAAAAAACACGTAAAAAATGTTTAAGGAGATAAAAATTCTAACTACCTTGACTTGATTATTACACATTGTACACATGCAGTGAATTATCACACTGTACTCTATGAACATGTACAATTAATATAACAATAATTATAAATGCAAAATAGCTGAGAGTGGAATATTTTTTTTTGGTGATATTGGGGTTTGAACCAGTGTCTCACAGTCTATCACTTGAGCCACTCTGGTAGCTCTTTTTTGTGTTGGATACTTTTGAGATAGAGTCTGGTGAACTATTTTGCCAAGGCTGGCTTTGAACTGTTCTCCTCCTGATCTCTTGAGTAACTAGGGTTATAGGCATGAGCCACTAGTGTCTGGCTTAGAGTGGATTTTAAGTGCTCTCACTATAAAAAATGATAATCATGTGATAGGTAATGCATGTGAAAACCAGCCTTATTTAGCTGTTCCACAATAATATTGCATATCAAAACATGCAACACACCATAAATGTATACATTATCTCAATTGAAAAAACAAAACTGAAAATAATAAAGGACAAGAAAGTCCAGATAAAAAGGGATTTAAATATATTGCCAAAGGATTTTTGACAAGGAAGTTAAGCTCATTAAATGAGGAAAATATAGACTTCAAGAACTTGTAATGTGAAAACTGGATATCCATATATGCAATATTGAGGCTAGACTCTTATATCATTTATGAAAACTCCAATCGTATCAAAGACCTAGACATAGCATTGGATTTTACAATGTTTTATTTGATATGACACTGAAAATATAGACAACAAAATAAAAATAAACAAAGCACACTGAGGCTAAGGACATTGTCAGTAGAATGAAAAAAACACTAGAAACTAGAGAAAATATTTGTAAACTGTATGTTTGATGATGGGGTTAATGTCTAGATTATATGATGACAAGAGCTCAAATTGTCATTTTTCCAAATAAGAGATATTTAGCCAGCAACCATATGAAAAGATGATCAGCTTCACTAATCATTGGGAAGATGTAAATCTAAAGTGCAATGTGGATAACCTACACTGTTAGGATATCTACTATCAACAGAAGAGAAAATAACAAGTCTTTGCATGGATGTGGATAAATTGAAACTCTTTTTTTGCTGCTGATGGGAGTGTAAAATGATGCAGCCACTGCAGAAAACATTGTGGTTCTTCAAAACATTTAAAGTAGAATTACTATATCATCCAGTAATCACACTTCTGGGTATTATATCCAAACAAATTTAAAGCAAAGTTTTAAAGAAATATTTGTATAACCATATTTAAAGCATCGTTATTTACAATAGCCAGTACTAGAAGAAACCCAAGTGTCCATTGATAGGTGAATGGATTAAAAATATGAAAAATTATTAAACCTTAAAAAGGAAGCAAATTCTGGCACATGATATAGCATGGATGCACTTGAAGACATCATGCTAAGTGAAATAAACCAGTCGCAAAATGAGAAATACTATATGACTCCACTTCTTTGAGATATTTAGAGTACCCATTCATAGAAACAGAAAGTAAAATTGTTATTTCTAGGGTTTGGGGTGAAGAAAAAAGGGAAAGTCTTTTTTAAGAAGTATAGAGTTTCACTTTTATGAGTTAGTAAAAAGTTCTGGAGGTTGGTTGCCCAGCAATATAAATATAATTATTAGTGAAATGTCCACATAAAATGATCAATATGATAAATTTTATCTTGTATACTTTTTACCACAATTTAAATTATGAATTGACTTAATTAGAGGTAACTGATATTTATTCAACTTTGAGAAAGTTAGATAATTTTTCTAATATTTCCATACTTTTCCAATTGTTCAATTCATATGGTTGATTTCCATGAGAAAACATTATCAGAGCAGTATCACATCAAGACCTGGACTTGTAGTAATATCTTGTTAACATAATTCTATGGTTTCAATGTGGTTTCAGTGTGTCACCCAGAGATTCATGTGTTGGTAGCCAGGTCACGACTATGGTGATATTAAGAGTTAGTGGAATATAATGAGTCGGGAACAGGAGGTATTAGGTCTTTGAAGTATTAACTCTCAAGAGACGTTAATACTGGTCTCACAGAGTGAGTTAGTTTTTATTGTGTGAGTTATCAAAAGAGTAAATCAGGCCCCTGTCTTTTCTTTGACTTTGTCTTTTCCACATGCTTCTACCATTGTGATTCATTCTAACCAAAAACCCTCCCCAGAACTGAGCATAAGCTGGTGCCATGCCCTTGGTTGTCCAGAATCATGAGCAAAATAAACCCATATTCTTTTTCTCAGTTTACCTTGTTTTTAAAGACATTTTGTTATAATATATCAATTGCACACAATAATAGGGTTCATTGTGACATTTTTACACATAAATATATTTTTTACAAATTACTCAGCCTCTGGTATCTTGTTATAGCAATGCCAAATATTGTAATGCATATAATGTATGTAAATGTTTCTGAGGAATTATGATTTGATAAATTTAGCATGTGTTAGATGTCTGAAGTAATATAAGTGATTTTTGTATAATGGCTCTGTTAAAAAAAAGTACTTTCCAAACTGGAAAAATGAGTTATGTATGTCTAGTCTCATGCTGGTAATATGGGTGTAGTTAAACTCCCATACTATTAAATAAGACAACATGGCTATTTCAAATGAAGATCATAAAAATATGTTTGTGTTAGTCAAAGGTAGTGCTTAAATATGAGACAATGTATTTTTAGAATCTATTTTTGATATATTTAGCTATATGATTACATTTTGCATCTTGTGAGACAAAATAAAGTATAAAATTCTTTCCTAAATGTTCCAGTCTTTTTGACATCTGGGCATGGTGTGTCAAACCTGTAACCCTAGCTACATGGGAGGTGGAGATTGGGAGGATCACAGTTCCAGGCTAGCCAAGGGAAAAAACTTATGAGACCCTATCTCAACCAAGGACTGGGAGTTATGTCCTGCGTCTCTCATTCCAGGTATGTGAGGAAGCACAAATAGGAGGAACGTAGCTCAGGCCAGCTGGGATATAAGCTAGATTCTATCTTGAAAACAACCAGCAAAAAGTGCAGGTGGAGTGGTTCAAGTGGTACATGCCCGCCTAGTAATTGTAAGATGCTGAGTTCAATCCCCAGGACCATCAGAAAAAAGATACACTTTTTTGAGAAGAGTGATATCCAGCAAAATAAGGGCAAACCTTGATTCATGAGCAATTCTGAATATCAAAAGGTAATTTCTTCTCAATTTGTTAGTATTCAACTACCCGAATATTCTTGTTTGGGAATAGATACTGATGGGAAAAATTAAGCAAGGTACGGAAATATTGGTGTGATAAATTTTATATAGTCTTAACTGAGAAAAAGTTATGGTGATGCTGATATTTCAAAGATTCAAATAATTAGGGGGATTAAAATGTAAGAGTCAACCTCATATTGACATTTGTTTATAGAGATGTTTACTGAAAGCTACATTTGTATTAAAAAGGATTCTACAAAAGCACCACTATCTTAAAACTCTGCAAATGTGATGGACTTGACCTTGTGATTCCTAGTCTAATGCATAGGGAAATTAACCCTTTTTGCATTAATTCATATTTATCTACGAAGTAAAAGAACTGATCTTCTGGTTTAGGGTGCTTCCTTGGTTGTTAATTTTTAACAATTTGGGCATCCAAGCTTTTAGAGTTATAAATAAGATAGCAACTATCTGTTCCTAAAATCTAATGTTGTCAAGAAAAATATTGTGAAGCAATAGCCAAGTTATGGAAACAGCCAAGATGCCCCACTACTGATGAATGGATTAAGAAAATGTGGTATCTATACACAATGGAATTTTATGCAGCCATGAAGAAGAACAAAATGTTATCATTCCCTGGTAAATGAATGGAATTGGAGAACATCATTCTGAGTGAGGTTAGCCTGTCCCAAAAGACAAAAATCCTATCTTCTTCCTCATATGTGGACATTAGATCAAGGGCAAACACAACAAGGGGATTGGACTTTGATCACATGATGAGGCATGAAACTAAGTAAACAGTTCCAGCAAAAGTTCAATTTAGTAATGTGTGCATTGCTTATCTCTTGTATTGCTTGGCATTAGAAAGAAAACTAAATACATGAACCTTCATGAAATGGTTCTTCAAATGGTTGGCTTGCTTTTCACTCCAGATTTTGAGCTTTTAACAGATGATACCTATTAATTTACTTTTGTGGAATTTAGAAATTATTTTACAGAATAAAAAATATATTTTTTTGAAACTTGTCCTTGGATATCTATGTAATACTATTCTATTTATTTTAAGAAGTAATATTTTTGTTTTACAATTTCTTGGTAATTAGTACATGAGGAATGAAAAATGTTAGTGAAATATAATTTTTGTAAATTTAAACAATATTAGTAATTATGTTAGCAGTTTTTATGAGTACAACAATGCACTGTCTCTTTTCTTTCTAGAAAGATATCTGTTCTTCATCATGTAGTGGTTCTGAAATAAAGTCTAAGTGGTACCAGTCATTAACTAGTAAGTTGACAATATTATAACTACAGTTATTTCACCCCCCAGTATATTTCCTGTAACAGTAGATGCACACTTCCATCACATGTATGTAGTATGATCAGGTGTACATTTTTACTCACTGGAAGTTCATTCAATATTAAATTTTTTAAACAATGTAATCTTTATAAGTGCTCCTTGAAATCAGTTGGTGAAAATCTTATTGCCTAGTTTTTCTTAACAATTTCAGATTTATAAATTACTTTATATAAAAGATAGAAGGCAATTTTCAATAATCTCACCTTTTGTGTATATTTATATATACATATCAACATTGTAGGTAAGATTTTTTTTGTTTCAATAATTTAAAAATATTTAGCAGTTTGAGTCAGGTTTATATAATAAATGTAGAAACTGCAAGGTGCTTCCTCCCAAAAGTGATTTGACTAAGACAATAAAATTCAATAACTTTCTATAGCCTTAATGATGATAAATGATTATTGGTCCTGCTAATAGTAACTTTACTTTGATTCTTTTAATACTTAATCAATTTTGTCCTATGTATTTCATCTCATTGTAATTTGGTTGAGAAATATACTTATGTTTAGCTGATTTATCTCCTTACTAAGTTAATTCAATCAATTAAATTAAACCAAATCTGCAAACATAAGCTTGGTTCCTTTGAGTACTTATTTTCACTATCATTCTTTGTTGAAAGCTACATATTCAGATACGGTCACAGTCAACTGTCTCACTTCATACTGATTCCAAAAAAGGGGTGGAGTGGGTAAAACACACCTGCATTTAATTGTTATGTGTCTATTCCTATATTATTGTAAGCCATTTGTCACCTGGAGGATTATTGGGTAAGGAATTGTGAATGTCAGGATGCTTCATTAGAGTGCCTTTATATTTGTGTATAAAGCACATAATGACATCTATATGTTTTGTAAACTTGGGTGAGAGGAAACAAACTACTCTAACAATATTACTTCTGTTTCAAAAGTAAATGTGGTAACAAGAAACAATATTTTTTCTGGCTTAAGAGTTATATATTTTTAATATATAACTTGCTTTGAATTTATTTTTTAAAATATGGTCAACATAGTAATAAAATCTATCTCATTTGAAATAGCAGCTTAGGTATTATGTGAACTGGGCTTTATTATTTTATAGAATTTGGGAATAAGTTTGTTATTCTCCTCTGCCCCCTGTGAAATTATTCACTTATTCAAAGGTGCAAAGAGATCCTCATTATACATTTTAAAGAAGTCTAGGAAATAGGATGGATTTGTGTTCTCTAATCTTATGATAGTATGTGAACAATTCTAATGGATCAATTTTTTCTCTCTTTATTCCTTTTGTTTACAATTGTATTGTTTCTTCTCAAGATGAGACAGCATGACAAAGCACATTAGTGAATGGATAGTTTAACTTGGATTGTTTTTATCTTTAAAATATTCTTTCTTGCTATGTGGTCTCTTAAGTTGCTGTATATCTGTTCCTCTTATGTTAGAAATTTCAGACTCATGGAGGCAATTGAAAATAAATGCCTGATAATGTTCACCATTCTTTTTATTTTCAAACCATTCAATTAATATGATAGAACAAATAGCAAATAGTGACCCATTGTCTTATATCATCATGCTTTCTAAGGAGATCTGGGAAGTTTCACCTTCTTATCAGCTGATTTTTATTTTCCATTTTAGCCTCTAGGTAGATTATCTGAAATGGATGCTTTCCTGGTGATTATTTTAATATTGAACAGGATCCCTGCAGTGCAAAAACGTGGAGTAAGGTGTTCTAATGTTTCGTAGGAACTCTCCATTTCCAACATTTCAAAGACAATTTTTGAAAGGTTTGTGTATAGAATGACAAGAATTCCATTTGAACTTCCATGTTGTGAATAATTTATAATCGCTGGAGAAATAAAAAGAGATGTAATGTGCGGCAGATCAAGGGTGCATTCTTTGTTTCTTTTATATCCTTAAGCAGGGGAGCCATTGTAATCTCATTCAGGCAGTCAGGACCTTCTCTCTACAATAACTTATTCTTCATAGACAAAATCCATGAGTATCCAAGGTACGGTAGATGATGGTTTTCTAACATGCAGTTTCTGTTGGTTGCCAGGGAGTATCAGTAGAGTAGTTAATAATTTATGAAGAATAAGATCTCTAAAAGATGGCTAAATAAACAGGTCAATAAAAGGTCAAAAAGAAAGAATAATGTATTTCAGATTTTATGAAAAGTGCTGATATTGAAAATTCCAGATACATCAAATTGTTTCTCTTTTTTTCTGGGTTGTTTTTTCCTGGCTATTTAAATTACTTTCTTGAAGACTATTTGGAATTTCATTTTGTGACAAATATGATATCTCTATGAACCCAAGTTACATTCTGAACATTATATCTACCATTACTATCTAGAGAAGAGTATGAGGTGTAGTTGGAAGTTTGAGAGTTCAATTTTGAATGGAGGAGAAGAAATCCTTTACTGACATGCAGTGCTGTATGTGCTTTTCTTTGCATTGTAATTTCAAAGAAAATTCTTTCCCCACTATCTCCCTGACCAAATCCACAAGTACATGGAAAAAATGAGAGGATAGTAGATTTTGGAAAATCAAACATAACTTAAAACTTTTCTTCTTTATCTTTTTCCAGTTATAACCTTGGTGTAAATAATATTCTTAGAATATTGACAATTTTTTACTTTTCTCCACTTTCCAGCAGATTATTTCATAACTTCCTCTGATGTAAAATACAGTCACTCCAAGTCAGAATGTTATGTTACTTCTCTGAAGGAGAATAGTGTGGAATGTGTAAATGAAGATTAAAAAAAATCAAGATCTAATTATGAAAGTCAAACCTGGTGACTTGCTGTTAACTCATGGAACTACAAGTTATTGGATTAATTATTCATTTAATAAATATTTGTTCAGTCTATTATATTCTGGGAACTCTGTTAGGTATTTGGTGTAAAATGTATGAGAAGCAGGTATGGTAGCTTATAAAATGAGCTGAATTTTATAATAAGTAAGCTTAATTTTAAAATTAGGATTTATATTATTTTAAAAATTACCCTTTAAATGCAATTTTCATACAAAATAAAAAGGTATCAAAACTAAATAAATCTTACCTAAAACTGTTATAGCAATTTTATTCTGTTCACAATTAATGGATGCTTTATTGAACTTCTAAATCAGTTTTTTATCTTCACAGTTAAGACATTTAATCAAATACTGGCAATTCAGAAGTGATAACTGAAATGAACATAAGCTTGTAAAAGCTGAAGTCTAAGAGGAAATGTTTACAGAACTGAGCATGCCTTGCAAGAAAAATCATTTAATTTATGAAAATACTACAGTAAGATAAAAATTATTATTATTAGTCAATGAGAGAAAAAGAAACAATACAGAAAATGTGCACTATAGACTCAAAAAGAGAAACTTTAGAAATCCACTATTGCCAAAAAAATATTTATATTACTGGAGATAGTCAAGATAAATGTTCCTGGTTTAAGTTTGCTCTGAAAATTGTGAGCATAATTTTGGAATGCCTCAATGCAATTTTTTTTCTGTGAGATTTGGCCATCTTATTCTTCTGCATTACATGGATTGAAATACTTATTTAAAGCATGTCTGTTTAAACATCAAATAGGTTAAAATCAGTATCATCACCATTAAAAATATAAACAAAATTAGATGGTCCAAAACTCTATTCCATTTTTTTATTTTGTTTTCACAAAACACTTTACATTTTTCCCCAGTTCCATTTTGTCTTGATACGGAAGATTACTATTACTGTCTCTAAGGATTAACAACCAGTATATGTATCCAAAATTAGTATTCCTAAGGCTATGATAGGAAGAGAAACATTTTAAAATTGACCATTACATGTAGGCTGAACTATATAAATTAGTTGCCTTCCTTATTAAATATAACAGAAAAGGTACTTACTTTATTATTAATATTAGGGAAACCATTAAACTTCAATATAAAATAGTGTACCAGTGCATCATGATAACATTGTTTCCATCTTTATTGATTTAATCTGTATCCATGTCATGGTTTTCTCAATGCTTTTATTTACATTCTTCTACTACATAAGAAATCCATAATAAATCTCCATAGTATTCCGTTTCATACAGACTACATTTTTGCCAGTTAAGATGAGAGAGAATTCTCTTAATGCATTATGCCTTGTTAATGTAAACATTTTTATTTTATTTAAGTGTAATGCTTCATTGTTTATAGTGGAGAAGAGGTCAAAGATGACATTACTTTAACAAAATATTCTGAGTTGTTTTTCTTAAGTCCTATAATAGTACCCATTAAATCCAATTTTCATGTGTTCCATATGAACAGTTTGCAACCTAAAATACATATTTGTATTAGTTGACTGCAAATAATACTGTAATTCCCCTATATAAATATTATACTGATGTTCAAAACTATTTCATTCTTTTATTTTCATTTCTAAACTAGATACAAGATCATTTGATATTTTGGCTCAGAGGAAGGGAAGAAGAAGTTTAACTTCAAGCTACTGGCAATGCAAGGAAACAAGCTTGGATTAAATGGTTGTATGCATGTGTGCACGCATGTGTGTGTGCGTGTGTGTGAGTGTTGTGTATTTTCCTTTAGGATATTAGTTAATTCTGTTTGCAACATCCAAATAGGAAGCTGCCAATTTAAGTAAGTCACGTCATTTGTCATGTAGTTTTCATGTGAGTGGCTGATATTAGCTTAAAAATATACTATTGAATAATGAATTTCTTACGTGGGAGTTACCAGTGCTCTGTTTCCTTATATTCATGAGAGAATCACAGGAACAATAGAAAGAATTCTAGACTAGAAGTGAACTGGATCATAATTAAAACTGCCAACTTCAGGTTCTCTGTCATTGGCTAACTCACTTTATTTTCCTGAACCACAATTTTTTCTTGTTTATCTCTTAAGGATTAGGATAGAACTTCAGTTACTAAATGAAAAATACATTCTAAAGTCTAAAAAAAGATTCATATAATATATAAATTTAAATGTTATATAACTCATACGAACATTAGTAACATTTAAATTGTGATTTACATCTCCATTAAATGAACTTCAAGATGTTGTTCAAACTACTTGGTTTTCTCAGAATTTTATTGAATATGAACAAAAATAATTAAGTTATTATTTAAAACTTTAACTTTCCTTACATTGATGTTTGGTATTTTGCCAATGATTAGCTTTTGAATATATTATTGAAATTGTTAAATTTCTCTACCTTTTATTTCAAAATTTTGCAATTTTTTAAATAAATTGTTACCTGTATACATATACACAAATGTTTGTTTAACATGAATTCCAAATACATGAAAGGTACTAATACTAAATCTTCAAAAAAGATTTTTTGACTTAGTTTTCTAATGGTTTATTTTCCCCTCCATTTAACCTTCCAGAAGATATGGATGATGGAAAAACAAACAAGTAATTTTTTGCAAACTACTGCAGTCAGGCTAACAACTGTATGAGAAATATGCCTTCAATGAAATTCCAGAGAACATTTTTTAAGTCCATTTCTTCAATTGTTTTTGGTAAAAGACATTGTTGGTGGTCTTCTAAGAAAAATGATCTTTTATATCAAAGTATACCCTCTTAAAATACTTAAAAATTCCTCAAGTCTTCATCTTATGTGACTTGTATGTTTAAAGTGTCCTTGCTTCTTCTTCTGGATTCCTGTACAACTCCGTTGCCCTCCAACTGTATGCCCTAACCCATCCCCCAAGCCTTTTAGGCAATTGAGGGAGATTGTGAACATTTGACCTGAACAAATCACAGGTGAGAGGCAGGTACAACTGTGTCGGGGATATGAGGAAGTATCCTTGTCAGCCATTTTGTGCTTGTGTGTTTGCTTAGCAAGAGTGAGCACATGCTTGCACCCTCTTGATCAAGAGAAATTGCCTCATCAAGATTTTCTGTCTCTTGTGTGTCTGTTTTTGGCACCAGAGGGTCTTTAATTCCAGAAGTCCCAAAATTCATGACTGAGTGGAAAACTGTTAAATACTTGAGCTTAAGCACGGGTAATGAATTCTTTGCAGAGTTTTAGCCTTTAAAATGTTTAAAACATTCTGTCATGCTGTCATTCCATTCCATGGTTTCGTGGAAGTAAATTTTCATAGTTTTATTCTGGTAAGCTGTTCAAAAAGATTACTCTGAAGAGATTTCCCCTTTTCTTTCACTCATTGTTTCTCTCCATTCACTCATATCTCCTTTTTGGTCTTTCTCTTGTTGAAAGATTCTGATATAGTTCCCAATACAAGAACTTCAAAAAGTTTTTGCTTATAAGAGATCCAGTTAAATAACAGGGAGTTTTTTTGTTCATTAGAATTTACTACTAGAATATCAATTTAGAGATATGCTAGGTAAATTATTTTGAGCAGAATGGTCATTTTACTAAAAGCAAGTGTAAATTTCCCTGTGAGAAGAAGAAGAGAATTATTTAACTGCAGAAAAAAGTTACTGCATATAACAAGAAATCCAGTACCTCTGGTGTGAGCTGAAACCAGAGAAGCTAAACAGATACTGATCTATTTAAAGTGAATATTTTCCATCTTATTCATGTGATGTATCATGTAGGTGGCTTTTCTTTCATATAACTAAGACCATACTGAAAAAATCTTAAACAGTGAAATGGAATTTATTTCACTGACAAAAAAGTAATTCTAGTGAAGTATCAATGGAAGAAATCCTTTCTGAAAAACAAACTTTAACAAAATTCAATATACTAGTTCCCAGAGAGATAAAGCACTTGCTTTTTTTCCTATGCCTGATACACCATCACATCATACTGCTAAATTTTCAAAGAAACTTATAAACAAATATCCATTGTGCAGTATTAAGTCTGAGGCTTCTTAATCATTGTGCAGTCTTAGCAAAGACTTAATACAGAAGAACCATGTGAAAGCCATTTTACCAGAAGATTTTTAAAAATGTGGTAGGAATGAGGCAGTTTAATATTATCACTTCTCCTGATATGTACACTCCCTTCCCAGAGGGCTGTGGGGGATAAAGAATAATTGTAGGAAGTTTTGGTTATTTTACAAAGGAAACTGAAGGACAATGGGGAAGATTCCTCACTGACCAAAACCATCTTCAATGTAAATTTACTTCATTATTCCTGTTTTGTTTTACTGATGCCCTTTTAATGTTGGTGTATTACAAATACTGGGAGATTTTACAATTAGAAACTGTCAAAAGAATGACTGAGAGCACAAAATCCTGGGAAACTGAATGAAAGAACAACCTGAGAAGTAGGAAAAATTCTGATTGGAGAATTTGTAATAAAAATGTTGCTGTTGGAAAATTTGAATTAAAAATGTTTGTTAGTTTCAGGAAATGAATTTTTAAAATCATTTTGTATATTTTGTACCATTTTGTAGCTTCAGTGATCTTCATTAGGAGAGTCATTTTATTTATAATATAAAAAATTCCTGGGGTTTAAGCTATATGAATCCCAGAAGTGGAACCACCATGCCCTCATGTAATTCTGGAAATGAATGAACAGCTGAGAAATTGAGTGATGTTTTAAAAAAGTTGCCATACCATATTTAATATATACATATATGTATCTCCATGGATATATTTAGCACTTTGCAAGAGAAAATGGGTCAGGGACTGTTTACTGAATTGTTACTACTCTGCATAGAATGTTTTCCTAATGACTAAAAAGGAGCAAACTTATCTAGTTTTCAGTAGGAAGTAAGCCACTGAGTAGTTGGTTGAGAAATATATCGTTTTATTAGAACAGTCTGTATTTTTTTTCTATTCCTCTTATGTGTGTTCTCCCCTTAGTGTGTGACCCATGTCCAATAGTATTACTGCATTTGTTTTAGGTTTATAACCTGCATATGAGGGAGAACATGCAATTTTTGGCCTTCTGAGCCTGGCTAACATCACTTAAGATCACATTCTCTAGTTCCATCCATTTACTTGTGAATGATAAAATTTCATTCTTCTTTGTGGCTGAGTAAAATTCCATAGTGTATAAATACCACATTTTAGTGATCCATTAGTCACTTGTGGGGCCTCTTGGCTATTTCCATAACTAGGCTATTGTAAATACTGCTGCAATAAACATGGGTGTGCAGGTGTTTTGTTATAACTTGAGTCATGTTCCTTTAGTTATATACTTATGAATGTTACTGCTGTATCATATGACAGATCTATGTTTAGTTTTATAAGGAGCCTCCATAATGTTTTCCATAGTGGTTTTACTAGTTTACAGTCCAACCAACAGTGTATGAGGCTTCCTTTTTTCCCACATCCTCACCAGCATTTGTTGTTGATGTTGTTCTTGAAGATAGTCATTCTAACAGGAGTGAGGCGGAATCTTACTGTGGTTTTGATTTGCATTTCCTTTATGGCCTGGGATGGTCAGCATTTTTTCATTTGTTTTTGGGCCATTTGGATTTCATCCTTAGAAAAATTTCTATATGGTTCAGTTGCCCACTTCTTAATTGGTTCATTGATTTCTGGGGAGTTTAGTTTTGGGCTCTCTGTATATTCTCAGTATCAGTCCTTTGATGTATAGCTAGCAAATATTTTCTCCCACTCTGTGGATGGTCTCTTCAATTTAGAGACCATTTCTTTTGTTGTGCAGAAGATTTTTAATTTCATGTAGTCCATTTGTCCATCCATTCTCTTAGCTGCGGGGCTGAGGGAGTTCTACTGAGGAAGTCCTTGCCTATACCTATTGCTTCCAGAGGTATTCCCTGCTCTTTTGTGTACTAAGGGTTTTGGGTCTGATATTAAGGTCCTTAATCCACTTTGAGAGGATACTAGTACAGGGTGACAGGCATGAATCTAGTTTCAGTTTTCTGCAGGCAGATAGCCACATTCACAGCACCATTTGTTGAAGGGGCAGTCTTTTCTCCATCATATGTTTTTGCTGCCTTTGTCAAAAATAAGGTAGGCATAGTTGTGTGGATTCATATCCAGGTCCTCTACTCTGTTCTACTGGTCTTCATATCTGTTTTTGTGTCAGTACCATGCTGTTTTTATTGCTATGGCTCTGTAGTATAGTTTGAAGTCAGGTATTGTGATACCTCCAGTGTTGCTCTTTTTGCTGAGTATTGCCTTGGCTATTTTTGGTCTTTTGTGTTTCCAAATAAACTTTAGGGTAGATTTTTCAATCTCTGTGATGAAAGTCATTGGGATTTTGATGGGAATTGCATTGAACATGTAGATTACTTTTGGTAGTATAGACATTTTTATTATGTTGATTCTACCAGTCCATGTGCACAGGAGATCTTTCTATCTTCTGTATTCTTCCTTGAACTCTTTCTTCAGTGGTTTGTAGTTCTCTTTGAAGAGGTCATTTGAATCCTTTGTTGAGTTTACTCCTAGGTATTTAATTTTTTTGAGGCTTATGTAAATGAAATTGTTTTCCTGTATTCTTTCTCAAGGTGATGATGGTTGGTGTATAGAAAGGCTACTGATTTTTGTAAGTTGATTTTGCATCCTGATACATTGCTGAAGTTGTTTATGGTGCCTAGAAGTTTTTGGGTGGAGATTTTTGGGTCTTTCAGGTATAAGGTCATTTTGTCTGCAAACAGGGATATTTTGAGTGCTCCTTTACCCATTTGTATTCTTTTATTTGTTTTTCTTGCCTTATTGCTCTGGCTACGAATTCCTGGACTATGTTGAATAGGAGTGGGGACAGTGGGCACCTTTGTCTCACTCCTGAATTTAAGGGGAATGGTTTCAATTTTTCCCCATTTAGTATGATGTTGGCTATGGATTTGTTATGTTAGCCTTTATAATGTTGATGAACATTCCTTCTATTCCTAGTTTTCTTACAGTTTTTATCATGAAGTGGTGCTGAATCTTATGAAAGGCTTTTTCGGCATCTATTGAAATGATCATGTGGTTTTTGTGTTTTCTTCTATTAATGTGATGTGTTACATTTATTGATTTGTATATATTGAACCATTGCTGCATCCCTGGGATGAAGCTGACTTGGTCGTGGTGAATGATCTTTCTGATATGTTGTTGGCATTGGTTCACCATTATTTTATTGAGGATTTGTGCATCACTGTTCATTAAGGAGATTGGCATATAGTTCCCATTTTTGTACGCGTGCTTGTCCAGTTTTGGGAGGAGTATAATACTGGCTTCATAGAATGAGTTGGGCAGTGTTCCATCCCTTTCCCTTTCATGGAAAAGTTTAAGGAGTGTTGGAATTAGTTCTTCTTTGAAGGTCTGGCAGATTTAAGCTGACAATCTGTCAGGTCCTGGACTATTGCTTTTGGGAGACTCTATTGCTCCTTCAATTTCATTACATGTTATATATCGGTTTTGGTGGTTAATATCTTCTTGTTTCAGTTTTGGCTGGTTGTAAGTATCTACAAATTTATTCATTTCTTCAATTTATTTGAATATAGGTTCAAAAGTAGCCTCTGATGATTCCCTGGATTTCTGTGGTGTTTGCTGTTTTCTACCCTTTTTCATTTTTGATTTTGTTAATGTGGGTCGTTTCCTTCCTCATTTTAGTCAGATTTGCCAGGGGCTTGTCAATCCTGTTTTTTTTTTTCAGGGAACCAGCTTTTTGTTTCAGGATTCTTTGCATGGTTTTTTGGTCTCTATTACATTAATTTTCGTCCTTATTTTTCTCTCCTTCTGCTTGTTTTGGATTTGGCTTGTTCTTGCTTTTCTAGGAGTTTGAGATGTAGCATTAGGTCATTTATTTGAGATGTTTCTGTCTTTTAAATATTTGCACTAATAACTATAAACTTTCTTCTTAGGACTGCCTTTGCTGTGTCACACAGTTTCTGGTAGGTTGTGTTTTGATTTTCATTAACTTCCAGGAAACATTTTGTTTCCTATCTTATTTTTGCTATGACCCACTGATCATTGAGCAATGTATTATTCAACCTTCCATTATTTGTGCAATTTCTGCTGTTATTGTTGTTGTTGAGGTCTTGTTTAAAGTATTGTAATTAGGTAGAACACAGGGAGTTATTTCTATTTTCTTAATTTGCTAAGGCTTGTTTTCTGTCCTAAGATAAGATCTTTTTTGGAGAAAGTTTCATGGGCTGCTAAATATTTGTATATTGTGTTGTTTTTGGAAGGAAGATTCTGTAACATCAATTAGGTCCAGTTCTTTATGGTGTCATTTAGTTCTAGAATTTCTTTGTTGATTTTTTGGTTGGATGACTTATCTATTGGTGTTAGAGGGGTATTAAAGCCTCCACTGTCACTGTGTTGGAGTCTATAAGTGCTTTTAAGTCCTTACTCTATGTTATTGAAACTGGGTGCACTGACATTGGCTGCATATCAGTTGATAATTGTTATTTCCTTTTGATGTAATGCACATTTTATTAGAATCAAGTCGCCTTCTTTATCTTGTTTGAGCAATGTAAGTTTGAAGTCTACTTTGTGTGATATAAACGTTGCTACTCCTGTCTGTTTTGGGGACCCATTGGCTTGGTAAATCTTTCAGCCTTTCACCCTAAGCCTATGCTTGCTTCTGTTGATGAGATGAGTCTACTGTAAGCAACAACTTATTGGATCTTCCTTTTTAATCCAGTTTGTCAAACGGAGTCTCTGTCTTTTGATGGGGTAATTAAGTCCGTTAACATTCAGTGTTAGAATTGATAGGTATGTGGTGATTCCTGTCATTTAGTTGTCTTTGCTGTTTAAGGGTTTGATTGTGTGCAGGTGAAGCAATGTTAGTCTCTACTTTTTTGCCTTTTCTTCTCCTGTGGTTTGGTACTGCCTGCCTTTTCACAGTTTTGTTTGCTTTAACTTTCTGTGTGCAGAATTCCTTGGAAAATCTTTTGTAGTGGTGGCTAGGTTGTCAAATATTGTTTTAATTTTTGCTTATCATGGAAGATTTTAATTTCTCCATCTATTTTGAATGATAGTTTTGTTGGGTAGAGTATCCTAGGGCTGAAGTTATTTTCTTTCAGTGCCTGAAATTCTCACTCCATGACCTCTTGCTTTTAATCTTGCCTTAAAGAAGTCTGCTGTTATTTTGATGGGTTTACCTTTATATGTTATTTGTTTTGTCTCTTTTACAGCCTTCAGTGTTCTTTCTCTGTTCTCTATACTTGTTTTGATGATGACATGCTGTGGGGGTGGGGATGTTCTACTTTGGTCAAGTCTATTTGGTGTCCTGGAGGCTTCCTGTACCTGAATGGGTAAGACTTTCTCAAGATTGGTCAAGTCTATTTAGTGTCCTGGAGGTTTCCTATACCTGAATGGGTAAGACTTTCTCAAGATTGGGAAATTTTCTGTTATTATCTAATTATCTAATTGGATATGTTATATATCCCTTTGGTTTGCACCTCTTCTCCTTCTTCAATGTCCATGATTCTCGGGTTTGGCCTTTTGATGGAGTCACTGATTTATTTCTTATTCCTTTCACAGCTCTTGAGTTGTTTGACTAAGATTTCTTCTATTTTTTACTTTAATTTATATTTTATCTTCAAGCTCTGAGATTCTGTCTTACATTTGTTCTAGTTTGCTTGAGTGATCTTCAGTGGCTTTCCACTTTGTTTTTTGTTTGACTATAGAGACTTTTAATTTCCAGGATTTCTGGTTGATTCTTTCTTCTAAGGTTTTCCAAAACTGTGATCAATTCTTCTTTTATAATTTGTGTGTTCCTCCTCAATTCATGAATCTGTCTTTTTAATGGTGTATTCTAACACTGACATTGGAAGAAGGTGTGGAATGCTGAACCCACCCAGGAGAATGGGGAATGGACAAAGAGCCATTTCTCACTGCTGAACTGAACTGTCAGGGGTGTGGCAAGGAACTCATGCTCCATAAAGCATCAAAGGCTAAGAGTAGAGAAGGCTGACAAACTAACAGCCTAGAGGAGCTTCCAGGACCCAGAAGAGGTAAGGAGATTCATAAAGGCTAAGAGAGGGAAACTAAGCTCCCAAAGCAGGATAGGATGTGGATCACAGAGCCAATATCCAGGACAAGGCATCACTCAAACCTGAATTGCTCCACCTTGCTGGGGAAGGAGCTGACCAATCAGATCTGCAGCTGAAGAATACCCCAGTTGCCACCTGCTGAAAACAGCTCTGACCACCCTGCATGAGGTGGCAATCTTACCTCAACTCATAACTCCAACTAATCTTGTGAACAAAAGGTCCAAATACCACTCACAAGCTAGTCACCTGGTGAGAACACATCAAAGCTTCTGCTTGAACACCAATACCAGGATTGGCCACCTAAGAAATAACTCCAGGACTGTTATTAATAGACTGAACTGAACCAGGCTCCTAAAATGTATTTTTTTTATTATTGTGTTTCTTTCTTTCTTTCTTTCCTTCCTTCTTTCTTTCTTTCTCTTTCTTTTTCTTTTTATATGCCTGCATTATGACTCCTGGATTACTTCACTTAACATCATGTCTTCCAATTGCATCCATTTGCCTTCAAACCAAATGCCATTCTTCTTTATGGCTGAGTAATACTCCATTATATATATATATATATATATATATATATATATATATATATATATATATATATACCACATTTTCTATATCCATTCATTAGTTTTAAGGCACCTAGATTGCTTCCAAAGTTTAGCTTATTGTGAATAGTGCTGTGATGAACATTGGTGTATATGTGTCTATTGTATCCTTTCTTATGTTCCTTTGAATAGATGTCCAGTAGTGGTATCACTGGATGTATCCAGTGATCGATCTAGCAGTTCTATCTTCAGGTTTTTGAGGAATCTCCATATTGCTTTCCATAGTTGTTGTACTAATTTGCATTCCCACCAGCAGTATGTAAGGATTCCTGTTTTGCTGCATCTTCACCAGCATTTGTTGTTGTTATTACCATTGATTACAACCATTCTAACTCGGGTGAGGTGAAATCTAAGTGTTGCTTTGATTTACATCTCTTTTATAACCAGGGAAGTTAAACATGTCTTTATGTATTTACAGGCCATTTGTACCTCTGTTTTTGAGAATTCCCTGTTTAATTCACATGCCCATTTTTTTCATGGGGATGTTGATTCTTTGGGTGCTGAGTTTTTTGAGCTCCCTGTAGATTCTGGATATTATTCCCTTATCAGATGAGTAGGAGGAAAGGATTTTCTCCCATGCTGTGGGCTGTCTGTTGAGTCTAGTGACAGTTTCTTTTGCTATGCAGAAGCTCTTAAATTTGATGCAGTTCCACTTGTTCATTGTTTCTCTTAGATGCTGAGCCTTTTGAGTTCTGCTTAGGAAGTTGTTATGTATACCTGTAAGTTACAGTGTATTTCCTACTACTTCCTGAAGTTGTTTCAAAGTTTCAGGTCTTATATTAAGGTCTGTGATCTACTTTAAGTTGATTTTAGTACAGGGTGAAAGACAGGAATCTAGTTTCAGTCTTCTATATGTGGATACACAGCTTTCCCCGCAGCATTTCTTGAAGAGGCTGTCTTTTCTCCATTGTGTGCTTTTGGCTCCTTTGTTAAAGATCAGTTGGTTACAGATATGTGGGTTTATGTCTGTGTTTTCTAGTTTGATCCATTGCTCTTCCTGTCTGTTTTTGTGCCAGTACCATGCTTTTTATGGTTATGGCTCTCTAGTATAGTTTGAAGTTGGGTATTGTGATGCCTCCAGCATTGGACTTTTTGCTCAAAATTGCACTGTGTTATTCAAGGTCTTTTGTGTTACCATATGTTGGGCACCTTGGCTGTTAAAACAGTTTAGTTATTTTGAAGAGAGCTGCAATGCACATGAGTATGCAGACATTTCTCTTGTGTATTGATTTGATTTACACTCCTTCAGGTCTACACCCAAGACATGGTTCTGAGGTGAGCTTATTTTTAGTATTTTGAGGAAACTCCATATGGATTTCCATAGTGGTTGTACCAGTATACTTTTCCACCAACAGTTTGTGAGAGTTCCTTTTCCCCCACACCCTCACTAGCATTTGTTCTTTTTTCCTTGATGATTGCCAATCTGACTGAAGTGAGATGGAATCCTAGTGTAGTTTTGATTTCCATCTCCCTTACAACTAAGTATATTGAATATTTCTTCATGTATTTCTTAGTCATTTGAATTTCTACTTCTGAAAACTGTTTGTCCATTTATTAATTTTATTATTTGTTCTTCCACTGTTTAGTTTTTGAGCTCTTTGTGTATTCTAGATATTAATTCCTTATCATTTGAGTAGTTGGCAAAGATTTTTCTCCC
Source organism: Castor canadensis (assembly GCF_047511655.1). Lineage (NCBI taxonomy): Eukaryota > Metazoa > Chordata > Mammalia > Rodentia > Castoridae > Castor > Castor canadensis. The sequence goes on along the minus strand of NC_133405.1, from coordinate 71,876,492 downwards.
ATTCTTTGGGTTTTCTCTTGTTTCTGGTAACTTTCTTTTGATGTGCAGAAACTTTTTAATTTGATGGAGTCCCATTTGTCAGTTCTTGTTCTTATGTCCTTAACAATTGTTGTCTTACTTAGAAAATAATTACCAATTCCTGTATCCTCCAGAGTTCTCCCTATTTTTTCCTGCAATAATTTCAACATTTCTGTTCTTACATTAAGATCTGCTTTTATTTCTTTCTTATCCAGTGATTTATTTCACTGGGTAGTATAAGGGGATCACTGATATTTTGGATAAAGGAGGCACTTTAGAAGCAGATATGTGAAAGGGGCATGAGAAACAACAGGTTTCTCACAGAAATAACAAGCTACTAAAAATAACAAAACTTCACTGCAAGATGTGGGCTCCAAGACCAGAAAGAGTTGACCAGACAGTCTAGAAATGTTCTGTTCAATAAGGAAGGGGACAGACAAGTGGTCAGTTTCAGTGATGAGTTAACTAGGTGCCAACCAATCACAAATGTAGTTTCAAAGTAAACTAGTTGGATTTAAGCCAGGTAGTGCTCTATATCATCCCTAGATTTCAGCTATACTATGGTTTTGAGCTTTCCAATGCCCCTGACATCCATGCAGGAGATTTTGCTTTCCTTTCAATAACTATGTTCTTGCTTTACTCTTAACTCCTGGTCCAGTGTCTTCAATCATTGACTGTTCCAGGCCACAAACTCAGGATCAACATTCTACTATCAATAGAACCTCCATTGCATTATCATATAGGCTTGGTAATGTAACGTTGTGCTTTCTTTACTCTTAGCTCCTGGTCAGGTATTTCCAATCACTGACTGCACCTAGCCACAAACTCAGGATCAATATTTCAGCATCAATAAGACCTCCAGTATGGTATCATATAGAATTGGTAACAATGCTTTCTTTGTCTATTACTTTACTTTTTCCAGTGCTCAGATCAAACCCACAACCTCATGCATAACAGGGAAACATTGTACCACTGAGCTGTATCTCTAGCCATTCTTGTCACTTGCCAATTGCTTGATCTGGAGAGTTTTCACTATTTTACTATGATGTGTTTTGTTGTTGAGATAATTATATATTTTTCTTCTTTCCTTCTGTCAACATGTTACACTTCAATAATTTATTTTCAAGTAGTATTTCAAATTTGTATTATTGGAACAAGCTTCACTTGATCATAAAGTATCATCCTATTTTTATATGTGTGCATTTGATTTGCTCACTTTTTAGTAATTATTTTTACATTTAATGTAATATGCTTTGAAAAAAGTCAGATTTTGGTACTAGTATTATGCTGGACTTGCAAAATCAGTTGTGAAATATTCTTTCTGTTTTCTGTAATATTTTCTGTACTTTTCTTATATCACCCCGGACTACTTAGAAGAATTGTTCATTGAAGATATCTGTCACTGGAATTTCATTGCAGAAAAGACCCTTCTTTTAGTATTGGTTGATAATTTTTGTTTTTAAAAGAAGTGATCTAGTTTGTGTTCTCACTGGCACTCAGTTGTTCATACCTTCATTATATTTTAATATCTATAAAAACAATGCTATCCCCTTTTTATTGTTCATATTAGCAATTTTTCCTTTCCTACCATTTTGTTGCTGCTTATTAGATGTTACACCATTTTATGTTTAAAAATGACAAATTTATAAAAAATTAAAGTTTTAATAAAAATATGAAATTATATATTTATGGGTTACTATGTAATTTTTCAACACATATACATGGTGTACAATGTTTAAAACAGGTTAAATATATGTAATTTCTGAAAAATATCATTTCTTTATGGGGAAAATTCAAAATCTTTTTTTCTAGGTTTTTAAAATTTGCACTCCAAATTATTATCTATACTCACCATAGTTTTCAATAGTACACCAGAGTTCCTTGTTCCTATCTAACTGCAACTCCATACCCTTTCACTGACTTTTCTCCATCCCTCCCTCCTTCTTTACTCCAACTTCTGGCAACCATCTTTGTACTTCAACTTAGGTTAGATCAACTTGTTTAGAACACACAAAGGGTGAGATCATGTAGTTCTTGTCATTCTTTGCTGGGTTTATTTCATGTAGCATTTTTATCCCAGCTTGATTTATGCTGTTGAAAATGACAGGGTTTTTCTTGCTAAAGGCTGAATAGTATTCCACAGTGCAAAATATATCACATTTTCCTCTTTCATTCATCTGTAATGCACACAAAGGTTAGTTTCATGTCCTGCCTATTGTGAATAATGTTGTAATGAACATGGGGGAACATGTCTCTTTGCAAACCAATTTAAATTCCTATGACTATATTCCCAGGAGTTTAATAGATGGATCATATGATACTTCTATTGTTACATTTCTTTTGGAGATACTACCATAGTGTTTTCTATTACACCTATAACACCCACAGTTTCAAAGATTTCCATTTTCTCCATATGTTCAACAATTGTCTTTCTTCTTTTCTTATGGTGCTGTGAATCAAATCCAGGGCCTTGCACATGCACAAAAGTACTCTAACAGTGAGATACACTCTTAGACCTATTTTTTCTTCTTCTTTTTCTCCTTTCCCCTCCTCCTCCTCATTTCATCTTTGGCAGTACTGGGGTTTGAACTCAGGGCCTTGAACTCACTGAGCCATCACTCTACAACTTGAGCCATGTTTTTGAACCCTTTTGCTTTAGCTATTTTCTGAATAAGTTTTCACATTCCTGTCCTGGCTGGCTTCATGTCATGATCATAGCACCTATGCATCCCATGTATCTTGGATCACAGGCATGTGCCACCATGCTCTAGTCTTCTTTCTTCTTTTTGATGACAGTCCTTTGATGCTAGCTGTAAAGCGATGTCTCATTGTGGTATTATCTTGAATTTTTCTGTTGGTAAGTGACATTTATCATCTTTTCCTATACTTATTGACCCTTCATATGTCTGCTTTTAAGAAATGTATAATCAGGAATTTCATTTGTAATTTAATTGGGTAATTTTCCCACTATTGTGTTTTTTGAGCTACTCATATATATTTTAAATAGTAACCAGTCATCAGATGTATAATTCGTAAATATATACATATATATGTAATATTACACTTCAGTTTTTCCTTTTAAATTTTAATATATTTTGAGTTGATTTTTGCACATGATTTAATTGTCCAATTTTACTCTTTTGTATATGAATATCCAGTTTTCACAACAATGCTTATTAAAGACTATCCTTTCTCCAATGTGTATTCTTAGAAATTTTGTTGAAAGTCAATTAAATGTAAAATATTTGGCTTAATTTCTGTTATTTCTATTTTGTTATGTTGGTTGATATGTCTGATCTTATGCCAGTACCACAATGATTTGATTAGTTTGGCTTGGTAAGATAGTTTGAAATCAGTGTTGGGTTTCTGATGTTCTTCTTGGTAAATATTGTTCTGGATATTTAAGGTCTTTTTTTTTCCTTCCAAACAAATTTTATGATTTTTTTATTCTGTAAAAACTTTTTTTATTTTTGGTAAGTGACTCCATTTAATCTATAGGTAACATTGTGTAATATGGAAATTTTAATAATATTAATACTTCCAACCCATGATCACAGAATATCTTTCCTTTTGTTTGTGTCTTATTCAATTTCTTTCAGTAGCATTTTGTTATTTTCAGTCTCCTAAATTTTCAACTCCTTGGTTAAGATTATTTTTCATTATTGTATCTTTGTGACTAATCAAATTGCAATTGTTTCTTGACAATTTTGAAATTGCTAATTTGTAAATTTTTTTCCTTTACTGTTGTGATGGGTTCAGGTACATTATGGCATTTACACAGGTTCTTACAATGTATCAAATATATCATACATGAATTCACCTCTTCTACCATCCTCCTTCATCTCCCCCTACCCTCAATCCTGGAGTAGTTTCAACAGGTATCATTTTTGAATTCAGGGTTACAATACATACATACATGGAAATATTACAAGGAAATTCCCTGTGTAGCTATCTTTATCCCAAACTAAAATGTGTTCTTTCATTTTATTCTTTCTCCTAAAAATCGGAGAACAGAAGGGTGGAATAAGTCTTTCCCAGCTGGAGGGCTGGCACCAGTGGGAGAGAGAGGTGTTGAGGAAAGGGGGTAGGAGGGTTAATATGGATCAATACAATGTTTATACATGTAAGTAAATGCAAAAATGAATGTATTTTAGTATATAGAAATTCTACTAATTTTTGTATGCTACTTTTTATCATGTAATTCCCAGAATATTCATTAAGTTTTTTTTCTATATAATATGATATCAACAATCACAAACTATTTTCATTTTTTTCCTAATTGGATGCCATTTATTTCTACTTTTTGCTTAATTGTTCTGGAGAGATCTTTCAGTACCCTCTGTGTCATTCAGCTTTTCATCTCTGTAACAAAATAACTGAAAGACACAATTTAAAAGAAGGAAATGTTTCTATAGCCTCATAATTTCCATGGTTTTAGTCCATGGTAGTCTAGCTCCATTGCTGATAGGACTTTGGTAATGTAGAGCATCATGGTGGTGGAAGTGATTGGCAAAAGCTGGGGAGAAAATATCCCCCACTAGTGCATGCCCTCAGTGACCTAGTTCCTCTAACAAGACCCCACTTCCCAATAGCACATTTAAGTATGAGCTCATCAATGAATTAATCACTGATGAGGCCAGTTCCCTCATTATCTAACCACATCTCCAGGCCTCACCTCTGTACATTGCTGCATTGGGTTCATGCCTTCAACACATGAACCTTTTGGGGGCATTTGTCATATCCGAACTATAAAAATCCATACTAGATGTGAGAAGAGTGAAATCCTTGCCTGTTTTCTAATGTTGAGGAAATATTTTCAAATATTTCCCATTTTCAAATGCTCACAAGATTGTGCAGTACAGAAAGCCAGCATGTCCTGTGTCTCTATGAAATTGAAACCACACCTCAGATGCATGGTTTCAGGGATTGGCAGCTTCCATAAAAAGGCAAGGGAGTGCTGCAGTAAGCAGTAGACAGTGATCAGTTGAAATCCAGAAATATTCAGTTAGATTTGTGATTAAAAACAATGGACTGCTAGCCAAAATTTTAGGGAATGGTGAAATCTCCCTGAGTAGGGCATTATGAAAAGAGTGAAGGAAAGTGTCAACAAGCTACACAGGTAAAAAATGAATTTTGGGATTGGAGATCTGTAGCACACACAAAGATCACATACCAGAGAAGGGGTCCCTTGCACTTCCTAGTTGCACACTGCTGCAGTAGTGGGGAATCATCTTAGTGAGGTCCTTGAAGTCAAAGCATTGAGCCAGACAGGGCAGACATCCCTGCAGTTTTACACCTCCAAGCCCCAAAGGCCTCTCCTTCTTCACTGGCTAAGCAAGTGACCCTGTCCTGAGTCAGTGTATGCACAGGAAACTGGTTATAATTGAACCCAGATATACTGCCACAGATGTAACTGGGTATAATAAAGTGGATACCATAAATGCAGAGGGAAGCTGAAGATGAGTACACTAGAGGAGATACAGTCTCAACTCTGAGAAGATGGGGGAGACCAGATGTATGTTAGTAAAAGTGGGAGTGCTAAGACATAAAACTGTATAGTCAGGATTGTAGCAACATTCAGTACTACATGCCTTGCCCCACCAGTGCAAATTGCTCTTTTCTGACTGCTTTCTATGCTGTCAGGAACCCAAAAATATTTGGTGGAAACACAACCTCTGCTTACGAATTTCCCATGCTAAATCTTCACTAGCAGACTACCTTTGGTTCAAAGGTGCATCTATGCAGGGGGGAGGGAGGGAGGGGGAGGGCACTGGGAGGATGGCCACTAAATTCTCATTTCCAGGCCTACATGTGGAAAACTTGGAAGGAATTTGGCCCAACAATATGCGTAGTAGCATGCGTGCCCTGACAGGAAAAGCTGGGAAGGACTAAGTCTGCAAACAAGCCTTTCTAGTCTAATATATTTGGATTTCAGAGAGAAAATGGATCAACACTCCAGCACCAGCATCCCACACTAAGTAGACTACAAAACGACTTGTCTAAGAATAAAACAAGCAAATTACCTTCACCCTATATTAACTCAGGAAGATTATTGACTGACCTTATATTTCTTGTTGTGATTTGTATTGCTCTATATTCATTTCATCATGTAATCACACAGTATTGTTTCTTATGCTAGCATCCTACATATTTATTTTTCCTCTGTTTCCTATCTTGCAGCTTATCTTTTCTTTTCCTCACCCCTTCCTTTTATTGATCAGTTATTAACAATACTAGATTGAATAATTTTCAAATTCCTACTTTATTCAGTACATATTCTAATTCTGTTTTTAATTGGTGTATTCAATTGCTTTTTACAGAATTTAAATATCTGGATAGTTTATGAATTTTTTAATTTTATATTTCAGGGGAGAGTGCAAATGCATTCCCCCATGATCACATATTATGCAGTAAAATGTCCCACATTTTGGGAAATCACAGAGGTCAGCAGATCTGGAGTATAATGGATAAGTCTTGCCCTTGGAAAACCACCTTTGTGGTCATAGTATCTACCCCACCAAGTAAGTATGTAAATTGTACTTTTTGCAACTGCTGCCCATTTTCTCTCCTCTGAGTGATAGCATAGCTTGTTAACACAAGGAAGTCTCCACTAAGATGCTCCAATTTAAAAAAATGAAAGAACCATCCAGTCTGATAATGCAAATTTCAACCCAGAAACACAATATATATGAAAAAGTAAGCCAATATGACTCTTTCAAAATTTCAAAACTTGATAACTTAATTCAAAGGTACCAAAATGACTTAAATGCTAGACAAGGAATTTAAAGTCTACTTTTTAAGATGATCAGTAACTTTGAAGAGGAATTAAATGTAGAAATGAATGCAATAAGGAACTCAATTCAAGACTGGATGTGATATGTAGCAACATGGATGACAAATTTTGCAAGAAACTTGAGATTCTTGCAAATCTCAATAAAAGGAATGGTGGTACATTCCTTTAATTCCAGCTACTTTGGAGGCAGAGGTGGGAGGATAGCAGTCTAATATTGATCTGTGTAAAAATGTGAGACTCTATGTAGAAAACAAAGTAAAAGCAAATGTAGAAGAGGCATCGCTCAAGGGGTAGTGTTTTTGTTTTGAAAATGTGAAGCCCTGAATTCAGTACCCAGTCCCATCCAAAAGAATACATATCTGCTGATTGGATTAGAATACAAGACCTAGTGGTCTTCTGTCTATAAGACCTCTGACTGGCAAGGTCAGATAGACTGAAAATGAAAGAATAGAAAATGATACACCAAGCAAATGAAAACAAAAATATACTAGATACACTCTCTCTGCCAAGAGTTCAAGCCAAAATTAATCAGAAGAGATAAAGAAGGTCACTACATATTAACAAAGAGAATATTCCATCAAGAAAATATAACTACAAGTATACATATTTATATAATACAAATTTTATGTATAAGTATATGTATATATATATATAATATATATATATTTGCATTTGCAAAGAATGTTGGTACACCCAATTTCATAAATAAATAATAGTTAACATACAGAGACAGATAGTTTCAGACAAGACAAAAAAGACAATGATTGACTTTACACCCCTACTCTCATCAATAGATAAGTCATCCAGATTAAAGAAATAAAATAATCAACTTCAGTGTTAAACTGTGTAATAGAACAAATGGTCTTAACAGATGTCTGTAGAATATTCATCAAATAGCAATGGAATAGACATTCAACTCAGCAGCTCATTGAACTTTCTCTGAAATAGACCACATTTTAGGACATAAATCAAATCTTAACAAATACAAAAAATTGCAGTAATTTACTGCATATTAACAGAATTTAATGAAAAAAATTAAAAATTCACAGCAAGAGAAACTACAGAAAATACAAAAACTTGTAGAGATTGAGCAGGACACATCTGAATTATCAGTGAGTCATTGAAGAAATCAGATAGGGGATCAAAAAAATTCAAGAATCAAATGAAAAGGAAAACACAACTTACCAGAAATTTTAGGATGCACCAAAAGCAATTGTAAGAGGGAAGAATATAACTATGAGTGCCTACATTTAAAAAATCAGAGAGATATCAAATAAATGATTGAATAATGCACCTTAAGGTCTTAGGAAAACTAGAACAAGTCAGAACCAAAACTAATAGATACAAGAAATAATAAGTGGAATGATGTCCTATGATTTGCTCAGTTGAGGCAGCACAGATCCTTGGCCTCAGGGTGGATTCCTCCCCTCCTCCGCTACTCTGGATGTGTTTAGTCCCTGCCAAGAACTGAACTGGTGGTGTCTGCAGTGGCAGTGGAGGCAATAGACATCCAGTGGCACCTTGGACTTGAATCACAATCATCCAGTCTCTACCAGTGGAGGAGTCAAGCAAAGTGGTAACAGACACCTGACACTCACCTAGAAGACAGAGCATCAATCAGAATAGAACTCTGCAACATACTGGACCCTTAACCCATGGACAGCCTCCTTGCATTCTGCCACAATGAGAAAAGCTACACTCCATTTCTTTCTGCCGGCTGGTTCCAAAACTGCTTGCATAAACCTGTATAATGAACAAGTGAGCAACATGCACCATGTGTGATTCTCCTACCTATCCCCTGAGGACATAATCCAGTGCAGACCCTGGGCAGATTGAATGCCCCTCAATGAAACTGAAAAGCATAAACAGTGAATTGAAATCTAACACTGACATTGGAGGTGGGGTGGACTGCTGAACCTGTCCCAGTGAAGGGGGTGGGGCAAGGAGATGAACTCTCAATAAATGAAGGCAGTAAAAGTGACAAAGGCTGAGAGCGGGTGTGGAGCGATCAAGGCAAGCTCCCAGAGGAACCAAACTAGCACTGAGCAGATGCGAGGTGATGCACAAAGGCTGAGAGCAGGGGTAGGGTGACAAGACAATGTCACAAAGCAGGACTGATGGTGTGTGCCTGAGCTGGTCTCATGAGACTTAGGGCAATACTCAAAACTGAAATGTCCCACCTTGCTGAGGAAGGAGCTGAACAGACAAAGTTGAAGCTGTAAACAATGCAGCTGCTGCCTGGTGAAAATAACAACAGTTTTGAACACCTTGCATGAACTGGCAGTGAGTTACCTCAAGCCCAAAATGCAACCTGCCCTGTGGACAGAAGGAATCAAATACAAATCATAATCCAGTCACCTGGTGAGACCACATCAGAGCTCCCACTTGTAACAGAAGCCCCATAAGACCAAGGAAAGCAGGGGGAAAAAAAGAAAGAAAAAATCCCTCTAGACATCTCCACCCTAAGTTATCTGACAAGAAGGGCAGGACTCTTACCCACAAAGCCCAGAATAAGAATGGCCAATACCAGGATTGGAAGCTAAAGGAATAAGTCCAGAACTTTTACTGAGCAGACTGAACTTTTCATTGTTTGTGCACCTAGTGTTTTTTCCCTTCTGTTTTGTATTATTAACTTTACCACTACTATTTTCTTATCTCCATTCTTCCCCCTTCATTTTCCCAAAATAAACCATATTTTAGGGCACAAAACAATCCTCAAAAAACATGAAAAACTAAAAATAACCCCTGTTTTCTATCTGATAACAATGCATTAAAACTAGAACTCAACAAGAAAAAAGCAACAGCAGAAACTACACAAACAATTGGAGACTGAATAACACATTGCTCAATGACCAGTGGGTTGTAGAGGAAATAAGACAGGAAATCAAAAGGTTCCTGGAAGTTAACGATAATGCAAACACAACTTATTAGAACTTATGGGACACAGCAAAGGCAGTCCTAACAAGAAAGTGTATAGCCATGAGTGCATATATTAAAAGGGCAGAAACATCTAAAATAAACAAGCTAATGCTACAACTTAATCTCCTAGAAAAACAAGAACAAGGAAAACCCAAAACATCAGAAGGAGAGAAATAATAAAAATAAAGACTGAAATTAATGAAACAGGAACCCCCCCCAAAAAAACATACAAAGAATCAATGAAACAAAAATCTGTTTTTTTTTTAAAAATTAAGAATATTGAGAAGCGCCTGGGAAATCTGACTATAAAGAACAGGGAAAAGACCCAAAATAATAAAATCAGAAACAAAAAAAGAGAGATACAACAAACACCTCAGAAATCCATCAGGAATCATCAGAGAATACCTTGAGAATCTATATGCAAATAAATTTGAAAATGTTTAAGAAATGGACAAATTTCTAGATACTTATGACCATCAAAAACAAAACCAAGAGGAAGTGAACTACCTAAACAAATCTATAATATGCAAATGAAGTTGAAGAATCAATATAGTCTCCCAAAAGAAAAAAGTCCATGACCTGATGGATTCTCTGTTGAATTCTACCAGACCTTTAAAGAAGAACTCATGACAACACTCCTTAATCTTTTCTATGAAATATAAAGGGAAGGAACACTGCCTAACTAATTCTATTTTGTCATTTGAAGGTAAATGGATAGAACTGGAGAACATCATCATAAGTGAAGTTAGACAGGTTCAGAAGGTCAAAAGTCACATGTTCTCTCTCATATGCAGATTATAGACTTAAAACAAATTCAGAAATATTATTGGAATGGGTCACACACTAGTTGGTTACCATGAAAGGGAGGAATAGGGAAAGGGAAGGAAACCTAAAACTTCTAAACTGTTCATATGCTCACTTTATAGAAGGCAATATAGTAATCTTGAACTGACAAAGGACACTATGGAAAGGACACTAGGAAGTAGTGAAGAGGTCTTGTAGAGATGAACTAATATGAGTCATAATACACATATCTGTGTTAACAACACTGGGAATCTCTTTCTATAGCTATCTTTATCTCAAACTAGCAAAACTGCTATGTTTTTCTGTTATCTCTTATGTTTTCTCTCCAACAAAGTCAGAGAACAAAAGGACAGAACAGGTTTTGCCCCAAAGCAATGGGGTCAGAGGAGGAGGAGGCCCAAATAATATATACACATGTAAGTAAATATAAAAATGATTAAATAAAAATTTTTAAAAATGAAAATAATAAATGAAGTAATTGACAAAAAAGTAAGAATAAAAATCAAGGTGATCATTTATGAAGTGAAAATACAGATGAGTGAATGAAAGACTTGGTTCTTAAAAAAAAAAGTAAGATTTGCAAACCCTTGGCTAAACTAAACTATGCAAAGGAAACATAAAGAATACTCAAATTACTAAAAGTAGAGATAAAATAATCTATATTATGATTGATACCAATGAAATCCAGAAAATCATTAGTGACTATTTTGAAAACTTACATTCCAGTAAATTGGAGAATCTAAAACTGGGTACATTTCAAGACATATGTGACATACCAAAATAATCAAGATGATATAAACAACTTAGACCTACAATAAACAATGAGATGAAGCAGTAATAGAGTCTCCCTACAAAGAAAAAATGAGGACCTGATGGATTCCCTGTTGATTTTACCACAAATTTAAAGAACTAATACTAATATTCCTCAATGTATTTTATAAAATAGTAAAGGAAAGAATGTTAACCAAACTCATTTTAAGAAGCCAGCATTATACAAACAGCAAAACTACAGAAGAACACAACAAAAAGAAATCTATAGAAAATTTCTCAACAAACATATATATAAAATTCTTAATAAAATATTTAAAAACTAAATTCAACAACATAGTTAAAAGATCATACACCATAATCAATTTGGCTTCATTAGAGAGATATGAGGATCTTTTGACATATAGTAGTCAATAAGTGTAATAAAGCACATAAATTGAATCAGTGACAAAAATCACATGACCATTTCAATAGATGCCAAAAAAAAACTTCTACAAAATCCAACATTAATTCATGAAATCTTTAAAGAAGCTAGGAATAGAATAAACATACCTCATCAAGGGTGTATATGAGAAATATGTAGCCAACATTTTAGTTAATGAAGAAAACATTTTCACTAAGATTAGGAACAAGACAAGAATGCCTACTATCTCCCTCATTTTTTCAAAATGGTATTTGGATTAATACCCAGAGCAATTATGTAAGAGAAAGAAATAAACTGAATACATTTGGGAAAAGAATAATTCAAATTATTCCTGGTTTCAGTGATATGATTCTATATTTAAAAGACTCCAAAGATGCCACTAGAAGACACTGAGATCTGATATTCACTTTTAGAAAATAGAGGGTATAAAATCAATATATAATACCAGTTGCTTTCTATATAACTGATAAGAAAGAAATCAGCAATACTATCAATTCACAATAGTCTCAAAAAATACAATAGTAAGCAATAAAACATAACCAAAGAGGCGAAAGACCTCTATAATTAATGCCATAATTCATTGAATAAAGAAATTGAAGACACTAGATAGTGGAAACAACTCACATATTAATCAATCAGCAGAATTATGTGAAAATGTTTATATTACAGAAGGTGGTGTACAGATTCACTGCAATCTTCATCAAAATTCCAATGACATCCTTCACAAAAATAAGAAAAATAAAATCCTAAAATTCATATTGAAGTACAAGGATCTCTAACAGCAAAAATAATCTTGCACCAAAAAAAAGCAATAGTAGAGGTGTCATGGTACCTGATTTTAAACCATAATATAGAAACAAAACAACAAAATTCTGGCACAGTAACAGAGATGTATACCAGTGGAATGGATTAGGACATACAGATATAAACCTAGACAGCTATAGTCTTTTGAATCCTGACAAAGCTGCTCAAAATGCATGTTGGAGAAAACATAGCTTCTTCAACAAATAGTGCTTGGAAAACTGGGTATCCACCTATAGAAAACTGAAACTAAGTGTACATCTTTCACCCTGCAGAAAAATCAATTCCAATTTGGTCAAAGACAAAATAAGAGAAGTATTGAAATTGCTATAGGAAAACACTTTCAAGATAAAAATATGGGCAACAACTTCGTGAATAGGACTCCAATATCTCAGGAAATAATAGAAAGAATTGAAAAATGGGATTGCATCACCTTGAAGTTTCTGGACAGCAGTAGAAACAATCACCAGTGATGAGATAAGCTAAACAGTGAGAGAAAAACTCTGAAAACTCTGTCCTTGGAAGGAAATTACTATCCAGAATGTATAAAGAAAAAATAATAAACACCAAGAGAACAAATAATAAAATCAATAATGGGAAAATGAATTGAAAACAAATTCTAAAAAGAAATTTTACAAATGGCCAATAATACATGAAAAATATTTAACATCTTTAGCTGTAAAGGAAATCCATATCAAACCTACATTGAAATTCTATTTCTTTTTTTAGTTTTACTGTTGTACTGGTTAGGGGTACATTGCAGCACTTAGAAAAGTTGTTACAATATATCATACTTGAATTTATTCCCTCCAACACTCTCCTTTATTCCCCATTCTCCATTCAACAGGTATCATTTTTGCATTTACATACATGTGCACACAATATTCACCTTCCCATGGCCTTTCTCCCTCTCCCTCCTAAGCATACCCACACCCCACGCAGGCAGGACCTGTTCTTCCCTCTTGTTCTCAAATTTTGCAGAAGGAAAAAAAATGACATTTTTGTTTGCTTGAGATAACTACACATGGATTTTCCTTGTGACATTTCCATGTATATATGTAATGTAGCCTGAATTGGTTCCTCACCTCTGCTTTTCTTCTTTCTACCTTAGTCTGTTTATTATGGTGCTTTCAGCAGGTTAAAAAATTTTATATTCAGAGGATCCAAGATGGTGACTAGAATGCAGAAGCAGACAGCATGAGCTCTGTAAATCAAAAACTTTGCTGAGATGCTGGAGCCTCACTTGGCAGAAAAAAAGCACCAACAGGAATCAGGGCTTTGACACCCTGAAACCCTATCCTGTACAAAGCTTCTCCATTCCACTTCACACTGAAAAAACAGGATGGCTCCCATGCTGCCAGATGCTGGCTCCAAACCTGCTTGGGAGACAATCAGCAGACCAACAGGTGAGCAAATAAGTGGCACACGGTATTCCCACAGCTACCCCTGGGACAAACCAGCATAGGCCCCTGGACAGACTGACCCTTCACCCTTCAAAAAAACTGAATAATAAACAAGGAACTGAAAAGGAACATGTAGCAGAGGGGGCAGATTGCTCTAAGTGCACAGGAGAAGGGGAGAAGGAAATGAGTTGATCTCTGTGGGAACTTTCAGTAAACAAAGACTGGAAAGGCAGATGGGTCAACAATGGAAGGGTGATAAGCCGCAGCCAAAAATAGGAGAGATAGAGGGCCACAAAGCTCATTTCCTGAGCCAGTGAGCAACATCCAAAGTCAAACTACACTGCAAAACAGAAAAATAATCAACAAACAAGCATAACACATTGACAGCAGAGAGTCAGCCTACGGATCTCTGAACTTGCCCCAGAAGAAGAAGGCGAGGCCAAAGCAGTATGGCTGGTGAACAAGAGCTGATCTGCAGAACCTGAGGAAAAGCCACACCTCACTGAGGGAGAAGCTGATTAAGGAGCTGCCATTGAAAGATGGGGAAAAAAATGGCGAGTCTCCCCAACCACCCTGAGAGACTAAGACAGAGTTTCTGCTTAAACACCAACACCAGGACTGAATGCTGAAAGTGTTAACACCAGAACTACTAAGACTGAAATTCTGTTATTTCTGAACCTGGAATTATTTATATGTTTGTTTTCTTGTTTGTTTTGTTCCCTGTTTGTTTGTCCAACACTCTTCCCTGTTGATTTCTTTGGTTTTCTTTTGATTTTTTTTTCTTTCTCTTTTTCTCTTGCATTTTTTGTTTTGTTAGTTTTACCATTGTAAGTTAGCTAATACTAAATTACATACAGACCAGGGACAGAAACAGCACCAAGTGGAATGGTGGGAAGACGAAAAAGGGATGGGAACCATTCTCACTCCCAAAATAAATTAATACAGGATTTAGGTGCAAATGAAGAAAACTCATACCCAGTTCCAGACTTTAACAAAACAGAGATGAAGTATGCTAAGGAACCCAAGGAAGCCCACAAGAACACCATGAAAGAAGAAATCCTGCAAATAATCATGGAGAATTTCTTGGAGATGATACTAGACATGGCCAACCAAAACATACAAGAGGCACTAAAAAATTCCAAGACAACAAAAATAAAGAACATGAGAAGACACAAAAAAAAATAAATGAACTCATAGGAGCCCTAAATAAACACCAAAGTGAAACAGAGAACACCATAAATAGAGAGATAAATGAATTAAGAATGAAAATTGACAATATTAAAGAGGAAGTGACCCACAATATGGAAAAACCTCAGAAAAAAGAATGAAACAGAAATACAAACACAATGGAAGGCCACACCAGCAGACAAGAACAATCTGAAGACAGAATCTCAAAACTTGAAGATGAAATGGAATTAAAGGAAAGACTGAAGAGCTATTAGTCAAACAACTCAAGACCTGTGAAAGGAATATGCAAGAACTCATTGACTCCATCAAAAGACCAAACATGGGAATCATGGGCATTGAAGAAGGAGCAGTGCAAGCAAAAGGAATTTGTAACATATTCAACAAAATAATAACAGAAAATTTCCCAAATCTAGAGAAAACTATGCCCATTAGGGTACAGGAAGTTTCCAGGACACCAAACAAACCTGACCAAAATAGAACTACCACATGACATATTATCATTAAAACAACAAGCAAAGAGAATAAAGCAAGAATATTGAAGGCTGTAAGAGAGAAAAAACAAATAACATGCAAAGGTAAGCCCATCAAAATCACAGCAGATTTCTCAATGGAAACCCTAAAAGCAAGAAGAGCATAGAGTGAGGTCTTCTGGGTACTCAATGAAAATAAGTTCAACCCTAGGATATTCTATCCAGTAAAATTATCATTCAAAATAGATGGAGCAATAAAAATCTTCCATGATAAGCAGAAACTAAAAGAATATATGACCCCCAAGCCACCAATATAAAAGATTCTTCAAGGAATTCTTCACACAGAAAATGAAAGCAAACAAAACCATAAAAGGACAGACAGCACCAAACCACATGAGAAGAAAAGATAAGAAAGTAGAGACTAACATTGATTCAGCTGCACACAATCAAACTGTTAAACAACAAAAACAACTAAATGACAGGAATCAAAGCATACCGATCAATACTAACACTAAATGTTAACAAACTTAACTCCCCCATAAAAAGACAACATTTGCAAACTGGATTAAACAGGAAGATCCAACAATTTGTTGCTTACAGGAGACCCACCTCATTAACAGAAACAAGCACTTGCTTAGGTAGAAAGACTGGAAGATTTACCAAGCCAATGGCCCCTGAATACAGGCAGGAAGAGCAATACTTATCTCAGACAAATTAGACTTCAAACTTACATTGATCAAACGAGATAAAGAAGGACACTCCATACTAATGAGAGGGGAAATACAACAAAAGGAAATAACAATTAGCAACATATATGCACCTAACGTCAATGCACCAATTTCATTAAACATACTCTGAAGGACATAAAAACATACACAGACTCCAACACAGTTGTAGTGGGAGACTTTAATACCCACTGATCACCAATAGATAGATCATTCAAACAAAAAATCAATGAAGAAATTCTAGAACTAAATCACACCATAGATCAAATGGACCTAGCTGATGTCTACAGAATATTTCATGCAACTTCCACACAATATACATTCTTCTCAGGAGCCCATGGAGATTTATCCAAAATTGATCATATCTTAGGGTACAAAGCATGCCTCAAGAAATATAAAAAAACAGAAATAATCCCATGCATTCTATCTGATCACAATGCATTAAAACTAGAACACAACAACAAAAACAGCTGTAGAAAACATGCAAACAATTGCAAGGTGAACAGCACATTGTTCAATGATCAATGGGTCATTTATGAAATAAAAGAAGAAATTAAAAGCTTCCTGGAAGTTAATGAAAATGAAAACATGACACATTGGAACTGATGGGACACAGAAAAGGCAATCCTAAGAGGAAAGTTTATAGTCATGAGTGCATATATGAAAAAGACAGAAAGATCTCACATCATTGACCTAATGCTATATCTCAAACTCCTAGAAAAACAAGAACAAGGCAAATCCCAAAAAAAGCAGAAGGAGAGAAATAATAAGAATATGGGCCAAAATTAATGAAATAGAAATAAAAACACCAAACAATGCATCAATGAAACAAAAAGCTGATTCCTTGGAAAAATAAATAAGATTGACAGACCCCTGGCAAATCTGACTTAAATGAGGAGAGAAAAAACCCTAATCAGTAAAATCAGAAATGCAAAAGTGGATATAATAACAAACATCACAGAAATCCAGGAAATCATCAGAGACTACTTTGAGAACATATATTCTAATAAATTTCAAAATCTTGAAGAAATAGACAGATTTCTAGATACTTATGTCCATCCAAAAGAGGATATTAATCACCAGAATAGATCTATAACACAAAATGAAATTGAAGCAGCAATAGTCTCCAGAGAAAGAAAAGTCCAGGACCTGATGGATTCTCAGCTGAATTCTATCAGACCTTTAAAGAAAACTGAATACCAACCCTCCTTAAACTCTTCCATGAAATAAGAAAGGAAGGAACACTGCCTAACTAATTTTATGAAGCCAGTATTATACTCATCACAAAACCAGACAAAGACACATACAAAAAGGAGAACTATAAACCAATCTCCTTATTGAACATCAATGCAAAAATCCTCAGTATAATAATGGCAAACTGAATCCAACAATACATTAGAGAGATCATTCACCACGAATAAGTTGGCTTCATCCCAGGAATGCAGGGGTGGTTCAACATACACAAATCTATAAATGTAAAACAGCACATTAATAGAAGCAAAGACAAAAACCACTTGATCATCTCAATAGATGCAGAAAAAGGCTTTGATGAGATCCAACACCACTTCATGATAAAAGCTCTAAGAAAGCTAGGAATAGAAGGAAAGTACCTCAATATTTTAAATGATTTATATGACAAACCTACCACCAACATGATACTTAATGGTGAAAACTGAAACCATTCCCCTTAAAATCATGAGCAAGATAAGTGTGCCAACTATCCCCACTCCTATTCAACATAGTACTGGAATTCCTAGCCAGGGCAATTAGGCAAGAAGAAGAAATAAAAGGAAAACAAACAGGTAAAGAAACTGTCAAAATATCCCTATTTGCAGATGATATGATCTTATACCTTAAAGACCCCAAAACCTGAACCCCAAAAGTCCTAGACAGCATAAACAGCTATAGAAAAGCGGCAGGATATGTCATTAGCTTTTCTATATACCAACAATGAACAAATTGAGAAAGAATATATGGAAACAATTCCATTTAGAATAACCTATAAAATAATCAAGTACCTAGGAGTAAACTTAACAAAAGATGTGAATGACCTCTAAACAGAGAACTACAAACCCCTGAAGAAAGAGATCAAGGAAGACTACAGAGGGTGGAAAGATATCCTGTGCTCATTGATTAGTAGATCAGCATAGTAAAAATGGCTATACTACCAAAAGCAATGTACATGTTTAATGCAATTCCCATCAAAATCCCAATGACATTCATCACAGAGATCAAGAAAACTACCCTAAAGTTCATTTGGAAACATAAGAGACAGCAAATAGCCAAGGCAATACTCAGCAAAAAGAGCAATGCTGGAGGTATCACAATACCCAACATCAAACTATATTACAAAGCTGTAGCAATAAAAACAGCACGGTACTGGCACAAAAACAGACATGAAGACCAGAGGAACAAAATGGAGGGCCCATATATGAATCCACACAGCTACACTCACCTTATTTTTTACATAGGTGCCCGAAATATATGATGAAGAAAAGACAGCCTGTTCAAAAAATGTTGCTGGGAAACATTGTTATCCATCTGCAGCAATGCAGATCAATGTTAATCACCCTGTACTAATAACAACTCAAAATGGGCCGTAATATCACACCCGAAACTCTGTAGTTATTACAGCAAAGAGCAAGGAATACTCTGCAACTAATAGGTATAGGCAAGGACTTCCACAATAGAACCCCAGCAGCTCAACATCTAAGAGAAAGGATGGACAAATGGGACTACATGAAATGAAAAAGCTTCTGCACAATAAGAGAAATGGTCTCTAAACTGAAGAGACCACCCACAGAGTTGAAGAAAATATTTGCCAGCTATGTATGCCGGACAAAGGACTGTTAACCAGAATATACAGGGAACTCAAGAAACTAAACTCTCCTCAAATCAATGAACCAATAAAGAAATTGGCAGCTGAATTAAACAGAACATTCTCAAAGGAACAAATTCAAATGGCCAAAAAACACATGAAAAGATGCTCCCCATCTCTAGCCCTAAAGGAAATGCAAATCAAAACCACAGTAAGATTCCACCTCACCCCTGTTAGAATAGCCATCACCAAAACCACCACCAACAACAGGTGTTGGCAAGAATGTGGGGAAAAAGGAACCCTTGTATATTGCTGGTGGGAATGCAAGCTAGTGCAATCACTCTAAAAAAATATGGAAGTTTTTAAAAAATTTAAGCATAGATCTGCCATATAATTCGGCAATCTCACTGTTGGGGATATACCCAAAGGAATATGATACAGGTTACTCCAGAGGCACCTGCACACCCATGTTTATTGGAGCACTATTCACAGTAACCAAGTGATGGAAACAGCCACGATGCCCCACTACAGGTGAATGGATTAAGAAAATGTAATTATACACAATGGAGTTTTACTCATCCATGAAGAAGAATGAGATCTTATTATTCTCAAGTAAATGGATGGAACTGGAGAACACCATTCTGAGCAAAGTTAGTCAGGCTTAGAAGACCAAGCATCATATATTCTCTCTCATATATGGACTTTAGATCTAGGGCAAATACAGCAATCTTTTTGGACTTTGGTTACATGTTAAGGATGAGCACATATGGGAGTTATGGGGATAGGTAGGAAACCCAAAACATGAAAGTGTCTGATGTCTCCACTGCAAAGGAGCTAATAAAGAAATCTTAAAACAACAGAGTTCAATATGGAAAGTGGATTAGGAACTAGTGAAAAGGTCAAGTAGAGATGAATTAGCTTGGGTTGTAACACTTGTACATGGAAGCCATGCTAGGAATCTCTCTGTATAGCTATCCTCATCTCAACTAGCAAAAGCAGTTTGTCTCTCTTATTATTGCTTATGTATTCTCTAAAACAAAATTGGAGAAAAGGGCAGAACAGGTTTTGCCTGGAAGCGAGGTGGGTGTTGGAGAGAGGGAGGGGTTGGGGGACACAGGGGAGAAATGGCCCAAAGAATGTATGTACATGTGAATAAATGAATAAAAATTAAAAATAATTTTATATTCATTCTTCTGTAGAGAGTACATCAACCATAATCCCCCTCTTGTATTAGAGTTCCCCTTAGCATGACCTATTTTTCATAATATTGCTGAATTTTTATTTGGTCTATATTCTATATATGACAGAAAACATGCAGCTTTTGTCCTTCTGAACCTGGCTAACTTCACTTATGATGATGTTCTCTATTTCCATCCATTTACCTGCAGATGACAAAATTAAAATTTTCTTTGTGGCTGAATAAAATTCCACTGTATAAATGCCATATTTTTTTAATCCATTTGTCAGTAGTGGGGCACTTTGGTTGTTTCCATAGCTTTGCTATTGTGAATAGTGCTGCAATAAACACAGGTGTGCAGGTGTCTTTGTAGTTCCCTGGGTCACATTCCTTCAGGAATGTCCCTAGGAATGAAATTTCTGAATCATATGGCAGTTCTATTTTTAGTTTTTTGAGGAACCTCCATATATTTTTCTATAGTGGTTGTATTAATTTTCATTTCCATTAGCAATTTATGAGGGTTCCTTTTTACCCACATTCTTGCCAGCATAAGATTCTCCTTCAAGTCAGTGAAAATTGGGGTCATTAAGTAAGCTAGCAATAACAAATGCTGGCAATGATGCAGAGACAAATGAACCATCATACACTGTTGGTGGGGATGTAAATTAATATAGCCACTTAGGAAATCAGTATGGAGATTCGGAAACATTTTAAAAGTGGAACCACCACATGATATGGCTATACTATTCCACATACAGAGATACCTGCACCTATGGTTATTGTAGCATGATTCACAATACCCAAGTCATAGCATCATTTTAGGTGGTCATCAAAAGATGGACTGATTAAGAAAATGTATACACAAAATGGAATATTTTTTGGTATAGAGAGAAATGATAATATGACATTTACAGGAAAATGGTTGGAACTAGAAATCATATTAAGCCAATTAAGCCAGACTCAGGACCATAAATATAGCATGTTTTTTCTCTTACACAGAATCTAGACTTTAAAAGATATGAATATACATTAGGGACTGGGAGGGTCACCACTGGGAAGAAGAAGAGGGACAAGAGAGTGGTATTAGGGTTAAATATGATACAAGTAAATATGATATATTATATATATGAAAATGTCATATCAAAGCCAATTATTTGTATAATTAATAATAAATTTAACAATGAACTAATCAATTTCAAGACAACCTTAAAATATTATAAAACATGCCTAGGCAGGATTTATTCCTGCAATACAAGGATGTTTCAGTATATGAACACCAATTAATATAATATACAGTATTAACAAAATGACGGACCAAAACCATGCAATCATCATAAGGTATTCAGGAAAAGCACTTGAAAAATTCAACATTTTTTTAAATAAAAATGCTCAAAAAACTAGGGATAAAGTGAAAGTATCTCTGATGATTAATGTTCTTTTCTGGTTCTGCTGTACTGAAGCCTGGACTCAAGGCCTCAAGCTTTACCACTTGAGCTACACCCCGGTTCCTTTTTGCTTTCAGTGTTTTTTTCTTTTTTTTAAAGGTAAGGTCTAGCACTTTTGTCCAGGCAAGCCTCAAACTGTAGTTCTCTTACTTTCACCTTGCAAGTAGCTGGTATTACTGTTGTGAACCACCATGGCTGGTCTGTATTTTGAGACAGGGTCTCACTAATATGTTTTACTGGGCTGTCCCAAACCATAATTTTTCTGTTTACATTCCTGAGTAGCTGGGATTACAAGCATGAAGCACTATGCCAGGCATCTGTGGTGGTTAATCTTGAATATCAATTCATTGGATTGACTAACACCTAGATTAGTAGTTCACACCTCTGGGTGTATTCATGATGGTATTTCCAGAATCAGTAGATCATGAAGGTTCTGATCAAATTTATGATTTAAATCACTGAAGAACTAAAATGTTGAATAGATTACTGGGAGGTGATGGAACAGTGGAATGTGGGGCCTAGATAGAGAAAGTATGTATCTAGGAGTATTTCCTTTACTTTTATATTTTGTCCTGGCCCATAATGTAAGCTGCTCTGAAAACATCCTTCCCATCAGGTTGGAGTTACATCTCTGGAATTGTGAACAAAATAAATCTTTCCTCTTTTAAGATGTTTATGTTGGCCATTCTGTCACAGTGAGGAGACAGATTCCTAATATAATAAAAGCTATTTATGAAAAGTATTGTAGTTAATATTATATTTAGTGGTGGAAGTTTTCTCATTCAAATCAGGAACCAAGCAAAGATGTCCACTTTCCCCTTTTATTCAACATAGTAAAGAAAGTTTCCGTCAGAGCAGTTAGGAAACATAAAGAAATAAAAAGCCATTAAAATTGGAAATGCAGAAGAAAAATGATTTTTTTCAAGAATAAATTATTTTATGTTTTATATATCTTATGAAACCATAAATTTCCCACATAATTAGATATAATAAGTGAAACCTCAAGGTTTAGACCAGAAAGGCATCATAGAGAAGTCAATTACATTTCCATACACTAACAACAAACATTCTTAAAAGGAAATTTGAAAATTCATTTATAATACCATCAAAAATAATGAAATACTGCAGGATAATTTTTACCAAAGAGGTAAAAATGGTACATGGAAATCTATCAATTATTGTGAAGGATTAAGTATGACACAAATAAATGGAAAAATATCCCACTTCCAGGTATTTGAAGATTTAATATATTTAAATGGTCTATACTACATAAGTGATCTTCAAATGCAATGTGGTCTCTATTAAAATCCAAATGGCAGTGTTGACAAGCAAGTTGCCTTAGTCTCACAATTATCTGCCTTATCAGACAGATAATCTTTCCTCTTACCAGATATAGGTGTAGACCAGTGGAAAAAATATAAAGTCTAAAAATAATGCTCAAGTTATATGGCCTGATGATATTCAACAAGGATGTCAAAATGAACCAACATTGACAGTAGAGTCTGTTTAGTCAAGGATATTTAGTATCCAATATTGGATAATAACATGCAGAAGAATAACATTAGACACTAATCCATATATGAAATTAGCTCAGATTTATCAAATAAGTAAATGTAGGATCTAAAACTATGAAATTCATAGAAAATAATCTGAATTCAAAAGTACAACTAAGCACAAAAAATCATTTTGTTCTGAAAAATACAAACTAGCAGTGTCTACTGCTTTCCCCAGTCAAGAGGTCTGAATATAGGTTACACTGTAGTGATTCCCTTTCATTTAAGCCAGGTAATTCAAGGGGCTCCTTCACTTGTGTCTGTGTACTCTGTGGTATGTAAGTCTCCAGTCTCAAATTTAATTTTTATAAAGTGTCACCTAGTATATGTATATGGATTATACTGAGACTTGCCTTTCCTGTTTCATTTGTAACCCCACTGGTGGAGATTCTACCCTTCCTTACCATTTTGAACATGCTCTATATTATAGTTCATTGCTTCTTGTGTAAATCTAAAGTTCATTATTACTTATGGATTACATCTAGATTCAGCCTACTGTTCAGTGTTTCCTTCCCTTACTTTTCCTTATTATCCTCCTTTCCCTGAGATGTAAACCTGCTGATTGTCCTTCATAATCATGGAGATGCAGGTAAGTCCTGGTTGTTTCTAATGCACCACGATAAGTTTCCCTTAAGTTTTTCCTTATCTTTTGCTTAATGCTATATCCCTTACAATGTTGAAATGCACTCTCTTGGGTGCTGAAATGGGGAAGCTGCTACTGCTTTTCAATACAACCTATCGTGCCAGACATGGTGACATATAATTATAATTCCAGCACTGGGAAGGCTGAGGAAGAAGAATCATGAATTCAAGACCAGCCTGGTCTCCATACTGAAGCCCTGTCAAAAAAAAATCCCCTTCAAATTAAAGCATGAATTTTCTAAATCTTATAGAAGAGATAAAGACTTCCAAGTAGACATTTGGGAATTAATATGTACATTTGAACCTTGAGAATATGTACATTTGAATCTCCATTGAAGGAAAATTAGCTCTTCAGTAATAAAAAAATTTGTCACTTAATCTTAACGCATAGGGAAATGACTCATGACACAGATTTTGGTACTAACATTTTGTCTATGATAACAAAGGGACAGGGAAAAATACACTAATTATACTACTTCATAATAAAATGATCCTATTTTAATGTCTTTAGATTTTTAATTTTGTTTTCTTAGGTTCTTCACATCTTTATTGGAAATAAGTTGGCTGTAAATATTCACAATATATATGCATATGTGAAATTGACAAAAATGTGAAAGAAAAAAAGAATAGAGAAGGTATTAGATTTCCATTACTTAGAAGGAAGAGAAAATATTTTGGTACATTTTTCCCATTATTTTTCTGCAGTAAATGTAAACATTTAACTAGGTTGTAAGAAAACAATAAAGTGGCACTACATAGAAAATGACGTAAAAATGTTAAGAAGAGTCTCATACAAAAATCACAAATTTCATTCGGATTTATTCCTACCCTTAGCCTCACTTTCCAGAAATCACTTTCTTTTATTTATTTTTTCCCTTTTATTTTTATCATTTTTACATTTGCTTACATGTGTATACATTGTGCCACCTCCACCCCATTCTCCTTTCCCTGCCACCCCACCCCCTGCCACTTCTAGGCAGAACCTATTCTGCCCTCTTCTTCTCAGATTTTGTTGAGGAGAAAACATAAGATATAATAAGAAAGACAGCATTTTTGCTAATTTAGGATAAAGATAGCTATACAGAAAGATTCTAATCATTGCTCCCATGCACTTGGATACTGCAACACACATTGGTTCATTTCTACCAGACCTCTTCTTTTTGCTACTATGGACTCTTTTCCATAGTGGCCTCTGTCATTTTAATATTACTTTATTCGTTCCTCAACAGGGACCAAGATTCAAGTATTAGGTTTCCTTTCCTTTCCCTATTTCTCCCGTGCATGTACTCCCCATAGTGTGAAACCCATATCCAATAATATTACTGCATTTGTTTTAAGTCTATATCTGCATATGAGGGACAACATGTGAATTTTGGCCTTCTGAGTCTGGCTAACTTGGCTTGAGGTGATGTTTTCTAATTCCATCCATTTACTTGCAAATGTCAAATTTTCATTCTTTGTGGCTGAATAAAATAGCATTGTGTATAAATACCACATTGTCTTGATCCATTCATTGGTAGTGGGGCATCTAGGCTGTTTCCATAGCTGGGCTATTGTAAATAGTGCTGCAATAAACATGGGAGTGCAGGTTCTTTTGTAATAACATGAGTCACATACCTTCTATGAGTAGTATTGCTGGATCATATGGCAGATCTATGTTTAGTGTTTTAAGGAGCCTCCATATTGTTTTTCAGAATGATTGTAGTAGCTTACATTCCCACCAACAGTGCATGAGGGTTCCTTTTTCCTGCATCCTCACAAAGCGTTTGGTGGTGGTGGTGTTTTTGATGATAGCCTTTCTAACAGGGATAAGGAGAAATCTTAGTGTGGTTTTGATTTGCATTTCCTTTATGGCCAGGGACAGTGAGCATTTTTTCATGTGTTTTTTGGCCATTTGGATTTCTTCCTAAGATAAAGTTCTGTTTAATTCAGTTGCTCACTTCTTTATTGGTTCATTGATTTTGGGGGAGTTTAGTTTTTTGAGCTCTCTGTATATTTTGGTTATTAGTCCTTTGTCTAATGTATATGTAACAAACATTTTCTCCCACTCTTTGGGTGGTCATTTCAATTTACAGACCACTTCTTTTGTTGTGCAGAAGATTTTTAATTTCATGTAGTCCCAGTTGTCCATCCTTTCCTTTAGTTGCTAGGCTGCTGCAGTTCTACTAAGGAAGTCCTTACCTGTACCTATTGTTTCCAGGGTATTCCCTGCTCTTTTGTGTACTAACTGCAAGACATTGCATCTGAGTAGAGTATCACACAGTTGAAGTTATTTTCATTTGTGCCTGAAATACCTCACTCCATGCCCTTCTTGCTTTTAAGTTTTCTGTTGAGAAATATGCTGTTATTTCGATAGGTATAACTTTATGTGTTATTTTTTCTCTTACAGACTTCAATATTCTTTCTCTGTTCTATCTGCTTGTTGTTTTAATATGCTATGGGTAGGTTCTATTTTGGTCAAGTCTGTTTGGTGTCCTGCAGCATCCCATACCTGAATGGGCAAAACTTTCTCAAGATTTAGGAAATTTTCTGTAATTGTTTTATTGAATATGTCATGTATCCCTTTGGTTTGCACCTCTTCTCCTCCTTCAATGCCCGTGATTCTCTGCTTTGGTCCTTTGATGGTGTCACTGAGTTCTTGCATATTCTTTTCACATCTCTTCAGTAATTTGATTAAGATTTCTTTTGCTTTTAATTACTATTTTATCTTCGGGTTCTGAGAGTCTATCTTCCACTTGTTGTAGTCTGCTGAAGTAGCCTTACACTGTGTTTTTTGTTTGACTGAAGAGAATTTTTATTTCCAGGATTTCTGTTTGATTCTTTCTTCTGAGGTTTTGCATATCTTTGTTCAACTCATCTTTTGTAATTTGTGTTTTCCTCTTTAATTCATGTTTCTCTCTTTTTATGGTGTCCTTTGTTTCACTTTGATGTTTGTTGAGGTCCTCACTGATTTCCTTTATTTGTTTTGCATCATTTCATTTTTTTTATTTTTGGTCTTGAATTTTCTTGAGTGCTTCTGTACATTCTGGTTAACCATGTGTAATATCTTCTCCATGAATTTTTCAAAGATTTCTTCTTTGGAGGATTTTTTTGTGGCCACCACTGCATTCCTTAGTCACATTTATCTTTGTTTTGTTGATGTCAGCAACCGAGTGTACATTTTCTTCATTTACCACAGAATCCTGAATTGAATTATGTTTTTTTGAGGAAGGTGGATTCCATTCCTTCTTCTTTTTTCCATCACTCCACTTGTTGCTGTGGCCCTATATTTTGGTAGGCTAGTTGGTGGATTTGATTGTCTTCTTTCTTCCCCTGATTTAATTTTTGTGTTGTGGCTGACTTGGTTGTTAGCCACTTTGATATGCTCTATCTGACCCTGTGTAATTTAGGAGGTGTAATTTAGCCTTAATAATTTCAAAGGTTCAAAGCCAGACCACTTGTTAATGCATTCTATAGAAAACTCCTGGATGATAATATCTATAAACAGTCAAAGTTGGGTGGGGGTAATGGTTATTTGCCTAGTTATAGAATATGAAGAATTAGTAAATATGGCACTAAAAAAAGATGGGTGGAATAAGGAGTATTGTGTGTGGGTTAAGAGATACGGGGACTGCTTGGTTTTTTGGCCCTTGTGTGTATTGGGTGTATTTCTGTTGTTGTAGTGGAGGGTGTTTGTGTCAGGGATTGCAGGAGGCTAGGGTTGGGTGCATTTGGTACAGCAGGGCAGTCAGCAGGTGGTGCATGTGTACAAGGGAGAGGTAGTGTGGTGACAGGTGGGGGAGGATGAAGAGGAGATGAAGATGTCGGAAAGAGTGGATGAGAAGTTGTAGAAAGAGTAATTGGGAAAGAGAACAATGGGTTATAGTATAGGAGAAAGAGAGAGTGTGAAGAGGATGAGAATAAGGATAAGAGAATAGTGATGATGTAATTAATAATACAGGAATAAAAAAAGAAAAAAAATTAAGATAGAAAGAAAAGAAAAACAATAAATAAAAACACCAGGTTCAGGAACCTCAGAAAGTTCAGTCTATTAATAAAAGATCAGGAGTTATTCCTTAAATATCCAATTCTGGTATTGGTGTACAAGCAGAAGCTCTGATGTGGTCTGACTAGGTGACTGGTTTGTGATTGGTACTTGAACCTTCTTTCCACAAGATTAGCTGGAGTTGTGAGGTGAAGTAAGATTGCCAGTTCATGCAGGGTGGTCAGAGCTGTTTTCAGCAAGTGGCAGCTCTGTTGTTCTTCATCTGCAGCTCTGTTTGGTCATCTCTTAACCTCTGCAATGTCAGACAATTGAGTTTTGATTGCTGCCCTCTGTCCCAGAGATCAGCTCTGGGATCCACCACATCCCCTGCTTTGGGAGGTTAGTTTGTTGCTCTGGTCCCTCTCTCAGCCTTTATGCCTCTCTTGATCCCTGCTGGGTGCAAGAGGCTCCACTAAGCAGGTGGATTTTTGGCCAGCCCCAGCTCTCAGCCTTTTGTTGTTTCATGGTACATCACTGAGAGATCAGCACTAAGAGCTTGGTTCCTTGTTACACACCTGACAATTCAGCACTGAGAGATCTGCTCTTTGCTTCTTCCTCCTTCTTCAGGTGGTTCGGGGTTTCACCCTCATCTCTTATGTTAGTTTTAGATTACAGCTCACTGTTTATGGCTTTTATTTTTTGCTGGGTGGGGGTTCAGTCTGCTCAGGGGCTGCACTGGGTTATTTTCCTGGGGTGGGGTGGTGTTGTGGGGTAGATAGGGGAACTGTGTGTGGTGCATGATGCTCACCTGTATCTTCTGGAGTTTCATGCAGGCAGCTTTGGAGCCAGCTGGCAGGTAGAAATGGTGCTGTTCTTTTCAGAATGGCGTTTGGGGGCTTTCCATGGGCTAGGGTCCAGGATGTTGGAGTGTTTCATTCTGATTTATGCTCTTTATTCTGCTCATTGGGAGAAGAAAGAAAAGAAGAAAAAAAGAAAAGACAGTGTCTAAGGGCTTTTTTCCCCAGAGCCAGAGGCCAGACACACAGTTCTGGCTGTGTTGAGTAGGATTTTCACTGCTGTTAAGTGCAATTAAAGGCTGATTCAAGGATCACTGTTTGAATTTTATCTGTACCTAATGTGATGGTGGTTATTATTTTGGCTGGGAGTAATCAGAATTACCAAGGTGTGGCTCCAGAATCTCAAGGAGGTTTCTGAAGTCATGGAGCTTAGGAAATCTGATTCCTTACATTAACTGTCATTTTTTCCTCTATCTTAACATGGTTTTAATGTGCCTCTCTTCTATGGCCAAAGATGTTTAGCATTTATGCTTGTGTTTACTGACCATTTATAATTCTTCCTTTTCGTTCATTTTTTCATTGGATCATTGATTTTTTGGAATTCATTTTTTTGAACTTCCTATAAATTCTGGTTATTATTCTGTTGTGAGCTCTATAACTGGCAAAGATTTTCTCCCATTTTGTGTGCTGCCCCTTAACTCTAGCGATGATTTCATTTTGTTGTACATAAAGTTTTTAGTTCCACCTAGTCTCATTTGTCAATCCTTTCTTTTTATTGCTGAGCCAATAAAGTTTTATTCATGAAGTTGTTGACTATGTTGATGTGTTCCAGTGTATTTCCTGCTCTTTCCTATGGTAGTTTCAAAGTTTCATATCTTCAGTTAAGGTTTTTGATCAACTTTGAGTTGATATTTGAACAGGTTGAAAAGCATGGGTCTAGTTTCAGTTTTCTACTTGCAGATATTCAGTTTTCCCAGCAACATTTGTTTAACATCCTTTTTTTTCCATTGTATGATTTATGCATCTTTGTCAAAAAATTGGGTGGGAGTAGCTGTGTGGATTTATATATGGGTTTTCTATTCTTTCCCATTGGTATCTGTGTCTGTTTGTGTGTGTGTGTGTGTGTGTGTGTGTGTGAATACCATGCTGTCTTTATTGTTATGACTCCCTAGTATAGTTTCATGTTGGGTATTGTGATACCTCCAGCATTGCTCATTTTGCTCAGTATTGCCTTGGCTATTTGAGGATTTTTGTAGTTCCATATGGATTTTAGGGTTGGTTTTTCTATCTCCATGATGAATGTCATTGGAATTTTGATGGGTATTGCATTGAATATGTAGATTGCTTTGGGTAATATTACCATTTTCACAATATTAATTTTGCCATGCATGAGCTTGGGAGATCTTTCCATCTTCTGATATCTTCTTCAATTTCTTTCGTCAGTAGTTTATAGTTTACATTGTAGAGGTCTTTAACTTCATTTGTTAAATTTATTCCTAAATATTTGATTTTTTTGCAGCTATTTAAATGGGAGTACTTTCCTTTTTGATATATTATATCTTTGTTCTTAGACCCATAAAAGTGAAATTAATCAGATTCACTCAGCTGTACAAGTTATCATGGAGAAAAAAGGTCAAATTAAATAAAGTTAAAGTTTGTAGCTAGTAGTTACTTCAGTGTTATATGCTTGATTTTAATTTAAAAATAAAAGTAGATCAACAAGATGGCAGATTTTGATAACCCTATACCTCAGTGATTACTAACTTCTATCCTGAAGAAGGAAAATAAGGAGACCCCAAAATCACCCATGGGGTTCTATAACCAGCACAAAGCAAAACCCTCTCTGAATCCACAAATAGAGAATCAACTAACTTTGGGAGGAATGGAAAGAATTACTCACAGCTCAACACTCCTAATCTCCTGCCACAGAAGGTGCTGTGCTATTTCAGCCTGTACCACCAGGTGCCTCCTAGCACACACAGGAAATTGAAGCTCCATGTTTCCACCTATTACACTACCTGCTCCACAGGTAACAGTAGGCACAAACTGGCAGGCTTGGTTCCCCCATGCCTGCAGCGCCATGGTACTGTACTCATAGAAGACCATGCTGGCAAGCAAGCCCAAGTGCTCCCACTGTCCACTGGTTACCCTATTCATCCAGAAGCTATGTCATTCCTGGAAGACCAGACCTTAACACAAGTAGACTCCAGGGCTTCCACTGCCTTGTAGGCACCAGAAAATTCAAGCCTGCCAGCTTTGCTGCCCCATGAGGACCCTCAATTTGCTACTCATCACACATGTAAGTGAACCCTAGGTTACACTCTTTGTGAATCTGTTGGCACTAGGAGGCTTCCCTCACCACAGAGTACAGTGGCCCACATTCACAATCAAGCCTTCACATGGGACAGCCCCTGCTGCCCCATCAAAGAACAAGAACCCAATTCCTCCACTGAGTGGTAATCTGCCATTCTGTGGGGACTATGAGACCTGCTTCCATATGGCACAAAAAGGCCCATTTCTTCCCACTGTGCCTAACCACAAGAAAGCCCCTGCTTCTCTGTTAAAAACCAAAAATGCCAGATTCCCCATTGATGGAAAGAATGCTATAACCTACTACTCAGTGAGTGGTACCAGAAGGCCTGCCTACTGAAGTGCACAGAGGCACAGTGTACCCCACTGTGACTGACAGTTGGAGAGCCCCAGCTCCCCAACCAAAGAGAAAGAATGCCAGGTTCCACACTGAGGGGATGAAAGCTATAACCTGCTAATCTGTGGACAGCATGAGAAGGCCTGTTTCTCTAAAGCACATGGAGGCTCAGCACATCCCACCTCCTCTGCCTACAGGAGAGTCTAGTCTCTCCTGTCCAAGAGCTGGAACCACAGCTCCCCTACTAATTGGTAATCTGATGCTCTATGGCTGATGAGAGGGTAGCCTCCAATGGTATATAGAGGTCCAGCACATTGTCCCCGACAGTGAGAGAGCCCTTGCTTCCCCATTAAGGAAGAAAAATGACAGATTCCCCCATTGTGGGGAGGAAAGCTGTAACTGGCTAATCTGAAGGTGGCCCTAGAAAGCCGGCCTCCCCAAGGTGCACAGAAACCCAGAACTTTACACAGAGTCTCCCTGCAGGAAAGTCCTATCTCTTTTATCCAAGCTGGAATCCCAGCCCCTTCACTGAGTGGCAATCAGCTATGCTACAGGTGCTAAGAGGCCTGCCTCCCACAGTGCACAGAGACACAACACTCTCCATTGTGCCTGCAGGAGAGTCCCTGTTCCCATCAAAGGATGGTAACTCTAGCCTCCTTGATGAGGAGAGAAAAGTTGTAATCTGCACCACAATAACAACCCTCCAAGAGGTAACATTTCCAGCATATCCCTCTCTGAAGAAAACTGCCAGAGATCCAGGAGAAAAAAACTGAAATCCCCAAATACAGGGGCAGAAGGGATTAAAACCCTAACCAAAAACAACACCAAATGTATAAATCTCAATGCAGAATGAAGCAACAAGAGAAGTGCTCTCCCTTAAAAGGCAATGCCACCAGTAAGGATCTAAACACCCATGTAGAGGAAGAGATATCAAATAATGAACTCCAAAAAACAATACTAAAACTAGTGCAATCACTCTGTAAAACAATATGGAGGCTTCTTAAAAATCTAAATATAGGTCTGCACATAATCCAGCAATCCCACTCCTAGGGAACTACTCAAAGGAATGTGACTCAGGTTACTCCAGAGGCACCAGCACAGCCATGTTTATTGTAGTGCCATTCACAATAGCCAAGTTATGGAAACAGCCAAGATGCCCCACTACTGACAAATGCATTTTAAAATGTGATATTTATACCCAATGGAATTTTACTCAGCCATGAAGAAGAATGAAATCTTATCTTTCTCAAGTAAATGGATGGAACTGGAGAACATCATCCTGAGCGAGGTTAACCAGGCTCAGAAGACCAAAAATCATATGTTCTCCATCATATATGGACTTTAGATCTAAGGAAAATGCAGCAATGTTGCTGGACTTGGGTCACACCCTAAGGGGAGAGCACATACGGGAGGAATGGGGATAGGTAAGAAACTGAAAACTTGAAAGTGTTTGATGTCCCCACTGCAGTGGAGCTGATGCAGTACCCTTAAAATGACAGAAGTCCATTTGGGAAGGTGACTGGAAAGTAGTGAAGAGGTCAGGTAGAGATGAAAAATCTTGGCTTTTAATTCACTTGTACATGGAAGTAATGCTAGGAATTTCTCTTTATAGCTATCCTTATCTCAACTATCAAAAATGCTTTGTCTTTCTTATTACTGCTTATTTCTACTCTTCAAAAAAATTGGAGAAAAAGGCAGAAGAGGTTCTGCCTGAAAGAGAGGGGGTGGGGGGGGAGAGGGAGAGAGCTGAGGGCAGAGGGGAGAAATGGCCCAAAGACAATGTATGCACATATGAATAGATGAATCAAAAAAGAGCAAAAATAATGAATGACTTCAAAGAAGAAACACAAAAGTTAGTATTTCACCTCAAAGAGGACATGGATAAACAATTTAATGAGCTCAAAGAGACTACAAACAAAAAGATAAATGAAATTAAAAAGACTATTCTGGGTATTAAATAGTTTCAAATCAATAAGGATTTGGAATCCATGAAAAATAATCCAAAATAAACAAGTCAATATCTGAAATGAGAATTTCAATCAAAACTTTTGCTAACAGAGTGGAGCAAGTGAAAATAGAGTATGAGGATCAGAAGACAAAGTAGAGGATTTAGATCAAACAGTAAAAGATCATGAAACAATACTAAGAAAATATGAATGGAACATGCAAGATATCTTTTACACCATGAAAAGATCAAATCTATGAATCATGGTTGTAGAAGGACACTGACAAACTTTTCAATAGAATGATAGGTAAAAAATTCCCTTACCTTGAGAAAGAGAGAATCACCCAGGTGCAGGAATCTTACAGAATACCAAACCATCAGGACAAAAAAGAAACACCCTCACACAAATCATAATCAAAACACTCAGTACACAGAACAAAGAATGAATCCTGAAAGCTGCAAAAGAGAAAAGACAAGTCACATATAAAGTGAAGCACATGAAAACAACAGCAAATTTCTCAACTCAAACTCTATACACAAGAAGGTCATTGACTGACATAATTCATGCTCTGAAAGAAAGCAACTGTAAAACTAGAGTAATCTATCAAGCAAAACTATCTTTCATAATTGAAGAAGAAATTACACCTTCCATGAAACAAAATGTAAAGTAATTCAGGACTACCAAGCTAGCATTATAAAAGATACTTAACAGACTTTTACATATAGAAGAGGAAACAAGAGTGAGACAGGAAGACTCAATGAAGAACAAACCCTTTTGAGCTAGAAGACAAGTAACCAAAGAATAGGTAAAACTAAACAACAGGGGAATAATGACTTGAAAGAACAGGCACCTCTCAATATTAACACTGAATGTACATGGCTTCAATGCCCCAATAAAAAGACATAGAATAGTAAACTTGATTAACAAACAAGACCCAACCATGTGTTACTTATAAAACAGAAATAAACACTGGCTTACAGTCAAAGGGTGGAAAAAAACTATCTAAGCAAATGGACCCCATAAACAGGCAGTAATAACTTTACTCATATCTGACAAAGTAGACTTCAGACAAAAATCAATCAGTAGAGACAATGAAATTCACTTCATATTAATTAAAGGAATAATTTATGAAGAGGAAATATCAATCCTTAACACATATGCTCCAAACACAGTGCCACCAATCTACATTAAAAAAAAAACTTTAATGGACTCTAAGAACAGATAGATCATAACACAGTGATAGTGGGAGAACTGAATACCACACCGTCACCAACAGATAAGTCATCAAGGCAAAAGATTAACAAAGAAACTTCAGAGCTACTCCACACATTAGAACAAATGGACATGTTGATACCTACAGGGTATTTCACTCAACAGCCAGGCAATACACATTTTTCACTTTCTCCAAAATGGATCATATTTTAGGACACAAAGCAAGTCTCAACAAATGCAAGAAAAATGGAATAATTCCTGGCATTATATAAGATCAGAATGAAATAAAACTAGACCTCAGCAGCAAAAGAAATCACAGAAAATATTCAAACATATAGAGACTGAACAACACACTGTTGGGAAACCAGTGCATGACTGAAAAAATAAGGGAAAAAAGTCCCTAGAATCCAATAGAAATGATAATACAACCTTACAGAATCTGTGAGAGACTGAAATGAACTTGCTAAGGGTGTAGTTTATAGCTATAGGTGCCAATGTTAAAAAATCAGAGACCTCCCAAAAAAAAAAAAAAAGAAAAATCCTAATGATGCAACTTAATCTTCTAGGAAAAGAAGAACAAATGAAATCCCAAACTAGCAAATGGAGTGAAATAATAAAGATCAGGGATGAGATTAAAACTAAAAATCTATACAAAGAATCAATGCAACATAAAGTTGGTTCTTTTCTTTGAAAATATTAACAAAATTTACAAACCCTTAGCCAACCTGAAAAAATGGAGGAGGGAAAAGACTCAAATTACTCAAATTAATAAAATCAGATATGAAAACAGGGACATAACCACAAATACAGAGAAACATAAGAGTACTTAAAAAACTTATATTCAAGTAAAATGTAAAATCTAGATGAAATGGACAAATTCCTAGATGCATAAAACCAAAAATTAGAACCAAGAAGATATTAAACACATAAATAGTCCTATTACATGCAGTGAAATTGAAGCAGTAATAGTGAGTCTCCTTATAAACAAGAGCCCAGGACCTGGTGGATTTGGGCTGAATTTTACCAAACCTTTAAAGAAGAACAAACACCAATACTCCTCAAATTTTCCAGAAAATAGAAAGTTTAGGAATACTATCAAATTTTTTTCTGTGAAGCCAAGGTTACACTCATTTGAACTCCCCTCTAAAAAAAAAAACCAGAAAAGAGAATTATAAATCAATATATTTAATGAATGTAGACACAAATATTCTCAGTAAAATACTGACTAACAGAATTCATCCATACATCAAAAAGATCATACACCATTATGAAGTTGGTTTCATTCCAGGGATGCAAGGGTGGTTCAACATATGTAAATCCACAAATGTAATACAGCATATAAATAGAAGCAAGGACAAAAACCACATGATCCTCTCAATAGATGTAGAGAAAACATTTGACAAAATCCAACACTCTTTCATGATAAAAGCTCAGAAGAATCTAGGAATAGAAGGAATTTTCCTCAACATAATAAAGGCTATATACAACAAACCTAGACACAACATCATGTTAAATGCAGAATGAAACCAGTTGTTCCCATTAAAATCAGGAAAGAGACAAGGATGTCTGCTTTGTCCAGTCCTATTCTATATTGTTTTGGAGTTCTTAACAAAAGCAATAAATCAAGTGCATGAAAGAAAAGGCATTCAAATAGGGAAAAAAGAAGTCATACTATCCCTACTTGCAGATGGCATGATCCTACACCTAAAAGATCCTAAAAAGTCTATGGAAAAACTATTGGAAATCATAACCTCTTTTGGCAAAGTAGCAGGATACAAAATTAACATGCAGAAATCAGTAGCCTTTCTATATACTAACAATGAACAGACTGAGAAAGATATCAGGGAAACAATCCCATTTACGATAGTCTCAGGAACAATAAAGTACTTTGGAATAAATTCTAACAAAAGAAAGCAAAGACCTTTTTAATGAATACTATAAACTATTGAAGAGAGAAATTGAAGAAGACATCAGAAGATGGGAAGACCTCCCATGCTTGTGCATTGGTAGAATAAACACTGTGAAAATGGCCATACTATCAAAAGCAATCTACATGATCAATGCAATCCCTATCAAAATTCCAATGACATTCTGCACAGAAAGAGAAAAATCAATCATAGAATACATACAGACATACACAAGACTTCTAATATCTGAAGCAATTCTGAGTGAATAATCCCATTCTGGATGCATTACAATACTCAACTTCAAACTATACTACACTACGATAACAATAAAAACAGCATGGTATTGGCACAAAAATAGGCGGGAAGACAAATGGATCAGAATAGAAGATCCAGACATAAACCCACACATCTATTGCCAACTGAACTTTAACAAAAGAGTCCAAAACACATTATGGTGAAAAGACAGCCTCTTCAATAAATGCTGCTGGGAAACTAGATATCCACATGTAGAAGACTGAAACTAGATCCCTGTTTTTCACCCTGTACCAAAATTAACTCAAAGTGGATCAAAGACTTTAATATAAAGCATGAAACATTGAAACAACTCCAGGAAGTAGTAAGAAATACACTGGAACAGATAGGTATAGGAAATAACTTCCTAAATAGAACTGAGAATGTTCAGCATCTAAGAGAAACAGTGAACAAAAGGGACTGAATGAAACTGAAGAGCTTCTGCACAGCAAAGGAAAGAGTGACCAGATGCAAGAGATAGCCTACAGAATGGGAGAAAATCTTTGCCAGCCACTCATCCAATAGGGCACTAATATCCCAATTCTGCTGGGAACCCAGAAAACTCAGCCCCCAAAGAATAAGCACTGCAATGAAGAAATGGACATATGAATTAAATAAGGAATTCTCAAAGGAAGAGGTACAAATGGCCAGTAAATACATGAAAGTAATGCTCAACCTCCCTGGTTATAAAAGAGGTGCAAATCAAAAGAATCCTTAAATTTTACCTCACCCCAGATAGAATGGCCATAATCAAGGGCAATAACAAGAACAAATGCTGGCAAGGATGAAGTGAAACAGGAAAACTTATACATTTTTGGTGGGAATGCAAATTAGTAAAACCACTATGGAAAGCAGTATGGAGATTCCTCAAAAAGTTAAAGATATAACTACCATATGATCCAGTGCTACCACTCCTGGGCATCTACCCAAATGAACATAAGACAGGATACAATAGAGACGGCTGTATGCTGATGTTCATTGCAGCACTATTCACAATAGCCAAGCTTTGCAAACAACCCAGGTGCCCTAAAAATGATGATTGGATCAAGGAATTGTGGTGTATACACACAATGGAGTATTACTCAGCCATGAGGAATAATGACATGTGGCTTGAAGGTAAATGCATCCAATTGGAAGATATCATCTTAAGTGAAGTAAGCCAGGATCATAAACACAAATGCTGTGTTTTCTCTCATATGTGGGAGATAGATCCAAAGATAAATATATAAACAGAGACAAGCATGATCATACACAAACTTAGATGTGGAACATGATTGTAATAGTGGAACTACTCTATGTACCTTGGGGAAAAAAGGAAAGGAAAAGCGAATGATACAGCTTTGGTAATATCACCTAACATAAGATAGAGGTAGAGGATATGAGGATGTGTATTGAAAGCTGTTGAAAAATGGGGTGGAGAAGTAGTAAAGTGGTAAGGGAGAGTAATGGAAGGGGTTGAACATACCAAAGTACAGTATACCCACAGTAGGTATACATTGAGACACCCCTTTGGACATCAGCTCAAATATTAATAACAAAAACAGGACCATAAAATAGGTACAGTGGTGTGGCAGTCTATTAGTGGGAGGCGGGAGGGTGAAAGAAGGGGATTAGATGATGGTATATTGTAGATGGACTTCATATCCCTTTATGAAACTGAACTCAGAAACCTCTTGTAATTGCTTTAAGTGGGGTATGGAAGGGGTTGGGAGAAGAGACAATTGGGGTAATGTAAATAATGTACAATATAAGCCTAATTGGAATTGTCACTATGAAGTCCTTCCCTCCTGTATAATGAATATATCCCAATATAAAAATTTTTTAAATAATTTAAAAATAAAGGAATGAAGTTGCAAAACATGGCTGTAGGATGTGTTGCAGCCCCCACCCAGTAGAGATATTCAGACACAAATTCTCCTGCTGGTGGCTAGCCAGCCTTATTTATGGTCAAAATGAAATGAAACTGGCAAGGAATATTTGGAAGGTTTTTCAAATCATTTGCCTATAAATTTCAAGCTAATGTAGGATTTAAATTGTGATATTTTTACTGCTTGCAAAAACCCTTGGTCCTTCTTATTATTGCTTATACTCTCTCTTCAACAAAATTAGAGATAAGGGCAAAATAGTTTCTGCCTGGTAGTGAGGGTAAAGGAGGGGGCGGGAGGAAGAGGGGAGAAATGACCCAGACATTGTATGCACATATGAATAAAAGAAAAAAAAAGGCAATAATGTGTTGCTTCATTATATTTGTGTATCTTATGTCATTTAAGAAGTGATTTTGTTATGAAAACTTGCTATGTTACATGTTGGCAAGTATTGTTTTTTATTTTGTCAACAAGAGTAAATAGCTATTAAGAAATATCGGATGCCTTATTTTGGAACTATATGTACTGCTGAAGAAACCTGTATTTTACTAGAATAACAATATCACTCAAGCTTTCAGCTGATCATCTTTATTTTCTCTTATAGTTTCTCATGGAGAGATATCAGAAGGTCCATCTTCCTTGGAACTGGCAGTGGCTCTGTGATTCTCAAATCATTAACAAGCTAAGACAAAGTATATACATGTATTCTAGTCTCTTTTGCAGTTGTAAGAATGAGTCTTGACAAAGGGACCACATGAAATTTAAAAGCTTCTGCACAATAAAAGACTCTTCACTGAATTGAAGAGTCTGCCTACAGACTGGGAAATAATCTTTCCCACCTATATATGTGAAAAGGGATTAATAATCAGACTATAAAGGGAGCTCAAAAAGTCAATGACCCGATGAAGAAATGGGCAAATGAACTGAACAGAGTTTTTTTAAAGGAAGAGATGTCCAAATGGCTAAAAAACACATGAGGAAATGCTCAAAATCCCTGACCGTAAAGGAAATGCAAATTACAACCACATTAAGATTTCACTTCACTTTGTTTGCTAACATCAAGAACACAAACAATGACTAGTGTTTGTGAGGATGTGGGGGAAAAGGAACCATCATACACTATTGGTGGAAATTTAAATCAGTACAACCATTACGGAAAATAGTATGAAATCTCCTCAAAGAACCAAAGATGAACTGGCATATGATCCCACTCCTTGGGATATACCTATGGAATGTTAGTCAGGATACAATAATTGCACCTTCATAACCATGTTTACTGCAGTATTATTTGCAATAGCTAAGTATCAAAACAACCAAGATGCCCCCTGCTGATGAATAGATTAAGAAAATGTGGTATTTATATTTGGCCATAAAGAATAAAATTTTACCATTTGCAGGTAAATGGATGAAACTGGAGAACATCATCTTAAGTAAACTTAGCCAGATTTAGAAAACCATAGGCTGCATGTTTTCTCTCATTGTGGAATATAGACCTAATACAAATACAAGCAATATTATGAAAAATAAGTCACACTAAGGGGAAATCACATATGAGTGAGGGAGGGTAAAAGAAGGAAGTTAAGAAGCTGCATATGGTTGATGTATTTCCTATACAAGAATGAATATAGAATATTGAAACCTGTTGAAATCACCATAAGAAGGAGACTAAGGTAGAATGGAGAAAAATAGAGATGAGTCAAATTGAGCTATAATACATATATACATGGAAGTGCCACAAGGAAACTCCCTCTATAGCTATTTTAAACAGGGCAGGTTCAGCGTTCCAGCCCCACCTCCTATGTTGGTGTTATATTATAGTTTGCTGTTTATGGCTTTCAGTTTTGCTGGGGAGATCAGTCTGCTTAGGGTCTGTGCTGGATTACTTTCCCAGGGTGTGGTTGGGTGGGGGTGGGGTAGGGAAGGCATGCATGGTGCATGCTATTCACCCGTATCCTCTGCAGTTTCATGCAGGTATCTTTGGAGCAATCTGGCAGGTATAAATGGTGCTGTTGTTTTCACCACGGTGTAGCTTAGGGAGGTTTTTGATGGGCTAGGGGTCCAGGATGTTATAGGGTTTGATTCTGATTGATGATGTGTCTTCTGCTTGTTGGGAGAGGAAAGAAAAGAAAATAAAAAGAGAAGAGAAGCAGATTTTTCTTTTTTCCCCAGGCTGACATGCCTTGCTGGCTGTGCTGGGAGAGATTTTTTCCGGCTGTTAGGTGCTATTTGAGGCTGATTCAAGGGTCAGTCTTTGTAATTTATCCACACCTAATGTGATGGTGGTTATTATTTTGGCTAGGTGTGATCAGAATTATGAAACTTAAGCTCCAGTGTCTCAAGTAGTTTTATGAATTCACAGAGATTAAAAGATCTGATTCCCTACCTTAGCCACCATTTTTTTCTACAGATTCATAATTTTGAAATCAAGAAAAATCAGTCTTCCAAAAAAATCAAATACATAGGAATAAACTCAAGAAAGGATGTGAATGACTTCTACAAGCTGAACTACAAACCATTGAAGAAAGAGATTAAAGTAGACTACAGAAGGTGAATGATCTCCCATGCTCATAGATTGGCAGAATCAACATAGTAAAAATGGCTATACCACTAAAAGCAATCTACATGTTCAATGTAATTCCCATCAAAATCCTAATGACATTCATCTCAGATATTGAAAGATCATTTGGAAACACAAAAGACCACGAGTGGCCAAGGCAATACTGAGCAAAAAGAGCAATGCTAGAGGCAACACAATACCTGACTTCAAACTACACTGCAGAGACTTAGCAATAAAAATGACATGATACTGGCACAAAAACAGATATGAAGTCCAGTGGAACAGATAGAGGACATGGATTTGAATCCATGCAACTACACTCACCTAATCTTTGACAAAGGTGCTAAAAACATACGATGGAGAAAAGATAGCCTCTTCAACAAATGTTGCTGGGAGAAGTGGTTATCTGCCAGCAGAAAACTGAAACCAGATCCATGCTTGTCACCGTGTACTAGTATCAACTCAAAGTAGATTAAGCACCTTAATATCAGTCCTGAAACCTTGAAGTTAGTACAGGAAAGAGCAGGGAATATGCTGGAAGCAATAGGTATAGGGAAGGACTTCCT
The DNA here is from genome assembly GCF_047511655.1 of Castor canadensis. Taxonomy (NCBI): domain Eukaryota; kingdom Metazoa; phylum Chordata; class Mammalia; order Rodentia; family Castoridae; genus Castor; species Castor canadensis. The sequence continues at coordinate 71,834,792 of NC_133405.1, read as the reverse complement.
CAGTGGAAGTCCAGCATCCCAGCAACTAAGAGAAAGGATGGGCAATGGACAAATGGGACTACATGAAATTAAAAAGCTTCTGCACAACAAAAGAAATGATCTCTAAATTGAAGAGACTACCCATAAAATGGGAGAAAATCTTAGCTAGCTATACAACAGGCAAGGGACTGGAATATGCAGGGAGCTCCAAAACCTAAACTCCCCAAAAATCAGTGAACCAATAAAGAAGAGGACAACTGATCTAAACAGAATGTTTTCAAAGGAAGAAGTCCAAATGGCCAAAAAATAAATGAAAACATGCTCACCAGCTCTGGTCATAAAGGATATGCATATCAAAACCACACTAAGATTCTACCTCATCTCTGTCAAGAACACCACCAACAACAAATGTTGGCAAAGATTTGGGGAAAAAGGAACTCTCACACACTGTTAGTGGGAATGTAAATTAATACAACCACTATGGAAAACAGTATGGAGGCTCCTCAAACAACTAAAAGTAGAACTGCGATATGATCCAGAAATTGCACTCCTGCAGATATATCCCAAGGAATGTGACCCAGGTTGCTACAAAGACACTTGCACACCCATGTTTATTGCAGCACTATTCACAATAGCCTAGCTATGGAAACAGCCCAGATGCTCCACTACCAACGAATGGATTAAGAAAATGTGGTACTTATATACAATGGATTTTATTCAGGCAAAAAGACGAATGAAATTTTGTAATTTTGCAGGTAAATGGATGGAACTAGAGAATATCATCTTAAGTGAATAAGTCAGCACAGAAGGCCAAAAATCACATGTTCTTCCTCACATGCAGATTATAGACCTAAAACAAATGCAGTGATATTATTGGACATGGGTCACACACTATGGGGAGAATGTGCACAGGGTGGATAAGGAAAGGGAAGAAAACCAAAAGCTTGAATGTGATTGATGTGCTCACTGTATAGGAATGAACATAGTAATCTTAAACTGGCCGAGGCCACTATGGGAAGGGGACTAGGAAGTTGTGAAGAGGTCTGGCAGAGAAGAAGTTATTTGGATTGTAATACTCCTATGCATGGAAACAATACCAAGAATCTCCCTGTATTGTTATCCTTATCTCAAACTAACAAAAACACCCTGTTTTACTTATTATTTTTTTATGTTTTTTTTTCAACAAAATCAGAGAAAAAGAGGGCAGAACAGGTTCTGTCCAGAGGTGGGGAAGGGGGTGAGGTGCTGGGGATGGTGGTCAAAATAATGTATACACATATAAGTAAATGTAAAAATGATAAAATAAAATTTAAAAAGTAAATAAAAGAAAAAAACAGAAAAATGAGGCTTCCAGCTTTGGTGAGATATTTTTATATTATTTTGAGGTTTAAGGGGCTTTTGAAACTCTACATGAAAGTTTAAATTAATTATATTATTGTCATACTGGGTGATACATTGTGACATTTCCAAAAGTGCTTACAATATATCTTACCTAAATTCACCCTCTCCATCACTCTTCCCCTCATTCTTAGAAGAGTTTCAACAGGTTTATTTTTCTAATTTCATGCATGAGTACATACTATTTCCACCATATTCACTCTCCTATACCCTTTCCTTGTATTGTTCTCTATCCCACTGGTACCAAAACCCAGACTGAACTTGATTTACTTTCCTTTCTTCCATTTTTGAAAAAAAAAGACATTTTTGTTTGACTAAAACATCTATACAGATTTTCATTATGACATTTCCATGTATATATGTATTGTATCCTGAATTGGTTTATCCCTCCATTTTCTCCTTTCTACCTTTGTCCTCTTCTTATGAGTTTAACAAGTTTAAAAATTCTACAATAATTCTTGTATAGAAAGTATATCACTAATATTCACCTTGGTTACTTCCATCTTTTACCCTTCCCCTCCTGTTACAGCTCTCCTTTCAGGGTGACCTGCTTTCTCATTCTTGTCCTTCATTGCTTAGGACAAGCAATGGGATTTTTCCCTGTGCATATGTTATGCCTAATTCAGTGTAACACACCCTCCACTGCAATTCCTCATCCTTTCCCCCTAGCTTGTGTTGTTTGACAGATTTCAGTATGTTTCCTTGTGTCTTGTTCCTATACAGATGTGATGTATTTCATTATTATTCACTCTCTTTCTTTCTTTCTTTTCCTCCTCCCTTTCTGTCCTCTACCAGTCCCACTTTTGGGTGCAAGCTGTGTATATATTTCTATGTATATATAATATTACTTTACATGAGGTTTCAGATGGCAATTGGAATCAGAGTACCAGGCCTTGCCCAGACAATGCAATCTGCATTGTGTAGACTAATTTTGCATACTTCCAGAGGGCCAGAGAGATTGGTGGACAACAGCCACTGCCAAAGAATTTATTTCCCTTGATAGATCTACACATATATAGACATCCAACCTAGGGGATTCTCTGCTTACCTGCTGTGAACAGCTTGAGGATTTCCCTCAAGTTCCCTACATCAGCTGACCTGCTAACAGGCAAAACTTGCCATGAATTCAACCCAACCAGGAAGGCAGGTCAGCATTCATAGCATTCATCCTTTTAACAGACTCCAGTACTCTAACTTTTTACAAGTTCAGAGAGGAAATACAAAAGCTTAGGGGGATGGAAATCCATCCTTTATCCCTCAGCAAGGAAAAAATATTAACTGTGATTATTTTATTTATTTTATTTTTATAGTTGAAGTTCTTATTCAAGTCTTATTGTTTGTTATTTTCCTTTTTTCTCTTTTGACCATCTTATCTTTCACTCTTCATTTTATTCTGTTCTCTCTCATCACCATTCTAGTATTTCTTATACCTCCACCATATATTCTTTTCCTCTCTTTCTTATTTTGCTTCCTTTCTCTGTTTTCATTTCTTCATCTTTCATATTTTGTACTTAATTATTAATACATATGAATCTGATAATTTTTAAACTTCTAGTGTACCCGTAAATACACTTGTTCCTTTCCTATCTAAGTTTATTGGGGGTGGAGCTGGCATTTCCAATAGTTTTACACATTTAAATATCTGATGGGCTTTTGAATTGTTGATTGCATTAGTGCTGCCTACTTTCTCTCCTAAGAGAGAGATAATGATAATCATCATTATCCTAAGAGATGATTCTCCTCTAGGAAGATTCCAGTAATAAATAAATAAGTAAATGAATAAACAAAACAAAGAGACCTATTTCCAACAAATGCACAAATCACAACTTAGAAACACAAGAAATATGAAAAAATCAAAGCAATATGTCTCCTCCAAAAGTCCACAGTTCTATACCTGAATCAGGAAATACTAACATGGCTGGAATGTGAAAAAATTCAAAACTATATTTTTATGAAATGATCAATGGAATCAAAGGAAATTCAAATAAACAACTGAATGAAGTAAGGAAGTCAATTTCAGACCTGGATAAAACAATAGCAATATGGATGAGAAGTACAGCAATGATACTGAGATTCTGAATGAACAAAAATATTAGAAATGAAAAACTCAACAAAGAAAAACATAGCAAAAAGCATCACCAGTAGTTTAGATTATGCAGAAGAAATAGTATCAGTGATTGATATTTGTTTCATTCAGAAAACAATAAAGTAAAAATAAGCATGAACACAACTTTCAATACTCTGGGACATGTTTAGAATGACAAAACCTAAGTCCCCTAAGTCCCTAAAGAGCTGAGATACAAACTCAAGACATGAAAAAGTTAGTCAATGAAATTACACTAGAAAATTTCCTATATCTTTGGAAAGGTGTAGATGTCCAAGTACAGAAAAGAACCTCTCCATGTGATATTAGAGTTAATATGTCAATTCTAGAGGATAAAGGATAGTTAAACCTTCAAGAGGAAAATGTCAACTTTATTTAAAAAAACATCAGAATTGCATCAGACATCTCAGTAGAAACTGTACAAACCAGGAAAGCAAGTACTGAGAGTAAGTAACTTCCAACAAAGAATACTATATCCAGCTAAATTACCCTTTAAAGTAAATGGAGAAATGAAGATTTTCCAAGGAAAACACAAACTAAAGCAACTCATAATCACTAATCCAGCATTGGAGAAGCATTGCATGTAAAGGAATCCTACACAGACATGAGAAGAAAGACAGTCACAAGTGTGAGAGCTGATGAAAACAGATTTTATGAGAGAAATAGTTGAATGCTCAATAAACCAGCAACTTTCAAAGATGTACAATAGTAAAATAATAATAGGATCAACAGGAACAAAAATATTTTAGGAATTAGGAAACACCTCTTAATAGTCTGATGATCTGATTGGATCAAAAAACAAGATCCAACTATTCAATGTCTGCAAGAAACACACCTCACAAACAAAGACACACATAAGCTGAAAGTTAAATGCTATAAAAAGTATAACAAGCTAGATGAAACCAGAAAAAAACAGAAATGGTTATTGTCATATTGGATATCAAAACAAAATTAATCAAAAGAGATAAAAAGGGTCACAATATACTAGTAAAGAAAACAATACATCAAGAAGACAAAATAATTACAAAGTTACGTTCATGGAGTATTAGTGTACCCAATTTCATAAGACAGAGACTTCTGAACATACAGAGGCAGATAGGTTTAGATATGGTGATAGTGATTAATTTAATAAGTAGGTCATCCAGACAAAAAAAAATTAGTACATAGGTCTCCAGACCAAAAAAAAAATCAACAAAGAAACTTCCATGTTAAACTGAACCATAGACAATAAATAAATAAATAAATAAATAAATAAATTCAAAAAGAAAATTATGCAATCAATAAATGGGCATTAGAACTGAGGATATACTTTATAAATGAAGAAATACAAATGACCATTTAGATATAGGAAAATGTTTGATATCCTTAGCAATTAGGGAAATGCAAATCAAAAACACACTGAGATTCTATCTTGCTGTAGTCAGATGGCTATGGTCAAAAATTACAAATAGAACTGGGTGCTTGTGGCTCAGGCCTGTAATCCTAGCTAGTCAGGAGGCAGAGATCAGGAGCATCTTGCCTCATAGCCAGCTCAGGCAAATAGTTTTCATACCCTGTCGGAATAAAACCCATGACACACAAAAAAGTGCTGGTTGGAGGGGCTCAAAGTGTAGGCCCTGAATTCATACCACAGTACTGTAAAAAAAATTAAGACTGGAACTTCCATGCAATTAATCCATACTGCTTCTTTGTGTATACCCAAAAGAATCAAAGTCATCTTGCTATAGAGAAACCTGTACATGCATGTTTATTTTGTCATTTTTCACAATAGTTAAGCTATGAAATCAGCCTAGATACCCATCAATGGATGAAAGGATAAAGATAAATGGATGAATAGATAAAAAAATTATACACAATGGAGTTTTACTTGTCCATTTCAAAGGATGAAATTATGATATTTCCTGGAAATATAATGGAACTAGAGATCATCATGTTAAGCAAAAAGCACATATCACAAAGACAAATATGACACGGTTTCTCTCATTTATAGAAGCTAGATAAAACCAAAAGCAAATACATTATCAACTACTACTATAGAGGTGAGAGAGGAAGATATAACCAAATTATAGGCATGTGTGGAAAAGTCATGATGAAATGCCTTATTTTTAGTTAATCATGCCAACAAGAAAAGAAATCAAGAAAATAATTCCATTCACAAAGGCATCAAAAATACCTATGAAGGTATATTTCCATAGGATCTGGTTATGTCCTTCCTGGGCATATGCTTGAAGGAATGTGAAGAGTGACATAGGGATTTTGATGGCAATTGCATTGAATTTGTAGATCATTTTTGGCAGTATAACCATTTTCAGAATACAAATTCTGCCAATCCATGAGCAGTGGAGATCTTTCCATCTTTTAATGTTTTCTTAAACTTTTATAATATTCATTATACAGGTGTTTTACCACTTTAGATAAGTTTATTATTAGGTATTTTATTTTTTGAGGCAATTATGAATGAGATTGCTTTCTTGAATTCTTTCATAGTCAGTTGATTTTTGATACATAGAAAAGCTACTGATTTTTATATGTGGACATATCCTGCTACTTTGAAGAAAGTGTTTCTCAGATGGAAGAGTTTTTTGGTGGAGTCTTTAGGGCCTTTAAATTATAAGACCATTTCTTCTGCAAATAGAGATCACTTGACTTCTTCCTTTCTTATTTGTATCCACTTTATATCTGACTCTTGCCTTGTTGGTCTGGATAGAAGTTGAAGTGCAATATTGGACAACAGCAGAGCAAGTGGACACCCTTACCTAATTCCTGTTTTAAAAGGGAATGGTTTCAGGTTTTTCCCACTTATTATAATGTTGGCTATAGGTTTGTCAGCTACAGCCTGTATTAGGTTGAGGTATATTCCTTCTATACATAGCTTCTTCAGTTTTTATCATGTATGGGTGTTAAATTCCATGAAACGCTTTCACTACATTGATTTAGATGATAATGTGACTTTTGCTCTTATTTTGTTTATGTGTTCTATTATATTTGCTGATTTGTGCATCATTATTATGAAATGAAGTTAACCATAGCTTATGATCTTTTTAATGTGTTGTTGAATTTGATATGCATCCAATTTTATTGAAACTTTGCATCTATATTCATCAAGGAATTTGCCCTATAATTTTCTTTTTTGTTGTATCCTTTTTGGGTTTTGGTGTCAAAATAATACTGGCATCACAGAATGAGTGTGGTAAGCAGTCCTTCCTTTCTATTTTATGGAATAGTTTATGGCACATTGATGATAGTTCTTTCTTAAAGGTCTGGTATTACTCAGCAGTGAATACAACTGGTCCTGGACTTTTCTATGTTGGGAGATTCTGTATCACTGCTTCGGTCTCACTGCTCATTATAGAACTGTTTCAGTGTTTTATATCCTATTGGTTTAATTTAAGTAGGGCATATGATTCTAGAAATTTATCCATTTCTTCTAGATATTCCACTTCTTAGAATACATTTTTCAGTTACTTTTTAAAAGTATTACATAATGATCTTGTGAATTTCATTGGTATTTGCTGTGGTATGCTTTTTCCATACAAATTTTATTATTTGGATCTTATCCCTCTTTCTTTTGGTTAGTTTGCATAAGGGTTTGTTAATCTTATTTATCTTTTCAAAGAATGAACTTTTTGTTTCATTAACTCTTTATGTTCTTTTATTCTCCTTTACTTTCTGCCCTCACCTTTATTATTTCTTCCTATGTAGAAACTTTGGGTTTGTGTTGTTTTCATTTTTGTAAGAGCTTGAAGTACATCATTAGGCTATTAAATTGAAATTTCTGTGTTTTTAAAAAATTTACTTTTACACTTTAGTTTTATTATTGTTGTACTAGGGGTACATTATGAGATTTACAAAAGTTCTTACAATATATCATAGTTAAATGCAACCCCTCCATCATCTCCTTTATCTTCCCTTCCCCCCATTACTGGAATATTTTCAGCAGGTCTCATTTTTCCATTTAAATACACGTGTACAGAATATTTCTACCATAAGTTCTCATAGCTACACTCTTTTCTCTTAGTACTTCTTTTGCTGTATTCCAAAGATTCTGTTATTTTCTATTTTCATTTTCACTTGATTCTAGGAAATTTTCACTTCTGCCTCTATTTCTTTAGTGATCCAGAGATCACGCAACAGTGTATGTTTCAGTCTCCATGTATTTGAATATTTTCTATAGTTTATTTTGTTGTTGAATTCTTGTTTTATTACATCATAGTCTCATAAAATAAAAAGTTTATTTCCATTTTTGTATTTGTAAAGTCTTGCTTCATATCCTAAAATATGATCCATTTTGGAAAAAATTCTATGATTTGCTAAGAAGAGTGTGAATTCTGGTGCTGTTTGATGGCATGTTCTGTAGATGTCAACTAAATACATTTGATCTGTAGTGTGTAATTCTGAAGTTTCTTTGTTGAGTTTTTTGTCTGCATGTAATATCTGTTGGTGAGAGCAGGTTATTAAATTACCCACTGTTATATTGTGGGGTATTTGTGCTTATGTTTCCAGTAGCATTTCTTTTATGAAAATAGGTGTGCCAATGTTCAATGCCTAAATGTTTACAGTTGCTGTATCCTTGTGATGGATTGTTCCTTTTCTCAAGATGACTTGTTTTGGTTTGATGTCTGCTTTGTCAGATATGAATATATTCTCTCCTGATTCCTTCAGGCTCCGTTTGTCTAGAATATCATTTTCCAACCTTACTGTGTACCTTTATGTTTGACTTGTCACTTATCTTTTGTATAATTTAATATTCTTTATTTGTTCTTGATATTTCTTTTTAACAATAATATGTCTTGGATCAGTTCTTTTCTGACCTTTTCTCTTTTGTGTCTTAAAAGCCTCCTGAACTTTGATGACTATTTCTAAATATTGGGGAAATTTTCAGCAATTAGTTTATTAAATATATATTCTAGGCCTTTAGTTTGCACCTCTTCTTTCTATGCCCATGATTCATATGTTTGATCTTTTAATGTCTAAGATGTCTTGCATGTTCTTATTACTTTTTCTTTAAATTTGTATGAGTGTTCTAATTGCTCTACCTTATCTTCAAGCCCTGATATTCTGTCTTCTACTTGATTCAGCATATTAGTGAGATATTCCCATGAGGTTTTTATTTGAGTTTCTTCTATTTTCATTTACAGAATTTTGATTAATTTTTCTTAAGGATTTTTATGTCTTTATTGAATTTTCCCTTTTTTTATCCTTATCATCTTCTTTTTATCATTCAGTTATTTGTGTTCTCTTTGTTTTTATTCAGGTATTTAAATATGTCATCTTTAATTTCATTGAGCACTCTCATAAACATTCTTTTAAGTTAATTGTTTGCAATTTCTTGTACTTCCCTATTACTCAAGTTCTTTATTGTGAAATTGTTGTCTTTTGGAGCAATCATATTGCTTTTTTTTTCATATTTTTTTTCTGCATTGTTATTTGCACATCAGAAGTGAAGTCATTGGTTGGATGTTTAAATTACTTATAGTCTTTCAGTTGAAATATTCTCAATATTCTGGCTGAATTGAATATTGACAGTGTTCTGTGCAGTTCTTCAATGCTGGACTTGGTGTATAGCTCAGCAATAACAAAATAACCAAACTAAAACCAAGCCAGATATTTAAATAAAGGAACAATTGAAAACATCATTTAAACCCCCAATATAGTTATATGCAACAGTAACTAAGGTTCTTGTAGGGAATGCTAGTAGTTGAAAATTTATCAAAATTATAGGAGTTAAGTATCTTTAAGTAAAAAGAAGGGGAATGAGGGAAGTGAAAAGGAATAAGAAAGATGTGGAGGGGGTGAAGAAAATGTAATGAAAGTAGATGAAATAACACTATGTGTGAGAGTACAGCAAAATTTTTGTGGAGAAAGACACTTTAGAGATAAGGGCAAAATAGTTTTTGCCAGGTAGCTAGGGGTAAGGGGAGGTAAGGGAGGGAGTGGGGAGGGGAGGAGAGAGGGGCAGGGGAAGAGGGGAGAAATGACCCAAACATTGTATGCACATATGAATAAAATAAAAATTAAAAAAAAGAAAAAGTATAAAAATTAAGAATAACAAAAAATGAAATAAAACAAAATCAAAACATTAAAAAATAAAAATATATGAAATAAAAAACTTCTTCCTTATTAAGGAGGTGATTGTATACCATTTGTTCTCCATCAGTACAGGTTTTCTACTCCAAAGTCTTGCTCTCAGTGTTCTGTCTATGGTTTTCATGATATATTCACTCTCATTTGTCCTTTAAGCTTAGGATTTCCATAGATTCCCTTCTGGATGCTGCCTGGGTGTGGTGGTCAGTGGTCAGTTAAGGTTCTGGGTCAGGGACAGTGATTGGATGGGGGACTGGACAGTTCCTGTGTAATGGTAGTCATTCCATGGTATGAAGATTCTCCAAGGATGGGACTACTATGGCTATTTGTAGCAGTTTTGTTTGGGGTGGGGCTATTGTAGGCAACTGGTGGTGGTGGCCTCTGCTACCACTAGTGGATCATGGTCACTCAGTTATTTTTGTCCACTCCTGTGCCCAGATCCTGGACTTGGTTCTTTGCCTGGGCAGGTAACTCAAAGTGACAGGTAGATTCTGCTTATATGTAGCTCCTGTCTTCCCCCAGCCCACCTTACTCTCCATTTACAACTTGTTAGTGCACCTAGCTCTCCCCATGGGGGTAGTGGGTCTAGAAATGAAGTAGATTAGAGCATCCTGCATAGATTTTCACCTCTCCCATGATTTATGGCTTGCCAGGTGCTTAAGTGGTTTTACCCTGGGCAGGGGACACCATCTCTGCGCTGGGCAGCTCTGGGTTATCTTCAGTGATGTTGGCATCTCTGTTTATAATTGTTGCTGTGCCTAGCTCTTCCCCTGTAGAGTGGTGGGTCTAGTGTTAAAGTGGACTAAAGTGTGTTCCACATAATTTGGCCTCTTCCAAAACTTATCCTGTAACCAAGGTGCTTTGCCCTGTGCAGGGGACCCAGGTTCTACTCCTGAATTTTAGTTATGCTGTCTTGAGCTGGATTCTTTAGCAAATATACCTATGTCCAATTGATTATGGATTGGCAGAGGAACCAGTTATCCCTTACCCATTTTTGTTGTATTGCATGAATCAAAATTCCAGCTGCACAAAAGTTTGACCTAGAAACTTTTAACAAAATTTTCATAATTGTTGATAAGATGCTTTTGAAGAGAACACACTCTTAAGAGAGAGATTTCATTTTGTTGTACAGGAGTTTAAACTCAGGACTTTGAAGTTGAGAGGTAAGTGCTCTACCACTTGAACCACAGCCATAGCCCTTTTGCTTTAGTTATGTTTAAAACAGGGTCTCATGCTTTTATTGGAGGCCAGACTCCAACTGTGACCTGCTACCTATGCTTCCTACACATATGGATTACAGGCATGTGCCACCACACCCAGCATGATTTTTCAGATGGAGTCTTGCCAACTTTACATAGGGCTGATCTCAAACCATGATCTTCCTGATCTGTGTCTTCAATGTAGCTGGAATTATAGGTATGAGACACCATGCCTGGCCTTTTGGGATCTTGGGATTTCATTTTTTATAATAATTTTTTATTAGGATATATTCATTATACTGGGTAGGGATTTGCAGTGACAATTCTAATTAGACATATGTTGTACATTATTTACATTGCCTCAAAAGTATTTCCCCCTCAACCCATTTCCCACCCTAATTAAAGCAATTACAAGAGATTTCTTAGTTCTGTTTCATATAAGCATATGAAGTCCATATGCCATATACTGTCACCTTAATCTCCTTCCTTCACCCTCTTCCCTCCCACTAGTATCCCCCTCCACATACACTATAACTATTTTACAGTCCTGGTTTTCTTTATAATATTTAAGTTGATATTCAAAGGGGTGTCTCAATGTATGCCCACTGTAGGTATACTTTAGTTTGGTTCATTCAATGCCTTCCATTACTCCCCCTTACCCCTTTACCTCCCACCCTCAGTTTTTCAACAGCTTTCAACACACACACTTATATCCTCTGCATTTACATATTATGTTGTGATATTACTGATGCTGTATCATTTTCTTTTCCTTTCTCTCTTTCTCCATGTTCCTGAGAGTAGTTCCACTGTTACAAACATGTTCTAGATCTGAGTTTGTATATGACCATGCTTGTTTTTGTGCATATGTTTATTTTGGATCTATCTTCCATGAATGAGGGAAAATATACAGCTTTTGTGTTTCTGATCCTGGCTTACTTCACTTAACATGATGTCCTCCAATTGCATCCATTTACATTCAAGCCACATATCATTATTCCTTATGATTGAGTAATACTCCATGGTGTATATATACCACAATTTCTTGATCCATTCATTAGTTGTAGGGCACCCAACAAGCTTTGTTTCCAAAGCTTGGCTATTGTGAGTAGTGTTGCAATGAACATCCATTTACAGGTATCTCTAATGTATCCTGTCTTAGGATCCTTTGGGAAGATGCCCAGGAACAGTATCATTAGATCATATGGCAGTTCTATCTCTAGTTTTTTGAGGAATCGCCATACTGTTTTCCATAGTGGTTGCATTAATTTGCATTCCCATCAATGGTGTATAAGGTTCCTGTTTTGCTGTATCTTAGCCAGCATTTGTTGTTATTATCATTGATTATGGCCATTCTAAATGGGGTGAGATAAAATATAAGTGTTGTTTTGATTTGTACCTCTTTTATAATCAGTGAAGTTGAACACTTCTTCATGTATTTGCTGGCCACTTTTACCTCTTCCTTTGAGAATTTCCTGTTTGGTTCATGTGCCCATTTCTTCATTGGGGTGTTGATTCTTTGTGGGATGAGTTATTTGAGTTCCCTATAGATTCTGGATATTAGTCCCTTATCAGATGAGTAGCTGGCAAAGAGTTTCTTCCATTCTGTGGTCTGTCTCAAGTCTAGTGGCGATTTCTTTTGCTGTGCAGAATCTCTTACCTTTGGTGCAGTGCCCCACTTGTTCATTGTTTCTCTTAGATGCTGAGCCTTTTGAGTTCTGTTTAGGAAGTCGTTCACTATGCTTATATGTTCCAGTGTATTCCCTACTGCTTCCTGGAGTTTTCTCTAAGTTTCATTCCTTATATTAAGGTCTTTGATCCACTTTGAGTTCATTCTGGCACAGGGTGAAAAACAGGGATCTAGTTTCAGTCTTCTACATGTGGATATCCAGGTTTTCCAGCAGCATTTGTTGAAGAGGCTGTCTTTTCTCCATCGTGTGTTTTGGGCTCCTTTGTCAAAGATCAGTTCACTGTAGATGCATGGGTTTATGTCTTGATCTTCTATTTTGACCCATTGGTCTGCCTGTCTGTTTGTGTGCCAATACCATGCTGTTTTTTATTGTTATGGCTCTATAGTAGTTGGTAGTCGGGTATTGTGATGCCTCCAGCAATGGACTTTCTGTTCAAAATTGGTTTGGCTATTTGAGTTCTTTTTTTGTTTCCATATGCATTTGGTAATCAATTTTTCTATTTCTGCCCTGAATGTCATTGGATTTTTGATAGGGACTGTGTTGAACATGTATACTGCTTTTGGTACTAGGGCCATTTTCACAATGTTGTTTCTACCAATCCATGAGCACAGAAGGTCTTTCTGTCTTCTGATGTCTTCTTTGATTTCCCTCATCAGTGGTTTATAGTTTTCATTAAAATGTCTTTGGTTTCTTTTGTCAGATTTATTCCAAGGTACTTTATTGTTTTTTGAGGCTGTTGCAAAAAGGATTGCTTCCCTGATATCTTTCTCAGTCAGTTCGTTGTTGGTATATCAAATAGCAGCTGATTTCTCTATGTTAATTTTGTATCCTGGTAGTGTGCCAAAAGAATTTATGATTTCTAATAGCTTTTGGTAGAATTTTGGGGGTCTCTTGGGTACAGGATCATGTCATCTGCATATAGGGATAGTTTGACTTCTTCCTTACCTATTTGGATCCCTTTAGTTCCTGCTGTGACTAGGATTTCCAAAACTATATTGAATAGGAGTGGAGAAAGTAGACAGCCCTGTCTCATTCCTGACTTTAATGGGAATGGTTTCTGTTGCTCTCCTTTTAGGGTGATGTTGGCTTGAAGTTTGTCAAATATAGCCTTTATTATGTTGAGGAACATTCTTTCTATTCCTAGTTTCTTCAGAGATTTGATCATGAAAGTGTGTTGGATTTTATCAAAGTCTTTTCTGCATCTACTGAGAGGATCATGTTGTTTTTGTCCTTGCTTCTGTTTATGTGCTGTATTACTTTATGGTTTTATGTATGTTGAGCCATCCTTGTATCCCTGGAGTGAAACTGACTAGGTCATTCTTTTATTTTTTTAATTTTTATTTTTTTATGATTCATATGTGCATACAATGCTTGGGTCATTTCTCCCCTCTGCCCCCACCTCCTCCCTTACCACCCACCCTGTCCCCTCCCTTTCCACCCCACCCCCTCGATATCTGGAAGAAACTATTTTGCCCTTATCTCTAATTTTGTTGAAGAGAGAGTATAAACAATAATAGAAAGGAACACAGGTTTTTGCTAGTTGAGATAAGGATAGCTATACAGGGAGTTGACTCACAATAATTTCCTGTGCATGTGTGTTACCTTCTAGGTTAATTCTTTTCGATCTCACCTTTTCTCTAGTTCCTGGTCCCCTTTTCCTATTGGCCTCAGTTGCTTTTAAGATATCTGCTTTAGTTTCTCTGCGTTAAGGGCAACAAATGCTAGCTAATTTTTTAGGTGTCTTACCTATCCTCATATCTCCCTTGTGTGCACTCGCTTTTATCATGTGCTTAAAGTTCAATCCCTTGGTTGTGTTTGCCCTTGATCTAATGTCCACATATGAGGGAGAACATATCATTTTTGGTCTTTTGGGCCAGGCTAACCTCACTCAGAATGATGTTCTCCAATTTCATCCATTTACCAGAAAATGATAACATTTTGTTCTTCTTCATGGCTGCATAAAATTCCATTGTGTAAAGATACCACATTTTCTTAATCTATTCGTCAGTAGTGGGGCATCTTGTCTGTTTCCTTAACTTGGATATTGTGAATAGTGCTGCAATAAACATGGATGTGCAGGTGCCTCTGGAGTAACCTGTGTCACATTCTTTTGGGTATATCCCCAAGAGTGGTATTGCTGGATAAAATGGTAGATCAATGTTTAGCTTTTTAAGTAACCTTCAAATTTTTTTCCAGAGTGGTTGTACTAGTTTACATTCCCACCAATAGTGTAAGAGGGTTCCTTTTTCCCCACATCCTCGCCAACACCTGTTGTTCGTGGTGTTGCTAATGATGGCTATTGTAACAGCAGTGAGGTGGAATTTTATGTGGTTTTAATTTGCATTTCTTTTATTGCTAGAGATTGTGAGCATTTTTTCATGTGTTTTTTTGGCCATTTGAATTTCTTCTTTTGAGAATGTTCTGTTTAGTTCACTTGCCCATTTCTTTATTGGTTCATTAGTTTTGGGAGAATTTAGTTTTTTAAGTTCCCTATATATTCTGGTTATCAGTCCTTTGTCTGATGTGTAGCTGGTAAATATTTTCTCCCACTCTGTGGGTGCTCTCTTCAGTTTAGAGACCATTTCTTTTGATGAGCAGAAGCCTTGTAGTTTATGAAGTCCCATTTATCTATACTGTCTCTTAATTGTTGTGCTGCTGGGGTTCCATTGAGAAAGATCTTACCTATATGTACTAACTCCAGCGTATTTCCTATTCTTTCCTGTATCAACTTTAGAGTTTGTGGTGTGATATTAAGATCCTTGATCCATTTTGATTTAATATTGGTATAGGGTGATATACATGGATCTAGTCTTAGTTTTTTGCAGACTGCTAACCAGTTTTCCCAGCAGTTTTTGTTGAAGAGGCTGCTTTTTCTCCATTGTATATTTTTAGTGAATTGTCAAAGACTAGTTGGTTATAGTTGTGTGGCTTCATATCTGGGTCCTCTATTCTGTTCCACTGGTCTTCATGTCTGTTTTTGTGCCAGTACCATGCTGTTTTTATTGTTATTGCTTTGTAATATAGTTTGAAGTCAGGTATTGTGATACCTCCAGCATTGTTCTTTTGACTGAGTATTGCCTTGGCTCTTCGTGGCCTCTTGTGTTTCCATATAAATTTCACAGTAGAGTTTTCAATCTCTTTAATGAATGTCATTGGAATTTTGATGGGAATTGCATTAAACATGTAGATTACTGTTGGGAGTATAGACATTTTTACTATGTTGATTCTACCAATCCATGAGCATGGGAGATCTCTCCACTTTCTATAGTCTTCCTCAATCTCTTTCTTCAGAAGTGTATAGTTTTCCTTGTAGATGTCATTCACATTTTTTGTTAGGTTTACACCTAGGTATTTGATTTTTTTTGAGGCTATGGTAAATGGAATTTTTTTCATATATTCTTTTTCAGTTTGTTCATTATTAGTGTATAGAAATGCTAATGATTTTTCTATGTTGATTTTATATCCTGCTACCTTACTATAGCTATTGATGGTGTCTAGGAGCTTCTGAGTAGAGTTTTTTGGGTCTTTAAGGTATAGGATCATGTTGTCTGCAAATAGGGATATTTTGACAGTTATTTTACTGATTTGTATTCCTTTTATTCCTTCTTCTTGCCTAATTGCTCTGGCTAGGAATTCAAGTACTATGTTGAATAGGAGTGGAGATAGTCAGCATCCTTGTCTAGTTCCTGATTTTAGAGAGAATGGTTTCAGTTTTTCTCCATTAAGGATAATGCTGGCTGTAGGTTTTTCATATATAGCCTTTATAATGTTGAGGTACTTTCCTTCTATTCCTAGTTTTGTTAGAGCTTTTATCATGAAGTGGTGTTGCATCTTATCAAAGTCTTTTTCTGCATCTCTTGAGATGATCAAGTGGTTTTTGTCTTTGCTTCTGTTAATGTGGTTTATTACGTTTATTGATTTTCGTATGTTGAACCACCCCTGCCTTCCTGGGGTGAAGCCTACTTGGTTGTGGTAAATAATCTTTTTGATGTGTTGTTGAATTCAGTTTGCCATTATTTTGTTTAGGATTCTTGCATCAATGTTCATTAAGGAGATTGGCCTATAGTTCTCCTTTTTGGAAGTGTCTTTGCCTGGTTTTGGGATAAGTTAATACTGGTTTCATAAAATGTGTTAGGCAGTTTTCCTTTCCTTTCTATTTCATGGAACAGTTTAAGGAGGGTTGGTATCAGTTCTTTAAAGGTCTGATAGAATTCACCAGAGAATCCATCAGGTCCTGGACTTTTCTTTTTGGGGAGACTCTTGATTGCTGCTTCACTTTCATTTTGTGTTATAGATCTATTCAGGCAATTAATTTCCTTTGGTTCAGTTTTGAATGATCATATGTTTCTAGAAATCTGTCCATTTCTTTTAGATTTTCAAATTTATTTGAATAAAGGTTCTCAAAGTAGTCTCTGATGATTTCCTGGACTTCCATGGTGTTTGTTGTTATCTCCCCTTTTGCATTCCTGATTCTACTAATGTGGGTTTTTTCTCTCCTCATTTTAGTCAGGTTTGCCAGGGGTCTATCGATCTTGTTTATTTTTTCAAAGAACCAAATTTTTGTTTCATTAATTCTTTGTATGGATTTTTGGTTTCTATTTTGTTGATTTCAGCTCTTATTTTTATTATTTCTCTTCTTCTATTTGTTTTGGGATTTGCTTGTTCTTGTTTTTCTAGTACTTTGAGATGTGTCATTAGGTCATTGATTTGGGATCTTTTAGTCTTTTTAATATATGCACTCATGGCTATAAACTTTCCCCTCAGGACTGCCTTTGCTGTGTCTCATAGGTTGCAGTAGGTTGTGTTTTCATTTTCATTGACTTCCAGGAACTTTTCAATTTCCTCTTTTATTTCATCAATGACCCATTGTTCATTAAGTAATGAGTTATTCAGTTTCCAGCTTTTTGCATGTTTTTTGTCTTTACTTTTGTTGTTGAGTTCTAGTTTTATTGCATTGTGATCAGATAGTATGCATGGTATAATTTCTATTTTCTTATATTTGCTGAGGCTTGCTTTGTGTCCTATGATATGATCTATTTTGGAGAAGGTTCCATGGGCTGCTGAGAAGAATGTATATTGTGTAGAAGTTGGATAAAATGTTCTGTAGACATCAAGTAGGTCCATTTGATCTATTGTATGTTTTAAATCTTGGATTTCTTTATTGATTTTTTGTTTGGATGACCTATCTATTGATGATAATGGGGTGCTAAAGTCTCCCACAACCACTGTGTTGGAGTTAATATATGCTTTTAGGTCTTTCAGGGTATGTTTGATGAAATTGGGTGCGTTGACACTGGGTGCATATAGGTTGATAATTATTATTTCTTGTTGGTTTATTTCCCTTTTTATTAGTATGGAATGTCCTAATTTATCTCATTTGATCAATGTAGGTTTGAAGGTTGCTTTGTCAGAGATAAGTATTGCTACTCCTTCCTGTTTTCGGGGGCCATTGTCTTTGTAAATCCTCTTCCACCCTTTCATCCTAAGCCTATGCTTATTTCTGTCAGTGAGATAGGTCTCCTGTAAGCAACAAATTGTTGGATATTCCTTTTAATCCATTTCATCAAACTGTGCCTTTTGATGGGTGAATTAAGTCTGTTAACATTAAGTGTTAGTACTGATAGGTATGTGGTGATTCTTGTGATTTAGTTGTGTTAGTTGTTTGAAGGTTTGACTGTGTGTACCTAAGTTGAGGTTACTCTCTACTTTCTTGTTTTTTCTTTTCCTTTGTTTTGGTGCTTCCTGTTTTTTCGTGGTTAAGTTGGGTTTCTTTTTCTGTGTGCAGAATCCCTTGAAGAATCTTTTGTAGTGGTGGCTTTGTGGTCACATATTGTTTTAGTTTCTGCTTATCATGGAAGACTTTTATTGCTCCATCTATTTTGAATGATAGTTTTGCTGGGTAGAGTATCCTGGGGTTGAAGTTATTTTCATTCAGTGCCTGGAAGATCTCACCCTAAGCTCTTCTTGCTTTTAATGTTTCTGTTGAGAAGTTTGCTGTGATTTTGATGACTTACCTTTGTATGTTATTTGTTTTTTCTCTCTTACAGCCTTCAATATTGTTTCCTTAGTTTCTGAACTTGTTTTAATGATGATATGTCATGGGGTAGCTCTATTTTGATCTGGTCTGTTTGGTGTCCTGGAGGCCTCTTGCATCTGTATGGGAATATCTTTCTCTAGATTTGGGATATTTTCTGTTGTTATTTTGTTGAATATATTATGCATTCCCTTTGTTTGCACCTCTTCTCTTTCTTCAATGCCAATGATTGTCAAGTTTGGTCTTTTGATGGAGTCAATGAGTTCTTGCATTTTCTTTCCACAGGTCTTAAGTTGTTTAATTAATAGGTCTTCAGTTTTTCCTTTAATTTCCATTTCATCTTTGAGTTCTGAGATTCTGTCTTCTGTTTGTACTATTCTGTTGGATTGCCCTTCTGTTTTGTTTTGTAATTCTGTTTTGTTCTTTTTTCTGAGGTTTTCCATATCCTAGGTTGCTTCCTCTTTAATGTTTTCTATTTTTGTCCTGAGTTCATTTATCTCTTTATGAATCATGCTCTCTGTTTCACTTTGGTGTTTATACAGTGCTTCTATGGTTTCCTTTAGTTCTTCTTTTGCTGTTTCAAATTCTCTATTTTTGTTGTCCTGGAATTTCTTGAGTGTCTCCTGTACATTTTTGTTGACCATATCCAGTATCATCCCTATAAAATTCTCATTGAGTACCTTTAGTATGTCTTTTTTTAAATTATTCTTGTGGGCTTCATTGGGTTCTTTGGCATAGTTTATCTTCATTTTGTTGGAGTCTGCATCTGCGTATCTGTTTTCTTCATTTCCCTCTGGTTCCTGTACTAATTTTTTGCTGTGGGGAAATTGGTTTCCCTGTTTTTTCTGTCTTCCCATCATTGCCCTTAATGTTGTTATTGTCCCTGTACTGTGTGCAATTAAGTATTTTCTGTTTTATAGTAATAGCTGTAGTGATATTTAGAATGGAAGGGTGATAGGTGATGGAAAGCAAATAAGTTAAAGGAAAAGGGAAAAACAAATAATAAAGTAGAAAAAGAAAACAAAAAACAAAACAAAGAAATAAACAAAAACTTTCAACGATATAAACAGGGAGAGACAGTGTACTAATCAACAGTAATCTGAAAAGGCATTTGAGAGACAGAGAGAGGATTGAAAATAAAAAATAAAAAGAATAAAGGTAAGAATAAAAATAAAAGATAAGTAAATGAAAGAAAAAATATATAAAATAAAATATATAAAATAAAAAATAAATAAAATAAAAAAAAACCTTCCAAGTTCAAATGTAATGAAGTTTCTGTCTTAATTATTTTGGTGTTCATCCCTCAGCCTCCAATCCTGGAGATGGTGCCTCAGATGTTGCTCTGTAGTTGTCTCATCAAAGGGGTAAGTTAAGAAAAAAAAACCCACAGTGTCCCAAGTTAAAATGCAATACCATTTCAGTAAGTTTTTCAGCATGCAGGTGTAGTTCCGTTGTTTTCTCATCAAAGGTAGGTGGAGAGAAAAAAAAAGAGTCTGGAGACAGGTCTGTGAATGGCTATCTGTGGCTATGGTTTGTCTGCCAGCTGCTGTCAGCCTGTTGTTGCTGGCGGCATTATTTATGGAGATCTCTGGGGTGAGCTTAGTACTCACTTGGCCCCGCAGGCTTTGTTTACTCAGAGTTCTGTGCACAATGCCACTGCTACAAGCTTTTCCCTTTCCAAGCACACTGGGGGAGGTGACACTGTACCCACTTTCTCAGGCCTGTGTGTTTATTTACAGTTCACTGTGAAGTGGGTCTTCCCCCCTCTCCTTTAGAGTTTTCTTCCTTCCGCTGCTCTCACAAGCTTTCCAGCTCCTGGTTGCTGGGCACGCGCCCCCACTCCGGCCCTCTCCGGCCAAGCCCCACTTGTTTACTTACAGTTCTGGGAGAGAATTCCCTCCCCCACTCTTTGGACCTCAGGGTGTCCCACCCTCTTTGCTGTGTGTCTTTATTGTTCTTATTGCTTATTACTCAGTTTCTCTTTTTTCTCCGGGTGGGGGTCAGTCTGTCCAGGGGGCTATGCTGATCTGGCCCAGGGATGTCTGTGGAAGTACCACATACCACTTAGCTCACCTTGTGGTCCACATTTTCCCAAGCCATCTGGGTGTGGGCGACTGGTGGCGGCCTGGGGGCCCTCCTGGTTTCTCCATTCAACATGAAGTGGAGATGCTCTGCGCAGGCTGGAGGTGTGGTGGGGTCAAAGTTTTGCCTCTTCTTGGTGACCTTGCCTGCAAGGTATGTCTCCACCATCTCTCCAAGATTTCACTTTAGGAGACACACTTTCTGCTTCCTCCCTCTAGCTGCTATCTTGGAAAACCTTGGTCATTCTTTAATGCTGCTTCCAATTTCATTTTCATTAGCTGGTTAATTGCTTTTTGGTTCAATTTTTGTTGGTTATATGCATCTAGGAAATTTATCCATTTCATCTAAATTTCCAGTTTAATTGAATATTTTCTTAAAAGCACTCTCTAAAGATTCTCTGGATTTCATTAGTATTTGTGGTTTATCCCTTTTTCATGTCTGATTTTATTTATTTGGGGCATTTTCCTTCTCTGTTTTGTCATGTTGGATAAAGATTTGTCAATCTTATTAGTCTTTTAAAGAATCAGCTTTTTGTTTCATTGATTCTTTGTATAGTTTCTTTGGCTTCTATCTCTTTGATCTTAGCTCTGATCTTTATCGTTTCTCTCTGTCTGAGAGTTTTGGATTTTGTTTGTTCTTGTTTTTCTAGGAGCTTAAGGTGCATCATTAGATTGTTTATTTGAGAGGTCTCTGTTCTTTTAATGTAGGCCCTCATAGGGACAAACTTTTGCCATACAACAGCCATTGCTCTGTGTCACAGATTTTGGTAGGTTGTATTTTTTCATTGGATTCTAGGAACATTTTTATTTCTTCCCTTATTTCTTCAGTCCCCCATTAGTTTTTCAGCAGTGTGTTGTTTAGTCTCCATGTGTTTGAATATTTAATGTGGTTTCTTTTGTTATTGAGGTCTAGTTTTATTCCACTGTGATCTGATATGATCCAGGGGGTTATTTCAATTTTCTTGAATTAGTTGAGACTTGCTTTGTGTCCTAAAGTATGTTGTATTTTGGAGAAAGTTCCATAAGCTGTATTGGTTGTTGGGTTAATTACTATGTAGATATCAACCATGTCTATTTGGTCTAATGTGTGGAGTAACCCTGAAGTTTCTTTGTTGATCTTTTGCCTGGATGACTTTTCTATTGGTAACAGTTTGGTATGCAGGCCTCCCACTGTCACTGTGTTAGGGTCTATCTGTGTAGGAACATTAGAGTTTTTTTAATACAGATGGATGTCCCTGAGTTTTGTGCATATATGTTACAGTTTGATATGTCCTCTTGATGAATTGTTCCTTTAATTAATATAAAGTGACTTTCATTGTCTCTTCTACTTGATTTTAGTCTGAAGTCTACTTTGTCAGATATAAGAACAGCTACTATTTCCTATTTATGGTGTCCATTTGCATGGAAAATTTTTTTCCACCTTTTGACTCTAAGGAACTCTTTATTTATTTATTTTTTTCATTGAGATTAGTCACTTGTAACCAATATATAATTGGGTCTTGTTTTTTCACCCAGTTTGCTGTTCTATGTCTTTTGATTGGGGCATTGAAGCCACTTACATTCAGTGTTAATATTGAGAGGCACCTGTTCTTTCCAGCCATTTTTATTCCTTTGTTGTTTAGTTTTTTCTATTTCTTGTTTACTGGTCTCCTTGTTTGAAAGGATTTTTTCTTTCTTGAGTCTTTCTCTTTCACTGTAATTTCTTCTTCTATATGTAAAAGACCTTTAAGTATCTTCTTGGTAGTCAAGAATTCCTTTCATTTTTCCTTGTTGTGGAAGGTTTTAATTTCTACTTCATATAGAAAGGATAGTTTTGCTGAATAGACTAATCTAGTTTTGCAGTTGCTTTCTTTCAGAGCCTAAATTATGTCTGTCCATGACTTTCTTGTGTTTAGAGTTTGAGTTTAGAAATTTGTTGTTGTTTTCATGGGTTTGCCTTTTTATTTGCCTTTTTTCTTTTGCATGTTTCAGAATTCTTTCTTTGTTCTGTGCGCTGAATGTTTTGATTATGATGTGTTTGTCAGTGTTCCTTTTTTGATACTGATGGTTTGGTGTTGTGTAAGATTCCTGCACCTGGGTGACTCTCTTTTTCTCGAGGTAAGGGAAATTTTTAGCTATCATTCTATTGAAACATTTGTCAGTGACTTTAGTTTGTAACTTCTCTCCTTCTTCTATATGTGTAATTCATAGATTTGATCTTTTCATGGTGTCTCAGATATCTTGAATGTTCCATTCATATTTTCTTTGCATTGTTTCATGATTTTTTACTGTTTGGTCTAAGCCCTCTACTTTGTTTTCTGATTCTTATACTCTGTTTTCAACTTGCTCCACTCTGTTACCCGAGCTTTTGTTTGGGATTTTTATTTGGAATATTTAGTTGTTTATTTTGGATTCATCAGTTTTTAGGATTTCCATACCTTTATTGATTTCCTCTTTCATATCCTGGATAGTCTACTTAATTTCATTCATCTGTTTGTATTTTATTTGAGCTCATTTGATTGTTTATTCATGTCCTGTTTGAGGCCAAATACTAGCTTTTGTGTTTGTTCTTTGAGGTCATTAATCATTTTTACTATTGTTTTCTGGAATTCATTATTTGGTATCTCATCCTCTGTTTAGAGCCTTAATGGTAGAATTAGCTTTTGAGGGATGGCTGCTGTTTTGTTGTTTCATTCTTCAATGAGATTGTGCATCTGGGGTTGTTTTTGGTTTTAATCCCTTGTGCCCCTGTAGTTTGGGTTTTGGGTTTTTTTCTCCTAGAGGTCCAGAAGTTTCCCTTAGAGGGTGGTATACTGGAAATGTTACCCCTTGCAGGGTTCTTGTTGTGGTGCAGTTTACCGCTTTTCTCCCCTCAGTGAGGGGGATGGAGTTCCAGCTCTTGGCTGGTGGCACAGGGACTCTCCTGCAGTAACAGAGAGGAGTACTGGGTCTCTGTGCACTGTGAGAGGCAGGCCTCCTAGCCCCTGCAGAGTAGGAAATTGCACTCAGTGGTGGAGCTCAGATTCCAGTTCTTGGACAGAAGAGATGGGATTCTCCTGCAAGGAAGAAGGGGCTCTCTAGCTTTCAGGCATGTTGGGGAGTGCTGGGCTTCTGTGTACCTCATGAGGTAGGCCTTCTGATGCCACTCACCAAATAGTAAGCTACAGCTTTCCTCCCTTCAGTGAGAAATATAGTATTTTTGTTCTTTAACAGAGAATCAGAGGCCGTCCCATGGTTGGGCAATGTGGAAGTGCTGGGACTTTTTGTGCCTTGGGAAAGTAGCTGTCCTGGTACCCACAGAATGGCAGGTTACCACTCAGTGGAAGAGCTGGGTTTCCACTCTTTGATGAGGAAGCTGGGGCCTTTCCATAGGAGAGCTTGGTGGTTAGCACTGGGCATCTGTGCTCTGTGGGGAGGGAAACCTCCTGGTACCAGCAGAATAGCAAAGCCTGGAACCTTGAGTTCACTTGTGTGTGTGACAGTGGGCTACTAGAACTGAGTAGCAAGTTGAGGGTGCCCTTGGAGCAGAAAAACTGGCAGGCTTGAATTGTCTGGTGCCCAGAATGCATGGGTGGCCCTGTGGTGTACTTGTGTTGGGGCATGGGCTTCAAGGAACCATAGCAGCTCCTACAGGTATGGGGGATCCAAGCCTGCAGGCAGCATGTGTTCTGTGGCCTGCTTGCCAGGTGCCAGCTTCTAGGAGCCACAGGAACTGCTGCAGTCATGGGAAAATAAAGCCCATGGGTAACGGGAGCCCTGGAGCCTGCTTGCTGGTGTGGGCCATCAGGAGCCATGGCAGTTGCTGCAGGCAGTGGGGAACCAAGCCTTCATGCAGCAGGAATTCTGGGGCCTGTTTGCCAGGTGTGGGCTTTAGGAGGGCAGTACAGTAGTGCTGCAGGTACAGGGGAACCAAGCCTTCAAATAGTGGGAAACCTGGGGCCTGCTGGCTGTCATGGGTTACCAGGAGCCATGGAAGCTTCTGCACTCAGGAGGAATCCAAGCCTGTGGTAGTGGTAGTTTGGGAGACTGCTTGCCATATGCCAGTGTTGGGCTATCAAGAGTCATGACACCTGCCACAGGCACAGGGGACACAAGCCTGCTGACATTGGGAGCCCTAAGGCCTGCTTGCAGGTGTGGCCTACCTGGAGTCATGGCAGCTGCTGCAGGCATGGGGGAACAAATCCTTTGGGCAGAATTTCTGGAGCCTGCTTGCCAGGCATGGGCTCCAGGAGGGCAGTATAGCAGCATTGTAGGCATGAGGGAACCAAGCATTCAGATAGTGGGAGCCGTGGTCCTGCTTGTCAGTCCAAGTTACCAGGAGCCATGGTAGCTGCTGGAGGTATGGGGGATCCAAGTCTATGGGCAGCATGAGTTCTGGGGCCTGCTTGCCAGATGTTGTCTTCTGGGAGCCATGGGCGGTGCTGCAGTCATAGGAGAACAAAGCCTGTGGGTAGTGGGAGCCCTGGGGACTGCTTGTCAGCTCAGGCAAGCAGTACAGCTGCTCAGTAGAGCAGTGGCTGCCTGCAAGGGGAACCAAGAATGCTGGCTTGTGCCTTCTGTTTCCTGTGGAGCACTAGGAGCCCTGAGTCCTGCTTATACAGGACTACCAGTTTCCTTGGTGTTTCAGAGTGAAGGTAGCAGGTTGTGTAGTTGGGGGAAAAGTGGAGCCCTGAGCTCCTGTGTGTGCTGGGAAGCAAGACTTACCACAAAGTGAATACTGAGTAATGGAGGCTGGAGGCTTGCAGAGACTTCAGGGCCGAGGGATTGGGAGTATTGAGCTGCTAGCTGTTCTTCCCATTCTTCCCATGGTTAGTTGCTTCTCTAATTGTGGATTTGGAGATGGTTTTGTTTCTTGCTGGTTATGGGACCCCATGGGTATCTTTTGGGGTCCCCTGATTTTCCTTTTCAGGGTAGTTAGCTGCTACTTGGCTATAAGGATATCAATAGCTCACCATCTTGCTTCCTTTAGGATTTCATTTTTGTAAAGTATTATCTGTCTCTTCTCATTAAGGAATGACATAACTCACACCAATATAATAGAACATGGAATTAGATTTTCCTATATATATATTTTAAAATTGAAATGGGAAATCAATAATTCCCAGAGGATATACTATTTTCAACCCTATATAAATCAAAAGGGTATTTTACATTTCCATACAAGAAACAATTTCACAACTTTCAGGAAAATGTAGAATTTTTGTAATTGATGTTTTAGCAAAGGACACTGTCAAGAATGGTAAGACAATTAACTGAAAATTGTGGCATTTTGATTTGCATTAATTTTATTGTGAGGAATGTTGAGTATTTCTTTCATGTGTTTTTTTAGCTATTTGGACTTCTTCCTTTGAAAATGCTCTGTTCAGCTCAGTTGCCCATTTCTTAATTGGGTCATTGATTTTTGGGGAGTTTAGTTTTTTGAGCTCCCTGTATACTGTGGTTATCAGTTCCTTGTCTGGTGTATAGTCTGCAAATATTTTCTCCCATTGTGTGGGCTGCCTCTTCAAATTAGAGACCATTTCTTTTGCTGTGCAGAAGCTTTTTAATTTCATGTAATCCCATTTGTTGATCCTTTCTTTATGTTGATCCTCAACTTGCTGAGTTGCTCGAATTCTTCTGAAGAATTTCTTGCCTATGCCTATTGTTTCCAGTTTATTACCTGCTCTTTCTTATTCTAGCTTCAAGGTTTCAGGTCTGATTGTAAGGTCCTTAATCCACTTTGAGTTGATGCTTGTACAGGGTGACAAACATGGATTTGATATCAGTATTCTTCAGGCAGCTATCCAGTTTCCCCAGTAACATTTGTTGAAGAGGTTGTCAATTCTCCATCATATGTCTTTGGCTCCTTTGTCAAAAAGTAGGTTGTTATAGATGCACAGATTCATATCTTGGCCATAAAGGCAATGCAAATGAAAACCACATTGAGATTCCACCCGCTCCTATTAGAATAGCTATAATCAAGAACACGAACAACAAATTTTGGAAAGCATGTAGGGGGAAAGGAACTCCCATATATTGCTAGCAGGAATGTAAGCTTGTTCAACCAGTATGGAAAACATTATGAAGGCTCCTCAAAAAACTAAAAATAGACCTACCATATGATCCAGCAATACCACTCCTAGGATTATACACAAAGGAGTGTGAGTCAGGTTACAACAAAGTCACCTGCACATTCATGTTTATTGCAGCACTATTCACAATAGCTAATCTATGGAAGCAGATAAGAGGCCCCATTAATGAGGAATGGATTAAGAAAATGTGATATTTACTCAGCCACAAAGATGAATGAAATTTTGTCATTTACAGGTAAATGGACGGAACTGGAGAACATCATCTTAAGTGAAGTTCCCAGACTCAGAATGCCAAAAGCTGTGTGTTCTCTCTCATATGTGGAATATAAACCTAATACAAATGTAGCAATATTGTGAAACACTGGTCACACTAAGGGAAGGTCATGCATGGGAGGAGTAGTGAAACAAAGAACTTGAATATAGTTGATGTACTCTGTATACAAGAATGGGTATAGAAATCTTAAACTGGCTGAAACTACCATCAGAAAAGAATTAAAGTACAATGAAGAAAATTAGAGGAGATAAACCAATTGGGGTTATAATACATATATACATGGAAATATCACAAGGACTCCTTGTGTAGCTACCTTTACCTCAAACATGCTAAAAGTTCATGTTTTTCTTTTTATCTTCTGTCTTTTTTCTTCTACAAAATTGGAGAATAGGAGGGTGGAACAGATCATACTCAGGGGGGAGGGTTGAAATCATTGGGAGGGGGAGGCTATGGAGAAAGGGGTAAGAGGGTGAATATGGTACAAATAATGTGTATGCATGTTCGTAAATAAAAAATGATATCTGTTGAAACCATTCCAGGAAGTGGGGATGAGGGAGAATGATAGAGGGGGTGAATTCAAGTATGATATATTTGATACACTGAAGAACCTGTGTAAATACCACAATGTAGCCCACCCAACACAACAATAAGGGAAAAGAAGAAAATTATGGCAGTACAAACGTAGTTTCATTTTTCATGTTAAAATTGGATTCTGTTTCTGCAGATTTATACAAGAGTCCAGCTGATACTGGATAGTTGCACCTCTAGTATTTGATCTCTGCACATGTAAACTCTCCAACAGTTTAAAAATCTATATGACATAGTGTAAAATTTAACAAAGAATTTCCAAATATTAACTGAAATGGTACACATTCCATATATAAAATGAAAAGCATGCCTAAATTTTCTCCTTTGGAAATTTAAGACTGTATTGTAAATTAAATGCTTAGGATTTAATAAGAAAAAATAATCAACTATAACTCAATTTAAGCAGCACTCATTTTATAAATAATGCTTTATATATTGGGATTTAGCTTTAATTTTTAAACTGACATAGGATAGTTTTCTAAAGTGGACACATAAGACACATTTCAAACATTTTTCAAATTAATTTTAATGTTAGTAAAGAAAAAAGGTCTGTTCAATATAAGAAACCACATATAATTATGTTTACATTCTGGGCAACACTACCATTTCTCACTTAGAAAATAATGTCAATAACAAGTGATAATATTTTATTTGATATTTATTTTGTAATGATGAAAATAACAGCAAATTTAGAAATGAATCTTGAAATTATATCAGAGGTACTTATTAAACTTAAATACTTAAAATGGTGGTTTATGATACTATTGCTTGCTAACCACACATTTTACATGTAGATAAGAAGTAACAACATTCCAATTAATCTTAAGAAATTATTCAGTTCCAGCATGAGTATGTGTAATTAACAGAATCTTGCTCTATGTTTCTATGTTTCAAAGATTATTAGTATCTTCTACATAATGGATTCTCATGCAATATTATCAATTTTAAAACACATTATAGCAATTGAGAGAGGTGATGGGCTGCAAAATCAATTTTGCTAGAAGGAATTTATTATTTTGGCTATAATAAAATGGGAGCCAGACTTTGGAAACCACAGTTTAGGTGTGTGCTTATTTTTCTAAATGTTTAATAGTCAAAAGGATTGTTACTGTTCTAACTTTAACAGTGAACACAATCCTTGGATTCTAAAACTTGGGAGAAATCAGATCTTATTAAATAATTTTTCACATACTGTTTGTTACTTATTTCTTGTTTTCTTATTTCAGTTCCCAGCTCATTGCCAGCAATGCAATTTCTTTTTATAAAAGCCAATGAGCAACTTTAATGTGGCAGCACATGTTCAACTATACAAGATTCTAGTTCACATCTCATTTAGGAATCTTTCTAGTATATATATATTAACTTTATCCAGGAATGCATAAAGTTTGAAGATATCTTCAGATACAAAGATGATTATAATCTTAGTTAGAGGATGTTTTTCATGTGAATCTTTTACTTTAATACTGACAGTGATGACATCCTTGGTGAAAATATTATAAACACATGTATGAAAATGAAAAAATGAGACCTGTTGAAACTATTCCATAAATGGTGTGAGGGGAAATAAAGAAAGATGGAGGAGATGAATTCAACTGCAATATATTGTAAGAACTTCTGTAAATGATGCAATGTACCCACAGTTTAACAATAATAAAAATAAAATTTGAAAATAAAGTCTAAAACCAGCATGAATTTTGCCAAGTGAATGATATTTGGGTTCTCCTTTGTGTAGCTTTCTCAGCTGCGTTTCAAATGTTAAATAATGCTTTTAGTGGGTCAGGTTGAAGGTTTTAAAATGGTTTTTAATCTTTCTATATGATATTCGGGATTCAAGCTGGGTAGAAAGCCCTCCAGGACAGTTGCCAAAAGTATATTTTACTGAAAAGGCCACTCCAAGTCCTTCCACCTGTCACAACATTCATGCCACCTGCCCAAATCCTTCATGGTCTTTGTTTCTCTGAGCCAGTATAACATTCTTTGAGTATTATAGCACCTCTGCCTCCCTGTCTGTCTCCTCTCTATTTCTTCCTCCCTATCTCTCTTTCTGAAATAATCTCTGCTAATATTAAGAAGTACTAGATATTATATAACATTCTGCTCTCCACAAAACATCTCACAGCACTTAGTAATTAGAAAGAATGCAATGATCTATCTCTTCTCCCAAATAAAAATTTTAGCAGTTGATTGTATCCCTTATATTATTTTTCTTTGGCTCACATATATATTGCTACATGGATATCAGTAATAGATTCTATGAAAGCAGGCATAACCTGTGCTTCCTTTTATATCCAAAAGTCTTACATAGAACTGTTTACAAAGAAGTTTCTCAAAAAGGATATATTGTTTGTTAATGTTGTTCTAGGTGTTATATGCTTCATGTATATTATTATAACTTCAAAACAAATTTATAAGTAAGGTATTATGGTATTACTATAATCTTCATTTTAACAGTATAAAAACTAAAGTTTAGAGACTTATTCAAGCCATAAACTAGTAAATTGAATATATGATATTCAAACCAAAGCTAAATATAAACATTATTCTTTTTTTTTTCTTTTATTATTCATATGTGCATACAAGGCTTGGTTCATTTCTCCCCCCTGCCCCCACCCCCTCCCTTACCACCCACTCCACCCCCTCCCGCTCCCCCCCCTCAATACCCAGCAGAAACTATTTTCCCCTTATCTCTAATTTTGTTGTAGAGACAGTATAAGCATTAATAGGAAGGAACAAGGGGTTTTGCTGGTTGAGATAAGGATAGCTATACAGGGCATTGACTCACATTGATTTCCTGTGCATGGGTGTTACCTTCTAGGTTAATTCTTTAAACATTATTCTTTAACTGTGGCAATATGTCACTTGTGTTCTTATCCTCATGAATGCAAGTTTTCTCTCATTTCACAGTTTTTGGAATATACTGATGCCTGTCCCACTGAAAACTTGTACTAAACTATAGCTGGAGCATGATATCTATGATAGGAGAGATGGTAATTATTCTCTTCTTTCAATTTGTGAAAATTTGGAAAGCTTTTTTGTCATTTGGAGAAAGAAGTGCTATCAGCTTCTCTGCTGATTATTCAAAACCAGTTTGTAAACACTGTGTTTGATAACATAGTTTGCTTAGGGTTTTATACACAATTCTTACTGAATACTTTTTGTTGCAAGTTACTGAATAATTATCACAACAACCTATGATCTTCATTCTAGGTAGCATTTTACTAATTCCACTTACATGGAAGACAAAATTTGATGTCACATTTTCCCTCTAATTTCTAGTTGCTTTGTGAAATTAATTAAGCAGGAGGGAGAGAAAGAGAGAGAGAGAGAGAGAGAATGGGGTTGATTTTTCTGTAGGTAACTTTAGAGCATGATTGATATAGACAGGCCAGTGGCTTAATTGAACCAGGTCATCTGCTTTTAATAGCACGTCTTCCACAGCCTAGTGAAACCTAGACCAGCCACATAAAGATGCTAATCCTAGTCTTAAAATTGTATCTTCTGTTGAGATCTCCAGGCTGAGCTTTAGTAACTGGGCATTTCAGTGTTTCCTTTGTACACAATTTGAGGAAGAAATCTACCAGTTCTATCATGAAGATTGGAATTGCTGCTTTCATAGCAGGAATTATTGGTGCTCTTGGCATTATTCTATTTTTGGTAACATTTGGAACAGAATATTGGTTACTTGCAATGGAGACTTGTGAAAGTTTTGATTTTAGCAGTGGAACTTTGAACATCGAAGAAGAAGTAAATAGAGATTGAAATGATTTAAATGTGTGGGATTTCAAACAATTGCCCACAAGGGAGACTTGTATTTTTAAAACTTGATATGCTAACAGTATCAGTCTTTTATTATAACTTTAGCAAACTTTATTTGTAAATTTAGTTATTGCTTTTTACAGTTAATTTGTGGATTGGAAATATGGAACCCACTATGAGTCTTATAGGAAAGACTGCTTTATAAACTGAGAAGTATGGCAGATAACTTGAATGGATATAACTGTAGATATATATACCAGAAATGTTATTCTCCCACTAAACCCTGTTAACGTACATTACTACTTTGCGAAATGTTCTCTTTTATATGACTTTTTGTTATCTTTACCATTTAAAACTAATGGATATATATAACAATTATATACAATATATATGGTACATATTATATATGTGATATATGTATATTCCAATTATTAAATAAACTGAAAACATTAGGTTTTATAGATGAATTCTCATGAGGAAACACTTTTTCTTTTAGAACTGCTGAAAGTTACTTTTACTTTCATTTTGTCATAACCCAATTTAAAAGGATATTTTATGGAAATGTTCACTTATAAACCAAAAGCTTTTGTCAAACTTTAATATTAGGAAACCCAAGCAAAATTATGCTATAAAACAATATTCATTATCAACTATTAAACAATCCTTTTTGGTCTTGCAATGTCTTCATATGGAAAAATATTTTTATCCTTTGAAGTGACTTCCCAGTAAGGAAGAAAAGCTATTGTTTCTCTTATGAAGAGTTCAGGACTACAGAGGACTTGGAAGGCCAAACCATTATCTTCAGGAGGGAGGAATGTGGAAATGCTGAAATGTTGATTTTCAGAAAATTGAAAGCTTGAGTAAAGTTTCCTCTTTTGCTGTTATTCCTTTTTTTTTTTCATGTCATTCTCCCTTTCACAAGGCCTTCAATTTCAGCAGTTCCTAACTAGGACGTATTCTTCCCAAACATACTCATTAATAGATGCTTACTATAAGCTAAAACTCTGATAAAATTATGCATCCATTTTGTTAGATTTGTTTTAAAATGCTATCACTCCAAAGAGTATTTGACTTCTGAGTAGATCAAGGGAATACATTTCTTTTTTATTGTTGTGCTGGGTAGGGAAACACAGTGGCATTTACAAAAGTTCTTACAATATATCAAATATATCATACTTGAATTCACACCTTTCTCCTTTATTTCCCTCATCCCCCCATGCCTGGAATAGTTTCAGTATGTCTCATTTTTCCATTTACATATATGTGTGCACAGTATTTGCATTATATTTACCCTCCTACACCCTTTCCCCACATCCTCTACCCCACCTCCACTGGTACCAAACCCATCAGACAGGACTTGTTCTGCCTTCTTGTTCTCCAATTTTGTAAATGAAGAAAATGACATTTTTGTTTGCTTAAATAGCTACACAGGGAGTTTCCTTGTGATGTTTCCTTGTATATTTGTATTATAACCCCAATTTTTTTCTGAGACAGTTTCACTATGTAGCCCAGGTTATACCCAAATTCATTATCCTCCTACCTCAGCCTCCCAAGTTCAGGGTGTTTGCCACTATTCCTGGAACTAAGGGAATACATTTCTAATGGAGAATTCATGTTTCACTAATCTTGGTTGCAAAGAGATTTTCTAACAGGATACCTTCCTGGCATCTCTGATAGTACACTACTTAGGCTACCACCAATGTTATTTGTGTCTGTGATTAATTACAAGCTCTACATGGGAACTGTCAGTCCCCTCCAGGGAACAGTACTACATATCTCTGAAAAAATTTTTATTCAACAAATAAAATCCTAAAATGTTACAACTGGAAGTGATTTTAGAAATCATGCAGTTTAAACTGTAATAAGCATTGGTCACCTCAATCACAATTTAGTGCTCTCTTTTTCACACTAAACTGATTTTGGCCTGTACAGTGACAAGTGCATTGACTGAAATGTAACTGGCTCTCAGTAAATATTTACAGAATGAATTTTACACATGACAAAAAAATGATATTTAAGAAGAGGAAGTGACTTACCTAAGCTCACAGAATTTGCAACTAAGCAATAACCAAAGCCTACAGTTTTCTGTTTCTCAGTTCAGTGTTCTATCCACTGTTTCCTGATTATTTCATTACTTCAAGTTAAATATTGTATTTCCCACATATGTGTAAGAAACAAAAATCAGACCTGAAACTAATTTCCCATAAATAGGACCTGATTACTAGCAAATAAAGTAGTTATTTATTATTTGTTATCCCTTTAATATCTGATTTCCTAGAGTAATGGCATCTTCAAATAATCAAAAATATATGTACTTAGAAGTTAGACACAAAATGAGTTTGTGTTTTTGGATTTCATAGACATACTTTTTGCAGCATGAATCTCTCAGATTTATGGATATTTTTCAACAACTGCTGACGTCTACTTTTTGCAAAGTGATTAAAATACCATATAACCCGTTTAATGTTTTGATAAAGACCGTAAAAGAAACCTTTATGATAATGGTGTTAATTACTCTTTTGGGTCCTTTATGTACTATTTCTATATTAAGAATAATACTTAGAATAGTGCTTTCTGTGAACAAAAATTAATTAAAGCAACAAATCCAAAATATCAAATTATTAGAGTTAACTGTTTTATTTGTTTTCTCTAACATGGAATTACATATGATGAGAAATCAAATGACTCATTCATATGGACTCAATATGAGGCCATGATACTATGCATATTAGTTATAATATAGTCATGATAAATAAGCATAAATTGCATCGAGGACAGAGAAAAAGAAAAATGTTTATCAACAGCTAGTACTCTCATGTTTGTCAATGGTTCCAGCTTACTTTCTTCTCTCATATTTTGCAGCTAATCAAAAGTGCTTACAATGAGACAATGAACAAATTTTATCTATACCTCCTTTTCTGTTTGGCCATATTTGAGCACAAGGGTTCTCAAGTATATTTGAGTACCTTGTAACAGTGATTTTTAAAAAAAAAATTTTATTACATTATTGTTTTATGGGGTTACATGGTAACATTTACAAAACTTACAATATATCACAGTTAACTCATTCCTGCTATCATTCTTCTTTGTTCTCCCTCCCTCTATTCCTGAAATAGTTTCAAAAGATCTTATTAGTTTTAAAAATGTACTTTTCTACATTTCACTGCTCAGAGTTTACATCAATAAATATAGTTCTAGTAATCTACATTTCAAACATTTTTATTTTAAAAATGTCCTATAGTATATGATAAAACTATGTATGTTACATAGTCAACAGATTTGGAGATGGATTAAAGTTATCTATACTTCAAATAAGTACATCAGTATAAAATAGTCACATTCTTTTGGTCTTCAAGATCACTTTGAGTTATATTGCAGCTTCCAGTAGTTTAAAATATAATTTCCTTAATGGACATTGCAAGTTAAAATACTGATGTTAACAAATCATATTTAGATTATGTACTAAAACCATCCATTGAATCCTCCTGAAACTTTTAGAAGCACTTTACATTAGAAAAAATATATTAACTAAATTTATCTCCTTAATGATATACAGCAAGCAATAGAGTAATAAAACTATATTTCTTAAAAATATTTTCTTTAGTCTATTTCATCACAGAGATTAAAAAATATACACTAAAGTTCATTTGGAAACACAAGACACCACAAATAGCCTAGGCAATCCTCATCAAAAAGAGCAATGCTGGAGGTATCACAATACCTGACTTCAAACTATATTACAAAGCAATAGCAATAAAAACAGCATGGTACTGGCACAAAAACAGACATGAAAACCAGTGGAATAGAATAGAGGACCCAGATATGAATCCATACAACTACATCCACCTCATATTTGACAAAGCTGCCAATAATATAAAATGAAGACAGCCTCTTCAATAAGTGTTGTTGGAAAAAGTGGTTACTTGTCTGCAAGAAACTGAAACTAGATCCATTTCTATCACCCTGTACTAGTATAAACTCAAAATGGATCAAGGACCTAAATATCAGACCTGAAACTCTGAAGTTACTACAGGAAGGAGCAGGAAACTGCAACAAATAGGTACAAAGACTTCCTCAATAGAACCCCAGCAGCCCAGCAACTAACAGAAAGGATGAATAAATGGGACCTCATAAAATTAAAAAGCTTCTGCACAACAAAAGAAATGGTTTGTAAATTGAGAAAACCACCCAGAGAGTGGGAGAAAATATTTGCCAGTTATACATCAGACAAGGGACTGATAACCAGAATATACAGGGAACATAAGAAACTAAACACTCCTAAAATCAATGAACCAATTAAAAAATGGGCAACTGAACTAAACAGAACTTTTCAAAAGAAGAAATTCAAATGACCAAAAAACACATGAAAAAATTCTCACTATCTGTAGCAATAAAGGAAATGCAAATCAAAACCACATTAAGATTCCACCTCATTCCTGTTAGAATAACCATCATCAAAAACACCACCACCAACATGTGTTGGTGAGGATGTGGGGAAAAAGAACCCTAATCCACTGCTGGTGGGAATGCAAGCTGGTGCAACCACTCTGGAAAAAAATTTGGAGACTTCTTAAAAATCTAAACATAGACCTGCCATATGATCAGCAATCCCACTCCTGGGGATATACCCAAAGGAATGTGACACAGGTTACTCCAGAGGCACTTGCATACCCATGTTTATTGCTGCACTATTCACAATAGCCAAGTTATGGAAATAGCCAAGATGCCCCACTACTGATGAATGGATCAAGAAAATGTGGTACATGTGCACAATGGAATTTTACTCAGCCATGAAGAAAAATGAAATCTTGTCATTTGCAGGTAAGTGGATGGAACTGGAGAACATCATTCTGAGCGAGGTCAGCCAGGCTCAGAAGACCAAAACTCATATGTTCTCCCTCATATGCAGTCTTTAGATATAGGGCAAATGCAGCAATGTTGTTGGACTTGGATCACAAGACAAGAGGAGAGCATATACGGGAGATATAGGAATAGGTAGAAAACCCAAAATATAAAAGCGTTTGGTGTCCCCACTCCAGAGGAACTAATACAGAAACCTTAAAATGACAGGTTATCATGAGCAGGAGATCAGGAAGCAATGTAAAGATCAGTTAGAGTTGAATCAACATGGTTTGTAACACATGGGTACATGAACACAATAGTAGGAATATGTCTGTATAGCTATTCTTAACTCAAGTAGCAAAAAGGCTTTGTCTTCCTTGTTATGCTTATGTCTTTTCTTCAAGGAAATCAGTGATAAGGGCAGAACTGGACCTGCCTGGAACAGCCGGGGGGGAGGAGGGGAAGGTGTGGGAGGGGGGCAAGGTGGAGAAATGACCCAAACAATGTATGTACATGTGAATAAATGAACAAAAAAAATTTTCTTTAGTCTACCTTTTCATAGTCAGTCTAGCCTTATCCTTATTCTGGCCTTATTTTTTTTTTAATTTTCAAATGGATTCATTTTTAAATTATTTAATATTTGAAACATTTGTACAAATACTAAATGCATGCAACAAGTGTCTATGTTGTCTATGTCGCATTATTTAGTCACACTGTCTGGCCTTATTCTTTATAGTAAGACTGACTGGTGAAGTCTCACCTTCCTAATCATACCACATTGAAAAATTTAAACATTAGGGATGCTTTGGCTACAATGCTTTTCAAAGAATTTTTGTTTCACAGGGACATTTTGTTCAGTTTAACTAATCTAAGTGTGAAATATAAATAATGCCACTTTGGAGTCTTAATTCACTGATTATTAATAGGGAAAATCCAATGCTGTTATTTATAACCCAACATTATGGTACAATGATTCTCTAAGTCATTGTGTAGGGTAAGCATTACAACTATGTAACATGTAACAAAAATTAAAAATTTGAGCCAGGTTCCAGTGGCTCACATCTGCAATCCTAGCTGCTCAGGACGCAGACATCAGTAGGATTGCAGTTCAAAGTCAGCCCTGGCAAATAGTTTATGAGACCCTTCTTGAAAAACCTATCACCAAAAATAGTGCTGTTGGAGTGGCTCATGGTGAAGACCCTAGTTCAAGTCCCAATACCAAAACATTTTTTGAATATATATGTATATATATATATATATATATATATATATATATAGAGAGAGAGAGAGAGAGAGAGAGAGAGAGAGAGAGAGAGAGAATGGGCAATGGGTTAATGATATTATGCTTTTTAGACCACTTATAGTTCAGCTATATTGCAAAAAGGCAGACTCTGTCTTATGTCTTAAAATAATTCAGAAGTATTTGGTAAGTTTTCCATTTCAATTGCTATAGATTAAGTGAGTAGTCAGTCAAAGATATATATATTGATCTTACTATAAACCAAATACTATGCATACATTCATGTTATTTTTTGACATTTAAATTTTTATCATGAAAAATTCAGAAATATACAGTAATGGAAAAGTATAATGATCATCATCAAATGAACATACCACCAATCTTTAAAACTATCAAGAGGGATTCCAAGATGGCAGCTAGAGGGAGCAAGCAGAAAGTGAGCCTCCTATAGTGAAATCTTGGAGAGATGCTGGAGACACACTTTGCAGGCATAATCACTGAGAAGAGGCATAACTTTGACCCCTCCACACCTCTAGCTGGCACAGAGAATCTCCACTTCACGTTAAGTGGAGAAACCAGGAGGACACCCAGGCTGCCAGTTGCCCACGCCCAGACAACTTAGGAAGACGCAGACCAGGTGAGCTTCGCGGTACCGTGGTACTCCCACAGACAAGCCTGTGCTAGATCAGCATAGCCCCCTGGACAGACTGACCTCCACCCAGGGAAAAAAGAGAAACTGACTAATAAGCAATAAGAACAATAAAGGCACACGGGAAAGAGGGTGGGGCACAACACTGAGCACCGAAGTTTGGGGTAAGGGAATCCTTCCCGGGACTGTAAATAAACAAGCCAGGCTGGCTGGAGAGGCTCTGGCAGGAGAGGGCCGCGCACCCAGCAACCAGGAGTGGGAAAGCTTGTGAGAGTGGCAGAGGGAGGAAAACTCCACAGGAGAGGAGGGAAGATCCACTTCTCACGTGAACTGTAAACAAACATGGCGACTGGCAGGAGCAGCAGCACCGCCCAGTAATCAGCAGCAGGAAAGCTTGTGAAAGTGGAGGTGGGAGGAAAACTCCACAGGAGAGGGGGGAAGACCCATCTCCCACATGAACTGTAAATAAACACGCAGGTCTGAGAACACGGGTGCAGTGTCACCTTTCCCAGTGTGCTTGGAAAGGGGAAAGCTTGTAGCAGAGGCTCCTGCACAGGAGAACTCTGAGCAAACAAAGACTGTGGGGCCAGTTGAGTGCTAAGCTCAACCCAGAGATCTGTATAAATAATGCCGCCAGCAACAGCAGGCTGACAGCAGTGGGCAGGCAAGCCACAGCTGCAGATACCATTCTCAGAACTGTCTCCAGACTCTTTTATTTCCTTCTTCTCCCTACCTTTGATGAGAGAACAACTGAATTACACCTGAATGCTGAAAAACTTACTGAAACTGTATTGCATTTGAACTTGGGACACTTGGTGGGGTTTTTGTGTGTGTGTGTGTGTGTGTAGTTTTGTTCTACTTTATGCATCCCCTTTGATGAGACAACTACAGAGCAACATCTGAGGCACCATCTCCAGGACTGGAGACTGAGACGGACACACAAATTATTAAGACTGAAAGTTCATTGCATTTGAACTTGGAGGTTTTTTGTTTTTTTTTTAATTTTCTATTTTACATTTTATTTTAATTCATTTTTATATATAGATATTTCTTTCATTTACTTATTTTTTATTTTTATTCTTATCTTTATTTTTTTTATTTTTGATTTTCAATCCTCTCTCTGTCTCTCTAATGTCTGTTCAGCTTACTGTTGATTAGTACACTAACGCTCCCTGTTTATACCTTTGAACCTTTCTTGCCTGATACCTTGTTCTGTTTTCTCCTTGTCTGTGTATTTGTTTTTCCCTATTCTTTAACTTCTTGCTTTCCATCTCAGCTCACCCTTCCATAATAAATATTACCATTGTTATTATTACAAGCTAGAAAATACTTAATTGCACACAGTACAGGGACAGTAACAACACCAAGGACAATGATGGGAAGACAGAAAAAACAGGGAAACCAGTTTCCCCACAGCAAAAAATTAGTACAGGAACAAGAGGGAATGAAGAAAACAGATACTCAGATCCAGACTCCAACAAAGTGAAGATAACTATGCCAAAGTACCCAATGAAGCCCACAAGAATAATTTAAAAGAAGACATAGTACAGGTACTCAATGAGAATTTTATAGAGATGATACTGGATAGGGTCAACCAAAATGTACAGGAGACACTCAAGAAATTCCAAGACAACAAAAATAGAGAATTTGAAAAAGCAAAAGAAGAACTAAAGGAAACCATAGAAGCACTGTATAAACACCAAAGTGAAACACAGAACACGATGAATAAACAGATAAATGAACTCAGTACAAAAATAGACAACATTAAGAGAAAACCACCCAGGATATGGAAAACCTCAGAAAAAAGAATGAAACAGAACTGCAAAACAAAATGGAAAGCCAATCCAGCAGAATAGAACAAACAGAAGACAGAATCTCAGAACTTGAAGATGAAATGGTAATTAAAGGAAAAACTGAAGAACTAGTAAGTAAACAACTCAAGACCTGTGAAAAGAAAATGCAAGAATTCACCAACTTCATCAAAAGATCAAACTTGAGAATCATGGGCATCGAAGAAGGAGAAGAGGTGCAAGTGAAGGGAATGCGTAATATATTCAACAAAATAATAATGGAAAATTTCCCAAATCTAGAGAAAGATATTCCCATACAGATGCAAGAGGCCACCAGGACACCAAACAGACGGATCAAAATAGAAGAGTGTGGGGTGAGATCTTCCGGGCACTGAATGAAAATAACTTCAACCCCAGGATACACTACCCAGCAAAACTATCATTCAAAATAGATGGAGCAATAAAAGTCTTCCATGATAAGCAGAAACTAAAACAATATGTGACCACAAAGCCACCACTACAAAAGATTCTGTAAGGGATTCTGCACACAGAAAGTGAAACCCAACTTAACCACAAAAAGACAGGCAGCACTAAATACAGGAAAAGAAAAAGCAAGACAGTAGAGACTAACCTCAACTTAGGTACACACAATCAAACCTTCAAACAACTAAGACAACTAAATGACAGGAATCATCACATACCCATCAGTCCTAATGCTTAATGTTAACGGACTTAATTCACCCATCAAAAGGCACTGCTTGACGAAATGGAATAAAAAGGAAGATCCAACAATTTGTTGCTTACAGGAGATCCATCTCACTGACAGAAATAAGCAGAGGCTTAGGATGAAAGGCTGGAAGATTTACCAAGCCAATGGCCCCTGAAAACAGGCAGGAGTAGCAATACTTATCTCTGACAAAGTAGACTTCAAACCTACATTGATCAAACAAGATAAAGAAGGACATTCCATACTAATAAAAGGGGAAATAGACAAAAAGGAAATAATTATCAACCTGTATGCACTCAATGTCAACACACACAATTTCATCAAACATACCTGGAAAGACCTAAAAGCATATATAATCGCCAACACAGTGGTTGTGGGAGACTTTAGCACCCCATTATCATCAATACATAGGTCATCCAAACAAAAAATCAATAAAGAAATCTAAGATCTAAAATAGGCAATAGATCAAATGGACCTAGTTGATGTCTACAGAACATTTCATCTAACTTCTACACAATATACATTCTTCTCAGCAGCCCATGGAACCTTCTCCAAAATAGATCATATCCTAGGGCACAAAGCAAGTCTCAGCAAATATAAGAAAATAGAAATTACACCGTGCATGCTATCTGATCACAATGCAGTAAAAGTAGAACTCAACTACAAAAGTAAAGACAAAAATTATGCAAACAGCTGGAAACTAAATAACTCATTACTTAATGAAGAATGGATCATCAATGAAATAAGAAAGGAAATTAAAAAGTTCCTGGAAGTCAATGAAGATGAAAACACAACGTACCAGAACCTATGAGACACAGCTAAGGCAGTCCTGAGAGGAAAGTTTATAGCCATGAGTGCATATATTAAAAAGACTAAAAGATCCCAAAACAATGACCTAATGATACATCTCAAACTCCTAGAAAAACAAGAACAAGCAAATCCCAAAACAAATAGAAGGAGAGAAATAATAAAAATAAGAGCTGAAATCAATGGAATAGAAACCAAAAAAAACCATACAAAGAATTAATGAAACAAAAAGTTGGTTCTCTGAAAAAATAAACAAGATCAATAGACCCCTGGCAAACCTGACTAAAATGAGGAGACAAAAAACCCAAATTAGTAGAATCAGGAATGCAAAAGGTGAGATAATAACAAACACCATGGAAGTCCAGGAAATCATCAGAGACTACTTTGAGAACCTATATTCAAATAAATTTGAAAATCTTAAAGAAATGGACAGATTTCTAGATACATATGATCATCCAAAACTGAACCAAGAGGAAATTAATCACCTGAATAGACCTATAACACAAAATGAAATTGAAGCATCAATCAAGAGTCTCCCCAAAAAGAAAAGTCCAGGACCTGATGGATTCTCTGCTGAATTCTATCAGACCTTTAAAGAAGAACTGATACCAACCCTCCTTAAACTGTTCCACGAAATAGAAAGGGAAGGAAAACTGCCAATCACATTTTATAAAGCTAGTATTACACTTATCCCAAAACCAGGCAAAGACACCTCCAAAACAGAGAACAATAGGCAAACTCCTTAATGAACTTTGACGCAAAAATCCTCAACAAAATAGTGGCAAACCGATTTCAACAACACATCAAAAAGATTATTTAACACAACCAAGTAGGCTTCATCCCAGGGATGCAGGGGTGGTTCAACATATGAAAATCAATAAACGTAATAAACCACATTAACAGAAGCAAAGACAAAAAACCACTTGATCATCTCAATAGATGCAGAAAATCCTTTGATAATATCCAACACCATTTCATGATAAAAGCTCTAAGAAAACAAGGACTAGAAGGAAAGTACCTCAACCTTACAAAAGCTATATATGACAAACCTACAGCCAGCATTATCCTTAATGGAGAAAAACTGAAACCATTCCCTCTAAAATCAGGAACCAGACAAGGATGCTCACTATCTCCATTCCTATTCAACATAGTACTGGAATTCCTAGCCAGAGCATTTAGGCAAGAAGAAGGAATAAAAAGAATACGAATAGGTAAAGAAACTATCAAAATATCCCTATTTGCAGATGACATGATCCTATACCTTAAAGACCCAAAAAACTCTACTCAGAAGCTTCTAGACATCATCAATAGCTATAGCAAGGTAGCAGGATATAAAATCAACATAGAAAAATCATTAGCAATTCTATAGACTAACAATGAGCAAACTGAAAAAGAATGTATGATAACAATTCCATTTACAATAGCCTAAAAAAAAATCAATTAGCTAGGTGTAAACCTAACAAAAGATGTGAAAGACCTCTACAAGGAAAACTATACACTTCTGAAGAAAGAGATTGAGGAAGACTATAGAAAGTGGAGAGATCTCCCATGCTCATGGATTGGTAGAATCAACATAGTAAAAATGTCGATACTCCTGAAAGTAATCTACATGTTTAATCCAATTCCCATCAAAATTCCAATGACATTCATTAAAGAGATCGTAAAATCTACTGTGAAATTTATATGGAAAGACAAGAGGCCACAAAGAGCCAAGGCAATACTCAGTCAAAAGAACAATGCTGGAGGTATTACAATACCTGACTTCAAACTATCTTACAAAGCAATAACAATGAAAACAGCATGGTACTGGCACAAAAACAGACATGAAGACCAGTGGAACAGAATAGAGGACCCAGATATGAAGCCAAACAACTATAACCAACTTGTCTTTGACAAAGGAGCTAAAAATATACAATGGAGAAAAAGCAGCTCTTCAAATAAACTGCTGGGAAAACTGGTTAGCAGTCTGCAAAAAACTAAAACTAGATCCATGTATATCACCCTATTCCAATATTAACTCAAAATGGATCAAGGATCTTAATATCAGACCACAAACTCTAAAGTTGATACAGGAAAGAGTAGGAAATACTCTGGAGTTAGTAGGTATAGGTAAGAACTTTCTCAATGAAACCCCAGCAGCACAGCAACTAAGAGATAGCATAGATAAATGGGACCTCATAAAGCTAAAAAGCTTCTGTTCATCAAAAGAAATGGTCTCTAAACTGAAAAGAACACCCACAGAGTGGGAGAAAATATTTGCCAGCTATACATCAGACAAAGGACTGATAACCAGAATATATAGGGAACTTAAAAAACTAAATTCTCCCAAAAGTAATGAACCAACAAAGAAATGGGCAAGTGAACTAAACAGAACTTTCTCAAAAGAAGAAATTCAAATGGCCAAAAAACACATGCAGAAATGCTCACCATCTCTAGCAAGAAAGGAAATGCAAATTAAAACCACGCTCAGATTCCACCTCACCCCTGTTAGAATAGCCATCATTAGCAACACCACGAACAACAGGTGTTGGCGAGGATGTGGGTAAAAAGGAACCCTCTTACACTGTTGGTGGGAATGTAAA
This sequence comes from Castor canadensis, assembly GCF_047511655.1. NCBI lineage: Eukaryota > Metazoa > Chordata > Mammalia > Rodentia > Castoridae > Castor > Castor canadensis. Next base: position 71,790,920 of record NC_133405.1, on the reverse strand, counting down.
CTAGTACAACCACTCTGGAAAAAAATTTGGAGGCTACTTAAAAAGCTAGACATTGATCTACCATTTGATCCAGCAATACTACTCTTGGGGATATACCCAAAAGACTGTGACACAGGTTACTCCAGAGACACCTCCACACCCATGTTTATTGCGGCACTATTTACAATAGCCAAGTTATGGAAACAGCCAAGATGCCCCACCACTGACGAACGGATTAAGAAAATGTGGTATCTATGCACAATGGAATTTTATGCAGCCATGAAGAAGAACGAAATGTTATCATTCGCTGGTAAATGGATGGAATTGGAGAACATCATTCTGAGTGAGGTTAGCCTGGCCCAAAAGAACAAAAACCATATGTTCTCCCTCATATGTGGACTTTAGATCAAGGGCATACACAACAAGAGGATTGGACTTTGATCACATGATAAACTGAGAGCACACAAGGGAGGTATGAGGATAGTAAGACCCCCAAAAAACAAGTTAGCATTTGTTGCCCTCAATGCAGAGAAACTAATGCAGAAACTTTAAGGTGACAGAGGCCAATAGGGGAAGGGGATCAGGAACTGGAGAAAAGGTCAGTTCTAGAAAAATTAATTTAGAAAGTAACACTTATGTACAGGAAAGCAACGAGAGGAATCTCACACTATAGCTATCCTTATCTCAACCAGCAAAAACCCTTGTTACTTCCTATTATGGCTTGTACTCTCTCTACAACAAAATTAGAAATAAGGGCAAAATAGTTTCTGCTGGGTATTGAGGGGGTAGGGGGGTGAAGGAGAGGGTGGAGTGGGTGCTAAGGGAGGGGGTGGGGGCAGGGGGGAGAAATGACCCAAGCCTTGTATGCACATATGAATAATAAAAAAAATCTATCAATATTTTTCCACTCTGCTTTTTTGTGGAACATTATAAAATCTTGTTATTAAAAATACAGTTCATGTACTAACAACAAATGATAGAATTCAGAAGTTTGTTCAAAATATAAACATTTAGGTTCTACCAAGATACGATTAACATGAGTGTGCATTTTAAAAAGATCTCTAAGTCTGGTAGAGTGGCTCAAGCTGTATGAGCATTTGTCCAGCAACCTTGAGGCCCTGAGTTCAATCCCCAGTGCCACAAAATAGGAAAAAAAAGAGCAGTACAAAAAGATCTCCAGCTGTGCACATTAAAATTTAAGAACTGTGTAAAGTAAATGCTATATAACATACCCTAACAAATGTACTTCTTACCCTACAGAGAAGTAGTATCTCAGTATGTCGTAGAATTCTGTATGAAATGACTATACAAAATGACATTTCATTCTCAGAACCAGAATTTTAAAAATGAATATTATATTTCATAGTATGATGATGGTATGAGAGACTATGAGGAAATGTCTATTATATACCATCAAGAAGGTTTTTTCTGGCGGTGTTGCTTTTTTGGAGATGATCTGCAAACTTCAGTCTGGAGATACTGGTTTAGTGAGTATAAGATGTTATATTATGTGATGTTTTAACAATATGGTCTCAGATTAAAAAATAATTTATTATATAGTAATTGAAGGGAACTCTTGTGAATCATATATATGTAGCATATTAACATCTCAAAATCAGAAGGCAACATTTTCTGTTATCATATGTTGCTTGGTTTAGAAGACATCTGGCTATTTTCTCCAATGCTGGATATTGAACCCAGGGCTTTATGCATGTTATGCAAGCACTCTACCAATGAGTTATATTACCTAACTAGCTATTTTGAAGCCACATGAGTAAGATCACACTTAACATAGAATTAGACTCAAATCATCCATGTGGGAGGCTACTTATGCCTTTCCATGTAACTGTAAGTTGCTAAAGTAGAATAAAAGTCAATAAAGTTTAAATAACATAAACTCTTCAAATTTTATAGTTTTCTTTTAATGTATTATTATAATTACTACTATTTTGAGCAGTGTTGGGTCTTTAACTCAAGGCCTTGTTCTTGGTAGGCAGATGCTCTACCATTTGAGCACTTGAGTCTCATCTCTAGCTCTTTTTTCTTTTTCATTTTGGTGGTGGTACTGGAGTTTGAACCCAAGGCCTTACACTTGTTGGAAAGGTGCTGAACCACTTAAGCCATGCCTTAGTTCTCTCTTTTTAATTTAGTTTTTTTTAGACATAGACTTATGATTTTGCCTGGCACAACCCTCAGACAATTATCCTTTTACCTATGGTGTCCCAAGTACCTGGGATCATAGGTGCATGCTACCTCTGCTTGTTTTATTGGTGGAGATGGGTTCTCACTAACTTTTTGCCCAGGCTGACCTCAAAACATGATTCCTTCCAATTTCCACCTCCCAAGTATCTAGGATTAAAAGTGTGAGCCACTGTTCCTGGACTGATGCCTTATTATTTTAATAAAGGCTTTATTTATTATTTTAAAAGCTGACAAGTTTGACCAATAAACAATTTTACACAATAGAAATAGGAATTATCATCCTGGATTTGTCCCTTTCTATGTTACCATGGGAAAATTTCTTAACATCCCCTTAATTTTCTCTACATCATGGTTGTTGTCAACATGCTTATCAATATTAATTTAATATGGAACATTACAAATACTAAGAAAGAATAAGACCTGCTTTTTTCTATTTGTGTATATATTCTTTCCCTCTAACAAGCAGCACATTAAATTAGCTGTAATGAATAAGTTTTGATTTGAGGTTAAAAGAAAAAAAGAGTTGAAACATGGTCAGACACCATATTTATTTACCCAGCTCTTTTTAGTGCATGCTAGCTCTTAAAATATTATATGAAAATAATAAGAATTTCAGTATGAATAAGCAGCATGAGCAAGAGCTCCAGAACCATGCTTATGCCTGTCATATCTGCTCACTGTTGTAGCTCTCGAATATGTATAAGAAGGTGTGACTGCTATTTGTTCCTAATAATTCAATAAGCTAGAGATTGTATGTAAAAGCATGCTTAAGAGGCTCCTACTTCCATCAATGAGAAAAGAAATCATAATGTTAATGTGAGTAGTCCCATTTCAAAACTCATCAGGGAGCTGATTTACTTAATGAAATATTTACTAAGTACATCATAAATTTACAACTGTACTTGGGAGAGCTAGAAAGAGGTCACTGTATACAATTCACGTCTCCAAGAGCTTATTCTCTAATTGGGTCAAGGCATAAACACATTTTACAAATATAAAAAAAGGAAATTATGCAAGTAATATCTCAAGCACTATAACCTATAAATCATGAATATATCTGTTAAATCTTTAAAAGATCATGAGAAAGAGAGGAGTAGATAACAACTATGATGTACAAGGATTGTTTCTTCTTGGAGATGGAAGCTAAAATAAGTTCTGAAAGACTGGAATTATTTGGGCAGTGTTTAAAAAGCAAAATGCATGAGGAACTTGTATAAATACAGAGTTACTGACTGCCATGGAAGGTTAATGGAGAGGTATAGTTTGAAATCAGATACAGAGGTAAATTGGAACTAGACTGAAGAACTCTAAGTGATCAAAAATAGAAAATCATCTGCATATATAGGAATATAATCCCTTAAAGGAGAGTAATTTCCTTTAAACTGTTGCAAACTAACTGAATCTTTAAAGAAATCCATTTTATGTGAATAATTTTACAACACAAATGAACATATTGTTTATATCCATCTACACTCAGTTGCAAATATAGAAAGCACATATAGTAAAATTCTAGTAGTAGTGTTGGGATTTCTAGGATGATGGAATAAGGAAGTTTGAGGACCCTGCTATGATCTGAATTTCTGTGTGCCCCCAAAATTAATAGATTGAAATCCTATTCCTTAATGTAATTATATTATGCTATGGGACCAGTAGGAAGTAAGTACGTCTGGAGAGTAGAAATCTTATGAATGGAAATAGCACCATTATAAAAAAAAGACCAAAGCATGACCACTCATCCTTTCTACTATGCACAGATACAGTGAGAAGGCTGGGTTTATGAATAAGAAGTGGACTTTCACCAGACAATCTGTGGATACCTTAATTTTAGATTTTCCTTTCAGAATGGAGAAAACAGAATTTCATGAATTTCTATTGTTTATAAGCCACCCAGTCTATGACATTTTGCGATGCTAGCTTAAACAGATGATGGAAGATCATTTAGAAAGATTAAAATTTAACTAGTGAAAATTATTTAAAAATGATTCAAAATGTCTGCAAATAGTCCTGTGGGCATATAACAAATGCAAAAGCTTTTATTTAAGAACACCAAATCTTGGTAGTAACATCATGAATCTGTGGCTTTTGAGCCATTACACCTCCCTCTACTGCTATGTATTGTGAAATCTCTACAGTGATTGAGTGCAGCCAAAAAGACTAGGAGTCCTTTTCTGTCAGCTCCAACTTTGAGCTTATATTTTCATTCTTACAGATGAAAGCTGCTGGGGTTCTATTGAGGAAGTCTTTGCCTATACCTATTAGCTCCAGAGTGTTTCCTGCTTTTTTCTGTAGTAACTTCAGTTTCAGGTCTGATATTTAGGTCCTTGATCCATTTTGAGCTTATACTAGTACAGGGTGATAGACATGGATCTAGTTTCAGTTTCTTGCAGACGGGTAACCACTTTTCCCAGCAACATTTATTGAAGAGGCTGTCTTTTCTCCATCATATATTTTTGGCGCCTTTGTCAAAAATGAGGTGGGTATAGTTGTGTAGATTCATATCTGGGTCTTCTATTCTGTTCCACTGGTCTTTACGTCTGTTTTTGTGCCAGTACCATGCTGTTTTTATTGCTATTGTTTTGTGATATAGTTTGAAGTCAGGTATTGTGATACCTCCAGCATTGCTCTTTTTGCTGAGTATTGCCTTAGCTAGTCACAGTGTCTTGTGTTTACAAATGAACTATAGGGTATATTTTTCAATCTTAGTGTTGAAAGTCATTGGGATTTTGATGGGAATTGCATTCAACATGTAGATTGCTTTCGGTAGTATAGCTATTTTTACTATGTTGATTCTACCTATCCATGAGCACGGGAGATCTTTCCATCTTCTGTAGTCATCCTCGATCTCTTTCTTCAGGAGTTTGTACTTCTTCTTGTAGAGTTCATTCACATCCTTTGTTAAATTTACTCCTAGGCATTTGATTTATTTTGAGGCTATTGTGAATGGAATTGTTTCCATGTATTCCTTCTCAGTTTGTTCATTGTTGGTGTATAGAAAAGCTAATGATTTTTGTAGGTTGATTTTGTATCCTGCCACCTGACTTTAGCTGTTTATGGTGTCTAAGGGTTTTTCGGTAGAGTTTTTGGGGTCTTTAAGTATAGGATCATATCGTCTGCAAATAACAAAATTTTGACAGTTTTTTTACCTATTTGTATTCCTTTTGTTTCTTCTTCTTGCCTAATTGCTCTGGCTAAAGTGGGGATAGTGGGCATCCTTGTCTCCTTCCTGATTTTAGGGGGAATGGTTTCAATGAACCAATTAAGAAATGGGCAACTGAACTAAACAGAACTTTTTCAAAAGAAGAAATTCATATGGCCAAAAAACACATGAAGAAGTGCTCACCATCTCTAGCCATAAAGGAAATGCAAATCAAAACCACACTAAGAGTCCACCGCACCCCTGTTAGAATAGCCATCATCAAAAACACCACCACCAACAAGTGCTGGTGAGGATGTGGGAAAAAAAGAACCCCAATCCACTGCTGGTAGGAATGCCAGCTGGTATAACCACTCTGGAAAAAAATTTGGAGACTTCTTAAAAATCTAAACATAGACCTGCCATATGATCCATCAATCCCACTCCTGGGGATATACCCAGAGGAATACAACACAGGTTACTCCAGAGGCACTTGCACACCCATGTTTATTGCTGCACTATTCACAATAGCCAAGTTATGGAAACAACCAAGATGCCCCAGTACTGATGAACGGATCAAGAAAATGTGGTACTTGTACACAATGGAATTTTACTCAACCATGAAGAAAAATGAAACCTTATCATTTGCAGGTAAGTGGATGGAACTGGAGAACATCATTTTGAGCGAGCTCAGCCAGGCTCAGAAGACCAAAAATCATATGTTCTCCCTCATATGTGGACTTTAGATCTAGGCCAAATGCAGCAATGTTGTTGGACTTAGATCACAAGACAAGGGGAGATCTCATACGGGAGATATAGTAATAGGTAGAAAACCCAAAACGTGAAAGCTTTTGATGTCCCCATTCCAGAGGAACTAATACAAAAACGTTTAAACGACAGGTTATCATGAGAAAGGGATCAGGAACCAAGGTAAAGATCAGTTAGAGATGAATCAACTTGGGTCGTAACACATAGGTACATGCAAGCAATAGTAGGAATCTTTCTGTGTAGCTATCCTTAACTCAATAGCAAAATTGCTTTGTCTTTCTTATTATGCATATGTCCTTTCTTCAACAAAATCAGTGATAAGGGCAGAACAGGACCTGCCTGAAACTGGAGGGGAGAGGGAGAAGGGGAGGGGAGGGGGGCAGGGTGGAGAAATGATTCAACAATATATGCACATGTGAATAAATAAACAAGAAAAAAAGAAAGATGAAAGGGTTGATATGTCTTATCTCCTGCAGCCGTGAGTTATACAAGCTCTATTTTGGATGTGAAGCAAAGAGGACTTGGTCTTCCTGACCTCCGTCCCCACTAGGCCCTATTCATGTTGTGGCAGTTCTACCAGGTTTAGAAAATTAAGAATACTGGGCCCTAGTTCCCCTACTCTAGTATGGTCATAGTGTGGTGGTTGGGGGAAGTAACCTGAGTAGACTAGGGGATACCACCTATTCCTGATAACCCAATAGTAGGACCAGGGTGACTGTTACGTCCCCTATCCTTATTCTCAGCTCTGGTAAAAAGTTGTAGTGGTCTTGCCCCAAAACGAAGCTTAGCAAGAGATGCACAAAATCAAAGATTTGATTGCCTAAGGAACTGACTTGGTTTGAAATGGAGACTGTAGAACTTCAAGGTGGAAAATATTCTAAAAATGAGAGTCTGATAGTTTCACAGTAGGTACAAAGAACACAACTATTAAAATAGAACTTTAGCAGAGAAAATTAGGGAAGCACTCTGCTGGAAGTAGAGTCAATTATGGGGGTCAGGAAAACTTTACATATGTGCAAGGGTCTACCCATTCAGAAGAAATCAGAGCAAGATGTGGAGCAGATTTCAAAGCTTGTTTTGACAAATGTAGACAACTTAGCACAGAGTTAAAAGCTCATTTGCAAAAGTGGTTTAAATGCAATCGGTGATCATGTACTAACTAGATAATAACATACAGTGACCCAAGGTTGACTTCTAAGAATTTAGTCTTAAAAATGATTTCAGCAATCCCAAAAAGCCCAGATGATTGTGGACATAACCCTGACCACTCTTTAGGGGTAATCAAAGAAGGAGTCACTAAAGTACTAGTGTGTGGATGAATGTGAGGGAAAATACATAATATCCCAAACTGTGATAACCACCTTCAAGTCACATAATCCCATAATCATAAATGGTGAAAATCTAATTGGCTAAGGAGGTTTAATCTCTATTTTGAAAAATAAGTGGCTTATCCTGACATAAGGGTGACCCTTAGGTAACCAGCTCAAAAGAGAAAAAGAAAAACATGAACAAAAAGTGGACAAGGTCATTATAGGCTATATTTTGTAGAAGAAGCCTCATGAAATTAGTTCAGTCAAGTCACCAAATAAATACATGAAAAATCTTTGGGGTGGGATTCAGAATCTAAAGTTACTACAACATATTATCTAAAACACCTTGTCTTAAATGAAAAACTTATCAAGTCTAGAATACCAACAGAATATTAATTATTATTCTAAAATGAAAAATTTTTTTATTGATGTATTGGGTGTGGGTGCATTGTGGCATTTGCAAAAGTTCTTACAATATACTAAATATATCATACTTGAATTCACCCCCTCCATAATTCTCTTTTATCCTCCCTCCCCCAATTTATGGAATAGTTTCAACAAGTACCATTTTTCCATTTACATATAAATGTGCACAGTATTTGTCCCTGAATTCTCCCTCTCATACCATTTCCCCACCTCTTCTCTCCTCCCACTGTTACCAACCCCCCAGGCAGGACCTGTTCCTCGCTCCTGTTCTCCAACTTTGTAAAAGAAAAAAGACAACATTTTAATTTTTTTAAATATAGCTACACAGGAAGTTTCCTTGTTACATTTCCATGTATATATGTATTATAACCCAAATTGGTCCATCAACTCTATTTTTCTTCTTTCTACTTTAGTCCCTTTCTTGTGGTGGTTTCATCAGGTTTAAAAACTCTGGTCATTCTTGTATAGAGAGTACATCAATAATATTCACCTTCTTAACTTGCTTCTTTTACTCTCCCCCTCTCATATATGACCTCCCCTTAGTATCACCTGTTGTTTGTAATATTGCTGTATTTTTATTATGTCTGTATTCCACATATGAGAGAAAACATGCAACTTCCGGACTTCTGACTTTGGTTAACTTCACTTAAGATGATGTTCTCCAATTCCATCCATTCACCTGAAAATGACAAAATTTCATTCTTCTTTGTGGCTGAATAAAATTCCATTGTGTATAAATGCCACATTTTCTTAATCCATTCATCAGTTGTGGGACATCTTGGCTGTTTCCAGAGGTTTGCTACTGTGAATAATGCTGCAATAAACATGGGTGTGCAGGTGCCTTTATTGTAACCTGGTTTATATTCCTTTGGGATATCACTAGGTATAGAATTATTGGATCATATGGCAGTTCTATTTTTACTTTTTGAGGAACCACCATACTGTTTTCCATTGTGGTTGTACTAATTTACATTCCCACCAGCATTGTTTTTTGAGGTTAAATTTCTGTAACCAAAATGAAAAAAATCACTGCAGGGTTCAATGGTACATATAAGAAGTCATAATAAAGAAAGAAGAAATATGAAGATAGCTGCTTCACAGAACTGCCTTGGCCAGCCTGGGCTCAAAGGCTTTGTTCAGCACACCCTACCACAAGTGGCAGTATTTTCCCAGACTTTGAATCTATCTTGGCATCTGAATGCAAACTTCCAGAGGAAGTGGATATCTATGTGTGCTTCTCGAAGTCCCTATTCTCCATGATGTAGTTCCTGGACATTGCATTGATGAATGCTTATAAAGATCTCAATTTATACTTCTGTGGCAAGATTGAAAAATTGGAAAATATAATAAAATATATCAATCTTATTCCAAATAAGCTTCTTAGGATGCCATCAGTTCAGTTGGTACAAAGCTGGTCTATACAGAATCCTCAGGAGCTTCTTGAATTAATGAACAAAAGCATTAAAAGAAGCTAACACTGTGACTTTGCAGATACTGTAACAAAGGACAGTCACTGACACAATGGTATCATTTCCACAATGGCCTAGAATGTACTTAAATACAAAGAGAGCTTAAGAATGGATCTTGTAACCAGTCAGAATGTTTGATACATTTTGGATTATTTTTACATGAGTTGTATTTCAATTAGAATGCTAGTCATGCAGTACTCTTTATTGTTTGGTAGGAAAGACAAAGGAAGTCAATCTCATAGAAAACATATTGGAAGCATAAATCGAAACTTCAAAGTAGTCAAAGCTATTTATGATGGCTATGAAAATTCTAGGTGTCTATGATTTGGGTTATATTAACTCCCCTGAAGTAGTATTTGAAGAACTAAATGAAGAATCATCAGAATTGCCAGTATAATTGGTTTATGTACCATCCCATCTCTTTTAGCTGGTGTTTGAACTTTTCAAGAATTCATTGAGAACAACTATGGAACATCATGTTTATAAGTGTTTACTCTTATTCAAGTTTATATTATATGGGGTAATGAAAATTTGACTATGAACATGAGTGATTGAGGAGACTGTGTTTCTTTAAGGCAAAGCTCTTCAATTGCATATACCCAATTGAATCCCAGCTTGGTCATCAGACCAGTGACTTTGACTGGTTTTGTTATAGATTGCTCATATCACATCTATATGCAAATACTTTCAAGTAGGTATAAAGCTATATTTCCTAAAGGGTTATGGAACAGATGAAGTTGTCTACATTAAGGCTCTGTAAACAGAATCAATAGAAGCATAAGCCTCTACCATGTAACAAAGCTGTCTCAAAGCATTACAACACTAACCATGAGGCTGATGAAAGTCACTAATAGAGAACCAAAGAAATAGCAACATTCCACAGTGCTTAAACTTGGAACACCTGAAAGTTCAAATATGGTTTTGGTGTTATATTTGTAAAGGCTGTATTCAGCAGTACATTATACTGAATATTTCATGTGGTGTTTTCACAATTAACTCTGGGTAGAATAAATGGAAACTGAATTTGCTTTATGACTGTAAACCTAAACCTCCAAAATGATGAAATTTTATCATCTTTGCACTCACATCTTTAATTAACTGAATGTTTTTAAATTTTAACTTATTTATTACAGAAATATTGAAATACACATGAAAATAGAAAGATGTTAAGATACTCCTATGCTCATCACACATCTTCAATAGTTGTTTTTAATAGCACTCTCCCACAAATTCAGACAAGGAGCAACTCTTCTATTAATCACAAAAAACACAGTAACATGACCTACAATACTTTTAGGACCATAAAAATGAACATAATTTAAAGGATCTTTTGACTAAATTTCCTCTTTATGGTAGACTTCAGAAGCATTGAAAGTTTTTGGGATTCTACAGGAAACTATGCAATTTTTGTAAAATTATTTTGATTTATATTTGCCATACTTATTTTCTAAATGTGGGTTAGTAATCTTTATATTGTTTTAAGGAATTATGTCATTCTTTGGTAATGACAAGTGTAATAAATGGTCTTCATGCTTACCAATAATTGATTGCAGATAAAACAGAAAAAGATTGCACTGTACAGTGTTGAGAAAGTCACCTTTCAGTGTGTACATACATTTTCTTCACTCTGAAGCTAACTTATCACTTTAAAATTGTTATTGCAAATAATAGTAATGACCATTTTCCTATGGATCTAAATAAAGATCATGTGCCATCTACTCAGAATATGCTTGTAATTAATGCAAGGACAAATTATACTGAAAACAAACAAATAAAAATAAAAACGATCTAATTAATTTTGAGATTACCAGGAGAGACATTTGAGAAAAGTACAATTTTTCTGAATCTTAATCCAGACACACTGAATTAGAATCTCCTAGGCTGGCACCCAGGAATCTCAATCATAGAGCATTTCCCATGTGACTATGATGCCCAGCTTAATCAATGAACCACTCTTTTAAAGTGAATAGTGATGATATGATATTTGTTGAAGTAACAGAATAATCTTTATATTTTTGGTTTCCACATATTTAAAGGTCAGATTACTGGATTCTAGGATTGAGAAAGTGAATCTCAATCTTGGAGCAATTAAAAGTATAATTACAAGGAAGGAGAAAATGACAATAGAATGGTCAGGTAACCAAAGACTCAAAGTCATAAATTCACAAGACTTGATGAAGAATGTATATTTTTTTAATAAATACCCATACTTTGTTATCAATAAAGTAAATTTGGATTCATCACAAGTATTTTGAATTTGAAGTTTTAAGATATTTATGTTATGATAACTCTACTGATGTTCAAACAGAGAGACAGAGAGCAGTTGGTAACATCTTTATTTTGAGACTCAGAGAGTGGGCCAAAGATTTGTAGCCTGAACCCAAGCTATTGCTGCTAGTCAGTTATACCCCAAACTGGGAAATCTAAGCTATCATGAATTTCAAATATTATTGTTTATTGTACCATCTCTTGTTTCAAGATGTCAGGAAAACACTTTGAAAATAAGATTTTAAGTAAAAATTTTAAATATTTGAAGAGCAGCTTTGCAAATTATAAAAGGAGGCTCTAAACTGGGACACATCATTTACAAGAAGATTATTTAATACTAACAGTTTTTATGAATTTGTAGCTTGAAAGGGATGCATTTATTATTCCTCTCTTTTTATTATCATTTTCTAATTTTCAAAACTTTATATTCATTGTTCTGTATTGTACTTTGATCAAAGTAACCCCTTCTGTTACACATTCTTACCCTTTTGCAATCCACCTAGTTTTTTTACAACTTTCAATGGGTTTCATTGTGTATGTTTTTACACAGATACAATGTACTTAGATATTATTCACCCTCCATCACCATCATGCATTTCTTTCCTTCTCTCCCTCTTCCTTATTCTCCTTCCAAATCTCACATTTATATTCATGTTATGTGTGTGTGTGTATGTGTGAGAGTGTGTGTGTTGTGTGTGTTGGAGTGTAGATTTCTGATATGAGAGAAAATGTGATATTAATCTTTATGAATCTCACTTCTTTTAACATAATAATCTTCAGTTCCATACATTTCCTGCAAATGACATAATTTCATTCTTCTTTGTAGCTGAATAGTACTCCATTATGTGGATATCGTGGGTTTCTTTAATCCAATCATCAGTTGATGGGCAACTTGGCTGATTTCATAGTTTGGCTATTGCAAATACTGCTGCTATAAATATGGATGTATGGGTATGTCTATTGTATGCTGACATATTCCTTTGGATATGTGCCAAGAAGTGGCAGAGTATTTTATCATTTTTACATTTATGTACATGTGTATACATTAGTTGGGCCAGCTCCCCCTCCTCCTGCTTCCCACACCCCTCTCCCACTTCTGGGCAGAAACTGTTCTGCCCTCTTCTTCTCCTATTTGTTTGAGAAAACATAGGCAATAATAAGAAAGACATAGCATTTTTGCTACATTGAGATAAAGGTAGCTATACAGTGAAATTCTTAGCATTGCTTCAATGCACTTGTGTTTTGAAACCCACATTAGCTACCTCTGCCATTCCTATTCAATACTTCCTGGTCCCCTTCTCATCATGGCCTCTGTCAGTTTAAGATCACTAAATTTGCTCCTCTACAACGATCACATCAACCACATTCAAGTTTTAGGTTTCCTTTCCTTTCCTTATTTCTCCTGTGTGTGCTCTCCTCTTAGTGTGACTCATGTCCAATAATATTACTACATTTGTTTTAGGACTATAATCCACATATGAGGGAGAACATGTGATTTTTGGCCTTCTGAGCCAGGGTAATTTCACTTAAGATGATGTTCTCCCAATTCATCCATTTACTTGTGAATGACAAAATTTCATTCTTTGTGGCTGAGTAAAATTCCATTGTGTATAAAAACCACATTTTCTTAATCCGTTAATCAGTAGTAGGGCATCTTGGCTGTTTTCTTAACTTGGATATTGTGAATAGTGCTGCAATAAATATGGGTGTGCAGGTGCTTTTATTATAACTTGAGCTGAATTCCTTTGGTTATATCCCTAGAAGTGGTACTGCTGAATCACATGACAGATCTATGTTTAGTATTTTAAGAAGCCTTCATATTGTTTTCCAAAGTGGTTGTAGTAGCTTACATTCCCATCAGCAGTGTACGAGGGTTCTTTTTCCCCCATATCCTCACCAATATTTGTTGTTGGTGGTGTTCTTGATGATAGCTATTCTAACAGGATTGAGGTAGGATCAAGGTGTGGTTTCATTTACATTTCTTTTATGTCCAGGGATGGTTAGCATTTTTTCATGTGCTTTTTGGCCATTTGGACTTCTTCCTTTGAAAAATTTCTGTTTAGTTCAGTTGCTCACTTCTTTATTATCTCATTAATTTTGGGGGAATTGACTTTTTTGAGTTCCCTGTATATTCTGGTTATCAGTCCTTTGTCTGATATATAACTATCAAATATTTTCTCCCACTCTGTGGGTGGTCTCTTTAATTTAGAAACGATTACTTTTGTTGTGCAGAAACTTTTAAATTTCATGTAGTCTCATTTGTCCATCTTTCTCTTAGTTGCTGGGCTGCTGGAGTTCTATTGAGGAAGTCATTGCCTCTACCTATTATTTCCAGGGTATTCCCTGTTCTTTCACATACTAACTGCAAGGATTCAGGTCTGATATTAAGGTCCTTAATCCACTTTGAGTTAATACTACTGCACGGTGACAGGCATGGATCTAGTTTCACTTTTCTCCAGGTAGATAACCACTTTTCCCAGCAATATTTGTTGAAGAGGCTGTCTTTTCTCCATAATATGTTTTTGGCAACTTTGTCAAATGTAAGGTGGAAGTGGTGGTATGGATTCATATCTGAGTCCTCTATTCTGTTCCACTGGTCTTCATATCTGTTTTTGTACCAGTACATTCTGTTTTTATTGCTATGGATCTGTAATATAGTTTGAGGTTGGGTATTGTGATACTTCCAGCATTGCTCTTTTTGTTCAGTATTGCCTTGGGTATTCGGGTGCTCTTTTGTGATTCCAAATGAACTTTATAGTAGATTTTTCAATCTCTGTGATGAATATTATTGGAATTTTGATGGGAATTGCATTGAGCATGTAGACTGCTTGATAGTGTAGTCATTTGTAATAAATTGATTCTGCCAAGCCATTAGCATGGGAAATCTTTCCATTTTCTTTAATATTCCCTGATCTCTCTCTTCAGTGATTGGTCATTCTCCTTGTAGAGGTCATTTACATCCTTTCTTAAATTTATTCCTAGGTATTTGATTTTGGGGGATTATTGCAAATGCAATTATTTTCCTATATTTTTTCTCAATTTGTTCATTGTTGGTAGATAGAAAGGCTACTGATTTTTGTAAGTTGATTTTGCATTCTGCTACATTGCTGAAGCTCTTTATGGTGTCTAGCAACTTTTGGGTGGATTTTTTTGAGTCATTGAGGTATAGGATCATGTCATTTGCAAATAGAGATATGTTGACTATTTCTTTACCTATTGGTACTACTTTTTATTTCTACTTCTTCCTTATTGCTCTGGCTAGGAATTCCAGGTCTATGTTTAATAGGAGTGGGGAAAGTGGACATTCTTCTCTCATTTCTGACTTTAGGGGAAATGGTTTCATTTTTTCACCATTAAGTATGATGTTGGCTATAGGTTTGTCATATATAGCCTTTACAATATTTACTTTCCTTCTATTCCTAGCTTTCTTAGAGCTTTTATCATAAAGTGGTGTTGGATCTTATCAAAGGCTATTTCTGCATCTATTGAGATGATCAAGTGGTTTCTGTCTTTGCTTCTATTAATGTGCTGCATTACATTTATTGATTTGTGTATGTTGAACACCTCTGCATCCCTGGGATGAAGCTAACTTGGTCATGGTGAATGATCTTTCTGTTATGTTGTTGGACTCAGTTTGCCATTATTTTGTTTAGGATTTTTGCAGCAATGTTAATTAAGGAGATTTGCCTGTAGTTCTTTTTGGATGTGTCCTTTTCTGGTTAGGGATAAGTGTAATGCTGGCTTCATAAAATGAGTTAGGCAGTGTTCCTTTCCTTTCTATTTCATGTAAAAATTTAAGGAGTGTTGGTATTAGTTCTTCTTTGAAGGTCTGATAGAGTTAACTGAGAATCCATCAGGTCCTGAAGATTTTTTTAGGAGGAGTCTCTTTGTTGCTGTTTCAATTATATTGTGTGTTATAGATCTGCTTAGGTGGCTAATATCCTCTTGGTTCAGTTTGGTTGGTCATAAGTATCTAGAAATTTATCCATTTCTTCAAGTTTTCCAATTTATTGGAATATAGGTTCTCAAAGTAGTCTCTGATGATTCTTTGGATTTCCTTAGTGTTTCTTGTTATGTTTCCTTTTTTGTTTCTGAGTTTACTGATTTGGGTCTTTTCCCTCCTCATTTCAGTCAGATTTGCCAGAGGTTCATCAATCTTGTTTATTTCTTAAAGAACCAGGTCTTTGTTTTGTTGATTCTTTGTATGTTTTTTTTGTCTCTATTTCGTTAATTTTGGCCATTATTGTTATTATTTCTCTCCTTTTGCTTGTTTTGAGTTTTGCTTGTTCTTGTTTTTCTTGGAGTTTGGGATGTAGCATCAGGTGATTTATATGAGATCTTTCTGTCCTTTTAATACACGCAGTCATGGCTACAAACTTTCCTGTTAGGACTGCCTTTGCTGTGTCCCATAGGTTCAGGTTGGTGGTGTTTTTATTTTCATTAGCTTCCATGAATCTTCTGATTTCCTCTCTTATTTCTTCTATGAGCAACTGATCTTTGAGCAATATGATATTCATCCTCTGATTATTTACATGTTTTCTTCTGTTGCTTTTATTGTTGAGTCTAGTTTTAATGCATTGTGATTAGATGGAATGCAGGGGGTTATTTCTATTTTCTTACATTTGCTGAGGCTTGATTTGTGCCCTAAGACATGATCTGCTTTGGAGAAAGATGGATGAGCTGCTGAGAAGAATGTGCTGTTTTTGGATGAAATACTCTATAGACCTCAGTTAGGTCCATTTGTTGTATGTTGTCATTTAGTTCTATGATTTCTTTGTTGATTTTTTCTCTGGATGACCTATCTATTGGTGGTAGAAGGGTATTAAAATCTCCTGCAACCACTGTGTTGGAGTCCATATGTACTTTTAAGTCCTTTAGTGTATATTTGATGAAATTTCATACATTTTATAGGGTGCATTTCAGCTAATAATTGTTATTTCTTTTTGATGTGTTGCCCCTTTCATTAGTATAAAGTGTCCTTCTTTATCTTGTTTGACCAATGTAAATTTGAAGTGTACTTTATCTGATATAAGTATTGCAGCTATTGCCTGTTTTGGCAGGTCATTAGCTTGGTAAACCTTCTTCCAGACTTTCACCCTAAGCTGTTGCTTATTTCTTTCAATAAGGTGTATGTCTTATAAGCAGCAGATTGTCTGATCTTCCTTTTTAATCCAGCTTGGCAAACAGTGTCTTTTGATGGGGGCTGGAGTCCACTGACATTCAGTATTAATAATGATAGTTATGTGGCAATTTCTGGCACTTAATTGTTTTTTTTTAAGGATTTGATAGGTTGCAGCTGAATCAATGCTATTCTTTGATTACTTGTCTTTTCTTTTCCTGCACTTTAGTACTTCCTGTCCTCTTGTGGTTTTGTTTGTTTTCATCTTCTTTGTGCAGAATTCCACATAGAATCTTCTGTAGTTATTGCTTGGTGGTCATATACTGTTTTAGTTTCTGTTTATTGTGGAAGACTTTTATCCCTCTGTAAATTTTGAATGATAGTTTTGCTAGGGTTGAAATTATTTTCATTCAGTGCCTGATATATCCCTCTCCAGGCTCTTTTTGCTTTTAAGATTTCTGTTTAGAAATCTGCTGATATTTTGATAAGTTTACCTTTATGTGTTATTTATTTTTTCTCTCTTGCAGCCTTCAACATTCTTTCTCTGTTCTCTGTGCTTGTTGTTTTAATTATAATATGCCATGTAAAAGTTTCATTTTGCTCAAGTCTGTTTGGTGTCCTGAGGCTTCCTGTACCTGAATGGGTAAAACTTTCTCAAGATTTTGAAAATTTTCTGTTATTATTTTATTGAATATATTATGTATCCCTTTGGCTTGCACCCTCTTCTTACTCAATGCCCATAATACTCAGGTTTGGTCTGTTGATAGACTTGCTGAGTTCTTGCATATTCCTTTCACAGCTCTTGAGTTGTTTGTCTAAGAGTGTCTCTGTTTTTTCTTCAATTCCTGTTTTGTCTTTGAGCTCTGAGATTCTGTCTTCCATTCTTTCTAGTCTGCTGGGGTGGCCTTCCACTGTGTTTTTTGTATGACTATAAGGACTTTTTATTTCCAGGATTTCTATTTGATTCTTTCTTCTGAGGTTTTCCATATCTTTGTTCAATTCTTCTTTTATATTTTGTGTTGCCTTCTTTAATTCATATATCTCCTTTTTCTGTAGTATCCTTTGTTTCATTTTGGTGTTTGCTGAAGTCCTCTCTGATTTCCTTTCTCTTTCTGTGTCTTCTCATATTCTTTATTTTTGGCATCTTTAACTTTCTTGAGTGTATCTTACACTTTCTGGTTAACCATGTGTAGTGCCTTCTCCATGAGTTTCTCAGTGGTTTCTTCCATGATTTCTTCTCTGAGGGGTTTTAGGTTGGCATCTCTGGGCTCATTAGTGACATTTATTATTCTTCTGTTGAGGTCAGGAACTGAATATCCATTTTCGTCATTTCCCACCAAATCCTCTATTGAATTATTTTTTTGCAGAGTGTCTTTTCTATCCCTTCTTCTACTCCCCATCGCTCCCCTTGGTGCTGTGCAACTATGTACTTGATAGGTTAGTTGGTGGTTTTTTACTGCCTCTTTTCTTTCCCTTGATTTAATTTTTTTATTGTGACTATGTGCACTTTCTGTCCCTTGCCTGGAGGTATAAATTAGCAATAACAAATTCACAGGTTCAGTGCCAGACAAGTTGTTTACATATTATATAGATAATATGTATAAACAGTGGGAGTTGGGGTAATGGTTATTAATCTTGTGATAGAAACTTGGATAATTGGTAAAGATGGCACTGAAAGGGGGAGTAGAAATGGGTGTGGGAGAAGTGGTATGGGGGCAGCTGTGTGTGGTGACCCATATGTGTGTTAGGGTGTATTTCTGCTGTTATAGTGGACGGTGCTTGTGTCAGAATTGCAGGGGCTCAGGGCATGTGCAGTTGGTACAGTAGGTTAGTGAGCAGGTGATGAGTGTGTATAAGGGAGAAGCAGTGTGTGGTAACAAGTGAGGGAAGGATAGAAAGGGAAGCCAAAGATGGAAGAGAGTAGATGAGAAGGGGCAGAAAGAGTAGTTGGTAGGGAGAACAACGGATTGTACAAAAGAATATGTGTAAAAATGAAGGAGGTAAAGATAGGGATAAGAAAATAGTAGTGGTAAAGTTGATAATACAAAAAAGAGGGGAAAAACACTACGTACAGCAACCACAAGAAGTTCAGTTTGCTCAGTAAAAGTTCTGGACTTATTCCTTTGGCTTCCAATCCTGGTATTGGCACTTGCTATTCTGGGCTTTGTGAGGAAGTGTTCTGCCCCTCTTTTCAGACAGCTTGGGGTGGCGATGGATGGAGAGATTTTTTTCTTTCTTTCCCCCCCCCCACTTTCCTTAGTCTTACGGGGCTTACATTAAAAGTGGGAGCTCTGATGTGGTCTTACCAGATTGACTTGTGATTTGTATTTGGTTCCTTCTGTCCACAGGAGCGGTTGCATTTTGGGCCTGAGGTAACTCACTGCCAGTTCATGCAAAGTGTTCAGAACTGTTGTTGTTTTCACCAGTCTGCAGCTGCAATGCCCTACAACATCATCTTTGTCTGGTCAGCTGTATCACCAGCAAGGTGGGGCAATTCAATTTTGAGTACTGCCCTCAGTCTCAGGAGATCAGCTCAGGCATATACCATCATCCCTGCTTTGGGACATTGTCTTCTTGCCTCAACCCTGCTGTCAGACTTTGTGCCATACTCACATCTGTGTGGTGCTAGTTTGGCTCCTCTGGGAGTTCGGCTTGTCACTCCACCTCTACACCTAACCTTTGTCACTTCTACTGCCTTCGTTTACTGAGAGATCATTTCCTTGCTCCACCCCCATTTACTGGGACAGGTTCAGCAGTCCACCCCACCTCTACTGTTAATGTTAGACTGCAATTCACTGTTTATGCTTTTCAGTTTTGTTGGGGGGGAATCACTCTGTCCTTTAATACATGCACTCATGGCTATAAACTTTCCTTTTAGGACTGCCTTTGCTTTGTCCAATAGGTCTTGGTTGGTGGTGTTTTCATTTTCATTAGCTTCCAGGAAACTTCTGATTTCCTCTCTTATTTTTTCTATGACCAACTGATCTTTGAGCAATGTGCTGTTCAGCCTCTAATTATTTACATGTTTTCTTCTGTTGCTTTTATTGTTGAGTTCTAATTTTAGTGCATTGTGATTAGATAGAATGTAAGGGGTTATTTCTATTTTCTTATATTTCCTGATGTTTCTTTGTATCCTAAGATATGATCTATTTTGGAGAAAGGTCCATTGGCTGCTGAATAGAATGTATATTGTGCTGCTGTTAGATGAAATACTCTGTAGATGTCAGTTAGGTCCATTTGGTGTATGGTGCCATTTAGTTCTACTATTTCTTTGTTGATTTTTTGTTTGAAAGACCTGTCTATTGGTGATAGAGGGGTATTAAAGTCTCCCACTACCAGTCTGTTGGAGTCTATATGTGCTTTTAAGTCCTTCAGTATATTTTTGATGAAATTGGGTGCACTAACATTGGGTGCATATAGGTTGATAATTGCTATATCCTTTTGTTGAATTGCACTTTTATTAGTATGAAGTGTCTTTTTTATCACATTTGACCAATGTAAGTTGTAAGTCTACTTTGCCTGATATAAGTATTCCTACTCCTGCCTGTTTTCAGGGCCCATTGGTTTGGTAAATCTTCTTCCAGCCTTTCACCCTAAGCCAGTGTTTATTTTTGTAAACAAGATGGGTCATCTCTTGTAAACAACAGGTTGTTGGATCTTCCTTTTTAATCCAGTTTGCCAAACGATATCTTTAATGGGTGAGTGGAGTCCATTGACATTCAGTGTTAATAGTGATAGGTATGTGGTGATTGCTACCATTTAGTTGTTTTGTTGTTTAAGGATTTGAATGTGTGTAGTAGAAGCAATGCTAATCTCTGATTATTTGTCTTTTCTTCTCCTATGGTTTGCTATTTCTTGTCCTCTTGTGGTTTTTTTCACTTTTATCTTCTGTGTGCAGAATTCCTTTTAGAATCTTCTGTATTGGTGTCTTGGTGGTCATGAATAGTTTTAGATTGTTTATAGTGGGAGATTTTTATTCCTCTATCAATTTTGAATGACAGTTTTGCTGGGTCGAGTATCCTAGGATTGAAGGTATTTTCATCTAGTTCCCAAAATACCCCACTTCATGCCCTTCTTTCTTTAAGGTGTCATTTGAGAAATCTGCTGTTATTTTGATTGGTTTACCTTTAATATATTGTTTGTTTTTTCTCCCTTACAGGCTTCAATATTCTGTCTCTGTTCTTTATGCTTGTTGTTTTAATGACAATATGCTGTGGGTAGGTTCTATTTTGGTCAAGTCTGTTTTGTGTCCTGGAGCCTTCCTGTACCAAAATGGGCAAAGTGTCTTGAGATTTGGGAAATTTTCTGTTATGATTTTATTAAATATATTATGTATCCTTTGCCTTGCACCTCTTCTCCTTCTTCAATGCCCATGATTCTCAGGTTTGGTATTTTGATGTATTCACTGATTTCTTTCATATTCCTTTCACAACTCTTGAATTGTTGACCAAGGTTTCTTCTGTTTTTTTTTTCTTTAAGTTCTAGTTTTTCTTCAACTTCTGAGATTCTGTCTTCCACTTGTTCTAGTCTGCTGGAGTAGCCTTCCACTGTGTTTCTTTGTTTAACTAAAGGAACTTTTTATTTGCAGGATTTCTGTTTAATTCTTTTTTCTCAAGTTTTCCATATCTTTGTTCACCTCATCTTTTATGCTTTGTGTTGTCCTCTTCAAGTCATATATCTCCTTTTTTGTAGTGTGCTTTTGTTTCAGTTTGGTGTTTGTTGAAGTCCTCTCTGAGTTTCTTCATCTGTTTATGTGTCTTCTTACTTTCTTTATTTTTTAGTGTCTTAAAATTTCCTGAGTGCATAATGTACATTTTGGTTAACCACGTTTAGTATCTTCTCCATGAATTTCTCAGTGATATCTTCCAAAATTTCCTCTTTGAAGGTTTTTATATGGTTATCACTGGGCTCTTTAGTGACATTTATTATTGTTTTGTTGAGGTCAGGAATCTGGTATCCATTTTCTTCCTTTCCCACTGAATCTTGTATTGAATTGTTTTTTGAAGAGAGTGGTTTCCATCCCTTCTTTTTTTTCTTCCCATTTCTCCACTTGGTACTGTGCAACTACGTTTGATATGCTAGTTGGTGGTTTTGATTGCCTGATTTCTTTCTCTGATTTAATTTGTGTGTTGTGGGTCACTTGGTTGTTAGCTAGGTTGATGTGCTCTGTCTGTCTCTTGCCTGGAGGTGTAATATAGCAATAACAAATTCACAGGTTCAATGCCACACCAGTTATTTACATATTATTTAGAAAACCCCTTGGTAATAATATCTATAAACTGTGGGAGTTGGGGCAGTCTATGGCTATTAGGTTAGTTATAGACTTTGGGGAATTGGTAAAGGTGGGTCTAAAAAGAGGGAGTGGGATAATGGCTGGGTGCATGGGGGAAGTCATGGAGGCTGCTGTGTTTTGTGGCTCTTGTGTGCATTTGGGTATATTTCTGTTGCTATATTGGAGGGTGCCTGTGTCAGGGATTGCAGAAGGCTGGGATTGTGTACAGTTGGTACAGTAGGCTAGTCAGTGGGTGCTGAGTGTGTAGGAGTGAGGGGTAGTGATGACAGGATAGGAGGGGGAGGTGAAGATGGGGCAAATAGTGATGAGAAGGTATAAAAAGAGTAGTTGGAAGAGAGACGAATGGATTGTAGCATAGGAGAAGGAAGGAAAGTGAGAGGGTAAGAATAGGGATAAGAGAATAGTGATGGTGAAGTTAACAATACAGGATTAATAAAAATTTAAATTAAAAATAAACAATAAAAGACACCAGGTTCTGGAACCACAGAATGTTCAGTCTTTTGGTAAAAGTGCTCGAGTTTTTCCTTAGGTGTCCAATCCTGGTATTGGCATACAAATGAAAGCTCTAATGTGGTCTCACCAGGTAACTGGCTTGTGAGTAGTATTTGGTTCCTTCTTACCACAAGATTAGTTGGAACTTTGAGGTGAGTATGAGTGCCAGCTCATGCAGGGTGATCATAGCTGTTTTCACCAGGCAACAGCTCGGTTGCCTTTCAGCTGCAGCTCTGTTTGTCATTTAGTCCCTAAGCAAGGTGGGGCAATTCAGTTTTGAATGCTGCCCTCTGTTCTAGAGATCAACTCTGGATCTACCACCTGTCCTTCATTGTGAGGCTGGCCTGTCACTCCACACCCACTCTCACTCTCATGATCTCTGCTGGGTGCCAGGAACTTCTCTAGGAGGTTGGTTGTTGCCCTGCTCCTGCTTTCAGTCTTTGCTGTTTTATGCATGCATTAGATCATTGAGGGTTCAGTGCTGAGAGTTTGACTCCTTGCCCCACCCCTGTTCTCCAGGGCAGGTTCAGTGTTCCACCTCCACCTCCACTGTCAGTGTTAAGATTATAGTTTGCTGTTCCTATTTTTCAGTTTGGCTGGGAGGGAGGGGTTCAGTCCACCCTGGGGCTGTGCTGTATTATTTTCCCAGGAAGTGGGTAGGGAAGTCATGTGTACTGCATTCTGCTATTTCATGCAAGCAACTTCAGAGCTGGCTAGTAGGGAGAAATGGTCTTCGTTTTTCATTGTGGCCTGGAATAGGAAGACTTTCCATTGGGTAGGGGTCAAGGATGTCACAAAATTTGATTCTGATTGGTTCTCTGTCTTCTGCTTGTTGGGAAAAGAAAAAACAAAAAGAGAAAGAGTAGTGGCTTTTTTTCCTCAGGTTGGAAGCTGGAAACACCTTGCTGCCTGTGCAGTGCAGGATTTTCATGGCTGTTAAGTACAATTGAAGGCAGATTGAAAGGTCAGTCTTTGAATTTTATATGTGTCTAATGTGATGGTGGGGATTATTTTGGCTAGAAGCAATCAAAATTACCCAAGTGTAGCTCCAATGTCTCAAGGAAGATTCTGGGATCATGGAGCTTAGGTTTTCTGATTCTCTACTCTAGCTTCCATTTTGGATCTCTTGGCAATTCTATTTTTAGTTCTGAGTAAACTCCATATTGATTTCCATAGTGTCTGTGCTAATTTACATTGACATCAGTTGTGTTTAAGGCTTTCTTTTTTCTTACATGCTCAGCAGCATTTCTTGTTTGTTTTCTTGATGATAGCCATTTTAACATGAGTGCAATGGAATCTCAATGCCATTTTGATTTGCATTTTGTTTTTAACTAAGATGTTGAACACTTATTCATGTATTTTTTGGCCATCTGTATGTGTTCTTTCTCCTGAAGCTTAAAAAATTTGGGAGAGGGACTAACACACAGTTAGATAGAAGTAATATGTTGAAATATTTTATATTACAGTTAGTGGGTATATGTCACAATAACATTATATATTATATGAATAACTAGAAAAGAGGATATCAAAGGCTCTAAATGTAAAAAAATTGTAAGGAGATAGAAACATTAATTACCCTGATTTGATCACTATGCATTGTATGCATGCATTGAAATGTGAAGCTTTATTTTATATATATGTACAACTAGTATGTGTTAATAAAAATTAAAAAGAAACTTAGGACAAGGACATGCTAACCACCCTGCCTTTATCAGTAAACATTATATGCATATAATAATAACCCTGTACCACACAAATATGTAGAATTAAAATTAATCAAAATAAATTAGGTGAGAGGAAAAATTCATATATCAAAACCACCTCTTAAAAATGAAAGTAAAATGGCTTCCCAGAGACAAAATTGTAAGAATTCATTGCTATTAGGCTTGAATTGCAAGAAAAGCTAAAGGAGGGCCTTCAGGCTAAAAGTAATTGACACTCAAAAGTAATCCAAATCCACACAAACAAAGTACATCAGGAATGACAATTATGCAAGTATTTACAAAATAGCACAATTGTACTATAGGAATATGATGTCCATAATTCTAATATATTTGAAAATAACTCAAAGGAAATGGCTGGAAACAGTTGTATTATAGTAAGGGAATGAGATATGATAGCAAAATCACACAAAATAAAAAATTAAAGTATTAAACATAAAATATAACATATTCTATAAATGTAAATATAAACTAGCTCTTTTTGGCTTATAAAAATATTGAATTATGTAGTGATGAGTATTAAAATGAATTTTGTCTTAAACATTCTTAGATAAAGTAGATAAAAGAATAATATCCCCAAAAGATTATGTGAGAATAGAGGAATATAGGAGTAAATGTCTATATATCACTAGAAATAATTCAGTATAAGTCTGAAGAATATTCTGATAGCAAAGATGTATACAAGGTGCTCTACTGAAACCTTTTGGAAAATAATTTATGAATAAAAATATTTTAAAAGTATAAAAATATTTCTGTACAAGAATGAACATAAAATTTTTAAACCTGTTGAAGTCACCATAAAAGGGGACTAAGATAGAAAGTAGAAAAATAAAGATGAACCAATTCAGGTTATAATACATATATACATAGAAATGTCATAAGGAAACTCCCTGTGCAGCTATCTTAAACTAACCAAAATGTCATTCTTCTGTACAAAATTGGAGAACAAGAGGGCAAAACATGTCCTTCCTTGGTGGGGTTTGGTACCAGTGGGAAGGGGAAGGAGGTGGAAAAGGGTCATGGGAGGGTGAATATAATGCAAATACTGTGTACACATGTATGTAAATGGAAAAATGATACTTGTTGAAACTATTCCAGTAATGGGGAGAGGGTGGGTAAAGGAGAATAGTGGAGGGGTAAATTCAGTATGATATCTTTGACACAAGAACTTTTGTGATGCCACAATGTACCCTCACCCTGCACAATAATAAAAAATGAAAACATTCACTTAATACAGAAAGGCAATGGAAGAAAACATAGGAGACATACAGAGAACTGAAAGTAAGTTATCAAGTATCAATCTAATCACCCCAATAATAATGTTAAGCATGAGTGGAATAAATTCAATAAAATAGATTGTCATATTGGACAGTACTAATAATCCAACTGCATGTCTTCTACTAGAAATGCACTTTGGATTCAGGTAAATATGTTGAGAAAAACATGCAAAAATGATTTAGTATAAAAACCAAAAATATTATAGCTGAAAAATCTGTACAACATGAAGAGAATGAGATTTTAAAATAAAAAACAATAGAAGAGATAAAGAGGATATATCTTAATGATAAAAGTCACTGTGTCAGAAATGTACAACAATTATGAACCTAAGTGTGCCTGATAGCAGAGTCACAAAATACATAAAGCCAACACAGAATGGAATGGGAAAAAGTAAATTCAACAATAATAGCTGCAGATTCAATTATCAATTTTCAATAACTAATGAATCAGAAGATCAATAAGAACATAGAACATCTACCATTATAAACCAAGTAGCTCGAACATATTTCTATAGAAAATCCATCCAACAATAGCAGAATTCATATTCTTCTAAAGTGCAGATGGATATTCTCCAGTATAGACCATATGGTAGGCCATTCAAACCTCCATAATGTAAGAAGAGTTAAAAGTCAAGCAAAGTATTTTATTAAATATAACTGAATAAAATTAAAAATCAAAAGCAAAAAATAGAATTATTTTGACATGAAGTGAGACACAACATATGAAAATTTATGGTATATAACTCAAACACTGCTCAAAGAGAAATTTATAAATTCCTGTTGTCAATTAACTTTCAACAAGAGTTCAAGCCTAATTCAGTGTGCAAACAATAATCTTTCAACAAATGTTTTTGAGGCACTGGATTATCTGCTTGCAACAGAATGAATTTGGACCATTACTTGACAGAATACACAAAAAAGATTCAAAATAATTCATAAGCCTAAACCAAAACTATAACATTATTACAATGAAGACTATGAGCAAATTTTCACAACTTTGGAATAGGCAACATTTTCTTACACATTACATCAAAAGCCAAGTGTGAAAGGAAAAAAGTAGACAAACTATTTCACTGAAGAAATTTGCACTGCAAATGATGTTAGTAGGAAAATGAAAAGACAATTAACACATGTCCTTTTCAAATGATGGACAGTATTTAGTCATGTATATATACACCACATTTTCCTTACCGATTGATGGACTCTTGATTTCAAATCTTGCCTATCATGACCAATGCTGCAGTGAACATGTGAGTGAAGATATCTTTTCACATATTAATCATATTAATTTCTATTTATTTGGTTCATATGCAGAAGAGATATTGTTGGATATTTGTGACAACATAGATAAACCCAGAAGATACTGTGTTAATTACAAAAGGCCATGAACATTAAGACAAATATCATATGATCTTACTTGTATGTGGAATATAAAAAAGCTAAACTTACAAAACAGAGTGTAGAATAGTGGTTATCAGGGGTGGGAAATGAGAAGATGTTCATCAAGGGTATAAAGCTAGCTAGATTATAGGAATAAAATTTTTTAAGCCATTAAACAGTAGGGTAATTATGGTGAATGATAATTTACTATATGCTTCAGAATAAGTATAAGAGTAATTTCACATGTTTTCTGACAAAAATGATAAGAAAATGAGGTGATGGATATGTTAAGTAGCTTTATTCAATCATTCCATACTATCTATATGTGTGAAACGTCACATTATACCACATAAATTATAGTTATGATTAGTGATTTAAAAATATCACATATATATAATTGCCTTAATAAAATGAGCCTCTGTTTTAAAAAATTAAAATAATATTAATTGAAAAAAAACAACTAATTATCACAATAGGAAAATGCTTGCAAATCACTTTTTATAAAGGACAGGTATCTAGAATATATGAAGAAATATTAAAACTCTATTATTAAAAGAAAACCCATTTAAAATGTATAAATAGATATTTTCTAGTAAAGATATGAAAAGATTCTAAATATCATTAATTATTAGAGGAATGAAAATTAAAACTACAATGTGACATTATTTCACCCCTAGTAAGATAGTTATAAATAAGAAGACAGATGTTAATAAATGCTGGGGAAGATGTGGAGAAATTGGAACTTGATCTTCTAATATGTGTGGCAATGTAAAAATGTGCAGCCACTTTGGAAGAGTCTGGCAATTTCTCAGTATATACCTAAGAGAAATGAAAATGTGAGTCACATAAAAGCTTGCATGTTAATATATCTATATATGAATAATAAAGTGTAAATAACAATCAAAAAGTGGAACAATCCAAATATCCATTTACCAACGAATGGGTAAAAATGTTATAGCTGTATAATAGAGTATCATTTAATATTAAAAATATGAAGACTTTACTACTACAAGGCTGCATCTTGAAAACATTATGCTAAATAGAAGAAAACTATTCACAGAAGACCACATACTTATGGTTCCATATACATGAAGCATCAAGAAAATACATACTGGATCCTCTATTCCCATTTCCTGCATAGGGAATAGGAAATGTTGCTCTTTTTTTCCCCATTTTGCCTCAGCTTAATCTTGTTATACTAGATTCTTTTTCTGGTAAATTCTGCTATTACCTTCAATCTAAGAAAAAGAAAAGAAATACCTATAAAGACAGAAAGAATATTGTGATTGTTTAAAACTGAGGGAGATGGATAGAGAATGACTGCTAATGGATATGCAGTTTCATTTAGGGGTAAAGAAAATGTTCAAAAATTAGAATTTGATGATGATTGTACAACTTGTAGCATATACTAAAAGATACTGAGTTGAGAAATTTAAATCAGTGAATTATATGATATATAAATTACACTTCAGTATAATAATTTGAAATGATAATTATAAATTTCCAGGTTTTAAAATTTATATCATTGAAATTTAAAATACATTTTTCTATTCTAGAATAGTTACTAGATAGTTGTATAACAAAATATCATTTCTACCCACATTCACATACACATATATTGTTTTATATAGTTTTAGGTAGCCCTTACTATTTTGGGTACAATTTTTTGGATATCATGATTTCATATTCAAGTATCACCCTGGTATAGTTCAAAAATTTGTCATTTTAAAAGTAGTAATACAATATCCCTTCATATTTATGTATTATTATTTGTTTGATTTTCATCTCTTGCCAATCATTTTAATTGCTCTGTTACTCCATCATACATATACTGATGCTTATAAACATATATGTGCATAAAACTATTGTTATCCACTGATACTTTCCCTTTGTTACTTATACTTCATTGTGGAGTATAATTAATAAATGGTTGTGAACATTGTATCTTTTGATTTATAAAGAAGATTGAAAAGGCTTGACATGTCAGACCTATGAATTACAAGTGAGGATAAAGAATGTCAAATGCAGTTGGAGCAAACATGTGAAAGAACAGATACTGAAGTTTCTTGTCATTAATAACCTACATTTTAGAGACTAGACAAGTCTTAATTTTTTTATTTGATGTAAATCATATGAGCATTTACTGTAGCAAATTACTTTGATATTCAGGCAACAGTAATAATCAATTCAATTGGAATTCTTTAGTAACTTAAGTGGAGACAAATATCCACTTATGAAAGTGTTACTGATAACTAGAAAACACTTTAAAATAAGTGGTCACTCAATTAATGCAACTAGCATACTCTGTATATCATTAATCATAACAAGTCACTGATACTAATATTGATAAAATGGCACTTCCATTGCAATGACATGCTTTTTCATACTCTTAGAATCAAAGAACATTACTGGTTGAGGAGACCTTAGAGGTTATCTGATCCAGCTACCTACCTGATTCACGTATGATTCTACTGTATAACATGTTGACAAGTGGCCATGAAGTCTATTCTTCAATACTTCTATGAAGAGGGCTTACTTAGATTCTTTCATTAAGCACCCTATTATACTATTTGACAGCTATAATTGTTGCATGTTTCTTCTTTTTATTGAGCAAAAATCAGTCCTTCTGAAATTTCTGACCATGGGCTCTCATTCTGCACTCTGCAGTCATACAGAACAAGCCAGTCACTTATATCCATGATAGAGCCTCAAGTGACTACTGAGTATTACCATTTATCTCTTCTCCTTCACCCCCACCATATATTTCCATGCATAAATACCCTGATTTCATTATGTTTCTAATACAATATGATTCTTACTTTGCTGTTAGTTTAATCAGTCTTTCAGTATACTTTACTTTGCTCACAACCTTCTCAAAATGTGGCAGTATCCCATATGTGACTGTTTTTTTGGTGTCTCATATCCCTATTTTTGCAGCCTTACCCAGAACTAACTTTTTGGTTAACCTAATGGACAAGTACTTATATTTAGCTTATAATCAATTCCATGAATTATCTACCTTTTTAATTTTATATTAAAAATTCTTAAGTTTTACATTATTCTATTTATCCATTTTTTCTTACTGTATGGTGCAAATGTCTTTTTGAAATTAAGTACAAGGATTTACAT
The DNA here is from genome assembly GCF_047511655.1 of Castor canadensis. Classification (NCBI taxonomy): domain Eukaryota; kingdom Metazoa; phylum Chordata; class Mammalia; order Rodentia; family Castoridae; genus Castor; species Castor canadensis. The sequence continues at coordinate 71,760,954 of NC_133405.1, read as the reverse complement.
TTATCAATATTAAATTCACTGTGCAATGTTGAACTCATTGTTGTGAAATTTTGACATCTTGATTCTGTCCTCAAGTATATTAACTACCATATCTACAGCTGTGCACCTGACATTCAAGCAGTTAATTTACTTCCGCACAGTGTAACTTGTGTCAAATTAGGTATTATAATTTTGGGGGGATATCTTACACTTCTGTTAATTTGTCTGGATAGTGAAATGAGAATGGCACTACTATGATATATTCTGAAATACACAGCTGAAGTTTTTTTCTCTCATTGTCAATGTGCTTTTTGGAAAGTAGAAATTGTTTCACTTCTCTTCTGTTGTCATTATTTACATCCATTTACCATTTTATTTTTGGTACGTTGGTATATCACTACCTATGTTTGTTCCATATTTTATATCTATAATCTTCTTCTTCTCACTTTGTCTTGATAAATACAAACTCATTCTTCAAGGGCAAAATCAAAGTTTGTAAATTTCAGGATTTCTCTATTGGAATTCTCAAGGAGAATTAAACACTTTCCCCTTTTAGTCACCTAGAGTAACATCCTTAGTACATTGTATGTCCCTTGAAACAGACTATGGCTAATTGTAGCTCTATGGATATGTTTCTATTGCCACCATTTAGGTTGTAATTTCTATAAAGCTGGATATTTAATAGTTATCACAGCATCAAACTTAGGAATTTTTTTTTGGTATACAGGTGCTGAGTAAATTCTGTTGAGTTAAACTTAAACTGCATAAAAATATTTATGGAGACAGGGATTTAAATGACATTGAATTTGAATTAGGACATTTGGATTCTAAATTCTACATTTCTGTGTGTCACCTTGGAAACATCATTTTCCTTCTTTGTACCCCACCCATATTATGTACAATAATATTTTACATTAGTTGTTTATTTCTTCCTTCAAATGCTTTATTTAATTTCTAGATGCATAAATGGTCAGGCATTAATCTCCAAGACCTTACAATCAAAAATAAGGTATCCAATTTTTCTGCAGTGAACCAACCTCATCCCAAGTGCTGTATACCTGAGTATATCTTTTGTATGCCAATTGCTTTTGGACCTTTCCCACATCCTTCCTTTGATGCAACTATAGGAGAGTTTTGGGACATATTCATTGTGTATACACTGAGTAAGGTCTTACTTAGTACTAATTAACTAAATGTTTTATGCTTATTTGTTATGAGTTGATAATCTCTGTTTTTTTTCTCCAGTCACACAATAGATTTCATCTGATCACCTTGTTTATAGGTGGAATTGGATGTAACTGATGGGAAAAGGAAAGGCAACAAAAATTTAATATCTTGTAGAGGTTAGGTGAAAATGATCTAATATTTTATTTGGATAAACCTATGAATTAGATATTACTAATTCTGTTTTACAGGTGAGATAAGTAATATCACTAGTAAGTGATAGAACCCAAAATATTAAGTTTTTTATTACAAAATCCACTCTTTACACTACACTAATTCAAAATACAACTGTGCAAGATAATTCAAAAGTCTCTGTGCATAATTGCAACTATAATATTTAGAAATATATTCCACTCCTATTCCCTTACTTTGGAGTTTAGGTGGAATCATATTTCTATCAGAATACAGTACATTTGATTTTTTTTTTGTATAAGACTTTTCATATTTTTATTTAACAACATTTTACGAATTTAAACTTTTCTCTCACATTATTTCTTGTTTTTGGAGGCAAAACGATGACAATGATTTTCATTGCCATAATTTGTTTATACACACTCCATTAGTGTTTTTGTTGCAATACATCTACTAAAAATACCCAAATCATGAACACCAGCAGTGGGTAACTCAAAACAATCACAGCAATAGGTTGCCCATTTGAGGACTCTGTTTGAACCTTTCCTAAGCTCTAGAAAAATAGGGATTTTAAATATAATATGTTAGGCACAGTTCCATTCACTGGGAAATGACTCATCCACACCCTCTTGTATTAAAATGTATTGTTAGTTGCTTCTCCCTTCGTCCCTCTCCCCCTCCCCCTCCCCCTCTCCTCTCTCTGTCTCTCTCTCTCTCTCCCCTTCAATCCCCTCCTTCCTGCCTCTTTTTTTTGTTTTTTTCTTGCATCTTTTTATTATTATTATTCATTTATTCGCATGTGCTTACATTGTTTGGGTCATTTCTCCTCCTCTCCTCTCCATCTCTCCCTTCCCTTCCTCGCTTCCAGGCAGAACCTATTCTGCCCTTATCTCTAATTTTGTTGGAGAGAAGACATAAGCATAAAAAGGAGGCCAAGGCATTTTTGCTAGTTAAGGATAGCTAAACAGAGAGATTCTTAGCATTGCTTTCATATACAAATATCTTACAATCCAAGTTGATTCATGTCTAACTGATCTTTACACTGGTTCCTGATCCCCTTCTCATGTTGACTTCTGTCGATTTAAGGTTTCTGTATTAGTTCCTCTGGAGTGGGGACATCAAACACTTTCATATTTTAGGTTTTCTACCTGTTCCCATATCTCCCATATGTGCTCTCCCCTTGTCATGTTATCCAAGTCCAACCACATTGCTGCATTTGCCCTAGATCTAAAGTCCATATATGAGGGAGAACATATGATTTTTGGTCTTCTGAGCCTGGCTAACCTTGCTCAGAATGATGTTCTCCAGTTCCATCCATTTACCTGCAAATGATAAGACTTCATTCTTCTTTATGGCTGAGTAAAATTCCATTGTGCACATGTACCACATTTTCTTGATCCATTCATCAGTAGTGGGGCATCTTGATTGTTTCCATAACTTGGCTGTTATGAATAGCACTGCAATACATATGGGTGTGCAGATGACTTTGAAGTAACCTGTGTTGCATTCCTTTGGGTATATCTCCAGTAGTGGGATTGCTGGATCACATGGCAGACCTATGTTTAGATTTTTAAGAAGCCTCCAAATTTTTTTCAGGAGTGGTTATACCAGCTTGCATTCCCACCAGCAGTGGATTAGAGTTCCTTTTCCCCCACATCCTCACCAACAAATGTTGTTGTTGGTGTTTTTGATGATGGCTATTCTAACAAGGGTGAGGTGGAATCTTAGTGTGGTTTTGATTTGTACATTTGATTTTCTAAACCACTAATTTGAAAATACACAGGGGAATGGTTCCAGGACCTTTGAGGATAGAAAAATCCACAGATGCTCAAGTGCCTCATATGAAATGGTGCAGAAATTATATATAACCTACATACACTCTCCTATATACTTTGAATAATACCTAATACAATTTAAATGTTGTGTAAATAGTTTTCAATATTTTAAGTGAATAATGACAAGAAAAAATTTGTACAGATACAATTTTTCTTCAAATATTTTTGATGTGTGGTTAGTTGAATCATTTGATGTGGGTACCACAGATATCATGGCCTACTGCATTTGAACATATGCAAAAATAAGGAGAATATTTCCATAAATAGCAGCATAGATCCAATAGAGCCAGCACCCAGTTTAAAAAATCATCATCATTTTACTAATCTTGTTTTTATCATTGCTTTCTACTGCATTTTGAGTGTGTGTGTGTGGAGAATACTTAAAGTCATGTCCATGGCATCATATTATTTCACTCACAATTGTGAGAGCAGTTCATAAGATACATGTTCATTCATTAATAACAATCTCACAAAGGACTTTCATATATATTATCTCATTTAACATCATAATAGACTTCAAAGGGAGTCTATGGATATTTTAGTGTAGCTATTTATTGCTTTTACATATGACATTAATACAGGCACTAAAATACGTGCAACATATTTCATCTAAAATTTTTCTGAGTAATATTCTAAACATTTAGGTTTTCTACTTGTATCTCACCCCATTCCTGTCTCTAATCCCATCACCTATGTCCTAATTCCATAGTCTTACTCAAGGGCTGGGAAATGATTCTTGGGTAAGGGTACAAATTATTTATACCACACATTATTTGGTAATGAAACATACTTTGCATTTAGTGTGTACATTTTCAGATACAGTTTAAGTAAGAATCTAACAATCAGGAAGAAAGCAACAATGATATTTAATACTTATTCACACTGTGATCCAGGCATTGAATTAAATAATGCATGTATAAAAGCATGTAATGTTCATTGTGAAAAAATGTCTCTGAAACTATTTACAAAAAAAATGTCCTAGTTTTCCCTGATAGGTAAATATAAGCAAGATTTATTGTTACATTTTTATGGAGAGTCAAAGTTTGCAGGTCTGCAAGGTAAGTATGGATTGGAGACAGAATAAGTACTCACTCTATTGATTCCTAGCAAAGTGCTATTTCCTCTATTACGTATCTTTCATGGTTTAAAGAAAAATAAAATGAGCAATTCAGATTGATGATGCTTTTATAGAACCTTTATGGTTTCAAGACCCAAATGAAGTGTAACAAAATGGCAGCATCATTGAAATGATAATGATAATAATGAAAATATTACATGAAGCTTATGCCATCCTACAATTATTCTGCGTTATTGTCTCCATTTTACTTCAGGGAAAACTGTTGCTGAGCAAGAATAAATGAATAAATTCTCTCCAACTTTTGGAGAGAATTTCACTTTCAGATACACATCAGTAAATTCTCAAAAGATGTTATGAGTATCTAAAAAGGCATCTCATGTTAATAATTTCTTCTGCGGATTATATCCACACACATAAGAAATTGTATGTGATATTTGCTCTACTCCAGTGTTTCTTTATTAGAACTGATATTTGAATTGATTGGATGTTTATTTATTATAAATTGATGAATCTAAATTGTCTTTCATTCTGGGACAATTAAGGAGGTGAATAAACAAAAATATTGACGTTTTCATTAGGCATTGATACTGCATTCTTGTAGAAAGTTGCTCAAAAGAATATCAATTTTAATCACAATGTTTGAAGGAGTGTTGCTTCCTCATCCCTCCTTTTCCCCCCTTGTTGCCCTGTTTCAGTGACTTCTCTGTTTCTTATAGTCAAGAATACAGCTGAGAGTAGAATATAATTTGAATCTGAGTTCCACACCACGCACTTTGAAGTGCTTCTTTCAACAAGAGTGGAGACTAGATTGACAATTCCTTGCAAGAGGTTGATGATTCTGAATAGGCACAAAGTAGAGTGGTTATTGTTAATTGTCTCATATCATTACCATTTCTCTATCTGTTCCAAAGTAGCTCTCCCAATCTGGTTAAATATACTTCTAATCTCCAGGTACTAGGATTTGTAAGGATAAAAGAGCATATTTAAATGCTGTTTCAGTTCTAGAGTGCAATGCCAAAAGTAATGAGTCAGAAGAATCTATTTTTAAAATTATAGGTAAAATGTAAACTAAACACTGAATGATATTCTGGAGAATTTAAGTTTCACATGCCACTTCTTTACTGAAAGCCACAGACCACTCAAAAGAAATTTTTTATTCATTTCACAATCGAGATAATCACTTTCAGTGAACCAGTTCGCTTTGAATCATGTAATATTTTGCTCTCAGATGGTCCTTAAGGACCCCAAAGCAAGAGTAACGTAAATTTAATGCTGATCTTTATACATCTTTGCTTTGAAGTTTCATGAAATTAAGAGATATCTCATTTTGTGTTTTTAGAATTAACTCACTTAAATGGAATATTTGGGGTTCTTTACTAGCAAAATATTTTTATTATTTTTATAATGATAAAAAAAGTAAAGCTTCTTTTTGGTATATAGCAGAGTTAAGGGAACTAGAAGAATAAGAGTATTAATAGCATTTTTATGTACTTTTGATGACCATAAAATGTTAACAATACCAATTGTTTGTCATAAAACTTAAATAGCTCCTCCAAAATGCATATATAAAGGGACAGAGTTTAAAAATATATAAAAGCAAAAAGTAGACAGTTGGAAGTTCTAACGCTTACTTCATCTTCAATATAAAATTGTAAACATTTATTTACACAAAAGTCCGAGCACCCTTTTCTTCTGAGTCTTGGCTCTGGCAAGATGAGCATGTGCAAGGAAACAGTCATATACACGATGGACTCCCCAAAGCCAGATTCATAAATAATGCCATGGGCAACTCTGGGGGGGCAACGCAAGAATCACATTTTATTGCTATGTCACTGCAGCAAGTGAGACACCCACTGTTTGTGTAGCTAGTAGGGGACTAAGGCAGAGTGCCGGGGCCAGTAAGCACCCTGGGGATAGAAAGGCCTACAGCAGCTAGGCGAGACCAGCAGAGGAAATGAGGACCCATAACCAGCCTTCAAGCTTATTTTTGGTAGAAAGCCCGCCGAAGTCACTCTCTTCTCCCACAGATTGGGGAACTTGTTCAGAGGGCAGTGTCTTCACTGGCTTTATAACTCACCCCCTTCTTCTAGAGTTGAGTACCTGGGGAAGGCCAGGAGGGTGGTTAAATGTGGCCCATACACCACCAATGGTAGCTAATGGCTATTAGAGTGAGTTGTTTAGTCTGCTTTCACGTTTCTCTGATACAGGAACTTAACTCATCAGGTTAGATGAAGGAAAGGAATAATTGTATGTTAGCAAAGGGATGGATTATTAGGAAGAACAGCACAAGTTTAAGTTAGTCAGAAACTGGCAAATGCTGGCAAATTTAGTGTAAGAAAAAAGGAAGTTACAAGGCATCAAGGGATTAGGAGTCAGGACCATTGCTTTTCTAATCACTCATTTAAAAATATTCTTTGATTTTTTTTTTTTGCACACATACGAAATCAATGTCACGAGTTTTATAGAATGGTTGAAGTTAAGTAATTTAGAGTTAGGAAGTTTGCTACAAATAAAAAACCCCATACTCAAACCTTTCTAGGACAAGCTGAGTAGATGCGTATGATTCAATTTAACAAATATCTCCAGTTCTACCATGAGCCAGGGACTGTAGTAAGTGAAAACAAATAAAAGAGAATGTTTTCCTTCCTGGAACTTTCAGTTTGTTGAAAAAATATATATATAAAATTTTGCAGTACTCAGGGCCTCATCCTTGCTTTGCAGGAGCTTTACCACATAAGCCACTCCATTAGCCCAAAGCTTGTTGAAAAATACAGAAAAAACAATTAGTCTAGCATAATTTCTTTATAAAGGTAAGTGAAGAAGTGCTATGGTAGCACATCAGAGAGTTCTGTGACCCAAATGACAGTAGTAGAGGAGTATATCTAATAAGAAGTATCATCTGAGTTGTGTTTTGAAAGCTAGGTAGGAGAATTTTAGGTGAAGAATGGAGAAAGGTGTTTCAGACATTTATTCAAATAGCTATAAAGCTGGAAACCCAAACGAATTTAGTGTTTATTTTCAATGATTGGTTGGTTTCAGGATTTAGTCCTAACTTTACAAAATTCACCCTAATGTGATACTTTTCTTCTTACTCTGTAATGTATAGAGGCCTCTGGATAATCTTTATTACATTAGGTATTGGTTCTGGTTTGGCTGGGGGAACTCTGCTGGTATGTGGTGTGCCATTTGCCAGTGCTGAATGTTACAAAGTTGGAGGTGGCTTCAGGGTGATATCAGGTAAGTTCCTAATTCACCTTCTGGGAACAAACTAATAACTAGAGAATGTGTGTGTGTGTGTGTGCGTGTGTGTGTGCGTGTGTGTGTGTGTATGTGTGTGTCCATGCATGTGTGTATGTCTTTATACATGCTTTCCTTGAAGAGAAATTGTACTGATAAGAAATATTATATAAGTGAATGGATCCTAGTGCATTGGATATATGTCTTTAATATAAACTTTCCATAAACCTTTGTTTTCTTAACCTATATATGAGATTTCTCCTTATTTGTGCTATAAAAAGATGATATTTAACAACAAATGTACTTATTTAAAAAATCTTGGTTGTTGATTTTTCCCTTTAAATAGTTTGCAGATAAGTATAAGCATTTCTAAAGCTTCCTTCTTTTTTTATTGGCATTGCTGTTCAGTGGGTAAGAGTTGTATTTTAATTACTCTGGATAAAAATAGAATGGATAGACCAGAAAAATGAACATAAATCTAGAAAACAGAGTATATGGCATGTTTTGACTTCTTTATAGATGGATATACCCCTTTACATATTTTTGCCATAATATAAAAGTAAATTGTTTTGTTTATACGCAGGACTCTGTGCTTACCAGGCAGGTGTTGTACCACTTGAGCCACGTCTCCAGTCCTTTTCTGCTCTAGTTAACTTGGAGATAGGGTCTTGCTTTTTGCTAAGACTGGCGTGAATCATGATCCTATTTTAGCTTCTCACCATAGCTTGGATGACAGGCTTGTGCCACTCTATCTATTGACTGAAATGAAGTCTGGCAAAATTTTTTCCCCAGGTTGGCCTCGAAATGTGATACTTCTGGTCTCAGTCTCCCAAATAGCTATGATTACAGATGTGCTCCTAGTATCTGGCAAAAGTAAACTATCTTTGACTATATAAATGGGGAAAGTAACCTTGCTTTATATATAAGCAAATTTGATCTAAAGTTAAACTAATTTTGGCCAAAAGTCTCCCCAAAATGTTAGAAAGCAATTGCATTTTAACAAAATTCATACTTGCTTAATTTTTGTTCGTGAAACGCTAGTGTTTTCACTTTAACTTATATCATTATTTTGTTTGTAAAATATAGAAATTAATCAAGGATAGGAAAGTAAGGGTCATCCATCAACTCACAATTTAGAGATAACCAATTTTGATATCCTGGTGTGTGGTCTGTTGAATATTTATCCTATACATATATTAATTTCATTGAAAAGTTTTGGGATCATAACATACATTAACAGTTTTTTATGCCTGAAAAATTAAATCTTATAAATTCTTATATTACTTTTAGAAACATGATTAAAAGCTGCATAATATTCCATCATATATTTTATCATAATTTATTTTATCATTAACTTATTGTTGGGAATTTTATTTTGTTTCCATTTCTTGCTGTTCTAAATGCTACAATAAATATCCTTGCATACTATTTCATGCAACATATGCTTAATAATCACTTTCTATATATTCAGAACTGTGCAAGCCATGGGTAAGTATTGATGAACAAATCAGGCATGGTCCCTGCTGCATGGAGTTTATAATTTAATGAGAAGATAGACAAAAATAAGTAAAGAATAAGTTTGTGTCAGGTGCTAGTGGCTCACACCTGTAATCCTAGAGACTCAGAAAGCAGAGATCAGGAGGATCGCAATTTTAAGCTAGTGGGCAAATAGTTCAAGAGATCTTATCTCAAAAATAACTGGACTGAAAAGGGCTGGTGGAGTGGCTCAAGTGGTAGACCCCTTGATTAGCAAGTTTAGGCCTTGAATTCAGGTTCGAACCCCAGAACCACCAAAAATAAATGTACAATTAAAATGTATAATGAATCTTATTAATGGGATGATAGAGACCAAAGAAGTAGAACTTTAGATGAGAAGGGTGTAGATATCATTTATGAGGAGGAAATATTTATACTTAGACCTGAAGTTTGAGAAAGAGCCAGGCATAGGAACAATGCGTGTGTGTGTGTGTGTGTGTGTGTGTGTGTGTGTGTGGTGTATGTGTATTTGGCAGAAGAATGGGACACCATAGTTAGTTTGCAAGGAAAAAACAGTTATGTAAACAAATTAAAGAGCTTATAAGTTTGAGAAACTCAAAGACATTAAGTATGGCTAGATCTTGGGTATATGAAGGGAGAGTAACAGGAAATAAAATTCATGAGATTGGCAAAAGGTAGTTTAAGAGGGCTTTTTCTCAGGTCATGGTCAGGATTTTGCATTTTTCTTAGTTTCATGGAGAATTTTAATCAGAAGAGGAACATAATTTGTGTTGCATTGTAAAACTATTATTCATCCTACTTTATAGTGAAGTAGTCAGATAGAAAACTCAGGGAAACCATTAAAATGATCTAAAAAATGTTATAGTGGCTTGGGCTAGAGAGTGATAATGGAGAAGAAAATACTTATAAGATACTTTGTACAAATTAACTGTGAGTATTGTAACTCATATGTATACATATCTATGTATATATGTAGCCAAACCAATAGGACTTGTGAGCTATGAAGGAGAGGAGGGAGAAGCAGAATCATGAAGGAGTCCAAGTTTTGTACATAGTACTGTCTATTTTATATTACTGGTTATTTTATACTAAATATTAGAGAAAGAAAATGTATGTTTTAGAATCTTTCTAAATATTGCCAAAATGACCCACTAAACATATACACTAATTTATTTTTGACAATATATGTCATTTTCTGAAATATTGGCATTTACAATATTTCAAAATTTATTGTATAATATTATTTTATGATTACTCTGTGTCAATAAAATAATAGCAGATGGTTTGTGCACATACATATGTATGTTTTCATCTTTGTGCTCAGTATGTGAAGTTTCTCTGCCTAAAACAATGCTCTGTCTTCTCTGTGCATTTGCAAAATCTCACGTTTTTCTTAGGTTTAGAGTCAAACTTACCCCTTTCATGCTGTCGTATATTCTCAATACTATTTTAAGGTTCTTTAGAGTAGAGGCCTAGAGTTATACTGTACATTATCTATACTATTATGTAATGCCAAGGTAAGTGATACTTGTTGATTATTGTATTTTTGAAAATTGTCTTATTTATGTTTATATCCAGGACTTTATATTACAATATTGGGCTGATGAAGTGATGGAACAATACCTTGCAATTTATTAATGCCTGTTCTTAGAGGCATATACATAGAGAAGTCCACTATTTAACAATTATATTTTTGATGATATGATGTGTATGAGGAATAACATAGGGACAGAAAATAATTAAGAAGTAATGGGTGCAGAAAAATACCATGAGATATTAGTAGAGTGAGGAATTAGTGTCAATTAACATGGGCAGGGAAAACATGGTAGAGTGAGATTTTTTAATGTAAATTTAGAGACATGAAAAAAGGAGAGAAAATAGTATAGGCAGAGAGCTCTGCAAAAGTCTGGTGTAAATGTAAAAGTAGTAAGAAAATGAAAATTGCTTTCATGATTTTTCTTCTAGCAATGGGGAAGAAATTATTAGTGTAATTTACCACAGTTTGGGGATTGAAAGACAGGTAGTTGAGGTGACATTTGTGAAGGATTTTATTTTGAAACTTAGAACCCTTAGAAAATAGTTGTGGTTAATATCAAGGAACTTCTGAGATGCAAGACCAGATAGTCTTCAAAAAATGATGCATTTTCAACCTTTGTGAAAAAATAATGATGATAAGGGACATCTACACAACCTCTTTGTGTTTTGCAAATGTTACCACATAGAAAGTTCACAACATAAAGTTATCTATAATTCATATACGAAAAAACAGGCACAGAAAGGATATGTAACTTGTCTAAGGTCAGGTGGATGGTTGATGGTATAAACAAAGTTAAGAAAAAGTCAAGCACTCTGTAAAAGATGGAATGCATGTGCATTATGGAATGATTAAATCTAGCTAACTAACATATGTATTATCCCACATGGTTATCATTTTTCTTGTGTAGGCACTTAGCATTTACTCTCTCAGCCTTTTTCAAGAATATAAACATCACCTTGTACATGATAAATACATATACCATATACTTTTATCAATGTAGAAAAATAGAGGAAACTAAAGAGAAAAATAAATACATTAAAAAATACAGAAACAAAACATAAACAATATGACAACTAAGCACTCTGATTACAGAGACTTCTTTGGAAACTCTACAGTATAGCATGAATGCAGAAGGGTAGAGGCTCATGAATGATACTGAGGGGAAAGAGCAGATTAGGAAGGAAAAAAGAAATGAGAGAGGAGCAAAAATGAAGATAATACTTATTGTAATCTAGGTTGTGGTAATCATGTGTATTTGTGTTCAATAAGGAGTGAATTACAATAATTTTGAAAAGAAAATCAAATATTAATTATCTTTTATCTTTAAATATTAGTATAAAAGTAAAAAAGACTCAATACATACTTGATAGAATAAAAAGAAATTTCAGTTTAAAAACTTGGATATCAACAACTAGGTCATGTTGCTAGTAATCCAACTTGTATCTTGGCACACAGTTGGCTAAATTGGAGGTGGTCATGAAATGATAGTGGCTCAGAAGTGAGCACAACTAGAGATTCAGAAAAACTTGATTTTTTTCTCTGATAAATAAACTGAGCCCAACCTACTGTATTTGTTTTTAGGACATTTATTGGCAGACATCTAAATTTACCTTTCTGAAATATCTATATTAGTGACTAAATTGTGCTTGGATAAAAACCCCCTAATTTTAAAATCAGTAAGTTATTTTCTCCATTTCCATACTTGTTTCCCCTATCCCTTTATAGCTTATGTTAAGCATAATCTTAGTTTGAAATTAGGAGAAAGTCCAGTTGTAATAATGGCTCTCCTATGAAGTTAAAGATTTCTACTCTGTTGTGTTAGATTGTAATTATTTCATTTCCCCATGTTGTCATGATCTAGTTTTAATTTACCATCAACCAAAGTCTTTTTGTGGAACTCCAGGCCACTCACTTGCTAGGCAAGTGCTCTACCATTTGAGTCACATCTCCAGCCTCAGAACTCTTTATAAGGTCTATCGAGGGCAACAATTTCTATTCACTCTATGTAAGAAGTCTCATGCTAAGAAAAGCATTATCAAGCATTTGTGATATATTGAAAAGATGGTAGTCTATCATTTCTTTCCAGAAGGACTGGTCAAATTCTTGGACCAAACATCTGAAGGTGTTCCAAAAATTTAATCTTACATTTTATACGAAACATTATATTGTTGTTGACATGGATATTTCTATTGCTATACTACTAACTTTTGCCACATATTTCTACATTTCAAGTTAACACGGAGAGTTAACAGCATTTTCCAGCAGAGTCAATGATATTTTTAAAATTATTTTTATTCCTGTCAATTCACCTCCAAAGCACAAGAAGTATAGGTCTTGAAGTAAAAGTTAGTGTAGATAGGTACATACATACATACATACATGCATACATACATATATAGAATCATAGATAGATAGATAGTTGTCTAGCTCTGCAATTACTCAGGGAAAACTATGCTTATCTAACCCTGCCCCCAGGTTCTTATTTTAACAGTGTTATTAGAGGCATAGCTGATGTATAATTATGTATTTTTGAAAAAATTGCAAAGAAGAAAGGAGAAAATTAGAATAGATTACACCATGAGTTTAATCAAAGAATCAAAATAATTACTGACCTTTTCATGAAAAGTCACTGTACAATTACAGTATCTGTAGAAAAAATTTCTTTCCTTTGATAAAAACTGCCCATAGCAACCATATGATAGGATGCTGAAGGTCTATATTACATTTCCTTACTGTTAATGTCTATAATAGGTAACATGTCTCATGAGAAATTGAGAGTCTAATAAGAAATCATCTATATTTCTATTATTAGCAAATTACATGGAATGAATGTAGTTTCCAAGGAGAGTTTCAATTCTATTCTACAATTATGCTCTTTTCTCTCTTCACAAGGTAAGGGACTATATTACTTGTGTCAATATCAAGTTGAATTTATACTGCAACCTCATTAATTTAAACTAATTTGGGAGAAATGCAGGCATGGATGGCAGAATGTTTTAAAAAGAAATAATTTTACACAATAGATTAATGGAGCAATGTAGCATTGCTAAGGAGGAAGGTTGCCTTAATGAATAGATACATATGTAATTGGAATGCCAGTTATCTTTCAGAAAATATGGGCTTAAGTAACTTTGCTTTCTTAAGGAGGTCAGAGATGCCTTAATATATCATGAAGTGTGCTTAATGAAGCCTATTTTCAGCACACAGTCCATAAGAAAACTACAACTCTTACTTTGACATTTCTCTTGGATAACCAACTCCGATCCCTTCTTTTGAACTGAATTCATGCTCTCCACCAGTCCTTTCAAACTTTATATTTGTATTAGCACTTTGCTTTATGAGGCTGCTTTCAATTAGATCTCTGATAACAGAACCATTTATTTTATGTGTAAAATCTTGGCTCAGCTTTAATGTTCTTCTGGATGGTTCTGACTCATAGGGTCATAGCTCAGGCAGTGCTTTCATATTACCAATTATTCACATGTATTACTCTAAAAGATGGTTTTTATTAAAAACAGAAATTCTAAATTAACGGAATGTAAATGAGTGCCTTGCTCTACCTATAAGTAGATGTGATCATCTAGATGGAACCTTATGCATATTGGTAGTAGGTAGCTATTTAAGAAAGCTTCATGGACTAAAATGATACTTTCATTTATTAGTTTACTAATATCTGTAGGGGGTTTCATTCCTTTATCATATGATGTTGTATCTCACTAAAAAAAGTAAAAACCTAATCAGAAAAGTCATATTATAATGAGAAAATATACTTATTATGAAAAATACTGAAAAGTAGGTTTTGATAAAGATAAAGAAACATGAAGATACAATTAGTGTCATGAATGACATATGGGTATTAATTTTGCCATCCTTTGGAACAGCAGACAGAGTCCATGTTTTGTTATCTAGTGCTTTTATCCTTTATTGTTGTGATGGGTGGGGGTACATTGTGGCATTTACACAGGTTCTTACAATGCATCAATATATCATACATGAATTCACCTCTATCATTCTCCTTCATGCCCCTCTCACCCAATTCCTGATGCTACACATTTACCTCAAGATGCAATTGAGGAAATATAGATAATTCCTCTTGTTATTTAAGGGTTCTTCCTGTCTCTAAACTTCTACATTTTTGGCATACCTTAACATTCATCCTTAGACACCTCTAGATATACTCATTTATCAGAATATCATTTTTAATGGATTCAAACATAATCTACATGCTGAAGACTCCAAAATTTATATTGCTATATAGGAACTTCCATGAAGTACAGACTTAGAAACTCACCAGCCAACGTGGCATCTCTATACAATGGTTTATTGGAATCAGATCAAATTGTATCACTTCTATTCTTAATGCTGAGATGGCTTTCAATCTCACTTACAATTAAAGTTAATGTTCCTAGTATGACCTGTAGGGTATCATATGATCTTCTGCCTCTACTACTCTTCTACTGCTAACATTTTTAAATGCATAATATCATTTATTTGTTTTCTCAAAACAGTTGAATACACAGAAATAGAAAACAGAATGGTAGTTACCAGGGGCAGGAAATGAGATGGGTCAAAGTAGCTATGTAGGATAAAATAAGTCCAAAGATGCCATGTACAATATGAGAACTATAGTTAATAATAATGTGTTTTATACTGGAAATTTGCCAAGAGATTAGAGTTTATGAACTCTTACCAAAAAAAGAATAACAATGTGAGATGATTAGTTATGCTAATTTACTTGACTGTAATAACTATTTCACTATGTGTATCAGAATATCATGTTGCATACATAAATATATATATGGTAATAATTTTTTACTTTTATCAGTGATCTTTATTTATTTTGTTTTGGTGGCACTGGAGTTTGAACTCAGGGCCTCACACTTGGTAGGCAGGCACTTTACCACTTGTGCCACATCACCAGCCACTCCCCCTTTTTATTGTGCTGGGTGAGGGTACATTGTGGCATTTATAAAAATGCTTAAAATATATCAAATACATCATAATTGAATTCACCCCCTCCACCATTCTCCTTCATGACAGGAAGGCACTCTACCACTTGAACTATTCTACCAGCTCTGGTTTTCATTACTAAAATTTTAACTTTGCTTTCTACAACTACTTCTTTCTCACTCAGATTAAGCCAACATGGTCTCCTTGCTGTTTCTGGAATATTGTAGGCATACTTCTACTTACTACGTACTTCTACTTATTGGTAATACTCTCTACCTGAATGCTGTCCCCAACAGTCTGTTTGGCTAAATATTTCACCTTCTATGAATCTGGTTTTAACATTGTATCTTCTATCCTGACGAACTTACTTAAAATCAGAATATTTCCCATCACTAACCAGTTCTCAAAATACCTTAGATTATTCTCTATTTTTTCTTTTCTACATAGTAGTTGTCACCTTCTAGTATGTGCATAACTGACTTATTTTAATTCTTATTTATTGTTTAGTTCCTGTTGCTAGATATAGACTCTTGGAAGGCAAGGTTTTTTGTTTATCTTGCAAACTGATATATTCTAAGAATGTACATATGTGTCTGATATATGAAAAATACTCAGTAAATATTTATTGGGTGAATAAATGTATTGATCAAATTAACAGTACAAAGAATTTTACATATATAATTCTCCCCTAATAATATTAATGGCAAAAAGCAGAAAGGGAAAAAAACTGTGCTGATTACAAAACCCTTTATTTTTCAAGATGTCTAAAATCAACTGTAGGACCTTAGAAGTAAGTAGATAGGTAAACTTTAGTGGAAGAGAGGGACTGTTGTGTTTGTACACTTGACTCATCTGGAATATTAGATCTATATTTTATAATGAAATGTGAGGGAATATCTAGATAAAATGCTAAATGACTTGCCAGTGCCATAATCCTTTCTTTAAGATTATCATATGGACAAAAGTAAGGATTCTGTGTTATTTGTTGAGTAGAATTTTTCTAAGTGTATTCCAAGGAACTACAGTTCCAAAATATGCTAATACATATTCTTGGAATATAAAGGTCACATTATTAATTACATTTTAGGAATACTAATTTGCACAAATTTAAATGGGTAACTTTAGTATATGATATCTGGGGGTTTAATTTACTGGTAATTTTGAATCCCCAATGTTGGAAATAAAGACTATTTCATAGTATAAATGTATTTGACTGAAAAAAACTTCCTCCTATTTTCTCCCATAACATCCCATGAGTCTACTATCTTACATGATATACTTTATCTGTAGAAGTCAGAAAAAAACCCATTAGAGGTGGATTTCATACAAACTAACAAAAACTGAAGTAGAGCACACTAGTATTAATGTGTTTGAATTCTACTATTTTTTCTTTTAAAAGCATATAAAGATTTATTCTAATTCATAAAATTAAAAAATCTTTAATGGGGAACATCTGTCATATTTAAAACATTGTTTTGATGATCTCTAGAGAAGTACAGCATACTCTTGGCTTCTTCAATGAAAACTTATAATTTCTCAGTCAAAGACATACAATACTTTTTCTTTCAGTAGGTGTCATTACTTACCTGTCAGGGATACTAAAAAAAGACATTCCTATTATGGTTATAAACTTAAAGAAATTGTCAAAGTATCCCTATAGAGATCACATAATCGTATACTTCAAGGACCCAAAAAACTCTACCCCAAAACTCCTAAACACCATAAACAGCTTCAGCAATGTAGCAAGATACAAAAACAACTTACAAAAATCATTAGCTTTTCTATACAACAACAATGAACAAATTGAGAAAGAATATATTAAAACAATTTTATTTACAATAACCTCAGTAAAGTCAAATACCTAGGGGAAAACTTAGCAAAGTATGTGAATGACCTCTACAAGGAGAACTATAAACCTCTGAAGAAAGAGATTGAAGAAGACAACAGAAGGTGGGAAGATCTCCTGTGCTCATGGATTGGTAGAATCAACATAGTAAAAATGGCTACACTACCAAAAGCAATCTACATGTTCAATTTAATTCCCATCCAAATACCAATGAAATTCATTACAGAGATTGAAAAATCTGCCCTAAAGTTCATTTGGAAACACAAGAGACTGCGAATAGCCAAGGCAATACTCAGCAAAAGGAGCAACACTAGAGGTATCACAATACCCAACTTCAAACTATATTACAAAGCAATAGCAATAAAAACAGCATGGTACTGGCACAAAAACAGATATGAAGACCTGTGGAACAGAATAGAGGACCCAGATATGAATCCACACAACTATGCCCACCTTATTTTTGACAAAGTCACCAAAGACATACGATGGAGAACAGAAAGCCTCTTCAACAAAATGTTGCTGGGAAAAGTGGTTATCTGCCTGCAAAAAACTGAAACTAGATCAGTGTCTACAACCCTCTACTAGTATCAACTCAAAGTGGATTAAGGACCTTAATAACAGACCTGAAACTCTGTACTTAGTACAGGAAACAGCAGGTAATACTCTGGAAGCGATAGGTATAGCCAAAGACTTCCTCAGTAGAACTCCATCAGCCCAGCTACTAAGAGAAATGATGGACAAATGGGACTGCATTTGCACAACAAAAGACGTGGTCTCGAAACTGAAGACATAACCCACAGAGTGAGAGAAAATATTCACTGGTTATACGTAAGACCAAAGACTGATAATCAGAATATACAGGGAGCTCAAAAAAAAAAAAAACTCTCCCCAAAACAATGAACCAATAAAGAAGTGGGCAACTAAACTAAACAGAACTATTTCCAAAGAAGAAATCAAAATGGCCAAAAAACACATGAAAAAATGCTCACCATCCCTGGCCATAAAGGAAATGCAAATCAAACCACACCTTGATCCCACCTCACTCCTGTTAGAATACCTATCATCAAAACACCACCAACAACAAATGTTGGCAAGGATGCGGGGGAAAAAGGAAGCGTCATCCACTGGTGTTGGAAATGTAAGCTAGTACAACCACTTTGGAAAACAAAACATAGATCTGCAATATGATCCAGCAATCCCACTCCTGGGGATATACCCAAAGGAATGCAACACAGGTTACTCCAGAGGCACCTGCACACCCATGTTTATTGCAGCACTACTCACAGTAGCCAAGTTATGGAAACAACCAAGATGCCCACTACTGATAAGTGGATTAGGAAAATGTGGTCTTTATACACAATGGTATTTTACTCAGCCAAAAAGAAGAATGAGATTTTGTCATTTGCAAATAAATGGATGGAACTGGAGAACATCATCTTAAGCGAAGTTAGCCAGGCTCAGAAGGCCAAAAACAATATGTTCCCCCCATATGCAGACTTTAGACCTAAGACAATTGCAGTATTATTATTGGATATTGGTCACACACTAAGTGTTTGATTTTTAAAGGTATTAATATTTTTTATAACTTAATATTTAGGTATATATAACTACTTCCAGAACTTCTTATCTAAGACTTTGTCTTTATTCTCTCAGGTAGTTATTTTGGATTCTAACATAGATTTTTTCCATGGGTGATTCTACAGCCATCAGGGTGTTTAACAAAGACAGAGTTGGATAGTAGTTAAAGCAGCAAAAACCAGATTTTATACCTTGGTATAGAACTCAGAACATTTCAAATTCTAACAAAGAAAAGTAGGACTTTATAGGCAAGGAGCAGAATAAGGGCAATCAGCAGAAAATTACAAAAAAGAAACATCGTGGGTAGGGGAGATTCTGGAAAAAGATGCGACAGATTTCTACCTGAAGGCGAGACAGCTTGATCTGAGAATTAGAAAATTTAACAGTTAATGAAAGTAATCAGATATCAAGGATAGGGCATTCTCTGTAAAATGACTTGGCAAAATTCTTGGTAAAGCATGGAACCTCAACAGGGATTGGCTTCAGGTCAAAACCTACAGAACTTAGAGGAGACTGACTAATGTTTGATCAAGTGGAACATCATTTATAGGTTATTAGTTGTACATTATTATGTTCATTACCTGTCTTCTAGTCATGTCATGACTTTTGAACCAAACTGCTCTTTATGTGTATTTATTTATTTATTTATTTTGTAGAACTGGAGTTTGAATTGAGGACCTCATTCTTGTTAGGCAGCAAACTGCTCTTTATAGGCAAGGAGCACATCATAAATTTCATAGATTTAAAAATAGTACTTAGCAGTTGCTCAATAAAGCCTGATAGGTGGATTTCCTCTGTCAGAAATGTAAATTAAGGGTCCTTTAAGACTTCTTGTGCTTTTTGTGGTTCAGCTTTATCTTTTTCTTTCTGTACATAACAAACTCTTTGTGGTATAAATTATATCCTGGTGACTAAGTAATCATGTATTTTGCAGATTACAATGATTTTTTATTCTCATCTTTTCAGGTGACTTTACTGAGAATTTTTCAGAAAAATAACTAAAGCCAAAAGGGCTGGAAGCATGACTTAATCGGTGGAGTGCCTGCCTAACTAGCAAGATGTCTATATCTATACCCCCCCCTCTCTCTTTCTCTCTCTCTCTCTCTATATATATATATATATATCCAAACTACTAAAAATCGAACAGAATTTTGAAAAGAATCAAATACAATTTTTGAAAATAGAAAGAGAAAAGAGGTTACTCATACATAAAGATATCTCCATAGGTGTATTAACACATTTCTTAGGGGAATCTTTGTAGGCAGTATGCTATATTCAAAGATCTAAAAGAAAAAAATTGATAAGAACAAATACTTTACAAGGAAAGCCTATTTTTCAGAAATAAAAGAGATACAAAGATGTTTAGAAGCATAAAACTATGGGTAGAGTTCATCAATAAGCTTGCCTTACAAAATATACTAAGAAGAGTTCTTTAAAATCACATGACACTAATTTATAACATTAAAATACATGGATTATAGAACCTTGCTAAAATATGTAGCCAAACCATTAATACTTTAGTGGTGGTTTATAAACTTATGAAGCTAGCATAACAGTTAAAAAGCAAAACTATTATAATACTATATAAGGGTTAAAACTATTTCAGGAATGGGGGACATGGGGGATAAAAGAGAGCAGGGGAGTAGGTGAATCAATGTATGGTATATTTGACACATTGTAAGAACTTTTGTAAATGCCACAATGAATAGCTCCACCCAGCAAAACAATAAAAACATGTAGTTAACAGCATAAAAATAAAAATAAAACAATTATTATGTACAAAAGTGTTATTTCATGTAAAATACCTAAACTGTGACATCAAAAACATAAAATAAAGGGTTAGTGATATAGTTCACTGGTAAAGAACTTGCTTAGCATACATGTGTCCCTGAGTTTATACCCTATCACTATAAAAAAGAAAAAAAATACAAATAAAATGTGTGTGAGAAGAGTAAAAGTATAAAGTTTTGTATGTGACTAAAGTTTAAATGTCATCAGCTAAAAGTTGACTGTTACAACTATCATAGCTCTTTGTTAGCTTCATGGATACAAGAATGCAAAAACATATAGTAGATCCAGAAAGAACAAAGAGGAAAGAATTAAAATACAGAAAATCACCAGTTACAATGGAAAACAGAAAAAGAGGAGAGAGAAATGAACCAATCATATATAAGCAGCCAGAAAACAGCAAAATGACTATAGCATATGCTTATTTATCAATAATTATCTTGAATGTAAATGGAGTATATTCCCCTAAAAAACCCACCAACTAGTTTAAGGGATTAAGAAAGAAAACACCTATATGCTCTGTCTTAAAAGAAACTTACCATTACCTTTAAGGAGAAACATAGAGTGAAAGCAAAAGAATGAAAAAAGATATTTCATGTAAATATAAAACAAGAGAAAGCAAGGACTTTAAATTCTAAACATTAAAAAAATAGATAGTGAAAGCAAGATCTAAAAATCAAAGTGGACAATTCATAGTTTACAAAAATGATAAATACATATGTAATCAACATAAAAGAACCTAAACATATAAAGCGAATATTAATGTATCTGAAAGAAGGGGAGAATGACAATGCAGGATAAAGGCAACTTCAATAGCACACTTTCAACAATGAATAGCTTATTTGTATAGAAAACCAATGAGGACACCTAATATGGACTACATTTAGACCAAATAGACTTAATAGACATGTAGAGAACATTTAAGCAACACAATACACATTATTCTAAATAACGTATGGATTCGTTATCCAACATAGACAATATGCTAGGAAACAAAATAAGTGTTAAAATTTAAGAAATTCAGCATCATATACAGTAATATTTCTGGTCTCTGTGGTTTGAAACTAAAACTTAACTGAAAGATAAGAACTGGAAAATTCATAAATATGTGGAAATTAAATGACACTCACCTGAACAAATGGAAAAGGTAAATAAAAAGGAAAACTGAAGAGAATATCTTATGTGAAAGAAAATGGAAACACAGCATACCAAAGTCATGATATTCAGCAAAAGCACTTGTAAGTGGGAGCAATAATGCCTACATTAAAAAGACAAAAAATCTAATGCTACATCTCAGAGAACTCAAAAAATAATAACCAACAAACTTCCAAGTTAGTAGAAGAAAAATAATAACACAGATATGGTCATAAATAAAGGAAACTGAGCCTGTAAAAAATACTAGAGAAAATCAATAAGACTGAGGTTTTATCTAGCTAAGAAAAAATGTCAGAAGACAAATGAATCTAGAAATGACAAAGGAGAAATGATAACATAGAAATATCAATGATCATAAGATAATATTACAAAAAATAATGTCATCAAATTGAATGGCTTATCAGAAACTTCATAAATTCCTGGTAACATACAACTTACCAAAACTTAATTGTGAGAAAGCAAAACATCTGAATGTATCACTAATGAGTAAAAAAATTGAATTAGTAATTAAAAGCCTCTAGTCAAAGAAATGTGTAGGACTTGATGGCTTCACTGGTGAATTCTACCAAATATTAAACAAAAAATTAGTATTAATTCATGTCAAAATCTTCCAAAAATTTGACAATGAAGGAACAGTTCCAACCTTAATTTAGGAGGCCAACGTTACCCTGACACTATAAGAAATTAAAATTTTAAGCCAATAACCCTAATGACAATAAATACAAATTCTTAATGAAATGCTAGTAAATGAAATTCAACAACACATTAGAGAATCATGTGTGATGATCAAAATGGATCATTTGAATAGAATAGAAAACCTAGAAAGAAACCCAATCACATGCAGTCAAGTATGCTTCAACAAAATTGTCAATAATACACAATGGGAGGAAAATAAAATCTTTTTTTATTAGCATATATTAATTGTGCATAATAATGTGTTTCACTATGACATCTTCATTCAGTTATATGCTTTGATAATATTCACCTGCCTATCACTCTTTCTTCACCTCTGTCTTCCCACATTTTACCACTCCCTCTAAATCATCCCCCTTCTACTTTCTTCTCATTTTTTACTTTAAGTCTGAATTCTACATATGATAAAACACACGTGATGTTGTCTTTCTGAGTCTGGCTTATTTCACTTGACTGAATGCTCTAGTTCCATTTATTTTCCTGAAAATGACATGACTTTGTTTTCTTTATGTCTGAAGAGTTCTCCATTGTGTATATATACACAACATTTTCCTTATGCATTCATACATTGAATGGGCCTTAGGTTGATTTTGCACAGGATTGTTATAGGTATTCAGGATCTTTTATGCTTCTATATAAATTTTAGAATTATTTTTCTATTTCTGTGAAAAATGTCATTGGAATGTTTATGACAATTCAATGAATCTGAATATAACTTTTGGTAGTGTAGTCATTTTAACAATATTAATTCTGCCAATCCATAAATAAGAAAGTTCTTTCCATCTTCTATACATTCTTCAATTTATTTCTTTAGCTTTTCATAATTTTCATTGTTGAATTCTTTCATCTACTTTGTTAGGTGGAGGCTATTGTGAATGAGATTAGTTTTCTGTTTTCATTCTTGGCATGTTCATTATTGGTATATAGAATAGCTACTCATTTTTGGATGTTCATGTTGTATCTTGCTACTATGTCTTGTGATACTATTTGATCTTAATTCTTCTCCCCCACCACCTGGCAGTGTGGGAGTTTGAACTCAGGAGTTCAAACACTTGCAAGGCAGGAGTTCTACCTCTAGTACTTTTTGCTTTGTGTACTTCAGAGATAAAGTTTTGCCTTTTTCAAGGCTGGCCTGGACTACAGTCCTCTTATTTTATACTTTCCACCATCATTGGAGTGACAGGCACACACCATTATGCCCACCTTTTCCCCATTGAGATGGTGTCTCACAAACTTTTTGTTTGCTTCAGCTGTCCTGGAACCTGATCTTCCTTATCTCAGCCACCCATGCAGCTTGGGAAGACAGTTGCATGCCACTGTACCCAGCTATTGATTTATTTTTTTCATTATTCATTTATTCATATGTGCATACATTGTTTGGGCCATTTCTCCCCCTGCTCCCTACCTCTTCTTTCTCCCCCTGATTTAGATGGGTTCTCAAGAACTATTTGCCTGGGCTGGCCTTGATCCACAATCTTTCCAGTCTCAGTCCTCTTTTAGCTAGGATTATAGGCATGAAACACAGGTGCCTGGTTTAAGTATATTTTTAATGAGGTAAGTGTAGCCACCCCTTCTCCATTTTGGCTTCCATTTTCATGGGATAAGTTATTACATATCCTTAATTTCAGGCTACATCTTTCCTAACATATAAATTGAGTCTTCTGTAGATAGCATGTAAATGTTTCTTGCCTTTTTATACATCCATACACTCTTGATTAGGAAGTTCAATCACTGTAGATATGTTTAAAGTAATTATTTATAAGTAAGGACTTACCATTGTCATTTTTGCTAGCCATTTTTCAGTCTGTCCCATGTACTTTTGTTTTTATTTTCCTTTCTGGTTCTTTGGTGTTTAATTGCTTTTTTGCAATTATGTGCTTTGATTCCTTTAGGATATTTTGTGTATGTTTTTAGATATCCTACTTGTGATTACCATGAAGTTTATATAACATATGATATAATTAGTCCTTTAAAGCTAATAACTTAATTTAAATCACATACAAAAACTTTATGCTTTCACTTCTTTCCCTTTTACTTTATTAATTGCACAATTTACATCTTTTATATTGTGAATCCATTGACAAGTATTTGTTATAGCTTTTCTTAAAATTATTTACACTAGAATTATAAGTTATTTCCTCATCACTATTACAGTGCTATATTATCCTGTACTTTTTCTGCTTATTTTCACCAAGTACTTCATAATTTTTATGCTATTATGGTGCTATTTAGTGTCTTTTCATCTTAAATTTCTAAAACTCCCTTTATGTTTCTAGTAAGTCAGTTCTAGTGTTGATAAATTCCATCACCTTTTTGTCTAGGAAAATGCTTGTTTCTTTCATTTTTAAAGGACATTTTGCTGAGTATGATATTCTTTTCTGACAGTTTCTTTTAAAGTTTTTGTTAAAAAAATCTTTATTTTTAATTATCATACCTTAATAGTGCAAGGGGGTTTCTTTGTGATAATTCAACAGATGCTCATGGTGTACTTGAACTTTGAACAAGTTCATATACTCTATTATATTCTCAGATTCCACTTCACCGCATACCTTTTTTATCAAACTGTATTTGTTGGGTTTCACTATACTGTCTTCATATATACAATGCATATGTAGTGTACTTTGATCCTTTGTTTTTCGCACTTTCCATATATCAGCCCATTTCCTTTGCAAAATCTGCTAATCTTCTTATGGAGCCACTCTTATTTTTTGTGTTTATAAAATTTTCATTTTTTCTTAGGTTATTTCTGTATTTTTATTCTATATTATATATGTTTATGGTGTACATAATGGTTAATATAATAAAATAATTACATAGTCAAACAAATCACTATACACATCTCCTACATAGTTACCTTTTTCATTTGGAGAGAGTACCTGGTATCTACTCTTAGTACATGTTCAGCATAAAAAGAATATTATTCAATACAATAATCATGCTGTATGTTAGATCTGTAGATATATTCAATGTATATTACAGCAATATTTTATCCATTGACTTTTGAAATTAACATATTACTAGACAAATTTATGCCACAAATATTATTTTTCAGTATATGTATACATTGTGTCAATGATCAAATCATATTAATTAGTATATCCATCATCTCATTTATCTTTTTTGCAGCAAAAAATACAAAATATTCTCAGCCATTTTGAAACATATGCTACTTTATTGTTAACTATATTAACTTTACTGGGCAAAAGACAAATAGAACATATTCTTCTTACTTAACTATAGATCTATAACTATTGCAGAACCTCTCCCACTCTCCCTTTCTTCCTACCCTCCATGGCTTCTTGTAAGTACTTTTCTACTCTCTATAACTCTTTTAGATTTCACATACAAGTGAAATCAAGCAATATTTGTCTTTTTGTGTCTTGTTTATTTCACTTAGCATACTGTCCTTCAGGCTCATTCTGCTGTCATAAATGATAATATTTCATCACTTTATGGCTGTATAGTATCCCATTGTGTATATACACTATATTTTTTTCACTAATCCATTGAAAGTCACTTACTAATGATATTCTTCACAGGACTAGAAGAAACCATCTTGAAATTTGCATAGACCCAAAAACCACCTCAAATAGCAAAGAAAACTTGAGCTAAAAGAGGGAAGCTACTCACATTCCAAATTACCTTCACAAGAGCTAGTAAAACTGGGCAGACAATAGTGCATGCTTTTAGAATAACAAAATGATAAGACATATTAAAGAAGGTAGGAAGGAAATATTTACAAGCATTTCTCATTTTCTCAATTCCATGTAGCCAGACCTGGAAAGAGACATCTCCCATTTATGAGAAGGAATTGAGTCTGGGCTTTAGATTAGGCGAAACACTGTGAAAGTTAGTGCTAGGTAAAGCCCCGTGAATCCTACAACCAGTCCAATAGCTGCAGACTGAACCACTGGACTCATGTCAAGCCAAATGGTTGGCTACAACCACCATTTCTCTTCTAAATTCCACCATTGCAGAGCAGGGCATGAAAATCTAGCCCAGAGCTTTGGCTTAGAGATAAGTGCCAGGTCTGCTGCAATGAGACCTAGCACCCAGCAGAAACCAAAAGCCCTGCATAGAAGCTGGAACTCACAGATGTTGTCACTAGACCAGGAGTGACATCAAGTTTAGAGTCTTGTGTGTTGATAGGCAGAACCAAGTTGTGTCCTACATTATTTCCACACATGGAGTGGGCAAAGATCACACTTGCCATCCTCCTGAAATTGTGCTGGCTTCTGTAGCTGTGACAGTCAAGTATAACCCAGCTAAGGATAAGCCTTGGTGGTCAAAGGACTATTTCTACCACCTATCTCCCTGCCCCAGGCAGCATAGCTATAGCTAAGTCTATGGTCATAGATAGGGCTATAGTATTACCCCAGGACCAGCCAGAGATTTGCATTCAAATGAGATAGACTTAATGTTTTGGCCTGCTTCACTGCAATCTGTGGTGCATTTCAGTGCACCCCTCAGAATGTGCAGGGTCTTGCAGGTGTAACTCATCTTAGCATCAGCTTAGGTGACCAAGGGACTGCCTTCAACAACATTATGCCCACCTCAGGCATGCAGCATGGCACAAGACACCATTCACTGGGGTTAGGATAGGTTAGTCAGTGTAAGACTTTGGTTTGGAATTTAGTGTTAGACAATTGAAATCTAATACTAAGCACATCCCAGTGGACCCTATCCACAATTCTGCCTGTGGGCAAAGCATGTGGAATGGTTCCAGTTCAGCCAGTTGTTGTTTCTTTGCTTCTTTATACTCTTTGGATATGGTGAAATATCCAAAACATTTGTAGGTTTGGACATGAACTAAAGCTAACTGGTGCTGGATAGATAAGACTTAATTTTTATGATGGCAGCTTGTTATTTTTGTAACATTATGATTTTGTTGAACATAATCAAAATACACAAATAACTGATATCCTCTTCTTCCTGGATGAATGAATGGATGATTACATATTAGTGTCAGGGTCCTTGAACATATCCAAATGAGCAGTGTTTGACTACTGCTTTTGTTTAAAATTTTGCTGTTTTGATTGTGTCTGAAGCTTTGAAGTGCTACTTGACATACCTCTTCCAAGAAGCTCTACGCCATTCAAACATGATAGGTTTGGTAAAATACTAGTTAGGTTGAGCCGGGCTTTCCTTCATTAATCTTTGTATGAATCTAATGGTGTCGGTTTATTTTTTCAGTTTTGGGAGTTTTTCCCCCTGGCTTGTTAAAAAGGATTTTTTTTAGCTGACTCATGAAGATAGTGAGTACTTAGAATTGTGCTGGTAATGATATGAAATCCTATCTAAGAAAGCACATTTCTTGACAGAGCTGTGTTATACCATCCTTTGGGCTTCTGCTGGAAAAGTACAATCAAGTCTCAAATGATGTCTTTTTAATTATATTCTGAAGTATTATAGATATAAGTTAGTACTATATCAGAACTCTGTAAATGTGAATCCTGTACTTGACTTATGACACATAGTTGTAACCATACTTTATTAGAGCTGTTTTCTAAATTTTTATTTTACTTTTTAATGAACATACATTAATAATATGAGGGTGTTTCATTATCATAATTTTGTACATGCACACAGTTTATTTTGAACAAGTTCACCCCTCCATTATATTACCATTCACTCCTCCTTCTTTCTCCTTTTTTCAGTGTTTGGTGTGTCTCTCTTTCCCTCTCCCTCTCTTTATATATATATATATATATATATATATATATACACATATACATTCAGGGGCCACAATATGAAAATCATAAGGAATCTACCCAGCATCATTGCTCCATTCTGCCAAATATTCTCTACAAAAAGGAGAAGCAGGACCATAAGTTACACAAGCCTTTTTAAAGTTTTTTATAAGATTCATATCCAATCCATTATAAGTGTTATTGCTATTCATGTTAAACATAACAGGAAACAGCAGTCACAATTCATGTGGCCATGGGGGGATGGGAATGCAAACTGCTAATGAAGGGTCATTCTTTCTTCCCAAGCCCTTGTTGGGGTGAATATGTAAATAATACATTTACTCTTCAATGTTTCCCTTTTCAGGATGTTCATTCCAATTCTCCTCCTCTGGGGGAGGAGGAAAAACTCAGCAATCTCTCTTGGATGAGCCTTTGCAATTACCGGTGCTGCAAGTGGCAGCAGTTTATTTTCAGTTTCCTCTGACACAGTAAAGCCATGACTAAAGCACCTTTTACTTTCTTTAATGATTTTTTCCATATCTCCTGTATCTAATTCATACTCATGAAAGGAGGCTACAGTATCTTTTTCTAAATTTTCTTCCCTTCTCTCTCCCCCAAGTACAAGAATTACAGATTTAACCAGAGCCCATGTTATTCACAAACGAAGAGGTGTCTTTTCTCCCTGCCTGTATGCCTTTTCAACATTTTTATGTACTCATTCCCAAACTTCTTCATCTAAAGTATCTTCCTCAGGAAGCCAAGGATTATACTCACAAATTACTTCTAAGCAGTCCTTTAACTGCTGTTTGGAAACTCGAGCTCCTCCTCGTAATAAAAAATGATGCATGAGTGAAAGAAAAGGCTGGACTCTGGACTTATTTTGTCCCATTTTGTCTCACTTACATCCTTCTGTGGTGGTCTTCGTGTCACTTTCAAAATTCTCCTTCAGGTACCTGTTTCAGGAGCCAACTGTAAGCTGTTTACTGGCGGAACCTGGGTGACTGAAGCTGTAAAAAGAATGGGGAGACTACTGAGTCCTGCTCAATAGCCACTTTAATGAAGCATACTACTACTTTTATAAACTCCTTTTAAACAGAGACCATTTGGTCAGAAAAAGCATGCCAAGTATTACATGTCAAGGTTACATTAGTACAGGGAAGCACAGTTAAAATTAACTCTTTGTTATGTCTCCTTTAAAACGGGAACAGAGAAGCAGGAGAAGCACATTGTCAGCATAACTTTCTTATTTACATCTGAAGGACATGAAGCCATCTGGGAACCTTGAATTCTGTTTTTCTGGATGTCTGACTTTCTCACAAGGCCAGACACCAACTCACACAGGCAAGGCCTGGTCTGAGACTTTTGCCCCAGTTCCTTGGCAAGGTCCCACCGACAAGTATATATATATATATATATATGTATGTAAATATGCATATATACATATATATGTAATTTGAATTTTTGGAAATGTTAGCTGTGTTGTCAAATTTTGATAAAACCTTCCAGTTTACCCTATCGAGTTGTCATTGTATAGAAATTATTAGCCATATTTGTCTGGAAACATTAAACTTTATTTTTTCCATTTGTAAAGGATAGTGCACTGTATTATAAATTACATGAATGCATTATATTTTACATATATATGGGCTTGATTACCGAGATTATTATTCTCTAAATAACAAAAAAGTGCAACAGAAAGCAACAATAGCAGGATAGATCAGATGAAAGATAGAATAAGCTTGAAGACAGACTATTTAGAAACACACAGTTTGACAAGAAAAAAAGAATAAAGATGAATGAAGAAAGCTTACAGGAACTGTGGGATAGCATGGAAAGAGAGTACTTTACTTGTTTGGTTTCCAAACAAACTTGAGAATGAGAAAATGGGAAGAAAGCTATTCAACAACATAAAACCAGTGTTCTAAACCTAGAGGATGACATAAATATTCAGTGCTCCATTTTTGATAAAAAGATATTTTTAGTTAAGACAGCTATACAGGGAGTTTCATTATGACATTTCCATGTATATATGTATTAGATCTCAAAATGGTTCCTCCCCTTCATTTATCTCCTTTCTGCCTTAATCCTCTTCTTATGGTGATTTCAAGAGATTTAAAAATTCTGTATTCATTTTTGTATAGAAAGTACATCAACCATATTTATCTTTACATCCTTCTTTTACCCTCCTCTCCCATTAGTGACCTCTCCTTAGCCTGACCTGCTTTTCATTCTTGTCCTTCATTGTTTAGGTATCTGTTCCTTGTTCAGTGGAATTTTTGCCTTAGTATAATATCTGTACATGAACTATGCTTAAGTCAATATTTGTTCAACTTTAAGTCAACTATTTTTCCATATCATCTGATGTAAGGAGTTTCAACAGTAAAATAAGATGATAAATTCTCCCATGGCTAGATATTTAATCTTTACTTTCCCTATCTCTATGGGGATTTTTTTTCTGTGAAATGTTGTAGTCACTTTTTTTGTCCCCAGTGATCTCCATTCTAACTTCAAGCAACTGCCTATTTCTTCTGTTCTATTGCTTTGATGGAATAATTTCCACCAGGAGAAACTCCTTTCTAGAGATAAGTCAATTTCTTCTTCTGGCCCAAAAGACCAAAAATCGTATGTTCTCCCTCATATGTGGACATTAGATCAAGGGCAAACACAACAATGGGATTGGACTTTGAGCACATGATAAAAGCGAGAGCACACAATGAGGGTTAAGGATAGGTAAGACACCTAAAAAATTAGCTAGCATTTGTTGCCCTTAATGCAGAGAAACTAAAGCAGATAAAAAGAAACTGAGGCCAATAGGAAAAGGGGACCAGGAACTAGAGAAAAGGTTAGATCAAAAAGAATGAACTAGAAGGTAACACACACGCACAGGAAATTAATGTGAGTCAATTCCCTGTATAGCTATCCTTATCTCAACCAGCAAAAACACTTGTTCCTTCCTATTATTGCTTGTACTCTCTCTTCAACAAAATTAGAGATAAGGACAAAATAGTTTCTGCCAGGTATTGAGGGGGTGGGGGGGAGAGGGAGGGGGCAGAGTGGGTGGTAAGGGAGGAGGTGGGGGCAGAGGGGAGAAATGACCAAAGCCTTGTATGCACATATGAACAATAAAATTAAAAAAAAAAGAAATGAAAAAAAAATTTCTTCTGTAGGAGGTAAAAGTAAGGACACTTTCTCACATAAAATGATAAAGCAATGGGAAAAATAGTAGGAAACAGGAACTGAACATCTCCTGGGATATGACTTTGTCCCAGCACCAGCTGGCTACTCAAACATCATTTCACTTACCATATTGTGTTCTGGCCTATGTGTCAAGATTTCTCTTTTACCAACCTACTTCATTCATTTAATCTGCAAATACATATTGAGTGCATACTTTATACAGGGTGTTGTTGTAGATGCAGAGGCTTTATCTGTGAATAAAACAGGCCAAATCCCTGATCTTGTAGAGCTTGTATTCTTATGCAACAGTTAATAAGTAAAATAAATGAATACAACATGTAGCCTGTTAGATACAAATAAACATGAATCAGGAAAAGCAACATAGAATCTTGTAGACAATTATAAGAACTTTAACTTTCATTCAGAGTGAGATGGGAAGCAATGGAGAATTTTGAGTAGAATGATGTAATCTGACTTATATTTTTAAAAGATTTTTCTGGCTGTTTTGTGGAAAGTAAACACTGGCTTGAGTCAGGATGATAAAAGCAGAAGTGGGGAGAAATTGTTGGATTTTCAGAAATATTTTGAAAGTACAGTCACTGTACATGCTAACTGATCAAATGAGTGATGCAAGGAAAATCAAGTAAAACAGGGCCACCGTGACATACAACAGGAGTGACAATAGTGAAAATGGGACTGGTGTCCTCTGGAGTTGTATAACACAGTGACTTTGTCTGAAATGATGCCACCATTTTTAATCTGAGAAGCTGAAAGGATGGAGTTACCACTAACTGCAATTGTGAGAAATATGGGATGAGCAGGGTTGGGAGAATCTCAGAAGTTCAGTTTTGAAAATGTTGAATTTAAGATTTCAGTTAGATGGAGATGTTGAATAACTTGTGGGATATATGGGCCTGGTGTTCAGAGAAGTAGCCTGGGCTAGAGGTAAATATTTCTGAGTCATAAGCATCTAGGTATTTGAAGTATGATATGGATGAAATCATCAAAGCAATAAGAATACAGAATAGGACTAAGGACCAAATGCTGGAATGTTCCAACATGTACAGATAAAGAAAAACTAGCAAAAGAGATTCAGAAGTAGTCAGAAGGTAGAAAGAAAACAAAAGAGAACTGAATCTTGAAAGCTCACAGAAGAAGGTACTTCAAGGAAGAGGTCGTGATCAATTATAAAGTACAGTACATACATGTATGTAAATATCACAACAAAGCCCATTTACATAGTTAATTTATAATAATAAAAATTAAAAATAAACAAAATTTAAAGAGACACATTAAACATATATATGAGGCTGCTACTGGTATAGCATGGCATTCTGTTTTATAGTAAGCTTTTTTAAATAAGTAGAATTAATACACACTAAAATAACAACATGTATAATAAATACAATAAACTATTTCTGGGGTTGGAGGTATAGCTCAGTGGAAGAATACTTCCCCAGGAGTCATGCAAGCCTGATTTACATCCCCAGCACTGCACACCAAACAAAACAAAACAAAATGTACTGGTTGGTCAACAAGATGAGGGCTAAAATTCTTTTCTCAATGCAAAGATCAACTCACCTACAAGCCATTGTTCACAAGGAGCCAGAAGTTAATGACTAGAGTTATATTTTTATTTATTTTCTATTATTATTGTTGTACTTGGGATACATTGTGACATTTACTAAAGTTCTTACAATATATCATAGTTGGACTATCCCCTCCATCATTCTCCTTTATACTCCCTTCCCCCATTCCTGGAACAGTTTCAGCAGGTCTCATTTTTCCATTTTCACACATGAGTACATAACACTTCCACCATATTCATTTTCCTGTACCCTTTCCCTATGTCCTCCATCCTCCCACTGGGACCTACCCCTAGACAGGACCTGTTTTACCTTCCTGTTCTTTGTTTTTGAAAAAAATATATTTTTGTTTGTATAAGATAGCTATACAAGGAGTTTCATTGTTACATTTCCATGTATACATGTATTATAACTGGAATTGGTTCATCCTCTCTATTTTTCTTCTTTTTACCTTAGTCCTCTTCTTATGGTGATTTCAACAGGTTTAAAAGCTCTTATTCATTCTTATATAGAAACAACATCAATCATATTCACCTTTTTTAATTTCGTTCTTTTATCCTCCCTCTCCTATTAGTGACCGCCTATTAGCGTGACCTGTTTTTCCTACTATTGCTTGTATTTGTATTGGGCCTATATTCCACATATGAGAGAAAACCTGGAGCATTTGTCTTTCTGAAGCTGCTTAACTGGAGATCTTCTCCAGTTCCATCCATTTACCTGCTAATGACAAAATTTCATTCTTCTTTTTGGCTGAATAAAATTCCATTGTATATAAATACCACATTTTCTTTATTCATTCATCAGCTGTGGGGCATCTTAGCTGTTTCCATAGCTTAGCTATTATGAACAATTCTGCAATAAACACAGGTGTGCAGTTGCCTTTATTGTAACCTGACTTACATTCCTTTGGGTGTATTCCTAGGAGTGATATTGCTGGATCATATGGCAGTCTATTTTTAGCTTTGTGAAGTGCCTCCATACTGTTTACCATAGTGGCTATACTAAATGATATTCCCAGTAGCAGAGTATGAGGGCTCCTTTTCCCCACATCCTTGCCAATATTTGTTGTTGTTTTTGTTCTTGATGATAGACATTCTAACAGGAGTGAGGTGGAATCTTAATGTGCTTTTTATTTATATTTCCTTTATGGCCTTATAGAATTTAACAAAGTAGAGGTCACCAGTAACCTTGATAACAGCTATTTAAGTTGCAAAAGCTTGATTGGAAAATATCAAGGGGAAAAGTTTGGGGAAAAATGGTAGACAGGGAGTATAGACAAATTTTTGAAAAGTTTGGCTGTAAAGTGAAGCAGAGAAATAAGACAGTAACTTAAATGATGTATGAAGCAAGAGAGGTATTTAGAATGAGAGAAGCAATAGGATCATAGGTCAAGGTTTGCATGGACAAAAATTTAGTGTGACCCCATGTTAACCAATAGAGCTGGAAGTGATGGCACAAGTTTGCCATCTCAGCAATGTGGAAAGCATAAGTAGGATTAATGTCCAGGCCAGTCTGGGCAAAATTGTGAGATCCCATTTGAAAAAATAAATAATTCAAAAAGGGCTGGGGTGTGGTTTAAGTGGTAGAGCACCTGACTATCATGTGAGAGGCTCTGAGTTCAAACTCTAGTACTACCAAAAAAAGAGGAAAGATCCCAAATAAACAACCAATAATTGCATCTCAATGAGCTAGTAAAGCAAGAATAGACAAAAGTTAGCAAAAGGAAATAAATATTAAAGACCAAAGCCAAAATAAATGAAATGAAACTAAAAAACCATACAAAATATCAGTGAATAAAGTAGCTGGTTGCTAAAAACCAAAACAGACACACTAGTATATAGACTAAAAAAGAGCCACAGAAACTTAAAACATAATTTGAGATTCTTATAAACAGCTATGTGTAAACAAAATTGATTACCTAGAAAAAGGAAAAATTCCTAGACACATACACCTTATGAATACTAAATCATGAAGAAATAGAATACTTAAACAGACCAACATCAAGTAATGAGATTGAATCAATAATAAAAAAAATCATATCAAAGAAAAGCTCAGAACCAGATGGCTTCATTACACAATCCCACCAAACACTTAAAAAAATATATCATTTCTTTTAAAGCTATTCTAAAGAATAGAAGAGGAAGGAATTCTTCTAAATACATATACATGTTCAGCATTAGCCTGATACCAAAACCAGATAAGTTCACAGCATAATAAGAAAACTGTAGCCCAAAACCTTTGATGAACGTAGATGCCAAAAACTTCAACAAAATACTAGCAAATTGAATCTAAAAAACACATTAAAAGATTATTCACTATGATTAAGTGGGATTTATTTCAAGGCTGCATGGTTCAATAAACATAAATCAATATATATGATATATCATATAAACAGAATGCAGGACAGAAAACATATAATGATCTTAATAGAAGTAGAAAAGGCACCTGATAAAATTCAATATCATTTCAGGATAAAAATGCTGAACTTATTAGGTATAGATAGAAGATATCCCAAAATAACAAAGTCCATTTATAATAAGCCTAGTGTTAATATTATACTAAGTGGTAAAAAGTGTAACTCTTTCTCTTATAGACTTGGAACAAGACAAGAATGCCCATTTTTACCACTTTATTCAGCATAGTTGTAGATTCATAGTCAGAGTAATCCAGCAAGAAAAAGGAATAAAGGGAACCCACATTGGAAAAGAAGAAATCAAATTGTCATTGTTTCCAGATACTATGATCTTGTATATAGAAAAACCCCCAAACTCCACCAAAAACTTATAGAATTAAAAGATGAATTCATAAAATTTGCAGGGTACAAAATCAATATATCAAAAATAGTTTGGTTATATTCCAAAGTTGAAGTACCTGAAATAGAAACCATAAAGCAATTTCAATTACAATAATTACAAAATTTAAATACCCATGAATTAATTTAACCAAAGATTTGAATGATCTGTATAATGAAAATTATAGAGTATTGATCAAAGGAATTAAAAAGAATATACAAAAATGTAAAATATTCCTCTGTTCATTGATGGGAAGAATCAATACTTTTAAATATCAAAAACACTCAAAAGCAATCTATAGATTCATTGTAATCCCTACCAAAATACCAATGGCATTCTTTGAAGAACCATAGAGAACAATCCTAAGATTTATATGGAACCACACACACAAAAAAAAAACCATTGAATACTAAAGCCATCTTCAGCAAAAAGTACAAAGTAGAATGCATTGCAATACTTGGCATTTCACTACAAAGCTGAGCCACTCACAACAACATATTACTGTCATAAATGTAGATAAATATGCCAATGAAGCAAAGTAGACAGTCAAAAATATGCCATCTGATTTTCATCAAAAGTGGTAAAAGGTGAAAGAACAATCATTTCAACAAATGTTGCTAGTAAATTTGGATATCTGCATGAACAATAATGAAATTGGACACCTATCTTACATGAGGTACAAGACTGGAAAGAATGAAACTACTAGAACAAAGCATAGGAGAAATGCTTCTGGACATTGGAATAAGCAAGAATAAGAAGATCCCTTTCATATAGTTATTACCTATGCCTGTGTGGTCCAATGTGCTTCCTATTTTTTTCTGGATTAATTTCAGTGCTTCAGATCTTAAATTAAGATCTTTAGTCTATTTTGAATTGATGCTTGTATAAAGTGAGGGACTGGGGTCTAGTTTCAGTTTTTTACAGGTGGAAATCCAGTTTTTCCAACAACATTTATTGAAGTTCTCTTTTCTCCAACATGTATTTTGGACACCTTTGTCAAAAATCAGATGGCTGTAGTTGGGTGGGTTTGTGTCAGGGTCTTCTATTCTGTTTCCTTGGTCTTCATGTCTGTTTTTGTAACAGTACCATGCTGTTTTTATTACCACAGCTGTGTAGTAGAGTTTGAAGTCAGGTATTGTGATGCCTTCATCATTGCTCTTTTGGCTCAGAATTGCTTTGACTATTCAAGATCTTTTGTGCCTACGAACTTTAAGATTGAGTTTTCTATCTTGGTGAAGAAGCTCAGCAATTAAGAGAAAGTATTAAACATGGGTGTGCAGCTACACCCATGTTTATTGCGGCACTATTCACAATAGCCAAGTTATGGAAACAGCCAAGATGCCCCACCATTGACGAATGGATTAAGAAAATGTGGTATCTATACACAATGGAATTTTATGCAGACATAAAGAAGAATGAAATGTTATCATTCGCTGGTAAATGGACGGAATTGGAGAACATCATTCTGAGTGAGGTTAGCCTGGCTCAAAAGACCAAAAATCGTATGTTCTCCCTCATATGTAGACATTACATCAAGGGCAAACACAACAATGGGATTAGATTATGAGCACATTATAAAAGCGAGAACACACAAGGGAGGGGTGAGGATAGGTAAGACACCTAAAAAATTAGCTAGCATTTGTTGCCCTTAATGCAGAGAAACTAAAGCAGATACCTTAAAAGCAACTGAGGCCAATAGGAAAAGGGGACCAGGAACTAGAGAAAAAGTGAGATCAAAAAGAATTAACCTAGAAGGTAACACACACGCACAGGAAATCAATGTGAGTCAGCTCCCTGTATAGCTATCCTTATCTCAACCAGCAAAAACCCTTGTTCCTTCCTATTATTGCTTATACTCTCTCTTCAACAAAATTAGAGATAAGGGCAAAATAGTTTCTGCTGGGTATTAAGGGGGTGGGGGGGAGAGGGAGGGGGCAGAGTGGGTGGTAAGGGAGGGGGTGGGGACAGGGGGGAGAAATGAGCCAAGCCTTGTATGCACATATGAATAATAAAAGAAAAAAAACTAAAAAAAAAAGTATTGACAAATGGGTATACATGAAACTAAAAAACTTCTGCATAGCAAAGGGAATTGTCACCAGACTGAAGAGATAGCCTACAGAATGGGAGAAAATCTTTGCTACTTATACATCTGACAATGGATTAATAACCAGAATATATAGGGAGCTCAAACAACTAACCTCTCAAAGAATCAAAAATCCACTGCATGAATGGGCAAATGAACTGAATAGAAAATTCTCAAAAGAATTACAAATGACCAATAAACATAATGAAAAAATGCTCAACATCCTTAGCCATAAAGGAAGTGCAGATTAAGAGTACATTGAGTGTTGGGAACCAAAAGCCACAGTCTGACAAGGTTGCTGTGGCTTAGCAGCATTCCGACAAGGTCAGAATCAGCAGGTGCACCATGTCTCTATCACGGTAGGAAGGAATGCTAAGTGGTTTCCCTTGACTGAAAAGAAGTTCAGTATTTTTACTGGCAGTAAAAATACAGGATGGCAAAAACAGAAAGGTTGTAACTAGGTCAGAGTGCTTTGCTATTTAAGTCTCTTTCTCTTTTGTATAAAGCTTGCTGAGAAACATAAAATTTTGCCAGTTGGTCATCACCCTTCTGGCCCTCTTGATATGTGTTTTGTCATTCCATTCCTGAATGAGTCTTTTCGTGTTTCTCATCTGTTCATTCCTTCCCTGAGCCTTTTCGGGTCAAGGACCTCTGTGATCCTGGCAACTGAGATTCCACCTCACCCTAGTCAAAATGTCTATCATCAATAACACAAATAACAATAAATGCTGGCAAGGATGTGGGGAAAAAGGAACACTTCTACATTGTTGGTGGGAATGTAAATTAGTCCAACTGCTATGAAAAGCAATATGGAAGTCCCTCAAAAAAGTAAAAATAGAACTACCATATGATCCAGTGATACCACTCTAGGCATATAACTGAAAGAATATGTTCCAAGATATGATAGAACCACTTGCATGCCTATGCTTTTTACACCACTATTTACAGTAGCCAAGCTTTGGAAGCAGCCCAGATGCCTCATAACTGATGAATGAATTAAGAATATGTGGTATACATAAACAATGGAGTTTTATTCAGCTATAAAGAAAATGAAATTATGTTGTTTGCAGGTAAAAGAATGGAACTGGATTACTTCATGTTAAGCAAAATAAGTCAACTTCAAAAAATCAAAGGCTGCTTGTTTCTCCCATATGTGGAAGCTGGACTTATAAATTTATATATAGAAATGTATAAGATTATATACATTATTTGTATAATGTATAAATAATATTAGTGCATTCATCTGGAGGGGCCATGGGAGGTGGGAGAGAGAAAGAAAATGTTAGAGAATGAAAAATATTGAAACAACCCATCTCTATATGAATATAATGTAATGTACTTTACAGTAAGCTGTTGAATATTAGGGAAGCATGGTGACAGAGATTGGGTAAGTAATGGAAGGGAAACGGTTAATTTGATAAAAGTACAATATATACAAACTAGATGTACCAAGGCAAAACCCCATTGGACTATCATAGTACACTTAATTTAAAAACCACACAGGATTCCACCTCACTCCTGTTAGAATAGCTATCATCAAGAACACCACCAACAACAAATGTTGGCAAGGCTGCAGGAAAAAAGAAACCCTCATAAACTGCTAGAGGGAATGTAATTTAGTACAACCACTTTGGAGAACAATATGGAGACTTCTTAAAAAGTAAACATAGATCTTCCATATGATCCTGCAATACCACTCCTAGGGATATACCCAAAAAAATGAGACCCAGGTTATTCCAAAGGCACCCTGCACATCCATGTTTATTACTGCACTATTCACAATAGCCAAGTTATGGAAATAGCCAAGATGCCCCACTACTGATGAATGGAGTAAGAAAATGTATTTATACACAATGGAATTTTATTCAGCCACAAAGAAGAATGAAATTTTGTCATTTGCAAGTAAATGGATGGAACTGGAGAACATCATCTTAAGCAACATTACCCAGGCTCAAAAGGCCAAAAATCATATGTTCTTCCTCATATTAGATTATAGACCTAAAAGAAATACAGTAGTATTATTGGAAATGGGTCACACACTAAGGGCAGAACACATATGGGAGGAATGGGGAAAGGGAAGGAAACCTAAAACTTTAATGTGGCCGATGTGCCCACCATAGGTGAGCAACTTTAGTAATCTTAAACTGGCAGAGGCCACTATGGGCAGGTGACCAGAAAGTAGTGAAGAGGTCTAGTAGAGATCAACCAATGTGGGTTGTAATACAAATGTCCATGGAAGCAACTCTAGGAATCTCTTTGTATAGCTATTTCTCTCTCTAGCTAGCAAAAATACTATGTCTTTCTTATTATCAAGAGATAATAAGTTGTTTTCTCCTCAACAAAATTGGAGAACAAGGGGCAGAACAAGTTCTGCCTGGAAGTGAGGGAGAGTGGGTAAAGGGAGCAGGGGATGGGGGGAGAGGCACGAGGGCCAGCAGGGAGAGATGGCCCAAACAAGGTATACACATATGAATAAATATGAAAACAATTTTAAAAAGAGAGGCAAGAGGGAAAAACAAATCTTTTCTGGGAGACAGTACCAGTAGGAGGTGGGTAGGCACAAGAAAAGGGGGAATGAGAGTGAATCTAGGGGATGTATTTTTTATCCATATGTAAAATTAGAAAAATGAACCTGCTGAAGTTGTTCTAAAAAGGGTGGAGGAAGAACAGGGAGAATGATGGAGGGGATAAATCCAGCTAAGATATATTTTACACATATATAAATACCACAATGTATGCCCTTGTACATGTATTATATGCTAAAAAAATTTAAAAAGGTAGAAAAAGAAAAAGATCCCTAAAGCACAAAAAGCAATAGCAAAAATACAGACAAGTGAGATTATATTAAACTAAAAAGCTTCTGCATAATGAAGGACACAATCAAAGGAATGCAGAAAAGGCAAATGCTAGTGAAGATACAGCTGAAAGGAATCTCTTGCACACTGTTGAGAGGAATATAAATTACTACATTCATTATGTAAAGAAGCATGGAAGTTCCTCAGAAAGTTAAAAATGGAACTACCCTGTGGTCCAGCAATCCCATCAATGAGTATATTGACAAAGGAAAATAAATAATGCTAAAAAGATATGTACAATCTCAGTGTTGTTGGAGCATTATTCACAGTAGGCATAAAATGAAGGAAACCTAAGGATCCATTCACCTGGTGGTAGATGAAGAATATATGGTACATACACACAATGGTATACTATTTAACCAGAAAAACAAGAAAATCCTGTCACTTGAAACATTATTGGTACTGAAGATGATTATGTTAAATGAAATAAATCAACCACAAAAAGACAACTATTGTATGATCATACTGATAAGTAGATCATACATGTATATTTTAGTCAGGATACTGCTTTATGGCCCATAGTGGTCTTTAACTCATGATCGTCCTGCTACCTCCTCCTAAATGCTGGGATTGCAAGTATGCACCAACATGGGTGGCTCTAGAATATTAAAAATTTGATCTCATAAAAGTTAAGAATAAAATGGAGGGTGGGGAGAGTACAGGAAAGTAAGAATAAGGAAATGTTAATTAGGTGATACTAAGGATAGGAGCAAGATGTTCTGGTGTGATATTGCACAGTGAGATGACCATAGATAGCAATAATGAACTGTATATTTTGAAAAGCTGGAATAAATTATTTTGAATGTTTGCACCATATGGAAATGATAAGTGCTTGAGAGAATAGATCTATTTAACCTGATGTAAACTTTGCATGATTTATGTATGCATCAAAATATCGTGTTACACTATAAACATACACAATTTTATGAACCTGTTAAAATAAATTTAATTTTTAATAGTTAATGGAATCCTGTCATTTGCAGTAACATGAATGAAAATATAGAGAATTCTGTGCTATGTGAAATAAGCCAGGCACAGAAATACAAATATTATGCTCTCTTATGGATATGTGGAATTCAAACTATTGATCATGTACAATTGCCTCTCTTATCCACAATTCTATTTTCCATGGTATCAAGGATTTGCAGTCAACCAGTTTAGAAATACAGAATGGAAAGTTTCAATAATAATATTCTCATAAGTTTTAAATTGTGCATTTGTATTAGCCAGACCTCTCTAGAGGAACAAAACCAGTACTATATATATATTTTAGTAGGACAGTCTCTCAATGGTCATCTGCATGCTGCAGAGCCAGAGAATTCAGAATCCCAATAGTCCAAAGAGATGAAAGACTCAACAAGAGGGCCAGTGGTGCAGCCTCAGTTTAAGGCAAAGCTAGAGTGTAATATGTATGAACGGTGGCAGCAGCAAGCCACACTTATTCAGAAAAAGTGGAATTTGAGTATACTGTCTGTTTTCCTTCTTTTCCCATCTTTGTTCTTTCCAAGACCCTACTGGATGGTGCTGCACACATTCAGGGAGGGTCTTTCCTTCTCAGTTGGTGTCCCACATGCCAGTCATCTTGGGAAACACCTTCACAGACACAATAAAAATAATTTTGGCAATATTGGGATTTTAACTCAGGGCTTCATGCTTGAAAGGCAGGTGCTCCACCTCATGAGCAACTCTACCAGCCCTTTTTGCTCTGGTTCTTCTGGAGATAGGATCTTGCTTTTTGCCCAGGCCAGCCCGGACCATGGTCCTCCTATTTTATACTTCCCACAATGGCTGGGATGACA
Organism: Castor canadensis; assembly: GCF_047511655.1. NCBI lineage: Eukaryota > Metazoa > Chordata > Mammalia > Rodentia > Castoridae > Castor > Castor canadensis. The sequence goes on along the minus strand of NC_133405.1, from coordinate 71,718,443 downwards.
GTCACATGCCACCATGCCCATTTTTTTCCCATTGAGATGGAGTCTCTTAAACTTCTTTTCCTGGGCTGTTCTAGAACTGTAATTCTATAGATCTTAGTCCTGCATATAGCTGATCAGCTATTGGTTGAGATAGTGCCTATAGAAGTTTTTTTTTTCTGGGCTGCCTAGGAACATGATGCTCCCAATCTCAGCCTTCCAAGTAACTACGATTACAGGCATGAGTCATTGGCACTCAGTTAGAATATTTTTAAATTAATTTCCTAGGCATCTCTCAATCCCATCAAGGTGATAATTGAGACCAACTGTCACACTTCTCCTTAAAAGCATGATGAAATATCTCTCTGCTCTGGTCTGTCACGCCAAGAAGGTGAATCATCCTTTTGTTCTCTGTATCCATACTTTATATACTACACATTCATTAGCCAACAGGACAAAGCCATATATAGGTTTTGATACTATCCTGATTTCAGTTGACTAGTGTATTTCTCAGAACATATGCCTGTGAATAAGGGGAGGCTATTGTAGAGGGTAGATTAAAGGATATAAGAGGCTTGGGAGAGAGAAGGAGGGGTGAAGACAGGTTGGTCAAAGGATACACAACTATAATTATGTAGATGGGATAAATTAAGGGGATTTATTTTGCAGCTATATGACTGTAGTTGATGAGTTATGTATTCTTGGATAATGCAAAGAGAGTGGATGTTAAGTGCTCTCACCACAAAATTTCAAACTGTGTTATTAATTGCTTGATCTAGCCAGTTCACAAGGTATACTGTATATACTTAAAAACATTATGTTGTACACAATGAAAACATACAATGTTATCTGTCAACTTAAAAAAAAAGGCTCATCTTTCTCCAGGAATCTCTCTACATTTGTGCCTTGAACTCACTTATGGCTTCTGATTAATCACTAAGGCTGTTTCTGGTTTTCATTTCTTTGGTTTTATTTTCCACAGTTTCTTGGACTTGATATTTGAGAGTCTAATATCTAAGTCTTCCTTTGCTGAAAATGTTCTGGATGGTCTCTATTATAGGCCTGTGCATGTGGTTCAGTGACAATCATTTGCATATAGAGATACGAGAAAGTTGGTCACTTTCAGGTAGTTATTTTTCAGATTTTTCTGGGTTCTAGAAGGTGTACTCAATCCTAGCAAGCCTAGATGTTGTTTGTTGACCACATATTCTCTTTCAGAGTCTATTTCCTGTTTCTTTCACGTCCTTTCTTTCCAAGTTCTAAGACATGCCAGTGCTGTCTAAGTCTTGGCCAGCTTACAATAACACCAGATACCTCCAGCTTTTTAGCTCACTGGATATTAATGAATTATTGATCTCAACAGCATATTTTTTAGTCTAACAGTACCATCCAATGGTGAATATTCAAATTAGAACAGAAATAAAAGATATTGGAGTTCAGTCAGTACCCCATATTCCTGTTTCAACAGCAATTGCCTACTTACCTACTTGCATTGGCATCTCCTTATTGTGTACTAGCTATTCTTATACATGTACAGTATTTTTTATAATTTAAAGTAGTGAGTTAGGGAAAAGCATAAGGTAGCTTGTTTTTAAGCTATTTGTGTGTACATACTATCCATGAAATAGGTACTTGAAGATTATGCAACAGATCTTCCAAAAATAAGCTAAGCATTTTGCTTTTTTCCCCCCTGGTTACAATATGTACGAATGCAACTGTTATGCAGAAAAATACTGTTCTCCAGTTGACTATGGAACTCAAATCCTGAAGTACATTTTGAACTCTTTTTTTAAAACATTCTCTTTTTTTCTTTTAGAATACTGATTTAATAAGAATAATACATTTAATTTTAAATGTACATTTAACTGATACATAAAACCATATGTATTAAGCAGATTAATGTAGTAACATGATACATGAATACTCTGTGTAATTTTAAAATCAAGCTTAATATGTTTTCTCAGACATGACATGACTTCAAAATATAATAAAGCCTAATTAAAACAGTGTAGTAGAGAAGAGAAAAGATGGCAGATCAGAGACATCTATCACATTCATACATATCCACGAACCTGAAATAAAACTTTAGGTACACGGCTACAAAGAAAGATGGAAAATTTAGAAAGGCATGGGATGGTATCGGTAAAAGAGAAGATAGAGACCAAGAGAAATCAAAAAACATCAAACTTTAGATCTATGAGGGAAACTAAGGGATATCATCTCTTGTGTGAAGTCCAGAGTAGCCCCACCTACTGTGACCACTTCTTTGCCCAGTACTAGACATGGAAGCAAGTAAACTCTGCAAAGCAAGATCTAACTTGCTTCATTCTTAGATACAAGACCCTATATATTTGTGTGGTGAGTGATAGCTGTAAGCTGATACCACTTTGCAAATGAAACTCCAACTTGGCAGGCTAAGGAGAATTGAGCAAACCTCATTGCAGATGAACCAGAGCTACTTGGCACCCAAGTCACCTGTACTGGGCAAAGGATATGTACAATCTGAGCCATTGAAATGGGCAAACTCTGCAGAACATACCCTAAGCAGCTTAATATCTAGACCTACCATTTTGTATATTTGTGTGGTGAGAGCTAGTCATGAGCCACATGCCACCTTGCAAATGGAACACAGGCTGGCAGGTTAGGATTCAGATGGTAAACCTTGATCAGATGAGCAGGAACTTACTGGCAACTAAGATACCTGCTTGGGGCAAACCATGGGCACAAGCTGAGCCACAGGAATAGGAAAATTACACAGAACATGTCCTTACATGATTCATCCTTAAACCTACCACCCCACATATTTTTGTGGTGAATTGTGTGCCACTTTGCAAGTCTCACTACAGCCAAGACAGAGATACTCAGAGCAGTGGGTCTCTTGCACAATGCGATGCCTAGGGTAGGCCATGGCAGTGAATATACTCAGAGGAACAAATCCTGACCCACTAGCTGCACACAGAGGCCACATCACTCCATCACCTACTGGCACACAAGCCTGGAACCACTCCACCCTTACTAGAAACTCTGCTAAAAATGGAAAAACTGAGAATATTTTCTCTGAAGTCAGAAATGAGACTTTCTCCACTTTTACTCAACATAGTTTGTGAATTCCTAGCCAGCTAAATAAAGCAGCAGAAAGAAATAAAAAGGACACAAATAGGAAGTCAAATAATCACTATTTGTAGATTAGAACAATCTAATGACTCCACCAAAAACTCTTGGATCTAATAAGCTCTTTTGGCAAATTAACAGGAAACAAAATTGTCATACAAAAATCGATAGTGTTCTATATACCAATTACAAATAGGCTGAGAAAGAAATCAGGAAAACAATGTAATTTATAATGACCCTAAAAATGCTTAAGAATAATAATTCCTGATAGAGCTGTGGCAATAAGAATGAATTTCTTGAATATTAAATTATGTAAAATACGCCATTTATTTATTTGTGTAGTTATTTGTGCTGCATACACAGATTATGGATTCTTGGGTAATATGTCCCATCAACAGTGTACAAGTGTTTTCTCCACAACCTTCTCTTTTTGATAATACTCACTCTAATGGGTGTGAAGTAATAGCTCATGTTTTAAATTGAATGGTGATGTTAATCCAATTACCAGTGATGTTGAATAATTTTTCATATATGTATTATATATATTCTTTGGGAAAAATGAATTGAAATACTTATACAGTAACACTGTAAAATATTGTTGAAAGAAATTTAAGAAGAAAAAGAGTGAAATATCCTGTGTTCATGTATAGAAATATCAATATTGTCAAGATGTCAACACAATCCACAGCAGTATATTAGTTCCACACAATCTCCATAAAACTACAATGGTACCTTTTCTAGAAAATAAAAAAGTGGTTATAAAATCAGTATGGAAAGAGAAAGACCATAAATAATCAAAGCAATTTTTTCTTTGAAAAAAATATTTTTCTCTCTTTGTATTAGTGTATATTAATTGTACTAAGGAGTTTCAGTGTATTATTTCCACAATGTACATAATGCCAAAACAGTCTTAAAAAAGAAAAAAGAAAGTTGGAGTCATCACATTCAATGATTTCAAGTTATATTACAAGATATAGCCATTAATGAAATATAATCTTGGTGTAAAACAGATACGTAGACAAAGGGAATATAATAGAGATCCCAGAAGTAAGTCCGGGCATGTATGGTCTACTAATTTAAACAAAAGCACCAAGAAGATAGAGGAAAAGGATAGTGTCTTCAATAAATAGTGCTGGGAAACTGGATATCCACATGCAAAAGAATGGAATTGGACCCTTATCTTACCCCATATAGAAAACTCAACTCAAAGTAGGTAAAAGACTTTATCAGGAGACCTAAAACCATGAAGCTTCTAAAGGAAAATGTACCTACCCTTGACATTGGCCTCAGCAACAATCTTTTGGATATCTCACTAAAATTTCAGGCAACAAAAGTAAAAATAAACAAGCAAAATTACATGAAACTAAAACACTTCTTCACAGCAATGACAATATTTAACAAAACAAAAGGTAACCTACAGATTGGATATACATAGAAAATATATATAACGTTTGATCATTCATGAACATTTGCTTGATAATTTATCTAATTGAGTTCTAAGACTTATAGATTGGGGTTCAAAAGTACCTTTATTTTCTTTCGTATATAGGTTGGTTCCTTCTGCCACATTCCTATCTTCACAGATTTAGTAAATTCTCAAATTGGTAATGTATTAGCTATATGTTATGTAACAAATGACCACAGGCTTAGTATTTTTAGTTAAATTTTTAACCTATACATGGAAACACAAAAATTGTACATATGAATGGGGTATCGTGATATTTTTATATATGCATATATTGTATGATCATATCAATCTCCTCAAGCATTTATCACTTTATTATGACAAAATGTTGAAAATCCTTTCTTTTTTGAGCTATGGAGTAAGTAATCACTAACAATCATCTCCCTACTGTGCATTAGCACACTAGACCTTATTACTCTTAAACAACTACTACTTAGTATCTATTGATCAATTTTTCTCATCCCTTCCTCACCACTACCTTCTCTTTCCTCTGGCTACCATCATTCTACTCTTAGTTTTTACACAATCAATTTTTATTACCTCATGGTTTAGTTCCTGTAAGTCAGAAGTTTGGTGCTAGCTGAATCCTCTGCTTAGGATCTCACAAGTCTACAATGTAGGCATTTGCTGGTGCTACAATATAATTTAAGGCTGAGTTCTCTTCTTTGTTCACTGTATGTTGACATAATTCATTTTCTTGATTTTGTTTGACTGGGGTCCCATTTTTTCTGGCTATTGATTAGAAACGACTCTCAGCTCTTTCAGCTGCAATTGAGTCTTTGCCATGTGTATCCCCTCCACAGGCAAATCAAAACCTGCCTGTTTGCTTCTTAAAGGATGGCAGAGGATCCATTGGTTCTACTTCAAATGAACTGTAAAGACTTATGTGGCTAGATTAGGCCCTATAAATGAATTTTCCCTTCTGATAAACTCAAAGCAACTGGTTGTGCACCTAAATTATATCTGAAAAATCACTTCACCTTTTACATATTGGTAGCCTGTGTTAGTTTTCTATATTGCACAGCAACTTGCCATGAATTTAACTGCATGTCTGCATGGGTCTGGAATCTGAGCACAGTTTAACTGAGCGCTTGGTTCTTGATCTCACAAAGCTTAAGTCAGAATATCATTGTGTATGTGTTCTTCATGGAGAGCAAGGGACAGCTATTGTACAAGGTGTATATATCACAGAGTGGGGGAATTTGGGGGCAACTTAAGATTTTGTTTTCTATACTTTGGTTAGCCAATTTGGATGCCTTTTACCTAGGTTTAAGAGGGCAAGTGAACACTATTCCCCCTTTGAAACAAGCATTCCCCTTACTTCTTATCTAGTGTTTGCCAGGAATATGTGTTCCTAGCATCATAAAACCCTTCCTTTCACAATCTGAATACTTTGAAGAAGATAGCTGTCAACAAAAAATATTGCAAACGAGTCATATGTTGACTATTAAAGAAATATTGCTCATTCTCATTTTTAGGAGAGTAATTGTGATGTAACTTACAAAGTTAGACATCATTTGGTTTTTCTCCCAACCCACTGTGATCCAGTCAGAAATTATCCTTTTCTAGTATATTTCAGACAATGAAAAAGAATGGGATTTCTCTTTAAAATAAGGCAAAAACTTTGGAGAAATTGTAATGCTGCTTCTCAAGTCCCCAAAATATTTTAAAATCATGAATTTATAAATTTATTTCAATAAGTGTATTTAGGTTAATGTTACATGTTACATGTTAATACAACATGCTAGAACAAAAATCAACTAAATTAATTTATGTTAATACAACATAAATTAATTGCAAGAAGAATGCTTAATAAGGTTCATTTACCATTCAATTAATTTAATTTTAAAATACATGAGCAATAAAGGCTTAATTACACACTTATCGATGTATTATATTTCCTGAATAATGTATGGCTATTAATTTATGAATATAGCTATTTATTAATGACAGATCAATTGGTACTTTAAGCATAAAACTCTATATTAAATGTAAATTATTTATTTGTGACCCTTAATCTAAAGTAACAACCAATACTATAATTAACATATGTGTTTTTGGAAATATAACATTTACTACTTTATCTACCGGCTGTCATATGCATATGACTGCTTCTGACAATGAAGGAAATAATAAAACAGCAGGATTTCTTATTAGAGACTTCTGGGGAAAAGCAAAACACTTAAGATACAAATGTACAAGATGTTCAGAGAAAGCCAGAATAACTTGACATAAAACTTTTTTACATTTAATACAAGCAAATAAATAGTTATTATAAAAGCTTAATTCATTATGAAAACAATATCATTATCTCTGCCCTATTCTAAGGCACAGTTTTCAAATAGATAAACTATTATTTAAAATACATTATAAACTTTAATACTATATGACTATACAGAGTTTCCATTATATTCTAGAACTTTATGTTAATGCATCTTAATTATACAGAATAATGGGTTTCATTGTGCCATATTCATATATGCATATAGCATACTTTGATCATGTCTACCCCTCAGTACCTTCCCTTATTCACCACTCCCTATTCTATTAACCCTTTCCTGTTCTCTGATAATCTCCCTTTGACTTTCACATAGTTTTATTCTAGATTGCACATAGGAGAGAAAACCTATGATGTGATTACCAGTTCCATCCATTTTCCTGCAAGTGATGAATAATACTCCATTGTATGTGTGTATGCACATATATATTTATGTTTTATAAATATATATACACACATGTACTTATATTCTATATGTATATATAATTTTTTTCTTTATCCACACATTTGGTTGATGGGCACCTAGACTGCTTCCATAGCTTAGCTATTGCAAATAGGACTCTCTATTGTATGCTGACCTTGAGCTCATTCAGTTACAACTAAGAGTTGTATAGCAGGACCACATGGTAGTTAACATTTTTAGGTTTTTGAGAAACCTTCATATTGCCTTGTATAATGGCTGAACCAGTGTACATTCCCACTGACAGTATATAAGGGTCATATTTCCCCCATACCGTGGCCAGCATTTGTGGTTTGTTTTTGATGTTAGCCATTCTGACTGGATGATATGGAATCTGAATGTAGTTTTGATTTGCATTTCCCTTATGGCTAAAAATGTTGAACTAAAAATGATCTTGCATTCATTAGCCATTTGTATTTTTTCATTTGAGACCTGTTTGTTCATTTCATTTGTCCATTTATTGATTAGATTGGTTGATATTTTTGAGTTAAATTTGAATTCATTATATTTCTGAGCATTAATTTTCTATCAGAAGAATAGCTGAATAATAGTTTCTCCCAATTTATCTCTGGTAGTTTTAAAGTTTCGGGTCTTATGTTAAGGTTTTTAAGTCTATTTTTAGTTGATTTTTGTTCTAGCTGGGCGGAATCTAGTTTCAAACATCTATAGGAGATATCAGGTTTTCCCAGTACCGTTTGTTAAAGAAACCATTCAACTTTTCTCCAAAACATGCTTTTGTGCACTTTTCAAAAACCATGTTGGTGACTGTAGATACATGTGTTTATTTCTAGGAACTCTATTTTATTCCATTTGTCAATGTGTTCGCTTTTATGTCAGAGCTGTGCTGTTTTGTTACCACAGTTCTGTAGTATGTTTTGAAATATGGTATTGTGATACTTCCAGTACTACTGTTTTGGCTCAAGGTATCTGGGTTCTTTTGTGCTTCCATAAGAATTTTTTTATTAAGATGTATTCATTGTACAGGGGTGATTCATTGTGACAGTTCTGAATTATACATTGCTTAGATCACCCCCAGCATCTCCCCTCATTTATCCTTTCTCCACTTCACTTAAAACAGTTGCAAGAGGTTTCATTGTCCTATTTCATATAAGTATATGAAGTCCATCAACCATATACCCTCACCTTCATCTCCTTCATTCATCCTCCCCCCTCCCACAAGTATCCCCCACACCCTGTACCAATTTTATAGTTCTGTCTTTCATTATTAATTCCCAAGTCAATGTTAACAGGGGTTTCTTGATGTATCCCCGCTGTGAGTATACTTTACTTTGGTCAGTGTTCCATGAGAATGTTAAGAGTATTGTTTTGTAACTCTGTGAAGAAATTTGTCAGTAGATTGTTGGGGATTGCATTTAACCTGAAGTTCACTTTTGGTAATGTGGTCATCACAATATTAATTCTGCTGCTTCATGAACATGCAAAGTCCGTATTCTAATTCCTCTTTCTATATCTTATCACAGTGCTTTATAATATTCACTATAGACATCTTTTATTTCTTTGGTTGGGTTTATTTCTATTTGTTTTTACTTTTTAAAGGCTCTGGTAAATGAGAAAATTTTTTTCCTGATTTCTTTCTCAGCAGTTTTATTATTGCTTTATTTGTTCTGTTTTGAGACAAGGTTTTGCTATGTAGTCCAGGCTGGCCTTGATCTCAATCCTATTACCTCAGCTGTAGACATGTGCCACCACACCTGCCATAGCATATTTGTTATTGGTATATAGAAAAGCACTGAACTTTGTATGCTGATTTTGTTTGCTATTATTTTGCTGAAATTGATTATGGGATTTGAGAGTGTTTCAGTGGAGTCTTTACAGTTTTCTAACTATAGGAAAATGTCAACAGCAAACAGGGATAATTCCACTACTTTCATCTTTATATCCTTTCTATATCTTTTTTCTTGCCTAATTTCTTTGGCTAAAATTTCAAGTACTATATATAAGAGTGGTGAGCGTGGTCATTTTTGTGTCATTCCTGATTCTAGGAATTCAGTTTTTGCCAATTCGATCTGATGTTTGTTTTGTGTATGTCCCACATATCCTTAATTAAGTTCTTGTATGATCCTTCTGTAGCCTAGTTTCTTCAGGGCTTTTTACCATGAAGTTATGTTGAATTGTGTCAAAGGCTTTTATTTTTTACATATACTGAGATGATTCTGTCATTTTAGTCCTTGTTTCTATTTGTGTGCTGGAAATGTTTATTAATTTGCATATGTTGAGCCATTCTTGTTCTCTAAGAGCAAAACCAAATAGATCATGGTATCTGATATTTTTATGTGTTGTTGAAATCAGTTTTCTAGCATGAATTGTATTCTTAATAATCCATAATGATCATTTGGGTTTTGATGGCATCTGTTGTAATCGTGCCCCTTTTGGTCTCTAATTTCATTAATTTGTATCTTCTCCCCCATTTTATAAAAAGAACTATAGGTTTGTCAGTCTTGTTTATCCATTCAAAGAACCAACACTTTGTTTTATCTATCCTTTTTATTTATCATTTAGTCCCTCATTAATTTATGCTTTGGTTTTCATTATTTCTATCTGCTGGTTTGAGGTTTGGCTTGCTCTTGTTTTGCCGAGACCTTGAAATCATTCTGATGTTTTAAAATAGGCTCTTATAGTTATGAAAATTATGAATAGTCCCTGTCATGTTGTTTTTCTTCCAATTCTTTCAGATGCTCTATTTTTTTTCTTTTTTCTTTTATTCATCTCTGTGGTTTGATACCTTATTGAATTACTGTTTGATACATTCATAATTCTTATTTGCTTGTCTACTATATTTGTTAGATTTTGTCATTTCCAAGTTCTCCTAATTATGTATACCCTGGTTCATCTTCTGTGTGTAGGATTCCTTTAAGTATATTTCACAATGACAGCTTAGTGTTCATGAATTTCTTTACATTGAGCTCATTTTAGAAGGCTTTATTTTTCTTGCATAACTTTTCTGGGTATAGTAATCTCTGTTGGTAGTCACTTTTTAATAGGACTTGAAATTTCATTTCGTGCTGTCCTTTAATGTTTATGCTAAGCAATTTGTTGTTATGCTGTTGGGTTTATTTTTAGAAGGAACTGACTACTCTCCCTTGCAGCTTTCAATATTTTTTAGTTCTGTATTCCTGGAAATTTATGTATAATATGATGTGGTGAAGTTCTTTTCTTTTTATGCCTATTTAAGATTCTAAATGCCTCCTGTACATACCTGAATATCCATATCTTCCTCTACATTTATAAATTTTTCTGTTATTTCATTTAACCAGTTTTCTTTGTTTTTGGCATTCTCTTCAGCTCCTTCTTCTAGATATATTAGTTTTACTATCAGTTTCTTAATTATATCCCAAAGGTGTGCTATATTTTGGTTATGGATTCTTAATTTTTCTTTATTACTGTTTTAATGTGATAATTCATTGCTCAGTTCTTCAAATTCTAATATTTATTATTCCACTTGAACAAGTATACTAGTGAAACTTTAATCTGAGTTTTTTAATTTTGCTATTGAATTTTTCACTTTCAATATTTCTGTTTGGTTCTTTTTTAGCCTGTTTATTCCTTTGCTGTACTTCTTATTCATATCTTGCATTGTCTTCCACATTTTATTCAATTGTTCTTCTGTGTTCTCTTGTAAATCATTGACCTTTTAAAATCCTTATTTTGAATTCTTTCTCTGGCATTTCATCCAAATCCATATCTTTGGCATTAGTACTAGATATTTATGAATTTTTAAAGAACTCATGTTGCTTTGTGTTTCCATGTTTTTTGTATTTCCATATAAGGTTCACACATCTGTTGGGATGGCTACTTCTTCCACTTTTAAGTTTAGGTGTTCTTATATGACAGCTTTCTTTTGATGATGTCTCTTGGGATATTGGTTTCTTGTGTAGTATTAATTTTTATTTCTAATTGGACTATATTCTGTGAGTTCCCTGGTGCTTCTTAGATTATGTATAGTGGGTTCTGACTATGTTTATTGTGCCAGATCCTGAAGAACATAGTTTCTCTGTAGGACTCACATGAGTAAACTCCCTTTGGAAGTTCATTCAGTTATGTTGTAGAGAAGAAACTATATGAGGTGTATTCTCTGTAGTTACTCCTCCAGACTTAAGATTTTGTTGTTTGAAAGAATGTGTTACTGACTTCTATTAGTGTCTCTTATGTTGGAGTGATAGTAATAGTTGGGTTATTTCTCTCTATTGTTGCTACATGATGAATATTCAGTAATTGGTCTTTCATCCCCCCATCTGCACCTACTTTGGGCCAGTATGCCAACTTGGATAGTTTCTCTTCCTTATTCTTTATGTTGTAGTATCTGTCCAAGTTTGGACATGACTAGGTCACAGATAAAATAAAGTACACTTTCCCTCATGGAGGATGGGGCTGTATCTTAACATCACACCACACACCATTCAAGCTCAAAATGTCGAACTTTACCCCCAAGACTGGTTTGGGAGGAGAAAACAACCAACAGTAACATCAACAACTTAAATGTAAAGAGGATTTATACATAATAAAAACCTATTAAAATATCAACATCTACAACATCAGTGACCATAATGAAAATGGCAAGATAGTATTGAATAGACTAGAAAAAGAGCTGGGCATTGTGGTGCATGCCTGGAATTCTAGCACTCAAGAAACGTAAGAAGAAATATCTTGAGTTTGAAGTCAGCCTTGGATATATATATTGAGACTGTCTCAAAACAGAATATACTTAAAAGATATAAATTAATTAATATAGAATTGATATACAAGAGAAAAGGTAATAAATAAGAGAAAAGAACAGTTAATAGTAAAATAACTAACAGTAGGATAATTAAATAAAGGTATTTGAAAAAACTGAACAAAAGCAAAAGGAGTCCAAAATAAAACAGAAAGTCAAAAATATCTTCTTGTTGAGGATATGAAGACAATTCTTTTCCAGGTTTCTGGGTTTGAAGCTAACCAGGTATATGGGGCAGTGTGTTGTGTTCCTTCTCTGTTTCAGTCAAACAGGTAAAACCAGATAGGGCATTAGGTAGCCTGAGCCTTGCCCCACCTTGTCAGTTGGCAAGAACAAAGACAATGATCACTGTAGAACTATATTCAAGACAGTGATCTGTGTGTGGGACCTGAATTAGCAATGTAGGAGCTGTACTTAAACTTTTCTCTCAGACAGATCTTGTGGGCCACTCAAATATATGCCTCCTGGCACCTGAGACCCACTATCAGTATGCCCATGGGCATAGCAAATGTCCAAGTCATGGTGGTACTTCATCTAAATGTATCTGAGCCTCTGAATGTGAAGAAGGTAAGCAAATCAAAGCAATCTGTGCTGAAGGGTACCAGTCTCAGGCAACAAGTGATCTGTAAATGCTAACCATACCCTTTCCCACTCTAACACCAATGCAAATCCACAGAAAGATGGTCCTCTTCTCAGATGTTGGGAAACAGCTTTAAGATGAAGCACATTTAGATTCCCTCTGCAATGCATATTGTGCTTTCCACCTTGTATACTGGTGTCCACAAACTTGTGTACAATTCCTTGTTTCTTTGGCCCACACTAGATCTCAAAATGAACATCCATCTAGTAGTGAAGAGGAGAAGCCATTTGATTTGGATATATGAAAATACTGAGGATTCTGATGCCTCACCCCTGTAAGATCAGACTAAAGGACTAAACTTAAGAAATTCCCTGTACTATCTGATCACAATGCAGTAAAAGTAGAACTCAACAACAAAAGTAAAGACAAAAAACATGCAAACAGCTGGAAACTAAATAACTCATTACTTAATGAAGAATGGATCATTGATGAAATAAAAAAGGAAATTAAAAGTTTCTGGAAGTCAATGAAAATGAAAACACAACCTACCAGAACATATGGGACACAGCTAAGGCAGCCCTGAGAGGAAAGTTTATAGCCATGAGTGCATATATTAAAAAGACTGAAAGATCCCAAATCAATGACCTAATGATACATCTCAAACTCCTAGAAAAACAAGAACAAGAAAATCCCAAAACAAATAGAAGGAGAGAAATAATAAAAATAAGAGCTGAAATCAATGAAATGGAAACCAAAAAAAACCACACAAAGAATTAATGAAACAAAAAGTTGGTTCTTTGAAAAAATAAACAAGAGCAATAGACCCTTGGCAAGCCTGACTAAAATGAGGAGAGAAAAAACCCAAATTAGTAGAATCAGTAATGCAAAAGATGAGATAACAACAAACACCATGGAAGTCCAGGAAATCTTCAGAGACTACTTTGAGAACCTATGTTCAAGTAAATTTGAAAATCTAAAAGAAATGGACAGATTTCTAGATACATATGACCATCCAAAACTGAACCGAGAGGAAATTAATCACCTGAATAGATCTATAAAACAAAATGAAATTGAAGCAGCAATCAAGAGTCTCCCCAAAAAGAAAAGTCCAGGACCTGATGGATTCTCTGCTGAATTCTATCAGACCTTTAAAGAAGAACTGATACCAACCCTCCTTAAACTGTTCCATGAAATAGAAAGGGAAGGAAAACTGCCAAACACATTTTATGAAGCCAGCATTACACTTATCCCAAAACCAGGCAAAGACACCTCCAAAAAGGAGAGCTATAGGCCAATCTCCTTAATGAACATTGACGGAAAAATCCTCCACAAAATAATGGCAAACCGAATTCAACAACACATCAAAAAGATTATTCACCACGGCCAAATAGACTTCATCCCAGGGATGCAGGGGTGGTTCAACATACGAAAGTCAATAAAGGTAATAAACCGCATTAACAGAAATCACTTGATCATCTCAATAGATGCAGAAAAAGCCTTTGATAAGATCCAACACCATTTCATGATAAAAGCTCTAAGAAAACTAGGAATAGAAGGAAAACACCTCCACATTACAAAAGCTATATATGACAAACCTACAGCCAGCATTATACTTAATGGAGAAAAACTGAAACCATTCCCTCTAAAATCAGGAACCAGACAAGGATGCCCACTATCTCCACTCCTATTCAACATAGTCCTGGAATTCCTAGCCAGAGCAATTAGGCAAGAAGAAGGAATAAAAGGAATACAAATAGGTAAAGAAACTGTCAAAATATCCCTATTTGCAGATGACATGATCCTATAACTTAAAGACCCCAAAAAACTCTACTCAGAGGCTTCTAGACATCATCAATAGCTATAGCAAGGTAGCAGGATATAAAATCAACATAGAAAAATCAATAGCATTTCTATACACTAACAATGTGCAAACTGAAAAAGAATGTATGAAAATAATTCCATTTACAATAGCCTCAAAAAAAATCAAATACCTAGGTGTAAACCTAACAAAAGATGTGAAAGAACTCTACAAGGAAAACTATATAATTCTCAAGAAAGAGATTGAGGAAGACTATAGAAAGTGGAGAGACCTCTCATGCTCATGGATTGGGAGAATCAACATAGTAAAAATATCGATACTCCCAAAAGTAATCTACATGTTTAATGCAATTCCCATCAAAATTCCAATGACATTCATTAAAGAGATAAAAAAATCTACTATTAAATTTATATGGAAACACAGGAAGCCATGAATAGCCAAGGCAATACTCAGTCAAAAGAACAATGCAGGAAGTATCACAATACCTGACTTCAAACTATATTACAAAGCAATAACAATAAAAACAGCATGGTACTGGCACAAAAACAGACATGAAGACCAGTGGAACAGAATAGAGGACCCAGATATGAAGCCACACAACTATAACCAACTTGTCTTTGACAAAGGAGCTAAAAATATACGATGGAGAAATAGCAGCCTCTTCAACAAAAACTGCTGGGAGAACTGATTAGTAGTCTGCAAAAAACTGAAACTAGATCCATGTATATCACCCTATACCAATAACAACTCAAAATGGATCAAGGATCTTAATATCAGACCACAATCTCTAAAGTTGGTACAGGAAAGAATAGGAAATACTCTGGAATTAGTAGGTATAGGTAAGAACTTTCTCAAAGAAACCCCAGCAGCACAGCAACTAAGAGATAGCATAGATAAATGGGACCTCATAAAGCTAAAAAGCTTCTGTTCATCAAAAAATGGTCTCTAAACTGAAGAGAACACCCACAGAGTGGGAGAAAATATTTGCCAACTATACATCAGACAAAGGACTGTAACCAGAATATATAGGGAACTTAAAAAACTAAATTCTCCCAAAACTATTGAACCAATAAAGAAATGGGCAAGTGAACTAAACAGAACTTTCTCAAAAGAAGAAATTCAAATGGCCAAAAAACACATGAAAAAATGTTCAACATCTCTAGCAATAAAGGAAATGCAAATTAAAACCACACTAAGATTCCACCTCACCCCTGTTAGGATAGCCATCATCAGCAACACCACCAACAACAGGTGTTGGCGAGGATGTGGGGAAAAAGGAACCCTCTTACACTGTTGGTGGGAATGTAGACTAGTACAACCACTCTGGAAAAAAATTTGGAGGCTACTTAAAAAGCTGGACATCGATCTACCATTTGATCCAGCAATACCACTCTTGGGGATATACCCAAAAGACTGTTACTCCAGAGGCACCTGCACATCCATGTTTATTGCGGCACTATTCACAATAGCCAAGTTATGGAAACAGCCAAGATGCCCCAGCACTGACGAGTGGATTAAGAAAATGTGGTATCTATACACAATGGAATTTTATGCAGCCATGAAGAAGAACGAAATGTTATCATTCTCTGGTAAATGGATGGAATTGGAGAACATCATTCTGAGTGAGGTTAGCCTGGCCCAAAAGACCAAAAATCATATGTTCTCCCTCATATGTGGACATTAGATCATGGGCAAAAAAAAAAAAGAAATTCCCTGTTGTGGCATCTAGGACTAAGGTAGGATATGCAGGAGGCCTCTTCTCCTGTATCAGTTTGCTAAACAAGCACAAATCTCTTGTCTTAGACTAAATGTTTGCAAAATGCTGGATTGTATGTTGTGAATGTCCTGAAATTTTCCTTCTCTCAGTTACTTATTGCCTTGCTGAGAGGATTCTGCTTCTTTTCCTACTGCATTGCCAGGTGCTTGATGTTAAAGTTCTGTGTTTCTCTTGTAATTCTAAAATCTAGTATGTCTTGGTTTCACTTTGTCACTACATAATGTTGCCCTCAAGTGCATTTCCATGGTACTCCACCTCTTCCTGCCGCCACCTATTCTTTTTCGTCAACCTTGTGGAGACACAGAAAACTGCTGTGTATCTATAATTATCCCCATTCACATTTCTCTTAAACAACTATTGCTGATTGGCTTGTTTCTGTCCATGAGGTGATGTTTTTTCAGATATGTGCTAAAATATGAAGAAAACTACTCTCCCCTAGGTATCATGAAGAACCTATTCCTGGTATATGTCTTTCCCACTTCTACAGTGCAAACAAATTTTCTCACAATGATTCTGGGAAAACTCTTCTCTAAGATTTTGAACATTGAAATGACTTGTTCAAGCTCATGATGTCAATGAGTAAATGAGCCAAGACTCGTACACAAGCCCACATGACATAGCTCTATAGTCTGCACTTTTTCTCAATATCACAATAAAATTATCTCCCTTTTGTAGTTTTATTTATCTGATTTAAAGTTCTGGCAACATGGAAAGGAAGGACCCTCAACTCAGTGAAAACCCATTCTTTTCATCTCTGTCACACTTCCAGAACCTGAGTGTAAATTCAGCAAGCCCCATGAATTGTTAAGGTCCTACCATTTCTCATCTCCATTCATAAATGAGGACTTCGGGGCATGAGGGAGTCTCCATTCTGATTTTGAACATCTGCCACAGTAGCTAAATTCCCAGTTGCTCCATTTCATTACTGGTCATGCTAAGATGTAAGAGGAGTTTTGCTTTTAAAACTGGCCCTGCATTTTTTAGTAATATCTAAAGATGCACCACTGACACTGAACTCAATTTTTTTGGACAAATAATATTTTAATAGGTTTCCAAGGCAGAATATCACTACATAATTTATGCTTAAGGGTCTGTACCTTTCCTAGGTCTTAAAAATATTTTTCTTCCCTTGTGAGATAACACAGAGTAATAATGAAACTTTAAACCTAAAGATAAAGGCTTGATTATCTGTTTTTCTTATATAATTTAAATTATAGGAGGGAAAACTACAGATAAAGTTCTACTTACAGGTTAATATAACTTGAACTAAGTTAAAAATCCTTATATGGTAATCAATATTTTCCAGTTTTTTCTTAAGAGGTCAAGTTTATAAGGTTAAGAATAAAGATTATGATTCTTTAAAAACTTAAAAATAAAACAAGCTGTTTCACTCCAAGTTTAGTGTTATTCTAACTCTATCACAGTTTCTTAAATCACTGTGAATAAATATTAACTTGCTCTTTTGTTACTAGAATGATACTGCTACTTTAAGTAATTATTAAAAGATTATATGAGCATTCCTCTAACCTAGATGCTGTTTATTTGAAATTTTGAGATAAATACCAGAGTTTAATGGTTGATTTTCTAGAGCTTTTTCTTTAATCTGTGACACTGTTTTAACTTATAATTGTTTGACCTTGAGAAAAAGGTTGTAATTATTTTATTAAATTTTAACATGAAGAACTTGAATTAGATAAAGTTTTAAGCCAGGTGCTGGTGGTTCATGCCTGTAATCCTAGCTACTCAGGAGTCAGAGATCAGGAGAATTGGTGTTTAAAGCCAGCCCGGGAAAATAGTTCATGAGACCCTATCTCAAAAACAAAACACAACAAAAAACCTTCACAAGAAAGGGCTGGTTGTAGGTCCTGAGTTCAAACCCCAGTACCACAAAAAAAGCCTCAGAAACTTGAATCATCTGTGATTCAGTTTGTGGTGACAAAAAATGTATTCTCCTTTTGATTGTTACCTGAAGTTTTTTTTAATGTCTGTGTTTTCTCTCCGTATTTTTATAGACATATTTTATATCCTTAAGATGACTTTTATAGAAAGTAGGCAGGAGGAGGCATTGCTGAGGTTTTGGTGGTGTGATGGTGACAGTAGTGGCTATAATCATCATTAGCAGATTCATGTGTTATTATAATTAACACTTTTGAGCACTTGACATGTGACAAACTCTGTGCTAAGAATTTAACACAGATTTGCTCTCTAGCTTACTTTAAACAACCCTATAAGCTTCATTATTACCTTATGTTACAAAGAGGAAGTTGAAGTACTGAGTGGCAATATTTCTTGCTAAAAGTTACAAATTATTAGATAAACTTCTAAGATGATTAGAAGTAACTGAGTATGAGTAAGAATTAAAGGATTTTCACTTCAGACCCTCAGAGGCATTTAATGCATTTGATCAGTTATGGCAGATGTTGGCTGAATAATAGCCTATGTTATTAAAACATAGTTTTGTGTCTTTGTGTAAGGTAGTAACAACAAAAAAATAAGAAAGTACTAACTACAATTTATTCACATTGGTATTTGTCTATCAAATATTACCTACAGATTTTCCAAACAAAAATATGGGCCATCTCTGTTCACTTACTTGTTTATTGACAAAGTGAATAGTTCCTGAATTTACTTTTTATGAGGATTCTTTGAAATGCAGTTAATTAACCATATCACCTTCTGCTTCCATTTCTTCTTCATTTATTAATCCAAAAGAAAAATAGTACTTACTTCTAATTGTTAGTTTGAAAATTAAATGCATGTATACATTTATTGTATATGCTAAAGCCAAAAAAAATACTATATTTGTTATTGTCATCCTCCACTTGTTTCTCTTCCTCCTTCCTTTCACTATAGTACTCTTCCAAGATAAGTTCTATAGGGCACCTGATATTCATTTAAGTTTCATAATTATTCTAGTTCATTTCCACCAGTCTTGTGGCACTACAAATCTACTTAGCATTATATTGATCTAAATTTATCAAAGAAAGCTTATTGTTAGAATTCTCCTTTCCAATTGATGCTACCAGAAATCATTCTGTGACAGTCAATAAGAAAGCCACCTAAAAAAAAAATCAAGTGTCACTTTTCTGTGTCTGTCTTATAGGACACTGTTCCTTAACTTTGTCTCTTCATAAGAATAACATGGCAGAGTTGTTAGAAGTATAGATTTCATGAACCTACTTGAGATCTAATGAATCAGAACCTTCATGGGCGGGTCCTAGGAAATATATATAACAAGTACCCTTGGTGACTCTTCTGGAAGATAAAATCTGGAAAATATTGCTGTAAGGAATTGGAAGTTTGTGTTTACTTTGAGTTTGATCAGCAATTTTTTGTAAGAATCCTAGATAATGTGAAAAACAACTACAGAACTTGGAATATACCTTGGAAAGGCAGCCCCTCCTGGAGGAAATAATGTGAGAGTTTTCTAAGTTGACACTCTTCCTGACGATTGATTCTTTTTAAGAATCATCATGAGAAAGCATGGTTAAAACATCAATATAGATGTATATAGTTCATTGTTATCTGCCTGATGTAGGATATGTTTAGTATTTTAAATGATTACTTAGGCATTTCTGTGTGATAGTATAGAAAGTTATATACAATATGAGCAAATTATTTAATTTTTGTGAAAATATCTACTTTATCATACAAAGAATACATTATCATATTTAATGAAACACTGCCTTATTCTTTTCTTTTATAGATTTTTAAAAAATTATTCATTTATTTATTTATTGGTAGGATTAGGGTTTGAACTCAGGACTTCATGCTTGCAAAGCATGCACTCTACTGCTTGAGCCACACCTCCAGTTTATTTTGCTCTGGTTTTGTTTGGAGATTGCGTCTTATGAGCTATTTGCCCAAGCTGGCCTTGGACCATGATCTTCCCTATCTCAGTCTCCCAAGTAGCTAGAATTACAGGTGTGAGCCATCAGCACGTGATTCTTTCATAGCTTTGATGTGACTCTTCAAAGAGGTATTATCAAGGAATTGTGATATAGAAAAAAAGGCATATAATTAAGTGTCTTCACACTACAAGGTATTTGGTCAATTTATAGGAATTCTAGTAAATTCTCCAACTATTTCTTTGAGTTGAGTGAAAATATTTCCAAAGAGAACAATTTTGTTTTACATTACCCACTTGATACATTAAATGCCTATTTCCATTTTGTGGAGCAACAAGAAAAATAGTTATGATGGTGATGATAGGTGTAATATATTGAATGACTAGTACATGTTCCATGACTTACAGGCAGTTTAGGCATATCTTACATTTCTTTCCATTTAATTTACTTTTATATATACTCTCTAAAAATATAATCTTACATAATGATCTTTTCATTCTGTTTTTAATAATATAACTTATGTTTATACAATACTTAATATTTTCAATATACTTTTACACATATTAAATCTTCATGTTAACAGCAACTTATTAAAATATTATTAATAAAAATTATAATTATATATGGGCAACCACGTAACGTTTTGATATATGTTTACAACGTAGAATAGTTAAAAAAGGCCAACTGACAAGTACCTCACCTCATATAACCATCAGTTTTGTGGAATAATTATCCATAAACTTCTCTTTTAGAATCTATGAAGTATATTTTAATAAGTAAGAATAGCAACTTAATGAGAGAGATAGAATAGGGATTCAAGAATACAAAAGTGAAAATAAAAGCTAAAATGGCTTTTGAGTGGTGTACTACCTAAAATAAAACAGCACCTAGTGATATGACAAATGAAAAGGAAGTTTTGAAAGTTTCAGTCTTAAAATGGTACTGATGTGTTTGCTGAAATTAATGTGGTTCACCTGGAATTACACAAGTTCTAGATGGCTTAGTGGATGCAGTTCATCAACAAGCATTTAGAAAACTTTGACCTAGAGACAATCCATTGATATAATTTGAACGGAATTTCTGTCTGCTATTATTTTAAGTACTCAATAATTAAAAATGTACTCCATAAATGTCCAGAAATCTATTGTTAAGGTTACAGGCTTTTTGTTTCTAAGTGTCATTTTATAGTATCCTATTTTAACTTCAACTAAAACCATTTGGAAGGGAATATATCTACTTGATAAAAATTGGATACAGAAATTTGAGGTACTGGTCAATGGGGATTTTCTACTTTATTTCAATGATTTAATGTTTTTAAGAATAATATATTGCCACATTAATAGAACAATAAAAATAAGTAAAACTAAAGTGCATGTTGTTAAATAATTTGAAGTATCCATATCATTATGGACATTGTTAGGCTATATTATAGATCTGAATAATCACTGGGATTTGTGGTATTTCTGTCATAATAGCATCAAGCAAAGGTGTATGCCAGCTACAGTTACATATAACATATTTCATAAATCAATTTTCTTGAAGTATTAGGAATGCATTTAGCCAGTTTTATTGGTTAACTATCTATTGTTCATTAAGATGCACAGCACAAAGATATAGAACGAGAATTAGATAAAATTAATACTGAATGAACTATGTGCATCTAGGAAGATGGGAAGAACAGAGAGGGTATAAAAGTCATATCTCATCTATTTTCATATTTTACTGATCTGACTTTGATGGGACCTAAATTTAGTTCAATTTGAAGTGGTTATGGCCACTAAAATGTTGGTGTGTAGGGCAAGGAAAACTTCTTAGTCTACCTTTTCTATTTCAAAGTACTAGTTGGCCTTGCCCATGAGGATAAGATATGACTTGATGCTATTAAGTGTGTAGAACTCAGTGGTATTAATAACAAGTGTTTTCTATATTTATGGAAAATTGCCAAGTTGATACTCTGTCAAACTCACTTTCTATATAGGAAATGAGTTTAAGGTTCTTACATTTTATGGGGAATAAATATATTTTTTGCCTTTCTTCTACAGGTGCACTGTTTAACCTGATCCTCAGCCTCTTTATACTATGGAAGGAATATGCAGCAGATTTTCCAAAATACATATCTATAGAAAAGAGCAACAGGTGTGTCCCTGAAAATGTCCTCATTAATGTACAGTATGGATGGTCATTCATGTTTGCTGCTTTTGGAGCTCCTTTTGTATGCATACCAGGGATTATGTTTCATTTCATTGGCTGGAAGCTTTAGGATTTTCAGAAGTGAACAAAACAAAATGCCAAAAAAAATGCTACAGCTACATCTTCTGGGTTGAAATATGAAGGTTGCTTGAACAAAGATGAAGGAAATTTCAGGTTTAGGTCTTAGCCAAGCACTCAGAATTTATTACATGTCATTGAGTAATGAGTGGAATTTGCAAGGTGGTGCTACAAAATTAGTTAGGGCATCATTTTTGAGGGACTTTGAATAAGTTTTAATTTGGTCTCAGGATATGCAGAGAGAAAAAGACTGGCTCTGGTTTACTTGATGCATTTATAAACAAGAAGAGAATAATCTCAAACTCTGGAGCCATGGATTTTATTTTCACTCTTTCCAAAATTAGCCTGATTTACAGTACAGTGTTTCTTTTTTATGGGAGTTGAAGTTCACTATTTGAAATAATCAATTAACCATAATTAACACACCATATCAACAATTAATAGTTCTGAACTTAAAGTTTTCGGATGTCACAGGAGACAAACAGATTTTCCATTCATTTCCATGAGTCTGGTTACTACATGCATATTTTAATGGGATGAACAGAAAATAATTACATCTGAATGGCAAAGTATTTTACATTTTCATGGTCCAGATCCTGTATCCTTCCAGCATAAAGAAATCTGTAGAAGGACAATAAATTTATAAAAATATTTAAAATGTATGGTACTTCACTTGAATAAATGCAACTAAAGGTAAAGATTCCAAAATGGAAAAAGGCCTGTTTTAGCAAGGGGATAAAATGTATCCAGAGATGGTAGGTCTGGTCTGGAGGATAAGAAGGTTTGCATGCATTTCTACAAAGAGAAAAGTTCATGTTTGCTAAAGAGTAAATTGTGTTAAATGTTAATAACTAGAAAGAATGGCTCATATATCATTAAGAAGTTCCTGCAAGTGAAAATTTGTATTGTCAAATCTACTTACTACATTCCTTAAACTACGCCTATCTATTCTTTAACCATTTCTGTTCATCTTTTGAAAACTCCTCTGAATTAATGAAAGGTCTCAGGAAAATTTACTGGAACACTGATCAGGGATATCTATATTAATTATTAATTTGTACCAGAATCTAAAATGAAAATATAGACTCTTACCTTGAAACCATTATTAAGATTAAAGCTGATCTGTAGATGTTTTTGAGGATTCCTATATTCTGTAGTCAGTAGCAAATAACATTTGGGGAACAAATAGAATAGTACCCATTAATAAATGAAAGTGTACCACTGGTACGTTTACATTTTTCAAAAAGTAGGTATGTTTGTAGTTACTCAGATTCACTCAGTATATTTAGTATACTTATGCTCACAAAATAAAAATGCCTTTACTTTTCCTTCCATGCAGTGGTTATTAGCAATTATTCAGTCATTATTACACCAAATTCACATGAATATTTTAGTGTGATGCAGAATATTACAAATTTAGCTTTAGAACTTTACCAAATGGTACCTTTCTGTTTATTTAACTGGACTTGTAAGTTTAAACTTGCACCAATAAAAATGCATGTTAAATTATGAACCCATGTATCAGTTGATAACTGTTGTACATATATGATCTCTTTTACATTTTAGTCAGACATTCTAAATGGGGATTCAAAAGTTAACATGACACATTTAAAATGAAGAGATCAAGGTGATCACTATCTAGTTATGGCCTCTCAATGCTGCATACAAAAGAACTTAGGGACCAGGCATGAAGTATATATAGAGAAACATGAAAATCAGAACTGAAACTCTGATTCTACTGTCTGTTGAAGTGTATAATGCCATTTAGCTTCCATGTTGAGAATCTTTTGGTTGCTAAAAGGTACCTACAACAGCAAGTGTAAATTTCATAGTTTACGTTGTGATAGTTTGTGGGGAATTTTTCATTTTTCAGGAAATCAGTTAGCTCTTTTCAAAATGAATGTTTTTATGTTGGAGAAGTTACAGAGAAGTTCATGACTTTGAGGTAAGTCAATCACTGTAAGTGGGATAAGCACATCTTAGAGGAACTGAGAAGTGAAGGAGGAAACTCATTGCTAGTTTATCAGATTTTCAATGTAGAAAGATGTACGAATAGTATAAAATTACCCATAGTTTTTCACTTTATACCATAATTTATAAGTACTTTTATGAAATAATAGCAGAACATGCTAAATAATTTATCTCACCTTATGTATCCATAGAATTGGGCTATATTAGGACTCAGAATCAGATGGTGCTAGGTTAGTACTTAGTAAGGTAGTTAAGAAGTGGTAAACTATGTGAATAAAAATGGATAGATTATCATCTCTTAAAGATTTGGAGCCCTATTAATTTGTTAATATCTATTTCTGACACTATGTCTCTTATCTTGAGGGTTTGGAGAAAGAAAATAAGAAAGAAAATTATTCAATTAAGTTATGCTTCCTCCATCCTCACACAAATGTCTCTTTTTTTCACTATTTTTTTACCTTAAAAATAAAATTGGCTAGTGAAGCTTATAATGATATATCTCTAACTGTCTTCTAGCCATCAAACCAAGCATGTTGCAAGATTCTTATATCTAATATAAGAAGCTAAAAGCAAAAATGATAAAGTTTTGTCCTCTTTATATAGGGAAATACAGTTTGAATACAAATTGAAATAAAAAAAGACACTAAACTGAGTTTTCATTTATTGAATGCTTACTGTAGTACACAGCACCTTTTAAGGTATTTTAGTTTATTTTGAAATTTTTTTATTTATAATACTGTGAGTTGCACATGTATTATTATTACCTCTCAGAAAGTAATGAAACTAAACCTCAGAGAGATTAACGTATGTGGGTGATACAACTAACAAACAACGGTGTTGGATTTTGGATCCAAGTCATTCTAATTCTAAATGTTATTTTCCATAAGTGATATTGTTTCCTCAACCAATAACTTGCTTATCTCAAATTTATCAAAATTCTACTTTCACTTTCAAGAAGTTGCTGGTGAACCAAATCTGGAAAATTCTATGTACTAATACCCTAGAAGTCTAAACAAAAATTTCACTTCATCATCCTCCTTCTCCTACTGAATGAGTTTGTTAGAGCTGTCATAAAAAATACCACAAACTGAGTAACTTCTCATTACATAATTCAGGAAACCATAAATACGAGATCAAATTGTTGGCAAAGCCATAATCTTTCTGAAGATCCTAGGGAAGAATCTACTCCATGATTTCTTCTGGCTTTTGGTATTTCCTTAGCTTATGGTAGTACAACTCCAGTCTTTTAAAAAAATTTTATTCTCACAAATTAATTGTATAAAGGGGTTTTGTTGTGATATTTACATACATGCATACAATGCACTTTGATGAAGTTCACCCTCTATTACTCCTTCTAATACACCCTCATTCCTCTTCACTCCTTCATTGTTTTTAGCAGATTTTATTATGCTATTTTTACACATTTATACAATGTCCTTTGATGCTATTTATCGCAATAATTTTCCCCTTTCCACACTCCAAACCTAATTTTGATCCCCACAAACAGTCCCTCTTTTGTAATTATGTCATACAATTATAATCTTTTAGGTCTAGGTTCTGTTTAAGAGCAAAAACATGCAATTTTTGTCTTTGTTAGTGTGGCTAGTCTTGCTCAAAATAATAATCTCCAGTTCCATCTATTTCCCTGAAAATGTTATGCTCTTCTTCATTGCTGAATGATACTCCATTGTGTATGCATACCACATTTTCAGAGGTTTCATCCAGTTGTCAATTTGAAATTGTCACAATGAATCCCTCTTGTGCAACAAATAAACCCTAATAAAAAATAAAAATTATTCATTCTTGTAAAGTGAGTACATCAACCATATTCACCTGCTTAACTTCCTTCTTTTACCCTCCCCCTTTCTTATGTGACCTCCTATTAGTTTGTGACCTATTTTTCATAATATTGCTGCATTTGTATTTGGTCTATATTCCACATATGAGTGTGAAAACATGTGGCTTTTGGCCTTCTGATATAGCTAACTTCACTGAAGATTATTTCCAGTTTTATCCACTTACCTGCAAATAACAAAATTTCATTCTTCTTTGTGGCTGAATAAAATTCCATTGCATATAAGTAACACATTTTCTTAATCTATTCATCAGTAGTGGAGCATTGTGTCTGTTCCTGTAGCTTAGCTATTGTGAATACTGGTGCAATAAATACGGGTGTGCAGGTGCCTTTGTTTTAACCTGATTTACATTCCTTCATGTATATCCCTATGAATGGAATTGCTGGATCATATAGCAGGTCTACTTTTACCTTTTTGAGGAGCCTCCATACTGTTTTCCATAGTGGCTGTACTAATTTACATTCCCACCAGCAGTGTATGAGGGTTGCTTTTTTCCCATATCCTCACCTACATTTGTGGTTGGTGGTGTTCTTCACAGCAGCTATTCAACATGACTGAGGTGGAATCTTAATGTGTTTTATTTTAATGGTTTTTATCTTTATTCATTTATTCATATGTTCATACATTGTTTGGGTCATTTCTCCCACCTGCCCCCACCCCCTTCACTTCCAGGCAGAACCAATTCTGCCCTTTTCTCCAATTTTGTTGAAGAGAAAACATAAGCAATAATAAGACAGACATAGCATTTTTGCTAGTTGAGATAAGGATAGCTATACAGAGAGATTCCTAGCATTGCTTCCATGCACAAGTGTATTACAACCCAGATTGATTCATCTCTATATGACCTCTTCACTACTTCCCAGTCACCTTCCCAGATTAACCTCTGTCGTTTTAAGGTTACTGTATTAGCTCCTCTGCTGTGGGAACATCAGACACTTTCAAGTTTTGAGTTTCCTACCTATCCCCATTCCTCCCATATGTGCTCTCCCCTTAGCATGTGATCGAAGTCCAACAACATTACTGCCTTTGCCCTAGATCTAAGTTTGTTTTACATCTAAAGTCCATATGTGAGGGAGAACATATGGTTTTTGGTCTTCTGAGCCTGGCTAACCTTGATCAGGATGATGTTCTCCAGTTCCATTCATTTACTTGTGAATGAAAGATTTCATTCTTCATGGCTGAATAAAACTCCATTGTGTATGAATACCACATTTTCTTAGTCCATTCATCAGTATGGGGCATCTTGGCTGTTTTCGTAGCTTGGCTATTGTGAATAGCACTGCAACAAACATGGGTGTGCAGGTGTCTCTAGAGTAACCTGAGTTGCATTCCTTTGGTTATATCCCTAGGAGTGGGATTGCTGGATCATATGAAAGATCTATGTTTAGTTTTTTAAGAAGCCTCCATATTGTTTTCCAGAGTGGTTGCACTAGCTTACATTCCCACCAGCAGTGTATGAGGGTTTCTTTTTCCCCACATCTTCGCCAACATCTGTTGGTGGTGTTTTGATGATAGCTATTCTAACCTGGGTGAGATGGAATCTTAGTGTGGTCCTATGGTCTTACGGTCTTCCCTATTGGGAGACTCACTGCTTCAATCTTATAGCTCATTATAGGTATTTGAGTGGTTGGTACCTTCCTCAGTCAGTTTAATTAGGTCATATGTGTCTAGAAATTTATCCATTTCTACTAGGCTTGCAAGCTTTTTGAATATCAATTTTCAAATCATTCCCTAATTTATCCTCCTAATTTGATTGGTAGTTGTTGTAGTGTCTGCCTTTGTATTTTTAATTTTATTAACTTGGTTTTTCTCATCATTTTGTTTGGCTAGTTTGGCTAAGGGGGTTTTAATCATAGTTTTTCAAAGAAAGAACTTTTTGTTTCATTGATTTGTATTTTAAGTTTCCATTTTATTGATTTCTGCCCTTATCTTTATCATTTTTTTTGCCTACTAATTGTGAGCCCAAAATTAGTTTTAAAAGAGATTGAAGTACATCCTTCAGCTATTTATTTGTGATTGCTCTCATTTTTTTCATGTATGCTATAAATTTTCCTCTTAGCACTATCTTTGTTGTGTCCCAAAGTTTCTTATATGTTGTGCTTTTATTTTCATTTGACACTAGGAATTTTTTGATTGTCCCCCTGTTTTTCTTTGATGACCTACTGATAATTCATCAATACACTGTTCAATGTTCATGTGATTGAATATTTTCTGTAGTTTACTTTGCTATTGATTTCTACTTTTATTTCATTGAGATGTGATAAAATGCAGAATTTTTTTTCAATTTTCATATATTTGTTAAGACTTGCTTTATGTTCTAAAATACTGTTTTAATGGAGAAAGTTATATGGGTTCTGAGAAGAACATATATTCTGCAACTGTTGGGCTGAATTATCTGTAGATAACTGTTGACTCTATTTGATTGATAGAATTATATATTTCTGACTTTTCTTTTTCTTAACTTTAAAAAATTTTTGTTGTACTGAGGGTACATTGTGACATTTACCAGGTTCTTACAATGTATCAAATTTGAATTCACCCCTTCCAATATTCTACTTTACTCCCTTTCTGCATTCCTGTAAACGTTTCAACATGTCTCATTTTTCCATTGTCATAATTCTTCCTTTTCAATCTTCCACCATATTCACCCTCCTTCACCCTTTCCCTACGTCTTCCTCCCTTCCACTTGTGCCAACCATCAGACAGGACCTGTTTTAGCTTCATATTCTCCATTTTTGTAAAAGACAATTAATATTTTTGTTTGCTTAGATAGCCATACATGGAGTTTCATTGTGACATTTCCATGTATATAGGTATTATAACCCAAATTGGTTCATCCCCCTTTTTTTTTCCTCCTTTCTACATTAATCCTATTCTTATGGTGATTTCAACAGGTTTAAAAACTATATTCATACTTTCCTGGCAGGGGAGATACCATGATCATGGATGTGGTTTTCCCAGGGTAAGGCTTATCAGTTGCACTCTGGATGTGCTGACCCCTCTCTGAGATTCCTGCTCACGTGGGGAACTTGACTTCATAATTTGTGGTACTGGGGGACTGCTTTTGTGCTCTTCTCTACTTAAAAAACCATCTATGTTCATTCTTGTATAGAAAGTGCATCAACCATATTCATCCTCTTAACTTCCTTTACCCTCTCTCTCCCATTAGTGACCTCCTCTTAGTGTTACCTGGTTTTTCATAATAATGTTTGTATTTGTATGGGACCTATGTTCTATATATGAGAGAAAACATGTACCCTTTGGCTGACTGAACCTATAGACTTCACTATAGATGGTATTCTCCAGTTTAATTCATTTACTTGCAAATGACAAAATTTCATTGTTCTTTATGGCTGAATAAAACTACATTGTATATAAATACCACAATTTTTTAATTAATTCTTCTGTTGTGGGGCATCTTGGCTGTTTCCATTGTTTAGCTATTGTGAATAATGCTGCAATAAAACATGGTGTACAAGAATCTTTTTTGTAACCTGACTTACATTCCTTTGGATATATCTCCAGAAGTGTTATTGCTGGATCACATATGAGTTCTATGTTTAGTTTTTTGGGGAGTCTCCATACAGTTTTCCATAGTGGTTGTAATAATTTACATTCCCACCAACAGTTTATGAGGGTTTTTTTTCTCCCCACATCCTCACCAACATTTGTTTTTTGTGTTCTTGATTCTACCAGGACAGAGGTTGAATCTTAGTGTGGTTTTGATTTCCGTTTCCTTTAGGGCCAGGAATGTTGAGCATTTCTTCATGCATCTTTTTGCCATTTTGATTTCTTCCTTTGAAAAAGATCTCTTTAGTTCATTTGCCCATTTCACAATATTTGACTTCAAACTATATTACATAACAAAGAGATCCAGGATGGAAGATAGGGTAGGGAATCAGAATTCCTGAGCTCTGTGATTCCAAAATCCACTTCAAGATGTGGGAGTTACACTTGGTTAATTCTCATTGTTTCTAGCCAAAATAATAACTGCCAAAACATTAGTTATACATAAGATTCAAGTACTGACCCCTAAAACACTTTTTAATTGCACCTAACATCTGGAAAATCCTAGTGCAGCACAGTCAATAGTGTGTGCCTACCCTGGGAAAAAAAAAACCCTTGACATTTCTCCCTTCTCTTTCTTTCTTTTGTTCTTTCTTCTTTTCCCAAAAAGCAGAAAATACAACATCAATCAGAATTGAACTCTCCAACATCTTGCACCTCTAACTCATGGAAAGCTTACCTATGCCTTACTGCACTGCACCCAGTCCCAGTGTCTACCTTGAGAAAAATGGCACATCATTTCTCCCTGCCAGCCAGTTTCAACGTGGACCACATAAGCCTGCAGACCCAATGGGTGAGCAACATGTTCCACACAGGACTTCTGGACCCATGCCTCAGAAACATAATCCAGCATGGCCCCTGTGCAGACTGAACCCTCCCTAAATAAAACCAAAGAACATAAACACTGAATTGTAATCTACCACTGACAGTAGGGGTGGGGTGGAATGCTGAACCTAACTTGGAGAACAGGGATGGGGCCAGGAGCTTAACTCTCAGTAAACAAAGGCAGGACAAAGAACAAAGGCTGAGAGTGGGAGTGGGGCAACAAACCAACATCCCAAAGTGGGGCTGCAGTGGATCATTGAACTAGTGTCCTGGGCCTGAGGGTTACACTCAAAAATAAATTGCCACATCTTGCTGGGCGAGGAGCCAGACAGACAGAGTCTCAGCAGTAGGGTAACACAGCTGCCACCTGGCAAAAACAATAACAGGTTGGACCACCTTGCACAAACTGGCAGTGAGTTACCTCAGGTCCCAATTGCAACTTACCCTGTGGACAGAAGGAACCAAATACTGCTCATAAACCAGTCATCTTGTGAGAGCACTTCAGAGCTCATGCTTGTAACAGATGGCCTATATGACCAAAGAAAGTGGAAAAAAAAAACCTCCAGCTGCCTCCTCTCCAAGTGGTCTGACAAGAGAGGAAACACCCTTCCCCACAAAGCCCAGATTACAAAGTGCCAATACCAGAATTGGACACCAAAGGAATAAGTCCAGAACTTTTACTGAGTACACCAACCTTTTTGTTGTTGTTGTACCTGTCTTTTTTGTATTATTAACTTTACCATTACTACTTTTTTATCCCTACTCTTACCCCCTTTCACTTTCCCACCTTTTCTTTTGCTACAATCCATTGTTATCTCCCAAATACTCTTTCTACCCTCTCTTATCCACTCTCTCCCCCTTCTTTGTCTCCTCCTCCTATCCTTCCCTAACCTGTCACCACATTACCACTCCTTCTTATACATTTACCACCAGATGACTAGCCTACTGTACCAACTGTACACACCTGCAGCCCCCTGCAGTCCCTGACACATCCTCCACTACAACAGTGGAAATACAACCAAACACACACAAGGTCCACAAAACCCAGCAGCCCTCATGTCTTCCCCCACCTACCCTCCATTTGCACCCCCCTTTTAGCACAAACTTTACTAGTTACCCAAGTTTCTGTCTCTAGCCTAATAACCATTACCCCACCAACTCCCACTGTTTATAGATATTATCACCAGAGTGTTTTCTATATAATAGGCAAACAACTGGTCTGGCATTGAACCCGTGAATTTGTTATTGCTAATTTGCACCTCCAGACCAAGGACAGAAATAAAACATCAACCTAGCTAACAACTAAGTCAGTCACAACACAAAAATTAAATCAAGGGAAAGCAAACAGGCAATATAAAACCAACAACTAGCCAATCAAGAACATAGTTGCACAGCACCAATTAGTACAATGGGAAGAAGAAGAGTGGAAGGAAACTACCCTCCTCAAGAAAAACAATTCAATAGAGGATTTAGTGGGAAATGAAGAAAATGGATACCCAGTTCCTGACCCAAACAAAACAATGATAAATGTCACTAGTGAGCCTAGTGATGCCCACAAAAAAATCTCTCAAAGAGGAAATCAGGGAAGACATCACTAAGAAAGTCATGGAAAAAATACGAACATGGTCAACCAGAAAGTACAAGATGCACTCAAGAAATTTCAAGACACCACAAATAAAAAACTTGAGAAGACACAGAAACAACTAAATGAACTCAGAGAGACTTTTGCCCATTCAGGTACAGGAAGCCTCCAGAGGCATATTATGCTCCAGAGGCATATTATGATTAAAACAGCTATCACAGAGAAAAGAGAAAGAATATTGAAGGGTGTAAGAGAGAAAAAAACCAAAAAACTTATAAAGGTAAACCCATAAAAATAATAACATATTTCTCAAAAGAAACCTTAACAGCAAGAAGGGCATGGCATGGACAGAGTTATTTCAGTCACTGAAAGAAAATAATTTTAGCCCTAAGATACTCTACACGGGAAAACTATCATTCAAAATCAACAGAAGAATAAAAGTCTTCCCTGATAAACAGAAACTAAAACAATGTATGACCACCAATCCACCGCTATAGATGATTCTACAAAAAATTCTGCACACAGAAGATTAAAGCAAACAAAACCACAAGAGGATGGGAAGCATTAAAATGCTGGAGAAGAAAACACAAATCAGAGAGTAGCATTGATTTGGCTGCACACAATCGAATCCTTAAACAACAAAACAATTAAATGGCAGGAATCTCTTCATACCTATCAATATTAACACTGAATGTCAATGAACTCAACTTGCCCATCAAAAGATATTGTTTGTAAAACTGGATTAAAAAGGAAGATCTGACAATCTGTTGTTCACAAGAGAACAACCTTATTGACAGAAATAAACACTGGCTTAGGGTGAAGGGCTGGAAGAAGATTTACCAAGCTAATGGCCCTGAAAACAAGCAAGAGTAGCAATACTTATATCAGACAAAATAGATTTCAAACTTACATTAGTCACACAAGACAAAGAAGGTTACTTCATACTAATGAAAGGAGCAATACATCAAGAGGAAATAACAGTTATCAAACTACATGCACCCAATGTCAGTGAACCCAACTACATCAAACATACACTAAAGGACATAAAAGCACATACAGACTCCAACAACATGGTTTTGGGTGACTTTAATACCCATCAATCAACAATAGATAGGTCATCCAGACAAAAAATCAACATAGAAATCCTAGACTTAAATGATACCATATATTAAATAGACCTAAATGATGTCTACAGAATATTTTATCCAGCAACAGAACAATATACATTTTTCTCAGGAGCCCACCGGTCTTTCTCCAAAATAGACCATACTTTAGGGCCCAAAGCAATCTTCAACAAATATAAGAAAAACTGAAATTGCCCTTGCATACTATCTGATCACAATGCGATAAAAGTAGAAATTAACAACAAAAGCAGCAGCAGAAAATAGGCAAACAATTGGAGGTTGAACAACACATGGCTCAAGGATCAGTGGGTCAAAGAAGAAATAAGAGAAATCAAAATGTTCCTAGAGTTTAAATGAAAATGAAAACATGACCAGTCAGAACCTATGGAACACAGTAAAGCAGTCCGCAGAAGAAAGTTTATAGCCATGTGTGCATATATTAAAAACATAGAAAGATCTCAAATAAATGACCTAATGCTATATCTCAAACAATACTAGAAAACAAAACCTAGGTAAATCCAAAACAAGCAAGAGAGAAATAATAAAAATACGGGCCAAAATTAATGGAATAGACAACAACAACAACAACAAAACACACAATCAGCGAAAAAAAAAGCTGATTCTTTGAAAAAGTAAAGAAGAGTGCCAGGCCTTGGCAAACCTTACTAAAATGAGGAGGGAAAAGAGTAAAATCAGAAATGAAAAGGGTGATAACAAGAAACACCAAGGAAATCCAGGGAATCATCACAGACTACTTTGAGAGCCTATATTCAAATAAATTGGAAAATCTTGAAGAAATGTACAAATTTCTACATATTTTTGACCATCCAAAACTTGACCAAGAGCATATTAACCACGTAAACAGATCTATAACATATAATGACATTAAAGCAACAGTAAAGTGTCTCCCCCCAAAAGAAGTCCAGGGCCTGATGGATTCTCCACTGAATTCTACCAGACTTTTAAAGGAGAACTAATACCAACATTCCTTACATTTTCCAAGAAATAGAAAGGGAAGGAACACTGCCTAACTAATTTTATGAAGCCAGTATTAAACTTATCTCCAAACTGGACAAGGACACATCCAAAAAGGTGAATAACAGGCCTATAGCTTTAATGAATATTGATGCAAAAATCCTCATAAAATAATGGCAAACTGAATCCAACAACTTATCAGAAAGATCATTCACCATGACCAAGTTGGCTTCATCCCAGGGATGCAGGGATGATATAATATATGCAAATCATTAAATGTAATACAGCACATTAATAGAAGCAAAGACAAAAAAACCACTTGATCATCTCAATAGATTCAGAAAAAGCTTTTGAGGAAAAAGCTTTGAGGAAACTGGAAATAGAAGGAATGCACCTCAACACTATAAAGGCTGTATATGACAAACCTGTAGCCAACATTATACATAATGGGGAAAACTGAAACCATTTCTCCTAAAGTAGGGAATGAGACAAGAGGACCCACTCTCTCCATTCCTATTCAACATTGTCCTGAAATTCCTAGCCACAGCAATAAGGCAAAATGAAGAACTAAAAGTAATTCAAATAGTTAAAGTAGTAGTCAAACTATCCATATTTCCAAATTACATGATCTTAGACATTAAAGACTTGAAAAACTCCACCCCAAAACTCCTAGACACCATAAACAGATTCACCAATGTAGCAGGATACAAAATCAACTTACAGAACTCAGTAGCCTTTTATATACCAAAAATGAACAGATTGAGAAAGAATATATGAAAACAATTCAATTTAAAATAGCCTCAAAAAATCAAATACCTAGGGATAAACTTAACAAAGTATGTAAATGAACTCTTCAAGGAAAACTATGAACCATTGAGGAAATAGATTGAAGACAACTACAGAAGATGGAAATATCTCCCATGCTCATGGATTAGCACAATAAACATAGTAAAAATGCTATACTCAAAAAACAATCTACATTTTCAACACAATTGCCATTAAAATCCCAATGACATTCATCACAGAGATTGAAGCATCTACCCTAAAGTTCATTGGGAAACAGAAATGAATGTAAATAGCTAAGACAATATTGAGCAAAATGAGCAACACTGGAGGTATCACAATACCCGACTTCAAACTATACTACAATGCCATAGCAATAAAAACAGCATGGTACTGGCATAAAAACAAACATGAATAACAGTGGAACAGAATAGAGGACCTGGATATGAATTCATGCAACTACACTCACCTAATCTTCAATGAAGGTGCCAAAAACATTAGATGGAGAAAAGACAGCCACTTCAACAAATGTTGCTGGGAAAAGGATTTATCTGCCTGCAGAACACTGAAACTAGAACCATGCCTATTTCCCCCTTCACTAGTATCAATTCAATGTAGATTAAGGACCTAAATATCAGACCTCAAACCTTGAAGCTAGTATAGGAAAGAGAGGGAATACACTGGAAGCAATAGGTATAGGCAAGGAATTCCCAAATAGAGCTCAAATGACTTAGCAACTAAGAGAAAGGATTGACAAATGCAACTACATGAAACTAATTCTGACCTTTCTTTGTTGATTTTGTGTTTGGGTTGACCGTCAATTAGTGAGAGTAAGTTAGTGTAGTCATCCACTATTGTTTTGGGTTTCTAACTGTGATTTTATGTCCAGTAGTATTTCTTTTATGAAACTTGATGTGTCACCATTTGATATGCACATACTTAAATTTTATCTCCTCTTAATGGATCATTACCACTGAATTTTAACCCTCACCCATTGAGCCATCAGTGGGTCATCAAAGAAATTAGAGGGTGGGAAAATTAAAAAGTGACAGAATAAAATGAAAATGGAACAAAATTTATCAGAACTTATGGAATATAGCAAAGATATTTCTAACTGAGAAGTTTATACCTTTGAGTAGCTAATTAAATAATCAGGAAATTCTGAAATAAGTAACCTTAATGATGCACCTCAAGGTCTTAGAAAAGCAAGAACAATTCCAATCCAATAGCTGTAGAAGGAAGGATAATGATGAGAGCAGAAACTAATGAAATAAGGATAAAAGTTCAATACAAAGAATTAATGAAACAAGGAGTGACACAAATACCCCCCCCTCTTCAATTTGCAATGTTTGTCATTGAGAGCATGCCTTAGTTTGTGTAACATAATTTATCATTTTATTGCAAATGACATGGTTTCATTTTTCGTCATGGCTGAATAGTTATTCCACTCTGTACATATCCACTGATATGTATTTAGACTGATTCCATATCTTGAGTATGGTAAGTAATGCTGCAAAGCCATGGATGTGCAGGTACGACTTTTGCATGCTCACTCTATTGTTGCTGTATTATATTCTGATATCTTTTGGCTGTATTCTCAGGACTAATATGGCACTGTCATATGGTAGCTCTATTTTTATTTTACTGAAGAGCTTCCATGCAGATTTCCATAGTGAGAGCACAAATTTACATTCTCATTCAAAGGGTACATTTATTTATTGGAGTATTTGTTGTTTTGGTGTTTAATTAACTGAGTTATTTATATATGCTGGATATTAATCTGCTGTCAGATGAATAGTTGGGAAAGATCTTTTCCTATTCAGAAGTTTGTCTCTTTACCTCTAGCAATTATTTCTTTTGGTATGCAGAGAAATTTTAATTAGATGCAATTACATTTGGCAATTCATACTGATACTGCATTAGCTACTGGATTCCTATTCAGAAATTCATTGTCTAGCTTTATAGGCATTGCCAAATTTTTCATGATTTTTTGTTGTAGTTTCAAAGTTTAAAGTATTACATGAGGGACTTTGATCAATTTTGAGTTGATTTTTGTGGTAGATAAGAGAATGGGATCTAGTTTCTGTCTTCTATATGTGCATAACCATTTTTCTAGCACCATATTTGAAGAAACTGTGTTTTGTCCAATGTGTAATTTTGGTTCTGTTGTCAAGAATGAGATAGCTGTAGCTGCATAGGTTTATTTCTGGGTCATCTATTCTATTTCATTGGTCTACATTTCTGTTTCTATGATGCAGAACATGCAAACAGTATGATGCTGTTTTTTTTTATTAGTATGGCTGCATAGTATTGAAATTGGTTGTTGAAATACCTCTGGCATTGTTCTTTTTGGGCAGAAATTCTATAGCTACTTGAATTTTGCACTTCTACATTAATTTTAGAATTTGTTTCTATTTTTGGAAAAAAGCTATAGATTGCTTTAGATAATATTGCCATTTTCACAAAATTTATTCTGCTGATCCATGAAGTTGGGATGCCTTTCCATCTTCCAGTGAGTTCTTTATTTTCTTTTCTCAGTACTAAGTAGCTAATATTTCACCTTCTTGATTATAGCTACTCAAAATCATTTTATTTTATATTTTGAAACTATTGTGACTAGGATCGTTTTTCTGATTTCTTTCTCAGCATGTTTGTTATTGGTATATAGAAAAGCTGCAGGTTTTGTATGTTGATTTTGAATCCTGCCACGTTTTTGAAAATGTTTGTCAGATCTAAGGGTTTTCTAGTGGAGTCTTTAGGGTCTTTTTAGTATAACATCATATGCAAATATAGTTAATTGACTTTTTCTTTCTTTTTTGTATGCATTTTCTTTTTCTCTTGCCTTATTGCTCTGATTAATATTAAAACACTATATGTAATAATAGCAGACAGAGTATAACCTTGTCTCATTCCTTACTTTAGAAGAAATGTTTTCTGCTTTTCCCCATGTAATATGATGTTGGCTCTAGGTTTGTCATATATACCCTTTTTTATGTTGGGATACTTTTTATTCTTAGTTTATTCAGGGCTTTTGTATTAAAGGTATCTTAAATTTTACCTGAGACTTTTTTTGCATCTATTGAGATGATCATGTGGTTTTTGTCATTGATTCTATTTATGCTTTGTATTATGTTTATTGATATGCATAATTGAACCATCCTTGCATCCCTGTAACGGAACTAGCTTGAACTCGATCTTTTCAATGTGTTGTTACATTAAATTTGCAAGTACTTTATTGCAGATTTTTAAATCTAGGTTGATAAAGGAAATTGTTCTGTAGTTTTGTATCTTGCACATCATTTTCTGGTTTTGGTATCAGGGTAATATTGCCTTCACAGAATGAGTTTTTGACATCCAGTTTTACATCTTTCTATCTATATTGACTATCACTTAGAATTTTAATGTAGTTAATATTTCTGAGTAATTTTTAAATTTTTCATACTGAAGTTATGAATGGTATACCCACCATTTTTACAATACTAGAGTACTCTGAATTAATTTAATTACTCTTACCATTAAATTTATACCATTGCATGCTATTTTCTTACTCATTAAGTAACTTCCTTTCAGTTTAAAGAACTTACTTTAGCATTTCTTGTCATGCAGGCCTGGTGGAAATATATCATCTAATTTTTAGTTTTTGTTTTCCCCCTGGGAAAACAAGGGGTAGAGAAAGTAGATTTAGTGCCCATCATGGGACATGACATGGGTAGAGGCAAAGTAAGCATTCAGCCTACCTTCAGTCATCTTTGGGGTACAGACAAGAGTTATAGGTTTAAGTAGACAAAAGAACTGGTGTTAGGAGACAGGGTATGCATAGTTAAGTAGTCCTAGGCACAGGTGTGTTCTAGTTGACCATTATCGTAGTCTGAGGATTCTGGAGAAGGGTTTCAGAGATAATGTTATTGCTGTCATCACTTGAGGGGAACAATCTGGTTTTCATGAGATGGTTACTCTTGCTCCAAATTGCAGTCTCATCTTTATCTCTGAAAAATATCTTTACTGGGTTCTAAGCTTTCTGCTAGGAAATCTTACATAAATTGGAATGCTCCTATATGTTATTTTTTTCTTTTGCTTACAGCATTGAAAAATCTTTTTATCTTTGATCTGTGAGAGCCTGGCTATAAGGTAGTTTTGTGTAGACTTGGTTTAGTTAAATTTGATTGGTTACTTTTAACTTTCTTATAACTAAATATTTATATCTTTCTCTAGGTTTGAAATATTTGTAGTCATTGTTTCTTTAAATAAATTTCCTACCATTGGAATTCTTAAGGCCTTTTTCAGCCCCATATGAATACTGCTTCTTTAAACACTGTCTAAAAGTTTCTATAAGCTTTCTTCATTCCTCTTCATTCTTTTCATCTGTTTATCTTCTTTTGTTTGTTTGTTTTGTTGAGACAGGTTCTCTCTAAACAGCCGAGGATGCCCTTGAACTTACTTTGTAGCTATGACTGTACTTGAAGTCACTATCCTCCTGCTTCAGCCTCCAAAGTGCTGGAATTACAGACATGTGACATGATATACAGTTTCTTCATTCAATTTCTTTTTTCTCCTACATTTGTGTATTTTCAAATAGCCTGTCTTTTAGTTCATTAACTTTTTTGTGTGATCTATCCTGTATTCATGTGTTTTATTCCATTTTTAGTTTCATGGAGTGTATTTTTACCCCAATAATTTCTGTCGAGTTTGAAAAAAAAACATAATTTCATCTTGATGTTCATCTG
Source organism: Castor canadensis (assembly GCF_047511655.1). Taxonomy (NCBI): domain Eukaryota; kingdom Metazoa; phylum Chordata; class Mammalia; order Rodentia; family Castoridae; genus Castor; species Castor canadensis. Next base: position 71,678,722 of record NC_133405.1, on the reverse strand, counting down.
CTCTATTGGAATTTTGAAGTTTCTGTGTTTTTTCTAACGTTACCGTGTTCCCTGAATTGGCTATTTTAAATTATTTATCTGAGAATTATCCCAGACTTATTTCTTGGGCACTTTGTGGTACCTTATTTTTTTTTGTTAGTGAGAACAAGTTTTCCCAAAAGCTTTTGATGCTTGATGAGTGCCACTTTGGGCATTAAAGAATGAAGCATTTATGCTAGTCATCTTGATGTGCTTTGTTTGTGTGTCTTTTCTTAGAAATTTTAAGCAGGCTGCTCATTTTCTCTGAATCTATTGTTAAGTCACTTCTACTATTTCAGCACTAAATGTTGCCTGAGTCCAAGTTAGGTAGGAGTCCATTCTTGGTGTGTCATCACTGCTAGTGATGACAAGACTGTTCCAAATGCTCTTTTGGTATCTTGCTCAGAAAGAAAGGATAGAGTACCTAGAGAGAATATCCTGTGGCCATAGTCACTCCCTGGGGCAATGGTAGGCCTAGATGTGTTACTTAAAGTTCCTGGCCTATGGTAATACTCTTCAGGTTTCTTCCCATCTTTGAGGAGTGTCCCTATGAACTGACCAGCCACAAAACTCCTATGTCATATCTGTGATTATTAAAGCCTCAAATCTGTGTCACACACTAAGCCCACAACCCACCAAGAAAAGCACAACTTGGTTAGGTCCAAGGACCGCCTTTTCCTGAGGTAGAGTTGTGGCCCAAGACTACTGCAATGAGTGACAGGTAATGGTAGCTGTAAGAACATGTGTCTTTCCATGATACTGGAGTTGTTCCACAGGCTCCAAATACAGAAATGTGTTAGGATGTCAGCCATTTGTATTCATACAGTATGTGGTTCCACCCAAGCACTATGTTCCAGATCAAAATTTTGTGCTTGCTTACTTCCCTTCCATACCCCAGAAAATAAGATTTTCCTCATACTTTGTTGACTTAGTTTAGGGTATTGTTGGTGAAGGCCTACCATTGGCCTACTGGGCTGCTGTTAAGCTGTGCTAGGCCTGGATCTCATAGCTGCAAGGACCTGCACATTCTCAGGGGTAGGCCAAGGTCCAAGCCACAGCTGGTAATGTTGCAGGCCAAAACTTATTTATCCTGTCGGAGTTCTGGTCTGTGCTTGATTCCAGGTCAGTTCTAAGAGCTCTATACATGAACACTGTCTTGGAAATTGCTGTACTACTCAATGTTGTTCAGTGGGTGTTCATGATATCCCCTTGTTCATCAAAGTTAGTGCTAAGGTAGGTTGCAACTGAGTTCCCAGCAGCAAGGGCTTTCCTGGTCTCAAGAGAAGTGCAGGAATTCCTGAGGCCCATTACAAAGGTAGAACATATGTAGCTAAATCTCAGCTCTTTCTTGCACAGCTCTACACTTCATTCTAGAGCTGGTGTAGACACTATGTCTTTGATCTATGGCCTATGTATAAGTTTTCAGTTTGTACTAGGTGCTTGACCTCACTGTGGTGGGTCTGCCACTAGGTTCTGAACCTAGGCCCTGTGCTAAGATTCATGGCTTTCCCCATAACGGGTAAAGTCTTCTCCCTTATCTGTCAGTTAAGGTTGGATGAGGGATGGTGAAGGCATTCTCTTTACTATCTGGTAAAATTTAGTTGTAGTGTCTCAATTTACAGGTATGCAGCACCTGGCAGTAGAGGTTATTAGTCTTTTTTGCCCATCACTCTGCTTCTGTCTTTAAATAGTTTTCAAGTATTAGGCTTGGACTTAATTTTTTCTTTAAATAGTTTTCAAGTATTAGGTTTGGACTTAATTTTTTCTTCCTTCCTAAATCAGGAGGTGATTCTTTCTTCCTTTGACTTCCTTGAGTTAGTGGAGAAATGGCATGGGCAATTCTTGTCTTCCTGAATTCTTTAATGCATACTTTCATTTTGTTATACTAAAAGTAAGCATTATGGTGTCTTACTTGATTTCTTTAGCTCTTGTGCTGACAGTCTCTTATATGAATATCTGTTTAACTTTGTGTGTCTATAGGAAGACATTGTCAGAGGATCATCCTACATTGTCATTTATCTTTGCTTCTCCTATCATGGTGAATAATTTTTTTTGTCTATTGCCTTTTCTTCTATTGTTCTGGGTGGGGGTACACTGTAACATTTACAAAAGTTCTTACAATCTATCAAATATGTCATACTTGAATTCACTTCCTCACCATTCTCATTTATTCCTCTCTTACCCTCTTTTCCACAGGTATCATTTTTACATTTACATACATGTGCACACAGTATTTGTACCATATTCACACTCTTACTCTCTTTCTCCACACCTCCCCCCTCCCACTCATACCAACTCCTTAGGCAAGATCTGTTTCATCCACATGTTCTCTGATTTTTTAGAGGAAAAAAGAATTTTAAAATGGCATTTTTGCTTATTTAAGATAGCTACACAGGGAGTTTCCTGTGACATTTCCATGTATATATGTATCATAACCTGAATTGGTTCCTCTCCTGTGTTTTTGTTCATTCTACCTTAGTCCTATTCTTATGGTGATTTCAACTGGTTTAGAAATTCTAGGAGATTTCAAGATGGCAGCTAGAGGGCGGAAGCAGAAAGCGTGCCTCCTATAGTGAGAGACGCTGGAGACAACTTTGCAGGCATAATCACTGAAAAGAGGCATAACTTTGACCCCTCCACACCTCCAGCCGGCACAGAGAACCTCCACTACACGTTAAATGGAGAAACCAGGAGGGCCTCCGAGCCGCCAGTCACCTGCGCCCAGATGAGTTGGGAAGACATGGAACAGGTTAGCTTCTCGGTACCACGGTACTCCCACAGACAAGCCTGGGCCAGAGCAGCATAGCCCCCTGTACAGACTGACCTCCACCCAGGGAAAAAAGAGAAACTGACTAATAAGCAATAAGAACAATAAAGACACACAGGAAAGAGGGTGGGGTGCAATGAGCACTGAAGATTGGGGGAAGGGAATCCTTCCCAGGACTGTAAATAAACAAGCTGGGCGGGCCGGAGAGGCTGTGACAGGAGTGAGGATGCGCACCCAGAAACCAGGAGCTGGAAAGCTTGTAAGAGTGGCAGAGGGAGGAAAACTCCACAGGAGAGGAGGGAAGACCCACTTCTCAAGTGAACTGTAAACAAACATGATGGCTGGCAGGAGCAGCAGCACCACCCAGTAATCAGGAGCATGAAAGCTTGTGAAAGTGGTGGTGGGAGGAAAACTCCACAGGAGAGGGGGGAAGACCCACCTCCCACATGAACTGTAAATAAACATGCAGGCCTGAGAACGCGGGTGCAGTGTCACCTTTCCCAGTGTGCTTGGAAAGGGGAAAGCTTGTAGCAGAGGCTCCTGCACAGGAGAACTCTGAGCAAACAAAGCCTGCGGGGCCAGGTAAGTGCTAAGCTCACCACGGAGATCTGCATGAATAACGCCTCCAGCAACAGCAGGCTGACAGCAGCAGGCAGGCAGGCCACAGCCGCAGATACCATTCTCAGAACTGTCTCCAGACTCTTTTTTTTTCTTCTTCTCCCTACCTTTGATGAGAGAACTGAATTACACCTGCATGCTGAAAAACTTACTGAAACTGTATTGCATTTGAACTTGGGACACTTGGTGGGGTTTGTGTGTGTGTGTGTGTGTGTAGTTTTGTTCTACTTTATGCATCCCCTTTGATGAGACAACTACAGAGCAACATCTGAGGCACCATCTCCAGGATTGAAGACTGAGATGGACACCCAAATTATTAAGACTGAAGGTTCATTGCATTTGAACTTGAAGGTTTTTTGGTTTTTTGGGTTTTTTTTTAATTTTCTATTTTGCATTTTATTTTAATTCATTTTTATATATAGATATTTCTTTCATTTACTTATTTTTTATTTTTATTCTTACCTTTATTTTTTTATTTTTGATTTTCAATACTCTCTCTGTCTCTCTAATGTCTGTTCAGCTTACTGTCGATTAGTACCCTAACACTCCCTGTTTATACCTTTGAAACTTTCTTGTCTGATACCTTGTTCTGTTTTCTCCTTCTTGTCTGTGTATTTGTTTCTCCCTTTTCTTTAAAGCTGAGTTTTCCATCTCAGCTCACCCTTCCATTCTAAATATTACCATTGTTATTATTACAAGCTAGAAAATACTTAATTGCACACAGTACAGGGACAGTAACAACACCAAAGACAATGATGGGAAGACAGAAAAAAACAGGGAAACCAGTTTCCCCACAGCAAAAAATTAGTACAGGAACCAGAGGGAACGAAGAAAACAGACACTCAGATCCAGACTCCAACAAAATGAAGATAAGCTATGCCAAAGGACCCAATGAAGCCCACAAGAATAATGAAAAAGCAAAAGAAGAAATAAAGGAAACCATAGAAGCACTGTATAAACACCAAAGTGAAACACAGAACATGATGAATAAACAGATAAATGAACTCAGTACAAAAATAGACAACATTAAAGAGGAAACCACGAGGATATGGAAAACCTCAGAAAAAAGAACAAAACAGAACTGCAAAACAAAATGGAAGGCCAATCCAGCAGAATAGAACAAACAGAAGACAGAATCTCAGAACTTGAAGATGAAATAGTAATTAAAGGAAAAACTGAAGAACTAGTAAGTAAACAACTCAAGACCTGTGAAAAGAAAATGCAAGAACTCACCGACTCCATCAAAAGACCAAACTTGAGAATCATGGGCATCAAAGAAGGACAAGAGGTGCAAGCGAAGGGAATACACAATATATTCAACAAAATAATAACGGAAAATTTCCCAAATCTAGAGAAAGATATTCCCATACAGATGCAAGAGGCCTCCAGGACACCAAACAGACCAGATCAAAATAGAACTACCCCATGACATATCATCATTACAAAAACAAGTTCAGAAACTAAGGAAAGAATATTGAAGGCTGTAAGAGAGAAAAAACAAGTAACATACAAAGGTAAACCCATCAAAATCACAGCAGACTTTTCAACAGAAACATTAAAAGCAAGAAGAGCTTGGGGTGAGATCTTCCGGGCACTGAATGAAAATAACTTCAACCCCAGGATACTCTACTCAGCAAAACTATCATTCAAAATAGATGGAGAAATAAAAGTCTTCCATGATAAGCAGAAACTAAAGCAATATGTGACCACAAAGCTACCACTACAAAAGATTCTTCAAGGGATTCTGCACACAGAAAGTGAAACCCAACTTAACCATGAAAAAACAGGCAGCACCAAACCACAGGAAAAGAAAAAGCAAGACAGTAGAGAGTAACCTCAACTTAGGTACACACAATCAAACCTTCAAACAACTAAGACAACTAAATCATAGGAATCACCACATACCTATCGATACTAATGCTTAATGTTAATGGACTTAATTCACCCATCAAAAGGCACCACTTGATGAAATGGAATAAAAAGGAAGAACCAACAATTTGTTGCTTACAGGAGACCCATTTCACCACCAAAAATAAGCATATGCTTAGGATGAAAGGCTGGAAGAAGATTTACCAAGCCAATGGCCCCGAAAACAGGCAGGAGCAGCAATACTTATCTCTGACAAAGCAGACTTCAAACCTACATTGATCAAACGAGATAAAGAAGGACATTCCATACTAATAAAAGGGGAAATAGACCAAAAGGAAATAATAATTATCAACCTGTATGCACCCAATGTCAATGCACCCAATTTCATCAAACATACCCTGAAGTCCTAAAAGCATATATAAACGCCAACACAGTGGTTGTGGGAGACTTTAACACTCCATTATCATCAATAGATAGGTCATCCAAACAAAAAATCAATAAAGAAATCCAAGATCTAAAATATTCAATAGATCAAATGGACCTACTTGATGTATACAGAACATTTCATCCAACTTCTACACAGTATACATTCTTCTCAGCAGCCCATGGAACCTTCTCCAAAATAGATCATATCCTAGGATATCCTAGGGCACAAAGCAAGCCTCAGCAAATATAAGAAAATAGAAATTATACTGTGCATACTATCTGATCAGAATGCAGTAAAAGTAGAACTCAACAACAAAAGTAAAGACAAAAAACATGCAAACAGATGGAAACTAAATAACTCATTATTTAATGAACAATGGATCATCAATGAAATAAAAGAGGAAGTTAAAAAGTTCCTGGAAGTCAATGAAAATGAAAACACAACACACCGCAACCTATGGGACACAGCAAAGGCAGTCTGAGAGGAAAGTTTATAGCCATAAGTGCATATATTAAAAAGACTGAAATATCCCAAATCAATGACCTAATCATACATCTCAAACTCCTAGAAAAACAAGAACAAGCATCCCAAAAAAAGGAGAGAAATAATAAAAATAAGAGCTGAAATCAACAAAATAGAAACCAAAAAAACCATACAAAGCATTAATGAAAAAAAGTTGGTTCTTTGAAAAAATAAACAAGATCGACAGACCCCTGGCAAACCTGACTAAAATGAGGAGAGAAAAAACCCAAATTAGTAGAATCAGAAATGAAAAAGGGGAGATAATAACAAACACCATGGAAGTCGAGGAAATCATCAGAGACTTCTTCGAGAACCTATATTCAAATAAATATGAAAATCTTAAAGAAACGGACAGATTTCTAGATACATATGATCATCCAAAACTGAACCAAGAGGAAATTAATCACCTGAATAGATGTATAACACAAAATGAAGTTGAAGCAGCAATCAAGAGTCTCCCCAAAAAGAAAAGTCCAGGACCTGATGGATTCTCTGCTGAATTCTATCAGACCTTTAAAGAAGAACTGATACCAACCCTCCTTAAACTGTTCCATGAAATAGAAAGGGAAGGAAAACTGCCAAACACATTTTATGAAGCCAGTATTACACTTATACAAAACCAGGCAAAGACACCTCCAAAAAGAAGAACTATAGGCCAATTTCCTTAATGAACACTGACAAAAAAATCCTCCACAAAATAATGGCAAACCGAATTCAACAATACATCAAAAAGATTATTCACCACAACCAAGTAGGCTTCATCCCAGGGATGCAGGGTTGGTTCAACATACAAAAATCAATAAACATAATAAACCACATTAACAGAAGCAAAGACAAAAACCACTTGATCATCTCAATAGATGCAGAAAAAGCCTTGATAATATCCAACACCATTTTATGATAAAAGCTCTAAGAAAACTATATATGACAAACCTACAGCCAGCATTATACTTAACAGAGAAAAAGTGAAACCATTCCCTCTAAAATCAGGAACCAGACAAGGATGTCCACTATCTCCACTCCTATTCAATATAGTACTGGAATTCCTAGCCAGACTAATTAGGCAAGAAGAACGAATTAAAGGAATACAAATAGGTAAAGAAACTGTCAAAATATCCCTATTTGCAGATGACATGATCCTATAACTTAAAGACCCAAAAAACTCTATTCAGAAGCTTCTAGACATCATCAATAGCTATACCAAGGTAGCAGGATATAAAATCAACATAGAAAAATCATTAGCATTTGTATATACTAACAATGAGCAAACTGAAAAAGAATGTATGAAAACAATTCCATTTACAATAGCCTCAAACAAAATCAAATACCTAGGTGTAAACCTAACAAAAGATGTGAAAGACCTCTACAAGGAAAACTATACACTTCTGAAGAAAGAGATTGAGGAAGACTATAGAAAGTGGAGAGATCTCCCATGCTCATGGATTGGTAGAATCAACATAGTAAAAATGTTAATACTCCCAAAAGTAATCTACATGTTTAATGCAATTCCCATCAAAATTTCAATAACATTCATTAAAGAGATTGAAAAATCTACCATGAAATTTATATGCAAACACAAGAGGCCACGAATAGCCAAGGCAATACTCAGTCAAAAGAACAATGCAGGAGGTATCACAATACCTGACTTCAAACTATATTACAAAGCAATAACAATAAAAACAGCATGGTACTGGCACAAAAACAGACATGAAGACCAGTGGAACAGAATAGAGGACCCAGATATGAAGCCACACAACTATAACCAACTTGTCTTTGATAAAGGAGCTAAAAATATATGATGGAGAAATAGCAGCCTCTTCAACAAAAACTGCTGGGAAAACTGCTTAGCAGTCTGCAAAAAACTGAAACTAGATCCATGTATATCACCCTATACCAAGATTAACTCAAAATGGATCAAGGATCTTAACATCACACCACAAACTCTAAAGTTGATACAGGAAAGAGTAGGAACTACTCTGGAGTTAGTAGGTATAGGTAAGAAATTTCTCAATGAAACCCCAGCAGCACAGCAACTAAGAGATAGCATAGATAAATGGGACCTCATAAAGCTAAAAAGCTTCTGTTCATCAAAAGAAATGGTCTCTAAACTGAAGAGAACACCCACAGAGTGGGAGAAAATATTTGCCAACTATACATCAGACAAAGGACTGATAACCAGAATATATAAGGAACATAAAAAACTAAATTCTACCAAAACTAATGAACCAATAAAGAAATTGGCAAGTGAACTAAACAGAACTTTCTCAAAAGAAGAAATTCAAATGGCCAAAAAACACATGAAAAAATGCTCACCATCTCTAGCAATAAAGGAAATGCAAATTAAAACCACACTAAGATTCCACCTCACCCCTGTTAGAATAGCCATCATTAGTAACACCACCAACAACAGGTGTTGGCGAGGATGCGGGAAAAAAGAACCCTCTTACACTGTTGTTGGGAATGTAAACTAGTACAACCATTCTGGAAAAAAATTTGGAGGCTACTTAAAAAGCTAGACATTGATCTACCATTTGATCCAGCAATACCACTCTTGGGGATATACCCAAAAGACTGTTACAGAAGTTATTCCAGAGGCACCTGCACATCCATGTTTATTGCGGCACTATTCACAATAGCCAAGTTATGGAAACAGCCAAGATGCCCCACCACTGACGAATGGATTAAGAAATTGTGATATCTATACACAATGGAATTTTATGCATCCATGAAGAAGAAAGAAATGTTATCATTCTCTGGTAAATGGATGGAATTGGAGAACATCATTCTGAGTGAGGTTAGCCTGGCCCAAAAGACCAAAATTCGTATGTTCTCCCTCATATGTGGACATTAGATCAAGGGCAAACACAACAATGGGATTGGACATTGAGCACTTGATAAAAGCGAGAGCACACAAGGGAGGGGTGAGGATAGGTAAGACACCTAAAAAATTAGCTAGCATTTGTTGTCCTTAATGCAGAGAAACTAAAGCAGATACCTTAAAAGCAGCTAAGACTATTAGGAAAAGGGGACCAGGAACTAGAGAAAAGGGAGTTATTTTCATAATCATCTACCCTTTAGTTAAAATATCTGAAATTCCATCATTTATTATTGTAAAGATTAATGTCCTGGTAGCATATCTTATGTATTTCTTTATTTTAAAATATCTGTATTTTTTCTGCCTCAAAATGTATTCATCTGAAAACTTTATTTGAGGTACTAGACTCCAGAAAGATATGGGGAAATTTTCTTCTATCCATAAGTTATAAGTTAGTCCATACGTGGTGTAACTCATTAATTTAAAACAAATGTTTTAAATATCATACTCCAATCTTTCTTAGGACCTTGTGAGGTCTATAAGAGCCTCTCTTATTAATTCTTAGAAACTTTCAGAATGGACTACTAGAAAAATTATATTCTTGTCTGTAGTGACACATATTTCTCTAGATGTGCTTTTTACATGGGTTGGTATTTTTGTATCTTTTTACCACTGGATTTAACATCTTCACTTTGGGACTTGTTTATAAACAAAGGAAAGGGATCAATGAGATGCCTCATTTTGTTTTTAGCCTGTACCACTTAGTTCTGCCTATGCTGGAATAAAGGAAACTTTACTGCTATTTATAGGTTAGTGCGGCATTCTTGAGAAAGACAAACTTTATGTATGTAAAGCCAAAACAAGGTAATAAATATCTTGTATTTATTTGCATCTCACTAATGTACATTTAAGGCTTAACAATTTAGCAGTAGTAGTCTTTGTTGTAATATTTGAGAGGATAAAACTCAAGGATTCTAGTCCTGGTTACTTTATTTTCAATATTAATTTATTTTTGTTCCATTATGTATTGGAATTTCATTGCATTTCAGATTTTTCCTTTGAATTATCTATTTTTAAAAATGATTTAAACTTTGTTGTAAAGTGATGTGGAGTCAATATAGAAAAGAAAAGTAGAAAGCTAATTAGTATAGATTGTGCTGTATGTAGAATGAGGATTTGGAGCATATGGAAATATGGATCACTTTTCTATTAGTAAAGACCATTTGTGCATTGAGAATTTGGGAAGTTAGCAAGTCAGTGATTATTGAGAGGAAATACACATTTCACTTTTTATTATATTCTTCTTGATAATGGATTTTAAAATAACAAGCACTGCTGCTCATGTATGCTTTTACCAATAGAGTGAAAGCACTGTACATTTACCAAATGCAAAGTGGAGGGCTCACTAATCTTTATACACACAATAGACCCTTATCTCCACAGCACTGAAAATCCAGTTCTGTGACATTTTGAAAGGTTTAATTTTAAATATTTCATTTAAATCTGTTTTAAGTGTTTTTGAATGGCATCTCTTAGCGTTATACTTATGACCCATTGGCACATCAGTGGTCACTCTTTCCCAAAAATTGTCACTTTAGATAATATTTTTGCCATTTAGTGATCTACTCAAGGTAGAGATGAGCACTTGTGACCAAATACAGAAAGGGTGTATAATGTAGGAGTAGAAAAAGTTAAGGTTTACAATCACTTGCTTCTCATTTCTTCAAAATAAAACCAAATTTAGCTTGCACAGAAGTATTTCTAGAGGTAAAACGTATTCCAGAAACAACAGAAATCACTCTTTTTGTTGTTGTTGTTGTTGTTTTTATTCTTGAATTATCCATTCTTTTTTTTTCTTTTATTCATATGTGCATACAACTTGTGGGTCATTTCTCACCCCTTCCCCCCACCCCCTCCCTTACCCCTGAAATCTTTCTCAAATTTAACAGAATTTCTGAGATCCAACAGAATTAGTAACTAGAACTTGAATTTCTGAATATGGAAATTAATTTTCTCTAAGACAATGATATTTTGATTTATTTTCTCCATCTTTTATTTTAAAGATATTCAATATTGCACATGCATTAGGAAATATTCAACTTAATCATGCATTCATACCATGGAGAAATGTTCTGTTTCAGAAAACTCATAATTTGAAGTAAATTTCTATTAAATATGTAGAAGAATTTAATATTTTCTAACTGAAACCAGTCTGAGACCAGTATGTCATTCTTACATTCTGCTATAAGGAGTCTGTAAGACCCTATGAATTAATTATAATAGCTCTCCTAATGTTTTTGAATTGAAATCTTGTCATGGGAACACATTCATTTCCCAAATAAGGTTCCTTTTTCTTTAACTAATTTGGAAATATTGTATTCAGATAGTCAACAATAGGGTGATTTTCATCAAGGGATAACTTTATTGCTGCCTGTCTTATTCTAGTAGGCTAAATATTTTAACAAACAATCTCCAGTCTCAACACTTTATACAATAAATGTTCCATGTTCATGTCATATGCTCATATGAGCAATGGGTTGGACAAGATGTGTGCCCAAAAGTGTAGTTCAGTGGCCTGTTTTCCTTCCAACTCATGATTCCACTCTCCTGTAGATTCCAAGTGATCTCCATTCAGCTGGTAGAAGAGGATATAGAAAACATTATGTGATATTGTGTAACTGAAGTTTATTAGTCGGATCTGAAAGTAGCATACATTACTTCAATTCACATTTATTTCCACAACTCAGTCACATGATTGCAACTAACTATAGCTTTGTACCCTGTTATTAGATGGGCTTTACTCAATTCCTCAGGAAAATTAAATATTTCCTGAGGATTCTTGCAACTTTGAGTACTGCATCTTCTTACAGGGAATTATGGGGGGTTTCCTCCTTACTATCTTTAGTGTAAGGTGATCAAAAAATTTGTTGTCCAAACTAGGACACTTTTGTGAAGAGTGCTATCAACTATGCTCATACAAGTGGTGCACATAAGCACTGTCTTGTACCAACTTAGACATATATCCATCTACCATATAGGTCACAAATGACATTGGAGTAGGGACAATGGATGTTTATATATCTCACATGGCATCCTACACAGTCGTGAGTACACAAGATATCATAAATACTTGTAGGTTTGAAAACAGAATGAAATAAGCTTCAAATATAGTTCTATGTCCTTTAAAGATTAACTCCTATTATTTTTTAGCTATGACTTGCATTTTCACTTTCAAAAAGTGTTAGTTTCAAGAGCAATTGTCTGTTAGTCCATTATTACTAGCAAAGTCCTGTTTTCCAGAATGTAGTGACTATATAGTGACTAATTAAAAATATTAAGGTATGTATATCAATATTATGTCCACCACTGGGCAACAAGTATAATAAAAATGCACATGCTTTCATAAAGCCATATTTTCTGCTTCTGGTTTGTTCTGCTCCTTTCTACAGGCATTCTATTTTTTTCCTCATTCTTGAAGTCAATAACTTAATTTTCAAGTAAAACAAATTGTCTTTAAATGGTGTAACAATTAAGCAGCTAGCAGGTTAATTATGATTATGGCAGTGATAGGTGAGTCTACGGGAGATACTAGGTTATCCTCATGCTATTGGTCTAGGAGCCACACTGAGTACCAAGGACCAAGGATAACAGTATTTCAAAATATCAGTAGTGATGCTGATCAATATTGATATAACACATATTTTAAGAAACAACGTGGCCTAAGCATTGGTTTTTTGAAGTGTCATAGGTAATCTTAATGTGAAGGTAGAGTTGAGCATCCTGGCTTTATAGAGTTAATATCGCTTTCTCCTTGTTGCAGGGGCAGATGTGCTATGAAATGTCAATGAATGGCATCTGAATATCTCCAAGGTAAGACAGATCAAGATTGCATAAGGCAGCAGTTAAAAACATGGACCCACTCCTGGGGATATACCCAATGGAATGCAACACAGGTTACTCCAGAGGCACCTGCACACCTATGTTTATTGCAGCACTATTCACAATAGCCAAGTTATGGAAACAATCAAGATGCCCCACTACTGATGAATGGATCAAGAAAAACTGATATTTGTACACAATGGAATTTTACTCAGCCATGAAGAAGAATGAAATCTTATCATTTGCAGGCAAATGGATGGAACTGGAGAACATCATTCTGAGTGAGGTCAGCCAGGCTCAGAAGACCAAAAATTGTATGTTCTCCCTCATATGCAGACTTTAGATCTAGGGCAAATGCAGCAATGTGGTTGGACATGGATCACATGACAAGGGGAGAGTACATATGGGAGATATAGGAATAGGTAGAAAACCCAAAACATGAAAGTATTTGATGTCCCCACTCCAGAGGAACTAATATAGAACCTTAAAGAACAGAGGTTAACATGAGAAGGGGATCAGGAACCAGTGTAAAGATCAGTTAGAGATGAATCAACATGGGTTGTAACACATTTGCACATGAAAGCAATGCTAGGAATCTCTCTGTATAGCTATCCTTAACTCAACTAGCAAAAACGCTTTGTCTTCCTTAGTATCATGTCTTTTCTTCAACAAAATTAGAGATAAGGGCAGAACAGGTTCTGCCTGGAAGTGAGGGGGGTTAGCAGGGAGGGGGGCAGGGGAGAGGAATGATCCAAACAATATATGTGCATGTGAATAAATGAATAAAACACCCCAAAACCATGGATTTCAAAGTCCTGTTGAACAGGTTTTGATACTGGCTCCACCTTTATTAATTGTACAATTTTGTATAAATCAGTTCATATTGACAAACACCAATGTCATTATCTATAAAGCAGAATAAAATATGCAAGGGTTTGGAAGGCTCGGAATAAATGAAAAATGTATATAAAGCATAGTAAACTCTTAAACAATGCTAATAATTTTAGCTACAATATTTGCTACTTCTTAATTTTTCCATTAAAGGAAAAAAATGCTAGAAGGAAGTGAATGTGTATTCCTTGGGGAGTGGGAGGTAGTGGTCTTCTGAAGGAATTACAGTTCTTACCATATTCCACTTTTTAAAATATCCCATTTTCAGGCCAAGCACAGTGGCTGTAATCCCAGTTACAAGGGAAGTTGATGTGCACATGATAATGGTTCAAGGCCAGCCAGGCTAAAAAAAAAAAAAACAAGCGGGCTGGAAGGTGCATGCCTGTCATCCTAGCTATGAGGGGGTGTAAGTAGGAATTTTGTGGTCCAGACTGTCCAAGAAAAAAAATACAAGACACTATCTGAAAAATAACTAAAGTAGAAAGGGCTTGAGCATGGCTAAAGTGGTAGAGCACCTACCTAGCTAATGTGAGGCCCTGAGTTCAAACCTCACTACTGCCAAAAATAAAAAATAAGACATGCCAGTTTTCAATTATACTCTAAAATGTATCATGTACTTACCATAACAATAAATATCTATATTGTTCCAAAATGTTATGGAAAGTTGAAGTACTATAGGACTATTGCATGTTTTTCTGTAGTTTTATAGATTACCTTTTACACTTTTGAGTACCTAATACTGTTTTGGAGGTAGTGGGTTTAGACTCACTTTATTTTATAACACAGACACCACAAAAGAAGAATATAGAGGAATTCTACATACCCCTCACTTCTAATTCATGGCTGCTTTTACTGTGTACATACAACTTATCCAAGGCCCACCAATCTGTGTATAACATATTGCTAGGACTGAGAAAAGGTAAAAAAAAAATACTGTAAATTTAATTTTAATCTAAGGAAGAAGCCATTTCACAGATGAAAGCTAAATTGATTAGCAAAATAGAGATCTAATCACATTGGAGACAAACTTTTTATTGCATTCAAAAGCAACACCACCCTGTTGTACAATTTTAATGAAGTCACATTTTACACTAGGAGTCCCAAACTCTAGATTTGTACCCTTTCCAAAATTCAGGTCATGATTTCTGGATATCTTATAGAATTCTAATAGTTTTAAGTCAATAAACATTTATTTATTGTTTACTTTGCATTAGTCAGTGGAATGCATACTGTGGAGTAAATCTGACATTATCTCTCTCTTCTAGAAACTTTGAGGTGATGGCATAGAGTCACATACGAATTTTAAAATATGGTAACTGCTATGATCAAATAGAAAGGGTTATTAATAAAGACCAGAGAAAAGTGTTATAATTTTACAAGTGAAAGCTCTTCAGAGGTGAATGCCTAGGTAGTTCACTAGGTTTAGAAGGGGTGTATTTGCAGAAAACAATTTCAAGTGGAAGGACAGCATAAGCAAAGACAGATTTTTATACAAGATCATTCTGGGAATATACTAAAATATCAATGTTGCCTTCTACTGAATAAAATAGTTATGCATTGAGGTAGGCTAGGTTATGTTGTATTAAAAAAGATAAACATAAAATGAGACAAAGGATCAAATTCACTATGTTTAGTTCTATTTTATATGAAGTCCATTATATTTCTAGGCACTTCCCTAAGGAATTTTCCTCTATATTACTTTTTGGTTTTGAAGCTGCATATCAATATGTGCCTCCATAATTACTGATGCAGTAGAAAGATTATAATGACTTGCCATTGTATCATTTTTTTTAGATAAGGTTTCCCAGTATAACTCTGTAGCCTCAAACTCATGATCCTCATGCCTCAATTTCCACTGTGCTGGATTACAGGGATGAACCACCTTGCCCAGACCACTTGCTCTTGAAGTCTTCCACCTGTACATGACCCACACAATTTTACTCTCATTTCTTTTGGACACCAAGTGGAATTACCTAACTTCAAAATGTAAGGTAAGTACTGTTTTCCCATATTACTAGAGGTGATGGAGAAGTAGTTAGCAATGAACAGTAATAAGTGCAATAATGTATGAAATCTCATATAGGGATATTATAATTTTAATAGAAATCAAGTATTGTATTTTCATTTTAAAGAATAATTTCCTACTGAATGCTTTCTTAAATTATTACTTCTGCATTTGCCTGCCACTGCTATGCCCATGGGATCATACTGATGATTACATTGGGTACTGCCATTGCTGATGGATAGAAATTCCAAGAAGTGAAAGTAATATCATAGTGGTAGAGACAGAAAATAAGCATATTAAACCAGTAAAAATACAAAGACTATTAGATAACATAGGAAAAAAATAAAGCAGGCAAATATAATATGAAATATTGGGGGACATAAAATATTTGATAGCTTAGAGAATAATCAACAAAAAAAGGATATGTGAAGGAAAGAACTGAAGAAATCAAGGAAGATAGTCATCTGCTAAAAATATTTCAAGAAGAATGCAAAATTATTGCAAAAGCCTTAAATGTGTTGTCCTCTTTTCTGGATTAACTTAATTTGCCATTAGTTTATTTAACTCTATTTTCTGGTAACAGTGTCATTCTTCATTGGTTATACCCATTTTATAATGTATAGTATATACCCATTTTTAAGATTGCATTGGTTGCTGTTGGTCCTTTGAATTTCACACAAAATTTAGATTGTTATTAATCATAACAAGACACCTCCTGGAGAGTTGATGGAAATGTTATTGAATCTGTAGGTCAATACATAGACAGTTTATATTTTGATAATATTTAAATTCCAATACACAGCACCCTTCATTATCTTTAACTTTTTATTTTACCCTTTTCATGCTTTTAAATCACCATAATTTGTAATTTTATTTCACATGCTAATTAAATTTTATCTAATTGTCTTTTTTCTATTTTTTCCATACTTTCTAAAGACATTTTTATTTCATTCACTGTCCACTGTATTTATTCTATTTCTTGTATCTGCTTTTAAATAATATTTTATCTGCTTTGTTTGTTTTGTATTGCCTTATGAATGTATAACTTTGTTATACTTTACATCATCATAGCCCCTTTTATTCCATTATGATTGGAGGCGTTATTGTGGTTTTTAATATTTTTTTAAGCTGCATTTCTACATCTGGCTTCTTAATAAGTGGAGTGTTGTTACTGTTATTTCCTTTCTTCTTCCTGAGTGGTCTGTAGGTCAAATCTGACTCCTAAAATACACTTGGTAGGGGCTTTTCTAGAGAACTGCATCCTGAGCACAGTTGAAAAATATTGTGCATTATTCCAGTGACAACCTAGTCCTACTTGAACATTGGTAGGTATTCAACTTAATAGGGGAACTCAAAAACCCAAGCAAGTGACCTTTCCACAAATAGGTTTGTTGGATGTGTATTGTAGCTCTGCTCCAGGATGTTCACCACCAGTCCATAGTAACAGTAAAAAAAAACAACACAATAATTGAAGACATTGCACATTAGAAAGACATCAAAATAGTTCATACCCATATACTTCCAGACTGTACATTGTTGACTAAACTGGAGAAGCACCCATAAAGGGTGCACTCCATATACTCTTGATTTCAACATACAATCCTTAACTTCCAGATCCACCCCACCCTGAAAGACCTACAGAAAAAGTGGAATAGCAAATGCCAAATTAAAATTCAATTAGTGAAAGCCAATGAAACCACAGGGAAACAGAAAAACAATCTTCACACAGACATAAACTCAACAGTGCACAACAGACTGGTGCCTGACAGCACATGAATAAGGAAGGTCGCACTCTAAGAAGTCCATCACATAAAAATCTATGATGCACAACAGATGCACAAATCTCAATGAAAAAGCACTAGTAAAATGAATAAAAGGGCAACATACACTACTCCAAAGTTTGTAGTTTTTAAATAACTGAATCCAGAGATATTGAGGCAGAAGAAATAATGGATGAAGAAATCAACATCATAATTTTAAAGTGATTAATAACTTCAAAAGAGGATACAAATAAAGTACTGAATGAAGTAAAAAAAACACTATAGGATGTAGATGAGAAATTCAGCAAAGAGACAGAAATTCTGAAATAAAAACGCAACAGAACTGTTAGGCATGAAATACCCAAAAAGATAAATTTAAAAATCAATGAAGAACATTATTAGTAGTCCAAGAGGAAGAAAGACTATCAGGACATGTCGACATGGTTGATATTGCATTCTTATTGGAAGAAAAAAAAATCCCAAAATATTGTGACCACAATATTTATTCAAGATTTCTAGATCATTACTAAGAGACCAAACATATGAAATTTTGCTATATAAAAGGGAACTAAAATACAAACTAAAAGTATAGAAGACCTATTCAGTAACATAATAGAAGAAAAATTCCAAATTGAGAGAACAATATGAATGTCCAGTTAAAAGAGGGATTTAGAACCCCCAAGTAGACATTATGAACAAAGAGGATCTCTCTTATTATTTGATTATATTTTATTATATTTATTATATTATATTATATTATATTTCACTATAATGTAACTAAATGGCCAAGAGTACAGAACAAAGAAAGTTCATTAAAAGCTGGGAGAAATAATCTCAAAATCAGAAAGGCAAACTCATAATAGAAGATTCATCAACAAAATGCTGAAGGCTAGAAGAGCAAGGAGCACTACATTTACAGCCTGGGTAGGAGGGAGACCCACTAACCTAGGTTACTATATCCAATGAAGATAACATTTCAAACCTAAAGAGAAAGAAAATACTTAAAAGAATACTACATGCTGAAGAGGAAGAAAGATATACACAATGATGAACTAGGGAAAAATTAAATCTCAAAAGGAGAATAGAAAAGCAAATGAGCGTCAGGTAAGAATTAAACATTACTCACTCAACAAGCTATAAAAGCTGTAAGATGAGTAAGGGGAAAAATAGGAATGCTGAGTATAAAAAACAACCAGAAAACAAAAACAAGAAGCAAAAATGTAGCAATTTTGCATACCTTTTAAATAATAACCCTGGCTATAAATGATCTTAAGTCTTTGAGAAAAAGATGCATGCATGCTAATTGCATTAAAAAAATACCGAGACTCAACTATGTGCGTCTGAAAGAAACTCACTTCACTGGCAAAGAAAATCACAACGTGAAAGTAAACTGTTGTGAAATAACAGCTAAGCAAGTGGAATCTGAAAGCAATCATGGGTTCCTATAGTCATACCAGTGAAAGCAGACTTCATGTCTAAATTACTCAGAAGAGACAAAGAAGGTCATCATATATTAATAAAGGTTACAATTTCTCATGAAGACACAACAATTATAAATATGCATGCACAGAACATTGGTTCATCCAACTTCCTAAACAAGCATTAGTAGACATAAAGGGACACAAAGATCCTGATGCAATAATAGTGGGTGACTTTAATAGCACAGTCTCACCAATAGGTAGATTATTCAGAAAAAAAAAATCAACATGGAAACTTTACATTAACTGAAACACATACCAAACAGGCATAGAGATATCTAAATAATATTTCTCCAGTGAGATCTATAAAACATTCTCCACAGATACATTTTAATTCATCAAGCAAATCAACAAATACAAAAAAGAAATAACTTGTATCTCTTAGATTGTAGTGTAATAAAACTAGAACTCATCAGCCTGAGTTCTAGCATATAAACTTATATAATATATAAGCATATAAACTTAAATAATACAATTTTTTCAGGTGGTGTGATCAAATCCAGAGCATTGTGCTTGCTAGGCAAGCACTCTATCATTGAGGTATATCTCCATATCAGAAATGAAAACAAAACTTATTGGAAACTATGGAATATATTGAAGGTGGTTCTTTTTTTTTTGGTGGAACTGAGGTTTGAACTCAGGGCTTTGTGCTTGCCAGGCAGGTGCTCTACCAGTTGAGCCACATCCCCAGCCTTTGAAGGTGGTTCTAAGAAGAAGGTTATCCTTATGGGTGCTTAATTAAAGAATCAGGAAATTCTGAAAGACATAACGTAATGATATACTTCAAGGTCTTAAAACAGCAATCCAGAACCAAAGTCTGTAAACAAAAAAATAATAAAGATTGTGGCAAAAATTAATAAAATTAGAGTTTAAAAGAATGATATGGAACAAAGACTCAATGAAGCAAAGAGTTGATTTGTTTGAAAAGATTGACAGACCCTTAGACAAACTAATGAAAAGAAAGAGGGAAAAGAGCCAAATTAAAAAGAAATAGAGCTGAAAAGAGGATATTACAATAGTTACCATTGAAATTTAGAGGATCATTACAGATGATTTTTGAAAACTTCTGTTCCAATAAATTGGAAAATTTACAATAAATGAACAAATTTCTCATTTCATATGACCTTCCAAAATTGTACCAAGAGGACATAAAAATTCTGAACATGTAATAGCAAGCAGTAATAGTCTTATAACTAAGAAAAGTCAAGGGCCCAGGCAGATTCACTGCTTAATTCAACCAAACTTTTAATGAAGAAATAACATCAGTGATTCTCAAACTATTCTACAACATAGAAATGGAAGAAAAACTTTAAAAATCATTCTACAATGCCAGTATTGCTCGAATGCCAAAAACTGGATAAGGTCACAACAAGAAAAGAAAACTGTAGACTAATATCTTTGATGAACATAGATGTAAAACTCCTCAATAAAATACTTGCAAGAATAATTCAACAATATAATAAACAGATAATACCATGATCAAATTGGTTTCATTCCAGGGATACAAAGACTGTTCAACACACACAAAGCAATAAATGTAATCTAACACATAAACAGAATTCAGGATGAAAGTCACATCATTATTTCTATAGATGCAGAAAAAGCTTTTTCATTATTGTTTTATTTGGGGTTCACTGTAACATTAACCAAAGTTTTTACAATACATCATAAGTGAATTGACCCCTTCCATTTTTCTCCATTATCCCCCTCCCTCCATTCCTGGAAAATTTCCAACAGGTCTCATTCTCATTTTTCCATTTTCATTCATGAGTGCTTAATACTTCCACCATATTTACCCTCATATACCTTTTCTTTATATCTTCTCTCTCACCAGTGCCAAACCCTAACAGGACATGTTTTACCTTCCTGTTCTCCACTTTTAAAAAAAAAGACATTTTTTGTATAAGAGAGCTATACAGGGAGTTTCATTGCGAAGTTTCCATTTATATATGTATTCCACCTTTATTTTGCTCCTTTCTATGTTAGTATCCTTCTTATGATGATTTCAACAGGTTTGAAAATTCTATATTCATTCTTGTGTAGAAAGCACATCAACCATAGTCACCTTCTTAACTTCCTTCTTTTAAGTGCCATTTCCTATTAGTAGCCTCCCCTTAGTGTGATCTGTTTTTCATAATATTGCTTGTATTTGTATTTGGCCTACATTCCACATGCAGACTTTGGCTTTCTGCACCTGGCTAACTTCACTTAGCATGATGTTTACAGTTCTATCCATTTACCAGCAAAGGACAAAGGTTCATTTTTCTTTATGGCTGAATAAGATTCCATTGTTTATAAATGCCACATTTTCTTAATCCATGCATTAGTTGTGAGCCTCTTGACTGTTTTCATAGCTTAACTATTGTGAATAATCCTGCAATAAACATGGGTGACTTACACTCCTTTGAATATATCCCTAGAACTGGTATGGGTGGATCATATGGCAGTTCTCTATTTGTTTTTTTGAGGAGCCTCCATACTGATTTCCATAGTTGCTGTATAATTTATATTCTCACCAACAGTGTATGAGTGTTCCTTTTTCCCCACATCTTCTCCAACATTTGCTGTTTGTGTACTTTATGGTAGCCATTGTAACAAGAATGAGATGGAATCTTAACATCTTTTTGTGGTACTGGTGCTTGAACTCAGAGCCTACACTTTGAGCCACTCCACCAGCCCTTTTATGTGATGAGTTTTTTTGATTTAGGGTCTCACGAACTATTTGCGTGGGCTGGCTTCAAACCATGTTCCTCCTAATCTCTGCCTCCTGAGTAGCTGAGATCATAGGTGTGAGCCACTAGCACCTGGCCTTAATGTGGTTTTAATTTGAATTTCCTTTATGGCCAGGGATTTTGAGCATTTCTTCCTGTGTTTTTTGGCCCTTTGTACTTCTTCCTTTGAAAAAGCTCTGTTCAGTTCATTTTCCCATTTCTAAAATGAGTCATTGATTTTGGGAGGAGGTTAGCTTTTTGACTCCCTGCAGGTTCTAGTTATTAATCCCTTGTCAGATATATAGCTGGCCTCTTCAATCTGGTGACCACTTATTTTGTTGTGCAGAAGCTTCTTAGTTTCATGTAGTTCCATTTGCCAATCCTTTCTCTTAGTTGCTAAGCCATTTGGTTTCTATTTAGGAAGTTATTGCCATGCCTATTAGTTATAGTGTATTCCCTGCTTTGAGCCACAGCTACATCATCTTGAAAAAGGTTTGAAGTTCAGTTTAAGGAAAAGAACCCCACTTCCAAGACTTTTCTCCTTTGGATATTTTTCTTGCACCTCTGGAGAACCTAATAGAGTATCGTACACTATAATGCTCATGATTTTTTCTTATAGTTTAATAATTGTATTTAACATCCACTGTTTATATAACTGAGTGGCTTTTTAAATATTAATTAGAAAATGCTGATACAAAGTCCTATAGATAATTGAAACAAGATAAAAAGGTCAATATACATTTGAAGATTGAGTAGAGGATAAAACTGCCTTCTCAAATATTTATGTGATTATGTTCTCTTAAATGCATACATGAGATAATTAATACAGCCACTTGGAAAAAGAATTTGGGATTGGTATAATTTCACTCTGCACATCAGATTAAATATCAAATGGATCAAAAATTAAAATGAACAAAATGAAACCAAAGATATAGGATAAGAAAATATTTGCAAATACTTTAAAATCTCTAAATAGATAAAGCTTTTCTAGCTATAATACAATTTTTATGACATAATGGGATATCACTGTAGGATTGAGAATCAGTTAATTTTTGTTACTTTTACAAATTCCTTTTAGATGATACTGGCATTTGAACTCAGGACCTCATGCTTGCTACACAGGTGCTCTACCACTTGAGCCATGCACCCAGTCCTTTTTTGCATTAGCTATTTTTTCAAGTATGGTTTCACCATACTTGATGCTGCCATTAAGCAGGTAACATAGGGTTGCACCAACATGCCTGTCATATTGATTGAGATGGAGTCTCAATAGCCAGAATTACAAGTGTGAACAACTTTGTCAGTCTTAAGTTGTCTTATTATTTTTTTTAAGAGAGTAAAGTTTTTTTTGGCAGAACTGGGGTTTGAACTCAAGGCCCATGCAGTTTCACACCATTACTGCAGGGAGAGTGTGGCAGAGCAGGTACACATCAAGGCATACCAGGAGAGAGAAAGAGACAGAGAGACAATGTTCATTACTTTGAAAATTTCTATTCATCATTTTATTGGCAATCCAGCTCAGTACTATGCAATAAGGCAAGGAAAAATGTGTAAGAATTAAAAGGAAGAAATAAATCAAATTGTATGACAACAAAATTATGTACAAAGAAAAAATTACATTGTCTACAGAAAAATCATGAGAATTGATAAGGCAAATGCAAAAAGATAATGGGGTAAAATTTAATGCCCCAAATCATTGCATTTCTTGATGATAGAAAGAAATGTTTATAAAGTATAATTTGAAATATGGTGCAATTTAAAGCAGCATCAAACCAAGTATTTACTTGTAACAGAAGATGTTTTATACATGAGCCAAAAACAGTGCATGATTATTGTCCCTTAAATTGTTCGCTGTAGTCAGCAAACTATAAGCTCCTTTTGCCTCCCAAACTCAATTTTTTACATTCAATTATTTTAGAAAAAGCATGAAGAAGCAGGAGTTTATCCATTAGAGTATTTCTGCTTTGCATACTATGAAAAACCTTACCCCACATATGCATTCCATTGATAAGAAAGTCTCCAAGTTACTACAACCTTTTTACCTTGCTTTAATCAGGGGCTTCCCACTGGTTCAGTGACATCATTCAATATTTAATTTCCTTCTATGACTGCCTTCTTACTTGGGATTTTCCTTCCTCTCTTCCCCATCTGGATGGTGCCCTGTGTCCAAGTAAGCCTCTGGATTGTCTCATACTCTAAGGGACTTTCCTTCCTTTGAAAAATTTTATAAGCACTCTCCTATTAGGTTGTGCCTTACTACATTTCCTGATCGTATCTTTTTTCTGTGATGCCCCTAAATACCTCAAACCTCTATATTTGTAGAGAAAATATGATCTTCTAATCTAAGATAATTTTTTCAAAACTCAACAGAAATAAAAGTTAACCATTTCTCAATAGAGCAATAGATTTAAGTATTGCCATCAGAATAATAGTACACTGTTTATGTGGAATTAATCTCATTTCAAATGTACAATATGGGAAAAGGTCTAACAATAATACATATGATACCATTGAAGAGAAACAATTTGTTTTGTGCATTTATTTTAGTGCTATGTTGCTTAGTATAATATTATTGTACTTTGGAAACTACAAATAGATAACTGGAATGTGACAGAATGCTTGCAGAGAGACAAGCTCAAGTATAATTACTATTATAAGTTGATATTGTAGAGACTTGAAGAAAAATAGTTTTTTTGTGCTGTGGGTGTGGCTCACAGTGGTAGATCACGTGCTTAGTAAGTGTGTGGCCCTGGATATATCCCTGAGTACTTCCAAAAACAGAAAAAATAGGCCTTTGAGTAAACAGTGCCCATCTGTATAAAAAATGGGAAAATTATCTGAGATCATTTGAAAAATACAACTAAGAGGATGGTGGATTAGAATATTCTACAATTTGCCTCTGTGAATGAGAAGAGTCAGTTTAACAAAAGAGATACTGTAGTCTGAGGCAAGAAAGAAATTGCTGATTTGGGAATCACAAATGAGGAATAAGTCAACTGAAAAGCATTGAGAAACAGAAAGGTTACAGGGAAGAGATTGAAACAGACCATAATTCCAACTTGGACTTCCTGGGGGAGGGAGAAGTCAAAGGTGAAATCAAAAGGTAAGCCTTGCAGACCTAGATGCAAGAATCAGCCCACACATCCCACAATTCTTAAGCCCAGTGCTGAGATTCGGTGTGACTATGACTACTCCTGAATGACAAGGTAACATTGGAGAAGAAAGACAATCAGTCACTCTCCATATCTCAGACTGCTATAGCCAGGGACCATATTGAGAAGGAGCCTGTTGTTTGAGACTGTGCTACTCTGTGGACATGAAAATAAAGAACAATGGCATCTCAGGGACTTTGGGGAGACCCTGCCACAGTGTCATGATGAAGGGAAGGATATGATGTGGATCTGTTGAGAAGTTTAAGCATCAGGGAGATTAGGCACTGAGTGGCAAGATTGTCAGTGGGGAGAAGAGAGTTTCATTGCCTGAGGATCACAGCTAAACAGAGATCCAAGCCCATAGCTGGGTGAGTGTTCAGTCTCCAGCTTCCAGCTGCATGAGGTTGTTACCTGATGAGACTGGGGGCTCTGAGTCCAAGTCACACAGACCATATGATTTTCCAGTCTTCTCCTTTCTCCAGAATGGTTAATACTGGGCACAGTTTAAAATCACAGAAGTTTACAGTGCCTGATCTCTTCAGTTTTCTTTCTCCAGTCAAGAAATCAGTACTGTGTTTGCTCCTCACCTAACTTTGATGCATTCAGGGGACATTGTTAAGCTTGGATGTTTTCTGATGATGGAGGCACAAACTGAGGCCTGTGGAGAAAGCAGGAATGTCCCTGGCACACAGGCTGCAAACTTCCTTCTGGCCAGCAATAGCTCCCAGTACACTAAGAATGGAAGTTTCTAAATAAAAACAATACTAAAGTAAAAAACTTACCCTTGACCACCATAGCCTTCACCTTCCTTACAGCACCAACCTATACACTAGAAACTACAAGAAAATATAACTAGATTCCTTCTCTGAGTGATGATGGGGATGGGTGCCAGTGACATGCTTTTGTAGGTAAATATTTGGTTAATGAATTATATGCCCAGTCCAATGATGGAAAACTACATGTCAGTTCTGCAGCTTAACAACCATGCCTTTACATTGAGAATACTTAACTAAAAAGATACAGGTGATTAAAACCTGCAACCGATGTCTTGGCCTCAGATGGAAACACAACCCAACAAAATGACTCCTATAAACACCAATAATTCCATATTAATCAATTCCAAAGATAGTGAAGTGGATAGAACTTCAAAGAATTCAAAAGAGTGATTATAAAACTGACCAATGAAATTAAAGAGGACACAAATAAACACATGAATGAATTTCAAAAGAATACAAACAAGTGGCTCAATAAAATGTGGAGGAAAATGCAATATCTGAAATAGGCATTCAGTGAAGATACAGAAGATACAGAAATACTGTAAAAAATCAAATTGAGGAAAAATCCAAGATGGCAACTAGGGTATGGAAGCAGAAAGCCTAACCTCCATGACTCCTAAACCTCCCAAAGAAGTCAGAGCTACACTTGGGTAGCTCTGACTGCTTCTAGTCAAAATAATAACTGCCATCACATTACATGCAGGAAAAAATTCAAAGACTGACCCACAAATCACCCTTTAATTGCACCTAACAACTGCGACTTGCTGTATAGCCAGCAAGGAGAAACCCTCCTTTCCCATGACAATTTTTTTTCTTTCTTCTTTTCTTTTTTCTTTCCTTCTCTTCTCCTTCCTCCATACAGCAGAAATAAAGCACCAACCAGAATCAAACCTTCAACACCCTGAATCCCTAGCCTGTGGAAAGCTTCCCCATACTACATTATACTGAGAAAATTTGAAGCCATTTCTCACTGCTGATGCTGATGCTGCCACCACCACAGCTGCTGCCTCCAAACCTGCCTGCTCGTCATTTGATAGAAGAAACAGGTGAGTACCATGCACCTTGTGGAACTCCCCCAGCCACTCCCGGAAATATAAACCAGCCCAGCCCCTGGGCAGACTGATCCCCCCAACAAAACTAAGTAATAAACAGTGAACTGTAATCTAGCATGACAACAGAGTGGGCAGGTGGAATGTTGAAAGTGCACCAGAGAAAGTGGGAGGGGCAAAGAGCTAATCTCAGCACAAACTATCAGTGAAGTGGAAAGGCAGTGAAGACTGAGAGTGTGTGTTGTGGGAGACAATAAGCCACTCCTCAAAGCAAGCAGGTACTGGATCACAGAGCTCATCCCCTGAGCCAAAGAGCAGCATCTACAACAGAACTGCCCCACCTCGCTGGGGGAGGCCTGACCAAACAGCTGCAGCTGAAGGGTAACACAGCTATCATCTGGGTAAATCAATAGTTCTGAATACCCTGCATGATCTGGTAAGCCTGCCTCACCTCACAATTTCAATTAAACTGGTAGACAGAAGAATAAAACACTGCTCACAAGCCAATCACCTGGTGATACCACATCAGAGCTCTGCTTATATGCCAATACCAGGACTGCATGATGGAGGAATAACTGCAGAACTTAAACTAAGACTGAAATTCTATTGTTATTTAGCCTGTTGTTTTTTGTTTTGTTTTGTTTTTTGCTTGCTTTTTCAGGTTTTTTGTTGTTGTTTTTGTTTATTTTGTAGTGTGAATTTTCTATTTTTATTTCTAATCCTATTATCTTTTTTCTTTCTATACTTTCAATTTTACCATCATTATGTTCTCATCCCTACTCTCATGCCCTTCAATCTCCCTTCTTCTCCTGTGCTAAAATCCATTTCTGTCCTTCCCAACAACTCATTCTGCACCTTCTCACCCACTCTCTCCCCCTGCCATCACCTTCCCTCCCATTCTCCCCCAACCTGTCACCAGACTACCCCAACCTCCCACACACTCATCCCCCACTGACCAATCTACTATACCAACTTTACACAATCCCAATTGCTGCAATCCCTGATACAAGCACCCTCCATTACAACAACAGAAATACACACAAACACACACAAGGACCACAAAAACCAACAGTCCCTATATTGCTTCCCCTATCACCCACCCCACTTCTGACCTCCATTTTAGTGCCATGTTATACAACCCACCAAATTTCTATAGCTAGTTACTCACAAAGAGTAACCACCCAACTCCCACTGCATATGGATATTACCACCAAAGGGTCTTCTACATAATATATAAACTACTGGACAGGTATTGAACCTGTGAGTTAGTGATCACTAAATTACAGCTCCACACCAGGAACAGAAAAAGCACACAACCCTAGCTAAGAACAAAGAGAGCCATAAAACAAAAATTAAATCAAGGGAAAGAAAGCATGTGACTAAAACCACCAAATAACCTATCAAGAATATAGTTGCACAGTAACAAGTGGAGCAGTGGGAAGAAGAAAAGGGACTGGAAACCACTCTTCCCAAAAAAATAATTTAACAAAGGATTCAGACGGAAATGAAGATAACAGATACCCAGTTCCTGACTCCAACAAAACAAAGATCAATGACACCAAGGAATCCAGCAATGACCACAATAACATCCTCAAAGAAGAAATACAGCAAGTAATCACTGATAATTTCATGGAGAAGATAGTAGACATGGTTAACCAAAATCTTCAAGATGCACTCAAGAAATCTCAAGTCACCAAAAACAAAGAACATGAGAACACATAGAAACAAGTAAATGAACTCATAGTAGCCCTAAATAAACACCAAATTGAAACAGAGAACTCCATAAATAAAGACAAAAATGAATTAAAGATGAAAATAGAAAATATTAAAGAGGAACTGAAACATAATATGGAAAAATCTCTGAAAAAAGAAACAAACAGAAACACAAAACACAGTGGAATGCCACTTCAGCAGACAAGAACAAGTGGAAGACAGAAACTCAGAACTTGAAGATTAAACAGAAATTAAAGAAAAAAATGAAAAACTGTTAGTCAAACAACTCAAGACCTGTGAAAGGAATGTACAAGAAATCACTGAATCCATCAAAAGACTAAAGCTGAGAATCATGAGCATTGAAGAAGAAGAATAGGTCCAAGCAGAAGGGATTCATAATATATTCAATAAAATAATAACAGAAAATATCTCAAATCTCAGAAAGTTACACCATTCAGGTACAGGAAGCCTCCAAGACACCAAACAGACTTGGCCAAAATAGAACTTCCACATGACATATTATCATAAAAACAATAACCACAGAGAATAGAGAAAGAATATTGAAGAAGGCTGTAAGAGAGAAAAACACAAATAACATATAAAGGTAAACACATCAAAATCACAGCAGATTTCACAAGGGAAACCTTACAAGCAAGAAGGGCATGTAGTGAGATATTCCAGGCACTGAATGAAAATAACTTCAACCTTAGGATATTCTACCTATCAAAACTGTCAATCAAAATCAATGGAGCAATAAAAATCTTGCAAAATAAGCAGAACCTAAAATAATATATGACCACCAAGCCACCACTACAAAAGATCCTCCAAGGAATTTAGCACACAAAAGATGAAAGAAATCAAAGCCACAAGAGGATGGGCAGTATCAAACCACAGGAGAGGAAAAGACAAGGCATAAGAGAGTAGGATTGATTCAACTACACACAGCCATATCCTTAAACAATGAAAATGACTAAATGGCAGGAATCACCACATATCTATCAAAATTAACACTGAATGCCAACAGTCTCAATTCCCCCATCAAAAGACACCATTTGGAAACTGGATTAAAAAGGAAGATCCAACAATTTGTTTTCTACAGGAAACCTGTCTCATTAACAGAAACCAACACTGTCTTAGGGTAAAAAGCTGGAAGAAGATTTACCAAACCAAGGGATCGTGAAAACAGGCAGGTGTAGCAATACTTATGTCAAACAAAGTAGACATCAAACTTATATTGATCAAACAAGATAAAGAAGGACACTTCATACTAATAAAAAGGGAAATACAGCAAAAGGAAATAACAATTATCAACCTATATGCACCCAATGTCAGTGCAAGCAATTTCATCCAACATACTCTAAAGGACATAAAAGCACATATAGACTCCAACACAGTGGTAGTGGGAGACCTTAAAAACTCCATATCACCAATTGATTGGTCATTCAAACAAAAAAATAGTGAAGAAATTCTAGAAAACATCACACCATAGATCAAATGGATCCAGCTGATGTCTACAGAATATTTAACACAATGTCTACACAATATATATTCTTCTCAGCAGCCCATGGAACTTTCTCCAAAATTGACTATATGTTAGGACACAAAGCAAGCCTCAGCAAATATAAGAAAATAGAGCTATTCCCCTACATTCTATCTGATCACAATGCATTAAAACTAGAACTCAACAAAAAACAACAGCAGAAAATATTCAAGCAACTGAAAAATTGAACAATAAATTGCTCAATGATCAGTAAGTCACTGATGAAATTAAAGAGGAAATTAAAAGTTTCCTGGAAGTTAACGAAAATGAAAACACAACCTACCAGAACTTATGAGACATAGCAAAGGCAGTTCTAAGAGAAAAGTTTATAGCCATGGTGCATATATTAAAAGGATGGAAAGATCTTAGATCAATGTCCTAATGCTACATCTCAAACTCCTAGAACAACAAGAACAAGCAAATCCGAAAACAAGCAGAAGGAGAGAAATAATAAAATCAAAGGCTGAAATTAATACAACAGAAACAAACAAAAAAAATATAAAGAATCAATGAAACAAAAAGCTGGTTCTTTGAAAAAATAAACAATATTGACAGACCCCTGGCAAACTTGATTAAAATGGGGAGAGAAAAAACCCAAATAAGTAAAATCAGAAGTGCAAAAGGGGATATAAGAACAAACACCACAGTAATCCAGGGAATCATCAGAGACTAGTTTGAGAAACTATATTCCAATAAATTCAAAAATCTTGAAGAAATGGACAAATTTCTAGATACTTATGTCCATCTAAAATTGAACCAAGTGGTATTAACCAGCAGAATAGATCTAAAACAGAGAAATGAAATTGAAGCAGCAACAGAGTATCCCAAAAAAGAAAAGTCCAGGACCTGATGGATTCTCTGCTGAATTCTATAAGATCTTAAAAAACAACTAATACCAACTCTCCTTAAACTTTTCCATGAAATAGAAAGGGAAGGAATACTGCCTAACTTATTCTATGAAGCCAGTATTACGCTCATGACAGTATTACATATCATTTACAAAGACACGTAAAAAGGAGAACCATAGGCCAATCTCCTTAATGAACATCAATGCAGAAATCCTCAATAAAATGTTGGAAATCTGAATCCAACAACATATCAGAAAGATCATTCACCATTACCAAGTCGGCTTCATCCCAGGGATGCAGGTGTGGTTCAACATACACAAATCTATAAATGTAATACAGAACATTAGTAGAATCAAAGACAAAAAACACTTGATAATCTCAATAGATGCAGAAAAAGCTTTGATAAGATTCAACACAACTTCATGATAAAAGATCTAAGAAAACTAGGAATAGAAGGAATGTACCTCAACATTGTAAAGGCTATACATGACAAACCTATAGCCAACATCATATTAAATGGAGAAAAGCTAAAACAATTTCCCCTAAAGTCAGGAATGAGACAACAGTGCCCAATCTCCCCAATCCTATTCAACATAGTCCTGGAATTCCTAGCCTGAGAAATAAGGCAAGAAGAAGAAATAAAAGGAATACAAACAGATAAAGAACTGTCAAAGTATCCTTATTTGCATATTACCTGATCCTATATCTCAAAGACCCAAAAAACTCTGCCAAAAACTCCTAAACACCATAAACAGCTTCAGCAAGGTGGCAAGATATAAAATCAACCTACAGAAATCATTTGCTTTTCTATACACTAACCATGAACATACTGAGAAAGAAAGTATGAAACCAATTCCATTTACAATAGTCTCAAAAAAATCAAATACCTAAGAGTAAACTTCTAACAAAGGGTGTGAATGGCCTCTAAAAATAGAACTACAAACCTCTGAAGAAAGAGATCGAGGAAGACTACAGAAGTTGGAAAGATCTCCCATGCTCATGGATTAGTAGAATCAACATAGTAAAAATGTCTATACTACCAAAAGCAATACACATGTTCTTTTAAATTCCCACCCAAATCCCAATGACATTCATCATAGAGATTGAGAAATCTACCCTAATGTTCATTTGGAAACACAAGAAACCAAAAATATCCAAGGCCATACTCAGCAAAAAGAGCAATTCTGTAGGTAAATTATATTACAAAGCCATAGCAATAAAAACAGCATGTTACTGACCCCAAAACAGATATGAAGACCAGTAGAATAGAATAGAGGACACAGATATGATTCCACATAGTTATGCCCACCTTATTTTTGACAGAGGTACCAAAAACATATGATGGAGAATAGACAGCCTCTGCAACAAATGTTGCTGGGAAAAGTGGCTATCTGCCTGCAGAAAACTGAAACTAAATCCATGCTTATCACTCTGTACTAGTATCAACTCAAAGTGCAATAAGAACCTTAACTTCAGACCCAAAACTTTGAAGTTAAGACAGGAAAGAGCAGGGAATGCTCTGGAAGCAATAGGTATAGGCAAGGACTCCTCAATAGAACTCCAGAAGTCCAGCAACTAAGGGAAAGGATGGACAAATGGGACTACATAAAATTAAAAAGCTTCTGCACAACAAAAGAAGTGGCCTCTAAACTGAAGTAAACACCCACAGAGTGGGAGAAAATATTCACTGGCTCTACATTAGACAAAGGACTGATTATCAGAATATACAGGGAGCTCAAAAAATAAACTCCACCCAAATCAATGAACCAATAAAGAAGTAGGCAACTGAACTAAACAGAACTTTTTCAAAGGAAGAAATCCAAATGGCCTATAAACACACGGAAAAATGCTCACCATCCCTGGCCATAAAGCAAATGCAAATCAAAACCACATTAAGATTCCATCTCACTCCTGTTAGTATCACTATCATCAAAAACACCACCACCAACAAATGTTGGTGAGGATGAGGGGAAAAAGGAACCCTCATACACTGCTGGTTTTCACTTTGGAAAACAATATGAAGAATTCTTAAAAAACTAAACATATATCTGCTGTATGATCCAGCAATACCACTGCTATGGATATACCCAAATGAAAGTGACTCAGTTTACTCCAGAGGCACTTGCACACCCATATTTATTGCAGCACTGTTCACAACAGCCAAGTTATGGAAACAGCCAAGATGCCTTACTACTGATGAATGGATTAAGAAAATGTGGTATTTATACACAATGGAATTTTACTCAGCTATGAAGAATGAAATCTTGTCATTTACAAGTAAATGGATGGGCCTGAAGAACAAAGTTCTTAAGCAAAGTTAGCCAGGTTCAGAAGGCCAAAAATAGTATGTTCTCCCTCATGTGCAGACTTTAGACCTAAAAAAATTGTAGCAATATTGTTGGACATGGGTCACACACTAAGGGGAGAATGCATACAGGAGGAATAGGGAAAAGTAAGAGACCCAAAAACTTGAAAGTGTTTGATATGCCCACTGTAGAGGAGCTAATATTGTAATCTTAAACTGACAAAGGTCACAATGGGAAGGTGACCAGGAAGTAGTGAAAAAGTCTGGTAGAAATAAACCAATTTGGGTGAAATACACAAGTGCATGGAAGCAAATCTAGGAAATCTCTCTTTATAGGTATTCTTATCTCAAACTAACAAAAATGCTATGTCTTTCTTGCTTATGTCTTCTCTTCAACAAAATTGGAGAAGCAGGCTGAACAGGTTCTGCTTGGAAGTTAGGGGTATGGGGAGAGAGGAAGAGGAAGGAGGGCAGGGGGAGAGATGGCACAAACAATGTATGCACATATGAATAAATGAATAAAAAAGTCAAATTTTACTTCTGGAAAAGAACACCCAGTATTTCAAGTAAAAGTCATTTTCAAGACACTACAATAGACCAAGTAAATTAACAGACATAATATCAATGCTTGAAGATAAATTGGATACATTAGAATATTTAGGCAATGGTTAAGAAAATATGAATGGAACATGTAACAACTCCAGTAAAAGAGCAGACCTATGAATTATGGGCATAGAAGAGGGAGAAGGGTCACAAAATATATGCATAAGAAATACATACAATGAAATAATAGAAAATTTCTCAAGTTTTGAGAAAGTGATGGATATCCAGGAAAGGGGGGGTTTTAAAAGGAATCAAAACTGATAAGACCATAGTATACAAACAAGGAAAATAGTTGAAAGCTCCAAAAGAGAAGAGACTAGTCACATATAAAGACAAAACCTTTAGAATAATCATAGATTTCCAAACAGAAACTCTGAAAATAAAGAGACATGGAATGATGTATTTAAATCCCTGAAAGAAAATACCTTTCAACCTAGATTACTGTATCCAGCCAGCTATGCTTTATGACAGGGGAAATAAAAACTTTTCATGATAAACAAATATTAGTGGAATTAATGATCATCAAGCCAGCATTGCTGGAGATACTTTCAGGAATCCTAAAGAAGAGCTTGATAAACATAACCATAAAATATTGGAATGAACAAATCTTATTAGATAAGTAGGTATGTAAAGAGAATCAGGAAAGAAGCATTCACTACAAAAGAAACAAAATGACAGGAACTACTACATAACTTTCAATAATAAGTATGAATATTTATAGTTTCAATTCTCCAATCAAAAGACTTTAAGTGGCAAAATGGATTATAAAACAAAACCCAACCCTTTGTTGCCTACAGGATATACACCTACCTGGCAATGACTAACATAAGCTTAATTGAAAGCATAAAAAAAGATATTTCAAGCAAATAGAGCAAAAAGTAAATCACTTATAACAGACAAAGTAGACTGCATTTCAATATTCATCATAAGATACAGAGAAGGCAATCAATGAAGATGGTATAAAAATTGAAAACATATGCACACTGAATATTAGCACACACTATTTCATAAAACAAACACTACAGCATATAAAATATAAATAGGCTCTAAGATAATAGTGGATTACTTCATTACCCCACTCTTACAAGTTGATATTTCATCTAGATAAAAGACTAAAAAAATAAGAGACTTCAGAATTAAACAACACTCTAGCTTAATGCGTTTAAAGACATCTACAGAATATTCTACCCAATATTCACAGAATCTACACTCTTCTCAGTAACAAATGGAACTTTCTCCAAAACAGATCATGTTTGAGAACCTAATGCAAATCTCAATAAATAACAAAACCATGAAATAAATTCTTGTATTTTATCAGATCACAATATAATAAATGAGAAATCAAGAGCAAGAGAAACTACAGAAAATATACAAACACATGAAGAATCAACAACACAATTTTATATGATCAGTGAGTCATTGAAGAAATAGAAGAAATCAGAAAATTCTTAGAATCAAATAAAAATGAAAACATTCTCAATAAAAAAGAGAAAAATATTTGCAAAAGTTCAATATCCCTACATGATTAAAAAGCCCTAAAGAAACTAGGAATAAGATTATACTAATCATTACAAAAGCTATATATTACAATTTTAGCCAGAATCATACCAAACAGAGAAAAATTGAAATCATTGATGATAGTGTCCACTCTCTACACTCTTATTTAAATTGATTCTTTAATTTTTGGCCAAATGAATAAGGCAAGGGAAATAAAACAGAGAAAAATAGGAAAAGAAAATTGAAATTAACCATATTTAAAGATGATATAATCCTTCACTTAAAAGAACCCAAAGACTCAACCAGAAAACTGTAAGATCTAACAAATGCTTTAAACAAAGAAGCAGGATTAGAAAATTGACAAACAAAACATTCATATTCATTGTAGCCAGAAAAATACCTAGAAATAAACTAGGGATGTGAAAGACATCCACTAAGACAAGTATATAAACTTGAAGAAAGAAATTGAAGAACATATTAAAGACCTCCCATGTTCATGAACTGGAAAAATTATATTGAGAAAATGTCTATACTATCAAAAGGAATTTACACATTCAATGCAATTCCCATAAAATTCTAATGTCATTTTCCATAGGAATAGAAACATCAATCATGTAATACATATGGAACAAAATACACCTCCAATAGCAAAAGCAACCCTAAGCAGAAAGAGCAATGCTGGAATATCACAATACCTGACTTAAAATTATACTATGTACCCACAGTAACAAAAACATCATGGCACTAGCAAAAAACATAGACTTATAGATCAATGGAATAGTACAGACCAAGAAATTAGCCCACACAGCTGAAACCATCTGATTTTTGAGGAAGGAACACAAACATATGTTGGAGAAAAGATAGCTTTCAATAAATGGTATTGAGAAAACTGGATATCCACATTTAGAAGACTGAAATTACATCTGTCACTGTGTATGAAACACATTTTAACAGGGATCAAATACTTTGATGTAAGACCTAAAACTTGAAACTACTACAGGAAACATAGTAAAAACACTATTACTTAGGCAATAACTTTCTGAATAGGACCCTAACAGCTCAGGATAATAGTAGCATCTGATAAATTAGACAGGATCATATTAAAAAGACTTTTTACATCAAAGGAACAACAATTACCAGAATGAAGAGACAGCATACAGGATGGCAGAAAATCTGTGCCATATATTTGTATGACAAGAGATTAATATGCAGTATATATAATAGCTAAAAACTTAAACATCAAATGATCAACAATCCAATTAACAAATGGCAGATGAAATGAATATAATGTTCACAAAAGAAGTACAAATGAGCAGTAAATACATGAAGAGGATGTTCAGTATCTTTGGCCATAAAGGAAATGCACACCAAAATGACATTTTGATTCCAAGTCAGATTGGCCATTATCAAGAAGACAAAGAACAAGAAATACTGGTAAGGATTTAGGGAAGAAGGAACTCTTATACACTGTTTGTGGAAATATAAGTTAGTGCAACTACTATGCAAGTTGATATGAAGGTTTTCCAGAAAACCATAAATAAAACTTCAATATTATCTTACTATACCACTCTGGGGCAAAGATCTGAAGGAATGTAAGTCAGCATAATGTAGGGATATCTACAAGACCATGTTTTGTGCAGCATTATTCACAGCAGTCAAGCAATGAAATCAGCCTAGATGTCCATCAACCAGTGAATGGATATATATATATATATATATATATATATATATATATATATATATATATATATATATATATATATATATATATAATGCAGTATTATATATATATATATAATGCAGTATTATCCCTAAGTTATATATCATATCATGCATATTGTAGTTATAAGAGTAATGATACTTTTCACTTTCTCCTGTGAGTATATTCCATCATTACATTTGAGATTTTGACCAAATTTTGGGTATGGGTTCATCCTGTATCTGTGGGATTTGTACAATACATAATGCAGTGATAAGGAGTCTATATGATGACTATCATGAACAAAGATCATTATGATCTTGTTTTGGGTCTTTTCTCTTTCAATATATAGCAATAGGCATATACTTTGAGCTGGTGCTCTCTGGTAAATTTGTCATTGAGTGGTGCTACAATATGTTGCACATGTCACGTCCTAGCCCCTGTTATAGATTTAACCAAAACATGAGAGAAATTTCAATAGTTGCCATTGAAGAACAGTAGTATAGGTACTAGGGCCTAATTGAAGTAAGCCTGGGTCATGTGTTTTAGGCCAGACCGTCTATGTGCCTAGAATGAATTGTGTGTCTCATTTACAAAATAATCAATAACTGACTCTTGATTCAGTGGATTGTCAAACACTGGGACAAATGGTTACATGTCTTAAGGAGTTATGAGTAGTATTCTGTAGGAGCAGAAGGACTAATAATATACTGTGTGTTGTGTGAATTCATTTGAGTAGTCACTCATAAGATAAAGAGAAATAACTGTTACTATGAGGCATACTGAGATCACATTCCTAACAGTACTTGGCCTACTTGGGTGCTACAAAATGTCTTTGTTGCATTTTTCATATGCCTTTCTCACCTAAAACATTTCCAATCCTCAAGATTATTTAGATAAATAGTGATGGCAAACCTGTGGCATAGAAAAAGGGTCAATGCAACCATTACCATAGGGGACAACCTTAGCTCTGATTGAGCATTAGTATCACTGTAGGAAGAAAACAACAACAACAAAAACAAGAGCAGGGCACAGAGCACTCCACATTCAAAGTGCATCCAGTAAACAGCATACACACAACAAAAGAAAAGACATAAGAAAGAAAGAGACTATCTCAACAATGAGATCTTTGTGATTAAAACTTTTGAATTTACTAAAATAATGTATATAACAAAAAGATTAAACAGAACAGCCACTAGGGTGTACCTGCCTTGGGAAAAGCCCCCTGGCTGTCTCTCCTTTTCTTTCTCTTTTTGGCTTTTTTTTTTCCAAAAAGCAGAAGCTAGAGCATCAAACAGAACTTAAGTCTGCAACATACTGGACACCCAACCTATGGAAAGCCTATCTATGCACCAGTCCTAGTAAGTGTCTGCCTTGAAAAAAGCCTCCTGCCATTTCTACACACCAGCCCTGTTTCAAAGCTGCCTGTGTAAATCTGCAAACCCAACAGGTGAGCACCATGTACCACATTCCGGAACATAATCCAGAATGGATCATGGGCAGATGTCCCCCCTAAGCAAAACTGAAAAACAGACAGTAAATTATAATCTACCACTGACAGTGAGGGCAGTGTGGAATGCTGAACCAACCTTGAAGAATGGGGGGCAAGGAGCTGAACTTGGGAGAGTGGGGAACGGGGGAAGGAACAAAGGCTCAGAGCAAGGGTGGGGAGATAAGCCAACCTCC
This sequence comes from Castor canadensis, assembly GCF_047511655.1. Taxonomy (NCBI): domain Eukaryota; kingdom Metazoa; phylum Chordata; class Mammalia; order Rodentia; family Castoridae; genus Castor; species Castor canadensis. The sequence continues at coordinate 71,640,094 of NC_133405.1, read as the reverse complement.
CAGAGTTGGGGCATGGTGAATCACTGAGCTAATATTGTGAGACTGTGGGGTGGTGCACAAAACTGAATTACCTCATCTTGGTTGGGGAGGAGTCTTTCCCCTTTTTTTAGTTAGTATTTTTAATTTTACTATTGCTATTTTCTTATCTTTATCTTTACCCCCTTCACTTTATCTCTTTTATTGTGCCACAATTCATTGTTATCCTCTCCCCAACTTTTCTTTTGGCCCTTTTTCATCCACTCTTTACCCCTGACTTCACCTCCACCTCCTTACCTTCCCTTACTTGTCACTTCACTACCTCTCCATCCTCCATACTTACCACTTGCTGATTAGCCTGCTGTATCAACCATACACACCCCCATCCCTCTGCAGTCCCTGATATAACCACCCCCATTACAACAGCTGAACTACAACTTAACACACAAAAAGTCCCCAAAACCCTATAGCCCCCACACTCCTCTCCCCATCAACCTCCTCCCCCACTTCTGCCCTTCCTTTTAGCACCACCAAAGTGAAACAAAGGAGACTATAAAAAAAGAAGAGATATGAAAAAAAGAAGACATCACAAGATATGAAAGAGGAATTGAACAAATATATGGAAAACATCAGAGAAAAGAATCAAGCAGAAATCCTGGAAATAAAAAATCCCTTTAATTAAATAAAAAACAGCAGAAGGCCACTCCAGCAGACTAAAACAAATAGAAGACAGAATCTTAGAGCTAAAAGACAAAATAGATATTAAAGAAAAAAATAGAAGAACTCTTATACAAAAGACTCAAGTGTTATGAAAGGAATACACAAGAAAAAAGCAACTCCATCAAAAGACGAAACCTGTGAATCATGGGCATTGAAGAAGGAGAACAGGTATAAGCCAAAGGGATACATAATATATTCAACAAAATAATAGCATAAAAATTTCCAAATCTCGAAAAAGACTTGCCCATTCAGGTACAGGAAGCATCCAGTACACCAAATGGATATGACCAAGATTGAAAATCTGTACTGCAAATTATCGTTAAACAACTACAACAGAGAGCAGAGAAAGAACATTGAAAGCTGTAAGAGAGAAAATATAAATAACATATAAAGTTAAACCCAACAAAATCACAGCATGTTTCTTAACAGAAACCTTAAAAGCAAGAATGGCATACAGTGAAGTATTTTGAGCACTAAATGAAACCACAGCCCTAGGATACTCTACCCAGCAAAACTATTATTCACAATTAATGGAGGAATAAAAGTCTTCTACAATAAACAGAAACTAAAGCAATATATGACCACCAAGCCACCACTACAGAAGATTCCTCAAACAGTTCTACACACAGAAGATGAAAATTTTAAGAAATGAAATAATGGGAAGTATTAAATCTTAGCAGAAGAAAAGATAAGTACTCAGAGAGTAGCATTGAATTGGTTGCACACATTTAAATCCTTCAACAGCAAAAACAATTAAATAGCAGGAATCACCACATGCCTCTCAATGTTAACACTGAATGATAATGGACTCAACTCCCTTATTAATTCACTGTTTTGCAAACTGGATTAAAAAGGGAGATCTAACAATCTGTTTACAAAAGACCCACCTTATTGACATAAATAAACACTGGCTTAAGATGAAAGTTTGGAAGACTGATTTACCAAGATAATGGCCCCCCCAAAACAGGCAGGAGTAGCAATACTTACATCAGCCAAAGTAAATTTAAAACTCATATTGGCCAAATGAAATAGAGCAGGATACTTCATACTAATAAAGGAGAAATACAACAGAGGAAATAGCAATTACCAACTTATATGCACCCAATCTCAGTGTGCCCACCTTCATTAAACATACACTAGAGGACATTAAATCACATGTAGACCCCAATGCAGTGGCAGTTGGAGACTTTAATAGCACAATATACATTCTTTGTGGCAGTCAATGGAACTTTCTGTAAAATAGACCATATCTTAGGGCATAATGCAAGTCTCAACAAGCATAAGAAAACTGAAATAATACCCTGCATAGTGTCGGATCACAATGCAATGAAACTAGAACTCAACAACAAAACAGCAGCAGACAACACATTGCTCAACATTCAGTAGGTTATAGAAGAAATAAGAGAAGAAATCAAAAAGTTCCTGGAATTTAATGAAAATGAAAACACAACTTATCAGAACCTATGGGACACAGCAAAAGCAGTCGTAAGAAGAAAATATATAGCCATAAGTGTATATATTAAAAATATAGAAAGATCTCAAATAAATGAACTAAAGTTGTACCTCAAACTCCTGGAAAAACAAGAACAAACTAAACCAAAAACAAGCAGAAGGAGAGAAATCATAAATATAAGCGCAAAATTAATGAAATAGAGACCAAACACAGAAACATACAAAGAATCAATGAAACAAAAAGCTGGTTCTTGGAATAAAAAACATAAGATTGACAAACCCTTGGCAAATCTGACTAAAATGAGGAAGGAAAAGACCCAAATGAGTAAAATTAGAAATGAAAGAGAGGAGATAGCAAGAAACACCAGGGAAATCCAGGGAATCATCAGTAACAACTTTGAGAACCTATATCCAAATAAATTGTAAAATCTAGAAAATTGGACTAATCTGAACCAAGAGGATATTAATCACCTAAACAGATCTATAACATGCTATGAAACTGAAGCAACCAAAAACATCAGTCTTCCAAAACAGAAAAGAGTGGGAATGGCAAATTCTTCTCGGAATTCTACCAGATCATTAAAGAAGAACTAATACCAACACTGCTTAAACTTTTTCACAAAATAGGATGGGAAAGAACACTGCCTAACTCATTTTATGAAGCCAGTATTACACTCATCCCCAAACCAGACAAGGATACCTCCACAAAGAAGAACTACAGGCCAATCTCCTTAATGAACATTGATGCAAAAGTCTTCCATAAAATAATGACAAACCAAATTCAACAACATATTGGAAAGATCTACACCATGACCAAGTCAGCTTCATCCCAGGGATGCAGGGATGGTTCAACATACACAAATCATTAAAGGTAATATAGCACATTAACAGAAGCAAAGACAAAAACCACTTGATAATCTCAACAGATACAGAAAAAGCCTCTGATAAGATATACCACCATTTCATAATAAAAGCTCTGATGAAACTAGGAATAGAAGGAAGGTATCTCAACTTAAAAAAGGCTATATATGCCAAACTATAGAACACATCATACTTAATGGGGAAAAACTGAAACCATTTTCCCTAACGTAGAGAATGAGAGAAGGGTACCCTCTCTCTCCACTCTTATTCAACATAGTCTTGGAATTCCTACTCAGAGCAATAAGGCAGGAAGAAGAAATAAACAGAACACAAATAAGTAAATATATAGTCAAACTATCCCTATTCACAGATAACATGATCTTATACCTAAAAGACCCAAAAAACTCCATCCAAAAACTCCTAAACACCATAAACAGCTTCAGCAATGTATCAGGATACAAAGTCAGCTTAGTAAAATAAGTAGCCTTTCTATACACCAACAATGAACAGATTGAAATAGAATATAGGAAAACAATTCCACTTGCAATAGTCTCAAAAGAAATCAAATACCTAGGAATAAACTTAAAAAGGATGTGAATTATTTCTACAAGGGAAACTGAAAACCATTGAAAAAAGAAATTGAAGAAGATTATAGAAGGTGAAACGATCTCCCATGCACATGTTATGGTAGAATTAACATAATAAAAATGGCTATATATTACCAAAAGCAATCTACATATTCAACACAATTCATTAAAATCCCAATGACATTCATCACAGTAATTGAAAAATTAACCCTCAAGTTCATTTGGAAACACAGAATCCGTGAATAGCCAAGGCAATACTGAGGAAAAAAGAACAATGCTGGCAGTATTATAAAACCTGACCTCAAAATATACTGCAGAGCCATAGCAGTAAAAACAGCATGGTACTGGCACAAAAACAGATAAGAGGACCAGTGGAACAGAAAAGAAGACCTGGGTATATTTCCACATAGCTATGCACATTTAAACTTTGACAAAGGTGCCAAAAACATACGATGGAAAAAAGACAGCTACTTCAAAAAATGTTGCTGGGAAAACTGGGTATATAGATACATGTTTATCACCCTCTGTGAATACCAATTCAAAGTGGATTAAGGACCTTAATATCAGACCTAAAACCTTGAAGCTAGTACAGGAAAGAGCAGGGAATACAGTAGAAGCAATAGGAATAGGCAAGGACTTCCTCAGTGGAACTCAAGTGGCTCAGGAACTATAAGAAAGTATTGACAAATGGGACTACATGAAATTAAAAAGCTTCTGCACAACAAAAGAAATGGTCTCTGAATTGAAGAGTCTACCCACAGAATGGGAGAAAACCTTTGCTAGATAAACATCACACAAGGTACTTATAACCAGAATATGCAGGGAGCTCAGAAAACTAAACTCTCAAAAAAATCAATGACCCAATAAAAAAAATGGGCAACTGAACTGAACAGAACTTTTTCAAATGAGGAAGTCCAAATGTCTAAAAAAACACATGAAAAAATGTTCACCATCTCTGGACATAAAGGAAATGCAAATCAAAACCACATTAAGATTCCATCTTACTTCTGGTAGCATAGTTACCATCAAGAACACCACCAGCAACATATGTTGGACAGGATATGGGGGAAAAGGAGTCCTCATACACTGCTGGTGGTAATGTAAGCTAGTACAATCCCTATGGAAAACATATGGAGGCTCTTTACAAAACTAAAAGTAGACCTCCCATGTGATCTGGCAATGCCACTCCTATAACCCCAAAAATGTGAGTCAGGATACTAAAAGGGCACCTGCATACTCATGTTTATTTCTGTGCTATTTACAATAAATAAGTTATAGAAAGTGCCAAGATGTCCCACTACTGACAAATGGATTAAGAAAATGTGGTATTGATAGACAATGGAATTTTACTCAGATACAAAGAAGTATAAATTATGTCATTTGCAGGTAAATGGATGGAACTGGAGAACATCATCTTAAGTGAAGTTAGTCAAGCTAAGAAGGCCAAAAACTGCTTATTTTCTGTCATATGCAGATTATAGTCCTAAAACTATGCAGCAATATTATGGAACATTATGGAACATAGGTAATACTAATGGGAGGCTGCCCATGGGAGGGATAGGGAAAGGGAAGGAAACCAAAAACTTGAATGTGGTTGAAGTGCTCACTGTACAAGAATGAATATAGAAATCTTAAAATGGCTGGCACCACCACGGGAAAGAGCCTAGGGAGGAGTGAAGAGGACTGGTAAGTGTGCAGCTATCTTTATCTCAAGCTAGTAAAAACACCATGTGAGGGGGGATTAGCACTGGTGGGAGGCGGGAGGTGGTGGGGAAAGGGGTAGGAGGATGAATATGGTGCAAATAATATATACACATGTATGTAAATGCAAAAATGATATCTGTTGAAACTGTTCCAGGAATCAGGGCACCAGGGATGAAAGATAGCCATGGAAAGGGTAAATTTATGTATGATGTATGTGATACATTTTTAGAACCTTTGTAAATGCTACAGTGTTCTTCCACCCAGCACAAGAATAATAAATAAAATTAAAGTATGATGGATGACTTTGTACCTTTAGTACATACATACTGAATTAAATTTAATATCTGATAATACCTGATTTCAACACTTAATATAAAGCTACTCTAATCAGTAGAGTGTGGTATTTTGAAAAGAATAAATTTATCAATGGGACAAAATAGCAAGCCCAGAACAGACTCACAAATGTATTAGATGTACAGACTCATTAGAGACAATTGACCAAGTGCCAAAGTCAATTTGATGTAGAAAGAACAGTCTTTTCATCAAATGACACTGGAATAACTTGACATCCACAAGTAAAAATATTAGCTAAATGCTAATGCTACTGATTTCACAAAAAAAATCTAAAAACGGATTCTAGACCTAAATGTAAAATCAAAACTATCACACATTTTGAAGATAACATGAGCAAAAATCTAGATGATCTAGATTTGTCAGTGAGTTTTAAATACAACAGAAAAAGCACAATCAATGAATATAAAAATTAATGTTAGATTTCATTAAAATTAAAAATTCCTCTTTTCTGAGAGACACTGTAAAGAAAATGAAAACCCAAGTCTCAGACCAGAAGAAAGTATTTCTAAAACATTTATTTGGTAAATAAGTTATGTCACAAATATACCAATAACTGTTAAAAACTCTAAAATAAAAATAAAACCATTACAAAGTAGGGAAAACAGCTGAACAGACAGCGCCTCAAGAAATACACAATAATGAATCATACTAAAAACTATTTTAAAAAATGAGGGGGAGGTGGAAGGGGAGACATGATTGAATGAATGATGATGAAAGAGGGAATGAATTTGATCAAAGTGCATTACATGAATGTTTGGAACTCTCACAATAAAAGCCCTTTGTACAATTAACACATAGCTAATAAAATGAAAAAGTGATAAAAAGGGAAAAAGAGTGTATTGATGATAAATAAGTATATGAAAGAATGCTCATTATCATATGTTATTAGGAACCTGAAAATTAAACAGCAGTGAGGACTAACTACACACTTACTAGTCCAGCTAAAATACAAACACAGACAACACCAAATGCTTACAAGGATGTGGGTCAACAGGAACCCTAATTCATTAATGGTAGAAATGAAAAATGGTACAGCCACTTTGGAAAAAATATTATGTCACATTCTTACAAAACTAAACACTGCCTTTTCACACATTCTAGTAATAATATTCCTGATATTAACTCAAATGAGGTGGAAATTTATGTATGCACCAAAACTTCCTCAAAAATGTTATAGCAACTTTCCTCACAATTGCCCCAAGTTGGAAGTAACAAAAATGTCTTTAAATAAATTAATATATCAAAATATATTCAAAAGGTCAATAAATCAACAGAGTATAGTACATTCAGACAAAAAAGAACGCTATTAAGTAATAAGAGTGAGCTATTAAGCCACAGAATAATATGATTGAACATTGAATACACATTTCTAAATGAAAAACAGTTGGAAGAAAAGCTACAACTGTGTTTCTGAGTGTATACTATTCAGAAAAGATAAAATGATAGAAATGATAAAAAAGATCAGTCGTTTACAGAGGATGGTGGTTCAAATAGAGATCAGTGTAGCACAGGTTATTTTTAAACACAGTGAAACAATTCTGTATGATACTGTAATGGTGTATTGTCAAAACTCATAAAACTGAATAACACAAAAGAATGAACTTGAATATACACTACCAATTTGAGTTAATAGCAGTATTTCAGTATTGATTCACAAATTGTGACAAATGTACTATACTGGTTCAAATATTAATAGGGCAAACTGTGGTCAGAGTAAGCATAGGTATTTGGGAGCTCTCTATATTATTTACTTATTTTTTTTCTGTAAAGTAGATCTGCATAAAACTAAAGTGCATAGAAAGGAAAAACTGTTTCCCCAAATTTAAACTTTCTCTTGTGCTCTGGAGGCAACATATTCATCATTGAACAGAATAAATGAGCTTCGGGAAATTTTTTATAGACTAATGTTTTACAACAGTTGTCCAGATGACCCAGAATATGGCATGAATTTCTTATTCACCAATTCCTTATCCAAAATTTCCCTCTTTAAGGTAATGAACTCCGGCATCTGAGGCCTTAAACTTACACCAAATATGAAAAAATATTACATATGCCTCATCACTTTCTAAAGCAATAATGCAAGACTTCACCAAGACAGTTCTGATAATTTTCTAAGTTCCAGAAATCACTGATAGTGAGCAACACATGCATGCCACAATTCATAGCAACACGACCACTTATTGAAATGAATTTAAATTTGATGAAATGAAGCATGGCATATTTTAATCAACAAACATGAGGAATCAATAGTAATAAATTGCTTAACTTTTAAAGCACAAAAATGTACATTTTAAAATAGACTTTATTTTGAGGAGTTTTTCAGCTCATAGCACATTGAGTGGAAAATCAAGAATGTCTTCAAATACTACTTACCACAGCACAAGCAAAGACTTGTCAAACACTATCCATGTTTTGGCACATTATTATCATAAAAATTCCATAGTTACCATGAGGGCCTGACTTGGTGTTTTATATACTAGGAATTTTGACAAATGTATGAGGGCTTGTATACATTATTGTACTATTACACAGAATAATTCCCTCCCCAAAATGTGTTCTGTGTTTTGCTTAGTCATCATGTCTTCCTCCCTAATGCCTGGCAAATACTAATCTTTTATAATATCACCAAAGTTTTGCATTTTCCAGAATTTCATACAGTTGGAATAACATATTATGTAGTCTTTTCACATTGCCTTCTTTAATATACCTGTATTAATTCAAGATTCTGTTTTTCTATGTATATGTGGAGCTCAATAGCTGGTTTCTTTTTAGCTTGAAATAAGACTGTTGCTTGGATGTGTCACAGATTATTTATATCTTGATTGCTTCAAAGTCTTGGCAATTATTAATAAATCTGCTATAAATTTTCAACTGAAGGATTTTATGTAGGAATAAACATTCATCCCATTTGTGCAAATACCAAGGAACACAATTTTTAGGTGAAGTGGAAAGGGTATCTGTAGTTTTGTAAAAATCTGTCAAACTATCCTCCAAAGTGGTCATACTATTTTACTTTTTCCACTAACAATAAATAAAGAATTCCTGCCACTCCATATTCTTACTAGCATTTAAAACTTGTTTATCACTTTTGTCATACTAATAGGTTTGCTATGATGTCTCATTTTTGTTTTGATTTGCAGTTGGGAAATGTGTTATGGTGTTGAATATATTTTCAAATACATATTGTCCATCTGCAGATCTGTTTTGGTGATTATCTGTCTAGGTCTTTTCCCCCCATTTTTAATTAGATCGTTTGTTTCCTTATTGTTGGGTTTTAAGAGGACATTGTAAATTTTAGCTAACAGTCCTTTGTTGAATGTATCCTTTGAAAATATTTTCTTATATTTGACTTGCCTTCTTGTTCCTGCAACAGTGTCTTTCACAGAGGAAAAGTTTCCAAGTTTGACAAGTTTTACTTGTATTGTCTTGCCTTTGATGTTATAGCTACAAAATTTTCCCATACCTAAACTTGTGTAGATTTTCTTACACTTCCTTCTAGTAGTTTTATAAATTTGTATCTTGCATTTAGGTCTGTGATATATATTGAGTTAATTTTGTGGAGGGTATAAGATCTTTATCTAGGTTGATTTTCTGCTTGCATGTAGATGTCCAATTCCTCTAGCACCACATACCAAAATGATTGTCTTTTCTTAGTTGTACTGTTTTTTCTCCTTTTTTAATTGTTGTGCTGGGTGGGGGTACATTGTAGCATTTACAAAGGTTCTCATAATGTATCAAATATATCATATTTGAATTCACCCCCTCCATTGCTCTCCTTCATCCCCCCTCCCCTGATTCCTGGAACAGTTTCAACAGGTATGATTTTCACATTTACATACATGTGTACACTTTATTTGCACTATATACATCCAGGTCCTACCCCTTCCCCTGCAACCTTCCCCCTCCCACCTCCACACCCTAGAAAGAACCTGTCCTGCCATCCTGTTCTCTGATGTTGTAGAAGAAAAATTATAAAAGATCAAAAGAGAAACATGGTGTTTTTTGCTAGTTTGAGATAAAGATAGCTGCATAGGGAGTTTCCTTGTGTTGTTTCATTGCATATATGGATTACAACCCAGTTGGTTCATCTCTTCTTTTTTAAAGATTAGTTTGACTATATTTATATGGGTTGATTTCTGGATTTTCTCTTGTGCCTCATTTATCTATACATTACTTTTATTATACCACACTGACTCAGTTAATGGCTTTTCCAAGTATTGAAATGAGGGAAAATCAGTTCTATGACTTTGTTCTCTCAATATTGTGTGGCTTTTTTGTATTTCCATATAAATTTCAGAATCAGTATTTAAACATCCACAGTATGACTTATTGAGAATTTGTTTGGGATTATATTGAATATTTAGATAAGTTGTGAGGAACAAATATCTTCACAATATTGATTCTTCCTATTCATAACTTATAATAGTTCTCATTTTAAGTTTTTTGATTTCTTACATCAGAGTTTTGCTGCTTCTCTTATACATTTTATTCACATTTTCCTAGAATTACAACAGTGATGACTAAATTTATGTGTCAATTTGATTGCATTAAGTTATAGCCATATAGCTAATAAAGCATTATTTCTGGCTATGTCTGTATGGGTTTCCAGAAGAGACTGAAATTTGGATCATCGGAATGAGTAAAGAATACATGTCCTTCCTCAATGCGGATGGCCGATATCCAATCACCTGAGGGCCTAGATAGAACAAACAAACACAAAAAAGGTGAACACAGTTCCTCTACCCCACTCTTTCTTCCCTCTGACTGTCTGCTATCTGAGTTTCTCTGCGGAGAAGCCAGATTAATACAAGACATGAATATTTTCAGTTTCTGAGTGCTAGTTCAGGGTATTGAATTTATAATTTTAAGTTCTTGTTCACCACTGCCCTATAAGAAAGCAACTGTATTTTATATATTTACATTGTGTCTTGTAACCATGCTGGAATCACTTCTTAGATGAAAAGCTTTTTTGGAAAATTCTTTTAGATACATAGGTAATCATAAAATAACAAATAAAAACCAGTTTGGATGTAGAGAAAAAGAAGCCCTCATACACTGTTGGTGGGAATGTAAATTAATATAACCACTATGGAAATCAATGTGGAGGCTCCTCAAAAAACTAAAAATAGAACTGCCATATGATTCAGCAATTTCACTCTTAGGGATATACCCAAAGAAATTTAAGTCAAGTTGCAAAAAATGAACCTGCACACCCATGTTTATTGTGGCTTTATTCACAATAGCTAAGCTATGGAAACAACCAAGTTGTTCCACTACTGATGAATGGATTAAGGAAATGTGATATTTATATACACAATGAAATGTATATGATGGAATTTTATTCAGCCACAAAGAAGAATGAAATTTTGTTGTTTACAGGTAAATGGATGAAACTGAAGAACATCTTAAGTGAAGTTTGGCAGGTTGAGAAGGCCAAAAACTCTCATATGTAGAATATAGACCTAATACAAATTCAGCAACATTATGAAAAACAGGTCATGCTAAGGGAGGTTACATATGAGTGGGGGAGGTTAAAAGAAGGAAGTTAAGAAGGTGAATATGAGGTTGGTTTACTCTTTATAGAAGAATGAATACAGGATTTTTAAACTGGTTGAAACCACCATAAGGAAGGGATAAATGTAGAAGGAAGAAAAATAGAGGAGATGAACCAAATCAGGTTGTACTACATAGATACATGGGAGTGTCACAAGGAAACTCCCTGTTTAGCTATCTTAGAATCAAAGAACAGGTGGGCAGAACAGGTGTTGCCTGGGAGGTTGGTACCAGTGTGTGTGGGGAGGTGGGGAAAGTGTATAGGAGGGTGAACATGGTACAAATACTGTGTACACATGTATGTAAATAGAAAAAATGATATTTGCTGAATCTATTCCAGGAGTGAGGGGAGGGAGATAAAAGAGAATAGTGGTGGGAGTATATTCAAGTGAGATATAGTTAATACATTGTAAAAACTTTTGCAAATGCCACAATGTACCCCCACACAGCACAACAATAAAAAAAAGAAAACAAACAGCAGTTTTTTTTCTGTAAAAGTTTTATTTCCTTTTCATGTCATTGTACTAGCTAGGATGTCTGGTATAATATCCAAAAGGGCTGGCCAAAAGAAATGTCTGTCACTTTCCTAATCTGAGTAGAAAGTTTCTCATGTATCATCATAAAATAGATTATTACCTGTATTTTGTATATATTATTAATAATGTTTAGTAAGTCTATCTCTATTCCTTGCTTTTGAGAAATTTTATAATGAATGGATGTTTTGTCAAATGTTTTTTTTTCTACATCTCTTGGTAAGATCATGTGATTTTTATCCTTAGCTTTCTTGTGTAATGGATTACAATAACTGATTTTTTGAATATTGAATAGGCAGTACTTACCTAGTATGAATCACACTTTGTTGTGGTACATAAATGCTTCTAAATTTTTTTGTGAAATTTGCTCTTTTACAGGATTTTTACATTAATGTCCATGAAAGATATTGACCTGTAGTGTTTTCTTGTACTGTCTTTCTCTCGTTTTGATATCAGGGTGATGGTTGCTACATTTATGGGTTATTTCATCTGTGTCTATATTCTGAAAGTGATTTTTGAGAACAGGTATTATTTCTTCCTTAAATTTTAAGAAGAATAAACAAACACATCTAGGTGTGATGCATCTTGTTTTAGGTGTTTATTCATTCACTTCTATAGATGCAATACTAATCAGAATGTTTATCTCATTTTGTGTGAATTTTCACAGGTCATGTCTTCAAGGATTTGCCCCATTCATCTACATATTGCTATCTATTCTCATGTTTTTAATTGCATAATGAAACTCACTAAATATTGTGTCTAAAAGGATGCAGAGGAAAGAGAGTGGTTAAGTAAATATAATAGAAGGGGTGAATTTGATCATAGTATATTGTATGCATGTGTGAGCTCACCTTGTAGTTACTTTATGCTATGAAAAACAGTAAGAAAGAAATATGTAGATAATTCTGTGTCCAATGTAGATTTTCAGCCCCCTTCTCAAAAATCACCTGACTGTAGCTGTGTGGATTATTTCTGGGTCTTCTACTTCATTGGTCTATTTGTCTTTTTTTCTTCTGGTACCATGATGGTTTTGTTAGTATGTGTCTGCAGTATAATTTGATGTCTATTACTGTGATACCTCCAGCATTGCTTCGCCCTTTGGGGTCATTTATGTTTCCATAAGAAACTTATTGATTTTCTGCCTGCTTGGTTTTCCTGCCCATTTTTGCACTACTGGTAGTGAAATATCCAAATATAATACTGTGGATTCATCTATTTCTTCTTGCTATTCTACCGGTTTTTGCCTCATATTCTCTATTTTATGCTATTATTCTAATATAGATTAAGGATCAGTGTGTCTCTTAGCACAATCACTCCACTCTTATATTGTTTACATGTCTTCTCAGGAGAAGTCACATATTGCATGTATTTTTTTCTCCTATATAAGTAAGGCATTTTTTCTGCTAGTTCTGTTTTAGAGTTTTGTTTGTAATTTTGATTTTTAAAGTTTGAATATGATATGCCTAGGTGTGTTTTTAAGCATTTATTATGCTGAGTATTAGCTGAGCTTCCTGGATCTGTATTTTGATATTTAACATTAATTTCAGTAAGTTTTATATCATTACATTAAGCATTGTTTTGTTCCTTTTTCTTTTTCTTTTAATTATATATACCCTTTACATATATATTATACATTTAGCAATTATACCACAGTTCTTACATATTCTATTTTTCATTTATATATTTTCCCTAATTTTCAAGTTTAAGAAATACTGACATGTTCATATCAGAGTTCTTTTTTCCTCAGCCATGTCTAGTACATTAAAAATAAAACCATCTAAGATATTTTTTGTTTCTGTTAGTGATTTTGATCTCTTGGAATTTTTATTTATTATGTATTTATTATTTCTTGGATTTTTATTTCTGTGCTCATCTGTCCAATCTGTTCTTGCATTTTGTCTACTTTGTCTCTGGATGGCCTTAGCATATTAACTGCAGTTGTTTTACATTCCTAATCTGATAACTACATTAATTTGCCATATCTGAATCTGGTTCTAATGTTTTATCTGTTTTATTAAAAAGCCATTTTAGCCTTTTCATCCTTTTGTAATGTTTTTCCTGAAAGCCAGATATGACATACTTATAAAATTACCTCTATTAAATAAATCTTTAGTGGATTTTTTGTAAGGCATATGCAAAGATAAAAATTTATAGTTGTATGATTTGGTCTCAGAGTTTTATTGAGCCTAAACCCCTCTGCTCTGAGCCTATTTCCTCCAGTTTCCTATTCCCCTTTTGTGGAACAGAATGAGTAGATTTGTCTGGGATTAGGAATTTTCCTTCCTACTAAGGACTAGTCTCTGATGACCACCCAACAAGTAGGTCTTTGGTGAAGTAGTTCCTTCTGAAGTAAGGACATATTTAAAGTGCTTATATCAAAAAGATTATTTCTCCTCTTTCTCTACTAGAGCATGGAGAAACTTTTAGCTGATATTTCTTATGAAAACCTGGTAAAGTTCATGGAGGTGAAACTCATAAAATTGAAGTGGAATTTTTAACATTCATAGTTTTCAACATTGACACGTAAGCATTTATAATTCAAATTCTTCTATGCCAATATTGATTCTTGTAAAGCTTTCTGCTCTTATGTTTCAGTATTGTTAAAGTTTGACTATCTGAATCTGTTTATCAGTCTGTCTATTGTTTCAGACATCAGTTTCCCCTGTGACATTTGTTTTATGACAAATGTAAGAAATATGTTGATTTTTAGTCTCTTCAGTTCTTACTTGTTCAGATGGAGTGATATCTCAGAAGTTCTTTACATGCTGTAGAGGAAACCAGATGTCTCCAATGGGTGTTTTTCTTTTAATTATTATTTTTGTGCTGGTGGCAGTACATTGTGGCGTTTACAAAAGTTCTTACAATATATCAAACATTGAAATATATCAAATACTTGAATTCATCCCCTCCACCACTCTACTTTATTCAACCTTCCCCCCATTCCTGGAATAGTTTCAACAGATATCATGTTTCCATTTACATTCATGTGTACACAGTGTTTGTGTTGTATTCATCCTCCTTCCCCATATCCCCAACTTTTCTCCACACCTGCTAGTACTAACACTGCCCCTAGGACCTGTTCCGTCCTCCTGTTCTACAATTTTGTACAAGAAAAAAAAAGAAAAAAATGACATTATTGTTTGTTTACAATACCTACACAGGGTGTTCCCTGTGGCACTTCCATATTTATATGTACTATAGCTGGAAATGGTTCATCTCTATTTTTCTTCTTTCTTCCTTAGTCCCTTTCTTATGGTGGTTTCAACAGATTTTAAAATTCTATATTCATTCTTGTATAGGAAATACATCAACCATATTCACCCTCTTAATTTCCTCTTTGAACCTCCCTCTCTCACATGTTACCTCCCCTTAGTGTGACTTGTTTCTCATAGTATTGCTGTATTTGTATTAGGTCTATATTGCACATGTGAGAGAAAACATGTGACTTTGGCCTTCTTCACCTGGCTAACTTCACTTAAAATTATGTTCTCCAGATTCATCCATTTACTTGCAAATGACAAAATTTCATTTTTTGTGGTTGAATAAAACTCCACTCAATGGTATCTTTTAAGCTTCAACCTTATTTTCCTTGTGTATCTTACATGTAATCACACTGATAATAAATTCTAAGATCTTTGTCCTTTGGTACTGCTATGCAGTCCAAACTTTGTAAGTATCTGCATATACAAAGAGATCCCCTCCTGGGCACATTCCTAACCACCACTAAAATCTCATAGCACTCTCTGTGCTCTCTCAAGTAATTTCAGATCTGCTGGAAAGAACTGCCATCCCCTATCCACTCTGAAAATCTTACCATAGGTGAGTATCAAATCTCTTCATGTCTTCTTGTATGTGGTGACATCAGTCTAGAATCTCAAATAATTTTTATTTGTGATCCATACTGTTCTTTTGAAGTGCCAGTAACAATAAATAACTCAATGTAATTGAGAAATTTTATTGAACTCAGTAGGAAATTAAGTGCACTTAGCTAGCACTTTCCATAAAGAAACTGTTACATGGTCAATAAAGTTAACATTCGCAGGCTCCTTAGTAGTTAGTGCATTGTGTACTACAACCACAATGGGTACAACTACACATACTAGAAAGACAAATTTAAAGTCTCAGAATTTCAAATGTTAGTAACAATGTACAACATTAGAAACTGTTTTGCGTTTTTGGTATTAGAATAAGTGGGCACAGCAACTTTGTGAAAATGCTCGGCTTTTTCTGGGAAAACTAGATATATACACATGCTTTGACCAATAAATAAATTTCCTGGATATATAAGCCAACAAATTCCACAAATGTGTACACAGAAGACACTTGTAATGATATTCATGGAAACATTGTTTATAATAAAACCAAATCAGAGACAACTAAACTGTTTGTCAACATTAGAATGGAAACCAAATTGAAATATATAACAGTGAAATACTACACAGAAATAAGAAGGACTACACTATAAGCTACAGTGAAATTTTGTCTCACCCTAATTAGAATGGCATTAAGAAAAAGAATAACCATGAGGATGTGGGGAAAAAGAAACCCTCACATGCTGTTGTTGGGAATATAAATTTGTGTAGCCACTATGCTATAATTATGGAGGCTCTTCAAAAAAAAACCTAAATGAAAGGTTATAATGTGATTCTGCTATACCTGGGCTGGCTACTCTACCTCAGTATGGGCCCCATTTGCATAGAACATCTCTTTCCATCCCCTCACTTTCAACCTGTGAATATATTTAAAGCTAAAGTTAGTCTCTTGTACATAACATATAGTTGGGTCATTTGAAAATGAATTCAGACACTCTATCTTTTGATAAGACAATTTAATCCATTTACATTTAAGGACATTGCTGATAGGTGAGGTCATAATATTTCCATTTTATTATCTTATGGATTTTTTAGACCATTTATTCTTCTGTTGACGTGTTCCTTTATGATTTGTGTGTGTATTTTTATTATTGTTATACTAGGAGTACAATATGACATTTACAAAAGTTCTTACAATATATCACAGTTGAATTCACACCCTCCATCATTCTCCTTTGCCCCCTTTCCCCCAACTCCTAGAATAGTTTCAATAAGTTTCAATTTTCCATTTACATACATGTGTATATAATATTTCTACCATATTCATCCTCCTGTTTGCCTTCCTGTTCTCAGTTTTTATAAAAAATGACATTTTTTTTTTTTGTTTAAGATAGCTATACAGGGAGTTAGCTTGTGGCACTTCCATGTATATTATAGCCCAATTTGGCTCATCTTCTCTATTTCTCTCCTTTCTACCTTAGTCCCCTTCTTATAGTGATTTCAATATAGGTTTCAATATCCTATATTTATTTTGTATAGGAAATACATCAACCATATGTACCTTCTTAACTTCTTTTTTATCCTCCCTCTCTTATATGTGATCTCCCCTTAGTGTGACCTGTTTTTCATAATATTGCTTGTATTTGTATTAGGTCTACCTTCCACAATGAGAGAAAACATGCAGGCATTGGTTTTCTAAATCTGGCTAACTTAACTTAAGATGATGTTCTCCAGTTTCATCCAATTACCTGCAAATAGTAAAATCTTATTCTTCTTTATGGCCAAATATAAATACCACATTTTGTTAATCCATTCATCAGTAGTAGAGCATCTTGGCTGTTTTTAAACTTAGCTATTGTAAATAATGCTGCACTAAACATTGGTGTGAAGGTGCCTTTATTGTATCCTGACTAACATTCCATTAGGTATATCCCTAGGAGTGGTATTGCTGGATCATATGGAAGTTCTACTTTTAGTTAATTGAGTAGTTTCCATACTATTTTCCATAGTGGTTGTACTGATTTACATTTCCACCAATAGTGCATGAGGGTTCCTTTTTCCCCACATCCTCACAAATATTAATTGTTGTTTGTATTCTTGATGGTGGCGATTCTAACAGAAGTGAGGTGGAATCTTAATGTGGTTTTAATTTGTATTTCCTTATGGTCAGAGATTTTGAGTATTTCTTCATGTGTTTTTTAGCCATTTGGACTTCTTCCTTTGAAAAAACTCTGTTCAGTTCATTTGTTCATTTCTTCATTGGATCATTGACTTTTTGAGCTCCCTTTATGTTCTGATCATTAATCCCTTTTCACATATATACCTGGGAAGGATTTTTTCCCAGTCTGTAGGCAGTCTTTTTAATTCAGTGATCATTTCTTTTATTGTGCAGCTTTTAAATTTCATGTGGTCCCTTTGTCAAGACTCATTCTTGCAACTGCAAAAGAGACTAGAATACATGTATATACTTAGTCTTAGCTTGTTAATGATTGGAGAATCATAGAGCCACTGCCAGGCCCAAGGAAGATGGACATTCTGACAACTCTCCATGAGAAACTATAAGAGAAAGTAAAGATGATCAGCTGAACGCTTGAGTGATATTGTTATTCTTGTAAAATATAGGTTTTTTTAAATAGCACATATAGTTCCAAAATAAGGCATCAGATATTTCTTAATAGCCATGTATTATTGTTGACAAAGTAAAAAATATACTTGCCAACATGCAACATAGCAAGTTTTCATAATAACAAAATCTTTTCTGAAATGACATAAGATACACATATATAATGAAAAAGAGTTTAAAAAATCACAATTTAAACCCTACATTAGCTTGAAATTTATAGACAAATGATTTGTAAAACCTTCCAAATATTCCTTGCCAGTTTCATTTCATTTTAACCATAAATAAGGCTGGCTAGCCACCAGAGGGAGAATTTGTGTCTTAATATCTCTACTGGGTGGGGGCTGCAACACATCCTCCAGTCATGTTTTGCAACTTCCTTCCTGGATTTTTAAATCATTTTTATAAATTTTATATTAGGATTTATTCATTATGTGGGGGGATTCATAGTGACAATTCCAATTAGGCTTTTATTGTACATTATCTCATTATTTACATTGCCCCAATTGTCTCTCCCCCTCAACCTGCTCCCTACCCCACTTAAAGCAATTGTAAGAGGTTTCATAGTTTTGTTTCATATATGTATATGAAGTCCATCTACCATATACCCTCACCTTAATCTCCTTCCTTCACCCTCCCACCTCCCACTAGTAGACCTCCACACCACTGTACCTATTTTACAGTCCTGTTTTTGTTATTAATATTTGAGCTGATGTTCAAAGGGGTGTTTCAATATATACCTACTGTGGGTATAGTTTACTTTGCTCTGTTCAACCCCTTCCAATACTCTCCCTTACTACTTTACTACCACCCCACTCCATTTCTCAACAGCTTTCTATACACATCCTTATATCCTCTACCTCTATCTTATATTAAGCAGTATGACTAAAACCCTTTTATTCTTTTATTCTTTCCCTCTTTCCCTGAGATCCATAGCTTAGTTCCACTATTACATTCATGTTCCACATCTAAGTTTGTGTATGATCATGCCCATTTCTGTGCATATATTATCTTTGGATCTATCTACCATGTATGAGAAAAGACATGCAACATTTTTGTTTATGATCCTGACTTAAACTTAAGATGACATGCTCCAATTGGATGCCTTTACCTTCAAACCACATGTCATTGTTCTGCATGGCTGAGTAATACTCCACTGTGAATATATACCTCAATTTCTTGATCTGATCATCAGTTGTAGGGCACCCGGGTTGTTTCCAAAGCTTGGCTATTGTGAATAGTGCTGTGATGAACATCAGCGTACAGGTGTCTCTACTGTATCCTGTCTTACATTCTTTTGGGCAGATGCCCAGGAGCGGTATCACTAAGTCATATGGTAGTTCTGTCATTAACTTTTCGATGATCTCCATACTGTTTTCCATAGTGGTTGTACTAATTTGCATTACCACCAACAATATATAAGTGTTCCTATTTCACTTCGTCCTTGCCAGCATTTATTGTTGTTATTGCTCTTGATTAGGGCCATTGTAACTGTGGTGAGATAAAATCTAAGTGTTGTTTTGATTTGCATCTCTTTTACAACCAGGGAGTTTGAAACTTCTTTCATGTATTTACTGGCCATATTTACCTCTGTATTTGAGAATTCCCTGTTTAACTCATGTAACCATTATGTTGATTCTTTGGGGGCTGAGTTTTTTGAGTTCTCAGCAGAATTGGGATATTAGTGCCTTATTGGATGAGTGGCTGGCAAAGATTTTCTCCCATTCTGTAGGCTGTCTCTTGTGTCTAGTGACTGTTTCCTTTGCTGTGGAGAAGCTGTTTAGTTTCATGAAGTCCCATTAGTCCTTTGTTTCTCGTAGATTATGAGCCTTTTCAGTTCTGTGTAGGAAGTTATTCTGTATACCTATCTATTCTTGTGTATTTCCTACTGCTTCCTGGAGTTGTTTCAAAGTTTCACAGCTTTTATTAAGTTCTTTGATCCAGTTTGAATTGATTTTTGTGCAGGGTGAAAGACAGGGTTCTAGTTTCAGTCTTCTACATGTGGATATCTAGTTTTCCCAGCAGCATTTGTTGAAGAGGCTGTATTTTCACCATCATGTGTTTTGGGCTCCTTTGTTGAAATTCAGTTAGCTAGAGATGTGTGGGTGTATTTCTGGATCTTCTATTCTGATCTATTTGTCTTCCTTCCGATTTTTGTGCCAATACCATGCTGTTTTTATTGTTATGGTGTATAGTATACTTTGAAGTTGAATGTTGTGATGCATCCAGAATTGGATTATTTGCTGAGAATTGCTTTGCTATTAGAGGTCTTTTGTGTGTCTATATGCATTTCACAATTGATTTTCTGTTCCTGTGCAGAATCATCATTGGAATTCTGATAGGGATTTTGTTGATCATGTAGATTGCTTTTGGTAGTATGGCAATTTTCACAAGGTTTATTCTACCAATCCACTAGTGTGGGAGGTCTTTCCATCTTCTGATGCCTTCTTCAATTTCTCTCTTCAATGGTTTATTGTATTTATTAAAAATATCTTTGATTTCTTCTGTTAAAATTTATTCCAAGATACTTTATTGTTTTTGAGGCTATTGTAAATGGGATTATTTCCCTGACCTCTTTCTCAGTTTGTTCATTGTTAGTATACAGAAAGGCTACTGATTTCTGTATGTTAATTTTGTATCCTGATATTTTGCCAAAAGAGATTATGATTTCCAATTGTTTTTCCATAGGCTTTTTGGGGTCTTTTAGATATAGGATCTTGTTGCTTGCAAAGAGGGATTGTGTGACTTCTTTTTCCCCTATTTGAATGCCTTTTATTTCATGCCCTTGACTTATTGCTCTTTTTAAGAATTCCAAAACAATAATTTGTAGGAGTGGACAAAACAGACATTATTGTCTCTTTCCTGACTTTAATGGGAACAACTGGTTTCACTTTCTATTTAGTATCATGTTGAGTCTAGGTTTGTCGTATATAGCCTTTATTATGTTGAACATTCCTTCTTTTCCTAGCTTCTTCAGAGTTTTTATCATGAAAAGGTATTGGATTTTGTCAAAGGTTTTTTCTATGTCTATTGAGGGGATCATGTGGTTTTTGTCCTTGCTTCTATTTATATGCTGTATTATGCTGGTTGATTGTATGTATGTTGAATCATCTTTGCATCCCTGGAATGAAGCCAACTTGGTAACAGCATATGATCTTTTTGACATGTTGTTGAATTCTGTTTGCCACTATTTTGTTGAGAATATTTGCATCTATATTCATTAAAGATATTGGTCTATAATTCTCATTTCTAGTTTCTTCTTTTTGAGTTTTGGATTGAGTGTAATCTTGGCTTCATAGAACGCGTTTTGCAGTGTTCCTTACCTTTCTATTTTCTGGAAAATTTGAGAACTATTGGTGTTTATTCTTCTTTAAAGGTTTGGTAAAATTCAGTCCAAATCCACCAGTTCCTGGGCTCTTCATTGTAGGGAGACTCATTATTACTGCTTCAATTTCATTGCATGTGATAAGATATTGAGGTGTTTAATATCTTCTTGGTTCAATTTTGTTTGGTTTTATGCACCTAGGAATTTATCCATTTTATCTAGATTTTCCAGTTTACTTGAATTAAGTTTTCAAAGTATTCTCTTATGTTTCTCTGGATTTCATTAGTATTTGTGGCTAAGTCACCTTTTTTATACCTGATTTTATTAATTTGAGTCTTTTCCCTCCTCCATTTTGTCATGTTGGCTAAGGGTTTGTCAATCTTGTTAATCTTTTCAAAGTAAAGAACCAACTTTATGTTTCATTGATTCTTTGTACAGTTTTTTTAGTCTTGATCTCATCCCTGATATTTAGTATTTCACTCCATCTGCTAGTTTTGGATTTTGTTTGTTTTTCTTTTTCTAGAAGCTTAAGTGCATCACTAGGATTTTTAATTTTCTTTTTGCGAGGTCCCTCCCTTTTTAACATTGGCACTTATAGCTATAAACTATACCCTTAGCAAAGCCTTTGCAGTCTCCCACAGATTCTGGAGGTTGTATTTTCATTTTTATTGGATTCTAGAAACTTTTAAAATTTTTTTCCTTATTTCTTCAGTCATGCACTGGTTTTCCAGCAGTGTGTTGATCAGTCTCCATGTGTTTGAATATTTTCTGTGATTTCTTTTGTTGCTGAGGTCTAGTTTTATTTCATTGTGATCTGAAATGATGCTGGGGATTATTCCAATTTTCTTGCATTTGTTGAGACTTGCTTTTTGTCCTAAAATATGATTCATGTTGGAGAAAGTGAAAAATGTATATTGTCTTGTTGTTGGGTGAAATGCTCTGTAGATATCAACCATGTCCATTTGGTCTAATGTGTGGAGTAGCTCTGAAGTTTCTTTGTTAATCTTTGGCCTGGATGACCTATCTGTTTGTGACAGTGGGGTATTCAGGTCTCCCACTATCAATGTGTTAGGATCTATCTATGTTTTTAGGTCCATTAGAGTTTTTTTTAATGTAGATGGGTGCCCCTGTGTTTGGAGCATATATGTTAAGGATTGATATTTCCTCTTTATGAATTGTTCCTTTAATTACTATGGAGTGAACTTCATTGTCCCTAATGATTGATTTTAGTGTGAAGTCTAGTGTGTCAGATATGAGTATAACTACTCCTGCCTGTTTATGGGGTCCATTTGTTGGATAGCTTTTTTCCACCCTTTGATACTAAGCTAGTGTTTATTTTTTTCCAGTGAGATGAGTCTTTTATAAGCAACATATGGTTGGGTCTTGTTTATTAACCAAGTTTACTATTCTATTTCTTTTGATTGAGGCATTGAGGTCATTTACATTCAGTGTTAAAATTGAGAGGTGCCTGTTCTTTCAGGTCATTATTATTCCCATGCTGTTTAGTTTTACTATTGTTTGGTTACTGGTCTGCTAGCTCAAAAGGGTTTATTCTTTCTTGAGTCTTCCTGTCTCACTCTTGTTTCCTCTTTGATATGTAAAAGTCCACTAATTATTTTTTGTAGTGCTAGTGTGGTAGTTGTGAATTCCTTTAGTTTTTGCTTTGTGGAAGGATTAATTTTTCCTTCAAATATGAAGGATAATTTTGCTGGATAGATTAGTCTAGGTTGACAGTTGGTTTCTTTCTTGGCCTGAATCATGTCTTTCTTTGATGTTCTTGGATTTAGAGTTTGATTTGAGAAATCTGCTTTAATTTTAATGGTTTTGCCTTTATATGTAATTTGTCTTTTCTCTTTCACAGATTTAAGAATTCATTCTTTGTTCTATGTGCTGAGTGTTTTGATTATGATATGTCTGAGGGTGTTTCTTTTTTGGTCCTGATGGTTTGGTGTTGTGTAAGCTTCCTGCACTTTAGTGACTCTTTCTTGAGGTTAAGGAAATTTTTAGCTATCATTCCATTGAAAAGTTTGTCAGTGCCTTTAGTTTGTATCTTCTCTCACTCTTCTACACTCATGATTTATAGGTTTGATCTTTTGATGGTATTGCAGATATCTTGCTGTTCTATTCATATTTCCTTAGCATTGTTTCATGATCTTTTGCTGTTTGGTCTAAATCTTCTACTTTGTCATCTGATCCTCTCTATTTTCAACTTGCTCCACTCTATTAGCAAAACTTCTGATTGAGACTTTAAGATATTGAATTGTTTATTCTGGATTGATCATTTTTCATGTTTTCCATATCTTTATTGAGTTGAAACTTTTTCATATCCTGATTAGTCTTTTTAATTTCATTCATCTGTTTGTTTGTATTCTCTTTGAGCTCATTAAAGTGTTTATCATGTCCTCTTTAAGGTCAAATACTAGCTTTTGTGTTTCTTCTTTGAGGTCATTAATCACTTTTACTATTGTTTTTTGGAGTTCATTACTTGATATCTCTTCCTCTACATGGATGTTTAGATCCTTAGTGGTGGCTTTGCCTTTTGAGCAAGAGCAGTTGTCTTGTTGCTTCATTCTGCATTGAGATTTATACATTTGGTGTTCTTTTTAGTTAGGATTTTAATCCCTTTTGCCCCTGTAGTTGGAGTTTTGAGTTTTTTTCTCCTTGATCTCTGGCAGTTTTCTTCAGAGGGATATGCTGAAAATGTTACTTCTTGCAGGGTTTTTGTTGTGGTGTAGATTACACCTTTTCTCCCATCAGTGAGGAGGCTGAAGTTGCTGTCCTTTGATGGGGACATGGGGACTCTCCTGCAGTCATAATGGAGAGTATTGTGTCTCTGTGCACTGTGGAATGTAGGCCTCCTAGCATCTGTAGAGTATCTGATTGCCACTCAGTGGAGGAGCTGGAATTCTAGCTCTTGGATAGGAGAGATAGGCCTTTCTTGCAGGGAGACAGAGTTGTAAAGTGCTGTGCTTCTGTGCACCTTGAGGAAGCAGGCTTTCTGGTGCCACCTGCAGATTAGCCAGTTAACAGCTTTCCTACCGCAATGGGGGAATCTGTCATTTTTGCTCTTTGATGGCTAAGCGAGGGCTCTCTCACTGTCAGGAACAGCATGGAGTGCTGGACCTCTGTGTACCATGGGAGACCACCCTCTCCTCAGCTGCAGAGTATCAGAGTACCAATTAGTAGGGGAGCTGGGCTTCCAGCTCTTTGACAGGGAAGACTGGACTCTCTTGTAGGCAGGTTAGGTGGGAAGGGCTGGGCCTCCATGCAACAGGCCTTCTCATGCTGTCCACAGAGTAGCAGGTTACAGTTTTGTAACCTGGCATTCTTGCTCTTTGATTGGGGAGCTGGGGCTCTCCAACTGTCAGGCACAGTGGGGTTCACTGGGCCTCTGTGCACTTTATTAGGCAGGCCTTCTGTTACCACTCACTGAGTAGTGGGTTACAGCTTTCTTTCACTAAGTGGGAAATCTAACATTTTTGGTCTTTCACAGAGAAACAAGGGCTCTCCTGTGGTTGGGCACAGTGGAAAGAATTGGGTCTTTTTGTGATTTATGGAAGCAGGTCTCCTGGCCCCTACAAAATGGCAGATTACAACTCAGTGGAGGAACTGGTTTCTGTGGATCCTGGGGTTCACTTGCATGTGTGGTGATGCACTCCTGGCACTGAGCACCAAGTTGAGGGTTCTCCTTAGGGAGCAAAGCTGATAGGTTTGAATATTCAGATGCTTACAAGGCTGTGGAAACCCTGGGGTCTACTTGTGCTAGGGTGTGGTCTTTGAGGAGCCACATTAGCTGCTGTAGAATAGGGGAACCAAGCATGTGGACAGTGAGGGCATGTGGGCCTATTTCCCAGGATGGTCTTCTAGTAGTACAGAACCATGGTGCTGCAGGCCTGAGGGAACCAAGCCTGCTGGTTTGTGCCTTCTGTTACTTGTGGATCAGTGGGAGCTCTGGGTCCTGCTTAATCAGGGGCATCATTTTCCCTGGTGTTTCAGGATGAAGGTAGCAGGTAGTGAAGTAGGGGGAAGCATGGAGGTCCTAGTTCCTGTGTGTGCTGGGAAGCAGGACTTACCATGGAACACCAAGTTATGCAGGCTAGACCAGCACAGCACCTTCAATGGCAGCAGATTGGGAGTGTTGAGCTTCAAGTAGTTCTTCCCATTCTTCACATAGTTAGTTGATTCTGTATTTATTGATTTAGAGTGTTCTGCTTTGTGCTGGCTATGGGATCCTGTGGATGATTCTGGGGTCCCCTGATTTTCCATCTTCCGGGTAGAAGTTAGTTGGCACTGGGGTATAGGGTCATCAAAATCTGCCATCTTGCTTGATCTCCTTTTATTTTTAAATTGCAATCAAGAACATTATACTGAAGTAACTTCTAGCTACAAACCTTTGACATTTATTTAGTTTGACCTTTTTTCCATAATTGCTTGCACAGTTGAGTGAATCAGATTAATTTCACTTGTATAGGTCTAAGAACAAAAGAGAGAATATATTGAAAGGAAAAGTACTTTCATTTAAATAGCCTCAAGAAAATCAAATATCTAGGAATAAACATAAAAAATGAAGTGAAAGACCTCTACAATGAAAACTATAAAACACTGAAGAAAGAAATTGAAGAAGATATCAGAAGATGGAAAGATCTTCCATGGTCATGGATGGAAAAATTAATATTGTTAAAATGGTGATGCTACCCTAAGCAATCTACATATTCAATACAATATCCATCAAAATTCCAATGACATTCGTATCAATGTATCACAATACCCAACTTGAAACTATACTATGGAGTCATAATAATAAAAACATCATGGTACTGGCACTCACCCAAAAAAAGACAGACCCAAATACCAATGGAACAGTATAGAGGACCCAGATATGAATCCACACAGCTACTCCCACCCAATTTTTGACAAAGGTCCCTAAGTCATGCAGTGGAAAAAAGTGTGTTAAACAAATATGTTGGGAAAATTGGATATCTGCAAATAGAAAACTGAAACTAGACCCATGTTTTTCAAACTGTTCAAATATCAACTCAAAGTTGAACAAGAAACTTAACTGAAGATCTGAAACTTTGAAACTAGCATTGGAAAGAACAGGAAATACACTGGAACACATAAGCATAGTCAACAGCTTCATAAATAGATCTTTAATTGCTCAGCAATAAAGAGAAAGGATTGACAAATGAGACTAGATGGAATTAAAACCTTTATGTGCAGCAAAAGGAAATGGCCACTAGAGTTAAGGGGCAGGATACAAAATGGGAGAAAAATCTTTGGTGAGATTAATAACCAGAATTTATAGGGAGTTCAAAAAACTAAAATCCCAGAAAAACAATGATCCAATGAAGAAATGAACAAAAATGAAGAATTATAGATGGTCAATAATCACAAACAGAAATGCCCAATGTCTATTGCCATAGAAGAAAGGCACATTAAAACCATGTTAAGAAAGTGAGAAAAATGGCAGCTAAGGTTGAGAATCAGATCTTCTAAATTCAGTGACTTCAGAAACCTCCTGGAGGTGATGGAGCAACACTTGGGCAATTCTGATTACTCCCAGCCAAAATAATAACCACCCTCACATTAGCTGCAGGTAAAATTAAAGACTGACCCAAGAATCTGCCTTTAATTGCACTTAACAGCTGTGAAAATCCCACTCAGCACACCCAGAACTGCATGTCCTGCTTCTGGCCCTGGGAAAAAAGCCCCTGGCCACTTTTCTTTTCTTTTTTTTCCTTCTATTCTTTCTTCTCACAACAAGTAGAAGAGAGAGCATCAATCAGAATGAAATATTGCAACATCCTGGACCCTAGCCTATGGAAAGCCTCCCCATGCCATGCCGCACAGAAAAGAACAGCACCATTTCCACCCACCAGCTGGCTCCAAAGCTGTCTGTGTGAAACTGCAGCAGGTACAAGTGAGCATCATGCACCACACACAGCTCCCCTGCCTCCCCCACACCACTGCACCCCAGGAAAATATTCCAGTGCAGCCCCTGGGCAGCAAAAGTAAAAGCCATAAACAGAGAAATGTAATCAAACACCAACTTAAGAGATGGTGATGGAACCCTGAACCAATTCTGTAGAACAGAGGAGGGGCAAAGAACTGATCTCTCACTGCTGAACTATCAGGGGTGTGCCAAGGAATCAAGCTCTTAGCGCCAAACTCTCAGTGATGTGCCATAAAGCAGCAAAGTCTGATTGCAGGGGTGAGCTGTCAACCCAACTGTCTAGAGTCGCTGCTAGCACCCAGCAGAGATCAGGAGAGATGTAAAGGCTGAGAGAAGGACCAGAGCAACAAACTAACCTCCCAAAACAGGGGTTGGGTTGGATCCCAGAGCTGATCTCTGGGACAGAGGGCAGCATTCAAAACTCAATTATACGATCTTGTGGGGGGAGAAGCTGAACAAAGAGAGCTGCAAATGAAGAACAACACAGTTGCCACCTGCTGAAAACAGCTCTGAACACTCTTCATGAACTGACAATCTTACCTCACCTCACCACTCCAACTAATCTTGTGGAAAGAAGGTTCCAATACCACTCACAAGCCAGTCACCTGGTCAGACCGCATCAGAGCTTCTGCTTGAACACCATTACCAGTATTGGGCATCTGTGGAATAACTCCTGAGCTTTTATTAATAGACTGAGATTTCTGAGGTTCCTGAACCTGGTGTTTTTTTGTGTGTGTGTTTCTTTTGGTTTTTTTTTCTGTCTTACTTTTTCTTTTTTTTTTATTCCTGTTTTATTAACTCCATAATCACTATTCTCTTATCCTTATTCTCATCCTTTTTACTCTCTCTTCTTCTCTTGTAATACAATCCATTGTTCTCCCCCCAACTACTCTTTCTACAACTTCTCATCAACTCTTTCTCAAGTCCTCACCTCCTCAACACATCCTTCCCCAACCTGTCACCATACTACCCCTTACTTGTACACGCTTACCACCTGCTGACTAACTTACTGTGCCAACTGCACACAACCCCAGATCCCTGCAATCCCTGACAGAAACACCCTCCACTACAACAGAAATACACCCAACACACAAAACCCAAAACACCAAGCAGTCCCCATATCTCTTAACACACCCATGCACTCCTTATCACACCCCCCTTTTTTTGCCTTCTTTACCAATTCCCCATAATCTATAAATACCCAAATAACTTACCACCCCCCAACTCGGACTGTTTATACGTATTATCATCAAGGGGTTTTTTATAGAGTATCTTAACAACTGCTCTGGCATTGCACCTGTGAACTTGTTAAGGCTAAATTAAACCTCTTAAATTACACAGGGTCAGATAGAGCACATCAATCTAGCTAACAATCAAATCAGCCACAACCCAAAAATAAGGGAAAGAAACCAGGCAATCAAATCCACCAACTAGCCTATCAAAAATATACTGACATGCATGAAGTAGAGTGATGGGAAGGAGCAAAAGAAAGGATGGAAAACACTCTCTTCAAAAAAATGACTCATTGCAGGATTCAGTGGGAAATGAAAAAAAAATGGATACCCAGTTCCTGACATCAACAAAACAAAGATAAATGTAGCTAAGGAGTACAGTGGTGGCCACAAAAAAAAAAAAAAAAAACCACCTCAAAGAAGAAATCAGGGATTAAATCTCTGAGAAATTCGTGGAAAAGATATTAGATATGGTTAGCCAGAATGTACAAGATGTACTCAAGAAATTTCAACACACCAAAAATAAAGAACATGAGAAGGTACAGAAACAAATAAAGGAACTCAGTGAGGAAATCAACAAAAAGCAAAGTGAAACAAATAACACTATAAAAAGAGAGATACATGAATTAAACAGAGATACATGAATTTGTGAACAGCACAAATTACAAAAGAGGAATTGAACAATGATATGTATAACCTTAGAGGAAAGAATCAAATAGAAATCCTGGAAATAAAAAATCTCTTCACTCAAACAAAAAGTGCAGTGTAAGGCCAGTCCAGCAGACTAGAAAAATGAAAGACAGAATATCAGAGTTAGAAGATAAAATAGTAATTAGAGCAGAAAAAATCTTAGTCAAGTAACTCAAGAGATGTGAAAAGAATATGCAAGAAACCAGTTTCACCATCAAAAGAACTAACATGATAATCATGGGCAGTGATGTAGGAGAAGAGGTGCAAACCAAAGCGATACATAACATATTCAATAAAATAAAAGAAAATTTCCCAAATCTTCAAAAAGTTTTGCCCATTCAGGTACAGGAAGCCTCCAGGACACTGAACAGACAACCAAAATATAACATACCCACAGCATATTATCATCAAAATAACAAGAATAGAGAGTAGAGAAAGCATAGTGAAGTCTGTAAAAGAGACAAAACAAGTAACACATAAAGATAAAACTATCAAAATAACAGCAGATTTCTCAACAGAAACCTTAAAAGCAAGAAGGGCATGGAGTGAGGTATTTCAGGAACTGAATGAAAATAACTTCAACTCTATGATACTCTACCCAGCAAAACTATCATTCAAAATTAACAGAGCAATATAAAACTTCCATGATAAACAGAAACTAAAATAGTGTATGACCACCAAGCCACCACTACAGAAGATTCTACAAGTAATTCTGCACAAAGAAGTAAAAACAAACAAAACCATACAAAGACAGGCAATATCAAAGCACATGAGAAGAAAAGACAAGGAATCAGAGAGTAGCATTGATTCAACTACACACAATCAAATCCTTAAACAACAAAAACACTAAATGGCAGGCATCACCACATACCTATCAGTATTAACACTGAATGTTAATGGACTCAACTCCACCATTAAAAGACACCATTTAGCAAACAAGATTAAAAAGGAAGACCATACAATCTGTTATTTACAAGAAACCCATCTTATTGACAGAAATAAATACTGGTTTAGGGTGAAAGGCTGCAAATAGCTTTATCAAGGCCATGGGCCCCCAAAACTGGCAGGAGTAGCAATACTTATATCAGCAAAGTAGACTTCAAACTTACATTGGTCAAACAAGGTAAAGAAGTACACTTCATACTAATAAGAGTTGCAATACATGAAAAGTAAATAACAAATATCAACTTATATTCACCCAATGTCAGTGAACCTAATTGCATCAAACATATAATATAGGACTTAAAAGCACACAGAGAGTCAAACACATTGGTAGTTGACTTTACTACCCCACTATCACCAATGAATATATCATCCAAACAAAAACTCAACAAAGAAATCCTAGAAATAAATGACACCATAAGTCAAATGGACCTAACTGATGTCTACAAAACATTTTAACCACCAGCAACACAATACACATTCTTCTCAGAAGCCCATGAAAATTTCTCCAAACTAGATCATATCTTAGGACACAAAGCAAGTCTCAGCAAATATAAGAAAATAGAAATAACTCCCTGCATTCTATCTGATCACATTGCATTAAAACTAGAACTCAACAACAAAACCAACACCAGAAAACAGGCAAATAATTGGAGGTTAAATAATACATTGCTTAATGATCAGTGGGTAATAGAAGAACTAAGGAAGGAAATAAAATGTTTCCTGGAAAATAATGAAAATCCAAACACAACCAAACAGAACCTATGGGACACAGCATAGGCAGTCCTAAGAAGAAAGATTATAGCCATGAGTGCATATGTTAAAAGGACAGAAAGGTCTCAAATAAATGACCTAATGCTACATCAAAAACACCTAGAAAAGCAAGAGCGAGGAAAACCCAGAACAAGCAGAAGGAGAGAAATAATAAATATAAGGGCCAAAATTCATGAAATAGAGACCAAAAAAACATACAAAGGCTCAACAAAACAAAAAGCTGTTTTTTTGAAAAAATAAACAAAATTGACAAGCCCCTGCCAAATCTGACTAAAATGAGGAGAGAAAAGACCAAAATTAGCAACATCAGAAACAAAAGTGGGAAGATAACAACAAACACAATGGAAAACCAGGGAGTTACCAGAGACTACTTTGAGAACTATATTCCAATAAATTGGAAAATCTTGGAGAAACGGACAAATTTCTAGATACTTAAGATCATCCAATACCCAACTAGGAAGATATTAACCACCTAAACAGATCTATGTTTTGAGATGAAATTCAAGCAACAATAAAGACTCTCCATAAAAGAAGAGTCCAGACCCTGACAGATTCTCAGCTGAATTCTACAAGACCTTCAAAGAAAAGCTAACACCAACCCTTCTTTAATTTTTCTAACAAATAGAAAGGGAATGAATGCTGCCCAACTCATTGTATGAAGCCAATATTGCAATCCTCCTCAAACTGGACAAGGCCACATCCAAAAAGGAGAACAACAGGCCAATCTCTTTAATGAGCATTGATGTAAAAATCCTCAATAAAATAATGGCAAACAAAATCCAAAAACATATCAGAAAGATCATTCACATGACTGAGTAGGCTTCATCCCAGGGATTCAGAGATGGTTGAACATATGCAAATCAATTAATGTAATACAGCACATTAACAGAAGCAAAGACAAAAACCACATGATTATCTCAATAGATGTTGAAAAAGCCTTTGATAAGATTCAACACCACTTCATGATAAAAGCTTTAGGAATAGAAAGAATGTATCTCAACATTATGAAAGTTATATATAAGAAACCTACAGAGAACAGCATGCCTAATGGGTAAAAACTGAAACCATTCTCCCCAAATTCAGGAATGAGACAATGATGCCCACTCTACTCACTCCTATTCAACATAGGCCTGGAATTCATAGCCAAAGCAATAAGGTAAGAAGAAGAAATAAAAGCAATACAAATAGGTAAAAATGTAGGCAAGATATCCCTATTTGCAGACGACATGATCCTATACCTCAAAGACCCAAAAAACTCCACCCAAAAATGTCTACACAGCATAAATACCTTCAGCAATGTAGCAGGATACTGTCAACTTACAAAATTCAGTAACCTTTCTATACACCAACAATCAACATCTTGAGAAAGAATACAGGAAACAATTCCATTTACAGTAGCCTCACAAAATTAAATACCTAGGAGTAAACTTAATGAAGGATGCAAATGACTTCTTTAAGGAGAACTACATACCACTGAAGAAAGAGATTGAGGATGATTGCAGAAGATTGAAAGATATCCCATACTCATGGATTGGCAGAATTAACATTGTAAAAATAGATATACTACCAAAAACGATCTACATGTTCAACGCAATTCTCATCAAAATTCCAATGACATTCACCACAGAGATTGAAAAATCAACCATAAAGTTCATTTGGAAGCACAAGAAAATACAGAGCAAAAAAAGCAGTGCTGGAGGTATAATAACACCTGACATCAAACTATACTACAGAGCCATAGCAATAAAAATAGCAAGGTACTGGCACAAAAACAGATATGAAGACCAGTGAAACAGAAAGAAGGATCCAGATATAAATATACACAGCTATGCCAGCCTCATTTTTGACAAAGGTGCCAAAAACATACAATGGAGAAAAGAGAGCTTCTTCAACAAATGTTGCTGGGAAAAGTGGATATCTGCCTGCAGAAAACTGAAATGAGATCCATGCTTGTCATCCTGTACTAGTATCAATTCAAAGTGGATTAAGGACCTTAATATCAGAACCAATATCTTGCAGTTAGTGAACAAAAAAGCAAGGAATGTCCTGGAAACAATAGGTATAGGTAAGGACTTCCTTAGTAGAACCGCAGCAGCCCAGCAACTAAGAGAAAGGATGGACAAATGGGACTACATGAATTGAAAAAGCTTCTGTAAACCAAAATAAATGGTCTCTAAATTGAAATGACCACCCACAGAGTGGGAGAAAATATTTACTAGGTATACATCAGACAAAGGACTAATAACCAGAATACAGAGAACACATAAAACTAAACTCCCCCAAAATCAATGAACCAATAAAGAAGTGGGCAACTGCATTAAACAGAAATTTTTCTTAGGAAGAAATCCAAATGGTCAAATAAAAACCACAAGAAAAAATGCTCACCATCCCTGGCCATAAAGGAAATGAAATCAAAACCACACTAAGATTCCTCCTTACTCCTGTTAGAATGGGTTTCATCAAGAATATCACCAACAACAAATGCTGGCGAGGATCCAGGAAAAGGAACCCTCATATACTGTTGGTATAAATGTAAGCTAGTACAACCACTCTGGAAAATATGAAGTCTCTTTAAAACACTGAACATAGATCTGTCATATGATCCAGCAATACTACACCTAGGGATATACCCGAAGGTATGTGACTCAACTTATTACAAAAGCACCTGCACTCCCATATTTCAGCACTATTTACACTATCTAAGCTACGGAAACAGTCTAGATGCTCCACTATGGATGAGTGGATCAAGACAATGTGGTATTTATAAACAATGGAATTTTATTCAGCCACAAAGAAGAATGAAATTTTGTCATTCGCAAGTAAATGGATGGAATTAGAGAGCATCATCATAAGCAAGGTTAGCCAGAATCAGAAGGCCAAAATTCACAAATTCTCCCTCATAAGCAGATTATAGACCTAAAACAAATGCAGTAATACTATTGGACATGGGTTTCACACTAAGGGGAGGACACACATGGGAGAAACATGGAAAGGAAAGGAAGCCTAAAACTTGAATGTAGTTGATGTGGTCCCTGTTGAGGAGCAAATAAAGTAATCTTAAATTGACAGAGGTCACTATGGGAAGGGGACCATAGTAGCAAAGTGAAGAGGTCTAGTAGAAATGAACCAATGTGTTGCAATACATAAGTACATGGAATCAATGTTAAGAATCTCTCTGTATAGCTCTCTATCACTTTTGTTTTCTCTTCAACAAAATCTGAGAAGAACAGGGCAGAACATGTTCTACCTGGAAGCGGTGGGGGGTGGTGTGTCTGAGTGGGAGATGGTGGCAGAGCAGGGATGTGGCACAATGTATACATATGTAAGTAAATGTAAAAATGATAAAATAATAGGAAAAACAATAAATAAAAGAAAGTGATTTCTGGAAAGTCAGGCTAAATGTAAGAATAATTCAGAAGGAAATTTGTGATTTTTCTTTTTTTTTTCTGTTGCTTTTTTTTAAATTTCCATCACTTTTTTTTAATGTAGTTTTTTTTTCCTTTTTCTTTTATTATTCATATGTGCATACAAGGCTTGGTTCATTTCTCCCCCCTGCCCCCACCCCTCCCTTACCACCCACTCCGCCCCCTCCCTCTCCCCCCCTCAATACCCAGCAGAAACTATTTTGACCTTATTTCTAATTTTGTTGTAGAGAGAGTATAAGCAATAATAGGAAGGAACAAGGGTTTTTGCTAGTTGTGATAAGGATAGCTATACAGGGAGTTGACTCACATTGATTTCCTGTGCGTGGGTGTTACCTTCTAGGTTAATTCTTTTTGATCTAACCTTTTCTCTAGTTCCTGGTCCCCTTTTCCTATTGGCCTCAGTTGCTTTTAAGGTATTTGCTTTAGTTTCTCTGCGTTAAGGGCAACAAATGCTAGCTAGTTTTTTAGGTGTCTTACCTATCCTCACCCCTTCCTTGTGTGCTCTCGCTTTTATCATGTGCTCATAGTCCAATCCCATTGTTGTGTTTGCCCTTGATCTAATGTCCACATATGAGGGAGAACATATGATTTTTGGTCTTTTGGGCCAGGCTAACCTCACTCAGAATGATGTTCTCCAATTCCATCCATTTACCAGCGAATGATAACATTTCGTTCTTCTTCATGGCTACATAAAATACCAGTGTGTATAGATACCACATTTTCTTAATCCACTCGTCAGTGGTGGGGCATCTTGGCTGTTTCCATAACTTAGCTATTGTGAATAGTGCCACAATAAACATGGGTGTGCAGGTGCCTCTGGAGTAACCTGTGCCACAGTCTTTTGGGTATATGCCCAAGAGTGGTATTACTGGATCAAATGGTAGATCAATGTCTAGCTTTTTAAGTAGCCTCCAAATTTTTTTCCAGAGTGGTTGTACTAGTCTACATTCCCACCAACAGTGTAAGAGGGTTCCTTTTTCCCCCGCATCCTCGCCAACACCTGTTGTTGGTGGTGTTGCTGATGATGGCTATTCTAACAGGGGTGAGGTGGAATCTTAGCGTGGTTTTAATTTGCATTTCCTTTATTGCTAGAGATGGTGAGCATTTTTTCATGTGTTTTCTGGCCATTTGAATTTCTTCTTTTGAGAAAGTTCTGTTTAGTTCACTTGCCCATTTCTTTATTGGTTCATTAGTTTTGGGAGAATTTAGTTTTTTAAGTTCCCTATATATTCTGGTTATCAGTCCTTTATGTATAGCTGGCAAATATTTTCTCCCACTCTGTGGGTGTTCTTTTCAGTTTAGAGACCATTTCTTTTGATGAACAGAAGCTTTTTAGCTTTATGTGGTCCAATTTATCTATGCTATTTCTTAGTTGCTGTGCTGCTGGGGTTTCATTGAGAAAGTTCTTACCTATACCTACTAACTCCAGAGTATTTCCTACTCTTTCCTGTATCAACTTAAGAGTTTGTGGTCTGATATTAAGATCCTTGATCCATTTTGAGTTAATCATGGTATAGGGTGATATACATGGATCTAGTTTCAGTTTTTTGCAGACTGCTAACCAGTTTTCCCAGCAGTTTTTGTTGAAGAGGCTGCTATTTCTCCATCGTATATTTTTAGCTCCTTTGTCAAAGACAAGTTGATTATAGTTGTGTGGCTTCATATCTGGTTCCTCTATTCTGAACCACTGGTCTTCATGTCTGTTTTTGTGCCAGTACCATGCTGTTTTTATTGTTATTGCTTTGTAATATAGTTTGAAGTCAGGTATTGTGATACCTCCTGCATTGTTCTTTTGACTGAGTATTGCCTTGGCTATTCGTGGCCTCTTGTGTTTCCATATAAATTTAACAGTAGATTTTTCAATCTCTTTAATGAATGTCATTGGAATTTTGATGGGAATTGCATTAAACATGTAGATTGCTTTTGGGAGTATCGACATTTTTACTATGTTGATTCTACCAATCCATGAGCATGGGAGATCTCTCCACTTTCTGTAGTCTTCCTCAATCTCTTTCTTCAGAAGTGTATAGTTTTCCTTGTAGAGGTCTTTCACATCTTTTGTTAGGTTTACACCTAGGTATTTGATTTTGTTTGAGGCTATTGTAAATGGAATTGTTTTCATACATTCTTTTTCAGTTTGCTCATTGTTAGTGTATAGAAATGCTAATGATTTTTCTATGTTGTTTTTATATCTTGCTACCTTGCTATAGCTATTGATGATGTCTAGAAGCTTCTGAGTAGAGTTTTCTGGGTCTTTAAGGTATAGGATCATGTTGTCTGCAAATAGGGATATTTTGACAGTTTCCTTACCTATTTGTATTCCTTTTATTCCTTCTTCTTGCCTAATTGCTCTGGCAAAACTCTTTTTACAGTTTTATGTCATTTTCTATGTAGTGCTACTTACTGTTTTTTTCAAACTTAGTTAAATGTTTACATTTAGTGCAGAAAATAATGGGGAAAATGTACCAAAATAGTATCTCTTCTTTCTAAGTAATGGAAATGTAAGACTTTCTCTATTTATTATTTTTTTCTTTCATTTTTATCAATTTCACATGTGTATATATATTCTGAATATTTCCAGCCAACTTATTTCCAACAAAGATGTGAAGAACCTAAAAAAAACCAAAATTATAAAAGTAAAGACATTGAAATAGGATCATTTTATTATGAAGTTGTATAATTTGTGTATTCTCCCCTGTGCCTTTGTTACATCATAGCTAAAATGGCAGTACCAAAATCTGTGTCATGAGTCATTTCCCTATGCTTTAAGATTATGTAACAAAATTGTTTTTATTACTGAAATGCTAATTTTCCTTCAATAGCGATTCAAATGTACATGTTCTTGAAGTTCAGATGTACATATTAATTCCCAAATGTCTACTTAGAGACCTTTATCTCTTCTATAAGATTTTAAAAATTTATGCTGTAATTTGAAGGGAATTTTTTTTGACAGTGCTTTAGTGTGTAGCCCAGGCTATCCTTGAATTCACAGTCTTCCTTCCTCAGCCTTCCCAGCACTGGAATTATAATTATGTATCATAATGTCTGTCTTGATAGGTTATATTGAAAAGCAATAGCACCTTCCCCATTTCAGCACCCAAGATGGTGCATTTTAACCCTGTAATGGATACAGCAATAACTAAAAAATAAGTAAAAACTTTAGGGAAACTTACATCGTTCATTAGAAACAACCAGGACATTACTGCATCTCCATCTCCAGGAATCTGAAGGACAATCAGCAGGTTTACATCTCAAGGAAAGGAGGTAAGTAAGGAAAAGCTAGGGAAGGCAACACTAACAATAGGCTGAATCTATATGTAATCCAGAAGTAATGGGCTTTAGATTTACACAACAATCAATGAACTATAATATGCAGCATTATCAAAATGGTAGGGAAGGGTAGACTCTCCAACAGGGGGCTACAAACAACAGGAAGGGCAAGTCTCAGAATGATCCATATATATATATATATATATATATATATATATATATATATATACACTAGGTGACACACTATAAAAATAAAATTTGAGCCTGGAGACCTACATACCACAAAGCACACAGACACAAGTAAACGAGCCCCTTGAATTTCATGACTCAAGTGAAGGAGAATCACCACAGTGTAACCTATATTCAGACCTCCTGACTGGGGAAAGCAGTAGACTCTGTTAGTTTGCATTTTTCAGAAAAAAAGGATTTTTTGTGTTTAGTTGTACTTTTGAATTCAGGTTGTTTTCTAGGAATTTCATAGTTTAGGTCCTACATGTAGTTATTTGATAAATTTGAGCTAATCTCATATATGGATAGTGTCTAATGTTATTCTTTTGCATGTTAGTATCCAGTATTGGATACTAAATATCGTTGACTAAACAGACTCTACTGTCGATGTTGGTTCATCTTGACATCTTTGTTGAATATCATCAGGCCATATTAACTTCGACATTATTTTTAGACTTTGTATTTCTTTCCACTGTATCTGGTAAGAGGAAAGATTATCTGTCTGATAAGGCAGATAATTGTGAGACTAAGGCAACTTGCTTGTCAACACTGCCATTTGGGTTTTAATAGAACTCACATAGAATTTTAAGATCATTTATTTAGTATACATCATTTAAATATAATAAATCTTCATATACCTGAAAGTGGGATATTTTTTCATTTATTTGTGTCATATTCAATCCTTCACAATGTTTTGTAGTTTTCCATGTACCTGTCTTTCACCTCTTTGGTTAAAATTATCCTTCAGTATTTCATTATTTTTGATGGTATTATAAATGAATTTTCAAATTTCTTTTTAAGAATGCTTGTTGTTAGTGTAAGGAAATGGAATTGACTTTTCTATGATGTCTTTCTGGTCTGAAATTAAGGTGTTTCATTTATTATTTCTAGTTTTGTGGATCTTTATGGTTTCATAATATATATAAAATAATTCATTCTTGAAAAAAATCATTTTTCTTCTGCATTTCCAGTTTGGATGGCTTTTTATTACTTTATGTTTCCTAACTGCTCTGACTAAAATTTCCTTTACTATGTTGAATAAAAGGGGAAAGTGGACATCTTTGCTTGATTTGAACAAGAAAACTTTCACCACTAAATATAATATTAACTACAAAACTTTTCATAAATAACCTCTGTTATATTAGGAACCTGTCTCCTCACTGTGACAGAATGGCTAACACAAACATCTTAAAAGAGGAAAGAGTTACCTTGTTCACAACTCCAGAGATTTCACTTTAACCTGGTGGTAAGGGTGTATTCAGAGCACCTCACATCATGGGCCAGTAAAAATATAAAAGCAAAAGAAATACCCCTAGATAGATACTTCCTCTAACTAAGCCCCACATTCTACAGCTCCATCACCTCCCAGTAATCTATTTGAGTTTTCAGTTCATCAATAGTTTGAATCATAAATTTGATCAGAACCCTCATGATCTACTGATTCTGGAAATACCATCATGTATACACCCAGAGGTATGAACTACTAATCTAGGTGTTACTCAATCCATTGAATTGATATTCAAGATTAACCACTACTCAGGAATGCAAATAGAAAAATTATGGTTTGAGGCTAGCCCAGCCAAAAACATTAGTGAGACCCTGTCTCAGAAAAACAGGCCAGGCATCATGGTTCACAACTGTAATACCAGGTACTTGCATGGTGAAAGTAAGAGAACTGAAGTTTGAAGCTGGCCTGGATGAAAGTGCTAGACCTTACCTTAAAAAAAAAAAAAGAAAACACTGAAAGCAAAAAGGAACGGGGTGGAGGGGGAGCTCAAGTGGTAAAGCTTGAGGACTTGAGTCCAGGCTTCAGTACTGCAAAATCAGAAAAGAACATTAATTATCACAGATACTTTCACCTTATCTCTAGTTTTTTGAGCATTTTTATCGAAAATAATGTTGAATTTTCCAAGTGCTTTTTCTGAATACCTTATGATGATTGCATGGATCTGGTCCTTCATTTTGTTAATATTGTATATTACATTAGCTGGTATTTGTATATTGAAACGTCCTTGTATTGCAGGAATAAATCCTGCTTAGGCATGTTTTATAATATTTTCAAGGTGTTCTTGAATTTGATTTGCTAGTTGTTAAATGTGTTATTAATTATATAAATAATTGGCCTTGATATGACATTTTCATATTGCATAATATTTACTTGTATCATGTTTAACCCTAATACCCCTTTCTAGTTCCTCTTCCTCCTCCCAGTGATGACCCCCAGTCCCTATTGTATATTCATATCTGAAAGTCTAGATTCTGTGTAGGAGAAAAACATGCTATATTTATTGTCCTGAGTCTGGCTTAATTGGGTTAATATGACTTCTAGTTCCAATTACTTTCCTGTAAGTGACATATTTTCATTTCTCTCTATGCCAAAAATTACTCCATTGCCTGTTTACACTTCATTTGCTTTATCCGTCCATCTTTTGATGACCACCTAAAATGACTCTATGACTTGGGTATTGTGAATCATGCCACAATAAACATAGGTGTGCAGGAACCTCTGTATGTGGAATAGTATAACCATATCATGTGATGGTTCCAGTTTTAAAATATTTCAGAATCTCCATACTGATTTCCATAGTGGCTATATTAATTTACATCCCCACCAACAGTGTATGATGGTTCATTTGTCTCTGCATGGTTGCCAGCATTTGTTATTGCTGTCTTACTTGATGACTCCAATTTTCACTGACTTCAAGTAGAATCTTCAAGCAAGAATGTGGGGAAAAAAGAACCCTCACACACTGCTAGTGGAAATGAAAATTAATAGAACCACTAAGGAAAACTGTATGGTGGCTCCTCAAAAAAACTAAAAATAGAATTGCCATATGAGCCAGAAACTGCACTCTTAAGGATATGACCCAGGTTTCTACAAAAGCACCTACACATCCATGTTTATTGCAGCACTATTCACAATAGCTAAGCTATGGAAACAGCTAAAATGCCCCACTAGCAACAAATGGATTTTTTAAAAATGTGGTATTTATACAGTGGAATTTTATTCAGCCACCAAGAAAAATTAAATTTTTAAAAATTTGTGCAGGTAAATGGATGGAACTGGAGAACGCCATCAGAGGTGAAGTTAACGAGGTTCAGAAGTCCAAAAGCTGCATGATTTTTTTAGGTGGAATACAGACCTAATAAAAATACAGCAATATTATGAAAAACAGGTCACACTAAGGGGAGATCAAATACAAGAGGAGGAATATGGTTGATATACTCTCTATACAAGAGTGAATATAGAATTTTTAAACTTACTGAAACTATCATAAGAAAAGGACTAAGGTAGAAAGAAGAAAAACAGAGGCGAGGAACCAATTCAGGTTATATTACATATATACACAGAAATGTCACAAGGAAACTCCCTGTGTAGTTGTCTCAAACAAAAATGTCATTTTTACTTCTGCAATATTGGAGAAGAAGAGAGAAGAACAGGTCTTGCCTTCGGTTGGGAGTGTGCTTAGGAGGGAGAGGGGGAAAGGGCATAGGAGGTTGAATACTGTGTGCACATGTATGTAAATGCAAAAAATGATACCTGTTGAAACTATCCCAGGAATGGGGACGAGGGGATAAAAGAGAATGGTGGAGGGGGTGAATTCAGATATGATATATTTGATATATTGTAAGAACT
This sequence comes from Castor canadensis, assembly GCF_047511655.1. Taxonomy (NCBI): domain Eukaryota; kingdom Metazoa; phylum Chordata; class Mammalia; order Rodentia; family Castoridae; genus Castor; species Castor canadensis. The sequence continues at coordinate 71,598,446 of NC_133405.1, read as the reverse complement.
TTTCTAAATGTAAATGTATTTATTTTATTTCTTTCACTTACATTATTGCACTGGATATGAATCCAAATGCTGGTTTGCTTCATTAAGCAAAATGTGGGCTACATATTTCTCATCTATAGCCTTGATGATGATGACGTATGTTTATTCCATTCCTAATTTCTTTAGAAATATTATTCATGGATTGATGTTGGATTTTGTTAATTTTTTTTCATCTATTGAAATGATCATTTGATTTTTGTCACAGATTAAATTTATGTGCTTCGTTACACTTATCGATTGCTGTATGTTAATAGATCCTTGCATCTCTGTAATGAAACCAAGTTGATTATGGTATATGATCTTTTAACTATGTTGTTGAATTTAGTTTTAAAATATTTTATTAAGAATTTTATATCTACGTTCATTGAAGAACTTTTCTATAGATTTCTTTTGTGTTGTGTACTTCTGTAGTTTTGCTATTTGTGTAATGCTGGCTTCATAAAATGAGTTTGTTAACATTCCTTCCTTTGCTATTTTATAGAATACATTGAAAAATAACTGTATTACTTTATTTTTTAATTTGTTGTAAAATGAGCAGTGAATCCAACAGGTCTTCATCTTTCTTTGTAGGGAGACTCTTTATTACTGCTTCATCTCATTGTTTATTGTAGGTTTAAGTTGTTTATGTCATCTTGGTTATGTTGGTATGTCATATGTGTCTTGAAATGTACACAGTTTTAGATTTTCCAATTTATTGGAATGTATGTTTTCAAAATTGTCACTCTAATGATTTTCTGGGTTTCATTGTTATCAATCATAATACAGATTATTTCATCTCTAATTTAAGTATTCTTTATATTTCCTTTGCATAGTTTGGCTTAGCCAAGTGTTTATATATCTTAATTATTTTTTCTAAGAACATGTCTTTCATTCACTCATCTGCGTCTCCACTTCATAAATGACCACTCTGATTTTTATTCTTTCTTCTTTTTTTTTTGGTTGATTAAGTGCTTCATCTATTTTTATATTTTAATTTTTATTTGATCATGTTTATATTTACTTACATGTGTATACATATTTGGACCTCTTCCTCCCCTGACCTCCCCACTTCTGGGAAGAATATGTTCTGCCCTCTTGTTCTCTGACTTTGTTAGAGAGAAAACATAAGAGCTAATAAGAAAAATGTATTCATTTTGCTAGTTTGAGATAAAGATAGCTCTACAAAGACATTCCCAGCGTTGTTACCATGCATATCTGTATTACAACCCATATTGACTTATCTCTACAAGATCTCTTCACTGCTTCTTAGTACCCTTCCCATAGTGGCCTCTGTCAGTTCACGATTACTTTATTGGCTTCTATACAGTGAACATATCAACAATTTAGAGGTTTTAGGTTTCCTTCCCTTTCCCTATTCCTCTTGTGCACGGTTTCCATTTAGTGTGTGACCCATTCCAATAATATTTCTGCATTTGTTTTAGGTCTATAATCTGCATATGAGAGAGAACATGTGACTTTTGGCCTTCTGAACCTTGCTAACTTCCGTTTACCTGAAAATGACAAAATAGAATGAGTTAGGCTGTGTCCCTTCTCTTTGTATTTCATAGGAAGGATTAAGGAGTGTTGGCATAAGTTCTTCTTTAAAAGTCTGGTAGAATTCAGCATAGAATCCATCAGGTTATGGACTTTTTTCTTTTGGGCGACTATTGCTGCTTCAATTTCATTATATATTATACATCTGTTTAGGTAGTTCATTTCCTCTTGGTTCTGTTTTGGATGGTCATAAGTATCTAGAAATTTGTCCATTTCTTCAAGATTTTCCAATTTATTTGAATATAGGTTCTCAAAGTAGTCTGTAATGACTCTCTGGATTTCTGAGGTGTTTTTTGTTATCTCTCCTTTTTCATTTCTGGTTTTGCTAATTTGGGTCTTTTCCCTTCTCATTTTACTCAGATTTGCCAGGGGCATGTAAATCTTCTTAATTTTTTCAAAGAAACTGCTTTTTGTTTTGTGATTCTTTGTATGGATTTTTTGGGTCTCTATTTCATTAATTTCAGCCCCTATTTTTATTATTTCTCTCCTTCTGCTTGTTTTGGGTTTTCCTAGTTCTTGTTTTTCTAGGGGATTGAGTTTGTAGCATTAGGTTGTTTATTTGACATCTTTCTGTCTTTTTAATATATGCAGTTATTGCTACAAACTTTCTTCTTAGGACTGCCTTTGCTGTGTTCCATAGGCTCTGGAAGGTTGTGTTTTCATTATCATTAACTTCCAGGAACCTTTTGATTTCCAGTCTTATTTCCTCTATGACCCACTGATCATTGAACAATATGTTATTCAGTCTCCAATTATTTGTGTGGTTTCTGCTGAGCTTTTTTGGGTTGAATTCTAGTTTTATTGCATTGTGATCAGATTGAAAGCAGGGGTTTATCTCTAGTTGTTATATTTGTTGAGGCTTGTTTTGTGCCCTAAGATATGGTCTATTTTGCAGAAAGTTTCATGGGCTGCTGAGAACAATGTATATTGTGCTTTGCCAGATGAAATACTCTGTAGACATCAGTTAAGTACATATGATCTGTGGTGCCATTTAGGTCTAGGATTTTTGTTGATTTTTTTCTCTGGATGACCTATCTATTGGTGATAAAGGGGTACTAAAACCTCCTGCAACCACTGTGTTGGAGTGTATGTGTGCTTTTAAGTCCTTTAGTGTATGTTTGATGAAATTGTGTACATTGATATTGGGAGCATATCAGTTAATAATTGTTATTTCCTTTTGATGTATTGACTTTTATTAGTATAAAGTGTCCTTCCTTATCTTGGTTGACTAATGTAAATTTCAAGTTTACTTCGTCTGATATATGTATTGCAACTCCTACCTGTTTTGGGGGACCATTAGGTTGGTAAATCTTCTTCCAGCCTTTCACCCTAAGCCAGTGTTTATTTCTGTCAATAAGGTAGATCTCTTGTAAACAATAGATTGTCTGATCTGCCTTTTTAATACACTTTGCCAAACAGTGTTTTTTGATGGGGGATCTGAGTCCACTGATATTCAGTGTTATTTTGATAGGTATGTGATAATTCCTCCCATTTAGTTCTTTTGGTTGTTTAAGGATTTGATTGTGTGCAGCTGAATCAATTTTATTCTCTGATTACTTGTCTTTTTCTTCTCGTGGGGTTTAGTACTTCCTGTCCCCTTGTGGTTTTGTTTGTTTTAATCTTCTGTGTGCAGAATTCCTTGTAGAATCTTCTGTTGTGGTAGCTTGGTGGTCATATTCTGTTTTAGTTTCTGTTTATTGTGGAATACTTTTATCCCTGTGTCAATTTTGAATGGTAGTTTTGCTGGGTAGAGTATTTTAGGATTGAAATTATTTTCATTCAGTGCCCGTTATACTTCTCTCCATGCCCTTCTTGCTTTTAAGATCTCTGTTTAGATATCTGCTTTTATTTTGATGGGGTTACCTTTGTAAGTTATTTGCTTTTTCTCTCTCACAGCCTTCAACATTCTTTCTCTGTTCTCTGTGCTTGTTGTTTTAATGATAATATGACATGGAGAGGTTCTATTTTGTTCAAGTCTGTTTGTTGTCCTGGAGGTTTCCTGTTCGTGAATGGGCAAAACTTTCTTGGGATTTGGGAAGTTTTCTGTTATTATTTTATTGAGTATATTACATATCCCTTTGGCTTGCACCTCTTCTCCTTATTCAATAACCATAATTCTCAGGTCCAGTCTGTTGATGGACTAGCTGTGTTCTTGTGTATTCCTTTCACAGCTCTTAAGTTGTTTATCTAAGTGTTCTTCTACTTTTTCTTTAATTTCTATTTTGTCTTTGAGCTCTGAGATTCTGTCTTCTACTTTTTCTAGTCTGCTGGAGTGGTCTTCCACTGTGTTTTTTGTATGACTATAGGGACTTTTTATTTCCAGGATTTCTGTTTGATTTTTTCTTCTGAGGTTTTCCACATCTTTGTTCAATTCATCTTTTGTATTTTGTGTTGTCTTCTTTAATTCATATATCTCCTTTTTTTCATAGTGTCTTTTGTTACAGTTTGGTGTTTGCTGAAATCCTCTGAGTTTGTTTATTTTTTTCTGTGTCTTCCAGTGTTCTTTTTTTTGGTATATTGAAATTTCTCGAGAGTATCTTACACCTTCTGGTTAGCCATGTCTTGTATTTTCTCCACGATTTTCTCAGTGATTTGTTCCATAATTTCTTCCTTGAGGAATTTTATGTGGTCATAACTGGGCTCTTTAGTGACATTTATTAGTGTTCTGTTGGGGACAGAAACTGAGTATCCATTTTCTTCATTTCCCACCAAAGCCTCTATTCAATTATTTCTTTGCAGAGTGTCATTTCCATCCCTTCTTCTTCTCCCAATTGCTCCACTTGGTACTGTGCAACTATGTTCTTCATAGGCTAGTTGGTGGTTTTAACTGTCTGTTTTCTTTCCCTTGACTTGATTTGTGTATTGTGGTTGACTTTTTTATGGCTAGGTTGATGTACGCTTTCTGTCCTCGGCCTGGAGGTAGAAATTAGCAATAACAAATTCACAGGTTCAATGCCAGACAAGTTGTTTACATATTATATAGAAAATGCCTTGGTGATAATATCTATACACAGTGGGAGTTGGAGGTAATGGTAAATAATCTAGTGATAGAAACTTGGATAATTAGTAATGGTGGCACAAAAAGGGTGGGGCAGAAAATAGGGGGGAAGAGGTATGGTGGCTGCTTGGTGTGTTGACCCATATGTGTGTCAACGTGTATTTCTGCTATTGTAGTGGAGGGGCTTGTGTCAGGGATTGCAAGGGTTTGCAGTGTGTGCAGTTGGTGCAGTAGCCTAGTCAGAAGGTAAAGAGTGTGTACAGGGGAGAAGTAGTGTGACAGGTTAAGGAAGGATAGGAGGGGAAGCCAAAGATGGAAGAGTAGATGAGAAGGTGCAGAAAGAGTAGTTGGGAGGGAGAATAATGGATTGTAGTAAAAGACAAGGTCATAAAATGAATGGGGTAGTAATAGGGATAAGAAAATAGTAGTGGTAAACTTAATAATACAAATCAAGGGAAATAAAAACACTAGGTACAACAATGAAAAGTTCAGTCTGCTCAGTAAAAGTTCTGGACTTATTCCTTTGGCCTCAAACCTGGTATTGGCACTTGCTATTCTGGGCTTTATGGGAAAGCATCCTGCCCCTCTTGCCGGGCAGCTTGGGTTAGAGATGGCTGGATGGATTTTTTCTTTCTTTTTTCCCCTGCTTTCCTTGTTCTTATGGGGCTTCTGTTACAAGTGGAAGCTCTGATGTGGTCTTACCAGGTGACTGTCTTGTGATTTGTATTTGCTTCCTTCTGTCCACAAAGGAGGTTGCAATTGGGGCTTGAGGTAACACACTGCCAGTTCATGCAAGGTGTTCAGAACTGTTATTGTTTTCACCAAGCAGCTGTGTTGCCCTACAGCTTCAACATTGTTTGTTCAGCTCCTTCCCCAGCAAGGCAGGGCACATCAGTTTTGAGTACTGCCCTCAATCTCAGGAGATTGGCTGAGGGATCACCTTCAGCCCTGCTTTGGGACATTGACTTGTCAAGCCACCCCAGCTCCCAGCCTTTGTGCCTCACCTCATGTTTGCTCAGTGCTAGTTTGCCTGCTTTGGGAGCTTGGCTTGTCACTCCAACCCCTAGTCTCAGTCTTTGTTACTTTTACTGCCTTCATTTACTGAGTATTCATCTCTTTGCCCCACCCCAATTCACTGGGACAGGTTCTGCAGACCACCCCAGCTCTGCTGTCACTTTTAGATTGCAATTCACTCTTTATGCTTTTCAGTTTTGTTGGGGGAGGATTCAATCTGCCAATGGTCTGCACTGGATTATGTTCCCAGGGCAGGGGTAGAGGAGTCATACATGGTCTATATTGGTCGCTTGTTCATTCTGCAGGTTTATGCAAGCAGCTTTGGAATCAGCCAGCAGGGAGAAATGGTGTGCAGTTTTTCTCAATGTGGCAGGGTGTAGGGGGAGGCTGTCTATGGGTTAGGGGTCCAGTATGTTGCAGAGTTCTGTTCAGATTGATGCTTTGTCTTCTAAGTGAGTATCAGGTGGCTGTAAACACTCCACTTGATCCTGGGTGTTAAGTAGAGCCTGGTTGGTGGTGATTCAAGTCAAAGGTGCCTCTGATGTCTATTGCCTCTCCTGCCACTGCAGCCACCACCAGTTCAGCTTTTGGCAGGGACCAGAGACATCCAAGGTAGCAGATGAGGGAAGGAGTCCACACTGAGGCAGAGGATCTGTGCTGCCTCAACTGAGCAAACCACTGGACATCAAACCACTTATTATTTCTTCTATCTACTAATTTTGTTTCTGACTTGTTCTACTTTTCCTAATAACTTAAGGTGCATCATTCATTCATACATTTTATATCTCTCTGATTTTTTGAATGTAGACATTATAGTCATATTCTTCCTCTTACTATTGCTTTTGGTGCATCTTAAACATCTGGTAAGTTGTGCTTTCCTTTTCATTTGATTCTTGGAGTTTTTGATCCCCTCTCTGATTTCTTCAATGAGTCACTGATAATTCAGAAGTGTCCTGCTCAATTTCCACCTGTTTGTGTATTTTCTGTAGTTTCTCTTGCTGTGAATTTAAATTTTTTTCCATTAAATTCTGCTAATATGCAACAAATTACTGTAATTTTTTGTATCTGTTAAGACTTAATTTATGTCCTAAAATGTGGTCTATTTCAGAGAAAGTTCAATGAGCTGCTGAGAGGAATGAATGTTCTAATGCTATTTGATGAATATTCTATAGACTTCTGTTAAGTTCATTTGATCTATGATGTTATTTTACACCAAAGTTGCTTATTTTATTTCTTTAATCTGGATGACCTATCATTGATGAGAGTGAGGGTGTTGAAGTCAATCATTGTCATTATGTTTGGAACTATCTATCTCTATATGTTAAGTAATGTTTATTTATGAAATTGGGTCCACCAACATTCATTGCATATGTAATTACATATATACATATATTTCTATATACTTATATAGAAAATATATATTATATAAATATATATAATTATACTTATATTTTCTTGATGGAATATTCTCTTTGTTAATATTTAGTGATCTACTTTATCTCTTCTGAATAATTTTTGTTTGAACTCTTGGCAGAGAGAGTGTAGCTAGTTCTTTTTTGCTTTCATTTGCTTGGTGTTTCCTTTTATATTGTTTCACTTTCAGTCTATCAGACTTTGCGAGTCAGAGGTCTCATAGACAGGAGACCAGTGGGTCTTGTATTCTAATCCAATCAGCACATATGTATTCTTTTTGATGGTACTGGATACTGAGCTCAAGACTTCACACTTTCAAGGCAAAAACTCTACCCCTTGAGCCATGTCTCTAGTACTTTTGGTTTTAGTTTGTTTACTACATAGTGTCTCACATTTTTACACAGATCAATGTTGGACTGCTATCCTCCTACCTTTGCCTCCAAAGTGGCTGGGATTAAAGGCATGTACCACCATTCCTTTTTTGCAAGAATCTCAAATTTCTTGAAAAATTTGTCATCCATATTGCTAAACTTCTCATCCAGTCTTGATTGAGTTCCTTATTTCATTCATTTCTACATTTAATTCCTCTTCAAGGTTAATGATCATTTAAAAACTAGACTCCTAAATTACTTGCCAGGCATTAAGTCATTTTGGTACCTTTGAATTAAGTCATCAAGTTTTGAAATTTTGAAAGAGTCATATTGGCTTACTTTTTCATATATTTTGTGTTTCTGAATTGAAATTTGCACTATTAGATTGGATACCTCTTTAATTTTTTTTAAGTGGGAGTCTTTTAGTGCACAGATTTCTCTTGAGTTAACAATCTATGCTATCACTCAGAGGAGAGAAAATGAAGAGCAATTCCAAAATGTACCATTCACAAGCTTACCTTGTAGGGTAGATACTATGACCACAAAGGTGGTTTTCCAAGGGCAAGACTTAACCATTACACTCCAGATCTGCTGACTCCTGTGATTTCCCAAAATGTAGGATACTTTACTGCATAATTTGTGATAATAGGAGAGTGCATTTGTAATCTTCCCTGAAATATAAAATTCAAAAATTCATAAACTATCCAGATATTTAAAATCTATAAAAAGCAACTGAATATACCAATTAAAAATAGAATTAGAATATGTACTGAATAAAATAGGAATTTGAAAAGTATTCAGTCAAATATTGTTAATAACTGATCAATAAAAGGAAGGGGTGAGGAAAAGAAAAGAGAAAAGATAAGCTGCAAGATAGGAAACAGAGGAAAAATAAATATATAGGATGCTAGCATAAGAAACAATACTGTGAGATTACATGATGAAATGAATATAGAGCAATACAAATCACAACAAGAAATATAAGGTCAGTCAATAATCCTCCTGATTTAATATAGGGTGATGGTAATTTGCTTGTTTTATTCTTAGACAAGTCGTTTTGTAGTCTACTTAGTGTGGGATGCTGGTGCTGGAGTGTTGATCCATTTTCTCTCTGAAATCCAAATATATTAGACTAGAAAGGCTTGTTTGCAGACTTAGTCCTTCCCAGCCTTTCTTGTCAGGGCACACATGCTACTACTCATATTGTTGGGCCAAATTCCTTCCAAGTTTTCCACATGTAGGCCTGGAAATGAGAATTTAGTGGCCATCCTCCAAGTGCCCTCCTCCCCCCCCCATTAGATGCACCTTTGAACCAAAGGTAGTCTGCTAGTGAGGATTTAGCATGGGAAATTCGTAAGCAGAGGTTGTGTTTCCACCAAATATTTTTGGGTTCCTGACAGCATAGAAAGCAGTCAGAAAAGAGCAATTTGCACTGGTGGGGCAAGGCATGTAGTACTGAATGTTGCTACAATCCTGACTATACAGTTTTATGTCCTAGCACTCCCACTTTTACTAACATACATCTGGTCTCCCCCGTCTTCTCAGAGTTCAGACTGTATCTCCTCTAGTGTACTCACCCTCAGCTTCCCTCTGCATTTATGGTATCTACTTTATACCCAATTAGATCTGTGGCAGTATATCTGGGTTCAATTATAACCAATTTCTTGTGCATACACTGACTCAGGACAGGGTCACTTGCTTAGCCAGTGAAGAAGGAGAGGCCTTTGGGGCTTGGAGGTGTAAAACTGCAGGGATGTCTGCCCTGTCTGGCTCAATGCTTTGACTTCAAGGACCTCACTAAGATGATTCCCCACTACTGCAGCAGTGTGCAACTAGAAAGTGCAAGGGACCCCTTCTCTGGTATGTGATCTTCGTGTGTGCTACAGATCTCCAATCCTAAAATGCATTTTTTACGTGTGTAGCTTGTTGACACTTTCCTTTACTCTTTTCATAAAGCCCTACTCAGGGAGATTTCACCATTCCCTAAAATTTTTGCTAGTAGTCCATTGTTTTTAATCACAAATCTAACTGAATAATTCTGGATTTCACCTGATCGCTGTCTACTGCTTACTGCTGCACTCCCATGCCTTTCTATGGAAGCCACCAATCCCTGAAACCATGCATCTGAGGTATGGTTTCAATTTCATAGAGACACAGGACAGTCCTGACTGTCTGTACTGTTCAATCTTGTGAGCATTTGAAAATGGTAAATATTTGAAAATATTTCCTCTACATTAGGAAAAAAGGCAAGGATTTCACTCTTCTCACATCTAGTACAGATTTTTATGGTTTGGATATGACAAATGTCCCTAAAAGGTTCATGTGTTGAAGGCATGAACCCAATGCAGCAATACACAGAGGTGAGGCCTTGAGGTGTGGTTAGATAATGAGGGAACTGGCCTCATCAGTGATTAATTCATTGATGAGCTCATACTTAAATGTGCTATTGGTAAGTGGGGTCTTGTTGGAAGAAGTAGGTCACTGAGGGCATGCACTAGTAGGGGATATTTTCTCCCCAGCCTTTGCCAATCACTTCCACCACCATGATGCTCTACATTACCAAAATCTTATCAGCAATGGAGCTAGACTACCATGGACTGAAACCCTTGAAATTATGAAGTTAAAGAAACCTTTCCATCCTTTAAATTTTGTCTCTCAGTTATTTTGTTACAGAGATGAAAAGCTGAATGACACAGAGGGTACTGAAAGATCTACCCAGAGCAATTAGGCAAAAAGTAGAAATAAATGGCATCCAATTAGGAAAAAAATGAAAATAGTTTGTGATTGTTGATGTCATATGACATAAAAAAACACTTAATGAATATTCTGGGAATTACATAATAAAAAACAGCATATAACAATTAGTAGAATTTCTATATACTAAAATAAATTAATTTTTGCATTTACTTACATGTATAAATATTGTATTGATCCATATTAACCCTTCTACCCCCTTTCCCCAACACCTCCCCCTCTCACTGGTGCCAGCCCTCCATCTGGGAAAGACTTGTTCCACTCTCCTGTTCTCTGATTTTTAGGAGAAAGAATAAAATGAAAAACACATTTTAGTTTGGGATAAAGGTAGCTACACAGGTAGTTCCCTTGTAATATTTCTATGTATGTATGTATTATAACCCCAATTGCAAAAATGATACCTTGTGAAACTACTCCATAAATGAGGGTAGGGGGAGATGAAGGAGAATGGTAGAAGAGGTGAATTCATGTATGATATATTTGATACATTGTAAGAACCTGTGTAAATGCCATAATGTACCTGCACACATCAAAACAATAAAGGAAAAAAATGACAAATTAGCAATTTCAAAATTGTCAAGAAACAATTCCAATTTGAGTAATCACAAAGATATAATAATTAAAAATAAACTTAACCAAGGAGTTGAAACCTAGGACACTGAAAATGACAAAATGCTACTGAAAGAAATTGAATAAGACACAAACAAAAGGAAAGATATTCTGTGATCATGGGTTGGAAGTATTAATATTATTAAAATTTCCATACTACCCAATGTGACCTATAGATTAAATGGAGTCACTTACCAAAAACAATAAACATTTTTACAGAATAAAAAAATCATAAAATTTGTTTGGAAGGAAAAAAAAGACCCTAAATAACCAGAACAATATTTACCAAGAACAACATCAGAAGCTTAACACTGATTTCAAACTGTCTTACCAAACCAAAATAATCAAATCATTATGGCACTGGCATAAGATCAGACATATCAACCAACATAACAAAATAGAAATAACAGAAATTAAGCCAAATATTTTACATTTAATTGATTTTCAACAAAATTTCTAAGAATACACATTGGAGAAAGGATAGTCTTTAATAAGCATTGTTGTGAAAACTGGATATCCATATACAACAGAGTGAAATTGGACACATCTCAAATCATGTTCAAAAATCAACTCAAAATATATTAAAATTTAAAAGGAAAAACTAAACTGTAGTACTACATATATATGTATATATTTACAAATTATACATCTGATGACTGGTTACTATTTAAAATATATATGAGTAGCTCAAAAAACACAATAGTGGGAAAATTACCCAATTAAATTACAAATGAAATTCCTGATTATACATTTTTTAAAAGCAGACATATGAAGGGTCAATAAGTATAGGAAAAGATGATAAATGTCACTTACCAACAGAAAAATTCAAGATAATACCACAATGAGACATCGCTTTACAGCTAACATCAAAGGACTGTCATCAAAAAGAAGAAAGAGGACTAGAGCATGGTGGCACGTGCCTGTGATACAAGACACATAGACCATGCATAGGTGGTATGATCATTGCCTGAAGCCAGCCAGGACAAGAATGTGGAAACTTATTCAGAAAATAACTAAAGCAAAAGGGTACAAAAATATGGCTCAAGTTGTAGAGTGATGGCTCAGTGAGTTCAAGGCCCTGAGTTCAAACCCCAGTACTGCCAAAAATGAAATGAGGAGGAGGAGGGGAAAGGAGAAAAAGAAGAAAATCAGGTCTAAGAGTGTATCTCACTGTTAGAGTGCTTTTGTGCATGTGCAAGACCCTGGTTTTGATTCACAGCACCATAAGAAAAGAAGAAAGACAATTGTTGAAGAAGAAAATGGAAATCTTTGAAACTGTGGGTGTCATAGGTGTTACAGAAAACAGTATGGTAGTATCTCCAAAAGAAGCATAACAATAGAAGTATCATATGATCCATCTATTAAACTCCTCGGAATACAATCATAGGAATTTAAATTGGTTTGCAAAGATACATGTTCCCTCATGCTCATTACAACATTATTCACAATAGGCAAGACATGAAACTAACCTTTGTGTGCATTACAGATGAATGAAAGAGGAAAATGTGATATATTTTTCACTGTGGAATACTATTCAGCCTTTAGTAAGAAAAATCCTGTCATTTTCAACAGCATAAATCAAGCTGGGGTAAAAATGCTGCATGAAATAAACCCAGCAAAGAATGACAAGAACTACATGATCTCACCCTTTGTGTATTCTAAACAAGTTGATCTAACCTAAGTTGAAGTACAAAGATGGTTGCCAGAAGTTGGGGCAAAGAAGGAGGGAGGGATGGAGAAAAGTCAGTGAAAGGGCATGGAGTTGCAGTTAGATAGGAACAAGGATCTCTGGTGTACTCTTGCAAACATGGTGAGTATAGATAATAATTTGGAGTGCACATTTCAAAAACCTAGAAAAAAAGATTTTGAATTTTCCCTATAAAGAAATGATAAATTTTTCAGAAATTACATATGTTTAACCTGTTTTAAACATTGTACACTATGTATGTGTTTTGAAACATTAAATAGTAATCCATAAATATATAATTTCATGTTTTTATTAAAACTTTAATTTAATTTTTAATAAATTTTTCATTTTTAAACATAAAATGGTGTAACATCTAATAAGCAGCAACGAAAAGGTAGGATAGGAAAAATTGCTAATATAAATAATAAAAATGGAGATTCTATTGTTTTTATAGATATTAAAATATAATGAAGATATGAACAACTGAAAGCCAGTGAGAATGCAAACTAGATCACTTCTTTCGAAAACAAAAATTATCAACCAATAATAAAAGAAGGGTCTTTTCTATAATGAAATTTCAGTGCTAGATATCTTCAATGAACAATTCTTCTAAGCAGTCCAGGGTGATATAAGAAAAGTACAGAAATGTTACAGAAAACAGAAAGAATGTTTCATAACTGATTTTGCAAGTCCAGCCTAATAGTATTACCAAAATCTGACTTTTATCAAAGCATATTACATTAAATGTAAAAATACTAAAAAGTGAACAAATCAAACACACATGTATAAAAATAGGATGATACATTATGATCAAGTGAAGTTTGTTCCAACAACATAAATTTGGAATACTATTTAAAATGAATTATTGAAGTGTAACATGTTAATAGAAGGAAAGAAGAAAAATATATAACTATCTCAACAACAAAATACATCATAGTGAAATAGTGAAAACTCTCCAGATCAAGCAAGTGGCAAGTGACAAGAATGGCTAGAGATACAGCTCAGTGATACAATGTTTCCCTGTTATGCACGAGGTTGTGGGTTTGATCTGAGCACTGGAAAAAGTAAAGTAATAGACAAAGAAAGCATTGTTACCAATTCTATATAATACTACACTGGAAGTCTTATTGATACTGATTTATTGATCCCGAGTTTGTGGCTGGGTACAGTCAGTGATTGAAAATACATGACCAGGAGCGAAGTGTAAAGGAAGCACAAAGTTACGTTACCAAGTCTATATGATACTGCAATGGAGGTCCTATTGATACTGGAATGTTAATCCTGAGTTTGTGGCCTGGGACAGTCAATGATTGAAGACACCAGATGAGGAGTTAAGAGTAAAGCAAGCACAACGTTATTGAAAGGAAAGCAAAATCTCCTGCATAGATTGCAAGGGCATTGGAAAACACAAAGTCATAGTATAGCTGAAGTCTATGGATGATATAGGGAACTATCTGGCTTAAATCCAACGAGTCTACTTTGAAATTACATTTGCAATTGCTTGGCACCTAATCAACTTCTCACTGGACCTGACTTCTTGTCTGTACCATTCCTTATTGAACAAAACATTTCTAGACTGTTTGGTCAGCTCTTCCTGGTCTTGGGACCCACATCTTGCAGTTGAGTTTTGTTTTTTATAGAAGCATGTTATTTCTGTGAGAAACCTGTTGTTTCCCATGCCCTTTTCACATGTCTGCTTTTAAAATGCCTCCTTTATCCAAAATGTTAGTGATCCTCTTATACTATCCAGTGAAAGAAATGAAAACAGATCTTAATGAAAGACCTGAAATGTTGAAATTATTGCAGGAAAAAATAAGGAGAACTCTGGAGGATACAGAAATTGGTAATTTCAGAATAGGGTACCAGTTGTTCAGGACATAAGAACAAGGACGACAGATGGGACCCTTTTGAATTAAAAAGTTCCTGCACATCAAAAGAAAGTTACCAGAATCAAGAGAAAACCCAAAGAATGGGAGAAAATCTTTGCCAACTATTCAAATGATAAAGAAGCAGTACCTGTAATATACAAAGAGCTCAAAAAATGAAAGAACAAAAGAACAAATACTACAATTAACAAATGTGTGAACAGTTTTCAGAAGTAGAAATTCAAATGGTTAAGAAGTACACAAATAAATGTTCAACATACTTATTTATAAAGAAAATGGAAATCAAAACTATACTAGGATTCCATCTCACTCCAGGAAGATTGGTAATCATCAAGGAAAAAAATTGCTGATGAGGATGTAGGGGAAAAGGAACCCTCACACACTGTTGGTATGAAAGTAAACTGGTACAACCACTATGGAAATCCATATGGAGGTTCTTCAAAATATTGAAAATAGAATCACCTCAGAAGCCTGTCATACCACTCTTGGGTGTAGATCTGAAGGAGTGTAAATCAAATCAATACATAAGAGAAATATTTGCATACTCGTGTTTGTTGCAGCTCTCTTCACAATAGCTAAACTGCTGAAACAGCCAAGGTGCCCAACATATGGAAATGCAAGAGACCTCAAATAGCACAATGCAATTGTGTGCAAAAAATCCAATGCTGGAGGCATCACAATACCTGACTTCAAACTATACTAGAGATCCATAACCATAAAAGTATATATTACTGACACAAAAACAGACAGGGAGACCAATGGGTCAGAATAGAAAACACAGATATAAACCCACACATCTATAACCAACTGATCTTTGACAAAGGAACCCAAAACACATGATGGAGAAAAGACAGCCTCTTCAACAAGTGCTGATTGGAAACCTGGATATCCACATATAGAAGACTGAAAGTAGAACCCTGTTTTTCATCCTGTACCAAAATCAACTTAAATCAGATCAATGACCTGCTAAGATAAGACCTGAAACTTTGAAACAACTAAAGAAAGTAGTAGGAAATACACAGTAACTTACAGTTATACAGAACAACTTCCTAAGTAGAACTCAAAAGGCTCAGCATCTAGGAAAAAAATGAACAAGTAGGACTGCATCAAACTTAAGAGCTTCTGCAGAGCAAAAGAAACCATCAGTAGACTCAGGAGACAGCCCACAGAATGGGAGAAAATCTTTCCCAGGTACTTATCCAATAAGGAACTAATATCCAGAATCTACAAGGAACTCAAAAAACTCAACACCCAAAGAATTAACATCCCAATGAAGAAATAATCACATAAATTGAAGAGGGAGTTCTCAAAAGAAGACATACAAATGGCCAGTTAATGCATGAAAAAATGTTTAACTTCCCTGGTTATAAAAGAGATGCGAATCAAAACATCACTTAGATTTCATCTCATCCAGTTAGAATGGCCATAGTTAATGGTAATAACAACAACAAATTCTTGCAAGGATGCAGCAAAACAGGAACACTTATACACTGCTGGTGGGAATGCAATCAGTACAAATACTATGGAAAGCAATATGGAGATTCCTCAAAAACCTAAAGATGGAACTGCTAGATAGATCACTAGATAGATCCAGCAATACCACTCCTGGACATCTACTCAAAGGAACATAAGATAGGATACAAAAGACACTTGTACACTGATGTTCATCACAGCACTCTTCACAATAGCCAAACTTTGAAAACAATCTAGGTGCCCTAAAACTAATGAATGGATATAGAAAATGATATATATATATATACATATACATGCAATGGAGTTTTACTCAGCAATAAAGAAGAACAGCATTTGAGGGCAAATTGATGCGATTGGAGGACATGATGTTAAGTGAAGTAATCCAGGAGTTAATACTACAGGCATAAAAAAAGAAAAAGGAAGAAAGAAAGAAGAAAAAAGATACTCAATAATAAAAAGAAAAAAACAGGTTTAGGAACCTGGTTCAGTTCAGTCTATTAATAAAAGTTCTGGAGTAATTTCTTAAGGGGTTAATCCTGGTATTGGTGTTCAAGTAGAAGCTTTGCTGTGACTGGCTTCTGAGTAGTATTTGGACCTTCTTTCACAAGATTCGTTGGAGTTTTGAGGTGAGGTAAGATTGCTACCTCATGCAGGGTGTTCAGAGCTGTTTTCAGCAGTTGGCAGCTAGGTTGTTCTTCAGCTGCAGATCTGATTGATCAGCTTCTCCCCCAGTGAGGTGGGGCAATTCAGTTTTGAGTGCTGCCCTCTGTCCTGGATATGGGCTCTGGGATCCACATCCTGTCCTGGTTTGCGAGGTTAGTTTCCCTCTCTTAGCCTTTATGAATCTCCTTATCTCTGCTGGGTGCTGACAGCTCCTGTAGGCAGTTGGCTTGTCAGCCCACTCTGCCCTCAGCCTTTTATGCTTTATGGCACATCACTGAGAGTTCGGTGCTGGAAGCTCAGTTCCTTGCCACAACCCTTAGAGTTTAGTTCAGCAGTGAGTAATGGCTCTTTGCCCCTCCACCATTCTCCTGGGCAGGTTCACCATTGCACCCCACCTTCCAATATCAGTGTTAGATTACACCATAAAAAGAGACATACATGAATTGAGGAGGAACACACAAATTATAGAAGAAGAGTTGATCACAGTTTTTGAAAACCTCAGAAGAAAGAATCAAACAGAAATCCTGGAAATTAAAAGTTTCTATAGTCAAACAAAAAACATATTAGAAGGCCACTCTAGCAGAATAGAACAAGTGGAAGACAGAATCTCAGAGCTGGGAGACAAAATAGAAATTAAAGAAAAAACAGAAGAAATCTTAGTCAAACAACTCAAGAGCTTAGAAAAGAATAAGCAAGAATTCAGAGAACCCATCAAAAGATGAAACGTGAAAATCAGGGAAATGGAGAAGGAGAAGAGGTGGAAACCAAAGGGATACATAATATATATTCAATAAAATAATAACAAAACATTCCCCAAATCTTGAGAAAGTTTTGTGCACTCAGGAATAGGAAGCCTCCAGGACACCAAAAAGATTTGAGCAAAATAGAATGTCACCCATGGCATATTATCATCAAAACAACAGGCATAGAGAACAAAGAATATTGAAGCCTGTAAGAAAGAAAAAACAAGTAGCATATAAAGGTAAACAGCCAATTTTGCAACAGAAACATTAAAAACAAGAAGGGTATGGAGTGAGGTATTTCAGGAACTGAATGAAAATAACTTCAACCCTAGGGTAAACTACTCAACAAAACTATCATTTGAAATTGATGGAGTAGTAAAAAACATCCAAGATAAACAGAAAGTAAAATAGTATATGTCCACCAAGCCTCTACTAAAGAAAATTCTACAAGGAAATCTGCACACAGAAGATGAAAGCAAACAAATCCATGTGAGAACAGGAAGTATCAAACCACAGGAGAAGAAAAGACAAGTAATCTGAGAGTATCATTGATTCAACTGCACACAATCAAATCCTTAAGCAACAAAACAACCTAATGGCAGGAATCAGCATGTACCTATCAATATTAGCACTGAATGGTAACAGACTCGACTCCCCCATCAAAAGACACTATGGTCAACTGGACTAAAAAGGAAGATCCAACAATCTGTTGTTTACAAGAGACCCATCTTATTTATAGAAATAAACACTGGTTTATGGCGAAAGCCTGGAAGAAGATTTAGCAAGTCAATGGCCCCTGAAAACAGGCAGGAGTACCAACACTTATATTGGACAAAGTAGACTTAAAACTTATGTTGGTCAAATGAAATAGAGAAGGATACTTCATACTAATAAAAGTTACAATACAGCAAAAGGAAGTAACAATTATCAACCTATATGCACCTAATGTCAGTACACCTAGTTTCATCAAAAATACATTAAGGATTAAAAGCACTATGGACTCCAACACAGTGGAAGTGGGAGACTTTAATACTCCTCTATCAACAACGAAATCCTAGAACGAAATGAAACCATAAATCAAAAGGATCTAACTGATGTCTACAGAATATTTCTTCCAACAACAACACAATATATATTCTTCTCAGTAGCCCATGGAACTTTCTCCAAAATAGATCATATCTTAGGACATAAGGAAGCCTCAGCAAATATAAAAAAAATAGAAATAACTTCCTGCATTCTATCTAATCACACTGAATTAAAACTAGAACTCAACAACAAAAACAACACCAGGAAACAAGCAAATAATTGGAGGCTGAATAATACATTGCTCAACTATCAGTGTGTCATAGAAGAAATAATAGGGGAAATAAAAAGTTTCCTGGAAGCTAATAAAAACGAAAACACTATCCACCAGCACTTATGGGGCACAGCAAAGGCAGTCCTAAGAAGAAATTTTATAGCCATGAGTACATATATTAAAAGGAGAGAAAGATCTCAAATAAACGACCTAATGCTACATTGAAAACTCCTAGAAAAGCAAGAGTAAGCAAAACCCAGACCAAGCAGAAGGAGAGAAATAATAAAAATAAGGGCCAAAATTAATGAAATCAAGACAAAAAGAACACAAAGGATCAACAAAAAAAGCTGTTTTTTTGAAAAAATAAACAAAATTGACAAGTCCCTGGTAAATCTGACTAAAATGAGGGGTAAAAGAACCAAATTAGCAAAATCAGAAATGAAAAAGGGGAGATAACAGCAAACACCATAGAAATTGAAGAATCATCAGAGACTACTTTGAGAACATATATTCCAATAAATTGGAAAATCTTGAAGAAATGGACAAATTTCTTGGTATTTATAACTGTCCAAAACTGAGCCAAGAAGGTATTAAACACCTAAAGAGATTAATAATGCATGATGAAATTGAAGCATCAATAAAGAGACTCCCAAAAAAAGAAAAGTCCAGTTTATGATAGATTATCAGCTGAATTCTACCAGACCTTCAAAGAAGAACTAAGAACAACACTCCTTAAACTTTTCCACAAAATAAGAAGGAAAGGAGCACTGCCCAACTCATTCTATGGAACCAGTATTACACTCCTTCCAAAGCCAGACAAGGGAAAATCCAAAAGGTAGAACAACAGGCCAAGTTCCTTAGTGAACATTGAAGCAAAAATCCTCAATATAATAATGGCAAATCAAATCCAACAACATATCAGAAAGATCATTCACCATGACCAAGTTGGCTTCATCCCGGGGATGGAGGGATGGTTCAACATATTCAAATCAATAAATGTAATACAGCATATTAATAGAAGCAAAGAGAAAACCTACTCGATCATCTCAATAGATGCAGAAAAAGCTTTTGATGAGATTCATCACCACTTCATGATAAAAGCTCTAAGAAAACAAGGAATAGAAGGAATGTACCTTAACATTATAAAGGCTATATATGACAAACATAGCCAACATCATACTTAATGGGGAAAAACTGAATCCATTTTTCCTAAAGTCAGGAATTATGCAAGAATGCCCCCTCTCCCCATTCCTTTTCAACATAGGGTTTTATTATATTTCCACATGTGTAAATATTTGCTCTGATTTGGTCCTCATCACCCTCCATTGTCCCACTCTCCCCTTGATATTGTCTCTCCACCCCAAATAATCCTCCATTTAGTTTCATGTCTTTCAGTTTGTATTTTTGAGTTTAGACTGTACATCTGAAAGACAAGATGCAGCATTTGTCTTTCCGAGAGTGTATTCTTTCACTTAACATGATAATCTCCAATTCTATCCATTTTCCTGCAAATGACACAACTGCATTCTTTTTAATGGCTGAATAATACTCTATTTTCATGTATGCTACATTTTATTTATCCATTAATCTTTTGTTGAGCAACTAGATTTATTCAATAACTTGGCTATTGTGAATCATCCTTCAATAACCATGCATCTGCATGTTTTTCTATTTTATGCTGATTTACATTTATTTAGGTATATTCCCAGAAGTGGATCATATTATATTCAGGGATGTTTTACTGATTTCCATAATGGCTTCACTAATTTACACTCCCATCAATAGTGTATAAAGGTTCCTTGTATCCCTCTTCCAGTATGTTCTATTGTTTTCTTAATGTGAACCATTTGCATGGGGATGAGGTAGAATCTCCATGTTTTGATTTGCATACCCTTTATGGCTAGGGATATTGAACACTTTTTCACATGTTTATTGGTCCTTTGTAGTTCTTTTGAAATTTTTAAATTTAGTTTTCCCATTTATTAATTGGGTTATTTAATTTTTGGTATTGAATTTTCTGATATGTTTATCTAGTAATTCCTTATAAGGTTGTGAAACCCCTGTACAAATATGATATACTAACAAAACTGTGTCAAAAAATGAAGGACAGGTAGGTAAAACAGGTATTGTCTGGGAGTAAAAAAGGTACCAGTGGGAGGGGGTAGGCATAAGGAAGTGGTGACAGAGGGTGAATATAGTGGATGTATTTTGGATTAATGGTTGAAACTAGAATGATGATACCTGTCAAAATTGTTCTATGAAGAGTGAGAGGTGGACGAGTGAGAAAGGTGGAGGAGGTAAATCTAATTAAGATCTGTTGTAAGCTCATAGGTAAATGTCACCATGTAGCTATGAAACTATTATATGCTAATAAAGTTAAAAAGATTTGATCCCATTCTGTACACTGTTTCATCACTCTGATAATTGTTTACTTTGATGTGCAGAAATTTTTTAATTTGATTCAATTACATTTTTCAATTGGTCTTATTTTCTGAGCAATTGGAGTCCTATTCAGGAAAGCGTTGTCTGTGCCTATATTTTGAATTTATTTCCCTACATTTTTCTCTAGTGGTTTCAACATTTTATGTTCTAATTAATATTTTTGATCAAACTTGGATTATTTCTTGTGCAGGATGAGAGAAAGGTGTCTATTTTCAGTCTTCTTTCTATGTATGCCCAGCTTTCTCAGCAGCATTTGTGGAAGACACCATCTTTTCCAGTGTATGTTTTGGCAGTTTTGTGAAGAATCAGATGACTATACCTGTGTGAATTTCTTTCTAGATCTCTTATTTCATTCCATTGGTCTATGTGTCTTTTTTGTGCCAATACCATGCTGTCATTGTTACTATGGTTCTGTAGTAAATTTGAGGTGAGTTATCATAATACCTCCAGCATTATTCCTTTTGCTCAGAATTACTTTGACTAGTTGGGGTAGTTTATGCTTCTATATAAAATTTTGGATTGTTTTTTCTATGTCTGTGAGGAATGTCATTGGAATTTTCATGGGGATTTCATTGAATCCACAAATTTCTTTCTTTAATTTAGCCCTTTTAACAAAATATTCTGAAGAATTCATGAACATGGGAATTCTTTCAATCTTCTAGAGTTTTCTTTAATTTAATTCTTCAGTGTTTTATAGTTTTCATTGCAAAGGCTTTTTACCTCCATGGTTAGATTTATTCTTAGGTATTTCAATTTTTGAGGCTATAGTGAATGGGATTATTTGCTAATTTTTTTTTCTCAGCATGTTCATTGAAGGTGTAGAGGAATGCTATTGATTTTTATATGCTGATGTTTCCTGATATATTGCTAGAAGTGTTTACCAGCTCAAACAATTTTCTGGTTGAGTCTTCATGGTCTTTTACATATAGGATCATATCTGCATATAAGAATAATTTCACTTCTTTATTTCATATTTGTATTTCTTTAAATTCTTTCTTTTACCTTATTAATCTGGCTAAGAGGTTATGTGTATATGGAATAATAGTGGTGAGAGCAGGCAACCTTGTCTCATTTGTGATTTTAAGATAAGTGCTTACAGTTTTCCCCAATTTATAACAAATTTTTTTATAGATTGTTCATACATAGCTTTTATTATGTCAGGGCATGATCCTATCATCCAACTTTTTTTAGGGGTTTATCATAAATGAAATGTTAGATTGCTTCAAAAGCCTTTTGTGCATCTATCTATTCAGATGATAATGTGATGATTTTTCTGTCTCAATTTTATGTGCAGTGTTACATTTATTGATTTGCATATGTTTAGTGATCCTTGGATTACTGGAATAATATCAACTTGATCATATATTATCTTTTCAAAGTGTTATTGAATTCAGTTTGCAAGAATTTTGTTGAAAGTTTTTGAATCTACATTCATTTTTTAAAAATGGAGAATAGTTTTCTTTTATTGTTTCTTTTTTGTCCTTACCTGGTTTTGGTAATACTGGCTTCATAGAATGGGTTTGATAACATTCCTTCCATTTCCATTTTATGGAATAGTTTGAGAAGCATTGATGTTAGTTTTTTTAAAGGTCTGGTAGAATGTAGCAGTGAATTCTTCTGGTCCTGGATTTTGCTTTGTTGGGAGGCTTAATTACAGCTTCAATCTCATTGCTCCTTATTGATTCATTTGAGTAATTTACACCTTGTTTCTTGATTTTTGGTGGGTCCTATGTGTTTAGAAATTTATCCATTTCTTCTAGATTTTTCAGATTTTTGGAATATAATTTTTCAAAACATTCATTAATGATCCTTTCATTTGTATGAATTGTAATGTTCTCCTTTTCATCTCTAATTTTAATAATTTGTGCCTCTCCCTCTTTCTAATTTTCTCAAAGAACCAACTCTTTTAAATTTATTCTTTGTATTATTTGTTTAGTTTTTTTATAGCTATTTCTGCCTTTTTATTATTTCTTTCCATCTGCTTACTTTGGGGTTACTTTGTGTTGTTTGCCTCAGGGCTTGAGGTATATAATTAATGTTATTTATTTGAGTTCTGTCTAATTTTTTAATGTAAGCTGTCATTGCTATAAACTCCCCTCTTCGAACTGCCTTTGCTGTATCCTGTAGATGCTGGCATATTGTACTTTTATTTTTATTTTCATTAAATCTAGGAAATTTTTTACTTCCTCCCTGATTTTTCAATGACCAATTGATCATTTAATAGTGTATTCTTTAATCTCTATATATTATGTAGTTTCTGTAGGTTCTCTTTCTGTTGATGTCTAATTTTATTCCATTATGATCTTATAAGATACAAGAAAATATTTCATTCATTTTATATTTATTAAGAGTTGACTTATGTGCAGGGAAGTTGAGATGGACATTGGGAGCAGCTGCAGCACTGGTCCTCATGAGCCTTTCAACAGCAGAGGTGGTGGCATTGTCATGCCTGAACATTACAAAAAGTGGTGCATAGCCCTTCAGCCAACCCTCCATAATAGCAAATGATCCCAAGGAAGAAAATTCTAAGAGGTAACCTTAATTGTCACTCCTTAAGTGTTGAACTTCTGGTTTTTGTGGTAAAATGGATTGATTGCAACTGAAGTAGTTTATCCTCTGGAAAAATTTCCTTTTAAAGGCTGGAGGTAGCACTTCTAAGGTTGAAAAATACAGATAGGGTGAATCAATAGAACAAATAATCAAATGTAAAGATTCCAGTTCC
The DNA here is from genome assembly GCF_047511655.1 of Castor canadensis. Classification (NCBI taxonomy): domain Eukaryota; kingdom Metazoa; phylum Chordata; class Mammalia; order Rodentia; family Castoridae; genus Castor; species Castor canadensis. The sequence continues at coordinate 71,574,802 of NC_133405.1, read as the reverse complement.
AGAGGAAGCTTTGTTTACAGGGAGGAGGTGCACCTAGAAGCAAGGCAGTGGCGGCACTCCCTTATGGACCCAAGAAGAAAAAGCATAAATCAAAATAGAACTCTGTGACATCCTGTACCCCTAACCTGTGGAAAGCTTACCTGCACTGTGCCATTTCTCCCCACCAGCTTGTTTCAAAGCTGCTCTCATGAGTCTGAAGAATTAACAGACTTACCTCACCTCTGAATTGCAACTAACCCTGTGGACAGAAGAAACCAAATCATACTCACAAGCCAATTACCTGGTGAGACCACATCAGAGATCCAGCTTGTACACCAATATGAGGATTGGATACCTAAGGAATTAATCCAGAACTTTTATCAAAAGATTGAACTTTTTGTTGTTCCCATACCTGATGTCTTTGTTGTGTGTTTATTATTTTTTTTGGTGTGTTTGTGTGTGTGGTTTTTCTTTTCTGTATTATTAACTTCACCATCACTATTTTATTTTCCCTTTTCTTACCCCTTTCACTTTCCTTCCTTTGCCTGTGCTACAATCCATTTTTCTCCTCCCAACAACTTTTTCTGCCACTTCTCATCCACTCTCGCCCCCTGTCTTCACCTCCTTCTCTGATCCTCCCAAAACCTGTCATCACACTACCCCTCCTTCATACACACTCACCAACTGCCCACCCTCCTAATGTAACAACTGTACACAACCCCAACCCCTGCAGTCGCTTATAAAAGCACCCTCCACTGCAGCAACAGAAATACACAGAAACATACATAAGGGTGACAAAACTCAGCAGACCTCATATGTCCTACCCCATACACCCACCCTTTTTCCCAACCCCCTTTTTAGTGCCACCTTTACCAGTTACCCATATTTCTATATCTAGCCTAATAATGATTACCCCCTCCAACTCCAAATGTTTATAGATGTTATCACCAAGGGATTTTCTGTATATATGTAAACAACTGTTCTGGCATTGAATTTGTGAATTTGTTACTGCTAAATTACACCTCCAGGACAGAGACAGAAAGAACACCTCAACCTAGCTAACAACCAAGTCAGTCACAACACAAAAATCAAATCAAGGGAAAGAAAACAGGCAATTAGAAGCACCAATAAGTCTATCAAGAAAATAGTTGCACAGCACCAAGTGGAGTGATGGGAAGAAGAAGAAGAGATGGAAACCACTCTCTTCAAAAAAAATAATTCAATTCAGGATTCAGTGGGAAATGAAGGAAATGAATATCCAGTTCTCAATCCCAACAAAACAGTGATAAATGTCACTAAGGAGCCCAGTGATGCTCACAAACAAACCCTCCAAGTGGAAATCTTGGAAGAAACCTCTGAGAAATTCCTGGAGAAGATACTAGACATGGTTAACAAGAATGTACAAGATGCACTCAAGAAATTCCAAGACACTAAAAATAAAGGATATGAAAAGACACAGAAACAAATAAATGAACACAGAGAGGACTTCAACAAACAAGAAACAGAAACAAAGGACAGTATAAAAAAAGATATATGAATTAAGCATGACAACACAAAATATAAAAGATTTGTTGAACAAAGATATGGGAAACCTCAGGAAAGAAAATCAAACAAATCCATGAAACAAAAAGTATCTTTACTCAAAAAAAAAAAAAGTGGAAAGCCACTCCAGCAAACTAGAAGAGGTGAAAGAAAGAATCTCAGAGTCCTCATGTATTGGTAGACTCAACATAGTAATAAGGGCTATACTACCAAAAGCAATTTACATGTTGAGCACAATACTTATCATATGTTTGTTTGGCCATTAGTACTCCTTCCTTTGAAAAACTTCTGTTTACTTCAGTTCCCCAGTTTTTATTGTATCATTGATTTGGGGGGAGTTTAGTTTTTAGAGCTCCCTGTATATTCTGATTATCAATCCTTTGTCTGATATATAGGTAGCAAATACTTTCTCCCACTCTGTGGGTGGTCTCTTCAGTTTAGAGACCATTTCTTTTGTTGTGCAGGAACTTTTAATTTCATGTAGTCCCATTTATCACTCCTTTCTCTAAGTTTCTGGGCTTCTGGAGTTCTGCTGAAGAAGTCCTTGCCCATACCTATTGCTTCCAGGGTATTCCGTGATCTTTCTTGTGCTAAGTGCAAGTTTTTAGGTCTGATATTAAGGTCCTTATTCCACTTTGAATTGATACTTGTACTGGGTGACAGGCATGGATCTAGTTTCAGTTTTATGTAGGCAGATAACCACTTTCCCCAGCAACATTTGTTAAAGAGGCTGTCTTTTCTCCATCGTATGTTTTTGCACCTTTGTCAAAAATAAGGTTGGCGTAGCTGTGTGGATGCATATCTGGGTCCTCTATTCTGTTCCACTGGTCTTCATATCTGTTTTTTTTGCCAGTACCATACTGCTTTTATTGCTATGGCTCTGTAGTAAAATATGAAATCAGGTATTGTGATACCTCCAGCATTGCTCTTTTTGCTCAGTATTGCCTTGGCTATTAGTGGTTTCTTGTATTTCCAAATGAACTTCAGTGTAGATTTTTCAATCTCTGTGAAGAATGTCATTGGGAGTTTGATGGGAATCCCTTGAAATGTGGATTGCTTTTGGTAGCATAGCCATTTTTACTATGTTGATTCTGACAATCCATGATCCACCTTCTGTAGTCTTCTTTGATCTCTTTCGTCAGTGGTTTGTAGTTCTTGTAGAAGTCATTTACATACTTTGTTAAGTTTATTCCTAGCTATTTGATTTTTGGGGGGGCTATTGTAGATGGAATTGTTTTCATATGTTCTTTCTTAATTTGTTCATTTTTGGTATATAGAAAGGGAATTGATTTTTTTAAGTTTATTTTATGTATTGCTGCATTTCTGAAGCTGTTTATGGTGTCTAGGAATTTTGGGGTGGAGTTTTTTGGGTCTGCAAATAGGGATACTTTGATTGTTTCTTTACTTATTTGTAACTCTTTTATTTCTTCTTCTTGCCTTATTGCTCTGGCTAAGAATTCCAGGACTATGTAGAATAGGAGTGGGGAGAGTGGGCATCCTTGTTTTGTTCCTGACTTTAAGGGAAATGGCTTCAGTTTTTCCCCATTAAGTATGATGCTGGCTATAGGCTTTTCGTATATAGTCTTTATAATGTTTAGGTACAGTCCTTCTATTCCTTCTATTCCTCATTTTGTTAAACATTTTATCACGAAATGGTGTTGAATCTTATCAAACGCTTTTTCTGCATTTATTGAGATAATGGAGTAATTTTTTCCTTGCTCCTATTAATGTTCTGTATTAATTTTATTGATTTGCATTTGTTGAACCATTCCTGCATTCCTTGTATGAAGCTTACTTGATCATGGTGAATAATCTTTCTGATATGTTGTTGGATGGTTTGCCATTATTTTATTGAGGATTTTTGCATCAATTTTAATTAAGGAGATTGTCCTATAGTTCTCAGCCTTTGTTGCTTTACCACCATTTGCTGACTGAGATTTCAGCACTGAGAGTTTTGCTCCTTGACCCACCCTGTTCTCTGTGGCAGGTTCAGCATTCCACTGCACCTCCACTATTGATCTTAGATTACAATTTGCTGTTTATTCTTTTCAGTTTTGTGGGGGTGGGCTTCAGTCTGCCCAGTGGTTGCACTGGGTTATGTTCCTCAGGGGTAGGTAGGGGAGTCTCTCATGGTGTGTGATGCTCACCTGTCCATTTTGCAGTTGCATGCAGGCGGCTTTGGAGCTGGCAGTCTGGGGCAAATGGCTCTGCTTATTTTATGTGTGGTGCAGTATAGGGAAGCTTTCCATGGGCTAGGGGTCCAGCATGTCTCAGAATTTGATTCTGATGGATGCTTTCTTCTGCTATTTGGAGAAAGAAAAAAAAAAAGAAAAGAAAAATGGCCAGGGGGCTTTTTTCCAAGGGCTGGACATGCCTTGATGGATGTGTCATCACAATATTTGTGGCTGTTTAGTTCAATTAAAGGCTGACTTAAGTGTCAGTCTTTGAATGTTATCTGCACCTAATGTGATGGTGGTTATTATTTTGGCTATGAGCAATCATAATTACAAAAGTGTAGCTCCAACATCTCAAGCAGGTTTCTGGGATCACAGAGATTAGGATTTCTCGTCTCTTATGTTTTCTGTTCAACAAAATTGTATATAAGAGGATGGAAAATGTTCTGCCCAGCAGTGGGGGGGGAGGCAGAGAGAGGAGGTGGCCCTAACAATGTATACACATGTGTGTAAATGTAAAATAATGATAAAATGTAAAAAAGGGTGTGGAAGACAATTCAGGGAACCATTGTTATCATAGAATGTAGATGAAAAAATATGTTTGTATTGCATGCAGTACTATAAATATACACATACACACATATACTCTTAGGTTAACTAACAAAGTCCTTGTGTTTGTCTTGCAGAGGTGGCAAATAGCTAGTTTAGCTTCAGAAATCTTCAAAACATTTCTGTTCTTTGCATGGATTGTGGCTTTATGAAAAATTACCAAAAAGGAGTTTTGTAAGACTTCTACTTATGATCCTCTTCCTCTTTCATTACCTGATTTCCTCATTAATACTACATTGACATATGAGTTTGTTTATGTGATTTCCAAGAATGATGTAGCAATATTACTGAGATGGTGAAAAAGGATTAATTTTTTTTCATTTATTCATAGGTGCATACAATGTTTGGGTCATTTCTTCCTGCTACTCCCTGCACCTTCCCTTTCCCTCTGCCCCTTCTATCTACCCCCCTACATACTCGCTTCTAGGCAGAAACTATTCTGCCCTTATCTCTAATTTTGTTGAAGGGAGAGTATAAAGAATAATAAGGACATAGCATTTTTGCTAGTTGAGATGAGGATAGCTATACAGGGATATTCCTAGCATTGCTTCCATGTACATATGTGTTATATTCTAAGTTGAATCTTCTTGAACTGACCTTTTCTCTAGTTCCTGATTCCCTTCTCCTATTGGCCTCTGTTGCTTTAAAGTTTCTGCATTAGTTCCTTTGCATTGAGGACATCAAATACTATCTTGTTTTTTGGGTTTCTTACCTATCCTCATATCTCCCTTGTGTGCTCTCGCTTTATCATGTGACCAAAGTCCAATCACCTTCCTGTATTTGCCCTTGATCTAAAGTCCACATATGAGGGAAAACATATGATAATTGCTCTTCTGAGCCTGGCTAAAATCGCTCAGGATGATGTTCTCCAGTTCTATCCATTTACTTGCAAATGATAAGATTTCATTCTTCTTCATGGCTGAGTAGAATTCCATTGTGTATAAATACCACATTTTCTTAATCCATTCATCAGTAGTGGGGCATCCTAGCTAGTTACATAACTTGGATATTGTGAATATCACTGCAACAGACATGGGTGTGCAGGTGCCTCTGGAGTAACCTGTGTTGCATTCCTTTGGGTGTGTCCCCAGGAGTGGGATTGCTGGATCGTATGGCAGGTTTATGTTTAGATTTTTAAGAAGTCTCCAAATATTTTTTCCACAGTGGTTGCACCAGCTTGTATTCCCACCAATGGTGGATTAGGGTTCCTTTTTCCCCTCATCCTAACCAAAACTTGTTGTTGGTGGTGTTTTTGATCATGGCTATTCTAACAGGAGTGAGGTGGAATCTTAGTGTGGTTTTGAGTTGCATTTCCTTTATGGCCAGAGATGGTGAGCATTTTTTCATGTGTTTCTTGGCCATTTGAAATTCTTCTTTTAAGAAAGTTCTGTTTAGTTCACTTGCCCATTTCTTTATTGGTTCATTAATTTTTGGAGAGTTTAGTTTTTTGAGTTCCTTATAAATTCTGGTTATCAGTCCTGTGCCTGATGTGTAGCTGGCAAATATTTTTTCCCACTCTGTGGGTGGTCTCTTCAGTTTAGAGACCATTTCTTTTGTCGTGCAGATGCTTTTTAGTTTTATGAAGTCCCATTTGTCTATACTTTGTCTTAATTGCTGAGCTGCTGGGTTCTATTGAGGAAGTCCTTACCTATATCTATTATTTCCAAAATGATTCATACTCTTTCTTGTACCAACTTTAGAGTTTGGAGTCTGATATTATGATCCTTGATCCATTTTGAGTTGATACCAGTACAGGGTTATAAACATGGATCTAGTTTCAGTTTTTTGCAGACGGCTAACCACTTTTCCCAACAGCTTTTCTTGAAGAGGCTATCTTTTCTCTAACATGTATTTGTAGTCCTTTATCAAAATAAGGTGGGTATACTTGTGTGGATTCATAACCGGGTCCTTTATTCATGTCTGTTTTTGTGCCAGTGTCATGCTGTTTTCACTGCTATTGTTTTGTAATATTGTTTTTTAGTTGGGTTTTGTGATACCTCCAGCATTGTTCTTTTTGCTGAGTATTGCCTTGGCTACTCGCCCTCTCTTGTGTCTCCAAATGAATTATAGGGTAGATTTTTCAATCTCTTTGATGAATGTCATTGGGATTTTGATGGGAATTGCAATAAACATGTAGATTGCTTTTGGTAGTACAGCCATTTTTACTATGTTGTTTCTACCAATCCATGAGCATAGGAGATCTCTCCACCTTCTGTAGTCTTCCTCAATCTCTTTCTTCAGGGTTGTATAGTTCTCCTTGTAGAGGTTATTCACATCCTTTGTTAACTTTACTCCTAGTACTGATTTTTCTGAGGCTATTGTAAATGGAATTATTTTTATATATTCTTTCTCAGTTTGCTTATTATTTGTGTATAGAAAAGGTAATGATTTTTGTATGTTGATTTCATATTCTGCCACCTTGCTGCAGCTGTTGCTGGTGTCTAGGAGTTTGGAGTAGAATTTTTTGGGTCTTAAAGTATAGGATCATATCATCTGCAAATAGGGATATTTTGACAGCTTCTTTACCTATTTATATTCCTTTTATTTCTTCTTCTTGCTCAATTTCTCTGGTTAGGAATTCCAGTACTATGTTGAATAGGAGTGGGGAAAGTGGACATCCTTTTCTTGTTCCTGTTTTTAGGGGAAATGGTTTCAGTTTTTCACCATTGAGTATGATGTTGGCTATAGGTTTGTCATATATTGCTTTTATAATGTTTAGGTACTTTCCTTCTATTCCTCGTTTTCTTAGAGCTTTTATCATAAAATGGTGTTGGAACATGTTGAAGGCTTTTTCTGCATCTGTTGAGATGATCAAGTGGTTTTTGTCTTTGCTTCTATTAATGTTCTGTATTACATTTATTTATTTGTATATGTTGAATCACCCCTGCATTCCTGGGATGAATCTGACTTGGTTGTGGTGAATGATCTTTCAGATGTATTGTTGAATTTGGTTTTCCATTATTTTATTGAGTATTTTTACATTAATGTTCATTAAGGAAATTGGCCTATAGTTCTCCTTTTTGGAGGTGTCTTTGCCTGGTTTGGGGATGAATATAATACTGGCTTCATAAAATGAATTAGGCAATTTTCCTTCCCTTTCTATTTGGTGGAACAGTTTAAGGAGAGTTGGTATTAGTTTTTCTTTAAATGTCTGATATAATTCAGCAGGGAATCCATCAAGTCCTGGACTTTTCTTCTTTGGGAGACTACTGCTGTTTCAATGTCATTTTGTGTTATAGATCTATTCAGGTGATTAATGTCCTCTTGGTTCAGTTTTGGATGATCATAAGTATCTAGAAATCTGTTCATTTCTTCAAGATTTTCAAATTTATTTGAATATCGGTTCTCAAAGTAGTGTTTATTCTTCAATATTCTTTCTCTATACTCTGTGCTTGTTGTTTTAATGATAATATGTTGTGGGATACTTCTATTTTTGTCACGTCTGTTTGGTGTCCTGGAGGCTTTCTGTACCTGAATGGGCATAATTATCTCTAGATTTGGGAAATTTTCTGTAATTATTTTGTTGAATAATTATGAATTCCTTTTGCTTGCACCTCTTCTTCTTCAATGCCTATGATTCTCAGATTTTGTGTTTTGATGGAGTTGGTGAATTTTTGCATATTCCTTTCACAGATCTTGAATTGTCTGACTAGTAGTTCATCAGTTTTTCCTTCAATTACCATTTCATCTTTGAGTTCTGAGAATTTGTCTTCTGCTTGTTCAGTCTGCTAGAGTGGCCTTCCATTTTGTTTTGTCTTCTGTTTCATTCTTTTTTTCTGAGATTTTTCCATATCATGGGTCACTTCCTCATTAATATTGTCAATTTTCAACCTGAGTTCATTTATCTCCTGATTTATGGTGTTCTTTGTTTCACTTTGGTGCTTATTCTGGGCTTCTATGTTTTTCTTTTAATTTGTTTTTGTGCTTTCTCATATTCTTTATTTTTTTGTCTTAGAATTTCTTGAGTGTCTCCTGTACATTTTGATTGACCATATCCAGTATCATCTTTATGAAATTCTCATTGATACTTGCAAAATTTTTTCTTTCAGGCCATTTTTGTGGGCTTTGTTAGGTTCCTTGGTACAGTTTCTCTTTATTTTGTTGTAGTCTGAATCTGGGTGTCTGTTTTGTTCATTTCATTCTGTTTTCTGTACTAATTTGTTATTGGGGGGATAATGGTTTCCATTCTTTTTCTGTCTTCCCATCATTCCACTTGGTGCTGTTACTGTCCCTGTACTATGTGTAAATTAGTATAATCTAACTTGTAATAATAGTAAAGGTAATGATATGTAGAATGGAAGAGTAAGAGGAAAAAGAAAGCAAAGACAGAAAAGAATAAAGAAAAAAAAATAGAGAACTGAAGAAATTAACAGGGAGAGATAGTGTACTAATCAACAGTGAACTAAACAAGGATTTAGGGAGAAAGAGAATAAAGAGACTAGAGACAAAGAAGAAAAAAAAAATCCCAGGTTCAGTTGCAATAAAGTTTCAGTCTTAAATGTTCTGGTGTTACTGCTTCAGCATCCAGTCTGGGTGTTGCTACTTGAGTAGTAGCTCTGTCATTGTCTCACCAAGGGAAAAAAACCCACAATAATAATAATGAAAAAAGAAAAAAATAATTTAAAAAATAGAAAAGATATTTAAAACTATAAAAATTAAAAATTTCAGGTCCAGAAACAATGACATTTCAGTCTTAGTAGTTCTGGTGTTGCCCCTTTAGCATCCAGTCCCAGTGTTGGTATTTAAGCAGTAGCACTGTCATTGTCTTGCCAGGTGTTTGGGTCAGGAGATAGCTTTGTGAACCACCATCTGCCCTGTTTCAGGGTGAGGCTCACTGCCACCTACTGCCAGCCGGCTGCTGTTTCAGGCTTTATGTATGTTACATTCGCTGGGAGAGCTGCAGGTTTTATTTATAAAAGTTTGCTGTGGGGAGCCATCACACCCACCTTCTTTTTCAGGCTTTGTTTATTCAGAGTTCACAGGAGTGCCTGCCCCTCCCCTCTTCTCCATTGGAGAGTCTTAAAACCTGACTGCTGTTGCAGCCTTTGTTTATTCAAAGTTCACACACGGGGAACTGCACTTCCCCTCTTCTCTGGTGGAGCATCCTGCTCATTTACTGTTGCAGGTTTTGTGTATTTAAACTTTGAGAGGTAAATTGCCCCTCCCCCCTTCTCTGGTGTGCTCAAGGAGCCCCACCCTTTTTGCTACATGTCCTTTTCAGTTCCTTGTTTATTATTCAGTTTTTTTTCCCCCAGGTGGGGGTCAGACTGTCCAGGGGGCTATGCTGGTCTATCCCAGGGGTGGCTGTGGGGATGCCACATGACACTTACTTGCTTACTTGTTGGTCTGCATCTCTCAAGCAGGTTAGGAGCCAGCATCTAGAGGCATGGGAGCCCACCTAGTTTCTCCGTGTAATGTGACATGGAGAATCTATGTGCGGGCTGGGTGCTCAGGGTGTTGGAGTTTTGCTTTTCTTGGTGTTTTTTTCTGCTAGGTGTGTCTCCAGTGTCTCAGCAAGTTTTTTATTTACAGAGCTCATGCTATCTGCTTCCTCCCTCTAGTAGCCATCTTGGATCTCCTATAAAATTCCATTTTAAAGGTTACAAATTGTAATGCCAAAAGATTTTCTGTAAAATTTATTACTAATTTGTTTGAGGAGAGGCATTATTCAGTGATCTTCATAATTTATACATTGATTTCCAACATATAACATTATGAATTTTGCTAAATAATATCAAATGTATTTTGATAAATCATATTTAAAATTACATGGGTGAGTTAATTTCTAGTTCTGTAATTCTTTAAAAAAAAAGCTGACTTATGCCCCCAAAACGTGATGAATTTTGCTTAAATTTCTATTGGATGGTGAGAAGTATGGGCTAAATAAACCAAATAGACTGAGAAGAAACCTTGACATGAACATGGCCATGTCAAGGTCTTTTGTGCTGAGAAGGCAAGGCCCTGGCATGAAGGAGGGAGGCAGTTTTCAACATGGCTGCCTTGCAAGAGGAAAGACTGGGGCAGTGGGAAAAGTCCTTGATATGAGCATGGCTATGACAAGGGCCTCTTGACTGATAGGCCCATAACCGACCAAGAGGAGGCAAGGTTCAGCAAGGCTGCCTTGAAGTAAAACAGGACATGCTGACCTAGTCAGGATAGTCTGTACTAAATAACAACATACCACAGTTTCTTTGCTCCTGCCGCCTATGCAACTGGACCCATGAGAACTTGACCTGCATTTCACCCTGCTTTCCAATGCATGTTGTATAAATAAATGCACTTGGAGGCAGAAGGTTTCACTTGCATCTCTTGTCAGGTGTGTCAGACCCATCCAAACTCAGCTTTCTCTACGTCTGTCTTTGTGTCTTTTTCTTTTTTTTTAATTTTTAAAATTTTTTTATTTTTTTTCTTTTATTATTCATATGTGCATACAAGGCTTGGTTCATTTCTCCCCCCTGCCCCCACCCCCTCCCTTACCACCCACTCCACCCCCTCCCTCTCCCCCCCACCCCCTCAATACCCAGCAGAAACTATTTTGCCCTTATTTCTAATTTTGTTGTAGAGAGAGTATAAGCAATAACAGGAAGGGACAAGGGTTTTTGCTGGTTGAGATAAGGATAGCTATACAGGGTATTGACTCACATTGATTTCCTGTGCATGGGTGTTACCTCCTGGATTAATTCTTTTTGATCTCACCTTTTCTCTAGTACCTGTTCCCCTTTTCCTATTGGCCTCAGTTGCATTTAAGGTATCTGCTTTAGTCTTTTTCTTAATCCCCAATCACTCCTAATCAGGTCAAGGGACCTATTCACACTATCCATGAGAGAGAAGAAAGTGTTTTCTGCAGCAATTGGATGAAATACTCTGCTAAATCCATTTTATCTATGTTAGGGCTTAACTTTGAAGTGTCTTTGCTGATTTTTTGCTTAGATGATCTATCTATTGGTGAGAGTGAATTATTAAATTAACTCAATATATCATAGTTGGAACTATCTGTCTCTTTATGTCCAGTGGTATTTGTCTTCTGAAACTGAATGAAGAAATGTTTGGTAAATATAAATTTATAATTATTGTATCATCATTAATTGCTTAATTTACTAATGTATAATGATCCTCTTCATTTCTTCTGACTAAACCTGGCTGGAATCTTATTTTGTCTGATATAGTTATAGCTTCTCCTTCTTGTTTCTGGCTTCTAGCTCCTTGATATATTATTTTCCATCTTTTTTATTACAGACTGTGTGTGTCTTTGCTTGTGAGGTTAATCTCTGGTAGAAAATAAATACTGACTATTTATTTTTAATCCAATCAAAAAATCTTTGTCTTTTAATTGAAGAATAAAGCCATTTATATTTAGGATTTTACTGAGGGGTGTTTTCTGATTCTACTGTTTTACTGTTTTTTTTTTCTCATTTATTCTTTCACTCTTTCACCCTTATTCATCTTTGGATGTTGCTAGATTATTGAGTTGAACATGACTGATTTTTAATTCTCATCTGTTCATCTATTTTACTCATGAAATTTGCTTTTTACTGTGTGTTCATGTTTGTGATTGTCTTTCTTCCCTTTTTGTGTGCAGAATTCCTTTAAGTGTAATTTGCAATGTTAGCTTATTGGTAACAAATTGCTTTGTTTTTGCTGTCATAATCAGTTCCTGTGTAACTAACGTTTTAAGCAGCCATGTTGCCTTGTTTTTTCATATTTCTTTAATTTCTGTGTTAGGATTTGCAAATATGTGGTCAAGCCATTTACTGGAAGTGTTAATTTCCCAAATTCTTTTAGTTGACTTAGTCAGCAAGCTTCAAGAGGACTGTTTAGGCAGGATTAAGGTGCTATTTATTACAATTATGTTAGAGGTGTACCTCAGCATTGAAGCACTCATCTAACATGCTCAATGCTCTTGGCCATATACCAGCCCCACTCAGAGAGAGGAATACTACCTACAGTGACAACCAAAACATAGAGAGAAATCAGCTATGGAAATATAGTGACAACCAATTAAAAGTAATTTTCATGATAACTTCAATATTATTAGCGAAGAAACAGGAGCAAAGATAGTGCTGTATAAACTTTGAAAAATTAGTCAATAAGGATAGGAATGGAGAAAATTAGAAAAATAATATTAGATGAAATAAAAAGAGAAGAGGAAAAATAGAAGAGTAAATAAGAAAATGGAGAGAAGTTGAAATTAAATAAGAAGAAACTAGCAAAGAAAACAATGAATATAATGAAAAATTAAAAGGAAAAAGATGAGAAAGAAGAAACAAGGGAAAGAGAAAACTGATCTAGTTGAGGAATGAAAGAGAATCAAATGGGGGAGTAGAAAGGTGAGAAAAGAAGAGATTAAATTAAATATTAAACCTTGATGTGGTGGCTAATGTCTCTAATTCCAATATTCATGAGGCTGAGCCAGGGAGACAAAAAACCTGAAGCTAACTGGGGCCCTATAGCAATAATCGCTTCAAAACAGAAAATAGATCAGGACCAAAAAAAGACATTAGCTATTAAATGAATAATAAATGTGAAAGAAGTATAAAAATCAAAGAAAAAAGTTATTTCATAAAAAGGTAATTAAATTTGCATAGAAATATTTAAAATGATTGGTCTGATCAAAAACAATCTCTATACAAAAGGAAACAATCCAACAACAAAGTAATAAAACCTCAAAAAACAATGATGGGAGGTATTTTGTCTTTTCTTTTTTTTTTCAGGGAGGAGCACCAATGCAGTCCCCCACTACCACAAATTATGCAGTTGAGTTTCCCACATTTGGGGAAATCGCAGGGGTCAGCATATCCACAGTGCAATGGATTAGCCTCACCCTGGGAAAACCATCTTTGTGATCATGGTATCTCCCCTGCCAGGTAAGTATTTTTTTTCTTTTCTGTTTAAAGAGGACAGGTTTCTAGTTCTTTAAGGAAGTCAATCTTTTTTATAGTAATGAAAGTTTTTGACCAATGATGACTAGCTCTTCTTTCTGTGACCATTTCAGCTATTTACCAACTGGTGTGAATGTTCTGTGTGCTATTTGTCTTAATATCTTTCCACTGTGGTATTTTCCAGCACCCAGATGTTTTGGTTTATGGGAAGAACTGGCTGTAATTAATCTTGTCATTCCTGGTCTTCAGATAAAACCATGTGAGGTAGATCATAACCTTTACCTTAGTGAGTCAGAGTTTCTTGTGCCTTTAAAATTCTAAATATGGGACAGGGAAGCCTTATTTGAATGTAGCAATCTGAGCTGAGGGGAATGCTCATGTTCTCCATAGTCTTGCAGGTAATCCCTTGCAACTACTTGGCTCCCCAACCCCACCCCACCCCAGGCCCCACGCACACACCAGCTCTCATAGTTAGCTTTCCTAGAAGATAGCACCGAATGGGAAGAAACTTCCACTTCCCCACCCATAACCATTTTCCCACCATGTGAAGTTCTCTGACTAAGTCTTTCCCCTATATCTAGTCCAGCTCTCTAGGCCATCCCACAGTGGATCAGTGTATGGCCTTGCTGGCAGTGTCTCGAGAAAGGAAGACTCAGGAAACTTTGACTCCTAAATCTGCAGACTCTGATAGAACCCTTTCAAAGTGACATGTTGACAGAGCACCATGACCAAATTATGGTAAGAAAAGAAACTCTTCCAGTTCCAGTACATATTCAGTCTCCAGGACCCTTGTTTGATTAACTTGCAAATCTGCTCAGTATTGAAACCAGTGTTTATTTTGTTTTCTCAATCTGTTTTTCTTTCTTTCCATCTCATCTCTGCTGCAGTACTTTTGTGAGTTCCACATGCCAATGCTCTTTTTCTCTCACTATCCTGGTCAATAAAAGTCTAGTACATATAGTTTTAAAAGCATAAAGTTATGTTTGGCTGTCATGTATATGAATCTATTCTCATGAACAAGATGGATTATTTTAGTGTAAATCTCTGAGTCAAGGGAAGATTCCAGTCTAAAATACTATGAAAAGTCTCTCTAAGTCAGAGTGGAAAACATTTCCAAGAATAGGAAATTGTCTTCCTGATAAAATTTTGATGTCTATGTCTAGTGATTTCAACACTGTTTAATTATTCATGTATCTAAGTTTACAATTTTCAGGGTTAAATTTGAATATTTGCAACTGAAAATAATTGTTTCATTTTTGATAACAACTATATTTTCTATAGTTTGAGTGTATGCTCTCTACAACTCAGTGTTGCTAGTGTGATAAAATTAAGAAGTGGAGCTTTGAAGAAATGAGAAGGGTGGGGGAGAGGGAGGGGGTGGGAGCAAGGAGGGGAAATGACCCAAACAATGTATGCACATATGAATAAATGAATAAGAATAAAAAGGTGACTAGTTCACAAGGGCTTCTCCATTGTGAGTTGGATAAGGCCTTTACAATGAGGCCTTACAAACTGTTCAGTTTTCTTGTTTTGCTGTCATATGAGGATCCAACATTCTTCTTGGAAGCTGAGGTGATAAATTACTATTTTGGAAGCAGAGAAAACTGTGATCAGAAAACCAAACATGATAACACTTTGATCTACAACTTCCTGGCTTTTGGAGTTATGAAAAGATAAATGTCTATGTGATTTGTTATAGCATCACAAATAGGCTTAGACAAATATTTAAGTATTATAAAATACGTTCATTAAAAATATACAATTCTGCAATTATCAATAGCTTTACTGAGTGACTTTAATTTTCCTGCTATAATCCTCCCCATACACTGTTTTAAAACATTTCTATTCTTTGTTTAGGTCTAAGATGCCCACATTTGCATTTAAATTCCCAATTTTTACTCCCATCCTTAGGCAATGGCAAAATCTCTTCATATGAATTTGATTTTTATGTTCATTGACTACCAAAGCAATCATACCATACGTGATATTTTGCTTCTGTCTTCTTTCACTTGATAACATTTTGAAGATTCATCCATACTATAGCATATGTGAGTAGGTTCTTCATTTTTATTGCTGAATAACATTTCAATTCTTGTGTATGGGAACATTTTGTTAGGTATTCATCAGTTCATGGACATGTAGAGTACTTCCTCCTATTTGCTATTACAAATAACACTGCTGTAAACATTTGTAAACAGTTTTTCTCATTTGTTGAACAAAATATTATTTATTCAACTTCCTTTGTAAAAAATTAACTATCATTATGAATATTTACTTCTGAATAGCCAATTTGAATCTATTGATTTAGAGGTCTGTGTGTATGCAGCTATCATAGCCTTGTCATACAAATTTTATAGTAATCTTTGGAATAGAAAATGCTACTTTTTTCAAAATTGTTTTGATATTATAGGTGATTTGCATATCCAAATCAATTTTGGTACCTTTATTTCAATGTTTGTTTTTTAAAAAGCCTGATAGAATTTTAGTAAGTATTATGTTGAATCTATATACCACTTTGAGCAGAATTGTTTTTTCTTTGTTTCTTTCTTTCTTTCTTTCGTATTGTTGTACTGTGGGTACATTTTGATATTTAGAAAAGTATTTTTACAATGTATCATAGTTGAATTCACTCCCTCCAACAGGAGAGTGAATATGGTGGGAATATTATGTATGCATGTGTGTAAATGAAAAAATGAGACCTGTTGAAACTATTCCAGGAATGGGGAATGGGGGCTTGATGGAGAATTATCATCCTAAAAGCACTGCATCTTTCATCTATCAAGAAATGTTCCACTAAGAGTAATGTAAGGGGTTGAATGGACCAAAATAAAGTGTACCCATAGTAGGTATACATAGAGAAACCCCTTTGAACATCAACTTAAATATTAATAATTAAAGACAAGACTGTAAAATAGTTACAGTGTGAGTGTGGTGGGTACTTGTGGGAGAGGGAGGGTGAATGAAAGAGATTAAGATGAGGGCATAGGTTTATGGACTTCATATACTTATACAAAATAGAACCTCTTGCAATTGCTTTAAGTGGGGTGGGGAAGGGATTGAGGAGGAGAAAGGATGAGGATGATTTAGTCAATATAATCCTAATCAAAATTGTCACTATGAATTCCCCCATATAACAAATACATCCTAATAAAAAATTATGAAAAAGAAATATTTCCCTATTTACTTTTTATTTTTCTGTAAAATTTTGTAATTATAATGTATAAATATTTAACTATACTGCTAATTTTTTCCAAGCTTTTTGTTCTTTTTATTTCTATTGCTCATGTAATTATGTTTTTAATTTTGTTCTTTGAGTGACAATTGCAAATATTTAGATATTGCATTGAATTTTGTATATGAATCTTGCATTCTGAGGACTTGCTGTATTGGTTTATTAGTTCTTGTAATTTTAACATATTTCTTAACCTTTTCTTGATACAGGATTGTTTCATCTGCAAAAACAGGAACATTTTACCTTTTATTTTCTGGTATTGATACTTTTTGACTGACTATATTAACAGGAAACACAAAGGCTAAAGGAAATGTCCATATAATTACTTTATTCCTAATCATCAAGAAAAAAATGCTCATAGTGTAATGATTAAATATAATGTTTAGATTTCTCTTACATGATCTATATCAATTTGAAATTTTTCATTAGTCTTCTCATTTCAAAAATTTTATTGCTATGGAAACTTTGGTCCTCTGAGCCCTATGCTGATTTAAACAACTGGAGAAAAGGAAATGTAGGTTCATTAATTTGTTGGCAAATTAAGGTATGCAGCAGACAGAGGTTCCCAAGGACTGCAGACAATGTTCCAATGTATGGGAACCAGTTGCTAATGGTAGAGAACACCAAGAGAACAAAAAATATGCAGAAAAATCCAAAACTATGCAAAAATGTCATTTTATTTTTTTTTTACAAAATCAGAGGACAGTAGGGTAGAATGATTCTATCAGGGGAGATTGGTACTAATGTGAGGGAGGAGGATGTGGGAAAAGGTATAGAATTGTGAATATAGTACAAATACTGGGTACACAACTATGTAAATGGAAAAATGAGATCTGTTGAAACTATTCCTAGCATAGAGGGAGGGGGATAAAGGAGAATGATGGAGAGGGTGAATTCAAGTATGATATGTTTGATTTATTGTAAGAACTTTTATAAAGGCCACGATGTACCCCCTGGCACAACAATAAAAATATTTTAGTAATTTAATGATAATTATGGGCAAATACCAAAATGCAACTATGTAAATGCTTCAAATATTATAAAGGTAATATTACAAACTCAAGGTCAGACTCATGTAAGTATGCTGTGCACCATTGTGCACTGAGTTTCAGAGATAACTTCAAAGTGTTTGATATTTTAATTCACCATTTCCAAGCAAAAGTATACACAGAGAAATAAAGTATTCATAATAAATATATCTGACCAAAGACTTTTATCTAGTATACATGGATACTTCCTATAAGTCAAGGATAAAACCAAACTTTTAAGGGAAAAAATGCAATTTATTAAGGAAATATATAGAAAAGCTTGTCTTGAGGGGCTTCAAGACAAGAAATGCACTATACCCATAGGCAAGATGAAGGGGTTTCAAAAGACCAAAAATCATATGTTCTCCCTCATATGTGGACATTAGATCAAGGGCAAACACAATGGGATTGGACTTTGAGCACATGATAAAAGTGAGAGCACACAAGGGAGGGGTGACAATAGGTAAGACACCTAAAAAATTAGCTAGCATTTGTTGCCCTTAACGCAGAGAAACTAAAGCAAATACCTTAAAAGCAACTGAGGCCAATAGGAAAAGGGGACCAGGAACTAGAGAAAAGGTGAGATCAAAAAGAATTAACCTAGAAAGTAACATACATGCACAGGAAATTAATGTGAGTCAACTCCCTGTACAGCTATCCTTATCTCAACCAGCAAAAACCCTTGTTCGTTCCTATTATTGCCTATACTCTCTCTACAACAAAATTAGAAATAAGGGCAAAATAGTTTCTGCTGGGTATTGAGGGGGTGGGGGAAGAGGGAGGGGGTACAGTGGGCGGTAAGGGAGGGAGTGGGGGCAGGGGGGAGAAATAACCCAAGCCTTGTATGTACATAAGAATATTTTAAAAGAAAAAGAAAAAAATAGATGAAGGGGTTTATGTACTATGCTAGGGAAAGGTGGTCCATGGGTAACTGGTATATACCTGAATTTTGTTAAAAGCAGTATGAATATGTCAAATATCAGTTGAGAAATACTACAGGCATCAGTGATCAGCACAAAAAACTCAACTGGCTATGTTTGTGACTTTGTTTATCCTATTGGGTTTGCAGTGCACACACTTACACATATACATTTTCATATGTTGCATTATTATTTTCAATTTAAATCAAAATATTTTTGAATTCACCTTCTAATTTCTTCTTTGATTCATGTTGGTTTCAAAAATCTGAGTCAATTTCCAGATATTTCTATTATTTGTCAAGTTCCCTTCCATTTTTTAATTATGTCAAATAGCTTAAATTGTATTCAGTGGAAAAAATTTATATTTGATGGTCTGGCTGGTTGTTCAGAGATTTCACAAAATTTTTGCAAGTTGTAAGTTCCATGAAAAGAATTTCAGGATGGTTTTTCAATCACATTATCCTTAAAATATAAATGCACACATTGATCTTTCTTTCTGGTACCATCTGCAAAGAAACAGAAATGTGATATGCATGAGAATGAGACCTCAGAGTGGAATTGCATTCTTTTTAAAATTTATGCAGTGGAATATGTTGTGACATTCCATATATCTATACAATGTAATTAGATCATATTTATCCCCTTTACTACCTTTTTATCCTTCCCTTTTTTCAATTTTTGATGAGTTTTATTTTTCTGTTCTCATAAATGCATGTAATGTACTTCCATTATATTTAGCCTTCTATTATCCTCTCCTTTTGCCATTCCCCCTCTCTCTGGTACCTCTAAACAGTGTCCTTATTACATTCATGATATTTTTGTCTAGATTCTACATTTGAGAGAACACATGTAACATTCTGAGCCTGAGATATTTTACTTAATATGATAACCTTAAATTCCTTCCACTTTACTGCAAATGACATTTCACTCTTGTTAATATGTAAATAATATTTATTTATAAATATATAAATAATATTTCATTGTACATATATACCATAATTTCTGTATTCATCCATTTATGTACAGTATTGCTGATTCCACAACTGGGTATTATGCATATTACTACAATAAACATGAATATGCATGTGTCTATTGTATGCTGACTTTGTTTCCTTTGAGTATATACGCAGAAGTGGTATAGCAGAATTTATAGCAGCTGTATTTTTAGGTTTTTGATATCCATAGTGGCTGAACTAATTTGCATTCCCAACAATAGTGTCTAAGTGTTCTTTTTTCCAGGCATCCTCACTGATACTGGACTTTTTTGTTTTCTTGATGATAGTCAAGTCAAAATAACTACCGTCTCAATGTAGTTTTCCCCCAAGAGTCCTTATTTTACATTCTTCTCTTTTTATGTATGCCATTTGCTGCTGTAAACTTCCTTCTTAGAACTGCATATGTTGCATCCCATAAGTTTTGGTCTTTGGTTTTATTTTCAGTTTCACTCTTCTCAAAACATTTTAAATTTCCTTTGTAATTTACTAAGTCATTTGTGTACAGATTATGTCAATTTGTGGAGTTTCCTTCTGTTACTGATGTTTTCATTAATTTTCATATTTAGCTCTAACATTTGAAAAGATAATTCCTTTAAATGTGTTAGTAAAAATTGCTTTGTGGTCTAGCATATGATATGCCTGTGGAATGTTCCATGTACACTTGGGATAATGTGCCTCCTGCTGAAGCTAAATGAAATGTTTTCTATGTCTATTAGGTCCATTTGCTCTAAAGTTTGGTGCAAGTTAAATAATTACTCAATAGTTTCCAGTCAAGATTGTTCATTGCCAAAAGTAGAATATTAAGGTAGCTACTATTATTATGTTATAGTATATTTCTTCATATATATTAATATTTGCTCTTTATATTCAGGTGTTCTGATGTTGAATGCATACAATTGTTATAACCCTTTGATGAATTGATCCATTATATAATGATGTTTTTGTCTTATTTTTAGTGTTTTTATTGAAGTATTCTGAATTAACGTCTACTGAATCAAAGTCCAATGAATACGATTTAAATATAGATACTTCATCTCAGTTTTTGTCCCATTTCCATGGCGTAACTTTTTCCACTTCTTCACTTTCAATCTATGTTTATTTTTAAAGATAAAATAGGTCTCTTGTAGACAGCATATGGTTGGGTCTTTTTTTAAAGACAGTTCAACCACTAAATGTGTTTTAATTAAGGAATTTAATCCATTTACATTCAAAGTAATTATTGATGTGGATATTTTATTTCTATTTTGTTATATTTCAGGCATTTTGTGTATCCTTTCTTCTCTTGCTTGCTTCTTTGGTTATTGGGCAATTTTCTTTAGTTTTAGGCTTTCATTCATTGCTTTCAATTTTTGTGTATCTACCTTAGGGTTTTACTTTGTTTTTACCATCAACCATGTAAAAAGCTACTTATAGTTATAACAGCTTATTTTAAACTGATAATAATTAAAGTTTTCATTAAAACTTCTATAATTTTATCCTCCAATTATGTTTAATATTTTTGATACCTCAATTTTCACTGTGTATCTTTTTAAAATATTTGGTGCTATTATCAATTATAAATTATTACCAATTATATTAGCATATCTTTATTATTTTAATATTCACACTAAAATATAAGTAATTTACACAGTGCCATTATTGTATTAGAATATTATGAATTTGACTGTGTGCTTACTATTATCAGTGAGTTTTATAGTTTCACATATTTTCATGTTACTAATTAGAATACTTTCATTTCATCTTGAAGAATGCTCTTTAGCAATTAATGTAAACAGGTGAGGTGGTGAGGAACTTTTGTCTGTCTTGGAAAGTATTTTCCCTTCACTTCTGAAGAATGACTTTGCTGGGCATAGTATTATTGGTTGGCATGTTTCCCTTTAAGGGAGGGAGCGGGGGGGTAAGATAGAGTGTCGGGGGAAGGGGGGAGAAATGACCCAAACATTGTATGCACATATGAATAAAATAAAAATTAAGAAAAAACAAATTTGACATATTATCTCACTCTCTCCTAGCTAGTAATCCACTAAAAATTTTTCTCTGAATTTTATTGGGACTACGTTATATATTTTGCTTTTTATATCTTTCTGCTTTCAGAGTTCTCTCTTTGTCCTTTGCCTTTTGAACGTTTATCATTGTATGTCCTAATGTAGTCCTTTGTGAATTTAATTTTACAAAAGGCCTTTGACATTTCTGTATCCTTATATGTTCAGCTTTCTCCAAACTTAGAAATTTTCTGCAATTGTTTTCTTAAATAACTTGTGGTCTACTTGGGTGCCAATTGCTCATTCCTGTAATCTTAGCTACTCAGGAGGCATAGATCAGGAGGCTCATGGTTTGAAGCCAGCCCAGGCAAATAGTTTGCAAGACCCCATCTTGAAAATACCCATCACAAAAAAAGACTGGCAGATTGGCTCAAGGTGAAGACCCTGAGTTCAAGCCCCAATACCTCAAAATAAAATAAATAATAATATGTGGTCCCTTATCTTTCTCTTCTCCTTCACATACTCCTATATCTTGATGCTATCAAAGCTTTCCTCTTTTGATGCTCTCTTAAATCTTTTATCATTTAATTATTCCCTTTCATTCTTTATCTTTATTTCTCTCTGGCTGTATCTTTTCAAAGAATCTGTCATTGAGTTAACAAGTACTTTCTTCTCCTTGTTCAATTCTGATGTTGCTATTGTAATTTTTTATCGCATTCATTTTAATTTTTATTATTAGAATTTCTTTTTTGCCTGTTAAAATAATTTCAATATCTCTGTTATATACCTTGCTTGGTTCATTTATTATTTTCATGTTATTTAACTTTCTCTGCCTTTTCTGTAATTCTGATGAATTTCCTTAAAAGAATTACTTTATTCATTTTTGTAGTACTGAGTTACTCTTGGCCACACACTTGCTAGGAAAGTGCTGTATAACTTGAGCCCCTCTACTAGTCAAAAGAATTCTTTTAAATTTCTTGTCAGCCAATCATATATCTTCATTTCTTTTGGGTCAGTTACTGAGAAGTAATTGTTTTCTTTTGAATATTGTTTTATTTCATTTTACTGTCATATTTGTTGTTGCTTTATGCTGCTATTTGTGTACTTGAAGAAGTAGAGATTTGTTCCTGACTTTGTTAATATGCTTTGTTTGGAAAAGCCTTACCTGTAAACCCAGCCAGAGATCCTACAAGCTATAGCCTTCAGCCTGAATCTACATGGGCTGTTCGGGGGCTGCAATTAGCATGGTGCTGGGATCTATTTGAATGTCTTGATGATAGCAACAGTCTCTAGAAGCTGGCCTGGCATCCTGGTGACTTGGCTGAATTTTATCAGTTGGCTTAGATCTTATGTCCACGCTTGTGGTCTGTATCCTGGATTGCAAGAGTGTCCCAGAACCTTTGTCTTAGAGGCCTAGTCTGACACTGTGACTACTGTGTTGATCTTGTTCCCTGAATCTGATAGAGGAGATCTAGGTTAACTGCAGTGTATGAACACTGAGATCAATTTTAAGCTTGGAACCAGGTAGACACGAGGGCAGGCATGAAATATGTATTTAGGTACTTGGAGTCTTTAGAATTTACTTGGCAGTTGGGATTTTAGGGACCAGCCTGACATCTGGGTGTATAGGTATAGGCATGGAAACTAGTTCTGTGAGGTTTTGCACGGAGGCAAACTCTGTAAAGGACAACCTGGGTACTGGGGCCATAGGGTCATCCTGGAATCTAAGTTCACAAGAGGGCTCCAGAAGTCTGTGTACATGGAGAGTGGCCCAGTACTGGGGTCTATTTGGGTGGGCTGGGATCCTGAATCTGTTGTAATAGTTATGGATCTTAGATCTGTTGAAGCATATAACAACAGTCACTGGGACTAAGGGTGAGTGTTCAGAAATAGGCCTTGCACTGGGCAAGCTTGAATTCTGTGTTACCAAATTTTCTGAGGCCATTAGTATCAACCTTTCACTGTGATAAGCTGGAAACTGGGAGCCTTGTTGAATCAGCTGACTCTGAGCTGGTCAGAATCCAGGGTTGGGCATAGAGGCTGGGTCTGAAGGTTTAATATTGATGACTAATACTGGAGTTGCTGACTTGGTGCTCAGGAAGGCATGAAGACTAGGTCCATGAGGGCTATCAGGTGCTGGTAATTGTTTGTTGGTATAAACCTGAAGGCAAAGCATTCTGGGACCTTTCCACTACTGAGTTTCATTGATGGCAGTCTGGTTTTAGGGTTCAAGGCAAGCACACTAATAACAAATTTGGTCTTTCATGGTTGCAGAATCTAGGGTCTAAAACAAGTGTTGTCAGTGTGAGTTCCTGCTAAGAGCTCTGATAAGCTAGTCCATTAAATCTTTCCTAAGTTTTGTTGATGGCCTACAATCCTTGACATTCTTTGCTTGTAGCTATGTCACTCCAATCTTTGTCAATCTCATGCTTACCTTTCCCCTGGGTCTTTCCCTCTCTTTACAAAGACAATCATATTGGATTAATACTTACTTAAACTGCATCATATTCACTTTATAGCATCTGCAAAGACCTTGCTGCCATATAAGATAAATTTACAAGTACCAAGATTAGGATTTCACCATATCTTTTGGGGAGACACAATTCAACCCATAAGAGTATATAAAAATTCTATTGATTTTTGATATGTTTCATTTGTTTCTTGCAACCCTTTCTGAATTTGCTTATTATTTCTGGGAATTTTACAGTATTCTTGAAATTTCTACTCATTATGTCACATGAAAAGAAGAAAATGTTAATTTCTTCCATTTCAATTTATATACCATTTATTTATTTTTATTGACTCATTTAAAAATCTAGAATTTACAAGCTCAGGTTAAATAAGGGTGGTGGTGAGAGTATATAGGCCTTCATTGTTCCTGATATTATAGAGGGATCAGTTTCTTTCACAATTAAGTATGATGTTATCTGTAGTTTTTTTTTTAGATGCTCTATATCAAGTTGGGGAAGGTTATGGCTCAGTATTCTGAAGTTCTTTTTTGTGGTATTGGGGTTAGAACTCAGGGGCTACACCTTGAGCCACTCCACCAGCCCTTTTTTGTAATGAGTGCTTTCAAGATAGGGTCTCATAAATTATTTGCCCAAACTGGCTTTGAATATTGATCCTCCTAATCTCTGCATCCTGAGTAGCTAAGATTATAGGCGTGAGCTATTGACATCCAGCTCTGAGTTGTGGGTTTTTTTTTTGTACCATAAATGGGTATGGAATATTTTCAAGTACTCTTTTTGAGTGAATTTGAGTGTTCATCTGATTTTTCATTTTTAGCTTGGTGATATATTAAAAATATTTAATATTGAATGTTTTCAATATTTAATATTGAATGTTGAACCACTCCTGCATACATACACTAAATTACACTAGATCATGATATGAAATTGTTTTTGCAAACATTTCATTTAGTTTGCTAATATTTCTGCATGTCTGAACATATTAGAGTTACTTGAAATGTATTGGCCTTTTTTTCTAACTGCTCTCTTGTCTGATTTTCATAATAAGATCATAGTAAATTGATAAAATAACTTGTTAATTATCCCTTTCTTTCATATTTTATGGTAAGCATAGCATAAAATTGGTGTTACAAAGATCTTGAGATAGTTTATTCATTCCTAGTTGAATATTGAAAATTTTTGGTTTTGAAATAATTGGTTCATTTCTTATAAGTTATTGAACTTATGTATCTACAGACATTTGTGGCCTTATGTTATTACATTTTAAAGGATTTTAAGTGTGCAGATTTGTTTTGTTGCAGATAGTATCATCTTTCTTGGTGAATATACCATACACAATTTTAAATAATGTGCATTTTATAACTTTGGAGTGGAGTGGTCTATATATATATGTTAATTTGTTACTATTTTTATTTATGTTTTTGCTGCATAATGCAGTTTCTGAGAGGAGTTGTTAAAATCCACAGCTATACTTTTTGAAGTTTTGTACTTCTTTAAATGTATCAAATTTTGTTTTCAGTATTCAGAGCTCTTTTGTTTAGTGACTGCACCTTTTGGATCACTTGCATTTCCATTGAACTTATTTTAATCATTATATAATGTTTCTTTTGTTTCTAGTAATGTTTTCCTCTGGGTCTGTTTTGATTGATATTAATATAGCCATTCCTGGTTTTCTATGATTATTGGATTTTTCTCAGTTTTCATTCTTTTATGTCCTCTATGTTACTAAATTTGAAGGTAATTTCTTTCAAAAACATAGTTTGGTCACATTTTTATCCATTTACCAATTTATGTATTTTTATAAGAATATTTCAACCAGTTGTATTAAAGTGATTATTATGCTAGTCTTAACTGCTATTTACTATTTGTTTTCTGCTTGATTCCTCTGATTCTTTTTTTCTTTGTCATACTGGCATTTGAACTAGCACTGAGCTTGCTAGGCCTGTAGTCTGTCACTTGATCCATACCTCTAACTCTTTTTGTTTTAGGTTATTCTTCAGATAAAGTCTTACTTTTTGTCTGAGGCCTGTCTCAAACTGGGATCTTCCTACCTCTATTTCCTTCTTAGTTGTAATTACAGATTTGTGCCACCACATCCAGATTTTTTGGTGGAGATCGGATCTTACTACCATTTTTTTTGCCCAGGATGGCCACAAACCTCAGTTCTTTTGATCTCCACCTCCATAGTAGCTGGGATCACAGGTATAAGACATTGTGCATAAAGGTTACTTCTAATGTTTATTCTACCATTTCTCTGTTTTGTACTGTGAGTTAGTCTTTTTATCTTGATATACATGTTAATTTCCTGAGTGTACAGTGATCAAATTTGGGCACTGTACATATACCAGTTATCATAGTATGCTTTTACCAACATTTCTCATTTCCAAGTTTAATGGGAAATGCTTCTTCAATTGATTTCTCTTTACCATTGTCACTTTAAAATATGTTCTTGAGTTTCAGATGCTAGTGTAATTTTTGCTGTGATCATTAAATATGATTTATAAAACTTGTGAAGTTAAGTATAGTCATTTTAAATGTCCATATTTTTGCTGCTTTTCTTATTCTGTTTCCCTTCCTGACCATTAAATATTGCTTCTTGTATCATTTACTTTCAGTTCAATGATTTTTTTATATTCATTTAAATGGGTGTGTCTATTGGAAATAAATGCTTTGTGTTCCTTTTTTTGGTAATGTCATTGTTTCTCCTTTAGTCTGAAAGATTATTCTTGCTAAATACAGAATTCTGAATTGATAATTCTTTTCTTTCAACACTTGACAAATATTGGGCCACTTCAATCAGGTTTCAGTGATTTCAGATGATATATCTATTGTCATTTTTCCCATGTTTCTTTATAGTTATTGAATCATTTCTGACTGGCTGCTTTCATTATTGTTACCATGTCTTCACTTTTGAAAAGTTTAATTATCATGTATGTTGGCATGGATTGCTGTTTGGAGTTTTCTTAGCTTTGTGAATCTATAGTCTTGTGTCTTTGTCAATTTGGTGAAATTTTTAGTCAATATTTCTTTACTCTTTTAGCTACTAGGTCATTCTCCTCAGCTCTGAGACTCTAACTACACAAATTAAGAGCTTATGTTATTATCAAGTAAATCCTTGACAATGTGTTCACATTTTGTTTTCAGGTCTGTTTTTCTGTAAATTCTTCAAATTAGATGAATTGTATCATTCTTTCTTCACTTGCACAGATGTTTTTCCTTACTTAGCTATACTCTAATTAGCATATCTGATGAGTTATATACTCCTGTTATAATATTTTTCTACTCTTTAATTTCCATTTTACTTATTATAATTTCTATTTATTTGCTGAGTTTTTTATTTCATGTTTTCACTGAGAGTTGAAGGATTTGTGTGATGCTCATCTTAAATTTCTTTTAAAAAATCTCAACATTTGATTAATCTCAATGTATTGATTATCTTTTCATAATCAAGTTGTGATTCTATCTTATTTTATATTTTGCTATGTTAGGGATCAATGTCAGGGCCTCACACTTGTTAGGCAAGTGCTCTATATCAGAACTATACTCTTGGCAATTATTTTAATTCTGACATAATTGTGCATTTTAGATTGTATTTTTGGACACTGTCTGATATGTTAAAAACTTGGCTGGGTGTGGAAGAACATGCCTGTCATCGCAACAGTTTGGAGGCTGAGAGGCAAGAAGATCATGAATTCAAGGCCAGTAAAAAAAAAAAAAAATATATATATATATATATGTATGTATATGTGTGTGTGTGTGTGTGTGTGTATCAGTGGAGCTTGAATTCAAGACCTTGCACTTGATAGCCAAGTGATCACCCAAATCCTTTGTCATTCTTTAGTTATATTAAGTTTTAGATAGGATCTTGCATATTTGACCCAGGCTAGCCTTGGATCACAATCCCCTTCTTATGCCTCCCACATAGTTGGTATACTAGGGATGTACCACCTTGCCCAGTATATTTGTTGAGATGGGGTATCACTAACTTTGTCTAGGGTGGTCTTGAACTGTGATTCTCATGATCTCTACCACCCAAATAGTCAAGAAGCTCAGATTACATGCATGTGCCATCACGTCCAGCTATATGTTGGATGGTAGTTCTAGCATTATAGTTTTTTTTTCTTTTTTGACAATACTGGGGTTTGAATGCAGGGTTTTATTTACTAGGGAAGTACTGTACTCTACCTATTCATCAAGCCCTTTTTGATCTGGTTATTTTGGAGAAAATCTTGCTTTATGCCCAAGACAGCCTAGACCATGATCCTCCTATTTTATGCTTCCTGCCTTAGCTGAGATGACAGGTATGTATCACTGAACCCAGCTTTTTCCATTGAGATGGGATCTCACTAACTTCTTCACCCAGACTGTTCTGGAACCACAATCTTCCAGATCTCAGTCTCCCAAAAAACCAGGATTATAGGCATGATCTGGCTCCATCTTTAATGTTTTAAGGAACTTCTGCACAGATTCTCATAGTGGCTGTACTAATTTACATTCACAACAGTAGCCTAGGCTTCCATTTTCATTGCATCCATACAAGATTTTCTGTTGTTTGTTTTATTGATGATTGCTTACTGAATGGGGTGAATTGGAATCTCAACGATATTTTGATTTGTATTTCCTTTATAAGTAAGAATATTGAACATTTATTCACGTAGTTATTAGCTATTTGTACTTCTACTTTAGAAAACTGTTTATTTCCCACTTATTGGGTTTCTTTCTTCTTTCAGTATTTAATTATTTGAGCTCTTTTTATATTCTGGATATTAATCCTTTATCTGGTGAATAAATGTCAAAAATTTTCTCCATGCTCTAGGCTTTATTTTTTATCATTTTAAAATTTAATCACATGTGTATATACTGTTTGGGACACTTCCCCTCCTGCACCCCAATTCCAGTAGACCTGTTCAGCCATTTTGTTCTACAATTTTGTTGAAGAGAAAGCATAACAGATAATAATAAATACAGTGTTTTTGCTAGTTTCAGATAAAGATATCTATACAGAGAGATTCCTAACATTGCTTCCATGCATGTGTGTATTGCAACCCACATTAATTAATCTCTATCAGATTTCTTTGCTACTTCCTTGTCCTCTTTCCATAGTGGCCTCTGCCAGTTTAAAATTATTCTATTCACTCCTCTACAGTGAGCACATCAACACATACAAGATTTAGATTTCCTTCCATTTTCTTATTCCTCCCTCCCATGTACATTCTCCTTTTAGTGTGTGACCCATATCCAATAATATTACTGCATTTGTTTTATATATATCATCTGCATATGTGGGAGACCACTTGATTTTTGGCCTCTTGAGCCTGAATAACTTCACTTACGATGATGTTCTGCAGTTCCATCCATTTACTTGTGAAGAACAACATTTCGTTCTTCTTTATGGCTGAATAAAATTCCAGTGTATATAAATACAACATTTTCTTAATGAATTTGTTGATATTGGGGAATCTTGGTTCTTTCAAGAGCTTGGCTATTATAAATAATGGTGCAATAACATGGGTGTTCAGGTGCCTTTGTAATAACCTGAGTTGCATTCCTTCAGGTATATCCTTAGGAGTGGTATTGCTGGATCATATGGCAGATCTATGTTTAGCTTTTTAAGAAGCCTCTGTATTGATTTCCATAGTGGTTGTACTAGCTTACATTCCTACCAGCAGTGTATGACAGTTCCTTTTCCCCCTGAATCCTCTCTAACATTTGTTGGTGGTG
Organism: Castor canadensis; assembly: GCF_047511655.1. Classification (NCBI taxonomy): domain Eukaryota; kingdom Metazoa; phylum Chordata; class Mammalia; order Rodentia; family Castoridae; genus Castor; species Castor canadensis. Next base: position 71,545,273 of record NC_133405.1, on the reverse strand, counting down.
GTGTTCTTGATGACAGCCATTAAAACAGGAGTGAGGTGGAACCTTAGTGTGGTTTGGATTTGCATTTCCTTTATAGCCAGGGATGGTGAGCATTTTTTCTTGTGTTTTTGACCATTTGGACTTCTTCCTTTGAGAAACTTCTGTTTAGTTCAGTTGCCCAATTCGTTATTGGTTCATTGATTTGGGGTAGTTTAGTTTTTTTTGAGTACCTTCTAATTCTGGTTATCAGCCTTTTGTTTGATATACAGCTAGCAAATATTTTCTCCTACTCTGTGGATGGTCTCTTCAATTTAGATACCATTTCTTTTATTGTGCAGAAGCTTTTTAACTTCATGTAGTCCTATTTGTCTATCCTTTCTCTTAGTTGCTGTGCTGCTGGACTTCCACTGAGAAAGTCCTTGCCTATACCTATTCCTTCCAGTGTATTCCCTGCTCTTTCCTGTATAACTGCAAGATTTCAGGTCTGATATTAAGGTCTGTAATCCACCTTGAGTTGATACCAGTACAGGGTTACAGGCATGGGTCTAGTTTCAGTTTTCTGTAGTCAGATGGCCACTTTTCCCAGCAACATTTGTTGAAGAGGCTGTCTTATCTCCATCACAAGTTTTTGGCACATTTGTCAAAAATAAGGTGGGCATAGCTGTATGAATTCATATCCCAGTCCTCTATTCTGTTCCACTGTTCATACCTGTTTTTGTGCCAGTACCCTGCTGTTTTTATTTCTGTGGTTTGCAATATCGTTTGAAGTTGGTTATTGTGATACCTCCAGCATTGCTCTTTTTGCTCAGTATTGCCTTTGCTATTCATGGTCTTTTGTGTTTCCAAATGAACTTTAGGGTACATTTTAAAATCTGTGATGAATGTCATTTGGATTTTGATGGGAATTGCATTGAACACATAGATTGCTTTTGGTAGTATAGCCATTTTTTTCTATGTTGATTCTGCAAATACGTGAACATGGGCTATCTATCTACCTTCAGTAGTCTTTGGTTTACCAGTATTTTATTGAGGATTTTTTCATCAATGGTCATTAAGGAGATTGGCCTGTAGTTCTCCTTTTTGGATGTGTCCTTGTCCAGTTTTGAGAGGAGTGTAATACTGGCTTCATAGAATGAGTTAGGTAGTGTTCATTCCCTTTATATTTTGTGGATACATTGAAGGAGTGTTGGTATTAGTTCTTCTTTAAAGGTCTTGTAGAATTCAGCAGAGACTTTGCCAGTTCTTGGCTTTTTATTTTTTATGGAGACTCCTTATTTCTGCTTCAATTTCATTAAGTGTTATAGATCCATTTAGGTGGTTAATAGCATCTTGGTTCAGTTTTGTATGGTCATTAGCATATAGAAATCTGTCCATTTTTCCAAGATTTTCCAATTCATTGTAATGTAGGTTCTGAAGGTAGTATCTGATGATTCCATGGATATCCTTGGTGTTTGTTGTTATCTCTCCTTTTTCATTTCTGATTTTACTAATTTGGGTCTTTTCCCTCCTCATTTTAGGGGTTTGTCAATCTTGTTTAATTTTTCAAAGAACCAGGTTTTTGTTTTGTGATTCTTTATATGTTTTTATTCTTTATATCTATTTCATTAACTTCAGAACTTATTTTTATTATTTCTCTCCTGCTTGTTTTGTGTTTTGCTTGTTCTTGTTTTTCTAGGAATTTTTGATATAGCATTAGGTCATTTATTTATGATCTTTCTGTCCTTTTAATATATGCACTCATGACTATAAATTTTCCTCTTAAGTCTGCCTTTGCTGTGTCCCATATGTTCTGGTAGGTGGAGTTTTCATTTTCATTAACTTTCAGGAAACTTTTGATTTCCTCTCTTATTTCTTCTATGACACAATGATGTTTGAGCAATATATGATTCTGCCTCCAATTGCTTGCATATTTTATGCAGTTGTTTTTGTTGTTGAGTTCTAGTTTTAATGCATTGTGATACAAAAGAATGCAGGGGGTTATGTCTATTTTCTTATATTTGCTGAGGCTTGTAAAATAGATATGGTCTATTTTGGAGAAAGTTCCTTGGGCTACTGAGAAGAATGTATATTGTGCTGTTGCCAGATGAAATATTTTATAGACATCAGTTAGGTCCATTTGATCTGTTGTGTCATTTAGGTCTAACATTTCTTTGTTGATTTTTTTGTTTGAATTGTCTATCTATTGATGATAGAATGGTATTAAAGTCTCCCACTACCACTGCCTTGCTGTCTATATGTGCTTTTAAGTCCTTCAGTGTATGTTTGATGAAATTTTGTGCACTGATATTAGGTGCTTATAGGTTGATAACTGTTATTTCCTTTTGGTGTATTTCCCTTTCTATTAGTATGAATTGTCCGTCTTTATCTCATTTGACCAATGTAACTTTTAAGTGTAGTTTATCTGTTATAAATATTGCTACTCCTACTTGTTTTAGCAGGCCATTCACTTGATAAATTTTCTTCCAGCCTTTCACCCTAAGCCACTGTTTATTTTTGTCAATATGGTGGGTCTCTTTTAAACAACAGACTGTCAGATCTTATTTTTTAATCCAGTTTGCCAAATGGTGTCTTTTAATGGGGGAAGTGAGTCCAGTGACATTCAGTGTTAATATTGATTGATAGGTATGTGGTGATTCCTGCCATTCAGTTGCTTTTTTTTTTTTCTTGGTTAAAGGATTTGATTGTGTGTAGCTGAATAAATGATACTCTCTGATTACTTGTCTTTTCTTCTTTTGTGGTTTGATGCTTTTTGTATTTTTATTTTTTTCATCTTCTGTGTCCAGAATTCCTTGTAAAATCTTCTGTAGTGGTGTCTTGGTTGTCATATACTGTTTACATTTCTGTTTATCATGGAAGATTTTTATTGCTCTGTCAATTTTGAATGATAATTTTGTTGGGTAGAGTATCCTAGGGCTGAAATTATTTTCATTCAGTGGCCAAAATACCTCACTCAATACCCTTCTTGATTTTAAGGCTTCCTTTGAGAAATCTGCTGTTATTTTTATGGGTTAACCTTTACACATTGTTTGCCTTTTCTCTCTTACAGCCTTCAATATTCTTTCTCTGTTCTCTGTGCTTGTTGTTTTAAAGATGATATTCTGTGGGGAAAAAATCTTTTGGTCAAGTCTGTTTGGTGTTCTGGATGCTTCCTGTATCTGAATGGGCAAAACTTCCTCAGGATTTGAGAAATTTTCTGTCATCATTTTATAGAATATATTACATTTTCTTTGGCTTGCACCTTCTCTCCTTCTTTAAGACCCATGACACACATGTTTTGTCTTTTAATGGAATCACTATGTTCTTGCATATTCCTTTTACAGCTCTTGAGTTGTTTGACTAAGTTTGTTTTTCTTTAATTTCTAATTTTCTTTGATCTCAGAGATTCTATTTTCCACTTGTTCTAGTCTGCTGAATGGCCTTCCACTGTGTTTTTTGTTTAACTAAAAGATCTTTTTATTTCTAGGATTTTGGTTTAATTCTTTTTTCTGAGACTTTGCATATCTTTGTTCAACTCTTTTATATTTTGTGTTGTCATCTTTAATTGATATAATTGTTTTTATAGTGTCCTTTGTTTCACTTTAGTGTTCATTAATTTGCTTCAGCATCTTCTCTTGTTCTTTATTTTTGGTGTCTTGAAATTTCTTGGGTGCTTTTTGTACATTCTGGTTAACCATGCAGAGTATCTTCCCTGTGAATTTCTCAGAGATTTCTTCCAAGATTTCCTCTTTGAGGGTTGTTTTGTGGGTGTCACAGGGCTCCTTAGTGACATTTATCATTGTTTTATGGGGTCTGGAATGGATATCCATTTTCTTCATTTCCCACTGAATCCTATATTGAATTATTTTCTTGAGGAGAGTGATTTCCATCCCCTCTTCCTCTTCCCATTACTCCACTTGGTGCTGTTCAACTATGTTCTTGATAGACTAATTAGTGATTTGAAATGCCAGTTTTCTATTCCTTGATTTAATTTTTGTGTTGTGACTGACTTGGTTGTTAGCTAGTTTGATGTACTATTTATTTCCCTGTCCTAGAGGTGTAATTTAATAATAACAACTTCACAGGTTTTTCCCCGGGGCCTGACATGCATTGCTGGCTGTGCCATGTGGGATTTTCATGAATGATAGGGGCAATTAAAGTCTGATTTAAGGGTCAGTCTTTGAATTTTATCAGCACCTAATGTGACAGCATTTATTATTTTGTCTAGGAACAATCAGAATCACTCAAGTTTAGCTCTGATGTCTCAACATGGTTTCTGGCTTCATGGATTTTAGGATTTCTGAATCCCTACCCTAACTGCCATCTCAATTCTCTTTAAGTTTTCTTTTGATTCTTGAATATCTTTCCCTTGTTGTGCAAAGCTTTTTAATTTTATTCAATTCCATTTTTCAATTCTCAATCTTATTTTCTGAGCCATTGGGGTTCTTTTCAGAAAAAAAATTACTTATGCCTATATCTTCATGTTTTTCATTATGCTTTCTTTCAGCAATTTCAAAGTTCCTGGTATTGCATTAAGGTCTTCATCCAGTTGGAATTTATTTTGTGTGTGTGATGAGAGATAGGGATCCAGGTTCAGTCTTCTACATGTGGATATCCACTTTCATCAACACCATTTGTTGAAGATTCTACCTCTTCTCTTAAATGTAGATTTTTGATGTCTTTGTCAAGTGTCAGATAGATGTAGCTTTGTGGGCTTATTTCTGGATCTTCTATTCCATTGTGTCCATCAACTTCATATTTGCCAGTAAAATGTTGTCTTTGTTACTATGGTTCTGCAATATAATTTGAAATGAGGCATTGTGATGCCTCAAGCATTGTTCTTGGTGCTCAGGATTGCTTTATCTATTTTGTGACTTTTCTTTTTCCAAATAAATTTTTTATTGATTTTTCTATTTCTGCAAATTATGTCATTGAAATATTGATTGAGATTGCATTGATTAGTATATCAGTTTCAGCAGTATAGCCATTTTCAAAATATTAATTCTACTAATCCATGAACATGGGAGGACTTTCTATATTATAGACTCTTTTTCAATGTCTTTCTTCAGTGTTTTATAGGCTTCATTGCAGACCTAGGTTTATTCCTAGGTCTTTAATTTTTTGAGTCTATTGTGAGTGGAATTATTTTCCTTTTTTCTTTCTCACCCTATTCAGTATTGATATATAGAAAAGCTATTCATTTTTAATGTTGATTTTGTATACTGCTATTTTACTATGTTTATAATATCTGAGAGATTTTTGTGGAATCTTTAGGAACATTCAAATATATGATCATATCCTCTGTAAATAGGTATAATTTGAATTGTTCCTTTCCTATTTGCATCCCTATTATTTTGTTGTCCTTTCCATTGTTCTGGCTAAGATTTCTAACATTACATTAAATAAGAATCATGAGAATGGCCACCATTTTCTTGTTCCTAACATAAGAAGGTTCACCTTCTTCCCCAATTATGCCAATGCTGGCTGTAGGTTTATCATGTATATTCTTTACTATGCTGAATTATGTTTCTTCTGTTCCTAGTTAACTCAAGTTTATTTTCTTGACAGGATGTTGAATTTTATCAAAAGCTTTTACTGCATTTCTTGGGAGGATCATGTGACTTTTGTCTTTTAGTCTGTTTGTGTGCTCTGTTTTGTTAATTGATTTTTATATATCAAACTGTGCTTGCAACTCATGAATGAAACCAAGTTGATCATGCTGAATGATCTTTTTAATTAGTTTTTGAATTTGGCTACTGAGTATTCTATTGAGAACTTTTGTGCCTATGTTCATTTGAGAAATTTTCTATATTTTCTTTTTCTTGTCATGTCCTTATCTGATTTTAGTATCAGATAAAAAAATCTGGGTTAATACAATGAGTTTGGTCATAATTCTTTCATTTCTCTTTTTTGTAATAGTTTGAGGAGCTTTGGTGTTAGTTTTTCTTTAATGACTTATTTGAAGTTGTTAGTGAATCTATTTGGTCATGGATTTTTCTGTTTGAAGATTCTTTATTGCTGCTTCAACTTTATTGCTTGTTATAGATCTGTTTAGGTGATTTATATTCTCTTGGCTTACTTTTTCATCTAGAAACTTATCCATTTCTTTTAGATTTTCCAGTCTATTAGAATATAAGTTTTGAATTATTAACTACTGATTTTCTGGATTTCTTTGGAATATTTTTGTGATATTCCCCTTCTCATGTCTAATTCTATTAATTTGAGTAATCTCTCTTTTTTAGTTAATTTGTCTAAATATTTATGCATCTTGTCTGTCTTTTCAGAGAATCAAGTTTTTGTTTCATTGACTGTTTGTATTTTTCTTTTTTGTCATGACTTTTGGCAATTTTTATGTTTAATGCACAACCCAAGCTCCCTGGAGGGTGTGGGGGGCAGAAGATGGGAAAAATCCCTACAGTACAAAATCAATATAAGGAAGGAAGAGAAGAAACCCACCAAGGTCCATCACTGAGTGGACTTAAGACTGGAGATGTTAGACACTATTGTCCCTTGTCTGGATGACATGGGGAGGCAGATATTGTACATGCTGTCTACACTGAACCAAGAGGGTAAGTGGCTTTGAATGGGGGCTTGACAGTTGGGCCTTCTCCTGCTTTCCTGATGAAGGGAGTGCACAGGACCTGCTTCACTATTCCTATACTTGGGTCTGGCATGGAGTGGCTAGTTGCCTAGGCAAACTGCTGGTGGCCACATCAACCAGGATGGTTTCTTTACTGGCTTCCCTAATCAAGGAGAGGAGCCAGCTCAGTGTTTTTAATTTATTAAAAAAATTATTAGCATATAATAGCTGTACAGGGAGAGTCACTGTGATATTCACATATGTGCTTATAATATATCTCAGTTGGATTTACTTCCTCCACCATTTCCCTATTCCCCCTGCCCCATTCTTAGAACAATTTCAACAGGTTTCATTCTTCTATATTCATATATGTATATCAAAGAACACATGTTATCCTTCATACTTAGAAGTTAGAACTATAAGCTAAATGTATATATAGAAACATATATGATCATATATATGTATATATACATATATATAGTGAGAGAGAGAAAAATTGTATTACAGATTCCATCTAAGAGCACTACAGGAGGCAGAAGAGTTAAAGAAAACATTAGAGAATGAAAATATTAATGGAGGAGACCAAGATGGTAGATACCTTATGGACCCTGGGATGTTGACCTGCCTGATTGTAGACAAATACTACAGATGTTATTGGCAGCAAGGATTTGGTAACTCTGCTTTACTGCCAACCAAGATACCACCAATACATAGGGGGAATATAATATTCATTGACTCAGCCTTAATTTAGCTTTTAATAGTGGACAACAGCCACGTGCAGCATCAGTTCAGCCAATGGCTCACCAGTCTGTCTGCTGGCTGGGAAGCCAAACTGCAGAAAGAGACCTCAGTATCTGGAAAGGCCTAGCCATGCCAAAACATGTGTGGACACAGAACCTCTGATGGCCACCTGCCTGTGCTGTCTTGGATCTGAATTGTTTTCATCCAAGTAAGTCTGCAATCCTGCCAGGTGAGTGTGACACAATATCTGGTTTGGAGGAAATCACATAATCTAGCACAGCTGGGGGGCTGATTGCACCCCCCACACAGGACAGAATGTGTGGCCAAATACACGGAGGGAACATTTCCCTTCTGCCTTGAGGGAGAGTGGCAGAATGCTGGGCTGAATTATTCTTGTGGGGGTGAGCTGACTCAGCAGCACTGTGGTGAAAACTATACATTGCACTGCCTTATAGAAACTGAGAGAGAGCTGAAACTGACAGTTTTCAAGAGAAAAGTTCAGTTCTAGCTCACAGGCTTGCCCTTTGAGTGGAAGGGGCTGGTGACTGCTAATATACCAGCTTCTCACAGGACCATTTCTGAGAACCCACCCACACCAGAGGGCCCATCTTACTAAGGAAGCCCGGGCTCAAACACCCTGAGCCAGTTCCCCTAAAGCTGCCCAATAGGGAGGGGCAACATCTATTGCCATGTAGCCAAGCATGTCAACCTTAAGAAGAGACAGTGTCATGGTCAAAGCCCCTGTAAAAAGCATCAGCATCTGAATTGGAAATCAGAGGAAAGAGTCCAGAACATTTATTGAGCTGACATTATATATTTTTTTATTTTGATTTTTATGTTTATTTATTTTTTCTTCAATCTTACTGTTACCTACCTCCCTCCTCCTTTCTGTCCAAATGTTAATTCCCTCAGATCTCTATTGCTCCACTTTCCTTTTTCTCCCCCAATTTTTTCTCTTCTCTTTCCATCTTCTCTCTCTTCCTTTCTCCTCCTTATCTTCCACTTCTTCCCTTCACTCTCCCCTCAATATCTTGACCTCCTCAATGTGCACCATGGACTGAATACTTTTTCATTACCACATCCTTCCTATCCTTCCACAATCCCTGACAATAGCATGTTTACCCATAACACCTTAAGAAACATAAGGGACTTATTCCCCTGTAGTCCCCATGTCTCACACCATTCCCCTCCCTCACACCATCCCCCCTTTCTGACCCCTCCTCTAGCACTATCTTTTTAAATACCTAAGTGTCTATCTTTATCCAAACAAATGTTAGCCCCCAATTCCATGGCTTATACATAATATCACTAAAGATCTCTCTATATATTATGTAAATAACTGGTTTGGCATTGAATTAGTGAATTTTTCATTGCTAATTTATATCTCTAGTTCAGGGAACAGAAATAGCACATGAACCTAGCTAATGACTAACCCAGTCACAGCACAGTAATTGAGTAAGAGAAGCATAATAGGTGATTAAAATCCCCGAGTAACCAATCAATGACATAAGAACATGGCACATCATAGAAATAGGGGAGGAAGAGGAAGGCAAGGGAATACAACCCCTCAAAACACTGACAATTTAATACAAGAGTCAGTGGAAAATGAAGAAAATGAACACCCAGTTGCTGACTCTAATAGAATGATGCTAAGTATGTTTAATGAGTCCAATAAAGTCCATAAACACTTGCTCAAAGAAGAGCACAAAATGAGCTCATAGAAATACTCATGAAGGCGCTTCAAGAGAAATTTAGAGGACATACAAAAACAACTCAATGACTATCAAGATGACATAAATAAAAAATTTGAGAAGACACAGGAACAACTAAATGAACTCAGAGAGGACTTCAATAAACTCCAAAATGAAACTAAAAAGTTTATCTAAAAAGAGATAAATGAAATAAAAAAGACAGCACAAGATATGAAAGAGGTGTTTAACAAAGGTGTGGAAAACTTCAGAAAAAAGGATCAAACTGAAATCCTGGAAATAAGAAGATCGTTAAATCCAATAAAAAATACAGTTGAAAACCATTCCAGCAGACTAGAATTTCAGGGCTAAAAGACAAAATAGATATTAAGGAAAAAACAGGAGAATCCTTAGACAAAAGACTGAAGTGTTGTGAGAGGACACACAAGAACTCAGCAATTCCATTAAAAGGCCAAACCTGTGAATAGTGGGCATTAAGAAGAAGAGGTGCAAGACAAGGTTTTATGTAATATATTAAAAAAATAATAATAACAGGAAATTTCTCAAATCTTGAGAAAGAGATGCCCATCAAGGCACAGGAAGCCTTCAGGATACCAAATAGACATGACCAAATAGAACCTCTCGAGGGCATATTGTCTTTAAAACAACTAGCACAGAGAACAAGGAAACTATATTGAAAGCTTTAAGAGAGAAAAATCAAATAATATATAAATGTAAACCCATCAAGATAACAGCAGATTTCTTAATAGAAACCTTAGGATACTCTACCCAGAAAAGCTATCATTCAAAATTAATAGATGAATAAGTCTTCCATAATAAACAGAAACTAAAACAATATATGACACCAAATCACCACTACAGAAGATTCTGAAAGGAATCCTACACGCAGAAGACAAAAACAAACATAACCACGAAAGGATGGGAAATATTAAACCTTAAAAGAAGAACAGACAAGTGCTCACAGAATAGCATAGAATTGGCGACACACCCACAAATCTCTAAACAACAAAAAGAACTGAATGAGAGGAATCACCACATATTTCTCAGTATTAACACTGAATGTTAATGGACTCAGCTCCCCCATCAAAAGACTCCAATGGATTAAAAAGGCAGCCTGTTGTTTATAAGAAACCAACGTGAATGACACAAACACTGTCTTAGGGTGAAAAGGTGGAAGAAGATTTAACACACTAATGTTTCCTGAAAGAGGCAGGAGTAACAATATATATATCAGATAAAGTAGACTTCAAAACTAAATTAGAAGAGACAAAGAAGGACACTTCATACTATAAAAGGAGCAATACATCAAGAGGAAATAACAGTTATCAACTTATACATGTCTAATATCAGTGCATGCAACTTCATTAAACATGTACTAACAGACATAAAAAATCACAGATAGACCCTAACAGTGGTAGGAGGAGAATTTGATACTCCTCTATCATCAAAATCAACAAAGAAATTCCAGAATTGAAAGACACCATAGATCTAATGTATTTGTCAGATGTCTACTGAGTATTCTATTCTGTAACAGCACACTATACATTATTCTCAGCAACCCATAGAACTGATTACAAAATAGACCATATCCTAGGGTAAAAAACAAGTCTCAAAAAAATAAGAAAATTTAAATAATCCCCTGCATACTGTCTGACCATAACACAATAAAATTAGATCCCAACAAAAAAGGAAGCAGCAGAAAATATGCATACAATTGGAGGATAACAACACATTGCTTAATCATCAGTGGATCATAAAAGAACTATGGAAGGAAATAAAAAACTTCCTAGAATTTAATGAAAATGAAAACACAGCAATCAGATCCTGTGGGACACAGCAAAGACAGTCCAAATGGGAAAGTTTTTAACCATGAGTGCGTATATTAAAAACACAGAAAGATTGCAAATAAATGACCTAATGAGATGACATTTTCTAATGGTCCTAGAAAAACAAGACCAAACTAAACCCAAAACAAGAAGAAGGAAAGAAATAATAACTATAAGGGCTGAAATCAATGAAATAAGGACTAAACACACACACACACACACACACACACACACACACACAATCAATGAAACAAAAAACTGGTTCTTTTAAAAAGTAAGCAAGATTCAAAAACCCTTGGCAAATCTGATTAAAATGAGGAAGGAAAAGACCCAAATTAATAAAATCAGAAATGAAACAGGGGTGATAACAACAAACACCAAGGAAATCCAGGGAATCATCAGGGACTACTTTGAAAACTTACATCCAAATAAAGTGGAAAATTTCAAAGAAATTGAGAAATTTCTACATACATTTAGCCATCCAAAATTGAACCAAGTGGGTATTAATCATCTAAGCAGATCTACAACACACAATGAAGTTGAAGCAGCAATAACGTCTCCCAAAAAGGAAAAGTCCAGGACTTGATAGATTCTCCACTGAATTCTACCAGACCTTTAAAGAAGAACTAATACTAACGCTCCTTATTGGAGGGGAAGAAAACATTATTTGTGTAGGAGTTAAAATTGATTGCAAACATAAGGAAGTTGAGGGAAGAAAGAAAATTGGGGAATGGAGTGAAGTGTATACACATAAGGTAAACAAAATTATACTCTACAGGAATATAGTTCAATTATTGTGGAGAAATATGCTATAGGGATATTTTATTAAGTGATATAAAGTCAATTACCACACGTTTCTCTCATCAGTCAAAATTCAAAATAATTTGAATGTAGAATAATGACAACTAAAATTTGGAAAGTGAGGATAAGGATAGATAAAGGGAGGCTGAATGTGATCACTGTATGCTGTGTATTGAAATATCACACTGACAGCCTGTGCAAATAGTTCATGAGAACTCATCTCAAACAATAAAAGATGGACATGGTTGCATGTGCTAGTCTTCACAGCTGTGCAGAAAGTATAGATAGTAGGATGCTGGTTCAGGCTAGCCCCATGCATAGAATGAGATCCTATCTCAAAAATAAAGAATTCAAAAAATGAGCGAGGTCCTGGCTCCAGCGGCAGAGTACCTGTCTAGCTAGCATGAAGCCTTGAAGTTCAACACCCATATCACCAAGAACAATGAGAAATATCACAGTGATCCCCACTAACATGTACAATTAATTTGTATTAATCAATATTTAAAATAGTGAAGATGAGGATTTCTTTTATTTGATTAAAAGAGAATTATCAGTTTGCTTGTGTTTTATATGAACATGAGTCCTAGAATTGGTTTCTACAACTTTCTTGTAGAAAATAATTATCCCAAAAGGCCCATATTTAAGGCATTCATTTTTCTGAGTCTGTACTTACATTTATACCTATTACCACAATAAAAATGGTAAACATATCTAATATCTTCAAAAGTTTCTTCACAGTCTTCTGCTTGTTTTCATGGTAAAAACACTTTACCTGATCTCTACCCTTTTAAACAAAATTATTAAATGCACAATACAGTATTATTTAAAATATGTATAATGTTGTATAGTATATCTTTAGAACATAGTCATCTCATAACCAAAATGTTATCCACCTTGAATGATAGCTGCACATATGTATTCCAAACTGTTCTGCTGGTGTACTTCTCACTGCTCCTCTAATTTAGGAATGATAAATCATCCTGACTTGCCCTGGACTGAGACATTTCACAGTAGATGGAGCTTTCAGTACTAAAGCCAGGACAGTCTCAGACAAACTGTGATCATCCTATATATTACTCCAAATTCCTGATATTCTCACTTTGGCACTTAGAGTGAATGACCATAGAGTTTGTAGAATTTGGGTGACGTTCTTCTATAACTGTTCTTAAACTTTTTACTGTGTCTACCTCTCCATGGTACTTACTTTGGAGACTAGTTTTTTTTTTAAAGATGCTTGTAATGGACTCTGAGTTAGCTCTTTATTTATTTAATTTGGACATGTTAGTTGTACAGGGGGATTTATTATGACAATTCCATATAGGTTTAGATGACTTCCACAGTGTCTCCCCTCACCCCCATCCCTACCCCACTTAAAACAATTGAAAGAAGTTTCTTTGTTCCATCTGATATATGAAGCCCATCAACCATATTACCTCACCTTAGTATCCTTCTTTCACCTTCCTCCCTCCCACAATTACCCCCTTACACACACTGTACCTATTTTACAGTTCTGTCTTTTGGTATTAATATCTAAGTCGATGCTTAAAGAGGTTTCTCAATGCATCCCTGCTGAGAGTATACTTAACTTTGGTCCATTCAACCCCTTCCATTACTCTCCCTTATGCCTTTACCTCCCAGCTCCCATTTTTCAACAGCTTTCAAGACATGTCCTTTTTCTTTACTTTCACAGATGCTATGTTTTATGATATTGTTGATGCCCTAGGGTTCTCTTTTACTTTCCCTCTTTCACTGAGTTCCACAGAGTAGTTCCACTATTGCAAACATGTTCTACATATGAGTGTGTGTATGATCATGTTGGTTTTAGTGTATATTTTTGTCTTTTGGATCTACCTTCCATGTATAAGAGAAATCATGTGGCCTCTGTCTTTCTGAGTCTGACTTACTTTACTGAACATGATTTTCTCCAATTGTAACCATTTACCTTCCAACCATATATTGTCATTTTTCCTTATGGCTGAGTAAAACTCCATTGTGTATATATATCACAATTTCTTGATCCATTCATCAGTTGTAGGACATCTGAGTTGTTTCCATAAGTTAGCTTTTGTGAATAGTGCTATGATAAACAGTGGTATACAGGTGTCTCTATTATATCCTGACTTATGTTCCTTTGGGTAGGTGCCCAGGAGCTATGGTATCACTAGATCATACAGCAATTCTATCTTTGGCTTTTTGAGAAGTCTCCAGGCTGCTCTCCATAATAGTTGTACTAATTTGCATTCTCACGAACATTGTATAAGAGTTCCTGTTTTACAGCATCCTCACCAGCATTTGTTGATGTTTTTGCCCTTGAACATGGCAATTCTAACTGTGTTGAGATCAAATCTTAGTGTAGTTTTGATTTGGATATCATTTATAGCCAGGGAAGTTGAAGACGTCTTCATGTATTTATTGGCCATTTGTACCTCACTTTTGAAAATTCTCTATTTAATTCATATGCCCATTTCTTCATTGGGATATTGATTCTTTGGGGGTTGAGTTTTTTAAGTTCCTTGTAGATTCTTCATATTAGTCCTTTATGGAAAGAATAGCTGGCAAAGATTTTCTCAAATCCTGTGAGCAGTCTATTAATTCCAGTGACTATTTCTTTTGCTGTGCAGAAGCTTTTGTTCATTCTTTCTTTTAGATGCTCAGCCTTTTTAGTTCTATTTAGGAAGTTGCTCCCTAGGCTTATAAGTTCCAGTGTATTTCCTACTACTTCCTCTAGTTGTTTCAAAGTTTCAGACCTTACATGAAGATTCTTGATCCATTTGAACTTGATATTGCTACAGGGTGAGAGACAGAGATCTAGTTTCAGTTTTCTGCATGCAGATATCCAGTTTTCCCAGGAACATTAGTTGGAAATCTTGTCTTTTCTACATTTTGTGTTTTAGGATCCTTTATTGAAGATCTGTTGTCTGTAGTTGCGTGGGTTTATGTCTGGGTCTTCTAAGAGTAGAAGACCATTGATCTTCTTGTCTTTTTGTGCCAGTACCATGTGGTTTTTATTGTTATGGCTCTGCAGTATAGTTTGAATTTGGAAAAGGTGATGCCTCTGACATTGGCCTTTTGCTCAAAATTGGTTGGAATATTTGAGGTTTTTTTGTTTCTGTATCCATTTGGTCTAATGTGTGTATTAGTTCTGATGTTTCTTTGTTGATCTTTTCCCTAGATGACCTATCTATTGGTGACAGTGGGGTATTCATTTACCCCACTGTCACTATATTAGGGTTTGTGATTTTATGTCTATTAGTCATATTAAAATATAATTGGGTTCCCCTATGTTTGGTGCACATATGTTAAGAGTGGATATTTCCTCTTGATGAATTGTCCCTTTAATTAATATGAAGTGACCTTTGTTGTCTTTCCACACTTATTTAGTCTGAAGTCTACTTTGCCAGATATAAGTATAGCTACTACTGCCTGTTTATTGGGTCCATTTGCTTGGAAACATTTTTTCACTCTTTGACTTTAAGCCAGTGTTTATTTTTTTCAATGAGATGAGTCTCTTGTAAGCAACTTATGGTTGGGTCTTGTTTTTGAACCCATACTGCTATTATATGGCTTTTGATTGGGGCATTGAGGCCATTTACATTCAGTGTTAATATGGAAAGGTGTGTGGTGTTTCCAGTCATTTTCATTCTCTGGGGGTTTATTTTTGTCTATTCCATATTTACTGGTCTGCTTGGTGAAAAGGGTTTATTTCTTGCATTCCTGTCTAAATTTCTTCTTCTATGTGTAAGAATCCTTTAAGTATTTTCTGCAGTGCTGATTTCACAGTTGTGAATTCCTTTAGTTTTTCCTTGTTATGGAAAGTTTTAATTTCTCCTTTGATTAGGAAGGATAGTTTTGCTGGATAGACTAATCTAGGTTGACAGTTTTTATCTTTGAGAGCCTGAAACGTGTCTTTCCATGCCTTCTTGCATTTAGAGTTTCTGTTGAGAAATCTGCTGCTGTTTTAATGGATTTGTTTTTATATACGACTTGTCTTTTCTCATTTGCAACTTTTAGTGTTCTTACTTTTTTCTATATATTGAGTGTTTTGATTATGATGTCTGGAATGTTTCTTTTATTTAGGTCCTGATGTTTTGGTGTTCTGTAAGTTTCTGAACCTGGATGTTCCTCTCTTTCTCAAGATTGAGGAAGTTTTCAGCTATCATTTTATTTAATAGCTTACCTATATCTTTAGTTTGTATCTCTTCTCTTTCTTCTATACCCATGATTTGTATGTTTGGTTTTTCTATGGTGTACTAGATGCTTTTCATGTTCCACTCTTTTTTTTTTTTAGTATTTTGTCATGTTCTTGGATTGTTTGATCTAATTCCTCTACTTTATTTTCTGTTCCTGATACTCTATTTTCATCTTCTTCCACTCTGTTCACTAAACTTTCAATGGAGATTTTTATTTGTGATATTGAGCTGTTCATATCAGATTGGTTATTTTTCAGGATTTCTGTATCTTTATTGATTTCTTCTCTCATATCTTGCATGGTCTTCTTACTTTCATTCATCTGTTTGTTATAATTCTCTTTGAGCTCTTTTAGTTGTTTATTCATATCTCCTTTGAGTATAAATACTAGCTTTTGAGTCTCTTCTTTGAGTTCATTAATCAGTCTTACTATTATTTTTTGGAATTCAATCTTTGATATTGCCTCCTCTTTGGTGTTATTTAGATACTTAATGGTGGAGTTGGCTTTTTAGCAAAAACCTTTGGTCCTTCCTATTATTGCTTATAGTATCTCTTCAACAAAATTAGAGATAAGGGGAGAATAGTTTCTGCCGTGTAGCGAGGGGTAAGGGGGGGTAAGGCAGGGAGCGGTGGGGGTAAGAGAGGGGGTGGGGGGAAGGGGGGAGAAATGACCCAAACATTGCATGCACATATGAATGAAATAAAAATTTTTTAAAAAGAAAAAGGGAGAGATACTGCTTTGCTTTTTCGTGTTTCTGCATTGAGATTTACGTATCTCAGGCTACTTTTGGTTCAGGGCTCCAATCTCTTGTACTCCTGTGGTTGGAGTTTTCTAAAAGATTGTATAGGACTGGGCTGTGGGTGAGCTCTGGTGTGTTTTCTTGACTGTAGATGGGGGAAGGGTAGAGGCTCAATAGTACTCCCTTCTGCTTCTTAATCTTGTGGTGCTGGATTATACCCCCATTCTACTTATGGCAAGGAGGCTTAGCTATTAAAGCTGCTACAGTTGTTAAACTGCAGCCTTGAAATTACCATAATACCTCATGAATATCAATGTTGCTACTGTTCCAGTATCTTGGTTGTCTATTGGACCAAGGATCAATCTTCATGGTCCTGGAAGGCTGGCTCTGGAGCAGTGTCTGTTGATTAGGAGGAGGATGTGCTTGGAGATCTAAGCAGGGTCTGTTGTCAATTTGCCAGTCTCATAGCATCACCTCTTGCAACTTTCTCCCTCTTCCAACTCCCAAGTACTTACAGTGTGTGGCTATATTCAGAGGCCCACCTGTGGCAGCTTTCCCCTCTTCCAGCTCCCAAGTACATTCAGAGGCAGGGTTTTACCAGATGTCCTCACTGGCAGAAGTCCCTGTTACCAGTGGTTCCTTTTTGGCCTGCACTGCTGAGGGCCCTGTGTTTGCCCAGCCCCAAGAAGGTCTTTGTTCAAAGGCAGTCATGTGGTACAAGTCAGCTTTTGCTCAGCCTTTGCCTCTAGGGTTCTAGCAACTTTCCTCCAGGAGAAGCATAATGGAAACCTTGCACCACATGTGGTTCTTGTGGTACAGATTACTACTTTCCTGCTTTCTTCCCCCAGTGGAGGAGTTGCCACTCCTGATCTGTAGTGGGAGAGTGGACTTTGTGGCGAGAAGTGGGGCTCTTTTGCAGGACTCTCAGGTGTACATGGTGAGGAGCACTGGGCTTTTGTGCATAGTGGAGAAGCAGACATCCTAGTGCATGCAGAGTAGTGGAGCATAGAGTCTTCTTGTGCATGGCAGTGGGCTTTCCATGCTAAGCAGCATTGCAGGGTGGTCCACAGCAGGACGGAGCAACAAGGCAAGCTGAGGGTGTGCTTTCCAGTAACTGTGGAGTAGTGGGACCCTAAACAAGCTTGTGAAGGGGAATGGGCTTCCTGGGCATTCCAAGGTATATACTGGCAGCTGTGGAGCAGAGGGGAGCATGGAGCTGTGGAGTCTCTGTGCATATGGGGTAGCTGGAGTTTCATGGGGAAGCGGGACTTACCCATGGAGACATGGAAGAGTGAAACCGTCGAGCTCTAGAAATTATTCTTAGATCCCATTGTAAAGAAGAAAACTCATGGCCTTTATGGTAAAGAGAATTTGGTAAGTTTATTCATTCAAATATCTAAATGTTCCTTCTATGTAAGGCAAAGAAATAGTGTTAATTTAGGCAAAATGTGAGCATGTTAAGGGTTTTAGTTCATTTGTTTTTTTATAACAAAATTCCATAAACTGGGTAGGTTTTAAACAGTACAAAATTATTTCCCACTATTCTAGAATCTTGAAAATGCAAAGTCAAAGTGCTACCAGATTAAGTGTCTGTAAGGGCTCACATTCTGGTTCATAGACAGAACTTACAAGCTATGTTCTCACAGAGCAAAAGGGTTGAGGACTCTTCTCTCTCTTCCTCCCTCTTCCACCATTGTCTTCAACTCTTTTATAAGGACACTAATTCCATTCATGAAGGTTCCTCTCTCATGAATGTTCCTCTCTTCTGAATGAAGTATTATGTTAATGGCAATATTAAAATAATATTTATGACTTTATTCAGACCACATGCCAATAGGTTCCAAAGCTTTTGTTGAATGATATTAATAGATATAAAATTGCAAATTGATGAAAAGACAATTGTTTGGGATAAATTATAACCTGAAATAAGTGCCATGAATTATTTTAAAATTAGCTTAAATCTCTATTAGTTTTCTTTTTTTTTTTTTTTTTTTTTTTTTCATTTTTCTTTTATTATTCATATGTGCATACAAGGCTTGGTTCATTTCTCCCCCCTGTCCCCACCCCCTCCCTTACCACCCACTCCACCCCCTCCCGCTCCCCCCCTCAATACCCAGCAGAAACTATTTTGCCCTTATCTCTAATTTTGTTGTAGAGAGAGTATAAGCAATAATAGGAAGGAACAAGGGGTTTTGCTGGTTGAGATAAGGATAGCTATACAGGGCATTGACTCACATTGATTTCCTGTGTGTGGGTGTTACCTTCTAGGTTAATTCTTTTTGATCTATTAAGTTTCTGAGAAGTAATTCCTCATAAAATAAATTAACCTGCATAATTCAGGCTCCTTAAAATTGTAATTAAGTTCATAAGAATTTAAAGATGAATCATATTTATCTGTATCATTACCAAAATCCTATGATATTGAGAGCAAGGATTTATTTTGTTTACTTTGGACTTGTATTAAGAGACATACAGGTGAAACTACTTGAACTGATTGTCCCACAGAAATATAAATATCTGGACTATCATGAATATCAGTGATGCAGGTATGCCAAGCATTCACAGGCCTTGGTTTTAATTCTGTCATTAATAGTTCCTCCAAAACACTCATGGATTGGAAGCTTGGTCCCCAGCTAGTGGCTCTATTGAGAGGTGATTCTATCATGAGGGAGCTAACTTTGTCAATGGATTGATACATTGATGAGTTCATCACAGAATGAGCTATTAGAAGGTAGAGTCTATTTGCAGGAAGTAGGTCACTAGGGGGACATTTGAAAGGCATATCTTGTCCTCACACCCTTCATTTCTCTCTGTCTTTGCTTTCTGTCTGCCACGAGGTAAGCAACTTTATTCTACCACATCTTCCCTACCATGATGCTCTGCTTCAGAAACAAAGGAGCCAAGTAATCATAGACTGAAACCATGAGCCTATTATATAGCTTTCCCTCTTTAAACTGATTATCTCAGATATCATAGTGATGCAAAGTTTACTAATGCACAGCCCCAGAATAAAATGCAATGTTCTATTTTTCTAGAAAGTATTAAAATATGAATGGCACCAGCATAACTTTGGTGGCACTGTTTGTACCAAACAGTGTTAAGAAACAAGGGATTAGTCTTCTCCTGTAAAATGTTCTTTACTCTACTTCTTTGAAATTGTTAATATTTCATTAATTCATGTAGCCTTGAAATTTTATTCCCCAGGATTTGGCAGGTATCATTATTTTACACTTGGTTTGGCAATGCTCACATTTACCATCACACAGGAAAATAACATCCAGCTCAGACCCATCCTGTCTGTTGGTTAAGATATTTTAAAACTATTTTCTTTTATATATTTCCAATGTGTTACAGTAACTATTTCAGAGAGAAACTAGGAAATGTTTGGACTTAATATACTGAAATATCTTCTTATGAAGTACAGATTTAGATTAAGGAAATCTCCTATTATAGTCATAGGCTATAAAATATAGACACTATGACAAAGCAAAAGTCAATATACATTGGTTCTAGGATAGAGCGTGCTTTGTCTCTTTATATCCCCCAAACTAAGTGATCACGATTTACATCTGTACCACTTACAGTATTTGAATTCCAAGAAAGTTATGGTAGACCAACTTAAAAAGTGAACTTGTTTTTATGGTTCATAATAATTGGAGTTGGAGGCAAAAATACTTCATATTCAAAAGGACCATATCACTACATGAATGCTTGCTCTGTCTCTCTGTTTCTGTTTCTGTCTATAAATCTTCCTGTCAATTAGTCCCTCTCCCTCCTCCTTTTCTGCCTCCCTCACCCCGTTCCAATTTTCTCTTTCTCAGTCTTCCTTTCCCTCTCATTCCCTCCTCTTGTGATCTTTCTTTCTTGACATATCTACTTCTGTCATGAGGTTTTTCTTCATCTCTGTGTGTCTTTTCTTTCTAACTCAACAGTCTTCCCGTAGAAACTCAGAAATATGGAACATTTAATGTAATTGTCTTAGTTAATAACTATTATAATATCATAAGTGTGCTTTTGTTAGGTGACACCAAGTGTCATGGACAGTTCTTGTTCCCTTTTGTCATTTGACCACTCCTGGTTCTATTTTGATTATCCACATATAATCAAAGAACTATGGGAGAACACTAGCTGAGCATTGTATTCTTGTACAGGGAATTTGTGTAGGAATATTTCACATAGAAGGAAATGTTAAGTCAAATACTCTGACATTCATTGGACATCATCTCTCTTCAGGATCTAAGGACGTGTACTGCTTTACCTCTATTGACCTCTGTTACCTTGTCTTTAATACTCTAAGTTAATTGGAATCAATGATTATGATCCCACCTTATTACAAAATTCTGGGA
Organism: Castor canadensis; assembly: GCF_047511655.1. Lineage (NCBI taxonomy): Eukaryota > Metazoa > Chordata > Mammalia > Rodentia > Castoridae > Castor > Castor canadensis. The sequence goes on along the minus strand of NC_133405.1, from coordinate 71,524,387 downwards.
GGTAAAATCATGCAAATGTTGGCAACGTTAATTGCAATGGGGGAAATTTTAAAGGGAAGACTCTCAGGTACAGCTCTATTCGGCTTGTACCTCTGAAAATAGATGATATTAATATTAATCCTTATTCTGAGGCTTAACCATTTAGCTGTTTCCTTTAGAAACAGTTGAGATATTTTAAGAGCTGGAAATATTTGAGGGACCAAAGAAAAAATATAATTAAATCCATTTTAATGATAATACCCAGTCTTGGCATAATATAAAATCATTATATGATTGTTTTTCTACCAAAGATAGATGGCTATATAATAATTGTTATCTCCTAGGAAGGCCAGTGGAAAAGAATCCAGTCAGGTAAATATTATATAGAAATTTATTTTATGGAAAACATAAAGTCAAAGAAATTATTCAGTATTTCTTGAGAATAACTTACATTTGTATAAATGTATGTATCCTATGTACAAAGGTGAAGAACACCCTGGAAACATATTGAGACAGAACTGAAGGGGAGACACTTCAAGTTGTCAATTCTGGAGTTTCATTTGCAAAAACAGTAATGGAATCATTGAGTTAAGGAGACTTACAAATCTATGAAGCAGAATTAAGGCTGTGATTGGAGACAAAATGAAAGAGATACTCAAATGAAGAAATAAAGCAGAAATACAAATAAGAGACGTCTGGAGAAAAGTAAGTACTAAGGATTGTCATTTACTCCTTTAAAAATATTGTTTGCAGAATTGTTATCTTTTAGTGGCTAAGAGAATAGACTTCAAATACAAAAATACACCGTAACTATAATTTAGTATGAACACTGTGTATTCTTGAACTAGTTAAGGAGATTTTCAGAGTCTCTTTTCTCATTTGAGAATAGGGGAAATAATAAGCATTCCACTGGGTCATTGTGATTTAATGAGTTAATGGCTTCACTTTTAGTGAACCCTCCATAAATGACAGTTGTAAATAATATTACTGAAATTAGTTTCCATTAGATGCTCTCTTTCTCTCTCTCTGTATATGTGTGTGTGTGTGTGTGTATTTAATAAGTACTTGGTACTCTTAAGAGACCAAGCAAGTATGAAATAAAGGAAGCAAGGATTGTGCACAAGTTAGATATTCTGAGATATTACTCTTTTTTGGCCCTGGTAAAATTCTATTAGTTAGCAGAAACTTCATAAAGAAGGCAAACAAACTGGGTTGTGCACTTACGAAGTGCCAGAAAACCTTCACAAATCACTCTTGGAATACATTATTTATATACTTAGTCCTGATATAATCCACATCCATAGTGCGATATTAAATACATACTTGTACATATATATACAAATATATATGCATATATATATGTGTGTGTGTATGAGTATTATATTTAAGTGCACAATAGATATGGCATGCTTGAAAAATGTAGGAATTTTCTTTTTGTTTAATGTGATAGTCTGATCATCAAAATACTGTTTTTCAGAAAACAATCTATAAATATGGTACAACCACGAGGCTTTTAAGCAACCTTTTTGCTACATTTTCTTAGTGTCTGGTGGAAGCTAATGTGCAGGGCTTATGATAAGGAGCTGCTCTATAGCAGGCCATAACTGCTACCTAAAAGCAAACTGAACTGGCATAAATAATTGTGCTGTAGAAAGCCTTTCTGTTGCACCTTGCAGATCGCTGACAATTTACATATCTTAAGAAAACCTTTGTTGGCTTCTGTCATTTCCTTACTATTATGTGCCTTTCTGGATAATTACCAGTTAATGTGAGAATGCAGATGGAAAAAACCTTGAAATTTCTGATAGAGAATCCTTAAACCTCTCCTCTTATCTGTGCATAGCAGCTCCCTGATTTCAAAGGAAGTTTCAAAACCTTTGTTAAAAATGTCCCTGATTCCCAGTTTGAATGAACCAAATGACATTCAGCTAAAATTATTCTTTTTTTTCTACAATTAAATTCCATTATCATGAACTGTCAAAGTAAAATGGAAGGCCTCTTAACTAATGTGTCAGATGTTTGCTTGGTATGTTTTGTGGCATGGACTGTATAAAGCTGTGTGAAATGTTGATGGGGAGGGGGAAACAACAATTGTAATATTGCAACAATGTGTGGGTGGTATCAAACAGTATCTTTCTACTTATTTCCCTCCCCCTTCAAAAAATATTGTTTTAGAGAGATACTGACTAACCATCTCACAAATTTTGGAGGTTGTGGGCAGCTTTTGTCGGTACTCAAAATGACATGTCTGCCCTGACTTTATATATCATTTATCTATGTGTAGACGGTAAGCAGCCTGTTCTTGTTAATGAAGATATGATTGCATCATAATTCATAGAAGTTATTGCAACATTGTATTCACATGTCTATCATCAAGAGCAGGATGTCAGAATATGTTTATATCTGAAATAGGAGACAAATAAGTTACCACAGTAACCATGATGAAATTCATTTCCTAGTATCACCTTCTGTGATTTCATCTCATTTAAAAAGCTGTGTCTTTCCTATTATTATATCTTTAGGTATGTGGAATATTTAGCATTTTAAAAGAGTTTGAGCTCTCTGTTCTTATATCACTAAAAAGAAATTTACTGTTAATGCTGTAGTGAGCTGATGAATTCTCTGTCAATGTATTATTGGCTTCAAGCCACATCCATAGGCAAATTTAGAATCCCATTCCAGCTTTCATCCTAGCTGCTTTTGTACTTTACTTAATCTTCTCAATACTGAGAGATTATAAACAGAAAATCCAATATAAAGGTTTCATTCAAGCATCACATATTCCAGACTTGTTTCCCTTATTGTCTTCCAAAAATACTATGATGTCATTGCAAGAGTGATAGTAATAATCACAGCAATAACAGTGATCATCATGATAGCAGTCATCACTATAATGGCTAATATTTATTTAATATTTTTTCTGTGTCTAGTTCTGTCTAAATTATTTAAATTATATGTATTATCTGTGTTATTCTATTCTGTCTGTTTTAACAAAATACTTAACACTGGGTAATTTATAAAAATAAAAATTTATTTCTCATATGTCTAAAGATTGGGAAGTTTAGTATGGTGATAGCAATAGATTCAATGTTTGGTGAAGGCTCTATGCCTTTTGCTTCATCCCCACATGGATGAAGGACAAAAAAGGGCAACCAGGCTCCCTCAAGTCTTTTTATAGGCACACTAATCCCATTCACAATGGTGGAGCCTTCATGACTTAGTCATCTCCCAGAGGCAACACCTCTTAATACCATTACCTTAAAAGGATAAGTTTCAATATATAATTTTTTGGAAGAACACAAACATCATACCCTAACAGTATTTAATTTATTACTAAACAATCCCAGGTAGCCGGTACTATTATTTTGTGTATCTTGCATATCAGAAAATAGTGTTCTTGGGTTGTAACACATTTGTACATGAAAGCAATGCTAGGAATCTTGCTGTATAGCTATCCTTAATTCAACTAGCAAAAACGCTTTGTCTTCCTTATTATGCTTATGTCTTCTCTTCAACAAAATTAGAGATAAGGACAGAACAGGTTCTGCCTGGAAGTGGTGAGGGGATGGGGGGAGAGGGTGGGGGATGGGGCAGGGGGGAAGAATGACTCAAACAATGTACATACATGTGAATTAATGAATAGTAAAAATTTTTTTAAAAAAGAAAATAGTGTTCTGGAAAATAAAATAGTATTTCAAAGGTAATTCTATTAAGAATGGCATACAAAAGATTGAAATTCAGCCCAACTGATGACAAAACACTTGTACTTAAATACCATATCATCTTCTAGGTGCTCCCATTTTTCTTTTGTTTTCAGAAATTGGAAGGTTGGTACCACTAATCTTTTTTCCCTCTTTTTATTTGTGGCCTGAATCTGCAGTCCTACACCATCTTTTGTTAAATAAAGTGTACAAGAGGCCATTGATTTACACCGAGAACCTGTACTAGGCCTTAACAGATAAAACTAAAATGGAGTCAAACATGCTAAAGTTCCACATTATCAAACCAAAACTAAGTTGCTTATATGATTTCCTGAGAAATAAAGATAGAGATGATAGTCAAATCTACAAACAGACCTGTTTTAGTTGGTATACTGAGGAAGACTCTCTAATCCTTACAAGAAGAGTAATCTCATCTTCAGTTAACAAACCTACATAATATTCAATTCAAGCTACTTTATGAAAAAGAAAATGAAAACAAAACAAACAATAACAAAAAAGCCCAACCAACTCTGTTAAGCCCAACAGGATATTTATCTTTAGTTAAGAAGCTGATTGCTTTATGAACTACAAATAAAAGCTTATTAGACCTTTAAATTAAAATTATTGGAATATTTTTGAGGTACTAAGAAGTGAACTCAGAGGCTTACATAAGCATTCTAACACTGAATCATGACTCCATTCTTTTTGTTTTTAGGTTATTTTTCAGGTAGTTTTGTTCTTTCCCATATTCAGCCTCAGGCAGCATTCCCTTTTACCTATGCTTCCAAGCAGATGAGATTATAGAAGTGTGCTACCATAGCTGGCCTTCAATTTTGCTTTTAAAACATTAAATCTTGGACATACACCTTTATGGAATGGTGACTTCTGTGGATTAAAATCAAGGAGGAAAATTCAAGAGGCACTTGCCTTCTACTATTGCTTCTAGGTGCATTTATACCAGCACAAGTCCCTGAAACAGTAACATACTACAGATCACCACTTGAAGAATCCTTAAGCCCATGCCATTATTTTTGCTATGAACAGATAGACATCTATGAGTGTAGATTTTGTTTCTGAAGTATAAATCAATCTTACTTCATTAGGCACACAGAGATTCAAGATTAGCACCTACCAATGGAATTAGTAGAAAGAATATGCATATTTACAATCTAAGTTAAGTCTAAGTTTTGCTACCAACAAACTCCCTAACATCGAGAAAGTATATTATTTCTTTTACCCTTAGTTACCTTTTCTGTAAAATACGGTTCACAACACCTCTCTTTTAAGAGTTATAGTGTAGCCAAGTGTGGTGGCTCATACTATAATCTCATCTACTTGGGAGGTGGAGATCAGGAGGATCACAATTTGAAGCCATCCTGGGCAAAAATATAAAAATAAGTGGGACCCTTCATCTCAACAAACAAACCAGGAATGGTGGTTCATGCTTATTATTCCATGTATTTGTAAGTTATAGGTAGGAAGATTTCTGTCTAAGGCTTCTCAGGGCAAAAACACAAAACCTTATCTAAAAAATAACAAGGCTTGCCAAACTAGATTAAGGCCCTGAGTTCAAATCACAGTATTGCCAAAAATACCAAAGTTCTACTGTGAATTAAATGAGATTATGAATACAAACTACCTGGTATTAGGCTGAAACATTATAGTCAATTCTTGTCACTGTTATGCTATTTTGTCAGAGGTTATAAATGAATAAATAAAGAAGGTGGGTAGCAAAAGCGGTGTTTCCTAACAAGATTAAGCCATTGAATAATAGACATGGACTGGAGGTATGGCTCTAGCAGTAGATTCCTTGCTTTCAAATACCCTAAGTTCAGACCCCATTCCCACCAAAGAAAAAAATAAAAGACCTGTTATGCAGAAGGAGCAGACAACTCTCTGGTAGCCCTGACTTGATGTTTACATAGAGTTTCAGGTAGAATATTCAGCTCAATTAATTAAAAACCCTATAATATACTAGGCATTGTACTAAGTATGTTTATTAAATGATCTTATTTTAATCCATACGTTACCTATACTTTTAGATAAAAGAAAACTAACATTCCAAGGGTAGAGGAATTTACTGGCTAACACTCAAAAAGTTCTAGGAATTGTCTGCTTCCAAACTTCATTGGACAATAGAATTTTTGAGCTATCCAATTACAAATGAAAAATTCAACAAAAAATGGATCACTATACAGAAAAAATCAAGTAGAGACAAGTTGTCAGGATAATTCCTCATTCCTGCTTATGTGTCCAAATTCCATTTGCTTTAAAGTGTTCCAACCATATTCTTCACTTTTAAACAATTGCTAGAATCAATTCAAGTGTCAATTTTCAAAATGACAAACTTCTGGAGTACCTATGTATCATATATTTTTCTCCAAGACAATATTTCCAAATCTGGATCATGATCTGTAAAGAAATCACTTTGTAATGTAATGATAAAATATTGGAGTAGGAAAAGATTATCTAGAAAAAGTTCAACTTCGTTTCTTTTCAGAAACGTGTACTGTGTCCTAGAAAGAGGAACTGACATGTTCATGGGAGATAATATATAATGTTGTCAATTTTGGGATCAAAGGAAGAATGCATCTGAAGTCCATTTCTATAATTTTCTATATGTACTATAATTTTACAACTTAATTTGCCAAACCATCTTATCTATATAATGGGGTCAATAATGGTAGCACTTAAATGAGGTAATAAATGAAAACACTTAGCACAATACCTAGTGCATAAGTAGTTGATAATTGTTGGTATGATGATGGTGACAACTATGACAATGATAGATAGTAACAAGGAAAGCCACGGTTCTGGACCCTAATTTGTTTTTACCAATTTACACATTTCATCATCAGTTCAAATACTGGAGTATTTTGGAACTACTGATGGAAGATATAGTAACATTATACACTCTGTCTTTCTTTCATTGTAGTTCAATCTCAAGACCCATTTAGATCTATCTTCTTAACTCCCTTCCTTTCTTCTATCCTTCCTTCGTCCCTCCCTTCCTTCCTTCCTTCCTTCCTTCCTTCCTGCTTTTGAAAATACTGGGGTTTGAATGCAGGGTCTCACTCTTGCTATGCAGGCACTCCGCCACTTGAGCTACATCCACAGCCTTCTATTGCTTCAGTTATTTTTCAGGTAGCGTTTCATGTTTTTGTCCAGGCCAGCCTTGGACTGCAATTCTCCTACTGAAGCCTCCTATGTATCTGGATCACAAACACATGCCACCATACTCAGATTGAAATGGGAGCTCAATAACTTTTTGCCTTGGGTTAACCTCAAATTGTAAACCTCTTGATTCCTCCCTCTTGGATAGCTGGAGCTATAGACTTGAGTCACCATGTCTGGCTTTATATTACATATTTCTTTTTTGTTACATTTTCATTAGCACATATTAGTTATACAGGGCTGTTTCATTTTTATATCCCATATATGCTTACAATGTACCTTGATTAGATTCAACCTTTCTATCATTCTGTCACATCCCCTCCCCTAATGTAAAACAATTTCAACAGGATTCATTGTTCTATTTTCATAAAAGTATATAAAGTACATCAACTATATTCACCCTCCTTCACTCACTTCATTCACCCAATCCCACTATTACCTACTCAACAAGACCTATTGTATATTCCTGTCCCTCAATTTTAGTGTATATTCATTGTTTAAAGGGGTTTCAACATATTTTACTTTAATCATATTATTGCAATTTATTATTCTGCCTTTCCCTTTTCCCTATTACACCTATTTTTAACAGCTTTCATTTTTTTGTTATGCCATCTTCACGCATGGATGCAATGTATTTAGATATTATTCAATCTCTATCATTCTACTTTCTTATTTCACCTTCCCCTAGTCCTCTCAAACATTCCTACTATTACAAACATGGTCTCTCTATATAAATATATGCATATATGATCATGTATGTATTCATATATACCTTTATCTTTTAGCTCTAGTTTCCACATATGAGAGAAAACATATGACCTTTGTATTTCTCTTCTTGGCTTACTTCACTTAACATTATGATCTCCAATTCTATTCATTTGCCTGCAAGCAACAAAATTTCAGTCTTCTTTATGCCTAAATAATATTCCACTGTGTATGTATACAAAATTTTTCAACCCACTCATCAGTTGTAGTGTATCTGAGCTGTTTCCATAGCTTGGCTATGGTAAGTACTGTTGCAATAAACATTTGTTGGTTGTTGTATTTATGATGGCAATATTGACTGGAGTGAGGTGAAATCTCAATGCCATTTTGGTTGGCATTTCTTTTATGGAAAGGGATGTTGGCCATTTCTTTTGGTTTTTATTGGCTATTGGTGATTCCTCTTTTGAGAATTGTCTGCTCAGTTCTTTTGCCCATTTTAAATTGGGTTGTTGATTCTTTGGGAGTTTAGTATTTTGAGCTCCCCCTATATTCTTGTCATTAATCCCTTGTTAAAATGTATAGATGGCAAACATTTTCTCCAATTCTGCAGAATGTCTCATCAGTCTTATGACTGCTTCTTTTGCTCTACAGAGCTTTATTAGTTTGGTGTAGTTCCATTTGTTAATCTTTTCTCTTATTTGTTGAGTTATTTGAGTTCTATTTAGAAAGTTATTGCCTCTCCCTAGAAGTTCCACTGTCTCCCTATTCTTTCTTGTAGTAGTTTCATGGTCTCCAGTCTTACACTGGAGATCTTCGGTCCATTTTGAATTATTAGCACAGGGTAAGAGGCAGGAATCAAGCTTCTGTCTTTTATATGTGTATATATTCATATATATATATGTATATATATATATTCATATATATATATATATACGTATATATACATATGCAGTTTTCTCAGTACCTTGTGTTGAAGAGGCTATCTTTTCTATAATATTTTGGGCTACTCTGTTTCATTGATCTACATGTCTGTTTTTGTGCTGGTACCATGCTGTCTTTATTGTTAGACTCTTTAGTATAGTTTGAAGTCAGGTATTATGATATATCCAGAATTTTCCTTTTTGCTTAGGATTGCTTTGGCTATTTCAAGTTGTTTTGTGCTTCTGTATGAACTTTAGGATTGATTTTTTTCTGTGAAGAATGTCATTGTAATTTTGACAGGGATTGAATTCAATACTTAGTTTGCTTTCAGCAGCTATATTCACATTATTAATTCTGCTGATCCATAAACATGGGAAGCTTTTCCATCTTCTGAAGTCTTATTCAGTTTCTTTCTTCAGTAACAGTTTTTGTTGTAATGGACTTTCGCTTCATTTGTTGAATTTATTCCTAGGTAATTTATTAACTTTGGGGAGCTATTGAGAGTGGGTTGGTTTTCCTGATTTCTTTCTCAGTCTGATCATTTTTAGTGTATGATAAAGCTATTGATTTTTATATTGATTTTGTGTCCTGCTATTTGCAGAAAGTGTTTATGAGATCTGAACACTGCTTGGCAGAGTATTTATGGTCTTTTGGTATAAGATCATATCATCTGCAAATAGGGATGATTTGATTTCTTCCTTCACTATTTGAATCCCTTTTATTTCTTCCTTTTGTGTTACTGCCTTGTCTAGAAATTTCAATACTATATTGAATAAGAGTGGAGAGAGTGGTCACCCTTGTCTAATTCCTGACTTTTGAGGAAATGGTTTATGTTTTTTTCCCATTAAGCATAGCATTAGCTATAGCTTTGCTATATATACCTTTGTTATGTTGAGATACAATCCTTTTATTCCTAGTTTCTTCAGAACTTTTATGATATTGAATTTCATAAAAGGCTTTTTCTCCATCAATTGAGATGATCATATAGTTTTTGTTCTTGACTCTGCTTATGTGCTACTTTACATTGATTTGCATATGTTGAACCATTCTTGCATCCCTGGAATGAAATGAACCTGATCATGGTGTAGGATCCTTTTGATATGAACTGATGTTGCATTTATTTTATTGAGATTTTTTTCCTAAATTCAGTGAGGAGCTTAATCTATAATTCTCTTTTTTGTGTATTTGTCTGGGTTTTGAATGAGTGTACTACTGGCTATGTAGAATGAGTTTGTTATTATTCCTTCCCTTTCTATTTCATTGAAAAATTTGAAGAGTATTAGTATTAGCTCTTCTTTAGAAGTCTAGAAGAATTCAGCAGTGAATCCATTGGTCTTAGGGTTTTCTTTATTGTTGCTTCAATCTCGCTACTTGTAATAAATATATTTAGGTTGTTTATATACTCTTGGTTAAAATGTGGCAGAAAAAATGCATCTAGAAATTTATCCACTTCTAATTTTTCAGTTTATTTAAATATAGGTTTTCAAAGTATTTCCTCATGATCCTCCAGATTCATTGGCATTTGTTTTAATATTCTTTTTCATCTCTAATTAATTTAGTCTTTTCTCCCCTCCTGCTAAACAGATTGCCTAATGGCTTACCAATCATATTTATTGTTAAATTTTGCCTTAAGTTTATTATTTCTTTCCTTCTGATAGTTTTGTGTTTGGCTTATTCTTGTTTTCTATGAGCTTAAGGTGCAAGCTCAGGGTGTTTATTTGTGTTCTCTTTTTAAATATATAGATATTCACAGCTATAAACTTTTCTTGCAGCACTGTCCTTATTTTCCTCAGATATCCTGGTAGGTTGTGTTTGCATTCTCAGCAGCCTCTGAAATTTTTAAATTCCCCCTTACTTCTTCATTGACCTACTGGTCATTTAATAGTGAGTTGTTCATTCTCCATCTTTGAATATTTTCTCTAATTTCTTTAGCTATTGAGTTCCAGTTTTATTCTATTATAGTCTGATAGAATACAGAGCGTTATTTCAACCTTCTCATATTTGCTAAGACTTGCTTTGTGTCTTAATATATGGTCTGTTTTGGAGAAAGTTCCATGCGCTGTTCAGAAGAACATGTGGTGCTGGATTAAATACTCTGTAGATGTCCGTTAAGTACATTTGGCCTATTGTGTCAATTAATTCTTAGATTGTTTTGTCTATTTGACCTATCTGTTGGTAAGAATGGAGAATTGAAGTATCCCACTACCATTGTGTTGGAGTCTTAGCTTTGCTTTTGAATGCAGTAGTTTTTTTTAATGTAGTTGAGTGCAACATTTGTTGTATGCATGTTAATAATTCTTATTTCCTCTTAATTGTTCCCTTTATTAATATGAAGTGACCTTCTTTTTCTTGTCTGAGTATTTTTGTTTTGAAATCTACTTTATTTGATATGAGTATAGTCATCCTGCCTTCTTTAATGGTCCATTTGCTTGGAAGATCATTTTCCATCCTTTCACCATAAGATAATGCTTAGTTTTGTTATTGAGATGCATTTCTCATAAGTAACAAAAGCTGTATCATGGTTTTTAATCCAATTAGCTATTCTGTATCTTTTGATGGAGGAATTGAGGCCATTAACATTTAGTATTAATACAGAAAGGTATTTACCATTTCCTGTTTTTTTTTCTTTTTTATTATTTTATTATTCATATGTGCATACAAGGCTTGTGTCATTTCTCCCCCCTGCCCCCACCCCCTCCCTTACCACCCACTCTGCCCCCTCCCTCTCCCCCCCACCCCCTCAATACCCAGCAGAAACTATTTTGCCCTTATTTCTAATTTTGTTGAAGAGAGAGTATAAGCAATAATAGGAAGGAACATGGGTTTTTGCTGGTTGAGATAAGGATAGCTATACAGGGAGTTGACTCACATTAATTTCCTGTTCATGTGTGTTACCTTCCAGGTTAATTCTTTTTGATGTAACCTTTTCTCTAGTTCCTGGTCCCCTTTTCCTATTGGCTTCAGTTGCTTTTAAGGTACCTGCTTTAGTTTCTCTGCGTTAAGGGCAACAAATGCTAGCTAGTTTTTTAGGTGTCTTACCTATCCTCACCCCTTCCTTGTGTGCTCTCGCTTTTATCATGTGCTCAAAGTCCAATCCCATTGTTGTGTTTGCCCTTGATCTAATGTCCACATATGAGGGAGAACATACAATTTTTGGTCTTTTGGGCCAGGCTAACCTCACTCAGAATGATGTTCTCCAATTCCATCCATTTACCAGCGAATGATAACATTTCGTTCTTCTTCATGGCTGCATAAAATTCCATTGTGTATAGATACCACATATAGATTCCATTCGTCAGTGGTGGGACATCTTGGCTGTTTCCATAACTTGCCTATTGTGAATAGTGCCGCAATAAACATGGGTGTGCAGGTGCCTCTGGAGTAACCTGTGTCACAGTCTCTTGGGTAAATCCCCAAGAGTGGTATTGCTGGATCAAATGGTAGTTCAATGTCTAGCTTTTTAAGTAGCCTCCAAATTTTTTTCCAGAGTGGTTGTACTAGTTTGCATTCCCACCAGCAGTGTAAGAGGGTTCCTTTTCCCTGCATCCTCACCAACACCTGTTGTTTGTGGTGTTACTAATGATGGCTATTCTAACAGGGTGAAGTAGAATCTTAGTGTGGTTTTAATTTGCATTTCCTTTATTGCTAGAGATGGTGAGCATTTTTTCATGTGTTTTTTGGCCATTTGAATTTCTTCTTTTGAGAAAGTTCTGTTTTGTTCATTTGCCCATTTCTTTATTGGTTCATTAGTTTTGGGAGAATTTAGTTTTTTAAGTTCCCTATATATTCTGGTTATAAGTCTTTTGTCTGATGTGTAACTGGCAAATGTTTTCTCCCACTCTGATGTTTACTTTCCCCGTATTCTTTGTTTGCTAATCTGCTTGCTTAGTTGTGTTTTTTTCTTTCTTGCATTTTTCTGGTTAAGTCTGTCTTCTTCTTCTGTATTTAGGATGCCTGTAAGTATTTTCTGCAATGCTAGTTTGTTATTCATGAATTCCTTTAGCTTTTGTTTATTGTTTACTGTGGAAGATTTTTATTTCTCCTTCAATTATGAAGGACACTATTGCAAGATAGACTGATCTAGGTTAACAGATTTTTTTAAGGGCTTGAAATATGCCATACCCTCCTTGAGTTTAGAATTTGTGTTGTGAAATCTGCTTTTATTCTGATGCATTTGCCTTTACATGTGACCTGTTGCTTCTCTTTTGTAGCTTTCAGTATTTTTTCTTTGTTTTCTATATTTAGTGTTTTAATAATAATATCTTTGGGGAATGTTTCTTGTTTCTTTTCTGATTCTGCCTATTTGGTGTTCTGAGAGCCTCTTGTATCTGGGTGTCCCTCCTTTTCTTGAGATTAGGGATGTTTAAATCTATTATGCTATTGGGTAAGTTATCTATGCTTTAGCTTGTATCTCTTCTCCTTCAACACTCATGATTTGTAAGTTTAGACTTTTCATGGTACTCAGAAGTCTTTCATGATCCATTCATATATTCTTAGTATTTTTTCATTGTTTTTGATTGATTCATCTAATTCTTCTACTTTATCATCCATTCCTGGTACTCTGTTTGTGATCTACTCCACTCTGTTCTCCATACTTTCAATTGAGCTTTGTATTTGAGATATTGAGCTTTTCATTTCTTAGAATTCAATTTGATTTTTTCTCAGGATTTCTATATCTTAATTGAATTCTTCTGTCAGGTCCTTCATTGTCTTCTTTATTTAATTAGTCTGTGTGTTTGAATTCTCTTTTACTTCAGTTACGTGTTTATTAGTGTCCTCTGTGAGTTTATTCAGTTTCTTTTACATCTTCTCTTTGAATTCATTGATCATTCTTATTATTTTGATTTTGTTGATTGTTGTTTCTTCCTCTTCACTATTGTTTAAGTCCTTTATTATGGAGTTGTTGGCTTTTGAGGAAGATCTTTTTCATTGTCGCTTAAGTTTCTACATTAGGATTTATTCTTCTGGTGTTGATTTTGGTTGGGAGTTCCAATCTCTTATATCCTTTTAATTGAGGCATTCTAAAAGATTATTTAGGACTATGAAGTGGATGGGTTTTGGTGTATTTTATTCTCTCTTAACTGGCTATACCTCAGTAGTCAAACAAAATACTGGGTACTGGCCCCTATTCCGCACAGGGTTACAGTTGATAAGCCACAGCCCTGAAATTACATCAATCTGTAAGGAAGATCAATCTCTGTTACTGCTACAGTATCTTTAGAGGTATACAGGAGCAAAGATGAATGTGATATGGGAAGAGTGAAGGTAATAAGAATGGTAATAAGAAGGTGATGGGAGGATAAATCTTATGAATAATACCAGGCATATGAGGCAAAAATGAGTACAGGATAAGGTGAATAGAAGGGTTTTATTAGAAAGTGAAGTGGAATAGGTAGAAGAGATTTAGTTATTTTTTTTCTTTATTGTTGTGCTTGATGGGAATCCATTGTGGCATTTTCAAAGGTTCTTACAATGTATCAAATATATCATACCTAAATTCACTCTCTCCATCACTCTCATTTATCCCCTCTCTGCAAAATTCTGGAACAGTTTCAACAGGTATCATTTTTGCATTTACATAAATGTGTACACATTATTTGTACCTTATTCATTCTTCTACCTACTTTCCCACCACCTCTCCCCTCCCACTGGTGCTACCCCACCTCTCAACAGGACCTGTTCTGTCCTACCATTCTCTGATTTTGTAGAACAAAAAAGATATAACGCAGAGAAACTAAAGCAGATACCTTAAAAGCAACTGAGGCCAATAGGAAAAGGGGATGAGGAACTAGAGAAAAAGTTAGATCAAAAAGAATTAACCTAGAAGGTGACACACACGCACAGGAAATTAATGTGAGTCAACTCCCTGTATAGCTATCCTTATCTCAACCAGCAAAAACACTTGTTTCTTCCTATTATTGCTTATACTCTCCAACAAAATTAGAAATAAGGGCAAAATAGTTTCTGCCAGGTATTGAGGGGGTAGGGGGGAGAGGGAGGGGGGTGGAGTGTGTGGTAAGGGAGGGGGGGTGGGGGCAGGGGGGAGAAATGACCCAAGCCTTGTATGCACATATGAATAATGAAACAATAAAAAGAAAGAAAGTCCAGAAATATGGGACTTTTTAAAGAAATTATTTTTATTTTAAAATAATGGTAATATTTTGCAATGAAAATAAATCATGCCCATTAATGTAAAATGTAAAGAATACAGGGAAGGAGGAAAAACCCCACCAGAGAAGCTAGTGACATTTCCAATGTTCCCTTTTAGTTTCTCTCTCTGATATACGGATTTTATGTATTTAAAATCAAACTGCAGATGCTTTCCTTTTCACTCTTTATAGTAAGCAATCTCAAGAAACCCAGGAGTGGAGTGAATGACTGGTATTTATAGACCAGTGAAAGTGTGGAAAAGAAACAGAGCCTCAGCCTGAATCTGTAGAATGAACATAAGTGAAACACCTGAAGGAAGTCAGATGGAAGGTTTCCAGGTGGGAGTGGGAAGAGGATCTGGGCAGGGACCTCATGGGTCACAGGCATAAGGGAAGGAGCAGAAAGACTGGAATGTGATTGAGACAAAAGTGGCAATATCATAGCTCAAGGATTTTTGATGTCAGGTTTCTGGCAGTATGATTAACAGGTGGAATGGTTTCCTCTGAAGGTCAGGCAAAGAGAAGATGTGTGAAGGGCACTCCAGGGACTGAGTGGAGGGTGCAGAGCAACAGGTATACATGCATGTAAATGTACAAGCAAATTCTTTAGGGTTTTCCAATATCAAATTGAACTAGCACTGAAGCTATTCACAGAAAGAAGGGAAATAATTTTGGCAGTTGGTTAAGCTTTATTTCATGTGCTTTGTCCCTCAATGAAGCTAGCTGCCCTTTTTCTCAGTGCATCGTCGTGGATGCAGGATCTTTACTGTGAGACATTAAAGTTATACCTCACTTTCAGCGTAATGACATGCTACATAATGACATTTGGTAGTCAATAGACCATATAAGATAGTAGTCCCAAAAGATTATACATTCTCCTGACATTGTGGCCCTTATGAAAAAAATCATTTAAGGGTTAATTTTGCAGAAAGTATCTCATTGTTAAATGACACATAGCTTTATATTAAAAGAAGCCCTGGTCATACAGTTGAAGATTTTTTAAGCTCAACCTTGGACTGAATATCTTTGTATAAGTTTTTTCTGGCGTTCAAAAAGAATAGATACCTATTTGCCTCGACTGCACATAAAGTTACTGCTCCTTCTACCTATAGGTTTTGAGAAGGTGTTCCTGACAATTGTTGCAGTTGGGATTTTCAAACTTAAATGGAATCAGGATTCAGAGCTTGTTTTAGTGGACTGGTGGAAAAGTCTGGAAAATGGGCGACTGGTCAAGGTGAATCTGGACCAGATAATTCAAAGCCTCTTGCGTATATTTGGAAGATCATGATTTTGGGTTCAAAAATCTTAGCATGATTTTTTCACAAGTCCATTTACAGTGAGCTTTGTTGCTGTTTTTTTCTCCTGAAAAATCTTAATGATATTCCTGCCTTAAGGAAAAGTTTAGGCTATTCTTGTTTTAATTTAAGAATACGTAAGTAAGGTTCAACAAATTAAATAATTTCTGTACTTTGTTCTTTCAAATGTAGAGCACTTACAAAAATATTTTGTCAAATTAATCTGTGGGATAAAGTTCAAGGCCCTTCTTCCTCTCATCTTCCTCCTCCTTCTCCTCTTCTTCCTCTTCCTCCTCCTCCTCTTCCTCCTTCAGTGCTGGGGACTGAACCCAGGACTTTGCAGATGCAAGCTGAGTGATCTATTACTGAGGCGAATACCCAGCCCTACGGTGAGGTTCCTAATAAAAATATTGAATGGGAAAATTGACAAAAAAAAAAGAAAAAAGATAAAAGACAAAAAGAAAATCATGACTTTTTCCAGTTTGAAATAAAGACAGCTACACAGGGGATTTCTATGTGATGTTTCAATGAATATATGTATTAAACATATTCATTCCTGTACAGAAAGCACATCAAACACATTCAAGTTTTTACTTTCCTTCCCTTGCCCTATGCCTATTGTGCACTGCCTCCCCTTAGTGTGACCCATGTCCCATAATATTACTGCATTTGTTTTAGGTCTATGATCTCCATATGAGAGAACATGTGGCCTTTGGGTATCTGAGCCTGGCTAACTTCACTTAAGAAGATGCTCTCCAGTTCCATCTATTTACCTGCAGATGACAAAATTTCATTCTTCTTTAGGGATAAGTAAAATTCCATTGTGTAGAAATACATTTTCTTAATCCATTCATCAGTATGGGGACATGTTGGCTGTTTCCATAGCTTAGCTATTGTGAATAGTGCTGCAATAAACATGGATAGACAGGTGCTGTTGTTGTAATCTGACAAAAATTCCTTCAAGTATATCTCTAGGACTGGTGTTACTGGATCATATAGCAGATCTATTTTTAGTTTTTAAAGGAGCCTTCATACAGTTTTCTAGCTTACATTACCACAAGCTGTGTATGAGAGTTGCTTTTTCCCCACATCCTTGCTGACATTTGTTGTTGGTGGTGTTCTTGATGGTACCTATTCTAACAAGAGTGAGGTGGAATCTCAGTGTGGTTTTGATTTGCATTTACTTTATGGCCAGTGTTGGTGAGCATTTGTTCAAATGTTTTTGGGTTTTAAAAAAATTTTTTAAAGGTTTTTTTCCTTTTTTTCCTTTTTTTGTTCATTTATTCACATGTGCATACATTGTTTGGGTCATTTGTTCATGTGTTTTTTAAGAATTTGAATGTATTCATTTGAAAAGGCTCTGTTCCGTTGATTTGCCCTTTTCATCATTGGGTCATTGATTTTTGGGGCAGTTTAGTTTTTTGAGCTCCCTGTATATTCTGGTTATCAGTCCCATGTCTGATGTATAGCTGCAAGTATTTTCTCCCATTCTGTAGGTGGCCTCTTCAATTTAAAGACCATTTCTCTAGTTGTGCAGAAGCTTTTTAATCTCATGGAGTCCCATTTGTCCACCCTTTCTTTAGTTGCTGAGTCACTTGAGTTCTATTGAGGAAGTATTCACTTATTCCCATTGCTTCTAGTGTATTACTTGCTCATTCCTGCATTAGCTTTAAGGTTTCAGGTCTGATATTTAGGTCCTTAATCTACTTCCAGTAGCTACTAGTACAGGGTGACAAACATGGATCTAGTTGCAGTTTTCTGCAGGCAGATATCCAGCAATATTTGTTGAAAAGGCTGTCATCTACACCATATGTTTTTGCCACCTTTGTCAAAAATTAGGTGGGTATAGCACCTTAGATTCATATCTGGGTCCTCTGTTCCATTGGTTATCTGTTTTTGTGCCAGTACTATGCTGTTTTTATTGCTATGTCTCTATACTATGGTTTAAAGTCGGGTATTGTGATACCTCCAGTGTTGTTCTTTTTGGTCAGTATTGCCTGGCTATTTGTGATCTTTTGTGTTTCCAGATGAACTTTAGGGTTTATTTTTTAATCTCTGTGATCAATGTCATTGGAATTTTGATGGGAATTGCATTGAACATGTAGATAGCTTTTGGTAGTATTGTCATTTTTACTATGTTGATTCTACCTATCAGTGAGCATGGGAGATCTTTCCATCTGCGATTTCTTTCTTCAGTTGTTTGTAGTTTACCTTGTAGAGGTCATTCACATCTTTTGTTAAGTTTATTCCTAGGTTTTTTATATTTTCAGGCTATTGTAAATGGAATTGGTTTCCTATATTGTTTCTCAATCTGTTCATTTTTGGTGTATAGAAAAGCTACCAATTTTTGTAAATTTATATTGCATCCTGCGACTTTGCTAAAGCCATTTATAATGGCTAGGAGTTTTTTGGTGGAGTTTTTCAGGTCCTTTAGACACAAAATCATGTCATCTGTGAATAAGGATATTTGACATCTTCCTTACCTATTTGTATTTCTTTTATTTCTTCTTACGGTCTTAGTGCTCTGACTAGAAATTCCAAGGCTATGTTGAATAGGAGTGGGGAGAGTGGGCACACTTATCTTATTCCTGACCTAAGCAGAAATGGTTTCAGTGCTTTCCCATTAAATATGATTTAGCTATGGGGTTTTTATCATCTTTATTACGTTCAGGTACATTCCTTCCATTCCTAGTTGCGTCAGAACTTTTATCATGAAAGGAGATTGACTTTTATTAAAGGCTTTTTCTGCATCTATTGAGATGATCAAGTGTTTTTTGTCTTTCTTTCTGTTAATGTACTGAATTACATTTAATGATTTGTGTATATTGAACCATCCTTGCATCCCTGGGATGAAGCCAAATTGGGTTATGATGTGTGATCTTTCTGATATGCAGTTGGATTTGGTTTGCCATTATTTTATTGACGATTTTTGCATCTATTCTCATTAAAGAGATTGTCCTGTAATTTTCTGTTTTTTTGTGCCCTTCTCCTTTTTTTAGGATGAGTATAATACTGGCTTCATAAAATGACTTTAGCAGTGTTCCTTTCCTCTCTGTTTCATGGAAAAGTATTAGGAGTATAGGTATTAGTTCTTCTTTAAAGGTCTGGCTGGATTCAATGGAGAATCTGTTGGATCCTGGACTTTTCTTTTTGAGAGACTGTTTACTGCTGCTTCAATTTCATTGTGTATTACAGATCTGTTTAGGTGATTAATTTAATCTTTGTTAATTTTTTGATAGTCATATTTATCTAGAAAATTGTCCATTTTTTCTAGATTTTCTCATTTATTTTAATATAGGTTTTGAAAGTGTTCCCTGATGATTTCCTTGGTGTTTGCTGTTATCACCCCCTTTTTGTTGCTGATTTTATGAATTTAACTCTCTTAAACCTCCTCATTTTACTCAGATTTGCCAGGGGTTTAGGAATCTTGTGTAGTTTTTCAAAGAGCCAGCTTTTTGTTGTTTTGATTTTTTGAGGGGTCACTGTTTCATTGATTTCAGCCCTTATTTTTATTTCTCTCCTTCTGCTTGTTTTAGATTTACCTTTTTCTTGTTTTCCTGGAGTTTAAGATGTATCACTAGCTCATTTATTTGAGATCTTTCTGTGTTTTTAATATATGCATTCATGGCTATAAACTTTCCCCTTAGGACTATTTTTGCTGTGTTCCAGGGGTTCTGATAGGTTGTGTTTTCATTTTCATTAAATTCTAGAAACTTTTTGTTTTCCTCCCTTACATCTTCTATGACCCATTCATGATTGACCAATGTGTTGTTCAGCTTCAGTTGTTGGTGTATTTTCTACTGCTTCTTTTGTTGTTGAGTTTTAGTTTTATTGCACTGTGATCAGACAGTATGCAAAGATAATTTCAATTTCTTATATTTGTTGAGACTTGCTTTGTGGCCTAGGATGTGGTCTATTTAGGAGTAGTTTCCATGGACTGCTGAGAAGAATGTACATTGTGCTATAATAGGATGAAATACTCTGTAGACATCTGTCAGTTCCATTAGATTTATGTTGTTTTTCAATTCTAGAATGTCTTTGTTTTTTTGGCTCCATGACTTATCTATTGGTAATAGAGGAGTATGAACATCTCTCACTATCACTGTGTTGGGGTCTATCTGTTAAGTCCATTAGTGTATGTTTAATGAAGTTGGGTACACCAACATTGGGGATGTATAAGTTGATAATTGTTGTTTTCTCTTGATGTATTGCTCCTTTTATTAGTATGAAATGTCTTTCTTTGTCTCTTCTGATTAATGTAGGCTTGAAGTTGCCTTTATCTGATATAATTATTGCTACTCTTGCCTGTTTTGGGAGACCGTTAGCTCAGTAAATGTTCTTTCACCCTGAGATAGTGTTTGTTTCTGCCAATAAGGTGGGTTTCTTGTAAACAGCAGATTGTCAGGTCTTCCTTTTTAAGCCAGCTTGCCAACTGTTGTCTTTCATAGGGAGGTTGAGTCCATTAACATACAGTGTTGAGAGGTTTGTGGTGATTCCTGCTATTTAGTTGTGTTTTTCTTTTTAAGGACATTTGTGTGTCCAGCCAATTCTATGCTGCTCTCTGCTTAATTGTCTGTTGTTCTCTTGAGGTTTAATATTTCCTGTCCTTTCATGGTTATATTTGTTTTTGCTTCTGTGTGTTGGATTCCTTTCAGAATTGTCTGTAGTGGTGGTATGGTGGTCATGTATTTTTTTAGTTTCAGTTTATCATGGAAAACTTTTATTCCTTTATCAATTGGAAATGATAGTTTTGCTGGGTAGAGCATCCTAGGACTGAAATTGTATTCTTTCAGTCCTCAAAATACCTCACTCCAGGCCCTTCTTGATTTTAAAATTTCTGTTGAGTAATCTGCTGTTACTTTGATGGGTTTGCCTTTATATGTCACTTTATTTTAAACTCTTCCAGCTGTCAATATTCTTTCTCTGTTCTCTGTGCTAGTTGTTTTAACAATAATATGCCACAGAGAGGTTTAGTCAAGTCTGTTTGGTGTCCTCGAGGCTTCCTGTACCAGAATGGAATACTTTTCCTCAAGATTTGGGAAATATTCTCCTACTATTTTATTAAACTTATTATGTATGCTTTTGGTTTTACCTCATCTTCTTCTTCAGTGCCCACTATTTGAAGGTTTGGTCTTTTGATGGAGTTGCTGAGCTCTTTTTTTATTCATTTATTTGCATGTACATACATTGTTTGGGTCATTTCTCTTCCCTGCCCCTGCACCTACCCTCTTCTCCCCACCCCACCTCGCTTCCAGGCAGAACCTGCTCTGCCCTTGTCACTAATTTTGTTGAAGAGAAGACATAAACATAAGAAAGACAAAGCATTTTTGTTAGTTGAGTTAAGGATGTTGCTGAGTTCTTGCATATTCCTTTTGTAACTCTTGTGTCTTTTGTCTAAATGTTTTTCTGGGTTTTTTTAATATCTATTTTGTCTTCAAGCTCTGAGATTCTGTCTTCCTTTTGGTCTAGTCTGCTGGAGTGGATTTCCACTTATTTTTTATTTGATTTAAGGGACTTTCTTTCAAGAATTCATGTTTGGTTCTTTTTTCTGAGGTTTTCCATATCTTTGTTCAACTCCCACTTCATATCCTGTGATATATTCTTTATATCATATATCTCTTTTTTAATAGTCTCCTATGTTTCACTTTGGAGTTTGTTTAGGTCCTCTCTGAGTTCATTTAGATCTTTCTGTGTTTTCTCAAGCTTTTTATTTTTTTTGTCTTAGTATTGCTTGAGTTCATCCTATACATTCTGTTTAACTGTCTCTTGTTGCTTCTCTAAACATATCTCCATGAGATCATCATGATTTCCTCTTTGAGAGATTTTTTTGTGGACTTCCTGGAGCTCATTGTTGATATTTATCATCTCTTTTGTTGGGGTCAGGAACTGGGTATTCATTTTCTTCATTTCCCACTAAGTTGTGTATTGAATTGTTCTTCTATTGAGGTGTGGCATTTCCTTGACTCATTCTTCTCCCCATGCTTCTAATTAGTGCTGTACTCTTATGTTATTAATTGGCTAGTTAGAGGTTTTAATCACCTGTTTTATTTCCCCTTGATTTAGTTACTGTGTTCTGACTGGCTTAGTTGTTGGCTACATTGATGTGCTGTTGCTGTTTGTGACCTGGAAGTTTAAATTAGCAATAACAAATTCACAAGTTCAATGCCAAACCAGTTATTTATATATTATATGGAGAACCTCTTGGTGATAATATCTAAGAACTGTGGAAATGGGGGACTGGTTATGGGTGTCTGGATAGTGATAGATACTTGGGTAATTTGAAAAGGTGGCACTAAAAAGGGGACAGAAAGGTGTGGGTACTATAGGGTTCTGGGGCCCTTGTGTGTGTTAGGGTGTAGTTCAGTTGTTGTAGCAGAGGATGCTTGTGTCAGGCATTGCAGAGGAATGGGGGGTATGGTTGTTACAGTAGGCTAATCAACAGGTGGTAAGTGTGGAAGAGGGTGGGTAGTGGGGTGACACGTAGGGAAAAGTGACAGGGGGAGGTGAAGTAGGGGAAGAGAGTGGATGAAAATGGGCAGAAAGAATAGTTGGGGTGGAGAACAATGGATTGTCTCACAAGAAAAGGAGAGATGGTAATGGGGGTAATTATAGATATAAGAACATTGTGATAGTAAAATTAAAAATGCTAAGTAAAAAAGGGAAAAACTAGGAAAAAAAGAAAAAAAACAAGAAAATGCACAGTCAGTTCAGTGAAAGTTCTGGACTTATTCCTTTGGTGTCCAATCCAAGTATTGGCATTTCTTGGTATCCATGCCTCTTCTCAAGGCTGGTATTCTGTGCTATGTGGGGAAGGGTACTGCCTCTCTTGTTGGACTGCTTTGGGGGCAGTCAGATGGGTTTTTCTTTTTTTACTGCTTTCCTTTGTCTGATGTATTGTCTGTTAGAAGCACTAGCTCTTACATTGTCTCACCAGATGGCTAGATTGTGAGCACTATTTGGATCCTTCTCCCCCCAGGGCAGGATGCAACTGGGATCTGTGATTGCTCACTACTGGTTTGTGCAAGGTGGTCAGATCTGTTGTTGTTTTCACCAGGTTGCAGATGATTTGCTCTGTAGATGCTACCCTGGCTGCTCAGCTCCTTCATCAAGGTGGGACAATTTAGTTTTGTGCACCACCCACAGTCCCATTGATTATCTCAGTGATCTGCTTTGACCCTGCTCTGGGAGGTTGACTTGTTGTCCCATCTCTACTCTCAGGCTTTGTTCCTTATCCTGCCCCCACTCACAGATTTCAGCTACTCCCCCCCCCAACCTTGTTTTCCCACGTTGGTTCAGCATTTTACCCCATCCCCAGTGTCAGTGGTAGATAACAATCAAGGGGCTCAGTCTTTCCATGAGCTTTGCTGAATTGCATTCAGGGGGTAGGGGAGATGTGGTGTATGGTGCTCATTTGTTGTGTTTGCAGATTGACACAGGCAGCTTTGAAACCATGCTGCTGGGGAAAAATGACAAGAGGATTTTCTCAAAGTAGATGGCTTCCTTGTACTGGGTTCAGTCAGGCAAGGTCATAGGTCATTTTTCCACAGGTTAGGGGTCCAGTATGTCACAGGGTTCAGTTCTCTTTGGTGCTCTATCTTCTGCTTTTTGGGAAAAAAATATATATTGTCTCTTCTTAAGTTTGATGTGCAGGATGGTGTGGCAATGGATGTTGCCCCTTTCTATCAGACAGCTCTGGTGGTGATCAGCTCAGGGTGTTTGAGCCCAGGCTTCCTTAATGAGATGGATCCTCTGTTGTGGGTGGATTCTTAGAAGTGGTACTGTGAGGAGCTGGTAAATGAGCAGTTGCCAGCCACTTCTACTCACAGGGCAAGGCTGTGAGTTAGAAAAGAACTTTTCTCTTGCTAAGACTGTCAGTTTCAATGAATATTATGTGCCCTCTATGTGTTGGTGTTATCTTGGTTGGCAGAAAAAGCAGGATAACCCAATCCTTGCTGCCATGAAAATCTGGAGTATTTGTATGAAATTGTGTAGGTCAATGTCCCAGGGTTTGTCAGCTATCCAACATCTTGGTATCCCTGAGATCTAGTTATTACTCTTTTGTGAGAAAGAAGAAGAAGAAAAATAGAGAAAATTGAACAGACAAATGAATAAACATAAACAACACCCCCAAAAATCTGGCAATGTATTCATTGTGCAAAAGTGTAGGTAACAATGGAGGATTATGTGTGAATAAACAGAAATAGAAGAAAATATGAGCTGGAGAGCAGTTATAGTTGTATACACCGGCCTGCATGGATATGCTATGTGAACCTGACTAAGAGTGATGGGGAAGGAGAAATAAAACACACACAGACATACAGACATAAAACATAAAACCTGGGGATGGGAGAGCTGCACATTCCTGATGGGAAATGTGAGCACCTACCTGAGCCAGTGTTTATTTTATTAGGTCAGTACAAGGAAAAGGCTCAGGTAAAAATCAAGCTTTACCAATTCTTGATGCAAGAATTGTGAAAGGAATGAGGTTTGGTCAGCTAATTTTCCTAAGGCTAATGAAGCTTAATTACAGCACATCAGTTCTGGAATCATCAAGGCACACAGGGCACCTTATCTAAGGTATTGATTAATTTGGCATCAGGGAGTTTCCTAACAGTTCTGGTACTTTATCTGGTTTTGCATCAGGGGGCTGGTATGCAGACACAGCAGGTTATAGTCTTCAAGGAGACATGAGAATAAAGGTCAAGACATCAGGTGCTGGGGAAAATATGGTAGAAGAGGCTGTGCAACTTCTACATGGAGAGGCTGTGCAAATTCCAATATATCCCAGTCTAGGGTTGATGCCTGGTCCCCAAAAGTTGTAGATGAGAGGAATGTATGAATGGGAAAGGGCAATAGGAACAGAAGAAATGGTTTAAGATTGAAAGGCATGTTTCACAACTCTTATATAATCACTGTAGAGAAAAGAAATGGGAAACTAAAAACAAAATGGGAGAGAAAGTGCCAAATTACCCAACTCAGATGTACATAAAAAGCCCAATACAAACAAACATAAAAAAAGCTAAACATCTAAAACTTAACTGCAACAAAACCAAGGTAGCATAAAAATTCAAATTTTTCTAATGCTCTTCTGAGTGTTTTTTTCCCCATCCATGTCCAAGTTTTTCAGTCTAGTAGATGGCAATCTACTCCATTTTTCTCACTCTGGACTGATGTCTTTTGACAGCTTTGTGTTCCTTTTCCAGTGCAGAGAGATATTTATTTGGAGATCTAAATATGATCTCTGGAGTTATGTCCCTCAACTTGCCAGTGTCACATCAACCCCCCTTAACTTGTAGCTTTCCCCTCTCTAAAGGCCCCTTTTCAGTTTGTTGTTATAATCTATTTGCTTTGCATATTTCTTCATTATATGTAACAGCATGCCAATTTTGTTCGTGATAAATAGTTTGACATAGTGTCTGATGCATTTCAAACCTTGAGTATGTATTCAATGAATAAATGAATCAGTGCATAAAGGACACAATACATGATCCTAAAATGTCATCAAAGAACTATATTATGCACAATGCGGTGAAAAAGTTTGAGTTCCAACCCTAGAGATATGATTTGGGGAAACTCATGTACTCTTTCAGATTTCAAATGTCTAAAATGGGGAAACAGCAAATAAGATGGCAAACCAAAAAGTGCTCTATAAATTGCAGAATGTCCAACAAATGTGCAGAATTTTCCACAATTAGAATTTAATATTTACAATTTACATTTTATTTTTAAAAGTTAAAAATCTATTACTGATATAAGTTGAGATCATGTAGAACTCAAGCATTTGATTAGACAAACTTTCCAATTCTCAAAGTATGTTGAATAAACCAATGCTTGTTCGTGAATGTTGATGAATGCAAATAATAATTTCACCGTACATATTAAGCATCCTAAAATGCCTCTATGTAGGCTTTATGCTTTAATTATTAGAAGAGGAGCCATTGAAGGATACAAACTTGAAGAATAATATGGCAGCATTTGTTATTTTTTAGAAAACTAATTACAGAAATAGGATAACAATGAATTGCAAAGGAATAAGATTAAGGACAGTTAGAAATTATTGCAGTGATTCTAACTGATAGATTGTATGGTTCATACTAAAGGGAAATTAATTTGACTCCTTGTATGTATTATTGACAGCAACAATGATGTACCACAGAAGATAGATTCAAGAAGTTATCAGGAGAATCTAGCAAA
Organism: Castor canadensis; assembly: GCF_047511655.1. Classification (NCBI taxonomy): domain Eukaryota; kingdom Metazoa; phylum Chordata; class Mammalia; order Rodentia; family Castoridae; genus Castor; species Castor canadensis. The sequence continues at coordinate 71,498,269 of NC_133405.1, read as the reverse complement.
ATGAGTAAGAAATTGGATATGGACATTTAAAGAGCAGAATGGGTCATTTTCAAATTTGTGGAATGAGAATTCAGTGATTGTGATTAGTGTAATGTGTTTTTAAGAATGGTATATTACCAGAAAAAACACAAATCAATGAAACCATAAATGCAAAAGGTGAGATAACAACAAACACCACAGAAATCCAGAAAATGATCAGACACTACTTTAAGAAACTAAATTCTAATAAATTTTAAAATCTTGAAGAAATGGATAAATTTCTAGACATTACAACCATCCAAAATTGAACCAAGAGGATATTAATCACCTGAATAGGCCTATAACACAAAATGAAATTGAAGCAGCAATAATGAATCTCCCCCCCCCCAAAAAAAAAGTCCAGGACTTGATGGATTCTCTGATGAATTATATCAGATCTTTAAAGAAGAAATAATACCAACTCTCCTTAAACTGTTTCACAAAATAGAAAGGGAAGGAGCACTGCCTGACTCATTTTAGGAAGCCAGTATTACACTCACCCCAAAACCAGACAAAGACACCTCCAAAAAGGAGAACTATAGGCCAATCTTCTTAATGAACATCGCTGCAAAAATCCCCAATAAAATAATGGCAAACCAAATCCAAGAAAATATCAGAATGATCATTCACCATGACCAAGGTGGTTTCATCCCAAGGATGCAGGGGTGGTCCAATATATGCAAATCTTTAACTGTAATACAGCACATTAATAGAAGCAAAGACGAAAACAACTTGATCATCTCAATAGATTCAGAAAAAGCCTTCAAGAACAACACTTCATGATAAAATCTCTAAGAAAACTAGGAATAGAAGGAATGTACTTTAACATTGTAAAGGCTATATATGACAAACCTATAGCCAATATCATACTTAATGGAGAAAAACTGAAACCATTTCCCCAAAAAGTACGAATTAGACTAGGGTGCCCACTCCTATTCAACATAGTTCTGGAATTCCTATGCAGAGCAATTAGGAAAGAAGAAAAAATAAAAGGAATACAAATAGGTAAAGACACTGTCAAAAATATCCCTATTTGCATACGACATGATCCTATATCTTAAAGACCCAAAAAACTCTACCCAAAAAGTCCTAGACACCATAAACATGTACAGCGAGGTGGCAGGATACAAAATGAACTTAAAGCAATCATTACCTTATCTATACACCAACAACAAACAAATTGAAAAAGAATATATGGAAACAATTCCATTTACAATAGCCTCAGAAAAACTCAAATACCAAGGAGTAAACTTAACAAAGGATGTGAATGACCTCTACAAGGAGAACTACAAACCCCTGAAGAAAGAGATTGCAGAAGACTGCAGAAGGTGGAAAGGTATCCCATGCTTATGGATTGGTAGACTCAACATAATAAAAATGGCTATACTACCAAAAGCAATCTACATGTTTAATGCAATTCCCATCAAAATCCTGATGATATTCATCACAGAGATTGGAATATCTATCCTAAAGTTCATTTGGAATCACAAGAGACTGTGAATAGCCAAGGCAATACTCAGAAAAAGAGCAATGCTGGAATTATCACAATACCAGACTTCAAACTACATTACAAAGCAATAGCAATAAAAACACCATGGGACCAGCACAAAAGCAGACATGCAAACCAGTGGAACAAAATAGAGGACCCAGATATGAATCCACACAGCTATGCCTACATTATTTTTGACAAAGGCACCAAAAACATATGATGGAGAACAGACAGCTTCTTCAACAAATGTTGCTGGAAAAAAGTGTTTATCTTCCTGCAAATAACTGAAACTAGATCCATGTTTATCTCCCAATACTAGTATCAACTCAAAGTGGATTAAGGACCTTAATATCAGACCCGAAAATCTGAAGTTAGTATAGGAAGGATCAGTGAATACGCTAGAAGCAATAGGTATAGGCAAGGACTTCCTCAACAGAACCCCAGCAGCTCAGCAACTAAGAGAAAGGATGGGCAAATGGGACTACATGAAATTAAAAAGCTTCTGCACAACAAAAGACATGGTCTCTAAACTGAAGAGACCACTCACAGAGTGGGAGAAAATATTTGTCTGCTATACATCAGACAAAGGACTGATAACCAGAATATACAGGGATCTCAAAACACTAAAGTCTCCCAAAATCAATGAACCAATAAAGAAATGGGCAACTGAACTAAACAGAACTTTCTCAAAAGAAGAAATTCAAATAGCCAAAAGAACACATGACAAAATGCTCACCATCTCTGGTCATAAAGGAAATGCAAATCAAAACCACACTAAGATTCTACCTCACCCCTGTTAGAATAGCTATCATCAAAAACATCACCAACAACAAGTGTTGGCAAGGATCTGGGGAAAAAGGAACCTTCGTACACTGCTGGTAAGAATGTAAGCTAGTGCAACCACTCTGGAAAACAATATGGAGGTTTTTTAAAAATCTAAACATAAATATAATGTATGATCCAGCAATTTCACTCCTAGGGATATACCCAAAATAATGAGACTCAGGTTGCTCCAGAGGCACCTGCACAGCCATGTTTATCACAGTGCTATTGAAATAACCAAGTTATATATATATACCACTTCTTGGTTTCTCTCTGTATCCCAAAATATGGTCAAACTTTCTTTCAGAATTCATAACATTTAAAATGATATCTCTCTACTTATAGTGAAATGATATAGTTCTATACGTGATGCTGCAGGAGCTCAGTTCATATCCAAAAGAACATAAAAGTATATAGAAGTCACTTAAAAATTAACATACATTAATAATATGAAAGGATTTCATTGTGTTAATTTCACAGAGACATACAGTTTATTTTGAACAAATTCAAGGTACAATACATCACCAATATATTATTATATTCTGATTTTATTTATGTTATACTCCATAATATTCCAATTCTCTCCCTTATCCCCCTCCCTCTTTTTCAAACAATGTTTCGTGTATTTCATTATGCTGTCTTTATACACACACACACACACACACACGTATATATACATATGTGTGTGTGTGTCTGTGAAGCATACTTTGATTCTCTTTACCCTTCAGTATCCTTTCCTTTCCCCCTCCTCTCCTGCTGATACCCCTTAGACAACATCTTTAATGTTCATGTCCTATCATCATCATTTTAGATCTAGGTTCCACAAATCAATGATGAGAACAGGACAAAACTACACTAAGACTCCATCTCTTCCCAGTCAGGTTGTTAATAATTAAGAAAACAAACATATGCTCTTGAGGATGTGGGAAAAAGGAACCTTCATACACTGATGGTGGAGTGTATATTAGAGCAACCACTATGGATATCAGTATGAAGTTTCCTCAAAAATTATAACTAGAACAACCTTATAACCCTACCATACCACTCTTGGGCATATAACTGAAGAAGCTATATATGAGCGAAATACCTGCATGCCCATATTTATTGAAGTTCTGTTCACAATAGCATTTTTTCTCGTATGTAAAATCTATAAACCATAATAATAATACCTGGTTGGGGAGGAAACCATCAGGGTGGGGGAATAGGAAATGTTATGGTGATGTAGGGTCAATATGATCAAAGTACATTATGTATGTATGAGAATAACACAATGAAGTGCACTAAAAACTGTTAAAGGTGGGGAAATAAGGGAGTTTAAGAAAGTAATTAGAGGGGAATGAGTTTAACCAACATATAGAAAGTCAGAATGAAAGTTCCTTATACAATTACTTTATGCTGTTAAAAACACAAAAATACCAACAAAAAGCCTATAGACACCATCATAATTAATGGTAAGAGGCTAGAAGTTTTCTTACTGAGATCAAGACTAAAGCAAAGATTTCCTCTCTTAATACTCCTTTTCAATATCATGCTGGGTGTTATAAATACAGTAAGACAAGAAAATGAACTAAAATGCATACTAATTGTGAAAGAATAAATAAAACTCTCTTTGTTCACAGATGACATAATGATCTATGTATGTATCCAAAAAAATTGACAAAACATCTGGAACTGATAAGTCATTATAACAAGGTTAAGCTACAAGGTTAATATTTAAAAGTCAGTCACTGTGCTATATCCCAGCAATGAAATATAAAAATCAAAATTAAAACACAATTCCATTACATTAGTGCCCCCTAAACTGAAAAGCTTATGTGTAAATGTAACAAGATGTGCAAATAAAAATCTGCTTTCATGTTGTTATTTACTATAATATCAGAATTATATATTCAAATATTATAGATAAAGAAGGAAATACAATATTTCTCAGTCCTTACCTGAGTACAGAATATTGCTAGTGCCATTTCTGTCACTGTCTTTTTCACATTACACATGTTACTACAATGCTTGTTATTTTTCTTATACTTCTTGGAACCTTGTTCCTTCTGTCTCCTTTTGTCTGGGTAGTGAAAATACTTTACGAAGGTGAAATGCAGTGTTACATGACTATTGTTGGAAGTACTGTTTAACAATATATCTTGTTATGTGAAAAACATTTTGTTGAAATTTGTGTTACTATAGAATATATTGTCTTGTAGTAGACATTTGCTTTATTTTTATCACCATAAAGCTACTTTGCTTTCTTGAGATATACTTATTTTACTCTCAGGCCAGGTACTTTAGGTGAAATTTTTCTAATATCAACTCTAAGGATGCAACTTATGATGTGAGCCTAGAACAATTAATATATTTGATCATTCTGTCTAAAGTGTTTGACTCAGAATTGAAAGCAGAAGCCATGTCATGTTAATTTGAAATAATGAGACTCAATGCCTGGACTTTTGTTGGCACAATCGGGAAGTCATGCATTCTTTTCAGATGAGATTGATCTACAGTTAGCATAATCATCTTATTACTTTGAAGAAAGAACATGTGTGAGACTGAAACCAGCCATAGAATATGTATATGTCTATGTACATATGACACTTTATATCAAGCTGTACTGGAAACCCATGCTCACTGTCATATTGTCATGTTTCCTTAGCTACATGATTTGTAATGGTTTCTGAAATTTCTGAGTTCTATATATTTTAAGTGTGAAGATGCTGAATTAACATAGGTATAACACATTTGTGCTCTAATTTGTAGGTAGAAAATATTTGACGGAAGTTTACTTGATATTAGGTTTTAAAAATAAGCCTACAAAATAAGCAATCATTTCCTATTATGAAATAGTATGTTTTCATTTTGGTAAGATTATTTTGTAAGTACAATGCCTTAAATGATCAGTGTATAACAGTAAATGAGGAAATAATTATAGATAAAGGGACAAAAAAAAGGAAGCTCACATTTTTCATCATATGTTTGATTTAGAGCAATAATTTTCTAATTGACCCTGTATAGTTTGACTATGATCAAGTGATTAATTTGATACAAGATGGTTTTTGTCCCTGTTCAAGTAGTACCATAGGGTCTTATCCCACTGCAGTATGCTATGGATTGGAAATTTTTTTCTTACAGGGAAATGAAGTATTATTCTATACAATATTTTTCTCAGTACATAGATTAGCAAATCAAAGCCCAGAGGAATGAATACATTCACTTACTTAAAGGAGACAGTAAGTTGTGTAGTGGTATTTTTTTAAATAGAAACAATATTTCTTGTAGGCAGCAACAAATTTAAATGATACAAGAGGTAGTATCATACAAAGTGAACTATAGTAGTATCTAGGATTGTTTTCCCTTTTCCAATAAGAAACCTTTATTAATATTTTCTTGCATGTCATTGCGTAAATATCCTGTCTCTGTAGACATTTTAGAATCCCAAGTATCTCGGATTACAGGTATGAGCCACTGGCACCCAAACATTTAAAAATGAAAATAGATATCATACTGAATAATACTCCTTGCCAACTCACTGTATTCACTTGCCATTATATTTAGAGAAAAAGTTTATAGCAGTATCTACCTGACTATATACCTACATAAAACATTATTTGAAAGGGCTGTCAAATATATCTTTATATTAAAGTAAAACATAAATTATAATTATTTTACATGATTCCATAATAATGTACAGATAAAGTATCCTAAATAAAGCAAGAAAAGAATTTTAAATATTTTCACCACTATGAAATGGTAACTATTTGATGGAATAGACATTTTTTCCAGGTTTAAACATTACACTATGTGTATGCATATTGAAACATACACATGGTACTCCATAAATAGATACAATTTTTGTTTTGTCCTATAGCTAAAAATAAATTTAAAAAAAAATAACATTTATTTCCTGATATACTTTCTTCTATCTGGTCTAGTCTACTACTTATGCTTTCAATTGAAATTATTTTGTTATTTGATATATTGAATTTTTCCTTCATAAAATTTGTTTTATTTCCAGAATTTCTATGTCTTGTCTAAATTTCTGTTCTAAGTTTTTGACTTTGTCATCCAAGTTATTGAATTTCTCTTCAAAGTCTTGAATTAACTTCTTAACTTCAATCATCTGTTTATTTAATCATCATTGGTGTAATTACTCATAAAACTACACTATTAAATTTTTTGTCTTGACTTTACAACTATTTCAATATCTTTGGATTCATTTATTAAAGAGTTATAAACTTTTGGAAAAGTTATGTCACCTTGTCTTTTCATATTTGTTGTGTTTCTATTATGTGGTTTGCATATTTGCTGGATGGATCTCTTCCCATTTTATATGGTAGCCTTCTTAGTGAGCAGCTTTCCCTTGAGGGCTCAATCCCTATTAACACTCAGAGAGATTGAAACAAATTGACATAATGACAACACCAAAATAAATTAGCACACCATCAACAATTACAGAAAATAAAGTGGCAAAATAATGTAAAGTATGTAGTTAATAACTGAGCAAGCTAAAATTATAATGTAAGAATGAAATAAAGGAGATGGCAAGGAAAAGGACAAAAAGAAAGAATCAAGATAAACACAAGAAAAGAAAAATGAAAATTGAAGGGAAAAATAAAGTGAACAAAGAAAATAGAAAGGGCTAGAGCATGACTCAAGTGGTACAGTGTCTGCCTATAAAAGAAATAGAAAAAAAAGCAAAATTCCCATCTTTGCAAACTTGTTCTTTTTTTCACAATGTATAACTAAGAAAAATTCTATCAAATGAGAAATTATTGTCTCTAAAGTAATCTTAAAAAACAAAATAATGCAAATTTTGGGTAATGTAATTTTTCATCTCAAGATTTGAAACATTATTATCAAATAAACATAAAAATCTTACTGCTTGGCACCATATTTTCAAACTTTAAGCAATTGCTTAAACCACCATAATTCTTAAATTATATTTCAAACCTTTATATCCAATTGCTTTTATTTCTTGAATAAAAACTGTCCAATCTAATGACAACCTAGACTGAACCTTGCAAAATACAAACAAGTCACAGTTCACTTCAAAACAAAAGAAGTGAACAATCTTCTGCTTTGTCAAAATTTTAACAAAGACCCTGTCAGGAGGTGGGTAACAGTATGAGGTAGCAAAGTAAACAGAGAGGGTGAAAGAGAGTGAATATGGTGGATGTATTATGTATTCATGTATGAAAATAGAACAATGAAATTTATTGAAATTGTTCTAAGAAGATGAGGTGGATGGATGGGGAGAACAATGGAGGAGATAAATCATATGCAAAGGCCACAATGTATGCCCCCATATAAATATATATACAAGCAAATTTTTGTAAAGAGCAAGAGAAAAAATCCTATTATAAATAAAATTAGATAGAGGCAAGGAATAAGGAATCAAAACATAAAATATTTTTAAAAATAAATGGAGTAAAAGTGATACTAAAATATAAAAATGATTATAAAAGAATTGGATAAACTTCTTTTCCTGTCCTCTAATATTTTAATTTATCATGTCTGGACTTGGTATTGGGCCATAGTTGTAGTCTATATTAATTCTCCTGTTCTTCCTTTAAAGGTTGATGATGTATGTGGCCTAAGAGTATGTTGTCAGTATCAGGGATGTGTGCACATGAGAAGTTTCCCTTCATTGTGGACCAAGAGACACTTCTAGTCCTAAAGAACTTTGTAGCCTTAGGGCTAGACAAGTTTCTGTTCTCTCCAGAGACCACTCAATTTGTGTTCCTAATGGCAGAAAATTTCTAAACTAAACAGTGCCCCTGTAGTATATCAGAGAGTGAGGGAAGCAAACAGAACACTGAGTCCTGCACTCCAGGTGGAAACCTGAGGTAACTGAGTACTTTGCCTGCCCGTCTCAGCACTTTCTGATGTTTGCCAGTAGTAAACCACGCTGTGGTAAGGAGGCTACAGAAATTCCATGAGCTGCAAAATCTGGGCTCAGAACTCTCATTCCCACCTGGTTGGAAACCACATGTAACAGGGAGGCATCTTCAAAGACCCAGCAATCTGATGCCTGACCCAAACACAAGGATGTCAGCTTCCACAGTAATACACAGACAATGGGACTTGCTCCTCAATACAGCAGGTAGGACTATCAAATAGCAAACCTTCTACAGCCATATCTTCCTTACATCCTAAACTCCTCCATGGATGCATGTCCAATGTCAGGCTCTTACCCCTCTCCTTGGCAGCCTCTTGTGGTTGTCTCCCACTAAGACACTGTGACAGTGTGTCCCCAGGCTCCATGATTTATGTTTATTCTTTGTTTTCTGGACCTTAGAGTATCTCAATCTTATGCAATTCATATGCTTCTTAACATGGCACCTGACTGTAGCACTCTGAAGTATGAAAAATAATGCAATTGATTTTCTTCTCCAATACTACCCTGACTCATAGGAGTCACTGTCAGATCAATTTCCCATACTGGATTTAAGGCTTCTGAGAACTGTAAGTTTTTCCTGTAGCTAAGGATGTTAGTCTGTTATTACCAAGGCTTCTAGATTATGTTTTGGTTGATATTTTGGGTTCCTCCCTACCCCTTTCCCCTAGGAAGTAGGGTTTGAGCTCGGTACTGTTTCTTATTTTTCTATCATTACCTTTCTGTTTCTCTGTGCTTTTTAGCTATCTTCTCACCTCTTTTTTCATTCCTAATGTCCTTTCTCTCTTTCATTCCTTGGAATATATTCTTTCTTTCATTATCTTGACTTTTTTCATTCACAGATTCCCACAGAAAAAACTTTTAGTTCTCCATCTTCACATACATTATTTTATAATTCCTGATGTCTTAAAATCATGGTCAACATTTTAAATTCAATAAACTTAGAAGACATTTATATAGATTAGAGGACCCCAACTTTTTCAATGGGAATTTTCCTTAATGCCTTTTGCTAAGGTTTTTAGCATAAATTCGAACAATTCTCCTATTGCCCACATTTTTATGATCTTAGTTTATTCTGAGACTATAACATTTTCATTTGATCAATTCTAGCCTATCAGATATATTATCTCTAAAACTAAGGTTAATTTTTGTCCCAATTTTATGAGTTCATTATTTCTGAGGTATGCCAGCCTGAGGAGCTCTGGCATTTCAGTAATATTTTTTGAGGAACTAATCACTTTTTCAGGCACACCACCAGAGTGGTTTCTCATAGCTCCAGAGTATATAATCAATGACATTGTGGTGACATATTACCCTGGTGGATTTGAGTTCTGAACAGTCTTATAATGTTTATTCAGGTGAAGACACTTTATTATTCTCTAAGGCTCATATTTGGACAAGGCTCAAAGGACTAAACACTGCCAAAGACTTTTTAATATTACTTGAGAATCCATCTTCATAAGTTTTTCCTTGAGATCTTTAACTTGGCCATGAAGCCTCTTCTGGTTTTTAGTGATAAGCTTAGTATTGCAACAGTAATCAAATATCCATATGTCTAAGATAGGAGTCTTACAGATCTTATTTCAATTCTTTTGAGTAATCATTGTCCTAAGATCCATTGGGTAAGACCTGAAAATCTGGGTATCTCTGACATATGTATTCCAGAGGTTTGCATACCTTGTCAGGGATAAAATCTATTCTTATACTGTAGTTTTGGTGTTATGAGATCATCCAATAGTTCTGTGTACTTTGCTTCGAATGGAGTATGCTTGGAAAACCTCCCTTTAGTGAAACACACTTGGGCTTCTGGTGTTTGCCAACACAAATAAAAGAGCCAAAAGTTAGTGACTGTTAAGAATTCTCAAGCCCTTTTAGCGATCTATTATTAATATCTAAATTGAGTGGGGCTGAGAAGTCCTAACTCACAACGGAGTACCAATTTATGGTCCATCACTTCCTAGAAAGTGAGATTGAGATTAACTTTGGGACTTTGCCTCAAATCTCTACTATTGGATTCTTTACCAGTACTTTCCAACTTTCTCTATGCTATTACAAGTTTCCATTAGGTGATCTTCTTTAATTAACCACTTCCAGAAGTACTCTTGTCTTGCTGTCCTATTGTAAGAAAACTGTTCTAAGATACTGTAGTTTACAACACTTTACTATAATGACTTCCAGAAAATAAGCAAAGATAAAGCTTTCCTTTAAAACTGTAGACTGTGAAGAGCACATAGAAGATTGTTCTTGTTCAAAGGTAATGTGGTTTGAATATGATTTTCCTCTGCTGAGACACATGTTGAAATTTGGTTTTCAATAACATGGTATTACTTCTCAGAGGAATGTGTTAGTTCACATGATGCCAATTGTTACACAGCAAATAACTTCCTTTGTTTAATCTTTCTGTTCTGTATGTTCCCACCTGCCTTTTTGCTTTTCCACTGTATACACCAGAAGCTGAGCAGATGCCAGAGTTTAATCATGTACTTCCAAAGTCCATAATTATGCTAAACAAACATATTTTATTGAAATCTGATTTGCTTTTAGCCTCTCCCATAATCTACACTTGTATGGTTACCGTTATTATTATTTTGCCATGTTCATCATTAGCAAACCCTCTGAAGTTTATCTAAGAATCTTTCTGCCAGAACAAGATATACAGATAATTCTTCTCTGAGAAGTTGAAATTTTCCTGGAGTCTCTACCCAGAAAGGAAGGATTTCTATCTTAGATTTCCTAAAAACTAATCAAAGAATCTAGTGATTTATAAAACCATCACACTCCCTATCAGTGTTTATCTAGAAAATATTACATGTCATGACATATACACCTCACTTACCTGACTGCTTTCAATGTTTTTAACTTTACAACCGGTTTTCACCATGTTCAGGTATGAAGTAATATAATTAGAAATTATAGGAGATAACCACTTGAGTTTGGTCAAGAGTTCCTTTTACTATATAAATTCAACAACTGACTTACAGGTTTATGGACAGTGTCAAGTTCATTTGAATGTAATACCAATTTGTTATAATACAAAAAACATTTTCATGATCTCTGGATGGGATCCATCATTAAACTCTCAGATATAAAGATATTAGTAGCATTTAATATTATCAGTGATATGTTTTATATTCATTAAACACAGAAGAAAAATTCTAACTGTACTGTTCATGAAACACAAATGCCTACCATTCATTTAAGATTTCTTATTTGTGGAAACAAACTGAGAAATGAGTACTGATATTGTGCAGATGTTTCTCTAATATTTATCATGAATTGAGAATTGTGATGTTGAGATCTTGGTCACATGTATTTAGTTTAGTCTTATTTGGAAAAATAACCCTGAGAGAATTCCTTATGGTATTCCAACACTCTTATAAAATGTCCAATCAACCCTCTGGCAATTTTTTACTCACAATAAGGAAAGAAGAGGAAAAAGAATAAGAATGGCTTTCTATGCATTGGTTCAGGGAGTATTTATTGTGTGAGATAAAGACATGATGTGATGTGTCTCTTAGAATTCACAATTTTGTGAGTATTGCATATAAATTGATATTTTATATAATGCAATTATAAACATTCAAATGAAATTAAGATAAACTAAAAACTTGTGTATGACCTGCTTGTGATTTCACAAACTGATTATTACTATTGGTTTCTGAACTCTAAAAATCACCTCCAAGATCTTCACTGTTACATATATCATCCTGAATAAACAACCTAAAATTCATAATCATAAAAGTAACCTTCTCATGAAATTTTTCTTAAATCTGGTCAATAATGATGAAAATCAACTTCTAGTATACTAACCTATCACATTGGTAACGAATTTTTCAGTGGACACAGTAACTCATCCCACTTGGATTTTCTTAAGTCTATATTTTGTCTGAAATTATGTCACTGTTGAGGACAACACATGTGTATACACCTATAGAGAGATAAACATTTATCTTGTGTTGAATGAAATGTGCTCTACATAAGAATTTTATTCTATTTACATAATTAATTTTCTTTTGTTTTTGAAGTTTTAGTAAGGATTTATTTTAGTATAAACATGACATAGTAAAGAGAAGTGGGGGAAAGAAAAACATTTCCTGCTCTCATGAAAGAAATGGGAGCAAAGAGATATAATTCATTTTCTTATACAATGTTTATAGCTTGTAAAAATCCTATAAATTAACAAATAACACACAGCAACTGAGAGCTCCACCCCCTTCCCCACTATATGACCTGATACCTTCATGCTGAAACACCAGGGAAACCAGGCCCCTGTATAAGCAGGACCCATGGCTCCTGCTGCTCTAGGTACAAGCCTAGAGCAATACCACTGTACTGTTCTCCCAGGAGCCTGTGTGGGCAGTTAGGCTCCAGAACTCCCATTGACCACAGAATTAGTTTCCCTATGTCTGCAACACTATTGTACTGCCCTCCTGGAGCCCATGCCTGGAAAACATGCCCAAGAAATCCTGCTGCCATAAGGAAGGCTTAGTTTCCCCATGCTTGCATGGCTACTGGTAGCCTGCACCATTAAGTAGGCCCCAGGACCAATGCTTTCCAAAAACTTGGCTCCCCCATGCCTGCAGGGTTACTGTATTGCTCTCCTGGAGCCCATGCCTGGAAAGCAGGCTCCAGAACTCCCACTGCCCAAGTGCTTGGTTCCCACATGCCTGCAGCAGCTGCTGTGTCCACACCAAGAAGCAGGCCCAGGGCTCCCACTAACTGAGAGCTTGGTTTCCCCATGCCTGCAGGGCTACTGTACTGCCCTCCTGGAGCCCATGCCCAGAATTCATGCCCCAGAATTCCCACTGCTTGAAGGTTTGGGTCCCCTTTGCCTGAAGCAGCTACTATAAATCCTGGAAGCCCATGCACCAACACAAGCAGGCTCCAGGGCCTCTGTTGCCTTGGGAGTACCAGATGATTAAGCCCACCAGCTTTTCTGATCCACGAGCACCCTCAGCTTTCTACTCAGTACCAGGAGCCCACCACTACACACGGAAGCGAACACCAGACTCTATGCTTTGCTATTATGGTGGTGCCAGGAGGTTTCCCTCTCCACAGAGAATGGAGAACTAGTGTTAACAACAAAGCCCTCCTATGGAAGAGCCCCAGCTGCCCTGTCAGAGACCTGGAACCCAGCTCCTCCACTGAGTGGTAATCTGCTGTTCTGTGGGTGCCCAGACACTTGCTTTCCTAAGGCACAAAAATGCCCAGTACTTCACAGTATGCCCAACCACAGTTGACCCCCGCTTCTCCATTAATGACCAAAAATGCTAGATGCCCCACTGAGGGGAGGAAAGCAGTAACCTACTACTCAGTGCATGGAAACAAAAGGCCTGCCTACCAAGGTGCACAGAGGTCTAGTGCTCCCCACTGTTCCTGACAGCTGAAAAGCCCCTGTCCCCCATCAAACAGCAAGAGCACCAAGTTACCCACTGAGGGAAGAAAAGCTGTAGCCTGCTACTCTGTGGACAGTACTACAAGGCCTGCTTCCCCAATGTACACAGAGGCCCAACACTTCCCACTTCACTAGCCTACAGGAGAGTCCAGTCTCCCCTGTCTATGAGCTGGAACCGCAGCTCCCCCGCTGAGTGGCAATCTGCTACTCTGCAGCTGACAGGAGGGTGGCATCCCAAGGTGCACAGAGGCCCAGCTCTCCCACTGTCCCTGACAGAGAGAGAGCTCTTGCTCCCTTGTTAAAGACTAAGAACACTAGATTTCCCACTGGTGGGAGAAAAGCTGTAACCTGCTACTCTGCAGATGGCAGGAGAAGACCTATTTCCCCAAGGCATACAGGAGCCCAGCACTTCACACTGCACCTCTTTGCACAAGTTCCATCTCTCCTGTCCAAGAGCTCGAATCACAGCTCCTCCACTGAGTGGTTATCCTCTACCCTGCTGGTGCTAGGAGACCCACCTGCCACAGTGCACAGAGACCCAGCACTCTCAACTGTGACTGCAGGAGAACTCCCATGCCCACCAGATTCAAAAGACAGCCAACAGAATGGGAGAAAATCTTTGCCAGATACACATCCAATAATGGACTAATATCCGGAATTTATAAAAAACTCAAAAACTCATCTCCAAAGATTCAACACCCCAATGAGGAAATGGGCACATGAATTAAACAGGGAACTCTCAATGAAGAGGAACAAACGTCCAGTAATACATAAAGAAGTGTTCAACTTCCCAGTTATAAAAGAGATGCAAATAAAAGCAATACTTAGATTTCATCTCACCCCAGTTAAAATGGCCAGAATTAAGGGTAATAACAACAACAAATGCTGGTGAGGATGTGGCAAAACAGGAACACTTATGCACTGCTCATGAGAATGTAAATTAGTCCAACCACTATGGAAAGCAAAATAAAGATAGAACTGATTCAGTAATACTGCTCCTGGGCATCTACCAAAGGAATATAAGGCAGGATATAGTAGCAACATCTATACATCAATGTTCATCACAGCGCTATTCACAACAGCCAAGCTTTGAAAACAATCAGGTGTCCTACAACTGATCAATAGATTAAGAAATTTTGGCATATATACACAATGGATTATTACTCAGTCATAAGGAATAATGACATGCAGTTTGAACGTAGATGCATATAATTGGAGGACATCATTTTAAGTGAAGTAAGCCAGGATCAGAAACACAAAAGTCATGTTTTCCCTCATATGTGGAAGATAGATCTAAAGATAAACATATACACAAGAACAAGCAAGATCATATACAAACTCAGATGTACAACATATTTGTAACAGTGGAAGTAACCTATGGAACTTGGGGAAAGAGAGAAAGGAAAAGACAATGATAGAGCATTAGTAATATCAAATAACATAAGATGTGAACATAAAGGATATAAGGATGTGTATTGAAATCTGTTGAAAAATAGGGGGTGGGTAGTAAAGGGGTAAGGGAGAGTAATGGAAGGGGTTGAACAGACCAAAATAAAGCACACCCACATTAGGCATACACTGAGACACCCCTTCGAACATTAATTTAAATACTATTAAAGAAAACAAGGTCTGTAAAACAGGTACAGTCTGTGGGGGGGGGGATAAGTCAGAGGGGGGAGGGTGAAGGAAGTAGATTAAGTTGACAGTATGTAGTAGATGGACTTCATATACCTGTATGAAGCAGAACTAAGAAACCTCTTGCAATTACTTTAAGTGGAGTGGGGTAAGGGTTGAGGGGGAAAGATGATGGGGGCAATGTAACTAATGGACAATATAAGTCTAATTGGAATTGTCAGTATGAATCCCCTCATATATTGAATATATCCTAATAAGAAATGTTTCAAGAAAATTGACAAACCATTACCTAGACTGACTAAGAAAATATGTGCTGATGCTAAATGTTTTAAAATCAGGAAGGAGACACATCCTGTTAATCTTACTAAATCAATTGTGTGATTTTTATTGTTATTAGCATGTATTAATTATACATATCAGTGGGCTTCAGTGTGATATTTCATCATAACGCATACAGTATGCACTGATCAAATAAAAGTAATTAACAATTCCCTCACCTAATCATTTCTTTATATTTGAGCCATCAAGATCTTCCATTCCAGAGGTTTCTAAAATATATTACAGGTTATTGTCCCAATGTTCTGTGGACTATCTAACTGTGGTTTGTTACCCATTATTCAACCTCCCTTTATCTAAACTGATCTGATTTTTCCACCTTTGGGAAAATTATGAAAAACTGTATTCTAAAAAATTAAATAATCTAGGTTAAACATAAAAATTCCTGAAAGATATAAACTACCACAGTTTATTCAAGAAGTGATAGAAAATATGAATGGATTACTAAAACTAAAAGAATGTTAAATGACAAGCACTATAAAAAAATGGCAAAACTGAATTAGTGAATTCAAAATACTTCTCAAAAAGAAAATACCAGATCAACATAGTTTCATTGGTTAGTTCTATGAAATACTTACAGAAAAAACTTAATGTTTTCCTGAGTAATATTACCTGAAATTGAAGAGAAAGGAAATTTTTTTGAAAACAAGACAAAAACATCATCTACTAATGATTCTCATACATGTTGATAGAACAATCTTTAAATAATTTTAGAGAATCCAAGATGGTGACTAAGATACAGAACCAGAAAGTGTGAGCTCCATGATTCCAAAACCTTGCTGATATGCTAGAGCCACACTTGGCAGAAATAAAGCACCAAGGAGAATCAAAACTTTGGCACCCTGAACCCCTAGCCCATAGAATGTTTCTCCATGCAAAATTACACTGAGAAAACAGGTGGGCTGCTGCCACTGCCACCTTCACCACCATCACCACCACCTGCAAACTTGCCTGGGAGACATTCAACAGACCAAACAGGTGAGCACCAAGCCTCACATGGTATTCCCCAAGCCACCCCCAGTATAAACCAGCATTAGCCCCCTGGGCAGACTGACCCCCACCCCACAAAAAAAAAAAACTGAACAATAAACAATAAACCAAAAACTAGCACACAGTAGAAGGGATGAGAATGCTGAAAGCACACCAGAGAAGGGGGGAGAGGTATGGAGCTAATCTCCATGAATCATCGATAAACAAGCGCTGGAAAGGAATGAAGGCTGACAGTGGGGTAGGTAATAAGCCACTGCCTGAAGCAGGGCAAGTAGAAAATCACAAAGGTCATCTGCTGAACCAGTGAGCAACACCCAAAGTCAAACAGCTCCACAAAATTGAAAAACAAATAGTGAACCATCACACATGATGACAGCAGGGGACCTGCTGAGGGATCACTGATGTTGCCCCAGAGAAAGGGGGTGAGGCAAAGAAACAAACCCTCAGTAAACAAGCACAATGAAAAGCCACCTCCAAAGCAGGACAGCTGGTGGACTACAGAGATGATCTCCTGAACCTGAGGACAACATGCAAACTTAAACTGCCACACCTCACTGAAGGAGGAGCTGACCAAACAGCTGCCAGTGAAAGACAAAAGAAGAAAACACTACCCACAGACACCTGGAGAGACTACGACAGAACTTCTGCTTAAATACCAACACCAGGACTGGATGCTGGAAGAGCAACACCAGATATTAAACTAAGACTGAAATTCTATTGTTCCTGAACCTGGAGTTTTTTTGTTTGTTTTTTTGTTTCTTGTTTGTTTGTTTGTCTCTCCCTGTAGATTTATTTGGTTTTTGTTGTTGTTGTTGTTACTTTTATTATTGTGGGTTTTCTATTTTTTACTCTTACTCATATTATATATTTTTCTTTTTTTCTTTTCTCTTTCTATACTATCAACTTAACCACTGTCATCCTCTCATCCCTACTCTCACCGCCTTCACTCTCCATCCTTCTCCTGTACTAAAACCTACTGCTCCCCTATCCAACAACTGTTCTGCTTCCTCTCATGCACTCTTTTCCCCCAGCCCTCAACTTCCCATCCCAATCTCCCCTAACCTGTCATCAGACTCCCCCTCCCTCCTTCACACTCATCACCCACTGAACAACCTACTATAAAAACTTTGCACAAACCCAAACCACTGCAATCCCTAACACAAACACCCTCTTCTACAACAACAGAAATATACCCAAACACATACAAGGACCACAAAAACAGCAGCCCACACACAGCTTCTCCCCACTTACTCACCCCACTTCCTATCTCCACCTTTAGTGCTACCCTATCCAACAGCCCACATTTCTATAGCTAGCATTACAAATGTTAACCCCCCAACTCCCATTACTTATAGATATAACTACCAGGGGATGTCCCACATAACACATAAACTACTTGTCGGGTACTAAACTTGTGAATTAGTTAATACTAAATTAAACCCAGACCAGAGACAGAAATAGCACAAACACATTTAGCTAAAAACCCAAGATAGCCACAAAACAAAAATTAAATCAAGGGAAAGAAAACAGGTGACTGAAACCACCAACAAGCCTATCAAGAACATAGCTGCACAGTACCAAGTGGAGCAGTGGGAAGAAGAAAAAGGGATGGAAACCATTCTTCTGTAAAAACTAATTTAAAACAGGATTCAGAGGGATATGGTAAAAAATTGATACCCAGTTCTGGACTTCACCCAAACAAAGATAAATGACAACAGGGAACCCAACACTGTCCACAAGAACAACCTCAAAGAAGAAATCCTGCAAGTAATCACTGAGAATTTCATGGGCATGATGCTAGACATAGTTAACCAAAACATAGAAGAGGTACTCAAGAAATTTTAAAACACCAAAAATAAAGAATATGAGAAGACACAGAAACAAATAAATGAACTCAAAGGAGCCCTAAATAAGCACCAAAGTGAAGCAGAAAACACGATAAATAGAGAGATAAATGAATTAAAGATGAAAATAGACAATATTAAAGAGGAAGTAACCCATGATATGGAAAACCTGAGAAAAAAGAAGGAAACAGAAACACAAAACTCAGTGGAAGACCACTACAGCAGACTAAAACAAGAAGAGGACAGCTCAGAACTTGAAGATAAAATGGAAATTAAGAAAAAACTGAAGAGCTATTAGTGAAACAACTCAAGTCTTGTGAAAGGAATATGAAAGAACTCACTGACTACATCAAAAGACCAAATTTGACAATCATGGGCATTGAAGAAGAAGAAGAGGTGGAAGAAAAAGGGATATGTAATATAGTCAATAAAATAATAACAGAAAAAAAATAATAACAGAAAATTTCCCAAATCTAGAGAAAGTTATGCTCATTCAGATAAAGGAAGCCTCCAGGACACCAAACAGACTTGACTAAAATAGAACTTCCTCACAACACAGAGAATAGTCAAAGAATACCGAAGGTGATAAGAGAAAAAAACAAATAACATACCAAAGTAAACCCATCAAAATCACAACAGATTTCTCAATGGAAACCATAAAAGAAAGAACGGTGTGAAGTGAGGTATTCCGGACACTGAATGAAATAATTTCAACCTTAGGATACTCAACACAGCAAAACTATCATTCAAAACAGATGGAGCAATAAAAGCCTTCCATGATAAGCTGAAACTAGAACAATACATGACCACTAAGTCACCACTACAAAAGATTTTCCAAGGAATTATGCACACAAAAAATAAAAGCAAACAAAATCATGAGAGGACAGGTAGTACAAACCACAGGAGAAGAAGAAAAGACAAGGAATCAGAGAGTAACATTGATTCAGCACCACACAAACCCTTAAATAACAAAAACAATGAAATGATAAGAATTACCATATACCTATCAATATTAACACTGAATGTTAACAGAATCAACTGCCCAATTAAAAGACACCATTTAGCAAACTGGATTAAAAAGAAAGATGGAACATCTGTTGTTTATAGGAGACCCACCTCATTGACAGATACAAGCACTGGCATAGGGTGAAAGACTGGAAGTAGATTTACCAAGCCAATGGCCCCCCCAAAACAGGCAGGAGTAGCAATACTTAATTTAGACAAAGTGGACTTCAAACGTACATTGATTAAACTATATAAACAATGACACTCCATACTAATAAAAGGAGAAATATACCAAAAAGAAATAACAATTATCAATGTATATGCACCCAATGTCAGTGCATCAATTTCACGAAACCTACTCTACAGGACCTAAAAACATATATAGACTCCACCACAGTGGTAGTGGGAGACTTTAATACCCTCTTGTCATGAATAAATAGGTCATCCAAACAAATAACCAATAAAGAAATTATAGCATTAAGTCACATCATAGATCAAATGGAACTAGCTGATGTCTACAAAATATTTCATACAACTTCTCTACAATATACATTCTTCACAGCAGCCCAAGGAACTTTCTGCAAAATTGATCTTATCTTAGGACAGAAAGCAAGCCTCAGCAAATATAAGAAAATAGAAATAATCCCATGCATTCTATCTAATCACAATGTATTAAAATTAGAACTCAACAACAAAAACAACAGCAGAAAATTTTCAAAAATTTGGAAGCTAAACAATGCATTGCTCAATGATCAGTGGGTCACTGTTGAAAAAAAAGATGAAATTACAAGGTTCTTCGAAGTTAATGGAAATGAAAACACGACCTACCAGAACCAATGGGACACAGCAAAGGCTGTTCTAAGTGGAAAGTTTATACCTATGGTGCATATATTAAAAAGACAGAAAGATCTTAGCTCAATGTCCTAATGCTACATCTCAAACTCCTACAAAAACAAGAACAAGCATATCCCAAAACAAGCTGGAGGGAAATAATAAAAATAATGGCTGAAATTAATGAAACAGAAACAAAAAAACAACCTCATACAAAGAATCAATGAAACAAAAATCTGGTTCTCTGAAAAAATAAACAAGATTGACAGACCCCTGCAAAACCTGACTATAACAAGGAGAGAAAAAACTCAAATCAGTAAAACCAGAAATGCAAAATGAGATACAAGAATAAACACCACAGTAATCCAGGGAATCATCAGAGACTAGTTTGAGAACCTATATTCCAACAAATTTGAACATCTTGAAGAAAAGGACAAATTTCTAGATATTTATGTCCATCCAAAATTGAACCAAGAAGATATTAACCACCTGAATAGATGTATGACAGAGAAATGAAATTGAAGCAGTGATAGAGTATCCAAAAAAGAAAAGTCCATGACCTGATGGATTCTCTGCTGAATTCTATAAGACCTTTAAAGAAGAAATAATACCAACTCTCCTTAAACTTAACCACAAAATACAAAGAGAAGGAACAGTGCCTAACTCATTCTATGAAGCCAGTATTACACTCATCCCAAAACCAGACAAAGATATCTAGAAAAGAGAACCATAGGCCAATCTCCTTAATGAACATTGATGCAAAAATCCTCAATAAAATGTTGGCAAACCAAATCCAACAACATATCAGAAAGATCATTCACCATGATCATTTTTCAAATGATTTTTCAAACTAAAGCAAAAAGGGTATTCCTCAATCTGGTGAAGCATATCTATAAACAATGGTGGAAACATGATTTTTTAATAAATCCTGCTGGAGCAAATATATTTCCACATGCATAAGAATGAGTCCCTTCTTTACACCATATAAAAATGAATTCAAAATACATTATGGATGCAAATATATCAGCTAAAGTTTATGAGATTTAAAAAAATACATAATGTTAAATTAAAAGCTATTATTCTTCAAAGTGACAGGAATTAGCTTCACATAGGTAGCTAGGATGGAGGCAGAAAAGGTGACAGCACAGATCAAAGACCAGCCAGAAGATAAAGAGGGTGAGTGTGGCAGCACACACATATTTTTAGAGACAGATACAGAATGGGGGTGGGGGAGAAACATTGCAGGAGGGTGAACATGGCAAGATACATCTTTTAGAAACAGGTACAGAAAGAGAGCCGGGAGTTGCCTATAAATGATGCACTTAGTGACAAATCTTTGCACTTAAACTGGCATAAGTGATGTTTTTCAATATCCACCGGTCAAGAAGACCCACATGACAGTCAACCTATTAGAAAGACCTGTGGAATTTCAACCCCTCAAACACGCCAAAAAGTAGCATAAATACCCTTAGCTCTTCCACCACCTGTGGATTGGATTACTTTCCTTCAGATTCTCTCTTTTGGAGTCTTTACCCTTTCTTTCCTTAATACAAACCTATCACTTTGTATCTACTCCCCATTGAGTCCAAATCCATCATTCTTCAACACGATCTTGGTCCACACCTGACAGTGGTTTCATAAGGACACCATAAAACGTGAAAATAGACCATAGGATGGGAGAACATTTTTACAAATCATTTATCAGATAAGAAAATATTAAGAATGTATAAATAAACATTATAATTCAAAGCCAAAATGATAGCTAGGTGTAGTGGCATAAATGTGTAATATCAGCTACTTGGGATGCAGAAATTGGGAGTAAAGCAATTTAAGACCAGCCTGTGCAAAAAGTTAGTTTGATTCCATCTCAATTAATAAGCTGTGTGGTGTACACACCTGTGGTCCCAGCTACATGGCATACCATAGTTAGGAGGATTGATGCCTGAGGATGGCTCTGGGCATAAATAGGAGTCCCTACCTGAAAAATAAATAAAAGAAAAATGGCCTGGAGGTGTGGCCCAAGTGGTATAGCACTTGGCTAACAAGCATGAATCCCTGAGTCCAAACCTTAGAATCACCAAAAAAAGAAAAGAAAAGAAAAAGAAAACCAAGGTGACATATAATGCAATCAATAGTGAACAAATAAATATACTTAATATTATTTTAGGCAAATCAAAACCAAGTTGAAACACAACTTCACTCCTGGCTGTTAAAACTATATATGTTTAATATAATATTATAATATCATTATACATTAAAACTTTTATTGTGTATTAAAATTACATGTGTTATATGTCTGTACATATATTTATATGTAATTGCTATAATAAGACTATTGGCACAGATATGAGAAAATTGGATCTTTATACTGTACTAATGAATATAAAACTTTGTAACATCTGTGGGTAACAATCTGGCAGTTCCTGATGTAACAGTCCAATAACATAAATCAGCTCCATGACATCTTAGGAATGTGTAAGTTCCCACAGCCTGAGAAAGGCAGAGGAACTGGCCCAGGAGAGAGAAAGCTGGAAATACAGAAAGCCCAAAGCTGCCATGAATGGATCTATAACACTACACTACATCCTTTTCCTTGTGTTAAGGTGGAAGCCTTGCTATATAAATAAGTCAACCTTCCCATGCTCAGAGAGCACCTGGTTTCCAGACCCCACTGCATGTCTCTCCACTTAGCCTTTCTCTATCAATAAAAGTTTCTTTCCTGCCTGTACCTCTGGTGCTCCAGCCTTGTATTCATAAGAGTGTTCTGAGAGCAAGAACCCTCTAGCACATCTGTGGATTCCTATGTGACATCTTTGTGACCCATGAAGAGACCCTCTTCTCTCCAGGGTGAAAAGTTGGTATCGAATGTGCCTAACTGGAGACAGAGTCTGCCTGGGAAGTGACTGTGATCTGCCAGCATTTCAGATTCTGACTACTTGGAAAGCCCCCCTGCTGCAGAATAGCCAAAAGCAGAACTCTCTGGGTGTCTTCTCCTTTGTCAGTAAGAAGGTTTCTCTTGAAAGTGGAGGGGTAATTTCTAGAGCCCACTAAGGCTTCTGGCAGAATCCAGCACATCCCTCCTGGAGTGCAACACGCTGCGGCTATCCCAGGATTTATACAGCATTGCTTCTTGCCATATGGCCAGCCCTTTTGCCCCTGACAACACTGGGTGACTTTCTTCAAGGACATATGGGAGGACACCATACCTTCATTTAGTAGGGAGATAATAAAGCATCTTTGCCATCAGGAAGTTCCCTGCCCTTTTCATTCTCCACTTTTCTTTGGATGACATATGAACACCAACTGAGTGTCAGTTGTGGGGATTTATACAACACCTCACTGAGCACTGTCCCCCCTTACACCCCTGATGCCCCATCTTTATCCTTCAGGACTTCCCCAGGGAATGTATTTGCACTGTTGTTACAGCACATGCCACTTGGGTTTTCTCCCAATTCTGCCCCTAGAGTACACAGAAGATCATATTTTCCAAAAACTCACCCTTTCCTTACAGTCTTCTCCAGAAGATGTGACTGACCCCAGGCTCACCCAACACCCCCTGGCCTTCTGTGCCCTTATGACTCTCATTGAACCCTTCCTCTGGAAAGTTCTCTTTGAACTGGACACCTTTACTAACTAGAGATATTATAAGTACTTGGGCTTTAAGGCCAGAAGAATTGCATGTGGTTGAGGCCATGCCAGTAGGGTGACCACAACCTGGAAGGCCTTTTCAGCTTTTCCCTCAGTCTTGGTCACAGATGGCAGAAGGGACAAAACAGAGGGGGGATGCTGTTCTCCCCAGGGAGTGATTTCCTTATCAGGACACCAATAAATAGGAATACCCCCTCCATTGTAGACCACATGTTCTTTTTCCAGATGGGAACTTCTTCCTCCAGCATTCAGGAGGGGTCTCCCCTTGCCTGCCTGCTAAAATCCTGGAAGGACACTGATCCTGACAACCTTTGCAAAAAGGTTTTGATTTTCTTTTGCACTCAGGCCTGGCCCCAATATCTCCTTGGAGATCAGGAAAAATGGCCTGAGGGTGGGACTCCTAACTACAATACTATTCTCCAGTTAGACTTGTTTTGCAAGAGGGAGGGCAAATGAACAGAAATCCCTTATGTGTAGCTATTCTTTTTCCTTACAGAACATCCCTAATGGGTGAAACACTGTAAGGGAGGTACTCAAGCCCTGACAATCGTCTATAAAAACATACCTAAAGAAGGGGATACCTCTAAGACACCCCTAACCTCCCCTAAGGAGCCACTTCCTGCCCTCGGCCCAAGGGGAGTGAGGAGAGTGGCCCCCCCAACTCCCATGGCTCTTTTGTCTTTTTACTCAGTGGCAATCTGCTGCTCCAGCCAGTTCCTGGTAGGGAGGGGTGGCCACTCCAAAAAATCCATGTCTCTTTCAAATTAAGTGACCTTAAGGGAATTAAACAGGATTTGGGCAGTTTTATTGATGACCCAGACTGATACATTCAAACTTTTATTATTGTTATCCAAACTTTTGATCTGGCTTGAAAAGATGTCATCTGCTCCTAGATCAAACCCTCACTTCCCTGGAGTGTCAAAGAGTCCTTGGTCAGGCCACCCAGGTAGGCAATTATTATTACCTACAAAAATCCTTTGTTCATCCTACACCACTAGAAAAGGAAGCTAAGGATCCCAGAGTCCCAACTGGGGCCCAAGTGGTTCCCCAAATAGGACCCCAGATAGGATCCCCAAAGTGAAGCCAACAAATGGGCTAGACACCATTTCATTCACTTCATCGTTGAAGGTTTAAAGAGGGCTATAGTCAAACCCCTTAATTTCTCCAAGTTACTGCTGTCCAACAAGGACCCAATGAATCCCCCATAGCCTTCAAACAACATCTAAAAGAGGCTATTACAAAACACACCACAGTGGATCCTGAGTCACGGGTTGGGGAGGTCCTCCTAAGAGATAAATTCATTACCCATTTGGCTCCAGACATTTGTAGAAAATTTCAAAAGCTGGTGGCCAAGGGCAACAAAACAAACCAACTGGTACAGATGACTACTTCTGTATACTATAATCAGGTTCTTACTAGAAAGACAGAAGGTGCCATGGACCTAGTGGCAGCTTTTAGAAAATTCCCCTCTCGACACGGACCAAATATCAGGACCTGCTACTATTGTGGACAGGAGGGACACTTCAAGTGGGAGTGTCTATGAGGGGGGCAGCCCCAGACCCCTCCATGGCCCTTCTCTCTCTGTAAGAGTAACTACTGGAAGTCACACTGTCCCCATTTCCACACAGAAGAGGAGAAGTGGCTCTCTTGAATAATGGGTTCTGGGTCCTCCTGTCCAGGCTCCAGTTATTGACATCCAGATTGAAAAGCTCCAGGTATTCCTGATGGTTGAGAAGCACAAGGTCATTTTCCTTTAGGATAGCAGAGCCTGTTTCTCTGTCATTTCTCTCTCCAGATCCCAGATCTAACAACAAAGTCAGCATTCGGAGCATATTGGGCCAGCCCTTAGAATGATATTTTACCCAGCCTTTGTCATGCTTGTGGGGGAAACTCCACATCTGCCACTCATTTCTACTAGTCACTGAGACTGCTATCCCCTTGTTGGAAAGGGACCTCCTGCTCAAACTTAAAGTCCAAATACTACTCTCCACCAGAGAGTATTTCTGCATGACCTTAATTAAGGAACAAGTGGACCCATCAGTCTGGACAGATGGCTCCACCATTGGGAAGGCAAGCACAGCACCTCCTGTTTGGGTTCACCTAAAAGGTCCCCTCCAGTCCCCTCACCAAAAGCAATACCCCTTAAAGCCAGAGATCTGAAGAGGCCTCCTTCCTATCATCAACAATCTCAAACAACAGTGCTTCCTGGTTGAATGCTCCAGTCCCTACAATACCCCTATCCTAGTAGTACAAAAAGGTCCCAATAAATGGAGGTTGGTACATGACCTCCAACTCATCAATGAGGTTATAGTGCCTCTATACCCAGTGGTCCCTAATCCTTATAGTCTCCTGGCTCAGATTCCCCCGATGCCCAATACTACTCAGTTCTACATTTAAAAGATGCCTTCTTCTGCATATGTCTCCACCCTGATAGCCAACTGCTCTTTGCTTTTGAGAACCCCACAAAACCTTCAGGACAACTAACATAGACAGTACTGTCCCAGTGGTTTTGAGATAGCCCTCACATGTTTGGTCAAACATTGGCAAGAGATCTAATGGACTGGCAATTCCAGGGCCCCCCCTTACTCCAATATGTAGATGATCTTCTTGTGGTCCAACTGAACCCACTATCTCCAGGGCTACAGAGTCCTTAGTAAACTTTTTGGCCAGTCAAGGCTATAAGGTCTTCAGAGAAAAGCACAGTTATGTAGCCCTAAGGTCAACTATCTTGGGTTGGTTCTTCAAAAGCAAACTAGGTCCCTTGTCTCAGAGCAACTTCTCCCAATTTTAGACCATCCTCTCCCTAAAACCTTTCAACAACTAAGGGCTTTTTTGGGAGTCACCAGATTCTGTCAAATATGGATCCCCAGCTATGCTGATCTCACTCACCCCTTATTTTGCCTCCAGCAAGAGGCCCAACAACATTCTCAGTTCCTCGTTGAGTGGGACAAAGAGAGCCAGGATGCCTTTCTTAAGCTCAAAGAGTCTCTTGACTCAGCCTTGGTGTTGAGCCTACCCTCTCAAGACACTTTCCAGCTATGTCTATGAAAAAGGGGGACTGGTCCTTGGGGACCAGTACTTCAAGGAAGTACTCCCCAACTTGTGGGGTATCTGAGCAAGGAACTAGAACAATGTTCTCTGTAGCTAAGGGATGGCCAGGCTGCCTGTTAGCATGCTGATACCAGATGCTCAAAAACTTGGTTTAAGAAAACCTAGGATCTAGGAGGCATCTTAAGCTCTAAAGGAGGATTATGGCTCTCTGATAACCAACTACTCAGGTACCAGGCCCAGCTCCTGGATTGCCCAAAAGTGACCCTCAAAACCTGCCCTAATCTGAACCCTGCTTCCCTCCTCTCACATAGGGGGATGTCCTCAGTCACTCCTGTGAGGAGGTCTTGGCTGAAAATTACACTCCAAGACCTTACCTCCTTGATAAGCTTCTACCAGATCCAGCTCTTACACTTTTTACTGACAGAAGCTCTTCAGTTAACAATGGAGAGCAACAAGCTGAGTAGCAGTAGTCATGCTCGTTCAAATCTTGTGGGCAGAACCCCTGCCCCCAAACACTAGCATCCAATTAGCTGAACTTATTGCCTTCACCAAAGCCTTACAACTCTCCCAGGGCAAAGGAGTCAATATTTATACTGACTCCAAATATGTCTTTCTGATCCTACATGCCCATGCAGCCATCTGGAGGGATCAGGGAATGCTCACTGCCTCTGGGTCTCCCATCAAACATTCTCAGATGATCCAAATACTTTTGGATGTGGTCTCCTTGCCCCAACATGTGGCAGTTATCCACTGTCCATGACATCAAAAGACTGATGACTTTGTAGCTTTGGGCAATAAAAAAGCAGATGCAGCCTCAAAAGAGGCAGCTCAACGACTCTACATCCAAGGTCCCCTTTTGTGGGAAGAATCTCTTCTCCTGCCCGGGAGACCTCATTACATCCTCTCTGAGGCCAAAATGACCTGGTCTCAGGGCTACTACCTGGACCACCAAGGATGGTGGGTCTCCCCTGAAGATGAGTTCTCCTACCCCAGACCCTACAGTAGAAGGTCCTCAAAACTTTACATCAAACCTATCACTTGGGAGTAGATAACACCCTATCCTTAGTCAAACATATGTTTAAGGGAGTAAAAATTAGAGAGACCCTATAAAACATAATTAGGGGATGCAAAATCTGTCAGCATATGAACACTCACAAACAACTCCCACCCCTCTCCTACCCTGGATAGGACTGACAAATTGATTTCACCCACATGCCAGGAATTCCTCACTGCTGTTTGCATCTAGTGCTAGTAGACTACCTTTACAGGGTGGGTTGAAGCTTTTCCCTTGCTCCACAGAAAAGGTCTGGGAAGTGGTAAAAGTTATAATTCAGGAAATCATTCCCTGATTAGGTTTCCCTCACAGCCTCCAGTGTGACAATGGCCCAGCATTCTGAGCAGAAGTGACTCAGGGGGTATCCAGGGCTCTAGGCATAAGATATCACCTTCACTGTGCCTGGAGACCCTAGTAATTGAGGAAGGTGGAATGGGCCAATGGGTTACTCAAGCACCACCTAGCCAAACTGGCCCAAACTCCTGTCCTTGGCTCTCCTCTGCCTCAGAAACACCCTGGACAAGTTAGGTATCACCCTTATTGAGTCTCTTTATGGCTGTCCATTTCTGACTAATGTTCTATTCTGGACAATGAAACAGCCATATTTACCTCCCATCTCACCAAGCTAGCTAAGTCCCAACAAATCTGAACCAAGTTACACAAAGGCATCTCTCATGCCCCGTCTTCTCCTCCACTCTTTTGTCCCAGTCATTTGGTTCTCATTAAAATTCCTCATATGTCCAAAGAAACTTCAAAGCCCCTACAAGAAGGGCCATACTCTGCTCTTCTTTCTACCCCAATAGGAGTCCGAGTGGCTGGGCTGGAACTTTGGATCCACATCTCCAGAGTCAAGCATTGGAACCTCTCAAAAGACGGTTCTTCTCAAGACTGGGACTCAGACAAACTGCAGTACTCCTGTGAACCTCTAGAGGACCTCTGACTCCTCTTCAAAAAGGTCCCTCAGGATAAGTGATCTTATCTGCCCTCTCTCCTGGGGCTTCACATTCTTGGGATAGATAACCATGAGGCTCACCAAGACTCTCCTCTGTACACTTAAACTCTTACTTTTCAGTGTGGCCCTCACACAACCACCCCCATGTAATGAATGTTTAAAAACCATATATGTTGTGGGCTCCAAACGATCTTACTTTTCATCCTACACCCACCAATCTAGTGGGTGTTACTTGGGCAAACATATCCCTTAGGTTTACACACACTGGTAAGTGGTACTGAATGTTACAAAGTTTGGGAAACAAAGCAGGCTACATTTGGAATGGGAGGTTAGAAGAATTGGTTTGTTGGACTTATCTGGGACACTGGGGAGTGTCAGATGGTGGCTGAGGTCAGGACTTAGCCAGAGAACAGCTTGTTAAGGAGGAAACAAAAAAACTCTTTCCCCAACCAAAGCCAGTGGCCACTCAAGGTCCCAGTTTATACAATGAACTCAGGGGCGAGATAGCAGAGGGTTAGAGCTCCTGTCAATAGGAAATAATCTCTTCAGATTTAGCATAATGAAGGTCATTTTACTCATTGTCATACAGTCAGGGTTATATCAACCAAAATGCTTTTAAAACTCACAGAGTTAGACTATTAAAATAAAAGAGCATTTAAATTTAATTCACTGTCACATAAGACCTTGGGTTTGGGAATAACTATTAACAAATTGCAAATGTTCATTCTGAAAAATTGATAAAGGAAAAGCTGAATGAGGCAGTCAGAAAGCAAAGCAGACTAGGATTCAGTGTCCTGTGGCTCTAGTCTGGATTCTGGAAATTATTAGTAGCATGACTTGAATACTTTCATTTCTCTCTTTTATAGTTTACTCATTCTGTAAGAGTTGATGTTGAAATAAATGACTTCAGAATTATTTTTAAGCTCAACATATAAAACATATTTTAATAATACTCTGTCACTTTCTGAAAAGAAATATTAGTAGGAGCACCATATCATATTCAGCATGACATCCTACAGGAATCAGAGAAGAAATTGGGGAGAAGATATTTTTTTCCTTGCCTTCCTTGAAATACTGAGATAATCCTGAAGAGGATTTTTCAACAGTAAATTTGCAGAGGATCTAATGCTTATTACACCATATACTTGTCCCTACTTTTCTCACTTTTTATTTTTAATTATCTTAGAAAGAAAAAAGATTTATTTTAATTCATATTTCAGAGCATATGGTTGAGCAAAGGTGTTCACCTCATGACAGCCCAGAGGTCAAAAGAAAGAGAAAAGAAGGGACCAGGTTCCCAAATGGCCTAACTTCTTTCCATAGGCACCATCCCTGTTAAAGGTTCCACCACTTCCCCACAGCACCACAGGCTGGAATCCAAGCCTTCCACACATGGGCCTTTGGGAACATCCAAAAGCCAAGCATATCACTCATGTTTCTCAAATCTTTTTTTTTCATTATAAAACATTTAATACAAATGTATAAATTTACTATCGAAAATAAGCAAAAAGTAACTAAGCAATAGCATAGATAGAATACTCACAGACAAGTATAAATAACACAACTGGAAAATAAGTTTACAAATATTTCAACCTCATTTATAATTAAGGAAATATTTTAAATAAAGTCCAAATGACTAAAAAACACATGAAAAGTGCTCACCATCCTTGGCCATAAAAGAAACGCAAATCAAAACCACATTAAGATTCCACCTTACTCCTGTTAGAAGAGCTACTATCAACAATACAAACAACAACAAATGTTGATGAGGATGCAGGAAAAAAGGAACCCTCATGCACTCCTGCTGGGAATGTAAGCTAGTAAGACCACTATGTAAAATAGTATGAAGTTGCCTTAAAATCTAAAAATACATCTACCATATGATCCAGCAATACCACTTCTAGGGATATTCCTGAAGGAATGTAATTCAGGTTAAAATAAAGCCACCTGCACACCCATGTTTATTGCAGCACTATTCACAATAGCTAAGCTACTTAAACAGCCAAGATGCCCAACTACTGATGAATGGATTAAGAAAATGTGGTATTTACATACAGTGGAATTTTATTCAGCCATAAAGAAGAATGAAATTTTGTTATTCACAAGTAAATGGATGGAAGTGGAGAACATCATCTTAAGTGCAGTTAGTCAGGCTCAAAAGGCCAAAAGCTACATGTGCTCTTTCATTTGTGGGATATACCTAACACAAATGTAGCAATATTATGAAACACTGGTCATACTAAGGGGAGGTCATCCATGAGAGGGGTAGGAAAACTCAGAACTTTAATAGGGTTGATATACCCAGTATACAGGAATGAATATAGGAATCATAAACTGACTGAAACTACCATAAGAAAGGGATTAAGGTAGAATGAAGAAAATTAGTGGAAATAAACCAATTCAGGTTATAATACATACATGCATGGAAACATCACAAGGAATCACCATGTGTAACTACCTTTATCTCAAGCTACAATGTCATATTTTTCATTTTATCTTTTCTCTTTTTTCTCCTGCAAAATCTGAGAATAGGAGGGTGGAATAAGTCCTGCCCAGGAAAGAGGACTGCCATGAGTGGGAGGGGGATGTGTTGGGAAAAGAGGGTAGAAGGGTGAATAAGGTGCAAAAAAAATGTACACATGTTAGTAAAGGCAGAAATGATACCTTTTGAAACAAAAAATAAAAATAAAAATAGCATTAAAAATAATAAATACACTTGTTTATCAACTTGATAAAAATATTTTTAAAATATAATACCCTGGAGTGTGATGTTTACATTAATAGCAATATCTCTATTATACACCGTTTGTATTATTTATCAAATAAATATTTCTCTTTAGAAAGAAAATGAATATCTATATAAATACATATCTATATATGCAAATTAATATCTTGGATATTAAAATAAATTCTTCACTTTAAGACCCAAATATATCTACATGTATAAATAAACATGCATATGGATATACACTTTTTCTTTTTTGATTCTGCTGGGAAATAAATTCAGGGCCTCATGCATTGTCTATGACTGAACTACATACCCATCCCCATAAATGTTATACCTTTGGGGAATCTAAAGTGAAATTTTCAGGGGGACAGGATCACTTTATATAGCCCAGGCGGACCGTTAGCCCTTTATGTATATCTTTTTTCATATCCTCTGGAAGAGTAACACTTTGGAACAAGGTTCTATATAATCCACTTTAAAAATTAAGCAAGAACTAAAAAACCTGAGTTATGCTTAGCTACTTTTGTTATTGAGTATTACCCGTTTTCCATTTATTTTTAATTCAGTTCCCATTATTATATTCCAAAGTTTCATGGATCTTTATAAATCTTTACTTATATTTTAGTAGTTTTAAAACATTTATTTTTATTTCCAGAAAGTTACATATGCAAATTATTTTCAGCAAGACTGCATTTGTGAGAAGGCATTATTACATCACTACCTGATTGTTGCAACTTTCCTGGTACTAAATTTGGGGGTAATTTACTTTTCCCCAATCATGTGATTTCTCTGCAACCCCCCCTTTTTTTCCCTTGATACTGGGGTTTGAATTCAGGGCTGCACACTTGCTAGGTCGGCACTCTATCACTTGAGCCATGCCTCCAGCATTCTTTTTATCATTGTTGGGCTAGGTGAGGGTATATTGTGGCATTTATAAAGGTTTTTACAATGTATCAAATATATTATACTTGAATTAATTCCCTCCACCACTCTCCTTTATTCTTCCTACTCCCATTTCTGGAATAGTTTCAACAGGTATCATTTTAACATTTACATACATGTGTACACATTTTTTGTACTGTATTCACCCTCCTATGTCCTTTCCCTCCCACCTCCCTATTTCCAGTTGTACCAACTCCTCCCCACCCCTTGCAGCCCTCCTGTTCTCTGATTTTGTAAAAGAAAAAAGAAAAAGATGACATTTTGCTTGTTTGAGATAAAGGTAGCTTCACAGGCAGTTTTCTTGTGACATTTCCATATGTATACATGTACTATATCCCCAATTGGTTCATCTCCTCTATTTTTATTCATTCTACCTTATTCCTTTTCTCATGGTGGTTGTGCTCTTGAACTTCTACAAGAGAGAAAAGAGATAATCAAGACCTGCCTAGGTCAGTATTGTAATTTAGATGAAATGATTGTCTTTGATTTCTATGTCTTCTCCTATGGACCTCTACTATCACACCTAATCTTTGTCTTTATTTCTCTGATGCCTCAGCCTTTCTAAAAGCTTTTCCTGCAAACCCTCTAAGTTCACATTTTCCTCAACTTTTAAGTCATTCTTTACATTCTAAGCCTGAGTTCTCATCATGGAATGGGAGGCCCTGAGTTGTCTAATAGACAGGGGTGGTATTCAGTTCTCAGCACTTCTGAGCACACAGTAGAACCTTAGTTCCAAGGACTCTCCCATTGAGCAAAAATTTAATGGTCAGAATGCAGAGTTCTGCTCTATTCTGTGAATGCTTGATTCATTTTACCCATAATGCCACCCAACTAAGGACATGCAACCTTTGAACAAATGTAAAGTTTAACTATCATTTTTATTAAGCACATTAACTGTTGCCTTTTTGGGCACTTTATGCTTTGGGGAAGGCATATTTTCACAAACTTAAGAAGAAACACTCAGCAGATCTCATAAGTAATTTAAACATAACTGATGATAGTTCAGGACTGACTGAGAACTTCTACTCATCAACTGAGCTGTGTGATGTGTGTGTGTGTGAAATTAAAATTTTTGTTTTTGAAAATTTTTTGAGTTTTTAAATTATTTTTTCCTATGCTTGGTCAAAACCACGTCTAATAAACCTACAAATTAATAGGGCTTCCTGTATGTATGAATGCATGTATATGTGGATAGATAGATAAATAGATAGATAGATAGATAGACAGATAGATAGATAGAAATTGATTGCTAAAATAATTTGAAGTATTTCTGTAGTAATTGGTCAATGCTCACTTCTTTGAGTACTCCCACTACTGTACAGATGAACTAAGTTCTTTTCTCCCAGGCCACTGAAACTTCCTAGGATATAGTGACAAAAGGGTAAATTCTTTGACAGGTCAGGGATGTTCCAAGATGTAGTTCTAGATCTATAGTCTCTATCAGGTCTTTTCTTTTTATTAAGTGTGTTCACCTTACCTGCTGTTAAATATTTTGAATATATATTCTGAGGACAGACATTAGGTGTGAAACAAAATGAAGCAGTGATTTCTTAACAATTAACTTTCCAGAGTCCCAAATTACACTGTATATAAATATTACGTCACACTGTTTTAGCCTTGTGCAAAGCATGGATATAGTTCTTCTTATTCTAATTTTTAAGGAAACATGAAAAATGCATGCTTCAACTCATCTCCTCTGAATGTGCTACATTACTAATGTTTATCCTATAATCAATAGTATAAAATTATGAGCATTTCTTCAATATAATAACTATAGCACATATTTTAATTATATGTCCATCTACTTATTTATCCATATATATGATTAATAAGTTTGTTATAAGGGAATATATGACTTTTCCTTTTTTTAGTATGATCATGGTTTCATCCTTTATTCCCTAGGAATCTTAGATTTCTTCTCTATTGAGGTAAAAATATCATTTGCATCATTAATATTTTCTTAAAATTTCATGAGTTAATTTGTTGACAATGAGTTACACGGTACTTGGGACATAAAATACTCAACATGTGGTTTATCACTGTATTTTATATTATTCATAGGGATTTACAACTTGTAAAATACTTGCATCTGCATTTTTCTTGTATTGAGTTTTTATCATTGCTATTTGGCAATTTTATCAAATTTGGTAATTTAACCCAAGAATCTGATTTGGTACAAAAGATAGTAACAACAATCAATGCAGTACTTCATAGAACTAACCAAGGTAGTAAAATTTCCCTTGCTAGAGGTAAACATCTCAGATTAAAGGAAGTTCAACACACTTCACAGATCTTGTCTTGAAAGAGCTGCTGGCAGGAAATCAAGTGATATACATTTTGATTCCAGATTTAAGAAAGAATTTGACTATGGGAAAGTCATTCAACCTTTATAGGGTTCAGTCTTTCTGTCTGAATAGCAAATGCTAAATCCAGTCTTGTATTATATAACAATGTTTAGGTCAATAATAGACCGTATATAACATGGTAGTTCCATAAGTTTATGATGGAGCTGAAAAATTCCTAACACATGGTGACATTATAACTACTGTAACATTGTAGTGCAACATATTACTCATGTGTGTATGGTGAAGCTGGTATAAACAAACCTATTGCAATGTCAGTCATATAGAGATATAGCACTTTCAATTATGTCTAGTAAATAATACTTGGTAACAATAATAAACTACGTTATTACTGGATTATGTATTTATCACAGTATGCATTTTATCAATAATTTAGAATATGTTCTTTTTCACTTACTAACAAAGTTCATTTTAACTTGGTGTTGGAGGCTCATGCCTATAATCCTAGCTACTTGGTAGTCTGAGATTAGGAAGATTGGGTTTCAAGGCCACCCTTAGTAAATAGTTCAGGAGATTCCATCTCCAAAACAGAATAAATAATAACCAGAGCAACAAAAATAGATTGGCGATGTAGCTCAAGTGGTAGAGTGCATGCTTTGCAATCACAAAGCCTCAGTCCCACCTAAAAAAATTTTAAAAGATCACATTAAAACAGCCTCAGTCAGGTCCTTTGGGACATATACCAAAAGAAAGCTCTGTTATCATAGTAGATGACAGTTCAATGTGTCTTCCTCCCTTTGAATACTTTATAGTTGGACGAGATATGGAGATGACAGTGATATTGATTATCCTAACCTTATAGGCCTAGGCTAATTTTTGTGCTTATGTCTGAGGTATAATGCAAAACTGAAAGGTAAAAAAACCTTAAAAACAGAACATTTTTTATAGAACAGTGATGTAAATAAAGAAAGTATGTTTGTATAATGACATAATGTGTTTTTAAGCAAAACATTTTTATAAAAGTGTCAAAAAGTTTAAAAAATAAAATGAAAGGTTGCAGTAAGGTAAGGCACATTTATTATTGAGGAAGAAAAATATTCTTATTAACTTAGTGTAATCTAGCTTTAGAGTATATAAAAGTCTACATTAGTATACAATAATATCCTAGACATCTACATTAGTGAATGATTTATTTTCTGAATGTCTGGGCCTGCAAGCTCCCTTTACAATTTGTATACTACATGGGTGTATCATTTAAAAAAATCTTTTATACAACATTATGTATTTTGCTATCTTTTTTATATATTTTGATATTACTACTTTGATATCACATAATACCATTGTGCTACAATTGCTTACAATATTCAGTACAGTAATATATCACATAGATTTGTAGTATAGGAGCAATGAGCTATATCATTCAGCCTAAGTGTATAGTCATCTGTACCATGTAGATTTGTGTAGTGTATTCTATTATGTTTGCACAATGATGAAATCATCTAATTATGCATTTCTGAGAAAATATCCCTATCACTGAATGGCATACTACTGTAACTGACATACAACTTCTCTTCCCTCATTAAAATTTCTTGAAGCACATGACAGATACATCTATCATGGTATAAAAGTTCAGAAATGTTTGCTAATGAATGCATGGTAGACAAAAATATTTGCAAGCTCTTCTGGTATAAAAATGATTATTAATATTGTGAAGTGCCAAGTGCTTTTGAATTTCACACTATCTTCTCATTTTTTTCAGGCCCAGAGCTAATATACTTTCAAAGTTGGAATTCTGAGAATGAAGTGAGGTGCTCCCAGTGGATGTTAAGATGAAAACTGCTTGTTTGGAGGGTATGTGTAGAATTAAAATTCAGGATAGGAAAGGCCACGTGTAGAAACTGATTAATAACAATAGCTCATTCATACAGTGGTATCTGCTTAAAAAAGGTTTTCATATATATTATCTCATTTTTACAATGACTCTGCAAGCATGGTCTTATGGTTACATTTTACCCAGGAGGAAAGTAGTGGTTATAAGGCAAAGAAAATTGCCAAAGATTACCCAGTTAAGAGGTAGTGAACATGATATTGAATCTTTGTTTTTGAAGTTAGTTATACTTTAGTTTATATTTTGTTTTCAGTTATTAAAATGTGATTTTGGGGGGAACCAAGGAACGCTTTCCAAGGCCACACATTTTTGAAACAAAATATTACCTAAAAACTTGTGACTTGGACATCCGTACATTGAAGATCCTTGAAGTTTCCTTAAAGATATTTATTGTCTTGAGGGGCCTGCAGCAGATGAGTCAATCATGTAATCTTCTTAGGCAATGTGCAGAGTCATGAAGAGGGCACATTTGAAAACTTCATTTTCTAATGCAAAGGAGATTAGAGTGAGGCTTTAAGGTTTTAACTGAGCACAATTTTTCTCTCTTTTTATGCCCTCATTAGTTTGCAAGCGGCTAATTGCACCTTCAAAACAAGATACAAGTGGGCAATTTTGTCCTCAAGTTCCTAGCAGATGCTATTAACCACTTGTGGTACAATTAGTCCTATACACCAATAATTATAGGCATAAACATGACAGGCTTAAAAAAATTCCCTATGTCAAAAATTTAAAGAGCAATGAATTTCTTTATGACTAAATTGGAGAAAACTGCAAATTGACAAGGATAATAGGCAACATTTACATAGAACTTATCACTTTACAGAGTGCTTTTAAATAAATTGACTTATTTGATTTTCATAAAAAAAATTGTGAGGTGGGTTGTATTATCATCACCATGTTGAAATTGGAAAAAAGATCACAGATTTGATGCAATGTATTCAGCCAACATTGATAGAAATGAAAGGGAAGGCACCTACTTAGTCTTTTGCTTCAAATCTTTACCTCATCTTACGACAAAATGCTGTTACTTTTAGTTTTCTTTAAAAGAAAGTTCTCAGTTCACTCTTCAATAATTATATTAATTACTTATACTCCAGAAATTTTATTAAATTTGAAGTCCAGGAAAAAGTTCTGGACTGAAAAACAGAGATTTAGAATCATTAGCATATAAATGTTATTTGGAATTATCATAATGAATTATGTAACCTGAAGAGAATGCATAGAGTTGTAAGGTAAAAGATGAACCATTGAGGAATAATTACTTTCTTAAATATCAAATAACTACTGTGCATTTTTTGAAATTGAAGAAATTAACATGGATGCAATGTCAATAACAAAGCTACAGATGATCACATTTCATTTATTTTCCTCTTTTCTTTCAGGATATTGTACTCTCTCTTCCTTCAGAGGCTACCCCTGATACCTTCCACATTTCTTTTTATAAGTCAACTTAGTATTCTTTGCTCTATGACAGTTTCACTGTTTTTCCTGGTTTATCATGTTACTGACACTTTTGAACAGTGCTTTGTACAGTGTTTCCCCGTTTATGTTTCTCTGATGTTTTTTCTTAATTATGTTGAGATTATGAATTTTTGAAAAATGCCCACAGAATTGAAGTTCCCTCTCACCATGTAATATCATAGATTATATGATATTGAGACAGAAGTGCCCTTGGAAACTTCCATTATGACCTCCCTGTGACTTTAAAGAGTGGAAAGAAGGAAAAGTGGAACAGACCAAAATAAGGACAGTAGGAGAGCTAGGACGTAACTAATCAGAATGTTGCAGACAGAGCTAAGCAAAGTACTGCTTTCTACACACCTAATTAGCATAGAGATTGAGCAATGCCATGGAGAAAATGGATAAAAACGTCTGACCATATCACTTCTCTGGCAAACCCACTTGGGACCTCTCTCTTCTCACAGGAGCTTTCATTCTTTCCCTCAATAAGGTTTCCTACCTCTATGCTCACCCTTCCTTATCCATAAAGTTCATTCTTCAGCTTCCTCAGACAAGAACCCAGAAGCCAACACTCCCTCTTGCTAATTACCTAAGCCAGTAAAGTTGAGTGAAGGCTTATGGTCCTACACAAATTTCCCTTTACAATGTTGTTGCAAATAACTATTTGTGATGCATTAATCATTTGATTAATATGATGGCTTCTAGATTATTCCATTGTAAAATTATTATTTTTCCATTCCCATACTTTATTGTTTGAAAGCAAGTCACTAAATTAATCCCACATTTAAGGTACAAGGAATTGAGCTCAGTATGTAGAAGGAGGAGAGTATTGGGAGGATGAGAATCAAAGTATTTGTGAACATATATTAAAACCACCACAGTAATTATTATTTTGGGGTTATGCACACATCGTGTTTCTACCTAAAGTTTTACCCACTAATTCTAGCATTCATCAATGGATCTTGCCTATAGTATTATTGTTTTGTGGTTAAGGCAAATTCTAATTCTGTTATTGATCTTAATGTTAGTATTTTGAATTTTTTCCTTCTTTTATTTTCTGGCAGCATTGGGGTGTGAACTCAGGGCCTCATACAGGTGCTCTACTTCTTCCATGCAGGTGTTCTACTTCTTGAGCCATGCCCCCAGCCTTTTCTTCTTCTTCTTTTTTTTTTTTAGTTTTTGATTTTTGGTTTACTTTTCAGATACAATTTCATGTTTTTGCCCAGGGCCAGCCTCAGATTGTAAACTTGGAACTGGAGTTTTGGGGCCAAGGCCCAAACTCTTGAGATTCCATATGCCAAGTCCAACAACCTGCCCTTAAATGCCAAATAAAGAGGCATGGTGAAGGCAAAGAAAGGAGGTGTATTACATGGCTTGAAACATGCCATGGGAAGAGGCACCATAAGCACATAAGCACATGCAGCAGTGCTTGTAATACAGACATGAGTTACAGGTTTAAGTAGACAGAAGAACTGGGGGCAAGTGACAAAATGTATGCATAGATAAACAATTCAATCACAGGTGTGGTCTGGTTGGTCAATATCTCTGTCCTTGATCTGGGAGAGGTTCCTGAGTTGTTATATGTAGTCAAGCAGGTGGCTTGGCTTTCCTTTTCCATCCAAAGGAAAGTCTACTGCTGGCTGTAGTTTCTGTCCCTTGCCATGAAGATATTATCTATCTTTCTTGGAATCCAAGGTGATTGCAAAGTGACTGCAAAAAGAATGGCTTAGAGGAAAGACAGATACAAAATGGAGGCAATGATGCCAAGCTTCACCTGTTTTTAGTTAATTTGTAGACCCAAGAAAGAGTGCTTTTCAGCAAAAGCAGTTTGAATGCCTCTTACTAACTTCCTACTTATGCTTCCTCTATAGCTGGGATTATAGATATTGCCCACCATGTTCAGCTTTTTCATTGATATGAGGTTTTGCTAACTTTTTGCCTGTGCTGGTCTCTAACTGTAATCCTCCCATTCTCCACATCTTGAGAAGGTGGGATTATTGGTGTGTCCCACCACATCTAGCATTTTGGTTATTTTATTCTATAAGGAAGATTGCCCTTATCTTTTGTTTAATTGCTTATTTATATTGTGATTTAGAAGATATTTATTTTAGTTCTTGGATTATAAACCAATATTATTGTTATTTTATAGATGCTGTTCCAGCTTTAACCACTGGGAACTGTTGCAATTTGAATTCTGTACCCCCTTGAACAGAAACAACATGACTATGAAAAAGAATGAGGAGAAGCTGAAACCGGAGTTTTGAACCTAAGGACCAAAGTCCTGCAATTCTGTATGGCAAGTCTGGCCATCCACCCCTAAACACAAAATAAAGAGGCATGGTGAAGGTAGAGAAAGATTTATTATATGGCTTGGGACACGTTGTGGGAGGAGGCAGAGAAAGCCCTTAGCTCATCTTCAGCCATCTTCAGGGTATAATCATAAGTAGACAAATGAACTGGGGGCAGGGGACAAAAGGTAAGCATAGTTATATAATTAAGTCA
The DNA here is from genome assembly GCF_047511655.1 of Castor canadensis. Taxonomy (NCBI): domain Eukaryota; kingdom Metazoa; phylum Chordata; class Mammalia; order Rodentia; family Castoridae; genus Castor; species Castor canadensis. The sequence goes on along the minus strand of NC_133405.1, from coordinate 71,457,491 downwards.
CAAGTGTGCTCTGGTTTGTGTTATGACTGATGGGGCCAGCAATCTTGGTCAGGCAAGTGGTCTGGTCCAGTTTTGGAAGTTATCACCTGGAAGGGTTAATCTGGTTCTTGTTTCAGAAGATTCTTGAGATAATTATCCTTAGTGGGAGGGTGGCAGCTCCAGGTGGCTCTAGTTCATTGTCATGGAGGGGGTACTGGGGATTGAACTCAGGGCCTTCACCTTGAGCCAATCCACCAGTCTTATGTTTTTTGTGAAGGGTTTTTCGAGATAGAGTCTTCCAAACTATTTGCCAGGCTGGTTTAGAACCACAATCCTCCTAATCTCTGCCTCATGAATAGCTAGGATTACAGATGTAAGCCACCAGTGCCGAGCAAGATATTTCCAGTTTTGTTCTTTCTGCAATCCAAAGTGATTATTGTAAAGTGACGGTAAAGAGAATGGCTTAGAGCAAAGACAGATACAAAAATGAAGAGAGAGATGCCAAGCTTTTCCTGTGTTTAGTTAATTTGTGGGCTGAAGGAAGAAATCAGTACTTTTCTGCAAAAGCAACTTGAGTGCCTCTTACAAAATCAGAAAGTAATGAGTGGACTTGTTATAGTGTGATATTAAGGAAATAAAAAGAGACTTTCAATAGTCAGTGTTTAATCAACAGCCAAAAAGAAGGAAATATCCAGCATAGTAATGTGTAATGAATACTAATTTGATTAAATTAGAACTTGAGGGACAGATAGTAGGATATAGGCAGTTAGGGAAAGATGGCAGATTCCACATGGTGCTGGTTGTGCAGGGGCTTATTCATCCCACCATGCCATGGAACTGTGAGTACCCCTGCACTTCTGTACACATGCACATAGATGGTGGAAACAACCAAAAGAACACTTACCCCTAGTTTACATAGGCAGGGGATCCAATCAGGGAATGGAAAGACCACAAGGACAGTGGTTGATGCAAACCCTGGCAAATTGAAATGGAGGGTATATTTCATGCCACTTAAGGGAGGGAAAAGGGAGGACCTTAAAAGGGGAAATCCCAGAGGATTTCAGTGGGCTACCATATCTGGGTCCCCTTCTCACAGGAGAAGTTTCTGCTCTCCTTTCACTTTCTGTTTCCACAATAAATCTTTGCTAAACTCTCTCACTGTTTTCCTGCCTCTTAATTCTTTATGTTGCAAAGAACCTATGCCCCTAGACAGTAACAGACCCATTGATGACTTTAATGAATAGAGTGGTAGAAATAGAAACAATTTAGGATTGTGATAAGTTTAAGAATGGAAGAAAGTGATAGTTAAAAGTGATCCTTAGAAATACTTGCCAGAAAGAAACGTGGTCTTAATAGAGAGATTGTGTAGTTTGGAACTGGAATGTCCACCAAAAGCTTATGTGTTAAAAGCTTGCACCACAGCCCCTGAGACTATTAGAAGATGATAGAAATTTTAAGACATGTGGAATAATGTAAGTCTTAATGTTATTGAGGTCATGTCCATGAAGGGAATTGTGGGACAATGATCTTCTCTTTTATGTGTTCTGTCTTTGCATTGAACATCTTTTCCCTACCACACACAACACCACAATGTGCTGCCCCACCAGAGGTAGAAGAATAATGTGTACAACTGACCATAGAATGACTCACAATAATCCTTTCCTCTTCAAAAATAAGATTACTTGAATTATTTTTTGTTATGTACCAGTTTGAGGTGTTGTGGGTCAGTGTCATTTTCTTGCCTTTACAGGCCAGAGAACTGGCTTGTAAGGCAGCTGATTGATGAGCCAAAGCCAGTATAAGAAGTAGGATTTACTAGACAGAAAGGAAAGGCTACAACTAGAACAGTACAGCAGAACCCAGAAACTGGTAGCCCATTGCTCAGGTGAAGGCTGGGGTTTTTATGGACGTTTTAACTCTGGGTTATCTGGGTTCTTTTCATTGGTCATGGATTTGTGGCTTTCTTAGATTAACTGTTTTGTTTGCCCCTTATTGGGGAAGGGGAAACAATCTTGAGAGCATTTTGCTCATCAGCCCTGTGGCAGATCTATCAGACCCAGTATCTTCTCTTCAGGATGCAGGAATGCAGGTTTACAACTCCCTCTCAGGATGCAGGAATGCAGATCTATGACTCATTCTCAGGATGTAGGAATGATAGTGCTCTCCATGGGGAGGGGGGATGGGATGCTCACTCATCTGACTTAAGTCTCCAGACCCCTCTGAGACAAGTACCCAGCTGTTGTTGGGGAGGGGGCGATGATTCATCTAGCTGATTCTTGCTGACAATGGGGCAGTGGGGAGATAGGGGTGGTGGAACTTGTTTCAGGCTTTGACCTCTGTAGTTTCCAGGGGTCCCCAATAGAGTGGGATGGAAGGCTCATGCATAGGCAGAGGTAAGTATCCCTTGACTAAGAGCTGGAGTTTGATCCATTGGACATGTTCACATATGAATCTGGAGAGAGCATTTATTATGCAAGACCCAAATAGGAATATTAGTAGGAGCACAAAAAGGGGTCTGGCAAGGGCTGCATTTCTAGGGATCCAGACTCTGAAGAATCCTGTAACTCCCAAGAAAGCTCCAAACTGCTTTATGTTATGGGGAAGTGGGAAACAGAGGATTGAGTCTACCTGCTCTTGACTCAGAGTGTGAGTCTGTCCCTTTAAGATCATGCCTAGGTAGGTGACCTGAGGGAGGCATAATTGAGCATTTTCCATTGAGACTTTGTATCCCTGGGAGGCCAGAAAGTTTAAAAAGGAATCAGTCACCCTGGAGATGAGGGGTTCTGTGGCTCTGCACAAAAGTAAGTCATAAACATATTGACAAAGGGTGGCCTCTCGGTACTGGCAATCTAATAAGTCTCTGGTTAGGGCCTGTCCAAAAAGACAAGAGCTGTCTCTAAACCCTTGTGGCAAAACTGTCCAATTCAGTTGTTGTGAAGGGTTAGTGAGGTCTTCAAAGGCAAACAGAGGCTGGCTGTCAGGATGCAGAGGAATGCAAAAGAAAGTATCTTTTAAATATAGTACAGAGTAATATTGGGCTTTTGAGGGTATTTGAGCCAATGGAGTATAGGGATTGGGAACAATAAGGTAGAGGGGAATGACTGCTTTAGTAATGAGCCAGAGGTCTTGAATGAACCTCCATTTGTTTGGCCCCTTGCAGACAGCAAGAATAGGGCTATTGTAGGGGGTGGAGCAACTAATTAGTAGCCATTGTTTTTTTAAGGAATTTATGATAGGTAGGAGGTCTCATCTTCCCTCAGGCTTCAGGGGATATTGTTTTTGATGTGGAAACTGTGAGGGATCTCTGAGTATTATTTGAATTGGGAGGGCTTTTCCTACACTCATCCCATCAGTCCACACTGTGGGATCTACTTGTTCCTGAAGAAGGGGGCAGAAAAGATAGCTGCCCCGGGGCGAGAAGAATTTGAGTCTTTGGTTAAGATAGTAAATCCCATCCCAGCAGGGGCACTGGAGTTTCAGGGACTATGAGGAAAGAGTGACAAAAATGGAGGTCTCCCCAAGAGCAGACCAGAGGCTGGGTAAAATAGTGCTATAGGGGCTGGCCACAGATGCCCCAAATGATAGCCTTGTCATTGGACTGGGACCTGGAGAGAATGGTAAGACAGAAAAATGGGCTCCACTGTCTTGGAGGAAAATGACCTTTTGCTTTTCTACCATTGTGGCCACCCAAGGCTCCTCAACATTATGCTAAAGGTGGAGCCTGGACAGGAGACCCCAGGACCCATTAATCCATAGGAAGTGGCACTCTGCCTTCCATCTAGAGACTGGGTCAATTAGACCTCCAGTGGTTACCTTTGTAAAGAGGGCAGGATCCCAGTGCAGGGGGCTGCTGTCTCCTGGGCTGTCCCCCTTTTGGGCATTCTCTGTGGAAGTGCCCCTCCTGTCCACAATGGTAGCAAGCTTGGAATGTAGGTCCCAGTCAGGTGGAGCACTTCCCTGAGAGCTGTGATGAGGTCATGGTGTCTTTTATCCTTTTCTTTCTTTTTAGTAATGTCCAGGTTATAGATTATAGTACACAGACATGGCTGGAAGCATTAGTTGGTCCAATGATTTTTCTGCTTCAGCCACAGACTTTTGGAGTTTTGTATGGATATCTGGGGCTGATTGAATTAGAAATTTATCTTTGTGGAGAACTTAACCCAACTGTGACTCTGGGTCCACTGTGGTATGTTTTCTGATAGCATCCTTAAGATGCTCTAGAATGGTAAGGGGGTTTTCTTCAGGGCCTTGTTGTACTACAGTCACCTGGGAATAGTTTACAGGTTTGATTTTGCCATTTTTAGCCCTTCCACTATAAGACGGATGAAGTAGCATTCAACGCTATTCTCCTCCTCACCATTTTGATTCCAATGTGGATCTGCCATGGGGACTGCCTGTGTCCCTGTGGATATTGACACATTTTGTTACAGTAATAAGAAACTGATTACACAGAAAATTAGCACCAAGAAATAGGATCATTGCTATGACTGTAAGAAGTGCTCAAGTTGCTTTTGCTGAAAAACACTGACTCCGTACGTGAGACAACAAATTAACTAAAAACAAGAAAACCTTGGCATCTCTGTCTCCATTTTTTATCTGTCTGTGCTCTAAGCCATTCTCTTTACAGTCACTTTACAACAAATACCTTGGATTCCAGAAAGGACAAAACTAATAATATCTTTATGACAATGAACTGGAGCTACCTGGAGCTGCCAACCTCTCACTGAGAACAATTATCTCAAGAATCCTCTCAAACAAGAACCAGATTACCCCCTCTAGGTGATAACTTCCCAGAAATGGACCAGACCCACCAGACTACCTTCCTGACCAAGATTACTGGCCCCACCAGTCATGAGACAAACCAGATCACACCTGTGACTGAATTGTTTACCTATGCTTACAATTTGTCCCCTGCCCCCAATTCTTTTGTCTACTTGCACCTATAGCAAGATAAGCAAAGGGCTTACTCTGCCTCTTCACGTGACATGTCCCAGGACATATAATAAATCTTTCTCTACCTTCACCATGCCTCTTTATTTGGTTTCTAAGGACAGGTGGCCAAACCTGGCATATGGAATCTCAGGAGTTTGGGCCTTGGGTCCAAAACTCTGGTTTCATAAATATATTACAATATTGTTTAGAAGCTGCTGGAATTAGTTTGAAGGAGGAATTTGGAAAAAAAATTAGAGGAGGATAGAGAAAGCCTAGAATTTTGTAAGTACATCTTAATTGGGAATTCTCATGAGAGCCCAAATGGACAGACTGATGATAAGACTATGAACGGTGAAGATTATGCTCATAAGATTTCAGATGGAAATGTGGATTAGTTTTTGTAAACTGACAAAAGGTCCTACTTGTTACACCATGGCAAAAGAAAATTGAATGCAATTTATCAGTGACCTGAGAATTCATTGCAAGGTGAGTTAAAAAGTGACAGACTAGTTGACTAGGAATTTTCAAGATAGCACGTCATTCAGGCAGTGGCATGGGTGTTTCTGGCTGCTTTTGGCCAAATTTATAGTGAGTATGAGAAGCAAAAAGGAATAGAGCAGTAAGATTTGCTCTATTTTATAAATCAGTTTACAAGAAAAGAAAGACATTTAATGGTTCTGCCAAGTAGGGTTTGATTGTTAGCAGTTAAAATAAAGCAAATCACTTTTCACTAGGACTATAGGAAAAGTAGCCTGGGAAGATTCACAAGAACCAGCAAGGATGCAGCCATCACATTCACAAAGATATAGAAATGCAGATTGTTTCAAGACTCTCTAGGGAAGAGTCTATTGAGAAGGAATCCTGTGGAGTGGTTTATATATTCAACGCTCTCTAGGGATTCCTTTTCCTGGGTCAATTCAGCAAGGCACTCAGGGGCTACTGCAGGCATGGTTCCAATGGGCCTAGGTATAAGTTGTGATGGAAGAAGACCTTGGTATCTTGCACATGATGCTGATATTTCAGGCATGTGGAGAACAAGAGTTTTTGGATTATAGAGGATTCCACTGAGACTTCAAAGAAAAGCCTATGAGGCCAGGTAATGTGTGGCAAGATTAGAGGCCTTGCAAGCAGCACTCAGAGGGTAATATGAGGAACTGTGGGAGTGAAAACAAAGATGCAATGGAGACACAAAGAAAATAGAAATGCCAAAATCATGGAATGTTTCAGAGGGAAGTTTCAGGCAGAGTGCACACTCAGCCTGATAGAGTTGCAATGTCAGCCATAAGGATGAAGCTGCTCAAACTTTAAAGAATCCAGATCCTGCCACGGCGTTCCCTGAATGGCAGACATGGAAATGTATAACATAATGTTTGCCATGCTGGGTTTGGCTCTAGTTCAATCCCCGCTTTTTATTCATTCATTGGTCCCTTTTGGAATGGTAATGTTTATCCTGTGCCATTGTAGCTTGGAAGTATGTAACAATGTTCTTTTTCTCTCCAGTTCTGGGAATTGAACCCAGGGCTTCACACATGCTGGGCAAGCACTCTGCTACTTGAGTCATGTCCTCAGCCCTTTTGTTTGTAGTTTTCTTTGAGATAGGTGCTAGCTAACTTTGCCTGGGCTGGATTTGAACTGGCAGTCCTCCAGCTTCCATTTCCCAAATGGCTGGGATGACAGGCATATGCCACCACACCTAGCTGGATGTAACTTTCCTTTTGATTTATATAAAGGCTCACAAATAAGATTTTGACTAGAGTCTTGGACAAGATATTGGTCTTTGGACTTTTCAACAATAATGGAATGCTTATGACTTTGAGCTCTCTTAGAGATGGACTCAACACATTTTACGTTTTGAGATGGACATGTACCTTTGGGGGCCAGGGGAACAATGCTATATTTTGGAAGTGGAATGCTCCTCAAAAGCTCATGTATTCAAAGCCTGGTTCTCAGCCTGTAGACTACTGGAAGATGGGGGAAATTTGGAGGTCAAGTCTAGTATACAGTTTAGGTCATTGGTGGTGTGCCCATAATGGGATTGTGAGAATATTGTTTTTTCCTATCTTGCTCTCTCTCTCTCTCTCTCTCTGTCTCTGTCTCTTTCTCTATCTCTCTTTCCTTACTATGACATGAACTTCTTTGCTTCACCACATCCACATCATTAATCTATAAAACTGTGATGCAAAATCATGTCTAAATGTATCTGTTTTCAGTGAAGTAGGAGTTGAGGCAATATGCTGGGACAGAGAAGGACATATGTTAGGAGGATCTCATAAAAGTATAGTGTATTAATAAAAAAAGCTTATACGATTTTGAAAAGCAAATGTTTGCTTGGTCAAGACTACAAGTGTGATCCTACCCTTCATCAACACTGACAGATCCCTTATGAAAGATCCTGATGCAAAGAAGTCAACTCAACATTGATTTCTAGACCATAGAGATGGTAAATGTGTTATTTTACACAAACAAACCTTAGAGTAATTTGTTATGCAGCAATACATGAATAATTCCCTTGGATACTACTCTTTTGGGCTGGCTCTGCATACTGCCTACAGCTTCTACTGACAGATGTTTCACATTCACAGCCCCATTAAGTTTCTAGGCTCTCCACTGCAGCATCAGTTTCACTCAGAGCTTTATATATTGCCTTCTCAGTGACTGCTTTCAAGAATTCAGACAGTCCACACATTCTCTAGTCACCCAGGTCTTTCTTTAAAATCTGGGTGGAAATCTCCTTGATCTCACAACTCTTATATTCTGTTTGCTACAAAACTAGCATCAGTTCTGAACTTAGTCAGGCTCTGAAGGCCAAAAATCACATGTTCTCCTTTATATGTGGATTATAGACCTGAAACAAATGCAGTAATATTATTGGACATGCATCACACACTAAGGGGAGGATGCACATGGGAGGAATAAGGAAAGGGAAGGAAACCTGAAACGTGAATGTGGTTGATGTGCCCATTGGATAAGAGTGAATATAGTAATCTTAAACTGGCAGAGGCCACTATAGAAAGGGGACCAGGAAGTAGTGAAGAAGTCTGGTAGAGAGGAACCAATGTGGATTGTAATACACATATGCAGGGAAGCAAGGCTAGGAATCTCTCTGCATAGCTATTTTTATCTCAAACTAGCAAAAATCTATGGTTTCTTTTCAACAAAGTTGGAGAACAAGAGGGTGGAACAGGTTCTGTCCTGAAGCAGGAGGTGGTGGGGGAGGAGGCCCAAATAATGTATATACATATAAATAAATGTAAAAATAATTTTTTAAAAGCTAGCATCAGGTGGATGATACTAAGTCTGCTGACAGTTCAAGCAATAGCCAGGCCACTTAGATCTTGGCTACAGTATCCTCTTGTTGGGCCCCAACTAGGAAAAATATAACAGATGTGGGCCCCGTTTAAAAAAATAACAGGGACATCGTCATTTCAGGCTCAGGCTCCTTTGTTCCTTAGCACTGACCTGAGCACAACCTCTCCCCTGGAATGCACCATAACCTGGGCATGAACCCTCCTCTGGAATGCACCACCTCAGCCCTGATCCAATCATAATTGAGCAAAGCAGGCCTTTGCCCAAGGTGACCAAAAAAAGGGAATAACTCTGGCCACACTCCTGATGACCAAGACACAATGGAGTAAAAACCAATTCCAATATGCCAAGACTCCCCCACCTGAATAACATCCAATCTGTTTACCCCTAGGATGGGAAGTCCTGCCTCCTGCCCTTCCCCAATAAAAACCCTGCCGGGGTGAGGCTCGGGGCTGTCTGTGCAGATCCTCTGTGTCAGTGAGGTCAGAGAGACTGAGCTTAAGCCCGAATAAAGGCTCTTTGTTTTTGCATGCGACTTCGGACTCCTGAGCGGTCTTTTTGGGGTCTCGCGATCTGGGTACAACACTCTGACTGCTTGAATGGCTAAACTTGGGAAAACAACTTCCTAGTGCAGGAAAGCATGACACTCTCTTCTCAAAGCAACATAATGTAAAGGAGTGTAAACTATGACATCCCTGAGCCTTTGATGGGTAGGGTCTTACTGATTCCTGAGATGCTCTCAAAGCACCTTTCTTATTGTATTAATACAAAGTATTTGACTTCTTTTTAGTGACAACCATAGCTACCTTTGATCTAATTATATATGCACTTTTTTGGGGGGGGATGTTTATCAAATCTTTTCACTCTATTTTTTACAACCAATGTTCACTGTAAATCTAGCTAAAATCAGCCACTGGTACTCATGCCACAGCTTGGATGCTGTGCTGCCTTGAAATTGCCTTTGCCAGATTATTTTGTCCATCACATTTAAATTCAACCTCCCACAAATTCTGAACACATAGAAAAATGTATATAAATTCTTTGCCAATATGTAGCATCAATGACTACTAGTCTAATATCTAATAGATTCCTAATTTCATCTGAAATCACATGATCAGTCTTTACACTGTACATTCCTATCAGAACTCTGATCTTCTGAATTTCCAATAGAGTTTTCCAGAAAGCACCAGGAAGCTGAGAAGCAAGCTTTAAACACTTGAAACTTTTTGGGACAAATCATGCCTAAGCCATAATGATACAAGATTAGAATTTATGATTTATGAAATATAGTAGGACTATAAAGATCCAGAGTGTATTTTGAGATAGATGGGAAGTAATTTTCACTGGGATTAGGGAATTCAGTGAATTTTATGATTTTGGTAACTGATTATATCTTTTTCATGTATGCTATTGTCCAGGAGCATGGCAATATTTAAGTGGAGATAAAGACTGTTAAACAGTCTTTGCAAAACTCAGTGCAAGAATATGGGCAGACATGAATAAAGAGAGTGAGAAGAAATATATTGCATTGCCAGCCACTAAGATTCAAAAAATGATAAAGCTTTAAAATACTGGAAAATTAATAGACTCATAACTTAAAAAATAAGAAAAAGTCAATTCTGTTTCTGGATCCATATTACATTAGAATAAGTAAACTAATTAAAGAGTACATTTAGAAATGAACACTGATCAGAGCAAAAAACAATCAGATTTTCAGTTAAGGCAAGGAAATGAATTGTTTTGCATAAAGAATGGTATAATAAAAGACCTTTTAGGACTCATGGAGTGACTCAAGTGGTAGAGTGCCTGCCTAGCAAGCTCGAGGCCATAAGTTCAAGCCTCAGTACTACTAAAAAATTTTTTAAAAAAGGACCTCTTTTTTTTTTTTTACAGTATCATGAATGTGTATGTGTGTGTGTGCATGTGTATGTTTGCATATTGTCTTGGAAGGGTAGTATAGATGTCAGGGTGAGCTTGCTATAATTAGTGAAAGGAAATAGAAGTAAAGAAGCTCAAAACTGTTATGGGATGTGAGTTGGAAATATTCTGGTATAGTTGAGAATATTTTTCATGGAAATGCAGGGAAAGAATGCCTAAATGTAATGAAATAATCTCAAAAAGTCCCAACTTTAGCACAGTAGTTTGTTGTCATTGGTATTTTGGCACTTTTTTTTTGATGCTAGAATCAGTTTTTTTTCCCCCCTACTGTTGTGCTGGTGGGGGTACACTGTGGTATTTACAAAGGTTCTTACAATGTATCATACTTGAATTCATCCCCTCCACTGCTCTCCTTATTCCATCCCCCATTCCTGAAATAGTTTCAACAGGTATTATTTTTGCATTTATGTACATGTGTACATATTTTTGCATCATATTCACTTTCTTATACACCCTTTCCCTGTCACTTTCCCCCTCCCACAGGTATCAACACCCCCCTTCCCCCAGCAGGGGCAGGACCTGTTCCTCCCTCTTGTTCTCCAATTTTGGAGAAGAAAAAAGAAAAAACAATGACATTTTTGCTTGTATGAGATAAAGGTAGCTACATAGGAGTTTCCTTGTGATATTTCCATGTGCATATGTATCACAACCCCAGCTGGTTTATCTCCTCTAATTTTCTTCATTCTACCTTACTCCCTTTCTTATGGTGGTTGCAGCAGTTTAAGATTTTTATATTCATTCTTATATAGAGAGTATATCAACCATATTCAACTTCTTAGTTTCCTTCTTTTATCCTATGTTTCCCATACGTGACCTCCCTTTAGTGTGACCAGTGTTTCATAATTTTGCTGACTTTGTATTAGGTCTATATTCCACATATGAGAGAGAAAATGTGACTTTTGAACTTCTGAATCTGGCTGACTTCACTTAAGATGATATTCTCCAGTTACATCCATTTGCCTGCAAATGACAAAATTTCATTCTTCTTTATGGCTGAATAAAATTCTGTTGTATGTAAATACCACATTTTCTTAATCCATTCATCAGTAGTGAGGCATCTTGGCTATTTCAATAGCTTAGCTATTGTGAATAATGCTACAATAAACATGGGTGTGCAGGTGCTTTTGTTGTAACATTACTCACATTCTTTTGAGTATATCCCTAGGAGTGCTATTGCTGGATATTATGGCAGATCTATTTTTAGTGTTTTGAGGAGCCTCCACACTGTTTTCCATGATGGTGTACTAGTTTACATTCCCAACAGTAGTGTATGAGGGTTCCTTTTTCCTTGCCTTCTCACTAACATTTGTTATTGTTTGTGTTCTTTGATGGTAGCTGTTTTGACAGGGTGAGATGGAGTCTTAATGTGATTTTGATTTGCATTTCCTTTATGGTTAGGGATGGTGAGCATTTTTTCATGTGTTTTGTAGCCATTTGGACATGTTCCTTTGAAAAAGCTCTGTTCAGTTCATTTGCTCATTTCTTCATTGGATCATTGATTTTTTGGGGGGAGAGTTTAGTTTTTTGAGCTCCCTATATATTCTGGTTATCAGTCCCTTGTCTGATGTATGGCTGGCAAATATTTTCTCCCATTCTGTGGATTGCCTCTTCAATTTAGAAACCATTTCTTTTGTTGTGCAGAAGCTTTCTAATTTCATGTAGTCCTATTTGTCAATCCTTTCTCTTAGTTGCTGAGACTTTGAGACTGTTTTTAATTAATATATCTGATATCCAGAGGAAGTGCTCAGGAGAACAGTTCTGGAGTTAGGCTCTAAGGAGACCAACATTTTGAATATTTCAATAACTGGATGATTCCTAGAGGAATGATAAAATAAACAAAAAAAAATAATATCAAGATGTCTATCTTTTTTTTTTCATTTTTCTTTTATTATTCATATGTGCATACAAGGCTTGGTTCATTTCTCCCCCCTGCCCCCACCCCCTCCCTTACCACCCACTCCACCCTCTTCCTCTCCCCCCCTCAATACACAGCAGAAACTATTTTGCCCTTATTTCTAATTTTGTTGTAGAGAGAGTATAAGCAATAACAGGAAGGGACAAGGGTTTTTGCTGGTTGAGATAAGGATAGCTATACAGGGCATTGACTCACATTGATTTCCTGTGCGTGTGTGTTACCTTCTAGGTTAATTCTTTTTGATCTAACCTTTTCTTTAGTACCTGTTCCCCTTTTCCTATTGGCCTCAGTTGCCTTAAGGTATCTGCTTTAGTTTATACTTTTATACTTTTTCAATTTTATTACTCAGACATAACGAACTCATGCACACATACATATACATATACACACACATGCAAACACATGATTGAAAAAATGACAAGAGCAGTTTTTGTTTTCTCCTGAGGAATCTATGTGCAGCACTAAAAAAAATAACAAAAATTGTGGAACTTAGCATTTCTCATGATAATGTCTCTGGGAAAATATAATTATTATGTAGGAACACATTTCTTAATTCTTCATGTACCCATATGGAAAGACTATTTTAATACTTGTGAGGGAGTACCATGGGGAGGAGGGAGGAGATGGGGAGAGGGTGCAGGAGGGCGAACATGGTGCAAATACTGTGTATACATGTATGCAAATGGAAAAATGTTACCTGTTGAAACTATTCCAGGAATGGGGGAGAGGAGGAAAAAGGAGAATAGTAGAGGAGTGAATTCAAGTATGATATATTTGATATATTGTAAGAACTTTTAGAAATGCCACAATGTATCCCTACCCAGTGAAAGGAAAGTGAAGAAGCCAAAAAGAGAGACACTCCAAGAAAGAGTTTGCCACCTTCAGAAGTAGCAGGTCTTTATTAGGGAGAGTAGACCTGAAAGTGACCTTCGGCCTTCAGAGTAACACTCTGAGAGGGGATAGAGTACACCTACAGGCTGGGGTTTTTAGCCATTTTGTGGCAGGAAAACAGAGGTTAGAAGGGGATGGACATTAGGTAAGATGATTGGGAAAGAGGATGAGGGGAAGTGCTGGACATTAGCGGAAGGTCATTGGGGTTGGGCAACTATGCCTGTTGTTTTTCTATGGCTATCTTATCAGAGGTAGCCATGTTTGCATTGTTTCAGTGTTTCTCGACATTCCAGCACTGAGCACAACAATAAAAAAAAATGGAAAAAAAAGAGTGACTGAGAAGAAGATTGTTATCTAATATGCGATTCAGGAAGTGGTGAGTATTGACAGAACATGATAATTCACATATTTCTTCTTCACAGTCTCATAATTCATATTCCAATTAAAGGGAAACCTGGAGCCATAGAATATGATAGAAGCACAATCCAAATATGAAGTTCCCAAAAGTGAAATGTCATTTTGAATGTAGCTGGGAAGAAAACTGAATATGAGCTTTATTGTGATTCAACTAGATAGAATGATAGTAAGGAAAAAATTGAACACACCTTCCCACACCCCTACACCTGCACAGAAACACATACCCTTTAGAGTCAGATTAACATGTCCTCTATATCTAACATACGAGCTATGTGATTTTAAGCAAACTTTTGCCTTATCTGGCCCTCTGGGCCTCAGCTGCCTAATCAGTGATAGTTACACATAACTTATGTTGTTTTTAAGAGCACTTACTGATATGACTTCAACATTTCTCAAAAGTACCTAGCATCCACCCCCCCCAATATTTTTGTCTTTTACTTCAGATAATATGATTTAACAAAATCCAGTAAAGACAGCATTATATTTTATTGAATTAAGTGAACACTTTTGGGGGCAAATGTCTATCTAAACTGTAATGTGTTTATGTGTCTCACCTCCTATTCCCTATGTGCCTTGTTGAAAAATAATGCATATTAGAGTTTTCTTCTCCCCAAAAGAAAAATGAATGAGTCCCATTTAGTAAACATGTATAAAACTGGTTTCTTACTAATGAAATTGTCTGCTATGAGTGAATTTTGTCTTATTATGCCTATTGAGGCAAAACTTATAATATGAATATTACTTGGGGGGGAAATCCAAGAAAGGCAAATTGCATATGATCAGCAATGAGAAAATAGCATGGCAAAACTTTGCTAAACCCTTTCATTTGTAAGTTACCTAATAATCCATTATTTACTTTTTAAGAATTCACTTTCCCTTTCTTATCCAAGCCCAGTTATGATAAGTGGAATTCTGTAAACTAGACTATCTCAATTAGGGACAAAACAAGTAGGAATTTTAGGTCATCTTGCAGTTTATCAGGAAATATCATCTGTTATTATGGACAGACAGGAATAGAAAAGGGGAAATGTTTTATCATACTGAGAAATACTGCTAAGAGTATATGGAGGATGCATTGACATCTGAAAACTGAGTTTTTAATTCATAAAAGAGCTCTATAAGACAAGGAGAGGAAAACCAATACTTTCAGAAGGAATTTTTTTGAGGTGTGACTGGGATTTTTTTATTTTATATGTTACTTTGACTGAGTCAGAGGTGCCTAAACATTTGGACAAACTGTTTCTGTGTATGTTTGTGAGTGTGTTTCTGGATTTGATTAACATCTAATTCTATAGAATAGGTGAAGCTGATTTCCTTCCCCAGTCTGATGGGCCTCATTAAATCTTTTGAAAGTCTGACTAGAACAAAAAGTTTAAGCAAGACATAAATATTTTTAAAGTAGAGATATTAGTCTTCTGTTATTGAACTGAGGCTTAGACTCAAACTTACATTATTGACATTCCTCATTCCCATGCCTCAGATTTGGAAAGGCAATACATCCTTAGCTCTTGTGGATTTCCAGCTTGCTGACTTATGATCATGTGAATAATCAGCCTACACAATCATGTGAACCACTTCCTTACTATGTATAATAAATATAATAAAGATATATATTCATATTTACCAGGTTATTGTATACATAAACACACATATGCATGCACACATTGCATTATCCACATTATACTTACAGGAATGTTTGCAACATGATAAAATATTTCCCCTTTTCTGTGGTATCTTCCCATATTGACAAGTGACAATTCCTGATGAATTGAGAGATGGAATGAAATACCTAATTGCTTACATGTATATCTATCATATACATATGTATGTATATCTATCATATACATACATATGTATATATATAATAACTTCTCTTTGGCATTTGATGGTCAGTGTTTCTGTGAATGTCCAGCTAACTTTTCAGCTTGATAGGTCATATACCATACAGTTCCTGATGGGCAGTTCAGGTTGCATAATATATTGTTGGCCCATTGTTAAGCAAATACTTTTTCTCAAAAGGAGAGAAGTTATCTGCAGAGGCAGATAGTGATTTGCCTAAAAATTCTGAGCTTCTACATGGTGATTCACATAAAGGGGCCTGTCAAAGGTTCCAAGCAACATCTTGCTCCGTCAATAACATAGCCAAGCACTAATAAATCTGCTTCATCCTATGTCCTAAGTGGCAGAGAACAGTTTTGCACAGCAATCTAGACCTGTTCTAGAGCCTACTCTTGTTATAGCTTCACTCAAAACTAACAGATTTTTAAGTAATTCAGTAGATGCATTAGCATTCAGTGAATTTCATGATAGTCATAGATAAACAACTCTACCATGATAAATTGATACTCAAGTATTCTATGCATGGACCACTATATCACCTTTGAAATTCAAGAAAGTGCATCAGAGAAGTATCCTGAAATTGTGAAAGCATGTTACCTTTATACATTCTTTTCTGGAAAGGATATATTCTAGAGGTGGACCTGAAAGGAACTTCCACATTTTGTTGATTAAATTAATTTATATTACATTTTCTTCTTACTTTTGTTGGCAGAAAAGCATTAGAAGTACATTGGGTCAAAGACTATTAGGAAGTAGACATTTGGCATTTAAGCACATATGGAACAGTAATAGTAAGCCTTCACAACTTTTGTTTCTGGCTCAAAGAGTTTGTGTGTTCATGCACTAAAATAGATAAATCTTACTGTAGTTGTTTTAATTCCAAAAGAAATGTCTTGTTATTTAAATTATAAACATAATTCAATTCAATTACTTTTATCCATTTTCTACAGTAATTTTTAAATCTGTCTATCTACTATCAAACATACACCAATAATTAATTTTACTTGGGCTAAAATAACAGACACAGTTTTGTAACATATTTTTTTGAAAAAATAAGGACACCTAGGCAAGTGTATCTGTTACTCTTATGGCTCCAAACTCCATGGAATCAAATGAAAAGCATGTGTTAAGACTTCAGAGATCTTGCATTTAATGATACTTTGTGGCAAGTTTCATTTTCAAATATAATGGCAGTTTTTGGTTTTGAGGTATAAATCATATTTAAGCTTTAAAGGGAAAATGATTTATATTCTTTGGTTCACAAGATTAACAAAGTATTTTATTTAAAAGGATTACTATCTAACAAATGTGTCTCTACACACTGTATAATTTAAGGACTATAATTTCAATATACTGAAACAACAGGTAAAAGTAAATGAAGTGACTATTTTTTTACTGTAAAGGGGCTAATCAGAGGTAAATCCAAAAGGAGAATAATTTTCCCAGCTGTAGCTTTTGATTTATATTTTAGTACAGCCAACAGTCCTGTGGGTTGAATTTGTTGACAACATTTGGCAAAGGCAATCAGGTCATAAAGTAGGGAAATTGATTAAATAGTCTGATGTGTGCTTTTCAATCAGTGTATCCTTTGTCAAGAATTAGGATAATAATCTCTGTTGGTCTCCAGATATGCTTCCCAGACTGATTCATACCTGGGAGCTTACAAATATTAGTTTTCAAATGTTTTGAGAATAGTTAAAAGAAGCCATGCCATTTATACTGTTGAGTTTTTGACCAAGCATCTTCAGGCAAGAATGGAAGATTCTGACTTCCTTGGAAAGTCAACATTGTGAGTAGTTTGCTAGCCACTGGTGTAAGGGGAATATTTGGTTGATCTGAAATTTTCAAAAATTGCCTGAAATTTCTGAGAAAGGAGATTGAATGCAGCAAGGCAATAAACAATGCAACATCTGAAAGCAATGTGCCTTGTGAGGAAAATAGTAAGAGATGACTTACAGTTGTAAACAACTTAAACATTGGATTGGAAGCTTTGAATATTTCCCAAAGCAAACTCTCAGCCCTCTTATATTCCAATGTTTTAGGAATGTGTTGCTTCCTTACTTTCTTTCAGAATCTTTGGTTCTATTAGTTTTTAAAACATTATGCATATATGTCATCAGTGGGGAGTGGCTGGTAAAAGTAAAAACTGAGAAACATAAAACATTGAGATCTAAGGGTAGGCAGTGCATGTCATATTTGATACCAAAGCTTGGTTCATAAGAGGAAAAAAATAGCAAATGAGACTTCATTAAAAGTAGAATTTTTACTATGCAAAAATGTTCTTGTGAATAAATGAAAACACAAGCTACACATTGGGGAAAATATTTGTAAGTTACATAACTGGTGGGGAACTAGCATTATCTGGAACATATTTTTTGGAGCTATTGGAGGTTGACTCAGGGCCTCATGCTTCCTAGGCAGACATTATATCATTTGAGTCATACTGCCAGCCCTAGAACATATTTTTCAAACTTGTATGAATAATAAAAGGAGAATATAAGGCAACAAATATGAACAGAAGTTTTACTGAAGAGGACATATGGATGCATGAAACAATGAAAAGTTATTTAGCATAACTAGTGATCAAAGAAATAAAAATTAAAGGTGAAATGAGGTATAAATACACATCTGTCAGAATGGATAAAATAAAAATATTCATAAAACTTACATGCTGGTGAGGATGGAAAGATATTGTATCATTCATATTGATGGTAAGAATGACAAATATTAAAACTACTATGGAAAGTAATTTGACAGTGTCTTCCAAAATTAAATGGGCTTAACATAAGACCCAGAAATGTGACTTACTTAAGTGAATTTATCTCAGAGAAATCAGTTACATTTACACAATAACTTCTATTTTGACTTTTAGATAACTTTAATTTATAATAGTCCCAAAAGGGAAATAATCTAAATATTTTTGAACAGGTATAAGGATATTGTGGCTTATCAATAACATGGAATATTACTCAACAACAAAAGTTTTTTTCTTATAATTACATACAAATACACAATTACCTCAAAGTAAACATTTTCTTAAAGTGCACACTCAAGCATTAAACAAACTAAAAAAATTTTAAAAAACATGCAATATGAAAAATTCCTTTTGAAAGGTTCAAGGGAGGGATCCAAGATGGTGACTAGGGTACAGAAGCAGACAGTGTGAGTTCCATAAATCAAAACTCTTGCTGAGACACTGGAACCACACTTGGCAGAAATAAAGCACTAAGAAGATTCAAAACTTAGACAACCTGAACCCCTAGCCTGTACAAAGCTTCTCCATGGCATGTTACAGAGAGAAAACAGGAAGGCTCCTGAGCTGCCAGATACTGCTCCAAATGTGCTTGGGAAACATTAGGCAGACCAACAGTTGAGCAGCAAGCATCATGCAGTACTCCCTGAGGCACCACTGGGATAAACCAGAATAGCCCCCTGGGCAGACTAACACACACACACACACACACACACACACACACACAAACCCAAAAACTAAATAATAAACAAGGAACTGAAAATTAACACACAGCAGAGGGGGCTGGGTGCTCTAAGTACACTGGACAGGGGAGAAGAGCAAGGAGCTGATCTCTGCACTAACCATCAGTAAACAAAGGCTGGAAAGGCAGAAGGGCAGACAGTGGGCCAGTGATAAGCTGCTGCTTGAAATAGAGCAGGTAGCAGTCCAAAGAGCTTCTCCTGAGCTATTGAGCAACATCCAAAGTTAAACAACACCACAAAATTGAAAAACAGTCAGCAAACCATAAAAACATCCTGAAAGCAGGGAGCCAGCTGACAGATCACTGACCTTGCCATAGAGAAAAGGGGCAAGGCAAAGAAACAAGCCCTCAGTAAACAAACACCGTGAAAATGTAACTTGAAAGCAGGACAGCTGGTGGGCTTCAGAGCTGATCTCTGGAACCAGAGGACAAGCCACAGCTTACTAAGGGAGGAGCTGCCACTGAAAGACAGAAGAAAAACTGTGAGATTACCCAACTACTTGGTGAGACTAAGACAGAGCCTCTGCTTAAATACCAACACCAGGAATGGATGCTTAAGGAGTAACACCAGAACTACTAGGACTGAAATTCTATTTTTCCTGAACCTGGAGTTTTTTTGTGTGTTTGTTTATTTGTTTTGTTTCTTGTTTCTTGTTTCTTTGTGTCTGTTTGTTCATCTCTCCCTGTTGATTACTTTGGGTTATTGTTTGTTTGCTTGTTTTCTTAGTTTTACTATTGTGAGTTAGTTAATACTGAATTATACCCAGACCAGGGACAAAAATAGCATACATACACTTAGCTAAAGACCTACTATGCCCACAAAACAAAAACTAACTAAGGGACTGACACCCCCAATAGCCTATCAAAAACATAGTAACACAGTACCAAGTGGAGTGATGGGAAGATGAAAAAAGGATGGAAATCATTCTCTCCCCAAAAATAATTTAATATAGGATTCAGAGGGAAATGAAGAAAATGGATACCTGGCTCCAGACTTCAACAAAACAAAGAAACAATGCCAAGAAACCCAGTGATGACCACAAGAACACTATCAAAGAAGAAATCCTGCAGATAATAACTGAGAATTTCATGGAGATGTTACTAGACATGATCAACCAAAATGTACAAGAGATTCCAAGACACCAAAAATAAAGAATGCAGAAACAAGACACAGAAAGAAATAAATGAACTCATAGAGCTCTAAATAAAAACCAAGTGAAGCAGAAAACGCTATAAATAGAGAGATAAATGAAGTAAAGATGAAAATTGACAATATTAAACAGGAAGTGACCCATGATATGGAAAACCTGAGAAAAAAGAATGAAACAGAAATACAAAATACAATGGAAGGCCACACCAGCAGACTAGAACAAGGGGAAGACAGAATCTCAGAACTTGAGGATGAAAGGGAAATTAAAGGAAAAACTGAAGATCTGTTAGTCAGACAACTCAGGACTTGTGAAAGGAATGTGAAAGAACTCACCAACTCCAGCAGGAGAAGAAACCTGAGCATCATGGGCATTGAAGAAGGAGAAGAGGTGCAAGCAAAAGGGATTCATAATATATTCAACAAAATAACAACAGAAAATTTCCCAAATCTAGAGAAAGCTATGCCCATTCAGGTACAGGAAGCTTCCAGGATACCAAACAGTCTTGACCAAAATAGAACTACCCCATGACATACTATCATTATAACAAGAAGCACAGAGAATAGAGAAAGAATACTGAAGGCTGTAAGAGAGAAAAAAACAAACAACATACAAAGGTAAACTCATCAAAATCACAGCAGATTTCTCAATGAAACCTTAAAAGCAAGAAGGGCATGTAGTGAGGTATTCCAGGAACTGAATGAAAAAACTTCAACCCTAGGATACTCTACCCAGCAAAACTATCATTCAAAATAGATGGAGCAATAAAAATCTCCCATGATTGTATGCACATATGAATAAAATAAAAATTAAAAACAAACAAACAAACAAAAAGTCTTCAACAATAAACACAAATTAAAACAATATATGACCACCAAGCCACCACTACAAAAGATTCTTCAAGGAATTCTGCATGCAGAAAATGGAAGCAAACAAACCATGAAAGGACAGGCAGTACCAAACCACAGGAGAAGAAAAGACAAGGAATTAGAGAGTAACATTGATTCAGCTGCACACAATCAAACCCTTAAACAACAAAAACAAGTAAATGACAGGAATCACCACATACCTATCAATATTAAAACTGAATGTTAATAGACTTAACTCCCCGATCAAAAGACACTGTTTGGCAAACTGGATTAAAAAGGAAGATCCAACAATCTGTTGTTTACATGAGACCCATCTCATTGACAGAAATAAGCAGTGGCTTAGGGTGAAAGCCTGGAATAAGATGTACCAAGCCAGTGGCCCCCCAAAACAGGCAGAAGTAGCAATATTTATCTTGGACAAAGTAGATGTCAAATTACATTGACCAAATGAGATAAAGAAGGACACTCCATATTAATAAAAGGAGAAATACACCAAAAGGAAATAACAATTATCAAAGTCAGTGCACCCAGTTTCATCGAACATACACTGAAGGACCTAACAGCATATATAGACTGCAACACAGTGATAGTAGGAGACTTTAATACCCTCTATCACCAACAGATATGTCATCCAAACAAAAAAATCAATAAAGGAATGCTAGAACTAAATCACACCATAGATCAAATGGACTTACTTGATGTGTACAGAATATTTCATACAACTTCTACACAATATATATTCTTCTCAGCAGCCCATTGTCACTTCTCAAAAATTGATCATACCCTAGGGCACAAAGAAAGCCTCAGCAAATATAAGAACTTAGAAATCATCCCATGCATTATATCTGATCACAGTGCATTAAAACTAGAACTCAACAACAATAATGGTAGAAAACATGCAATCAATTGGAAGCTGATCAACACATTGCTAAAAGATCAGTGGATCACTGATGAAATAAAAGAGCAAAGTAAAAGGTTCCTGGAAGTTAATGAAAATGAAAACACGACCTACCAGAACCTACAGGACACAGCAAAAGCAGTCCTAAGAGGAAAGTTTATAGCCATGAGTGCATATAAGGAAAGGACAGAAAGATCTCAAATCAATGACGAAATGTTACATCTCAAACTCCTAGAAAACCAAGAAGAAGCAAATCCCAAAACAAGCAGAAGGGAAGAAAAAATAAAAATAAGGGCTAAAATTAATGAAATAGAAACAAAAAAAAATGAAGAATCAAAAAAAAAAGCTGGTTCTTTGAAAAAATAAACAAGATTGACAGAGCCTTGGCAAACCTGACTAAAATGAGGAGAGAAAAATCTCAAATCAGTAAAAGCAGAAATGCGAAAGGGGAGATAACAACAGCATGGAAATCCAGGAAATCATCAGAGACTACTTTGAGAACCTATATTCCAATAAATATGAAAGTCTAGAAGAAATAGACAAATTCCTAGGTACTTATGTCCATCTAAAATTGAACCAAGAGGACTTTAACCACCTGAATAGATCTATAACAGAAAATGAATTTGACACAGCAATAAAGAGCCTCCCAAAATAGAAAATTCTGGGACTTTATGGTTTCTCTGCTGAATTCTAGAAGACCTTTAAAGAAGAAATAATACCAAATCTCCTTAAACTTTTCCACAAAATAGAAAGGGAAGGAATACTGCCTAACTAATTTTATGAAGCCAATATTACTCTTATCCCAAAACCAGACAAAGACACCTCCAAAAAGGAGAACTATAGGCCAATAACCTTAATGAACATTGATGCAAAAATAAAATAATGGCAAATCAAATCCAACCAATACATCAGAAAAATCATCCACCATGTCCAAGTCAGCTTCATCCCAGTGATGCAGGGGTGGTTCAATATATGCAAATCTATAAATTTAATACAGCACATTAATAGGAGCAAAGACAAAAACTACTTGATCATCTCAATAGATGCATAAAAAGCTTTCAATAAGATCCAACACCACTACATGATAAAAGCTCTAAGAAAAGTAGGAACAGAAGGAATGTAGCTCAATATTGTAAAGGCTGTATATGACAAACCTATAGCCAACAGCATACTTAATGGAGAAAAACTGAAACCATTTACCCGAAAATCAGGAACAAGACAAGGGTGCCCACCATCCCCACTCCTATTTAGCCTATTCCTTGAATTCCTAGCCAGAGCAATTAGGCAAGAAGAAGAAGAAAAAAAATAATACAAATAGGTAAAGAAAATGTCAAGATATCCCTACTTGCAGATGACATGATCCTACACATTAAAGACCCAAGAAACTCTAGCCAAAAACTCTTAGACACCATAAACAGCTATAGCAAGGTGGCAGGATATGAAATCAACTTATAAAAGTCATTAGCTTTTTTATACACCAACAATGAACAAGTTGAGGAAACAATTCCATTTACAATAGCCTAAAAAAAAAATCAAATACCTAGAAGTAAACTTAGCAAAGGATGTGAATGACCTCTACAAGGAGAACAACAAACCCCTGAAGAAAGAGATTGAGGAAGACTACACAATGTGGAAAGATATCCCATGCTCATGGATTGGTAGAATCAACATAGTAAAAATGGCTATACTACCAAAATCAATCTACATGTTTAACGCAATTCCCATCAAAATCCCAATGACATTCATTACAGAGATTGAAAAATCTACCATAAACTTCATTTTTCCAAATGAACACAAGAGACCATGAATAGCCAAGGCAATACTTGGCAAAAAGAACAATGCTGGAGGTATCACAAAACTGTACTTCAAACCATGTTACAAAGCAGTAGCAACAAAAATAGCATGGGACTGTCACAAAAACAGACAAGAAGATCAGTGGAAAAGAATCGAGGACCCGGATATCAATCCTCACAGCTATGCCCACCTTATTTTTGACTAAGGTGTCAAAGACATATGATGGAGAAGAGACAGCCTCTTCAACAAATATTGCTGGGAAAAGTCATTATCGTCCTGCAAAAAACTGAAGCTCGTTCCATGTTTATCACCCTGTACTAGTATCAACTCAAAATGGATCAAGGATCTTAATATCAGACCCAAAAGTCTGAAGTTAGTACAGGAAAGAGCAAGGACTACTCTGGAAGTAATAGGTATAGAGAAAGACTTCCTCAATAGAACCCTATCAGCGCAACAACTAAGAGAAAGGATGGACAAATGGGACTAAATGAAATTAAAAAGCTTCTGTATTGTAAAAGAAATGGTCTCTAAACTGAAGGGATCACCCACAGAGTGGGAGAAAATATTTGCCAGCTTTACATCAGACAAAGGACTGATAACCAGAATATAAAGAGAACTCAAGAAACTAAACTCTCCCAAAATCAATGAACCAATAAAGAAATGGGCAACTGAACTAAACAGATGTTTCTTGAAAGAAAAAATTCAAATGGCCAAAAAAAACACATGAAAAAATGCTCATCATCTCTGGCCATAAAGGAAATGCAAATCAAAACCGCACTAAGATTCCACCTCACCCCTGTTAGAATAGCTATCATCAAAAACACCATCACCAACAGGTGTTGTTGAGGCTGTGGGGGAAAAAGAAAACCTCATACACTGCTGGTGGGAATGCAAGCTAGTGCAACTGTTCTGGAAAACAACATGGAAACTTCTTAAAAATATAAACATTGATCTGCCATATGATCCAGCAATCCCACTCCTTGGAATACACAAAGTAATGAGACTCAGTTTACTCCAGAGGAACCTGTACACCCATGTTTATTGTAGTGCTATTCGCAATAGCCAAGTTATGGAAACAACCAAGATGCCCCACTACTGATGAATGGATTAAGAAAATGTGGTATATATACACAATAGAATTTTACTCAGCCATGAAGAAGAATGAAATCTTATCATTAGCAAGTAAATGGGTGGAACTGGAGAACATCATCCTAAGTGGGGTTAGCCAGGCTCAGAAGACCAGAAATTGTATGTTCTCCCTTATATGGGGACTTTAGATCTAGGGCAAATTCTGCAATGTTTTTGACTTGGCTCATACTCTAAGGGGAGATTACATATGGGAAGAATGGGGATAAGTAGGAAACCCAAAACTTGAAAGTGTTTGATGTCCCTACTGCAGAGGAGCTAATACAGTAACCTTAAAATGACAGAGGTTAATTTGGGAAGGTGACTGGGTAATAGTTAACAGTTCAGGTAGAGATGAATCAATTTGGGTTGTAATACACTTGTGCATGGAAGCAATGCTTGGAATCTCTCTGTATAGCTATCCTTATCTCAAATAGCAAAAATGCTTTGTCTTTCTTATTATTCTTATATATTCTCTTCAACAAAACCTGAGAAAATGGCAGAACAGTTTCTGCCTGGAAGTGGAGGTGTAGGGGGGAGAAGGAGGGGGCTGGGGGCCGGGGGCAGAAATTACCCAAACAATGTATTCACATATGAATAAATGAATAAAAACAAAACCACAAACAACAAAAAAGAAAAGTTCAAGGGAATATGATCTACTTCATATCTAGTTCTTGAGGTACTTCCTTATGTTTTCTCTCATATGTGGAATACAACTCTAAAAAAGGACTTGAACATAAAAAAGAAGGGCTTGTGTGGTAAGATAATTGGAAGGTGAGAAAGGAGAGAACTGGGGAAGAATATACTTGAAGTACATTGTATTTACATACGAAAAGACATAATGAAACCTATTTAAAAATTTTTGTAAAAAAGTTAAAAAGGGTAGTTTGGGGAGAGGAGATAGAAAGAGTAATGGAAAGGGTGAATATGAATAAAATGTATTATATGTATGTGTAAGAATATCACCATGAAATCCCTCATTCTGTACAATTAACATACAGTAATAAAAACAATTTTTAAAAAGTGTTAATATGCAACAAGGCAAGAATAAACAATAATTTATTAGAATAAAAACAAACAAACCCTCTTACTTAGCCTGGTATACATATTGTCTTATAAGTCCTTCTATTTTTATCCATTAAGACAGTTTTGCTTTTTTCCTGCATGAATTCAACCTTTTAAAAACCAAAGATTTTATTTATTTTTGTAGTTCTGGGAACAGAATTCATGACTTTGTACATTCTATGCAAGCACTCTACCACTGAGCTATTCTCCACCCCCAATTTAATGCTTGAAAACTCACTTCTTATGTAAGTTAATTTTTTAGAATCCAGGGTGTAAAGTTGTAATGTCTATTTTGAAGAACTTAAAAGGAAATGATGTATAATTCTTTAACAGTAAGTCTA
Source organism: Castor canadensis (assembly GCF_047511655.1). NCBI lineage: Eukaryota > Metazoa > Chordata > Mammalia > Rodentia > Castoridae > Castor > Castor canadensis. Next base: position 71,431,540 of record NC_133405.1, on the reverse strand, counting down.
ATTAGTTGTACTCATTAAGACAGGGATGGTATTGATAAGAAACCCAGCCTGGTAAGAAAGGTTAGAAATTGGGTAACATGAATGAGGCCATTCAGGAGCAGCAAATCTCTAGCTGATCTTCCAAGTGACTATATACACAATTTAACCTACCCAGCAGTAACTGTAGCAGAAATTATGAGTTTCATTTTTAATGTGCTCACATTGCTAACATGAAAAATCAAGAAAAATGGTGATTTCTTTAATTTGCTGGGTTTGGGATGGCTTATCATCCATCAATAGATAAATGAAACATGGCAGTCTTCAGAAATGAATGGTTGTTCTGAAGGGTAGCATGGTGATAACTGGAGTACAGTGAGATAGTATATACTAGATAAGGAGAGGCAAAGAATAAGTCAATATCAAGGGCTGAACACAAAGAGCATCGCCAAATTATTAGATATGAGACTGGGATCCAGAAATCTAGCCCATCTGAGGGATCAGTAATAACAAAGTAATAGTTATTTCATGATTTGAGGTACTCAACCAGATAATAAAAGCTACTCACCAGGAATTCAGTAGAAATCAACCGAACCAATCATTAAGTAAAATATGTTCAGTGGTCCTATTTCAACAATATAAAAATATGTGTTAGATTTCATTTACTCTAAAAACATTCATGAGGTAAGGTTTATTTTGAATCATACTTTGGGAGTTTTCAGCTGTGGCTAATTGGATCTATTGCTTTGGGTCTGTGTCAAAGCAAGAAGAACATCATGGTGGGGGGCACATGGTGGAACATACTGTTCACCTCATGTTTGGAAAGCAAAAAAAAAAAAAAAAAAGCAAAGAAGGAAGAAACCAGGGTCCTAAATTCCCTTTGATGGAATCCCTCCAGTGACCTGAAATCTCCCTTTAGGGTCAAATTCTTAATTTCTGATGACTCCTAATGGTTCTATGATCTGGAGACTCAACTTTAAACACATGGGCCTTTGGAGGTTATTCCATAAACAAATTATAGCAATATGTAATGCTCTATATTCTAATGTGAATGTGAGATCACATAAAATGAAGCATAATCAAATTCAATTATTATTGCACATTTCTGTATGTTCTGTTGACAAACTATGTTTAGATAAGCAATAAAAGTAAAGACAAGGATGATATATAAATTATACATTTTTCTATAAAATCTAATTTTTGAATTTTTTCAATAATACATATGATCCTCAATTTACAATCCCAATAAAACAATCATAAATTGAAAATATTATAAGACAAAAGTGCATTTGACATATTTACCTACTGAACATCGTAGCTTAATGACACAGTATGTGATAGATTATCAGTTATTTATTTATGTGATTTCTGGCTGACTGGAAGCTGTAGCTTATTGTCACTCTAGTATGTGTGAGAATTAAATATTAGGAAATCATTATGGAAAACAATATGGAGGTTTAAAAACTTATAAATAGATCTACAATATGGTTCAGTAATACATGAAATTAGTATATAAAGAGATCTCTGCATCTGTAGGTCCTGTGCAGAATTATTCACTATAGTCAAGATGTGGAAAGAATCTAAATGCTATCAATAGATGAATGCATAAAGAAAATGTGGTATATACATACAAAAGAATACTAGTCATCTTGAAAAGGAAGGAAATTCTGCAATATGTACCAGCATGGATGGACTTTGAGGACATTATAGTAGGTGAAATAAGGCATTCATAAAAGGAAATATAGTTCATGATTTCAATTATGTAGCAAAAATAGCCAAATTCATAGAATCAAAATGTGAAGTGGTAGCTTCCAGGGGCTTGAAGAAGGAGAAATGGAGAATTTATAAGCATAAATAGTTTCACTCAAGTAAGATGAATAAGCCCTAGACATGTGCTCTATAACATTGTACTTGTGTGCAACAATATTTTGTTAAGAGCTTAGATAAGTTAAATATACTTATCACAACAAAATACCATTTAAAAACCACATTAAACTAGAAGTAAACTTTTAGATCTTAGAAATTAATTTGTGTTTCATAAAAATGAAATATGCATAACTTTACCATTAAATGTCTATTTGCCAATAGAATTGGTATCATACCTCACATGCTACATCTAGAATAGACACATATATATGAAAATTTACATGAATTATTTAAAATTTCAAAAAATCCCCATTTGCCATGTACTTCTGTTGACATTAACACAAGTATACTTTGTTGTGTAGAGAAAGGGCTAGAAAGATATACAAAATAATAGATACTTGGTGTCACAGATGTTGCTGTAGAAGTACTGAGAGCCAGATCCTGAGTAAAGGGACATTCTGTGTTCAAAATTTCTATTTTGTCAGTATAAATTATATATGAGTACCAGAACAAAGAGCATTTTTGTATTAAAGTGGTGGTGCAAGGTTTTTCTCAGCATTGACTCCTCCAGGTTAAAATAATATTAACTTTTTGCAAGTTTATATTTGTATGTAAGATTATTTTAGGTGGTTCAAATATTAATTTTCTTTTAATTTAAATGATGAATAGTTTATTTACTAAGACTAAGGTAATTCATTATGGAAAGAATTGTCTTTTGAAATATGGTTCTGAAATAATTAGATAACAATTTATAAAAAATAAAATGAACCTCAGTCTCTACCTATTACTGAATGCAATTTGAAATGTATCAACAAGCAAAGCATAAGAGAAAAAAATATAAAAACTGTTTAGAAGAAAACAAAGGAGAAAATCTTGGTGATCTTGAATTAAGCAAAATTCTGAAGAGAATTTTTAATTGGAGTATATTAGAATTAAAATCTTTTGGAGAATTAAATTACATGTGAATTATATTTTCATATACTTTAATTTTTTTTAAAGTTTATGCGCTATAACTAAATAATAGTATATATGGCATATGATTAAGTGTTAAATGAGGTAATGTAGAGAATGAAGCTAACATAGTGCTGAGCAGCATATGAATGCCATTGAATAAATTGCATGTTTATTATTTGTATGTTTTTATGTTCTTTATGATGAGTCATAGTTTTGACAGATGGGGTCTATTATTGGAGGGAATTTATGAAATTTAGAAAGGGGGGATAGTGTAAATAAGACAAAGCAGATAAGGAATAAACAATGTATAATTGTTTTAGTTCTGTATTAGACACTGAGCTATTTCTCATTCAGATCCATTACTCCTAGAATTTTGCTCCAGAAAAGATATATCTCTGACCAGCAGTTTTAGCATCACCTGGGAACTTATTAGAAATGACAAACCTTTGAATATTCCTTGGGCCTACATAATCAGAATATGCATTTAAGAAATAAGGTAATTTATATGCTTATTAGATATTGAAAAGAATTATCCTATTGCAGCACTATTCACAATAGCCAAGTTATGGATACAGCCAAGATGCCCCACTACTGACGAATGGATCAAGAAAATGTGGTATCTATACACAATGGAATTTTATGCAGCCATGAAGAAGAACGTAATGTTATCATTCGCTGGTAAATGGATGGAATTGGAGAACATCATTCTGAGTGAGGTTAGCCTGGTCCAAAAGATGAAAAATCGTATGTTCTCCCTCATATGTGGACATTAGATCAAGGGCAAACACAACAAGGGGATTGGACTATGAGCACATGATAAAAGTGAGAGCACACAAGGGAGGTGTGAGAATAGGTAAGACACCTAAAAAATTAGCTAGCATTTGTTGCCCTTAATGCAGAGAAACTAAAGCAGATACCTTAAAAGCAACTGAGGCCAATAGGAAAAGGGGACCAGGAACTAGAGAAAAAGATCAAAAAGAATTAACCTAGAAGGTAACACACACACACAGGAAATTAATGTGAGTCAACTCCCTGTATAGCTATCCTTACCTCAACTAGCAAAAACCCTTGTTCCTTCCTATTATTACTTATACTCTCTCTTCAACAAAATTAGAGATAAGGGCAAAATAGTTTCTGCCAGATATTGAGGGGGTGGGGGGGAGAGGGAGGGGGCGGAGGGGATGGTAAGGGCGGGGGTGAGGGCAGGGGGGAGAAATGACCCAAGCATTGTATGCACATATGAATAATAAAACAATAAAAAAAACTAAAAAAGATAAAAAGAATTATCCTAGAATACAGTCTGGACTGTAGGCTTGCTTGATAAATATATATTACAATAAATTGACTTTTTATTCACTGAACCAACATTTTCTTAGTCATAACCAAGGGAGCCTGGAAGTGTATTTGGAATTTTAGGTAAGGTTCTGAATCTAGGCATGTTTTTTAGAGACTCTTCCATACCCTGTAGTCAAAAAATGCCCATAAGCTGACTGGACTCAGTAGATGAATATTTCCTGTATATATGGAATTTTTCTTAAATTTTTAGTATCAATCTACTTTATAAATATCAGAGAATAAATGAACTGATGCAGCATTAAGGACAAAAATAAAATTTCTCAAGACGCATCTGCAATATCCATACAGATATTATTTTGTATTACCCTTATAAATGTCTGCAGGGTTAATGATTTAAAGAAAAAAAAATAAAAGTCTGACAGATGTAAGCATGTCATTGCAATTGTGTCAATTACAAATGCTCTAAAGGCTTCAGGCAACTTTGCCTTCATTTCTTCACTGACAGATTTCTTTTAGATTTTCCAAATCCTACATGCAGTTTGATTGCAATATGTGAAATATTTGACCATCAGATCTTTGACAGGCAATGTGCTGCGGGTCAGACTTGATAACATGTCAAATTCCTAGCAACTATTCAAATGAAAGAGACAGCATAAAAAGCATAGAGTTATTTCAAGAGGCCTCTATCTCTTAAGAATAGAAAAGAGAAGAGTTGTGAAAATAATGCATAACATAAAATTAATATGTTTTAAATATTATGATGACAATTATAACTAGCCTTAGATTTGCAATTTTATATAGTACCCAATTGACTATGTATTTGTTTGGGAGCATTTAGCATATAATTAATGTTTGCTACCTACTAGCATCTGCCTTGTAATATTGCTACTCTGAAAAGAGTACATCATGACAAATACCAATGAAATACAGTAGATCCTCAGGGAATCCTTTAAAACATATGCAAATAAACTGGAAAATCTAGAAGATGTGCATCATCTTCTAGATGCTTTTAATGTACCAAAATTGAACCAAGAGGATATAAACTACTTGAATAGATTAAAACAAGCAATGAGATTGAATCAGTAATATAAATTCTCCCAATTTTTTAAGTGTGCTGAGACTTGATTTTAGGTCCTAAAATCAAGTCCTATGTTCTCTCTTAGAGAATTTTCCTTTTGCTGTTAAGAATATGTATTCTGAAGTTGTTGGATGGATGTTCATTAGCTTCTTATTCAGTGAATTTCTTGTAGGGTGCATATTATTTTTTCTGATTTGTTGTTTATTTCTGTGTAGATGATCTATCAAGTACTGCAAGTGTTGTGATAAAGTCACTGACTATGTATGGGAGTCTATGTCCCTGTTTATGTCTAATATTTGCTTTATATATTAAGTGTTTCATTATTGTGTACATAGATATGTGTAATTGTTATTTGCTGTTGTTAAATGAACTTTTATCATTTTATAATGAACTTCACACACTCTTTTCACTGATTTATATTTTATGTGTACTTCATATGATATGAATTTAGTACTTCAGGAAATTTTTACAATTAAATTTTCATTGAACATCTTTTTCATCCTTTTAATTTCATTTTAAAGTTTTTCTTCAATGTGAAATATATTTCTTATAAACACTATACAGTTGTTTCTTGATTTTTTTCCACTCAGTCACACTGTTTTTTAATTACAAAATTACCCATTTACATATAGGGTAATTTCAATTGCCAAATATTGATACTACAATTCCTTTATTTGTTTTCGAGTTTTATTATGGTTTTTAATTTTTTCCATTCTTAAAATCTTCATTAAATTACTTGTCTATGTTACTGTACTTTAATTCTCCGGTTATTATTCTAGGTGATCTATTATAATATTTTGAAATTATAATTAAATTCTCAAAAAAAACTTTTAATTATAACAAAATGTTTTCAAATGCTAGGAAATTAACATTGTAAGTACAGTAAAAGAAACAAAAAGAAGACAATAAACACTAATAAGAACTTTTTACTTGCATTCCATTCCTCCTCACAATTTGAATTTTTGATGCCACATTTTGCATCTTTCTTTATTTCCTAACTTTAATGTAATTATTATTACTTTAATTTGTTCTGTTTCTTTAGTGTTCATACTAAAGTTATGAATGTTTTATGCACTATGTCAAGAATATTAAGCATTCTAAATTTATCTTCTTTGTATTACTGATCACTTTACATATATCAATTTTATTAGCATAAATTAATAGTACAAAGGGGTTTCATTGTGATATTTACTACATGCATATAATGTACTTTGATTAAATTCACCCTGTCTATAATACTTTCTTAACCCACTACCTTCCCCCTTTTAATAGATAAATGTGTTTCATTATGTTATTTTCCTACACATATATAATAAACTTTGATCATATTCATCCCCCATCTCCATCTATGTTCCCCATCCCCCTCTCTTCGGTTTCCTCTCTGTATTACAATCATATCATACTATTACCATTATTACTTTAAGTTTAGATTCACCATATGAATGAAAATGTGATATTTGTCTTTCTGAGGTTGGCTTATCTCACTCGACATGATGATGATTCTGTATAGTTCTTCTCAGTAGTAAGTTTTATATATTTCAATGTTTTCTTCTTACATGTCTGTGACTTTTTCTTCAATTTGTAGAAACAATTTTATCATTACTTATAGCACATGTCTGGCAGAGTTATACTTTCTCATCTGTTGCTTATCTAAGAATGCTACTATCTCTCCTTCATTTATGCTGAGTAAAATATTCTTGGTTGACAATTTCATTTTCCTTTTAGTATCATGAAGATCTCATTCCACTCCCTACTGAGAAGAATGTTGTCAGGCAAATTGGGACACCCTTACATGCTATTCCTTTAGTTATTTTTGTTGCTTTGAGAGTACTCTATTTGTTTCTAACATTTGAGATCTTCATTATAGTATTCCATGTGGTATACTTGCTTGGGTTGTATTTGACTGACAACTTATGTCTTTCCTCTACCTGGATAATCCTGTATATGTGTTTTCTCTTGTGAAGTTTTCTGTAATCTCTTTGATTTCCTAACCCTTTTGTTATTCTATTTTGTTTTATTTATTTATTTGCAGAAGTTTTTTTTTATTCATTTATTCACATGTGCATACATTGTTTGGGCCATTTCTCCCCCTTACTCCCCACCTCCTCCCTCTCCCCCCACCCCCCTTGCTTCCAGGCAGAATCTGTTCTGTTCTTATCTCCAATTTTGTTGAAGAGAAAACATAAGAAATAATAAGAGAGACAAAGCATTTTTGCTAGTTGTGATAAGGATAGCTATACAGAGAGACTCCTAGCATTGCTTCCATGTACAAATGTGTTAAAACCCAAGTTTATTCATCTCTAATTGACCTTTTCACTAGTTCCTGATCCCCTTCTCGTGTTGACCTCTGTCACTTTAAGGTTTTTGTATTAGTCATGTTTTGGGTTTCCTACCTATCCCCATACCTCCAGTATGTGCTCTCCCCTTATCAAGTGACCTAAGTCCAACCACATTGCTGTATTTGCCCTAAATCTAAAGTCTGCTTATGAGGGGGAACATATGATTTTTGGTCTTCTGAGCCTGGCTAAACTCACTCAGAATAGGGCCTTGCTTTGTAGAGCAGGCTGGCATCAAACTCTCCTTGTATCTTTGACTAACCTAAAAGTCATGATCCTACCGTCTCTTCCTTCCAATTACTGGGATTACAGGTATACATGACCATGCCCAATACCTCGTTGAAATTTTTAAATCCCTCTTGAACCCTAATCATATAAATATGTGCTATTTTGATGCTCTCCCATAGTTTCTGTAAGTTTTCTTCATCCATCTTTATTTTTCTCCTCTGACTGCATGTTTTCAAATAATCCATCCTTAATGTCACCAATTTTTTTTCTGTTTAGTTTATTCTGCTACTGACATTTGTACTTTAAATTTTGCTCAGTGTGTTTTGCAGGTTAAGCATTTTTATTTATTTTCTTTTTAATACTTCAATTTCTCTGTAAAGTTTCTCTGATAGTGTATTGAAGTGTTTCTCTGCATTTTCTTAAAGCTTGTTAAATATCCTTAAAATATTTGTGATTTACATATTTAAGTTGCTTTGGGTTTTGTTCTGTCTCTGGTACTTTATTTCCTGATTTTGTCTATTAGTTAGAATCATGGTTCTCTAAAAGTTCTTGATGCTTGTTGGTGTACAATGTTGTCTGGAAATTGAATGATTGTGTCTTTGTAATCTGGCTTTTGTGTGACCGTCCTAGAAATTATAAGTGGGTTACTTATTTCCCTAAGTCTCCATTAATTTATGGTCTTTTAGTACTAGAAGAAAATCTAAGTCCAGATTGGTTATGAATCTGCTATTGGTATGTTGGCACAGTTTTAGCACTGAGGGTGCCTGAAACTCAGGTATGTATCAAATACACAGTTTGTGTGTTGTTGAGAATTAACTGAGGAAGTGCCTAAAAAAAGTAGTCTGTCCCTGAAATACTCTGCCTGAGGACAGAAGTGTTCAGAGTCAACATTCACAGTCACCAGCTTGTGGTCAGGCAATGAAAGATTCTGCCGAACTCTAGACCTCACTGTGAAGGGCCTGGACACAGACTTCTATGCATAACGTTGGCATTTGTCTTCCTCTTCTTCACCTAAGTGGACAATAACTGTCTTCATGTCATACTACTTGGCCTTTGGGTAAAGGCAAGCAAATGTGCAGCTACCACTACTGCAAGGTTTAATCACATTCTGGAGTCCAAAACCTACTGAGACTAGGGCTGTGCAGTAGCAGTGACAAGTCCTATGCTATTCATGCTAATGTGGTATACAAATAGGCTGAGAATACTGCAACCAGACATAGGTGATGCTGGCCAGAATAGAGGTCTATCTGGTTAGGGCATTCGGATTTCCATTTGGCACCAGGGCAGGTCCAGAGACTACATTTGATGTCATTGTCCTGAGGACATCTTATTATGATTTAGTGATTTCCAATTATTTCTTATAATACTTAGTTTTTATTTTACTCATTTTGAAGCCAAGTTTTTGTTTATGATGCTCATTATTCATTCTTAACTTATAAACATGAAGATTACATTTTACTTTATAATTTATATTAGCATATAATAATTGTACAAATAATGGGCTTCAGTGTGACATTTATATACTTACATGTAACCCACTTTGATCATATTCACCCGCTGTGTTGCCATGTCTTATCCCCAGACCTCCTTCATAATGCCTTTCATGTCCTCAAGTCTGCATTTAACTTTCATGTCCATGCTTTTCCCCTCAATTCCACACATGAGAGAAAATATGCAATGATGTCATTGCTAGTCTGGCTTATTTCTATTAATATGATGACCTACACTTTTGATTTTCCTACAAATGACATAATTATATTCTTGTTTGTGAATGAATTATGTATATTGCTGCATTTTCTTTATTCATTCATCCATTTATTGGCACTTAGGATTATTTTATCTCTTTATTATTTCAAATAGTGAAATGACAAACATGGTTGTATGGATATCTCTATAGTAACCTGACTTTCATTTGGATATATATGAAGATCTGATATAGCTAGAACATATGGCAGTTCTAGTTTTAATTTTGGGGTATCTGTAAACTGATTTCCATAAATGGTGTACCAATTTATGTTCTCACTAACAAGGTTCCTTTTGTGCATCCTGACCAACATATATTTTTGCTATTCTTGTTTCTTGATGATAGCCATTCTGACTGGGGTGAGATAGAATCAAAAAATAATTTTTCTTTTCCTTTCCTTTTTGCAGTGTTAAGGATTGAATCCAGGGCCTTTTCCCTGCTAGACAGATTCTATCACTGAGCTACATAATGAACCCTCATCAAGTTTTGGTTTGCATTTTCCTGATAACTAAACATTGCAACCATTTTCATGTATTTATTGGTGATTTTTATATTTTATTTTGAGAACTGTCTGTTCAGGGCTTTTACCCACTTAGTGACTGGATTGTTCACTCTTTTGGTGTTTAATTTATGAGTTCTTTATATATTCTGTATATTAATTATTAATCCCCTGTCATATAAGTAGTTGGCAAATGTTTTCTCACATTCTGCATACTATCTTGTCACTCTGTTCATTGTTTTTTTTTTTTTTTTTTTTGCTGTGCAGGAGCTTTTTAATTTGTTGTAATACCATTGTAAATTCTTGCTATTATTCCTTGAGCTCTTATAGTCTTATTCAAAATCCCATTACATATGCCTATACCTTTGTTTCTCCTATGTTTTCCTCTAGTAGTTGAAAAGTTCCAGGATTTATATTACGTTTCTATCCATTTTGAGTTGATTTTTCTACAGGGTCAGAGATAGGGATATTGTTTTATTCTTCTACATGTCAATATACAGTTTTCTCAGCACCACTTGCTAAAAAGACTGTACTTCTCCAATGTATGCTTTTGGTGCCATTCTCAATAATCAGATGGCTGTAGCTATGTCAATTTATTTCTTGGACTTCTGTTCCATGAGTCTACATATCTGAGTTTATTTTATTTTTGCCCAAAACATGCTGTTTTTGTTACTGGTGCTCTGTAGTATAGTTTAAAATCAAGTATTGTGATCTCCCAGGCATTGATCTTTTTGCTCAGGCTGCTTTGGATAGTTGGAACCCTTTACGCTTTGAAACGAATTTTAGGATTACTTTTTGTTCATTTCTGTGAGGAACGTCGTTGGAGCTTTGATGGGGATTGCATTGACTCTGCATATTGTCTTTGGTAATATGGCCATTTCTTCAATGTTAATTCTGCCAATCCATGAACAGAGGAGATCTTTACAAATTTTAGTGTCTTCTTGGTTTTATTTCTTCAGTGTTATAGAGTTTTCATTGCAGATATCTTTGATTAAGTTTACACTTGAGATATAGAAGGACCTATTGGTACATGGGAAGACCAAAAATAAGGGCATTGCATGTAATTAGAATCCCTTCACTGTAAGATCAGCACCTAAAAATGTTTGTTGAACAATAATGTGCTAAATCAGCAGTCAATGGTATGCGCACTTCAGATACATATCAAGTGATGGCACTGCACCGTTTCCAAAAAGTACATGTTTGGGACCTGGTTTGCAACCCCCACTCCCCCATGCCAGGAAGACTATTAGGGGAGAAAGTTGTGTGGGTAAATGAGTTAGAGTAAATATGGCAATGAGAGTAGAGATCAGAAAGTACTGTGCACAGTGAGAAGCTCCTTTTGGCCTACTTGAACTTCACTGCAGAAGGGGAAGATATGAGACTGATCCTGAGAATGGGGTGTTATCTTCTACTCTTAGGAGGTCCCCTGAGAGGCTGTGGCCACCAGAAAGCACTAGGGGACATTCAAGCCCTTAGGAAGCTCAGCTTCAGGTCCTTACAGCCTCCCAGAAATAATCAGTGGTCTTGGGTTTCAAAGTGTATATGGTTTATTACATTTCAAAAAAAAGAATTTTAAAAAAGAAAAACAGTCCAAAAGTATAAAGCATTAATAAGCAAGTAGTCCTCAAATCAAACCACAGAGTACTACATGCAAACTAGTGCCTTATTCTCTTTCCTATAGTCAGGATGTGGTGAGGTTATGATGGTGGGATGGACAGAAGCAGAAGGGAGACTGCCAGTGACCCTCAGCATGTATTGGGCTCTTATAGCTTCTCTATAACCAGTCCCCAAGCACAGTGCTAAAGACTGTGATGGACAGCTGGGTACCTGTTGCATTCTTGCAATCCTAGCTACTTGGGAGGCAGAGAGCAGGAGGATTATGGTTCAAAGCCAGCCTAGGCAAATAGTTCCCAAGGCCCTATTTTGAAAATATCCAGCTCAAAAAAGGACTAGCAGAATGGTTCAAGTATTAGAGTGCTTACCTTGCAAGTGTGAGGCCCTGAGTTCATAACCCTACTACCACCAAAAAACAAAAACAGAAACAGAAACAAAAAAACCCAGAAAATCTATACCTAGGTGTTTTTGATGCTATTGTGAATGGGATTGTTTTCACGATTTCTTTGTTAGTCAGATTGTTACTGGCGTAAAGAAAAGCTACTGATTTTTGTATATCAATTTTGTATCCTGCTACTTAGATCAAAGTATTAGATTTCACAATGTTCTGGTGGAGTCTTTATGGTTATATTGGAACATATCATATGCAAATAGGAGATATTTTATTTCTTCCTTTCCTATTTATATATCTTTTATTTCTTTCTGTTTCCTCATCACTCTGGGTAAGATTTCAAATAATGTATTAAATCAGAGTGGTAAGAGGGGACATTCTTGTCTCAATCCTAATTTCAGAGGCACTCCTTTGTTTATTCCCATTCAGTCTGATGTTTGGTATTGGTTTATCATATATATAGCTTTTACTTTGTTGAGGTATGATTCCTAGCTTATTCAGAGCTTTGATGTTGAGGGGATGCTGAAGGTGGTCACAGGCATTTACTGCTTCTATTTAAATGGTCATGTGATTTTTTTTCTTCAATTCTATGTATCGACTACACTCTATTTATTGACTTGTGCATGTTGAAACATCCCTACATTACTGGCATGAAACCAACTTGATATGGTGTATGATCTTTTAAATGAGCTTTTTTATTTCACTAGCAAGGATTTTAGTGATGAATTTTTAAATCTATATTCATCAATAAATTGGTTTGTGCTTTTCTTTCTTTGTTGTGTACTTATCCAGTTTTGGTATCAGGGAAATAATGGCTTTGTAGAATGTATTTAGAAGCATTAAATCCCTTCATATTTTAAGAAACAGGCTGAGGAACATTGGTGTTATTTCTTTAAAGTTCTCATAGATTTCAACAGTGCATCCACTCATCCTTGAGCTTTCTCTGGTGAGAGACTCATTTTTACTGCTCTAATATTATTGCTCATTATATATCTGTTTCAGTTTTTTATTCCTCTTGATTCAATTTTTGTTGGTTATATATGTCTAGAAATTTTTCCATTTGTTCTATATTTTCCATTTCATTGCAGTATGGTTTTTCAAAAACTGCCTTAACAATCCTTTGGCTTTCAGTGTTACATATTACATTTTCACCTTTCCATCTCTAGTTTTTTTATTTGTTTTTGTCTTAATTTTTGGTTTCTTTTACTAAAGATTTTGCAATTTTGCTTATCTTTTCTAAGAACAACTCTTTGTTTCATCAATCCCTTTGTAATTTTCTGCTCTCTGTTTTACTAATTTCAGATCTAGTCTTTATTATTTCTTTCCTTATATGAATTTTGGGATTGGCCTGGTTCATGCTTGTCTAAGACCTTGGGATGCATCATTAGATTATATTTTTGAGATATCTTTGACTCTTTTTTCATGGTAATACCAGAATTTCATGCTTGCTAGGCAGGTGCTCTACCACTTGAAGCACTCTGTTAGCCCTTTTTTGTGTTGGGTATTTTCTAGGTAGAGTATTGCTAACTACTTGCTTAAGCTGGTTTCAAACTGTAATCCTCTTCACCTCTGCCTCCTGTGTAGCTAAGATTATAGGCGTGAGCCATTGGCACCAGGCCATCTTTGACTCTAACATAGGTATTCATTAGTACAAACTTTCACCTTAGAACTGAACTTTCTATTCTGGAGTCATGGCTTACATAGTACAGCACTTGTATAACAAGCACAAGACCCTGTATTCAAACATCAGTACTGCGAGAGAAGGGGCAGAGAGGGGGAGAGGAAGAAAGAGAGAAGGAAGGAAAGAAGAGAAGAAAAGAAAAAATGAATTGCCTTTGTGGTATTTATGATTATGTTAAGTGGAGGCTTCATTTTCACTTGATCTTAGGAAGTGTTTTAATTTCCTCCCCAATACTGTCAGTAAACAACTTATCATTCAGAAGTATATTATTCCATCTCCATGTGTTTATTTTCTGTGTTTTCTCTTGTTATTGATTTCTAGTTTTATTCTATTATGATCTGATAAGATACAATATTTATCATATAGTAATAATATAAGGGGAATTCACTGTGATAATTCTATGTATATGAATAAGTTCACCCCCTCCATGATATTATTTTTAGAAATCATTAATACACAAGGGAATTTCATTGCACAAATTTTATAGGTGCATATGGTGTAATTTGAACAAATTAAACCTCTCTCTTAAATTCTTTTAACCATCTTCCCTTCTCCCCACATTTTCAAACTGTTTGGTGGATTTCATTATGCTATTGGCATACATATGAATATATGTATGCATATATATATGTATATATATATATATATATATATATATATAATACTTTGCACCTCTTCACCCCCATTACCCTCTCCTTTCTCCTTCCCTCTCCCACTGATTCCTGTGACAGTTTCTTTTTGCACTCATGTAGCATTCTGTTTATCATCACTATAACCATCAACATTTTAGATTCATATTCTACACAGGAGTGAAAACCTCTGATATTTGACTTTTTGAGTTTGGCATATTTAACTCAATATGTTGATTCCCAGTTCCACCCATTTTTCCACAATGTAATTTTCTTTTTTATGGCTAAATAATTCCTTATTATGTATACATATATACCACATTTTCTTTATGAATTCATTGGTAGTTGGGCTCCTAGGTTGATTCCACAGCTTTGTTCTTATGAATAGTGTTTCAATAAATATAGGCATGCAGGTATCTCTATTTTATGTTGATTTACACTCCTTTGGATATATATCCAAGGATGGTATAGCAGGGTTATAAGGCAGGTCTACTTTTACATTTTTGATGAACCTCTATACTGATTTCCACAGAGGTTGCACCAATTTGTATTCCCACCTACAGTGTATAAAGATTATATTTTCCCTACATTCTTGTTAGTATTTGTTGTTTGTTCACTAAAATCATTTCCTCTAAAGTTGGAAATAAGACAAGGATGTTGACATGATTTATGCTCCAGTTTATTTCTGAAGTTTTTCTGTGTTTTTTTGTATTCACACTCTATCGATGAGTGTGTGATATTAAAATCTCCCACAATTACCATATTTGTTTTTATATGTCCCTTTATTTTTAGTACTTTTTAAAATGAAAATGGGTGCATCAGAATCTGTCACACACATATTTTAAATTGTCATATCTTCTTGATGTATTGTCCCCTTTATTAGAATGTGGTAACCCACTTTATCTCTTCAGAGTAATTTTGGCTGGAAGTGTGCTTTGTCACACATGAATATATCTACTCCTTATGACTTTGGGATTCCATTTGATTGGAATATCATTTCCAACCTCTTACTTTCAGTATGTGTGTACTTTTGCCAGTGAAGTGTGTTTATTGCAGACACCAAGCAGTTTCATCTTGGTTTTCAATTTTTTTTATACTGAAATGATTTAATTTTTATTCCCTCCACAGAAAACACTAGAGAAATTTGGAGCCAAAAATACATGCCGACTGACTTTTTACAGTGTTTTTAGGCAAAATTATTTAATGTCAATAAATTATTTAATAATTTTACATGTTTTGGTTGGTTTTACTGCACATCAAGGTCACCTTTAAAGTTGATTTTTCTTCCAGGATAGCCCTCTTTAAAAGATGCTTAATCCAGTTGTCCACAAAATTTGGGCTTCATCTTTAACGTGGCCACTTGAATTGCAGGTTGGAATTATTGATGGCAACTTCAAAATTCCCCATCTGAGGACCTGTGGGATTTAATTTCCTGAAGCAATTTATTGTTCAGTCCTAGGAGATTAATTATAGAAAGCACTTTATAAATACCAAGTTTTTCTAGGAAACATTTTTCTCATTGCATCTTTTCATCCATGAGCTTAAGCAAAATGTTACAGATATCATTGTCACCACTGCAATGCATTTACTGTGATGGAAGCATGACCTGTGTCTCAATTTAGCCACATTGACCAATCTAGGACACCAATCAACAGTGCCCCCTCTCATCTGGAATGAGGCATTGGTTTTCAATTTAATCAACCAGTCTTCAGCTTTTAAATGGTGAGTAAACAGCACTTACACTTGAATTTTTATAGATAGTTTTGTGCTAACTCCTACTATTTTTCCATTGGTCGTTTCAAGTACACGTTGTTCTTTCTCCCTTATTATATAAGAACTAGTTTATCAACTCAGTTGAAAATAATTATTTTCTAGTTCCCATGTGTTCATCTATTCTTCTCATGAGTTTTATTATTTCCCAAGCTCTCATTATTGTGATTGTCTTTCTTCCTCATTTGTCTGTAAGATTGTTTTAAGTATCTTATCCAATAGTGCCTTAGTGGTCATGAGTTGTTTTAGTTTGTACTTATTGCCAAAAGACTTTGTTTCTCAACCCATTTTGAAGGATAACTTTGGTGGATATAGTAATCTTGGTTGGCAGTTATTTACTCTCAAGACTTTAAGTATATCATTCTGTGCTTTCAGGGTTCAGGCTGAGTGGTCTGATGTAATTCTAATGAGTTTGCTTTGTTAGTAAGTTTGATCTTCTGTGTTATAGATTTCAATTTTTTCTTTGTTCTGTGTTCTTGGCATTTTAACTATATTATAGTAACATGGTCACGTCTATTTAGAGTTCTAAATGCCTCCTGTACTTGAATGTCTAAGTCTTTCCTTAGGTTTGGGAAATTCTGTGTTAAAATTTAATTGAATAAGTTTCCTATAACTTTTGTTTTTATCTCAGGCACTTTCTGTACATGAAAGAATATTAGGTTTGTATCTTAATTTTGTCCTTGTTCTTGAAATTTGTAGTTATGAATTTTTTTTCTTTATTGCTATCTGTATTGGTTACTTTTGCATCATTGTGACCAAATACCTGAGAAAACAACCTAAAGGAAGGAATCATTCATTTTGGCTTGTGCTTTAGAGGTTCAGTCCATGGTTGCTTGGCCTTATATTCTTGAGCAGAACTTCTGAGGGTTCAGAGCATGTAGTAGATTAACTTGTTCTCCATATGATGGACAGGAAACAGACAGTCATGAAGGAAGGGGTCAGGGATAAGAAACTCCCCCTACAATCTACCTCAAGTGACTTCCTCCTGCCAGGCTTCATCACCTAACGTTACGACCACCCTCCAAATAACACCACCAGCCAAGGACTAAGCATTTAGTACATCAGCTAGTGGCAGAAATTTCACATTCATCAGGATATAATAAATTCTTAACATTGAATTCAATCCCTGATATTCTTTATTTTGCTTGATTGAGTCCATTACTATTGTTTTCCACTACGATTTTTTTTTTTTGATTCATTGAGATTTTCTATTTTGTTCTGGAGTCTTTGTCTCTTTGGTAAATTTCTCATCCAAGTCTTTAACTTCTTCTTTAACATCTATTTAAAGAAGTTATATGTTAACTTCTTTAACATCTATTTATTTATCTCCTCTTTGAGGTAAGGAGGTAATGAATATTTAAAAATTAGAATATTGATTTATTTGTGTGGTATTTCAACAATTTCACTATCTTCAAATTCAGTTATTGAAGAGTTATGAACTTTTGGTAGTCATATTGTTTTGTCTTTTCATTACTCTTTTGTTCCCATGTTGCAATTTGTTCTTTTGATGAATATCTCTTTCTGTTTTATTCAAGGACCTTGAGAAATCAGACTTTAGTAAAAACAACAAAAATTCAGAACCTAAGTAGATATTTAAATATAGTTTTAAAAGATTTGAAACAACTACATCCCCAATATAGATAAAAAAGCAGAAAGGTAAGAAGTTTATAAGATAAACTATGGGTTTTAACATTAGTAAGGATAAAATATTAAAAATTAAGTAATGAAAATGAAAGATAGGGAAGCAAGATAGTAAAGAGAAGAACTATATAGGGGATGAAGGTATGAGAATAGTGAGGAAAAACAGCGTAAAGTAAATACAGAACATAAAACATTTTGTAAAAGACCAATCGGCACTTCTTCTTGCTAAAGAAATGATGGGTGGAAGCATATCATCCATCACCCAGGGTTTTTTGTTTGTTTACTGGATGTGTACCAAATTGTGACGCATTTTCTCTCTGAGGTCCAAACAGGTTAGATTAGAAAGGGCTGCTTACAGTCTGAGCCCCATCCTGCCTTTCCTATTGGGGCAAACTTGCTAGTATGACCATTGCTGGGTTGCATTCCTCTCATTTTTCTTCATATGAAGACCTGGCAATATGATAAGTGTATGAGGGCACTGGAGGGTCCTATGTAATCCATTGACATGAGTCTGACATATCAAAACTTTGCTCCCAAGATAAATCATAGTTGCCTTCTAGGTTCCCAAAACTCCTGCACCTGGCTTATTATGCTCAGCTTTAAAGGAGAAGCAAATTGTGATCATTTCTGTGTCACAGAATGATTTCCCACTACATGAACTTTTCATCTGGTTTGTTTCAGTGGCACTTACCCAGCATCAAAAATTGGGTTTTAAGGTAGACACCTGATGAAAAGTACAGTAATATTTGCTGTAGATTCCCAGGAACAGGAAAATATAGGGACCTCTCACTCCCAAAGTAGCTACATTAAGCAAGAACTTCTCAAGCTGGCTCCTAGTTATAGACCTGCAAATATATGTTGGGAAGTCCAGAAGGATTTTCCAGTGTTAGTTTGCTATGCAGATCTCAGGTCAACTGTGTTGAAACTGTCCATCTACACAGTGTTGTCTCATCCTGTGTTCCATTATTCAGGGTCTTTGGGTTTCTCCAAATTTGTATCAACTATTGAACAGTGGCAGTTTTCTACATTCATCAACCTCAATAAGTAACTTCTGTCCAGTGGTTTTGATTCTGTCTCATGAAGATGTGGGTGAGTTCTGGGTGCATGTATTGTGCATCCTAAACATATATTATGTTATGTAATCTTCACAAACAACTCTATGGAGTAGGTATTTTTAACATTTGAATTTTGAAAGGACACACTACTACATGAAGAATAAACCTGGAATTATGCACTAAGTAGTTTCATTTCAAATTATGTGTTCTTAAACCATCATATTCCATTACTTAAGAGGAAGTAAATACAAATTTCTTATTTCTAAGTCTTGATAGGATATTCTCATTCAAAATGAACAGAAATAAAAAAGTCTTGCTCAAAAATTGATGTGACATAAGAGCACGTTTGTCCACAGATGTATGCATATATGTTATTTAGACATGTGTGTATTTTTTGTGTGTGTTTGTATAGGAAAAGAACAAAAATGTTTAACAGTTTTAGGAGACTAGAGAACAAAAATTTTACTTCTGACATAAACACATCAGAAGGACACTTGAAGGAAATATTTGATCGATCTGAATAAAAAATTGTGGGAGAATGGTATTCATAGCTGAAGGTAGAGTATGAATAGTAATAAAGAGACAATTCTATAATAGATAGAAGAGCAATGGACTAGAAGTAAACACAAACACCATATATTGTAGTTTCACTTGTGTCATACCTAGCCTTAGCTGAATCCTTTAACTTCATTGAAGCTTGATTTTCATATTTGTACAGTATGGTTAGTAAAATATTTACATTAAATTTAACTAATGCTTTCATAAGCTGGTGACTAAGAGTGGAACTTTTAAAAGCAGTTGAAAAATTTATGACTATAGAGTACGAGATTTTGACTTTCAGTATTCCTTATATTAAACTTTATAGGTTGCTACCTATTTTGATTACTTGTAAACTGGATTAGTGTAAAATATATGTCATTCTGTACAAAGCATTTATATGGAAAGACACTTAGGTAGACTCCTGAAATCTCTACTTCTATGTCTAAAGTCTCACTGCTTGATTTTACTTGTTTATTGATGGGAATGTAGGACTGACTTGTGAACGTAGGTATCAATACTCAAACATGAGGTGATTTCAAGGGGAAATCCATCAGTGATAGGCAGCAAAGGATGAACTCATAATTCTCTACCAATCATGTATCTGTGGTCATTTTACTTCATGAATCAGATAAAAATACTCTCTCTGATGAAGAGTAATTATAAATTCTATCTAAGAAGTGTTAGGTGAAAGGAGACTCTGAATGAATAAAATAATATTCTTCATTATGCTGTACCATTTTGGAATATATCAAGATGCCCTGCCACTCCTAACTTCATCTAAAGAACTACATAGTAGTTTTTGAATTCCACTTTCAACTTTGGCCCTCTTATTAGTCCCAAAGAATTATCATTTTACAGAACAACCAGAACTGTTGCACTGTAATCCATTCTTGATAGCTGGTGCTTCTGGTTCCAATAGCAAACTAAACTATTGTTTTGGAGGTTGACCAAATTTCATTTACAAAAAGATCTTCCACGATCCCGATGAGACATCCTATTGCCAGTGTAACTATTGAACCATTAAAATGTGCTTTATTTGGTTATTGTAGGAATCAGATGGACTCTTTCCAATTAAATGTTTGTAGATATATGTCTGAATTAAATCAAAGTTCTATTCCTTTATTGACATACGTGAAATATACACTTTCCAATGAGTTAAATCATAGTTTAAAAAATGACAATAGTATTTGTTTAAAAGATGTGCAACCTGATTTACAATACACCATTGCAAAACACTACCTATTCCATTAACAAAAACATCCCATTGCAAGCATACCACAGAATGAATGTCTAATGAGTAATGATTACCTTCACAGTTAGACTAATACATACTTAATAAAAAAATGGACTTATCTAACAATGAAAACTATGTTTTCCAATGATAGCCTAGAGTGTGGAAAAGAACTGAATCCATTACGTGGGCAATCCAGATAGCAGTAATTGAGTTTTAGGGCTAAAGGACCAGAATAATTGCCTCCGTCCTCTACTTGGCTTTATTCATGAAATTCTGTACAAAGACTACTAAGTACTATGTCATGGCATAAAGTGCCATTTAATTAATGTTCATAATTTTTCCTCTAGAGAAAATGATTGAATCTGTTATCTAAAAACAAAAGTCCACACTCCCTCCAACAGTAGAAGAGAAATGGTGTACAGCATAAGTATTCTTGTGCTTCCCAAGCAAAACAAAAACTAAATAAAACCACAATGATGAAAATAAAACCCCTAACAAAACCTACCACCAATAAGAACAAACAAATCAAAATAAAATAAAGGAACATCAATAAAAATTTATGTAAACTCTGGCTAATTTTTAATGGATACTTAAATACAGCAGCTCAATTTTTCGTATTATTCATAGAGATCTTTAGGAAAATGCCTAATTTGAAGAGAAGTATGTATACAAGGCTAAGCAAGTTCATTTTTCTGAATTGTAAATCTGTGACTTTTGCTTTTTTAGGAAAAATTTATCAATCTGTTGTAGCAATCTTGGAGTGATGCATACAGAAATACTCTTAGGTAAAACTAAACTTGGAGGGTAATTATGAGATATGATCTAAGAAGAACTGATGTCCTACCACTAGTGAATTATTCCCTAGAGAAATGCACTGGCTTCTTTTTTAAAAGGTGTGAGAGTGTAAGGAGAAGAAATTGTCCCCAGTACTGTTGTGTGAATTAACTTATGAGGTAGCTTTTCTTTGTGACAGGGTAGCAAGTGACCCCTGAGAACTAATTTGTGACTATATGTGAAAGTTGGAGTTAAAAATGGAGGTGTGTGTGAGGGAGAAAATATCGAAGATGCAAGTCACAATGAGGGAGAGTTTTGTGTCTTCTGAAATTTTGTTGAGAGTTGAGACAAATCACTTAGCTTCTTTATTCCATGGACTATGACTATTTTTTAGCATTTTTGATTTATTGTCACAATAAATCACAAAATCTGTGCAAGCTGTGCCAGAATTGTCCTGTGTTTCAGTAAAAGTTTGTGCCATTCTGCAAACTCTCACCTGTCTATCATGTTGTCAGTTATGGATTTCCAAAAGGAAAGCTTCACCATCATTTCTGGTTTTTACCCATGGGGTTATGCAAGAGCTAAAAATACATGAAGTGATTAAAACAGTAAAGCAGAAGCTATGACACCTGCCTCTGTCAGTCAGGAAGATAGTTGCAAAGGAGCTAGAAGCTCTTTTCCAAATGGGAATAGTTAAAAGAATGCATGTGTCTAACTGGGGAGTGATTTATGAATAAATTAGGAGGAATTCAGATTAATGCTAATGTGTGCAAGAGCTATAATTATTGGCTGTAATGGTTGAAAATATTTGTTTGTCCTATCCATTCATTCTTTCCCCAAATGATTACATTGCTTTGATGTCACCAGATTTAAGACTGCAGACATTCTGAGACCTAACATTTTAGTTAAGTTTTACTGAGAATAAATTGGAAGGAAGGAACATAAGATTATTCTATGTAAAAGAGGTTAGGGGTTTTTGTTGACTGTTTTATTTTACATAAATAACACATTGAGTAAAAGAAGCAGGCAAATAAAATATCAGAAATTACAACAAAATGGAGTAATATTGAATTGTTTCTAAGATGTTGATGGGCAGTTTAGTGAATGGTAAGCAAAACTCCTACATGATGGACATCAGTCATTTCTAGATATTAAATAACACTTCTAGAAAATTACCCACTCTTGAGCAACAAGCGTTTTTTTAAAAAATTCACTTGTAGAATTTTTGATTCAACAAGAAAATATGAAAACTTAGTTTCAGGAATGGTTAAATGTTAGTTCACAATTTCTTTATGAATTCCAAGTAAAATATATCTGCAGAGTAGCAGCCTACCTTAGCTTTATTGAATTATAATAGGTCAGTATTTGGGGACAGTCAGAATTTTTAAAGGGTAATACTGAAAATCTTGGAAAATCTGATTGCTTTTATTTTCTTATCCAAGGACTGTGTCATTAGCAGATATGTTTGGTTGGTTAACTAATATTAGTAATGGATTTCATTCATCTTCACTTTCCAAATGGTGGTCATGCTCTTGGATATAATTCTGCTCCTGTCCTACTGAACAGCCAACCTATCAAGTGAAATTCATATTTCAAACTTATTATTTAGCAATTTGTGTTTTTCTGTCTTTATTTTTTTCATGATAAAATTTGAAGTAGTTGATAATTTTTGACTAAGCTAATACAATATTAAAATACATCAAAATAAATATTAAATTTAATTTGTGGTTTAGTCTGACCTCTTCAAAATTGACTGGTGTGCTGTGAAGTAAAATTTGTAGCAGGAAACATGTTCCCTGGATTTTACTATTTCTCAATTAAATTGACTTTATAGATGCTGACCACAAAAACAAGCCTATAAATGACAAAAAAATTATTGATTAAAGATTGTTTTGGCATATTGAACTGATTAGTGCCTATTTCTGGGAAGCTAAAGACCTTTATAGTATGTTTAACTTTTTATCATGTAGGAAACTTTTGACTAAAATAGGGTTGTTATAATTATGTTGATGTAAATGGCCTCCATCTTTACCAATAAGATATAATCAAGATTGTGTTAGTTAGCCTTGGATGCCTGAAGAGTTCTCACTTGGCTTTTCCTAGTCCTGGCCTGAGGACCTAGGCTGCCAGTGGCCATAGAGCTCCCAGGACTCACCACAAGAGGCAGAGTGACCCCAACTTCAAGAACAGGCTTAGAGAACAGAGGAAGAAACAGAAGCTTGCCAAGGAGAGAGCATGGCTTTCCAAGTTACCTGACCTTAAAGATGCTGAAGCTGTTCAGAAACTCTTCCATGAAGAAATACAGCTTGGAGAAGAACGACTAGCTCAAGGTGAATATGAGAAGGGTGTGAACCATCTGACAAATGCAATTGCTGTGTGTGGGCAGCCGCAGTAACTGCTGCAGGTGTTACAGCAAATTCTTCCTCCACCAGTGTTCCAGTTGCTTCTGACTAAGCATCCAACCACCAGTCAGCAAATTGTGAGTGCGCAGAGCTTAGCTGAAGATGATGTAGAATGAGAAACTTATCGACATAATAAAAATCTCAGTTAAAACGAGTTTTTAAATTCTTAACTTGGAAGTTGAGCAGCTCTGGGGAATTAAGGACAAATACGCTAGTTACAGACTGTCCTACACTGAAATCTACCAAAGTTAATGTTTACATTGTGTAGAACCATTTGTCTGTTTTGTTTAATTTTTTCGCAAGTGAAAAGTATATTTTGATAAGGAGCTTTTCCTTTTATAAATACACTGTGAGTTACCAAAAAAAAAATTGTGTTAGTTTTTCATCATTGTGAGAAATATCCGAAAAATATCAACTTAAATGGGGGAATTTTTATTTGGGTCTCAGTTTCAGACGTTTCTATCCATTGTTGACTTGATCCATTGCTATGTGACTATGGTGAGGCAGAATATTATAGCAACAGGAAGGTGTGGCAAAAAAAAAAATTGTTCACCTAATGGCAGCCAGTAAGCAGATATCCAGACAGAAAGGAAGAAACCAGGGAAAAATATCCTTCATAGGCATACCCCCAGTATGGTCAGGACCCTTCAGTTAGGTCCTACCATCTCCCAAAACAGAGCCTCCAACTAAGAAGCAAGCCATGAGCTTTTGCTCCTAATCAGGAAATCTCACCATGACTTTTATCTTAATCATGAACATTGGTCCAAGAAGCCCAAGTTTCCTAAAACATTACTCAGCTGCAAAACTCTATCTCCTTTTTCTGAACATTTCCCTTTTGGATGCCATATAACACTCTTCTCTAGCTTTTGACATCCTTTCACCATGCATTCTTATAATCATGACCACTGGGAAAAAAAGCCTTTATACTCACCACATTCTATCTAGTATTATTCTTATCTTCTTTTTTTCTGTTCTTAAGATGCATTCCCTATAGCCTTCTCAGTCCCTGGCACATTTTTGTCTTTGATATTCCTTGTGACAGAAGGCCTCGATGTGGAGTAGATAAAATTGCCTTTCTAGACAATTCTACATTTCTTCTCCATAAATAATCACTGTTTTGAATCATACATCATGAGCCTGTACCATGTGTTGATGAGTTGTTTAGTTATTTACCAACCCTAAATTATTCCTTCCAATTCCTAAAAGATTTAATACCTGATTTAAAGTAAGTTTAACATTTTTTTCTAGTACAATTCTTAGTGATTTCAATATGCAGGTAAATTAGATAACACTCTGTCCTTGTGGGTCTTTTACTTCCTCTCTTTCTAATGTTTTTGTTCCCCAACCCTCTTCAACTACTCATTCCAGTGATTACATTCTAGAGCTATAATGAACAATATGGTAGCCACTAACCATATACTAAACAGTAGAAATATAGCTACTCTGATATTAGTTGTAAGTGTAAATTACAACAATTTTACGTACTAATATAAGAAATAGTTTAAAATCTTCTATTAATATTTTACATTCATTTTATTTTGAAAAAATATTTGGATATTCTTAAGCAATACCATTGTTAAAATCAATTTATTTATTTTTTTTAATTTTTAATGTGGCTCCTAGAAAATCTAAAGCTATATTTTGGGCTCATATTATATGTCTATTGGACAGTGCTGACCTGGATAATGTCATTGCTTCAAACTGCACACTGGCCATAGTGTTAATTCCAAACACTCCATACTCAGAAGACAACCTTCTAACATTCAAACTTACTCCCTCTTGCACTGAATCTCTAAGTATCTTTTTACACCACTAGGGTCTCTGCTCTATTAATTCTACTACAATTTATTGTTTAAAACTCCACTAATATACTTACTTCACTCCTTAAAAATTAAACTGAATATTACTATTACCACTTCTTGTCTTTTTTCTTGTTTTATTATCCTTAAAACCTTGTGTACCCAAACATATTAAAATGGTTGGAATATATGCTGACTGTTTTTATTGTAATCAATGCTCACTAAGCTCAAGTGGATCCATAGTACTGCTTAAATTCTTATAATAATTTTTTGTTCATTAACTGTTTTTTTTACAGTACAAGAGCTAGAACCCAGGTCTTCTGCTTGTTAAGCAAGTCCCCTACCACTTGAACCATGCCACCAGTTCATTGACTCTTCAATGCTCCTACTTGATTATCTCATGTGTTTTTCACTCTCAAATCTTTGACAATATCTCCTCCATTGCCACTTGCAGATGATGACATTGCTTCTTATTTCATTACAAAATTTTATGCAATCAGAAATTTTATTTCACAAATATTTTTCACTACATCCTCATTTCTATACAGCTATATATGCACATGTTCATTTACTCTACAATCTTTTCTATTCTTTGAGTGAATTGTCTATTCCCTTAGTGAAGTCAAACCTCTGAAATTGTGCACTAATTTCAATTTCTTCAGTGGCATGGGTTTAGGAATTGTTACCTGCTTTTCTGCAGGACCAATTTTCCCATTCCTACTAGAAAATTCTTATTTAGCCTGTAGATATTTTGGTCATTATCTGAACTCAGAATATATTTGGCACAACTAAAGGTTTTAGCAAGGAAAAAAAGCATGAAATAGTTATACATATTTAAATATTTAACAAAATATTGCATTATGTATATGTAAAACACTGATGAATGGATCTAGACAAAGAAAGTGGACTACAAGCACTCAGCATTTATAGGTTGCTCCAGGAGATTGAATCAAATCATAACCATGCAGCATCATGATTTGATATGTGATGAGCATAGGAAAATGCTGAAGTACAGGTTGATAGAATCAAGGACCAGATGAAGCCCATAAATATTGGTATTTAGAATAATAAGAGAAATAATAAAAGTAATAGAGTACACAGTTCCTAACACATGGGAGCTTGGTGGAGGAAGGGAAAATTCCCCTCCAATAGGTTGAATGGCATTTTCAATATACTCCAGGAATGTAAATTCTATCACACAAGTAATATACAGTTTGAGCAGATGGGAGGCCTGAGTTCTTCAGAGTGAGCCATTAAGAACTATTTCACAGTACTTCCCAGAAGATTTAGAAAGATGTGAACCCATCTTAAGAAGCATCACCTTGAATGGGTGAGCTGCCTAACAGACCAAAAAAAATGCCTGATTTTTTTGTGTCTTTGTGACCTAATGACCCCTTCTCAGAGAGAATGCACTCTGAAAACCTACATCTATAGAATATTCTGTCCAACAGTCACAGAATACACACAAGTCTCAGTACATGGAACATTTTCTAAAATAGATCACATTTTAGAACATAGAAAATATAAACAAATACAAAACCAAAATAATTTGTTGTATCTTATTACAGCATAATGGAATAAAACTAGAAATCAAAATCAAGAGAAACTTTAGAAAATACACAATCAAATGAAAACTGTAGAATAAATTTTGGAATGATTAGTGGGTCACTGAAGAAGTAAGAAGGAAATTTTTAAAATCCTAGAACCTTATGAAATGGAAAAATATAGTAGAATTTCTGGGATACAGCCAAAGCAGTTTTACCAGAGAAGTTTATGTATATGTATGCCAACATTAAAAAAATCAAAGAGGCTCAAATAAATAAATTATCCACTTCAAGGTCTTAGAAAATACAGAAAAAAATCAAACCTAAAATTAGTAGAGGGAAAGAAATAATAAATATCCAGACTGAAATTAATAAATTGGAAACTAAAAAAAGTAAAACAATGACCAATGAATCAGTTGGTTCTCTTTAAAGATAAACAAAATTGATAAGTCCTTAGTTAAATTAAGAAAAGAGAAAGAAGGAAGATCCAATTTAAAAAATTAGACTGGAAAAGGGTGATGTTTTAAGAGACACCTCTGAAATGTGGAATATTTAGGAACTATTTCAAAAATATGTAATCTAGTAACCTGGAAAATCTACAAGAAATGTACAAATTTCTAGATGACACATGACCTACCATGATTGAACCAAGAATATATAAAAAACCTAAACAATTCTATAATGAGCAGTGCAACTGAATCAGTAATACAGTCTCTCAACAGTGAAAAGCCCAGGACTGGGCAGATCCACTGTTGAATTTCCACTGTTGAATAAAGTTAAAGAGCTAACACATTAGTGTTTTACTCAGTAATTAAGAAGGAAAAAATTATGTGGTTTGCTGGAAAATAAATGAAACCAGAGATATCATCCTAAGTAAAATAAGCCACTTTCACACAAACAGATATTTGCATGCTTTCTCTCATTGTTGATGTTGGGAAGGGGCAAAATGGGTTGAGAATATGATCAAAGTACCACTGTATGTATATATGGAGACATTACCCCTTACTATGTACAATTAATATACATCAATGAGAATGAAAGAGGAAGAAAGAGACAAAGAGAGAAAGCATCCACTGGTGTGTCTGGTTTCCTTCACTTAACACATTGTCTTCTAGTTCCATCCATTTTTTATTCAAATAAAAATATTTCATTATTCTTTGTGATTGAATTATATTTTATTATGGATTGTATATATATATATGTATATATATATATACACATATATATATACCAATATGTACATACAAATTTCTTTATTCATTTGATGGGCACCTAGATTGCTTCTATATCCTATCTATCATGAATACTAACCTAATAAACACAAAAGTACAGGTATCACTTTGGTATATTTACTTCATGTCCTTTGAATATATACCAAAAACTAGGATAGATGCATCTTATGGTAGGTCTTCAGTCTCAGGAATTGAATCCAGGACCTCAAATATGATAGATAAGTGCTCTACCATTGAGCTGTAACCTAAGCATTTTTTTTAGCTTTTCATGGAACCTGTATAAGGTGGTTCTAATGTATATCCTCACTAAGAATGTTTGACAGTTTTGTTCTCCACTTCCTTGCCAGTATGTTATGATTTTTTTGTTGTTTTGTTTGTTTTGTTTTATTGATAGTAACCATTCTAAGTAGGGTGAGGTGATATCTCATTGTAGCTTGGATGACTAATGATATTGAGCTTCTAAAAATACAATTGTTGGCCATTTGTATTTTTCTCACTTAAGAAATGTATATTCAGACCACTTCCTGATATTTATTTGTATTACTTTTTTCCATAAGTTGTTTGCATTCCAGACATTGACATATTCTTATTATTAATTCTTTCTCAGATAAATAGTTGACAAAGATTTTTGTTGATTTAGAGATTTTTTTTCCTTTACTATGTTTATTATTTACTTCTCTGTGCAGAATCTTTTTAGCTTGTTGGAATCACATTTATTTATTCATCTTTTTTTTCTGTGCTTTGGGTAATTTCAAAAAGTTATTGATTATACCAATGTCTTGAAGTGTTTTCGTACATTATCTTCAATTTTCATAGCTTCTGATTTTACTTTTAAGTCTGTCATAAATTTTGAATTAATTTTTGTACCGAGTGAGAGATAATTATCAATACTCTCCAATATGAATATTCAGTAATCCCAGCACCATCTGTTGAAACAGCTATCCTTCATCGAATGTATGTTTTTGGCAACTTTCTGGAGAATAAGTACACTGTAGATATATGGAGTAACTTCTACACCCTCTATCTTTTGCATTATGTGCCTGTTTTTATGCAAATACCATGCCTTTTTCTTAATTTTTACAGTGTCTTTTATGTAGCCTTGTCTGGCTTTCAACTTGCCATCCTCCTACTTCAGTATCCCAATTGCTGGGATTACAGAATTGATTCTCCATGCCTGGCATCATGTTAATTCAATCATTACATGTTTGTAGTATATTTTGAAGCCCTATAGTGTAATGCTTTCTGCTTTGTTCCTTTTGCTCAAGCTGGTTTTTAGCTATTCAGGTTTTTTTGTTGTTCCATATAAATATTATGATTAATTTTTAGTCTTCCTGTGATGAAAGTCATTAGTTACAAGAAGGGGATCAGGAACAAGTGTAAAGATCAGTTAGAGATTAATCAACTTGGGTTGTGACACATTTGTACATGGAAGCAATGCTAGGAATCTCTCTGTATAGCTACCCTTAAGTCAACTAGCAAAAACGCTCTGTCCTTCTTACTGTGCTTATGGTCTTCTCTTCAACAAAATTGGAGATAAGGGCAGAACAGGTTCTTCCTGGAAGCGAGGTGGGGTGGGAGGGCGGGGGGAGGCAGGGGACAGGGGGGAGAAATGACCCAAACAATGTTTGCACATGTGAATAAGTGAATAAAAACAAAGAAATGCCATTGAATCTGGAGATGACTTTAAGTAGTATGAACATTTAAATATATTGGTTCTTTCAATACATGAACATGGAATTTCCATTTTATGTATCTTTTCAATGTTTTTCATTGATGTTTTATAATTTTTATTATAGAGTTTTTCAATTCTATGATTAACTATATTATTGGGTATTTTTGTATCTGTTGTAAACAGAATTGTATTTTTATTTGTATTTCAGACAATCAATGTAGATGATCTATTTCAGATAATCATATATTGGTTTTGTATCCTACAAGTTTGTGAATTTCTTTATTACTTCTAAAAGCTTTTTGTATAATCTTTAGGAATTTTTGTGTAAAAATTATGCTAATTTCAATCAGTGCTATTTGGTTTCTTCTTTTCCAATTTGTATGCATTTTATTTCTTTTTTTTGCTTGATTACTTGATCATATTGAATAAAATTGGTGAAGTTGGTATACTCTTCTTAGTGAGACAAGATCTTAGTGGTTCCATATAAATGTAAATATTGATGAGAACGTTTTGATCTTTGAAAAAGCTTTTTACATATTCTTCATTCAATATTAAGATACTACTTGCCCTATTATAAATGGCCTTCATTATTTTGAGTAATGTTTCTTCTGTGTCAAATTTCTTTAGCATTTTTATTGTGAAGGGATATTCAATTTTATAAAATACATCTTTATAACTGCAGAGATAATGTTTTTGGACTTCATTTGTTGATTTGGTGCAATTTTATATTTACGTATGGTAAATCATCCATTCCTGCACTAGGATGCATCCACCTACTTTTGGATTTATTTTTCTAGTATTCTCTTTTATTATTATTATTTTTCGTTTAGTCACATGTGCTTACATTGTTTGAGTGTGAATCATTTCTCCCACCTGTCCCCCTCCCCCACCCTCTCCCCTCTCCCCTGCCTTGCTTCCAGGCAGAAACTGTTCTGCCCTTATATCTACTTTTATTGAAGAGAAGACATAAGCATAATAAGGAAGAAAAGTGTTTTGCTAGTTGAGTTAAGGATAGCTATACAGAGAGATTCCTAGCATTGTTTTCATGTACAATTGTGTTACAACCTAAGTTGATTCACCTCTAACTGATCTTTACACTGGTTCCTGATCCCCTTCTTATGTAGACCTCTGTTGCTTTAAGGTTTCTGTATTAGTTCCTCTGGAGTGGGGACATCAAACCCTTTCATGTTTTGGGTTTTCTACCTATTCCCATATCTCCTGTGTATGCTCTCCCCTTGTCATGTGATACAAGTCCAACCACATTGCTGCATTTGCCCTCGATCTAAACTCTGTATATGAGGGAGAACATAGGATTTTTGGTCTTCTGAGCCTGGCTAACCTCATTCAGAATGATGTTCTCCAGTTCAGTTCATTTACTTGCAAATGATAAGATTTCATTCTTCATCATGGCTGAGTAAAATTCCATTGTGTATAAATACCACATTTCCTTGATCTATTCATCAGTAGTGGGGCATCTTAGCTGTTTCCATAACTTGTCTGTTGTGAATAGTGCTGCACTAAACATGGATGTGCTGATGCCTTTGGAGTAACCTGAGTAGCATTCTTTTGTGTGTATCTCCAGGAGTGGGATTACTGGATCATATGTCAGATCAATGTTTAGTTTTATAAGAAGCCTCCAAATTTGCTTCCAGAGTGGTTGCACCAGCTTGCATTCCCACCAGCAATGTACAAAGGTTCCTTTTTCCCCACATCCTCACCAACACATGCTGTTGGTGGTGTTTTTGATGATGGCTGTTCTAACAGGGGTGAGGTAGAATCTTAGTGTGGTTTTGATTTGCATTTCCTTTATGGCTAGAGATGGTGAGCATTTTTTCATGTCTTTTTTGGCCATTTGATTTTCTTCTTTTGAGAAAATTCTGTTTAGTTCAGTTGCCCATTTCTTAATTGGTTCATTGATTTTAGGACAGTTTAGTTTCATAAGTTCTCTGTATATTTTGATTATCAGTCCTTTGTCTGATGTATAGTTGGCAAATATTTTCTCCCACTCTGTGGGTTGTCTCTTCAGATTAGAAACCATTTCTTTTGTTGTGCAGAAGCTTTTTAATTTTATGAAGTCCCATTTTTCCATCCTTTCTCTTAGTTGCTGAGCTGCTGGGATTCTATTGAGGAAGTCCTTGCCTATACCTATTAGTTCCAGAGTGTTTCCTGCTCCTTCCTGTACTGACTTCAGAGCTTCGGGTCTGATATTAAGGTCCTTGATCCATTTTGAGTTGATACCAGTATAGGGTGATAGACATGGATCTACTTTCAATTTCTTGTAGATGGATAACCACTTTTCCAAGCAACATTTGTTGAAGAGGCTGTCTTTTCTCCATCATATATTTTTGGCACCTTTGTTAAAAATAAAGTAATTATAGTTGTGTAGATTCATATCCAGGTCCTCTATTCTGTTCCACTGGTCTTCATGTCTGTTTATGTGCCAGTACCATGTTGTTTTTACTGTGATACTTCCATCATTGCTCTTTTTTGCTGAGTATTCTCTTGGCTATTCGTGGTCTCTTGTGTTTCCAAATGAACTTTAAGGTAGATTTTTCAATCTCTGTTATGAAACTCATTGGGGTTTTGATGGGAATTACATTAAACATGTAGATTGCTTTTGGTACCATTTTTGCTATGTTGATTCTACCAATCCATGAGCATGGGAGATCTCCCCACTTTCTATAGACTTCCTAGATCTCTTTCTTCAGGGGTTTGCAATTCTCCTTGTAAAGGTTATTCACATCCTTTGTTAAGTTTACTCCTACACATTTGATTTTTTGAGGACATTGTAAATGGAATTGTTTCCATATATTACTTGTCAGTTTGTTTGTTGATGGTGAATAGAAAAGCTAATGATTTTTGTAAGTTGATTTTGTATCCTGCCACCTTGCTGTAGATGTTTACAGTATCTAAGAGTTTTTGGGTAGAGTATTTTGGGTCTTTAAGTTATAGGATAATATCATCTGCAAATAAGGATATTTTGACAGTTTCTTTACCTGTTTGTATTCCTTTTATTTCTTCTTCTTGCCTAATTGCTCTGGTTAGAAATTCCAGTACCACGTTGAATAGGAGTGGGGATATTGGGCACCCTTGTTTCATTCCTGATTTTAGGGGAAATGGTCTCAGTTTTTCACTGCTAAGTATGATGTTTGCTGTAGGTTTGTCATATATAGCCTTTACAAGGTTGGGGTACATTCCTTCTGTTCCTAGTTTTCTTAGAGCTTTTATCATAAAGTGGTGTTGAATCTTGTTGAAGTCTTTTTCTGCATCTACTGAGATGATCAAGTGTTTTTAGTCTTTGTTTTTATTAATGTGCTGTATTACATTTATAGATTTATATATGTTGGACCACACCTGCATCTCTGAGGTGAAGCCGACTTGGTCATGGTCTATGATCTTTCTAATGTGTTATTGGATTCAGTTTCTCATCATTTTATTGATGATTTTGCATCAATATTCATTAAGGAAATTGGCCTATAGTTCTCAATTTTGGTAATATCTTTGTCTGGGTTTGGGATAAGAGTAATATTGGCTTCATAAAATGAGTTAGGCAGTGTTCCTTCCCTTTCTATTTCATGGAACAGTTTAAGGAGGATTGGTATTAGTTCTTCTTTAAACATCTGATAGAATTCAGCAGTGAATGCATCAGGTCATGGACTTTTCTTCCGTTGGAGACTCTTAATTGCTGCTTCAATTTCATTTTGTGTTATAAATCTATTCAGGTGATTGATTTTCTCTTGGTTCAGTTTTGGATGATTGTAAGTATGTAGAAATCTGTCCATTTCTTGAAAATTTTCAAATTTATTAGAGTTTAGGCTCTCAAAGTAGTCTCTGATGATTTCCTGGATTTCCATGGTATTTGTTGTTACCTCCCCTTTTGCATTTCTGATTTTACAGATTTGAGTTTTTTCTCTCCTTATTTTAGACAGGTTTGCTGGGGTCTGCCAATATTATTTATTTTTTCAAAGAACCAATGTTTTGTTTCATTGATTCTTTGTATTTTTTTGGTTTCTATTTCATTCATTTCAGCCCTTATTTTAATTATTTCTCTCCATTTTTGTTTTGGAGTTTGCTTGTTCTTGTTTTTCTAAGAGTTTGAGCTGTAGTATTAGATTATTGATTTGAGATCTTTCTAGCCTTTCAATATATTCACTCATGTCTATAAACTACCTCTTCGAACTGTCTTTGCTGTGTCCCATAGGTTCTGGTAGGTCATGTTTTCATTTTGATTAACTTCCAGGAACCTTTTAGTTTTCTTTTTTTATTTCATCAGTGACCCATTGATTATTGAGCAACACGTTGTTAAGCTTCCAATTGTTTGCATGTTTTTTACTGTTGTTTTTGTTGTTGATTTCTAGTTTTAATGCATTGTGTTCAGATAGAATGCATGGCATAATTTCTATTTTCTTATATTTGCCAAGGCTTGCTTTGTGTCCTAAGATATGATCAGTTTTGGAGAATGTTCTATGAGCTGCTGAGAGGAATATATTATGCAGAAGTTGGATGAAATATTCTGTATACATCAGCCAGGTCTATATGACCTATCATGTGATTTAGTTCTAGGATTTCTTAATTGATTTTTTTATTTCGATGACCTATCTATTATTGTTAGGGGGGTATTAAGGTCTCCCACTACCTGTGTGTTGGAGTTTATATATGTTTTTAGGTCCTTCAGAATATGTTTTTTTTTTTTTTTTTTTACAACTCCTGGGAAGGAGTATATTCTTTTTTTTTTTTATTTTTATTTTATTATTCATATGTGCATACAAGGCTTGGTTTATTTCTCCCCCCTGACCCCACCCCCTCCCTTACCACCCACTCCACCCCCTCCCGCTCCCCCCCTCAATACCCAGCAGAAACTATTTTGCCCTTATCTCTAATTTTGTTGTAGAGAGAGTATAAGCAATAATAGGAAGGAACCTATGAAATTGGGTGCATTGACGTTGGGTGCATGCAGGTTAAGAATTGTTTCCTTTTGGTGTATTTCCTCTTTTATAAGTATGGAGTGTCCTTCTTTATCTCCTTTAATCAATGTAAGTTTGAAGTCTGTTTTGTTTGAGATAAATATGCCACCCCTGCCTGTTTTCAGGGGCCATTGGCTTAATAAATGTTCTTCCAGCCTTTCATTCTCAGCCAGTGCTTATTTCTGTTGATGAGGTGGGTCTACTCTAGGCAGCAGATTATTGAATCTGGTATTTCTTGAGGATTTTTTAAAAGAAAGTTGTTTAATTTCCATGTATTCATATAGTTTCTAAAGATTTCACTGTAATTGATTTCTATTTTTATTGCTTTGTGGTCAGGAGAGATACTCAATATGGTTTCATGTTTTAAAAATTTACTGAGATTAGTATCATGTGATCTTTTAGAATATTCCCTGTGTTGATAAGAAAAATGTATAATCAAAACTATTAGGTGGAATGCTCTGTGGATATCAATTTGACTCTGTTAATGTAATTTAACCTCTGTGGTTTCTTTGTTGATTTTCTGTCTTGATAAGTATTTTATGCCTGAGATTCAGATGTTATAATATACTTCTCTTATTGGATTGTAACATGTCTCTTCCTTTAGGTCTATTCATATTTTCCTTATATAGTTTAGTGCTCTGATATTAGGTGCATATATATTTATAATTGTTAATTTCTCTTCTGATATTAACCAATTTATTATTGTATAATCATCTTCCTTTTTGTTTTTACAGTTTGACTTTAAAGTCTCTTTTATCTAATATAAGTATGGGTACTCCTGTTATCTTTTGAAATCTACATCCATTGAATTAATGTCTCTTTCCATCCCTTCACTTCTAGTCTATGCATACATTTAGAAGTGATATGAGTGCCCTGTAAGCAACAGAATTTTGCCTTTTTAAAAATTCATTTGCCAAATTTTAACTAAGAAATTTAACTTACGTACATGTTTTTGTGATAGCCATTTTATAATTTTTTTTAGTTTTATTACAGTTTCTTTCTTTTTCTTGCTCTCTTTTTTTAAACCAAATCTCACTCTCTAGTTTGAAAAAAGAAGGTAAAAAGTTGTTCTGCTTCTATCCAAAGATGAAACAATGTCCAATAGGTACAAATCATAAGAAAGTAGATTTCCATCACTATAAGAGATTCTAACAATTAGAATTATCCTACAATGGAATGAGCATCTCACCAGATGGAAGCTCACTGTCACTCTGGTGCTTACAACAGGAAACATTAAAATGGAAGCTTACCCAGGACTTGCCCATTAACTGACCCCCAACATTTGTGGGCCAGTCCTGCCCATAACACATTGATCATTGGAAAAAGTGGTGGATGGACAGGGTTTCAGACATAATTGCTGGTAAAGCCATAAGTACTGGGAGGTACAATGGATAAAGCCAGATACATCCGGTGGTGCATGTGTGACTCATTTTCTGTGAGGAGTGCTGTTCCCTTTTCTTCTGCAGTAGCCACCTGGAGGCCTATTGAGATGATTCATGCCCAAGAGCGGCCCTTTCTCCACACTGACCACACCAAGGCTTCTTGCTACAAGCCCTACTTGGCTTCCATCTAGTGCATCTACCCTCACCAGAAGTTCTGTGCCTACCCTGACTGTAACCACAGCTTCAGGCAGAAGTCCAACATCATCACCCATCACAAGAGACACATCTAGGATGGTGCCTTCTGTGGCCAGACCTTTGACAATGATGAGCAATCCTGACCCACCAAAAGAGGCACAATGCCTGAGATAGGCATGAGCAGTGGGGGTTGAAGGAGAGAGGCCTTAGGGATCATTTCAAGAACACTGTCACAGTGGGTCAAGAGTGCTTGCACTGGGGCTGCTAGAGGAGACAGATGGAAATCCCAAAAGGTGTAGAAGAGGTGGGAGTGAATTTGGCCCTGTTACTGAGGGAGTCAATCTCAATTGAAATCTGTAATTATAAAAAATGTTAAAAGAACAAAACAGATAATAGAACTATAGGATATGATTGGTCATGCCTATAATTCTAACACTCAAGAGGCTGAGCAGAAGGATTATGAGTGGCGCCACGATGGGCTACACAACAAGTTCCAAGTCAGTCTAAGCTACATAGTGAGATAATTTCTTAAAAAAAAACAGAAAGGAAAGAAGTGAAGAAGGAAATATACTAGTAAAATCTACGTTTGCAATCCATCTCTCTCCCTATTTTGAATTTTTGAAATCTCATTTATACATCTTTCTCTATTACATCTCTTAACATATTTGCTAGTTATGATTTGTTATGATTTTAGTTTTCATGCTACCAATATGTATGATCTGAGCATCATGCTTATAATATGCCTTGTGAATTGTTCTGCATTATTACTAGTGAGTTTTCTACCTTCCAGTATTTTCTTGCTACTCCTTAACATCTCTCTTAGTTTAAAGATCTTTCTTTAGCATTTCTTATAGGACAGGTCTGGTGAAGGTATATTCTATTAGCTTTTGATGTCTCTGAATGTCCTTACTACTTTTGTATTTCTGAAGATCAGCAATTATGGGTACAATACTCTTGCCAGACACTGTTTTACTTCAGAACTGTGAAAAATACTGGACTATCAGTTTTCTTCCAATAAAGTCTACTATCATGTGAATTGGGACATACTTAGCATGTTATTAAGTGTTATATTCTCTATTTCTACCTTGACAATTTTCTCTTCATCTTTTCCACCTTTTTTTAACAGTTCATTACAGGACATGTTTTGTGTAGGGAGGGTCACTAATATCACTGGATCTCACAAAAGAAATTATTGACAAATTTAAGACCTAGGAAACTATAGCTTCACATAAAGGAATAAATTAAGGGGCATATAAAATTAGGATAGGTAAATAGAGAAAAAGAGGATAATTTTCTTCCCCTCAACTAGTTAAAGTTTCTAATTTTCTAAAGACCTTCTCATGTTCTATTTTTTATAATTCTGTATGATAGCTAAAGTTATTCATTTCTCCATTCTTTTCTGTTTGAACTGGGTCAATGCTATAGTTTTTATACAGTGTAAATGTAGTCCCCATGGATTCTTGCATTGGAGCTTCAATCTCATCCCGTCAACTTTGGAAGGTGTAGAAAACTTTAAGAGGTAAGGTTTAGTACAATACAATTATTTTATTGGGAGAGATGCACTCAAAGTAGATTGACATCATTCTTGTGCAGTGAGTTAGTTGCCCCTGCAAAAGCAAGTTGTTATAAGGAAAAAAACAGCCAGCCTGACCTCTGGGACTTCATGTCTTGCCATGTAATGCCTTCCAACTTTCTGACTTCCTATATTATCATGTTCATTCTTCTGCACATGTTATCACCTTGATACCACCTAACATATTATTGTGCAGCAAGGGGGACCTTCCAGAGACAGTTCAATGCTTTTCAGACTCTCAGGTACCAAAATAGTGAGCTAAATAACTTTTTTCATTGTAAATTGCCCATTATTATTTTGGGCTAAAATCTTCTGACTCCCTATAAAATTAGCAAAGGCTATGCTATATTTCTATTTCTCTGAGTTTACTGTTCTGATATTTATAATTTACTGATCTCTAAGCATCCCTTCCAAAGTTAGCCCTTGTAACAAAATTCAACTAAAGTTATATTATTACATGCCACTTTTTAAAGTTTTAACCCTTCCTTGAGTTCCTTTGTACAAAACAGCTGATTTTGTAAATATTAGTTAAATAAATTATTTTTGCATTAATAAGAATAATTTGGTCATGAAAATCTTTTACAAAGTCATTGACAGAGGGTAAGTCTTTACTAATATTTAACATTTTACCGGTAAAAAGGAAATGTTCATCGAATGATTTAGTCAGAATTATATTATGGGATGAATATTTACCCATTGGTCATTCACTCAAAATTTATCCAGTACCTATTATATGCTAGATCTTTTTCTAGCTGCTGATGCTATAGTAGAAAAAAAATACACTAATAACCCTATATGTAGTTCATACTGGGGTTTGAACTCAGAGCCTGATGCTTGCTGGCAAGTGCTCTGCCACTCCAACCACACTAACAGCCCTGGTTCTTACATTTTTATGAGCAGAGAAAACAAATAAATAAGCATACAGAATGTCCTTAAGTAGACATAAGCATAAATAAATATGAAATTTAAAATAAATTTGATATAAATACTAAATTTGAAAGAAACAAGGGAAGGTTATAATATTAAACACCTGTTTATGAATCAAAGAGGTGGAGCTCCTCCACTCATTCACTGTCATGACATTCTTCCTCACCAATGGCCCAAAGTGACGCATCCAAGTAGACATGGACTGGAGCCTCTGAAACCATTAGCCAAAATAAAAGTTTTCTGTCAGGTATATTGTCACAATGATGAAAAGCTGATTCACACACTCTGGCTAATAATGGAAGTATGATTACAAATAAGCTTGGAAGAATGAGTGAAAGAGGCAAGGTTTTCTGAATGATGGTTTTAGCAACTGTCATTGAATATCCTTCATGGAAGGTAATAGGGCAACAAGGACCTCAGAAACTTTATAGAGAAGCAAAGTAAGAAGCTACCAGATGGGTTCATCCTGATCCAAGATCCACAGAAGGAATCCTTAGTACTAGGTTTTGATATACCAACTTTACTATAAGGGAAATGCATGCAGGTTAAATTAGATATTGCACAGTAGGGTGATGCTAGATAGTGACTGAATACTGTATCTTAAAATGCCAGAAGAAAGTATTTTGCATGATAAAAATAAAGTAGTTGGTGAGTTACAGGGTGGTACAATTCAAGGATAAACAGCCTTCTACAGGAGATAAGAACACAGGTGGTAGAAAAAAGGTAAATTGCACCATTCCTGACAGTTCAGAGGACTCTGCATATACTTCATTTTATCATTTGGAGTATCTTTGTTTAGCATGATTCTCTAATATCTGAGGCACAAAGTGTTATGGCAAGGAAAAGTAATTATTTTCATGTTCTTGGCAAAGTATGACCTAGAAAATTTTTTCTGGGGTTATAAATATATTTTGCTATCATGAAGGCTATCTTTTAATGTCCACTTTTGGTTGCAATTACTTGAATGGATGCATTTCTTCTAAATCCTTATGTTGAACACTCAAGTCTAATACTGCTCTGTCCCCAGAGAATGAATTGGCTCATATCCATCTTGGTTTTTTTGGTGCCTGTCCTATGCTGGTAGTTAAATCTTTTTTAAGTAATATATTTTTTTCCTTTTAAAAATGATTTTATTAGTATGTAATTGTCATATGAGGTGATACACTGTAATAGTTACATATGTGTTTAAAATATCTTAGTTGGATTTACCCCCTGAATTGTTATCCCTCTTCCCCACCAACCCCTTCCTCTAAGAACAATTTCAACAAGCTTCATTCTTCTATTTTCATATATGGATGCAAAATAAATCCACCACATACACCCTTATTCCCTCTTTCTTTGTACCCATGCCCTTCCACTGCCACCAACCCTCAGAAAAGGTTTACTTCTCCCTCCTGACTTTCATCTTTAAAAATTCATTGTATATTGATAGCTCAAGGGGGTTCTGCCTTGTTACTTCAGATCTGAATACATTGTGTTTTAATCAAATTAACCCCCGACCCCCAGTTACTTACTTATTCTCTATCACCATGCTTCACCAATATTTAACAGCTAACTGTACAGTGCATAATATTATACACATATATAGATGGATTGTTTCAGTATTTTTCATTCTTTAACATTTTCTTGATCTCTCACACCTCCTGTAGCCCCCTCAAACTGACTCACCAGTACACTTTTGCTCCCCCTCTAACTATATGTATATATATATATACATACATATATATGCATATATGATCACATATGTTTCTCTATATACATTTAACTTATAGCTCTGGCTTCCACATATGAGAGAAAACATGTGACCTTTGAATTTTTGAGCCTGGCTTACTTTGCTGCATGATGATTTAAGTTCTATTTGACCCACAGAAACAAAGCAATTAGGACACTGCATTTGATGTATCTGTGTTTGTTGTCCCTTATAACCAAATGATCTAAATGTATAGGTTTAGTAATGAAAGCATTTTATTTAATGAAAATCCTATGTTGAAACTTAATCTCCAATGTGGTAGTATTATGAGGTGGGGCCTGGGAGATTCCTAGATGGAGACTAGAGGGAGGAAGCAGAAGGCATGCTTCTTAAAGTAAACTCTTGGAGAGGCACTGAAGATATACCTGGCAGGAAAAACCACCAAAAAGAGGCAAAACTCCAACACCTCTACACCCCCAGCCCAGTCATAGTATCCCCATGCTACATTAAATGGAGAGACCAGGAGGGCTCCCATGCCACCAGATGCCAGCTCCTAATCTGCTTGGGAGACACAGACTACCAGGTGAGCAGATAAGTGGCACACAGTACTCCCTGGGACAAATCAGCATACCCCCCTGGACAGACTGACCCCCACCAAAGGAAAAAAGGGAAAAAAAAACAAACTGAATAATAAACAAGCAACTGAAAAAAAAAATGACATGTAGCAAAGAGGGCAGGGAGCTCTGACCTCTGGAGAGTGGGGGAGGGGTACTCCCTCATGAGAACTGCAAATAAACAAGCTGGCCAGAGAAGACAGGAGTGGAGTCCTCCTCCCAGCAACCTTGGAGTGGGGAAAGCTTGTAACAATGACTATCGTGTGGAAGGCTCCACCAGAGGGGGCGAGGGCCACTGCTCTATGTGGACTGTAAATAAACAAGCAGGTCAGAGAAGGTGGGTGTGACACCACCTCCTCCAGTATACTTGGGAAGGGGAAGGCATCCAACAACATCTAAAGTGTGGCACACTCCACCGGAGACCGGGGGAAGGGCACCTCCCCACATGAACTCTAAATAAAAAATAGACTGCAATTGCAACAGGCAGATAGGGCTGTATATTGAAGAAAACAAAAAGGGCAAGCATCCAGGAGAACTCTAAATAAATAAAGCCTGTGGGGCTAGGTGGGTGTAAAGCTCACTGCTGAGATCTGCAATAAATATAGCCTGCAGCATCTGCTGGCCAACATGTAGGTGCCAGGTGAGCCCCAGCCTCAGATAGACACTTACAAAGCTGTCCCCAGACTCCCTTTTTTTCCTTTGATGAGACGACAGAACTACTACTCAGACACCAACACCAGGACTGGATGCTGAAGGACTAACACCAAAACTATTATGACTGAAACTTTATTGCATTTGAACTTGGGAATTTTTTTATCCTCTCTCTGTCTCTCTAATGGCTGTTTAGCTCACTGTTGATTAGTATACTATCTCTTCCTGTTTATTTCTTTGGCTCTGTTTTTTTGTTTTGCTTTGTTTTGTTTTGTTTGTTTCCCTTTTTCTTTACCTTCTTTGCTTTCCCTCTCCTCTCACCCTTCCATTCTGGATATCATGATTGTTACTATTACAAGCTAGACAATACTGAATTACACATAGTGCAAGGACAGTAACAGTATCAAGGGGAATGATGGGAAGATAGAAAAAAGAGGGAAATCATTTTCTCTGCAATAATAAATTAGTACAGAAACGAGAGGGAAATGAAGAAAACAGATGCCCAGATACAGACTCCAACAAAATGAAGATAAACTATGCCAAAGAATCCAATGAAGCCCACAAGAACACTCTGAAAAAAGAAATCCTGCAAGTAATCAATGAGAATTTTATAGAGATGATACTGGATATGGTCAGTCAGGATGTACAGGAGACACTCAAGAAATTCCAAAACAACAAAGAGAATTTGAGAAAGCATAAGAACAAATAAAAGAAATGAGAAGCACTGTATATACACCAAAGTGAAAAAAGAAGATGATAAATAAAGAGATAAATGAACTCAGGATGAAAATAGACAATATTAAAGAGGAAGAAACTCAGGACATAGAAAACCTCAGAAAAAAGAACGAAACAGAAATGCAAAACAAAATGGAAGGCCAATCCAGCACACTAGAACAAGCAGAAGACAGAATCTCAGAATGCAAAGATGAAATGGTAATTAAAGGAAAAACCTAAGAATTATTAGAAAACAACTCAAGAACTTTGAAAAGAAAATTCAAGAACTTACTGACTCCATCAAAAGACAAAACCTGAGAATCATGGGTATTGAAGAGGAGAAGAGATGCAAGCAAAAGGAATGTGTAATATACTCAACAAAATAATAATAGAAAATTTCCCATCTAGAGAAAACTAGGCACATTCAGGTACAGGAAGCATGCAGAACACCAAACAGACCTACCAAAATAGAACTACCCCATGACATATTATCATTAAAACAACAAGTACAGAGACTAGAGAAAGAATATTGAAGGCAAAGACAACTAAATGACAGGAATCACCACATACTTATCAATACTAACACTTAATGTTAGCGGACTTAATTCCCCCATCAAAAGGCACCATTTGACAAACTGGATTAAAAAGGAAGATCCAAAAATCTGTTGCTTACATGAGCCCCATCTCATCAATAGGAATAAACATAGGTTTAGGATGAAAGGCTGGCAGAAGATTTACCAAGCCGTTGGCTCCCGAAAACAGGCAGTAGTAGCAATACTTATCTCAGACAAAGTAAACTTCAAACCTACATTGATCAAATGAGATAAAGAAGGACATTCCATACTAATAAAAGGGGAAATAGACCAAAAGGAAATAACAATTATCAACCTATATGCACCCAATTTCATCAAATATACACTGAAAGACCTAAAATCATATATTAACTCCAACACAGTGGTAGTAGCAGACTTTAACACACTACTATCATCAATAGATAGGTCATCCAAACAAAAT
The DNA here is from genome assembly GCF_047511655.1 of Castor canadensis. NCBI lineage: Eukaryota > Metazoa > Chordata > Mammalia > Rodentia > Castoridae > Castor > Castor canadensis. The sequence goes on along the minus strand of NC_133405.1, from coordinate 71,387,861 downwards.
TCAATAGAGAAATCCTAAATCTAAAACAGACCATAGATCAAATGGTCGTAGTTGATGTCTACAGAACATTTCATCCAACTTCTACAAAATATATATTTTTCTCAGCAGCCTATGGAACCTTCTCCAAAATAGATCATATCCTAGGTCACAAAGCAAGCCTCAGCAAATATAAGAAAATAAAAATTATACCATGCATTCTTTCTGATCACAATGCATTAAAACTAGAACTCAACAACAAAAATAAAAGCAAAAAACATGCAAACAGCTGGAAACTGAATAACTCATCTCTTAATGAACAATGGGTTATTGATGAAATAACAGGAAATTAAAAGGTTCATGGAAGTCAATTAAAATGAAAACACAAGCTACCGTAACCTATGGGACACAGCAAAGTCAGTCCTGAGAGGAAAGTTTATAGCCATGAGTGCACATATTAAAAAGACTGAAAGATCTCAAATCAATGACCTAATGATACATCTCAAACTCCTTGAAAAACAAGAACAAGCAAATCCCAAAATAAATAGGAGAGAAATAATAAAAATAAGAGCTAAAATCAATGAAATAGAAACCAAAAAACCATACAAAAAATTAAACAAAAAGTTGGTTCTTTGAAAAAATAAACAAGACCGATAGACCCCTGGCAAACCTGACTAAAATGAGGAGAGAAAAAATCCAAATCAGTAAAATCAGTAATGCAAAAGGGGACATAACAACAAACACCATGAAAGTCCAGGAAATCATCAGAGACTACTTTGAGAACCTATATTCAAATACATTTGAAAATCTTGAAGAAATGGACAGATTTCTAGATAACTATGATCATCCAAAACTGAACCAAGAGGACATTAATCACCTGAATAGATCTATAACACAAGATGAAATTGAAGCAGCAATCAAGAGTCTCCCCCAAAAGAAAAGTCCAGGACCTGATGGATTCTCTGCTGGATTCTATCAGACCATTAATGAAGAACTAGTAACAATCCTCTTTAAACTTTTCCATGAAATAAAAAGGGAAGGAAAACTGCCAGTATTACACTTATCCCAAAACCAGGCAAAGACACCTCCTGAAAGAACTATAGGCCAGTCTCCTTAATGAACATTGATGCAAAAATCCTCAATAAAATAATGGCAAATCAAATTCAACAACACATCAAAAAGATCATTTACCACGATCAAGGAGGCTTCATCCCAGGAATGCAGGGGTGGTTCAACATAGGAAAATCAATAAATATAATACACCACATTAACAGAAGCAAAGACAAAAACCACTTGATCATCTCAATACATGCAGAAAAAGCCTTTGATAAGATCCAACATTATTTCACGATAAAAGCTCTAAGAAAACTAGGAATAGAAAGAAAGAAGCTCAACATTATAAAAGCTATATATGACAAACCTACAGCCAGCATTATATTTAATGGTGAAAAACTGAAACCACTCCCTCTAAAATCAGGAACTAGACAAGGATGCCCACTATCCCTACTCCTACTCAACATAGTACAGGAATTCCTAGTCAGAGCAATTAGACAATAAGAACGAATAAAAGGAATACAAATAAGTAAAGAACTGTCAAAATATCCCTATTTGCAGACAATATGATCCTATACCATGAAGACCCAAAAAACTCTACTCAGAAGCTCCTAGACACCATCAACAGCTATAGCAAGGTAGCAGGATATAAAATCAACATAGAAAAATCATCAGCATTTTTACACTAATAATGAACAAACTGAGAAAGAATATATGAAAGCAATTCCATTTCAATAGTCTCAAAAAAATCAAATACCTAGGAGTAAACTTAATTAAGGATGTGAATGACTCTACAAGGAAAACTATAAACTCCTGAAGAAAGAGATTGAGGAAAATTATAGGAAGTGGAGAGATCTACCATGCTCAAGGATTGGTAGAATCAACAGAATAAAAATGGCTATACTCCCAAAAGCAATCTACATGTTTAATGCAATTCCCATCAAAATCCCAATGACATTCATCAAAGATATTGAAAAATCTACCATTAAATTTATTTGGAAACCCAGGAGACCACAAATAGCCAAGGCAATACTTAACAAAAAGAACAACATTGGAGGTATCACAATACCTGACTTCAAACTATATTACAAAGCAATAACAATAAAAACAGCTTGGTACCTGCACAAAAACAGACATGAAGACCAGTGGAACAGAATAGAGGATCCGGATATGAAGCCACGCAACTATGACCAACTTATCTTTGACAAAGGCACTAAAAATATACAATGAAGAACAGACAGCCTCTTCAACAAAAACTGCTGGGAAAACTGGTAGCAGTCTGCAAAAAACTGAAACTAGATCCATGTATATCACCCTATACCATGATTAACTCAAAATGGATCAAGGACCTTACTATCAGACCCCAAACTCTAAAGTTGATACAGAAAAGAGTAGGAAATACTCTGGAATTAGTAGGTATAGGCAAGAACTTTCTCAATGGAACCCCAGAAGCACAGCAACTAAGAGATAGCATAGATAAATGGGACTTCATAAAACTAAAAAGCTTCTGCTCAACAAAAGAAATGGTCTCTAAACTAAAGAGAATACCCACAGAGTGGGAGAAAATATTTGCCAGCTACACATCAGACAAAGGACTGATAACCAGAATATATAGGGAACTCAAAAAACTAAATTCTCTCAAAATTAATGAACCAATAAAGAAATGGGCAAGTGAACTAAATAGAACCTTCTCAAAAGCAGAAATTCAAATGGGCAAAGAACACATGAAAAAATGCTCACCATCTCTAGCCATTAAGGAAATGGAAATCAAAACCACACTAAGATTCCACTTCACCCTTGCTACAATAGTCATCACTAGAAACACCACCAACAATGGGTTTTGGCAAGGATGTGGGGAAAAAGGAACCCTTATACATTGCTGATGGGAATGCAAAATGGTACAACCTCTCTGGAAAAAAAATTAGAGACTTCTTAACAATCTAAACATAGGTCTCCCATATGATCCAGCAATACCACTCTTGGAGATATATCCAAAGGAATGTGACACAGGTTACCCCAAAGGCACTTGCACACTCATGTTTATTGCAGCATCATTCACAATAGCCAAGTTATGGAAACAGCCAAGATGCCCCACTATTGATGAATGGATTAAGAAAATGTGGTATTTATACACAATGGAATACTACTCAGCCATGAAGAAGAATGAAATCTTATGATTTGCAGGAAAATGGATGGAACTGGAGAACATCATCCTGAGCGAGGTTAGCCAGGCCTAGAAGACCAAAAACCATATGTTCTCCCTCATATGTGGACTTTAGATCAAGAGCAAACACAACAAGGGGATTGGACTTTGATCACATGATGAGGTGAGAGCACATAAGGGAGGTATGAAGATAGAAAAGAAACCCCCCAAAAACAAGATAGCATTTGATGCCCTCAATGCAAAGGAACTAATGCAGAAACTTTAAAGCAACAGAGGCCAATAGGAGAAGGGGACCAGGAACTAGAGAAAAGATTGGTTCAAGAAGAATTAATTTAGAATGTAACACATATGTACAGGGAGTAAAGTCCCTGTATAGCTATTCTTATCTGAACTAGCAAAAACCCTTGTTCCTTCCTATTATTGCTTATACTCTCTCTTCAACAAAAGTAGAGATAAGAGCAAAATAGTTTCTGCCTGGTTGCCAGGGTGTGGGGGGAGGGAGAGTGCGGGGGGAGGGGAAGGAAGGGGTGGCAGGAAGGGAAGAGAAATGATCCAAACATTGTATGCACATATGAATAAAAGAAATTAAAAAAAAGAGGTGGGACCTTTAACAGACAATTACTCCATGAGGGCCCAAACTACATGAACAGGATTAGTGTCATTATAAAAGGGTGGATGGAGTCTGTTGTCACATTTTTTTGGCTTTCTATAATTACACGATGTAGAGACTCAACAAATAAGGAACTACCTTTGAAGGATAGAGCAGTCATTATTAGATATCAAACCTGCTGCTGCTTTGATCTGGAACTTCCAAGCCTCCTGAAATTTGAGAAGGAAAGTTGTTGTTTATAAATTATCCAATTCTATGTATTTTGCTATATAAATATGAATAGTTTAAGTTGAGTGGTAATAGATAAATTCTATTTTAAAATTTCTGAATAAAACATTATCCCTCTATTACTCTTTGTTACTAATCAGTGATTTATTTAACTAAACCTAGTTAGGAAAGGCATGACACTATTGTTCCTGTCAACCTGTTTCCGTTGAAACTATAAGTTTTCTCCCAGTATTTCTCACACCAAAGACATATTGGAATGGAAGGAAGATAGATATATGCAATTGTATAATAGCATTAGGCAGATCACAAAGGATCAGTAAATATTTGGAAAAACAACACTTGTAACATTGGACCATAGGAACCATAACCCTTAATGATGAAGTGCTACAGAATAAGTGTTTTCCATGTGGGTGTTTCCTCTCTTCTAGTTTCACTTCTCTCTCTGTCTCTGTCTCTCTTTGCTTTTCTCTGTCTCTCTTTCTCTTTATCTCTGTCTCCATCCCTATCTCGATCTCTCTCCTTTTTCATTTCTTCTCTCCTTATTTTAATCTTGAATATTTTTCATAAATATTTTAGGCTTCATTCAGATAGTGACTAAACTGTTGATTTCTATTGCTGAGCATGCATAAAAAGAGTTCTACCCCAGTGAGCAAAAACAAAGACAAGTTTTCCAATTCTTATACATTCTCATCAATAACCAAAACTACCCATTATTTTTTGGTAGAAATAAATGTATCTCAGGAAATTTTCTGGAAGCCACACAGTTTTATGAACAAAGAGCAGTCCTCTTTTTCACATGTTTTTGAAGATTTTCTCTTTATTCATGATTTCTGTAGCTCAATTTTGATGTTTCTGTATATAAGTGATTTTTTATTTATCCTGTTTGGTGCTTGCTCAAACAGAATTATTGTATAATTCTGAAATTCCTTACTGTGTATTTCTTTGAAAATTGCTTTACCAGATTCTAGGAAAGAATTGCAAAAGCACAGGTTTATATGTCTATTGAATAGTTACTAATAGTTATAGTTGAAAATTTCATTCAATGAATAATACTAATTCTTTTGTGTTGGAGCCCTCAGATTTATATTGTATGCTTTTAAGGTTAAAATGAAAGACTGACAAATAATGTTTATAATGTAATCCTGTTTTCTCTTCATAAAGAAAGAAAAACAGGGACACATACATGAACATGTGTTTGCAAGTATAACACATGTGTGGAAGAATATACACATGACTATTTACTCCTTGGATTTGAAATTAAACACTAAATTATTTGGCTTTACTTAAAAAAATTAGTCTTTCAAGCAAAAAGTTTTCTATTATAGATTACCTGCAGTTTTAATCCCTTTTATATTTCCAGAAATTAGTAAAGTATGATCATTTGTTATTTCTCCAAAGCACACTTAGACATTAGTGATTTATTCAGATGGTAGGCCCAAATTTAGAATATAGTAGCCAACATCATTGTTTATATTATGAACAAAAGATGTACAAACAAAAAAATCAAATGTATGTTTGCATTAATTTGTCAGAGCTTCATAACACAGTGGAAAAATGGAGTAGCTGAACCAAACAAAAAATATTGTCTCACAGTTCTGGAAGCTAGAAGTCTGAAACCAAAATGTCAGTAGTGTTGCTTACTTCAGAGGGCTGTGAGGAAAGAAACTGTCCATTCCTCTCTTTTGACATAGAGATGATGTTCTTTCTATTCTTTTTATATTATCTTCCCCTTATGTTTATCTGACTGCATATCCAAATTTCTCCTTTTTGTAAAGATGCCATGTTGGATAAAGACCCACCCTAATTATCTCATTTTTTCTTGATTACTGCTGTAAATATGTTATCTCCATCTAAATAAGTCACATTGTAAAGTGATGGAGATTCAGTCAACAAAGTATTTCTTATGGAGGAAAAAAAAGGCAACATACATACACACATACACAGAAATAAAGAAAGAAAAAAGAGTATCTGGAGATATTAAGGGACATTTGATTAATATTGTAGCTTGTTGTTTGAAGAAATAGTATAAAAGTATATAACATTTCAGACATTGTCTTGGAAGTTACCCTAGCTCTAGCTCCCCAACTTACTTAACTCAAATATAAGAAACTGAAAGTGGCAACATTATAAGGGTTTCCTTGAATATTATTGAAATTTTTCTCTCAGTCATTCAAAATCTATAGTAATTTATTAGTAGTAATATTTACTTAAGACACACTTTGCCTCTGGCCATAACATACTGGATATTTCACAATACTCTGTTATAGTTTTATTATGGACTGAATTGTATCTCCCAGAAATTCATATGTTGAAGGTTTAACTCCAATGTAATTATATTTTGAGAAAGGGACTTTAAGAAGCCAATTAGGGTTAAATAAGATCATAAGTGTGGGGTTCTTATTCCAAAGGACTGGTAAGAAGAAAAAGACACAACAGTGATGTGCACATATACAGAAAAGACCATAGAGAGAAGATAGCCATTTGAGAATGAGGTGCCTCAGGAGAAAACAAACCTGCTGACACTTAAATGCTAAAATTCAGCCTCCAGACTACAAAATAAAATTGTTATATATGCTACCCAACTTGTGGTGCATTGTTATGGCAGTCCTAAAAGATTGCACTGATAAAACAAATACACTGGTAAAACTGCATTAAAAATGGAGATATAGTCATATGAAAGTGGGCTCTTAAAATTTTATTACTGGGCTAAACTTAGCTCTTTGTGCTCTTTTTAGCTTTTGGGTTCATGCTTTCTGTGAAATATATGTTGGATACAATACCTTTACTATGAATGTTAACAATACTGTAAATGGAAAGATCCAACCTCCACTCCCAAGACATATTTGGGATTCTGTGTCTCTGCTGCTAACTACAAATGGGACAAGTTATTGGAAAAGACAATAAGGGAGTTGTGAAAAATGGAGTGGAATTCAGAGATTGGATAGCCTGCCAATGATGCCTAGCAAGAGGAAGAATTAGACTGAAAAAATCATGGAATGTATTTTGGTTTTTCAAAAAGGCAGAAGTATGGGTGAAAGAGGTATTTAAGAAAAGGAGGCTGACATAAGTGCAAGAAAAATTATTGCCTATATTTAAGGATAAGCTCACCTAACATGAGGATGGAGTAATAGCAAGATGTGTGATTTTATATAGAATGTATATCTTTAAAAATAGTCATATTTGGGTTAAGGGGGAATACCATTAGGGGAAATCTGAATAAATCAATAAGATGAAGTGGGTGGAGGCAATATAACACAGGGATTGCTGCAGCAAGGATATTTTAGCCAGTCAGAAAAATACTGTGTAAGAAGAAACATTTTTAGTTCATGCCTTTTTGTGATCAGTTAATGGAATGTGATTGTAATATTGCATATGATTAAATATTATTTGGAACATAATTGCTGATGTTTCAGTTTTGAATCCTATTATTATATGTATATATATTTGGTTAATCTCATGATATGGAAGTTTGAAAGGAAAGTACTAACTTTGCTTGGGACTCACTTCAACTTCAAGAGTAGGAAAAGAAGGGTTGGTCTGAATGACCTGCCATCATTATCTTTTTGCTGTTTGACCCAAAAAAGTTTTCTGAGGCTATAACTTTTCAGGAGTGGAAAGTAGTATTCCCTGACTACTTGAGTGGGAAATAGCAACATAAATTATGGCTATGATCACAGCAAAGGCAAAGCATTGGTGGAGCTGGAGTAAACTCTATTTTCTTTGCTGGCTATACTGTGTTTGTATATTATTAGAGGTCCAGAACATATGACAAAATAATTCTATTATCATACAAGTTCAATTTAAAAAATATGTAGGTAACCCATTTCCTCAAATAGTTGTATTATTGTCATGCTTACAATTATTGTTAAAATGACATGGCAGATCAAATACATTATATCTGCTGGGTGGCCATAAATCCCACAAGGCCAAAAATCAAAGTCAAATAATACTGTGATTTTCTCTCATGGTTGATATCTTTTGCTAAGTGAACTGCTCAGGGATATTATCAGGTTAATCTTTCTAAGTATAGAATCTGGAACATAATAGTTTCCTAATTAACATGCTTAGATTTAATTTGTTTCTTCTGTAAACAAACTGGTGTTTCTCAACCTTTGGTCCAAATTCTTGCTTCAAATAAGTTGAGCAACTACCTATCAATCATTATAATTTCTTTTTTGTTTGTTTGTTTTTTTTTTGTTGTTCATTTATTCACATGTGCATACACTGTTTGGGTCATTTCTCTACTCTTCCCCCCTCTCTTACCCTTCCCCCCACCCCCATTTCAGGCAGGTCCCATTCGGCCCTTGTGACTGATTTTGTTGAAGAAAAGACATAAGCATAATAATAAAGACAAAGCGTTTGTGCTAGTTGAGTTAAGGATAGCTATACAGAAAGATTCTTACTACTGCTCTCATGTACCCATGTGTTATGACCCATGTTGATTCAACTCTAACTGATCTTTACATTGGTTCCTGATCCCCTGCTAGTTATAACTTGTTATTTTAAGGTTTCTGTATTAGTTCCTCTGGAGTGGGGACATCAAATGCTTTCATGTTTTGGATTTTCTACCTATTCCTATATCTCCCATATGTGGTCTCCTCTTTTCTGGTGATCCAAGTACAACAACATTGCTGCATTTGCCCTAGATCTAAAGTCCGCATATGAGGGAGAACATACGATTTTTGGTCTTCTGAGCCTGACTGACCTCTCTCAGAATGATATTCTCCATTTACCTGCAAATGATAAGATTTCTTTTTTCTTCATAGCTGAGTAAAATTCCATTTTGTACAAGTACCACATTTTCTTGATCCATTCATCAGTAGTGGGGCATCTTGGTTGTTTCCATAACTTGGCTATTGTGAACAGTGCTGCAATAAACATGGGTATGCAGGTGTCTCTGTAGTAACCTGTGTCACATTCCTTTGGGTATATCCGCAGGAGTGGGATTGCTGGATTGTATGGCAGGCCTATGTTTAGATTTTTAAGAACTCTCCAAATTTTTTCCAGAGTGGTTGCACCAGTTTGCATTCCCACCAGCAGTGGATTAGGGTCCTTTTCTGCCCACATGCTCACCAGCACTTGTTGTTGGTGGTATTTTGGATGGTGGCTATTCTAACAGGGGTGAGGTGGACTCTTTGTGTGGTTTTGATTTGCATTTCTTTTATGGCCAGAGATGGTGAGCATTTTTTCATGTGATTTTTTGGCCATTTTAATTTCTTTTTCTGAAAAAGTTCTGTTTAGTTCAGCTGCCCATTTCTTAATTGGATCAATGATTTTAGGAGAGTTTAGTTTCTTAAGTTCCCTGTATATTCTGGTTATAAGTCCCTTGTCTGATGTATAGCTGGCAAATGTTTTCTCCCACTTCTTGGGTGATCCCTTCAGTTTAGAGACCTTTTTTTTACAGTGCAGAAGATTTTTAATTCTATGAAGTTCCATTTTATCATCCTTTCTCTTAGTTGCTGGGCTGCTGGGGTTCTATTGAGGAAGTTTTGTCTATACCTATTTGTTCCACAGTATTTCCTGCTCCTTCCTGTAGTAACTTCAGAGTTTCAGGTCTGATATTTACGTCCTGGATCCATTTTGAGATGATACTAGTACAGGGTGATAGACATGGATCTAGTTTCAGTTTCTTTCAGACAGATAACCACTTTTCCCAGCAACATATGTTGAAGAGGCTGTCTTTTCTCCATCATATATTTTTGGCACCTTTGTCAAAAATGAGGTGAGTGTAGTTGTGTGGGTTCATATCTGGTTCCTCTATTCTGTTCCACTGTTCTTCGTGTCTGTTTTTGTGTGAGTACCATGCTGTTTTTATTGCTATTGCAATAAAACATTTTGCAAAATAAACATTTTGAAGTCAGGTATTGTGATACCTCCAGCATTGCTCTTTTTGCTGAATATTTCCTTGGCTATTTGCAGTTTCTTGTGTTTCCAAATGAACTTTAGGGTAGATTTTTCAATCTCTGTGATTAAAGTCATTGGGATTTTGATGGGAATTGCATTAAACTTGCAGATTGCTTTTGGCACTATAGACATTTTTACAATGTTGATTCTACCAATCCATGAGCACGGAAGGTCTTTCCATCTTCTGTAGTCTTCCTTGATCTCTTTCTTCAGGAGTTTGTAATTCTCCTTGTAGAGTTCATTCACATACTTTGTTAAATTTATTCCTAGGTATTTGATTTTTTTGAGGCTATTGTGAATGGAATTGTTTCCATGTGTTCCTTCTCAGTTGTTCATTGTTGGTGTATAGAAAAGCTAATGATTTTTGTAGGTTGATTTTGTATCCTGCCACTTTACTGTAGCTGTTTATGGTGTCTAAGAGTTTTTGGGTAGAGTTTTTTGGTTCTTTAAGGTATAGTATCATATCATCTGCAAAAAAGGATATTTTGACAGTTTCTTTACCTATTTGTATTCATTTTATTTCTTCTTTTTGCCTAATTGCTCTGGCTAGAAATTCCAGCTCTATGCTGAATAGGAGTGAGGAGAGTGGGCACCCTTGTCTTGTTCCTGATTTTAGGGGGAATGGTTTCAGTTTTTCACCATTAAGTATGATGTTGGCTGTAGGTTTGTCATATGTAGTCTTTACAATGTTGCGGTACATTCCTTCTATTCCTAGTTTTCTTAGAGCTTTTATCATGAAGTGGTGTTGGATCTTATCAAAGGCTTTTTCTGCATCTATTGAGATGATCAAGTGGTTTTTGTCTTTGCTTCTATTGATGTGCTGTATTACATTTATAGATTTGCATATATTGAACCACGCCTGCATCCCTCGGATGAAGCCAACTTGGTCATGGTGAATGATCTTTCTGATGTGATGTTGGATTCGGTTTACCATTATTTTATTGAGGATTTTTGCATTGATGTTCATTAGGAAAATTGGTCTGTAGCTCTCCTTTTTGGAGGTGTTTTTGGTTTTGGGATGAGAGTAATATTGGCTTCATAAAATGAGTTAGGCAGTGTTCCTTTCCATTCTATTTTGTGGAACAGTTTAAAGAGGGTTGGTATTAGTTCTTCTTTAAATGTGTGATAGAATTCAGCAGTGAATCCATCAGGTCCTGGACTTTTCTTTTCTGGAAGGCTCTTGATGGCAGCTCCAATTTCTTTTTGTGTTATAGATCTATTCAAGTGATTAATGTCCTCTTGGTTCTGTTTTGGGTATTTGTAAGTTTCTAGAAATTTGTCCATTTCTCGAGATTTTCAAATTTATTAGAGTACAGGCTCTCAAAGTAGTCTCTGATGATTTCCTAGATTTCTGTGGTGTTTGTTGTTATCTCTCCTTTAGAATTTCTGATTTTACTGTTTTGGGTTTTTTCTCTCTTCATTTTAGTTAGGTTTGCCAGGGGTCTGTCAATCTTATTTGTTTTTTTAAAGAACCATCTTTTTGTTTCATTGATTCTTTGTATGGTTTTTTTTTCTATTTCATTGATTTCAGCCCTTATCTTAATTATTTCTTTCCTTCTGCTTGTTTTGGGGTTTGTTTGTTCTTGTTTTTCTAGGAGTTTCAGCTGTAGTGTTAGGTCACTGATTTGAGATCTTTCTGTTCTTTTGATTTATGCACTCATGGCTATAAACTTTCTTCTTAGGACTGTCTTTGATGTGTCCCATAGGTTCTGGTAGGTCGTGTTTTCATTTTCATTAACTTCCAAGAACCTTTTAACTTCCTCTTTTATTTCATTAGTGACCCATTCATCATTGAGTAATGTGTTGTTCAGGTTCCAATTGTTTGTGTGGTTTTTTACTGCTCTTTTTGTTGTTAATTTCTAATTTTAATGCATTGTGGTCAGATAGAATGCCAGGGATTATTTCTATTTTCTTGTATTTGCTGAAGCTTGCTTTGTGCCCTAAGATAGGATAAATTTTGGAAAAGGTTCCATGGGCTACTGAGAATAATATATATTGTGCAGAAGTTGGATGAAATATTCTGCAGACATCAGCTAGGAGCATTTGATCTATGATGTGATTTAGTTCTAGGATTTCTTTATTGATTTTTTGTTTGGATGACCTATCTATTGGGTGATAGGGGGATATTAAGGTCTCCCACTGCCACTGTGTTGGGGTCTATATATGTTTTTAGGCCCTTCAGAGTATGATTGGTAAAATTGGGTGAATTGATTTTGAGTGCATACAGGTTGATGATAATTATTTCCTTTTGATCTATTTCCCCTTTTATTAGTATGGAGTGTCCTTCTTTATCTCATTTGATCAAAGTAGGTTTGAAGCCTACTTTGTCTGAGATAAGTTGCTACCCCTGCCTGTTTTGGGGGACCATTGGTTTGGTAAATCTTCTTCCAGCCTTTCACTCTCATCCAGTGCTTATTTCTGTCAATAAGATGGGTCTCCTGTAGGCAGAAGATTGTTGGATCTTCCTTTTTAATCCAGTTTGCCAATTGGTGTCTTCTGATGGGGGAATTTAGTCCATTAACATTCAGTTTTAGTATTGATAAATATGTGGTGATACCTGTCATGTAGTTGTCTTTGTTGATTAAGGGTATGACTGTGTGTTGCTGAAAAAGTGTTACTCTTTGCTTTCTTGCCTTTTCTTCTCCTGTGGTTTGATTTTGCCTGCCTTTTGAGTGTTTTGTTTGCCTTCATTTTCTGTGTGCAGAATCCCTTGGAGAATCTTTTGTAGTGGTGGCTTGGTGATCATATATTGCTTTAGTTTGTGCTTCTCATGGAAGACTCTTATTGCTCCATCTATTTTGAATGATAGTTTTGCTGGGTAGAGTTTCCTAGAGTTGAAGTTATTTTCATTCAGTGATTGGAAGACTTCACTCCATGCTTTTTTTGTTTTCAATGTTTCTGTTGAGAAGTCTGCTTTGATTTTGATGGGTTTGCCTTTGTATGTTATTTGTTTTTTCTCTCTTATAGCCTTCAATATTCTTTCTCTATTCTCTGTGCTTGTTGTTTTAATGATAATATGTCATGGGGTAATTCTATTTTTGTCAAGTCTGTTTGGTGTCCTCAAGGCTTCCTGTACCTGAATGGGCATAGTTTTCTCTAGATTTGGGAAATTTTCTGTAATTATTTTGTTGAATGTATTATGCATTCCTTTTGTTTGCACCTCCTCTCCTTCTTCAATGCCCATGGTTCTCAGGTTTGGTCTTTTGATGGAGTCAGTGAGTTCTTGCATTTTCTTTTCACGGGTCATGAGTTGTTTAACTAATAGTTCTTCAGTTTTTCTTTTAATTGCCATTTCATCTTCAAGTTCTGAGATTCTGTCTTCTATTTGTTCTATTCTGCTGGAATGGCCTTCCATTTTGTTTTGTATTTCTGTTTCATTCTTTTTTTCTGAGGTTTTCTATAACTTGGGTTACTTCCTCCTTAATATTGTCAATTTTTGACCTTAATTCATTTATCTCTTTGTTTGTGGTGGTCCCAGTTTCAGTTTGGTGTTTAGAGCTTCTATGATTTCATTTATTTGTTTTTGTGTTTTCTCATATTCTTTATTTTTGTCCTCTTGGAATTTCTTGAGTGCCTCCTCTACATGGTTGACCAAGTCTAGTAACATCTCTATGAAATTCACATTAATTACTTGTAGGATTTCTTCTTTCAGAGTGTTCTTGTGGGCTTTGTTGGGTTCCTTGGTATAGTTTATCTTTTTTTCTTGGAATCTGGGTCTGGGTATCCGTTTTCTTCATTTCGCTCTAAATCTTGCAGTACTTTATTTTTGGGAGGGAATAATTTCCTTCCTTTTTTCTTCTTCTCATATTTCCACTAGGTAATGTTTCTAGCCCTGAACTATGTGTAATTTAGTATTAGCTGTGTAGCAATATTAATACTAACAAAACCACGAGAGAAGGATAAAAAAGAGAGAGAGATGGAAAGATAAAAGGAATAGAGTAGAGAAGAAAAGAGAAAAAAAATGGTAGAGATGGTGGATGATCAAACAGTAAACCAGGCAGCAAATACCTTAAAGAAGGGAAAAAAAATTAAAAATTAAAAAAAATCACCAGTTCTGGAGCAGTAGAATTGCCGTCTTAGTTGTTCTGATGCTAGTTCTTTAGCATCCAGACCTATCTGTGTTTGTCTCTTAGGTAGGTTTGGAGCCTTCCTGTGGCAAGTGGACAGTGGGTGGGGCCCCACGGGCCTTCGGGTGGAGGCCTTTTGCTGAGGTGAAGTAGCTAGCCTATAATTTCTAATAAATGAAAGTAGACTTGTTTCTTCAGAAAACTATATCATTTTATGATTATTATCCAATTATAGATATAGAAACATTCTTGGGGGAGGAATTTCATTTTTTGGAAGGACTGGGGTTTGAACTCACATCTTTGTGCTTGCTAAGCAGACACATTAACACATGAGTCATACCTCCTGGCCACTTTGCTCTGGTTATTTTGGAGATGGGGGTTTCATGAGCTATTTGCTTGGACTGGTCTTGAACTATAATCCTTAGAGGAGAAATTTTTCTTGTCACTCTCTTTCCCTCCATCTCATCATCTCATACTCTTAAGTATAAATCTCATATCAGTAAAACTTTTTTCCAAGTCTCAAAGAAACCAAAGAAGCATATTAATTATATTTAGGTCTGTTGTTTTATGTACTGCTCATCCCTACAAGATTTAGTGGAAGAAGAATGAAAAACATAGGGGCTTAATGGCAAAGTTTTCTTTTTTTGAATAAAAGAGATCCTTAATGAGCAGCCACCTAAAAGTTTTAAAGTGTCATTGCATGATTGCATAAGATCCCTATACTATTTGTAAGTTGCCAGTCTGCACATTTGTAGAATATCTGTACTTAAATATTATGTATTGCATTAAGGCAAGAAGAGTAAGAATGTGTACTTATTCTGTAAGAGCTTATACATCAGTTAAGAGTTCTCAGTAAATCTGTGAAATTGGTAGAAAGTAGTGTTTGTCTTTGTTTTATCACTTTCTAATTGTTTGAATAAATGGCTTAACTTTGGACTTCTCTATTTATAAAATGGTGATAAGAAATTGTCTTGCTTATCTTACAGTGGTATTTTTAGATTATTCCAACGAAAAACTTTGGCAAAATAGTAAATACCAGATAATTAACACCTGGGTTACATGCCAAAGCATACTTAGATCTTCTTTATTTTTATTTGCATACTGATTTGTGACACAGAACCCATAAATTTTAAGGAAAGATTTAAGATGTTTCTAGTGTCTTATTGTAAAAAGATTTTATTATTCTCACTTCCTGACATTATTAATATAAATGCAAATGAAAGCCATTATGCATTTCTTAAAAGTATAAAAAAGTATATGCAGAATATTATAGTCATGTGGTTAGTTTGTACTTGACTATGAGGGAATAATAGTGAGTTTGAAAAGAGACCAAACTTAAAAAGGCCATTATGAGAATGAAATACTTATCCATTTTCACAAAGTTTACTGTACTTTCAAGGACAAAATTGGAAGGATTTAGGTAGCTTCTGTAATATTTTTCACTTAAGATCAACTGTTAGGGTTTGAATCATATGTAATCTAAAGACTGATCAAAATTGGGCTTAGTACCAATGAATTTGTTTAAACTCCTAGTTTCTGTTAAGCTCTCCATCCGAGTTAGAATGCCTCTGGTTTGTGCAAGTTTGCTCTTGGAGGGAAGTGATTATTTCTTGGCAATGGTGTGTTCCCAAAGTGAAGCAAGTTCCAGGCAAAATTGAAATTAAATGTGAATTTGGTAATCTCTTATTTTCCTCTGATCACTCCTGTAGCCAGGACTAGTATGTATCCTCTTTCTGAGGATTTCATCTTCAAATACTTTTCAGTAATTCTTCCAGGATTCTTTTTTTTCTACAGGAGGTAGAAGTGTCTCTGAGTAACTGAAAGTTGATGAAAGACATCATATTCACATGTATTTGTAATGATTAAACAAAATAGTCTACAATTTGTTACAAAGAATACCACTTTAACAGCTTTCTAAGCCCTAATACATGTCAATAAGGACATTAATGTTATTATTTTTAATATAGAAAATTTATAATAATTTTTTGTAGTGACAAGCTTGAACTACCATAGATATTATCAATTTAATGTTCCACAAAAGTATGTCCCATGAATTTATTATAGTATTTTAAATACATATTTTCATAATCAATTATAATGAAACTTTTTGTTCCATTTACATAATTATTGGTCCTATATAAATATATAGAGACTATACTACTTTCCAAAGTAATGAAGTAAAAAAATAGCTGAGATTTATTCTCAGATTTAAAATCTTCACTATGTAATTATAAAGGTCACACATTAACACTTTTGAAAAGAAACTAAAACAGAGATGTGGTACATGCCTGTAATTCCTGACCTTGATAAGTTCAGTCAGGAGGATAGTGAGTTAGAAGTCAGGGTGGATATCATAGTAAAATGGTGTCTCAACAAACAGACACAAAAACAAAGCCATAAAAAGAAACTCAAACTTACATATCTGCACATTTGTGGGTGGGGTAATAAAAGTTCATTTTATAGTGGAAGTTAATTTTTAACAGACAAGTGTTAACCATAGAATTTAATAATACTTTAAGTAGATAAGTTGTTAATAGGGAATCCACAGCTAAAAGCTATATTTATTTTGTTGTCTATAGAATTGTTTATGACAGTAGCCTATGTTTCTTGTTGCTGTGTTTTTTTTTTCAGATTCTGAAAGCATTTTAATATGTCCCCTGTTCCTTTTGTGGATTTGATACAAAATGTCTCCTGAAGAACTGTATACTGAAGGCTTGGTTCTTCACTCAGCAGTTTTTAGAGCAGGGCCTTGAGAAATGAGCAGGATAGTGCTTTAAATTCATCAAAGGACTCTTAGGAGATGGGGGATGAAGTAAACACTGAGGGCATGACATTCCAGGGTATATAGTACCACAGTGTCATAGACTCTTTCTCTCTCTCTCTCTCCCTTTCTTTCTCCCTCTCTCTCTCTCTCTGATTCCTGGCTCCCATGAGGTAAGCAGCTTCTTCAAGCACACATTCTTGCTGCCAGAATATTCTGCCTCACTTTAGGGCCAAAGCATTGAAAGCAGCTGAAACTTCTAAAACTTTGACCCAAAATAAACATTTTCTCTTTTAAATTGACTTTTCTCAGGAATTTTATCACAGCCATGAGAGAAAAAGTCTATTTCTAGTACCTCATTTGATCCTCATGACAAGCTATGACATTGGTTAATGCAATTTCTGTGCAGCATGTTTGTTGTGATGGTCAAATAGCTGATCTGTAGGAAATCCTTAATCCTATTGCATGCAAGGAAAGAAAGCTTTTGATCATCTGTTTATTTTTAAACACAGTTATTCAATTTTTACTACTACCCATACTAATACTCTTAATATTGCCTATATTATTTACATTAGAAAGAGGTTGCTTGATTACCTTTGTTTTTTGAAGGAGGAATTTCTTTTTTTGGTGGGATTTGGGTTTGAATTCGGGGCTTCATC
Source organism: Castor canadensis (assembly GCF_047511655.1). NCBI lineage: Eukaryota > Metazoa > Chordata > Mammalia > Rodentia > Castoridae > Castor > Castor canadensis. Next base: position 71,370,439 of record NC_133405.1, on the reverse strand, counting down.
CTTGCAAAGGAGATACTCTACTGCTTGAGCCACACCTCCAGTCCATTTTGCCCTGATTACTTTTTGGAGATGAGGGTCTCATGGACTATTTGCCTGGGCTAACCCCAAACCACTATCCTCCTGATCTCAGCCTCCCCAGTAGCTCGGGTTATAAGCATGAGCCACTGGTGCCCAGCTTGTTTGATCACCCTTTAACATGCAGGAAATTATTACACTCTAAATAAATAGTCTGGCATCTCACACAAAGTTATTTTTAAAGATACATAGTATTCTACTTAATTGCCATATAAAATTAGTAATTTCTCAGTATAAATATTATTCAATAAGAAGATATTTAGCAATCTACCTTTTAGATTTTATATTCTACAGATTGATTTTCTTTTACTATTTTTGGGCAGTACTGGGACTTGAACTCAGGGCATCATGCTTGCTAGGCAGGAGCTCTACCACTTGAGCCATTTCTCCAGCAACAGATTAATTTTCAGCTTTGAATTTTCTTACATTATTTATCAGATACATGCAAACATAAATAACCCAAAGTAAAATATATATATATATATACCAATAAGTAAAATGAATTACTTTACATTTTAAAAGGAAACATGCAATGCCCATATTTACACAGTATTTTAACTCTCCAGAATACTGCATGGATATCCATGTTAAAACACACACATACACACACACACACACACACACACACACACACGTACATATAGGAACAGGATATGGATTCATTTAGTGGAATTTCTTGTTAGAACTTAAAATATCTCTACAATTTTCTACTTAAGATTATAATGTGCATTTTTTGTTGCATTGAAAAATTCCATTACTATTTCAGTTTTTATTTCATTGCTCAAACAACTGCATTATAGTAATGATCATATTATGTGATGCTTTTATCTAGTCAATGCTGTTCATTATGTCCTTTTTGATGTTAATCTACTTGGGTTTCACTTGGTTAATATAGAAGTTAAGTGGCAGTTATTATTATGAACTGAAAGTTTCTGTACCTTTAAAATTCATGTTGAAATCCTTATCTCCAATATGGTTATATCTGGTGATATAGTCTGTAAGAAAATAGTTAAGGTTAAATAAGGTTAAATGAGGTGATGAGGATTGGGCTTTAATTTGATAGGATTAGTGCCCTTATGAGAAGAGACAGCAGAATACTCTCTCTCTCTCTCTCTCTCTCTCCCATGTGAATGAATTAGAGAAAAGAATCTTGAAAACATCAAGAAGACAGGTAGCCATATGCAAGAAGAGAGCCATTAGCAAAATTAAGCCGGGTAGAACTTGATCTTTGATGTCTAACCTTAAGAATTATGAGAAATAAATTTCTATTGTTTAAACCATTCCATCAATGATATTTTGTTATGGCATCCTGTGTTGATTAATACCATTGTCAAAGTGATAATACATTTGGAAAAGGAAGCATAGAAGATTCTATAGATTTTTTTTCATAGTCCCACACCCATTGACTGACATGAATTTGTTTGCAGGTTTAAAAAAATATTGAATTTTTATTATCAAGTTTTAAAAGTTTTTTATTTATTATTTTATTATTCATATGTGCATACAAGGCTTGGGTCATTTTAAAAATTAATACTCTTTTTTTCCCACATAACTAGCCAATTTAGGAAAATCTGAGAAAAATTGCATAGTTCATACCTCTATCTTAGCTACACGAATTGTTCCTTAGTAGTTAAAACATCTATTTTCAAGCACAAATATAGCAATACATAATCAAATAAGTTAAAATAATTTTTTTCATACTCTGGAGTGTGTGTCTAAAATTTGTATCACCCTGTGTACACTGTAATCTGTTATATTCTCTCTTTTTTCTTTTTTGTGCTGTTATATTCTCTTAATACCATTTCTGTAGATATTCATTCCTAGAAAAATAATGCTATGTTTTGCTATTTTAAAATTCATTTAGACAATCCATGATGCTGGTGATTGGATATGGGAAGGTCATATGTCTAAGGCTTAGTCTTCAGTAAGGTATGATTTGAAGGATGTGGAAATATTAAGAGGTGAAGCCTAGTTGGGAGATATTCTGGTTTTTAGAGTCATGCCCATGAAGGAGTAGTGGGGGCCCAAGCTCCTTTTCTCTCTATATATATGGTGAATAGTTTTACTCTTCCACATGTTCCCCAACATGATGTCCTGCTTTATCACAGACTCAAAAACAATGAGGCCTGAAACTTCTAAAACTGACTAAAAAAATAAAGTTCTTTTATTTACAAATGCATTATTTCAGATATTTTTTATGGTGGTGGGAAGCTGACTAGCAGAGAAAATTGGCACTGAGATTAAGGAAGTTAGTTGTTACTATATATCTGATAATGTGGAAAAGCCTTCAGAAATGACTTGCAGAATTTTGGGAAAGTTTAGCAGAACAAGTTAGAGAAAGCCTATAATGGTTTAAGCAGAGTTTGATGGAGAATTATTTTAGAGGCTCAAGAGACAAACATGTAGATGGTAAATGCAATATTGATGAGTTTTCAGACAAAAATGAATATTCTATTGGGAGTGGAACAGACACCATTATTATCATACCATGGCAAGGAATTTGTACGCATTTTGTCGACCTGAGATGTCCTGGGAGGCTGAGCTTAAGGGTGAAGAGAACTAGTTTATCTGACAGAGGAAATTTTAAGGCAGACCAGCATTCAAGCAGTGTAATGGGTATTACTGAATGCTTTCAGCTAAACTTATAGTGAGAATCAGAAGCAAAAGGAACAGAGTAGAATGGTTTGAAAATCTAATTGTTTGGAAAGAAAATGAGCATGTATGAAGGGTTATCCAAGGATTGTGCAGCAGCAAAAAAGATCAGCTTTTATTAAAAAGAAGCCAAGTGCTTTCCACTGGGAAAATAGATAAGATGCCCAGAGGGAATTTCAGAAATCAGTAAGACTGTCACAGCCAACATAGGGTCAAAAATGTAGAAATGGAAATTTGGTTTCAAAGGTATTCTAGGGAATAAAACTTCAAAGAATGGAGCTCCAGTGTACTCTGCTCACTCAGGACCATCTAAGGAATTATTTTCTCCTTTGTAGTTAGCAAGGCACTCAGATACTATTGCAGTCGTACTTTAAGCATGCCCAGACACTGCATGCATTAGTTAGTAGGCCTTGGTGTCATCCACATGATGCTGGTTTGCAATCATGAAGAATATAAAGGTTACAGAATTCTGGAGGCTTCTACCAACATTTTAAGGCAAGCCTAGGGGACAGACAGTGTGTAGATGGGTTAAAGTTCCTACAAGCAGCTCCTGAATGGGTGATATTTGGAGCTCTGACAGTGAAGATGACATCATGAAGCTATTGAGATGCCAGGAACAGGAAATGTATGCCAAAGAAACCAGCAGCCTGGTAAAGGAAGCTTCAGACAACATACAAAGTCAGAATGAGGACTGGTCTTGTGGAATGCAAGCAGCAAAACTATAAGCATGGAGCTACCTAAGCTCTTGGGAGACTGCTATGCCACTTTGTGGCCCAGCTGACAAACGTGGAACTATAGGATTAGTTAATATTTACCCTTCAGGATTGAGGTCTTGACTTGGTCCAATCCTTCCCTGCTATTTTCCATTTTGGAATAAGCATGTTTACCCCATGCCTGTTCCACTATTTTGTGTTGGAAGTATGGAACTTTCTTTTAGAGTTTTATAGGGACTAACAGGTGAGTTTGCTTTGAATCTGAGAGGAAACTTTGAACTTTGACTTTTAAGCAATGTTAAGACTTTGGAGGGTCTTGGGGATGGGTTCAAGGTGTTGTGAGATAGATATGACTCTTTTTAGGATGGGGTCAGAAATTATAGTTTAGAATTGAAATGTCCCTAAGCATACATGCTTTAAAGCCTTAGTCCCCAGCTTGGCACTGTTGGGACATAGTAGAACCTTTGAAAGGTTTTGCCTATTGAAAGATCTTCCAGCCATTGGAGGTGTGCCCTTGAAGGAGATAGTGGGAAATAAAGCTTTAATGTGGCTTGATGAAATAAACAGAACATTGAAAGAGTGGCATGGAATGTTTTGTACTTTTCTGTATTCCTGTCTTGATCCCTAGGATGGCTAAAATTATCTCTGAATTTGAAGAACATTAAAAGGTTCCGAATAGAAGGAACACTGTGGTAGATACTCAGGAAGGGTTGATTTAGAGGGATTGAAAATGTCACTATCAGGTCTTCTAGGCTTTCAGGTCACTTCTCCTTGGGGATGTAAAAGAGCTAAGGATTCTTGGTAGAAACCCTAAAAATGAAGATTGTACAGGTGTTTGCTGTTTCATCTGCTGCATGTTTTCTGGATTCTGATCCTAAAACAAAGGAGAGGAACGTTTTTCCTACAGATTTTTATGCAGGGCTTTATGTTGAACTCTATTATACCTCAATGAAGTTATCTAAAATTAAGAATAACTCAAATGAATGCAATTGAATTAAACAGTCCCATTGAGCAGTGATTTGTCAAGACTTTGTATAACATAATTCAGATATTAGATAGCATTCAAGATCAAATAACAATAAATATTACACTTAATTCTATAACTATATAACTATATCCATAGCAGCTATAACTAACCATAACTATAATTAAACACAGCATAACTAACCATAATGAGCAGCCACCAATAGTTTATTGACAACAAACTGGAAATCACTACTAGCTACTCATCACAACCAAAAATCATGAATAGTTACTAGGCAAGTCTAATTCACAGATAGCTATTATTTGCAGTTGGTTACCATGGATAGTTAGTAAGTAGCAGTAATGGGTGGTCAATACTGCTCAGTAATTACAGATCCATAATGACAACTAGTTAGGGATCACAAATGAATAGCCATGGCCTATTGTCATTCATAAATTCCTGATCAGAGTTTGTAGTTATAATGGGTAAACATAAAATGCCAATCATCTTATCTTTATCTACAACTTTTTAGTGGTCAGCCAGTAATTCTAATACATTAGTAACTACTAATGGTAGTCACAACTATGTAATAGCAAACTTGTGAACATAAAAATAGTAGTCATAACCAGTGACTACAACTAGATGGTTGTCACAGTCTGGTACCTTGATTGGTTAGCAACCACATCCAGTAACATAACCAGTAATCAGTTGAGATTGGTAGCCAAGGCTAATTAATATGAGAATAGGGGGATGCAACAATGAGTAGAACAAAAGAGAAAATAATGAGTCCTTTTAAAAGGGTGGGATATGAATATTTTGTAAGTCTTTGTATTAGTTTCCCATGCGGCTATAATAAATTACCCCAAATGAAAATGGCACATAATTATAATAGCCCATAGACCTAAAATTGCACAGATTTATCTTCTTAAAGTTCTATAATTCAGAAGTCTTAAAATCAGAGTGTTTTTAGGCTTCACTTCCTTTGGAAACACTAATGAAAGTTATCCTCCCTTGCCTGTTCTGGCTTTTGGAAGCCAACTATATTTTTTGGCTCATGACACCTTCATTATAGTACAACATCCTTCTTCTAATTTCACATCTTTTACTTTTAGCACTGATCTCCTATCTTCCTCTTATGAAGATCCTTGTAGGTATTTGGCTCACCTAGATAATCTAGGACATTCTCCCTGTCTCAAAATCCTTAATTCATATTTGCAAAGTCCCTCTGACCATGTAAGATAGCATATTCACAAGTTCCAAAATTCAGGGAATGTATATCTTTGCCTACCACAGTCTTGCCTTAAGATTTATGTACTTTAGCTAAGTGATACTGCTATCTGAATAGTATCACTTACTCAGAAAAACAAGATAGTTAACCTTTTGTCCCTGATTGGTTCACAGCCTCAAATTCTAACTGCCTTGTACCATATGGGGCTAAAAGAGAATGGTTGACTGCTAGTTCTAGGAACAGAAACTTGGTAAAAGAATACACCATGAAAGCTGACTAATCAAGTACATGAGACTAATAGAAATAATAGTATAGACTGAGAATAATTTTCTGCCAGGAAGGCAGAAAATGTAGCCATATATAATTGACAATTTTGCTTAAAGACGTTATTTAGTAGTTAATAATGATTGCATATAGATGTTACTTCTCCCTTGCTGAAATCACTTCACATTATATTGGCTGTTTCCTTAGCTTGGAAAAAGTTAAGAAAACAACAAAAATGATTTAGAATATTCTAAACATCCTGATTAGAATTAAGAGATAATCAAAGCAATGCTGAACTGCTGTTCAACCTACTCAAAATGAGATGGTTCCCATTCAAATAAGATGGTTGTAAGAGTGACCTTGATAACCCTTTTGGACAAGTTTTTCTGCATGTGTGGGAAATAAGACAGGCAGTAACTTTTATCCATCCATGTTGTCTTAATGTTAATTGATATTTTATTTCCTGGAACATCATCTCATCCATGTGTGGCAGCTATACCTACTCACAGGGATAAAATAATATTCATACTCAGTAGAGTGAGCTTGGAGCAATATAATTTTAGAGCCTGTGGCAAATTATATGATCTCATGTCCTCAATCCGGGTAGTTGGTGTTTGGATACTGAATAGAGTTTAGAACAACATGAAATTATAGGACCATTGTTAGGTGTACCTGGGAAGTTGTTTTGTTGCTCACTTGAGTTGTAAAATTGGGTTAAGTGTTTCAGGGCACGTTATCTTATCACAAAGCAGTAAACATTAAGTCTTTGTCAAACCAACAACTTTTAACTGCTTATTAACAGGTGGAGAATAGAGAGGAAATATGATATGCAACCAAAAACAGAACTATGCCTTATAGGAAATGATCCACATATGAAAGTATGAGTAAAGAGGAATGCTACTTAGTGTTCAAATGTGCTTGAGAGAATATTCATGGGGATGAAGTAGAGTGATTAGGTCAAAGCAGGATCCTCATTGATCTGGGTGTAAACTCCATGTGGCAATGGATTGGCCACACTTGTAAAGGATCAGAGCTAGTGGAAATTAAGTAAATCAAATTCATAAGAACATTGGAAGTGCTTTCTTGATATCTGGATTATTTCTTTATTTTATATAAATACAAAACAAATCTTTGAACATTGGGTAGGAATTCAAAGTAAATGTATAATCACTACTCCAAAATGAGAAACATTGTGCAGTTGTTAGATAACCACTGAAAATGCTTAAACAAAGGTCACAAGTAATGATGAGGGAGGATATAAGATAAGGTCTTTCAAGATAAGGTCTTGTGAACTATTTGCCAGGGCTGGCTTTGAACTGCAATCCTCCTGATCTCTGCCTCCTGAGAAACTAGGACTACAGGCATAAGCCACCAGCACCCGTCTTTGAGATCTCTTGTTATTTGATTTTTTAGTTCCAGTAAGTACCGTTGTTCATTCCTTACAAAAGTTTTCTCATGGCTTTTGGGAAACCACTAACTGCTGAGCTTCCTCTCAGTTTTTTGATTGTTCTTCTCTGAATCCTCCTCTCTCCAACTTCCAAGCATTGGAGTGCCAAAGTTCTAAGTTTTTTTTTTTTGTGTATTCTCTTTTTATTTATTTATAGTAATTCTCTAAATTACACTCTCTAGTGTCATGGTATTAAAAATAATTTATTTTCTTATGCCTGTTAGATGTATCTCCTTCCCAGACCTTATCCTGAACTCACATAATACATATATCCTGCTGCTTACTGAGCACCTGCAGATGGATGTCTTAGTTCAAAAGTGTTGTTTCCTTCAACTTTCAAGATTTTCACTATTCACCACACAACTATAGCTAGGTACTACTCATATTTTCATCATTCACCACACCAACCATAACTAAAATCCCTGGATATTATATGTAACACAAACATAAGAAGACTGAAAAGTAAAGAAAACAGATCTGCTAAGGACCTTGAGATCAGAAGAAATTGTGTAGAGGTGAGTTCCCTGTTTTGTTTGTTAGTTTTATTTTGTTTTAATTTGGCTTAATCTACTCTAGATTTGGAGCTGAAGAAATGGTAATCTGGAAGCACAAATATGACTAGGAAAAAAAAATGAAAGCCCCAAAGAAAATCTGTTTTCTCTAGCTAAATTGGGAGTGTATTAAAACAGAAAAGATTTATAGAATATTGTATGTTCTATAGCTAAGTGCCATAGAAAGAAAATCCCCCATCTCATCCATGTAAGCAAAGTTCAAGTGAGGCACCTAGACTTCTACTCTCAAGACGCTGTAATGACACATCATAACACACAAGGGGGGAAGGGGAGAAAATCTGCCTAATATTTCCTTGAATCTATTTAGATACATAACTATAAATGCTAACTTTTTTTTATTTTTTGGCAGCATTGGTGTTTAAACTTAGGGCTTCACACTTGCTAGGCAGACACACTATCACTTGAACTACCCCTCCACTCCATGATTTCTGTATTTAAAGCCGAAGGTCTTATTTGAAGTTCAACAATATATTTTCTTAACCATGACAGAAAAGAGAGATGGTTTTTTAAAAAATACCACAAATTTCATACACACAGATCCCATTCCCTTCAAAGCCATCAACGTAGATGTCTCCTCTATTTGTTCTTCTGTTATAGGAAATGCTTTAGTCAAACTTGTAATCTTTTAGTCATTTACACTTTTCTTCTGAGCAAGTTATAAATCCTTTTGAATATCTTCAGTAGTGATAAATATTTCTCCTAAGAGAACATATTTGGAAACAACTAAAGGAGATTTAGAGTTTAATACATCAAATCATTTGGAAGATCAAGCTGAGTAAAATATCCATGGATCAAACAATAAGGTGCTACCAAAAAGTAATGAAAATGCATTTGGGGCTCTGATTATAATTTTCAAAAAAGAGTTTTAAAAAAGATTTAGAACATAGGAGTATAACTTCCCCCAATGACTATTTTTGCAGAGGGCAACACTCATTTGTGTGTGTGTGTGTATGTATGTATGTTACAAGCCCCTTTATTACCGACCTATAGATTTCTTATTCTTTCTCTCTTGCAGTGAAGCACTGCACATCCACACACAAGAAAAGATATAGTCCATTTAAAAATTAAGCCTTGTTATAAGAAAATTACTTTCAAGCAGATTTCCACATTTTAAATTATCCTTTCTAGCTAACTTTTCTTCCTGTAGGCACAAAGAGAGTGACATGCACATGAACATTTTCATGTGCATGTCATTCTTTAATATCCTATATTTGGACAAGTTTGCAATGCTAGAATTTACTTATGAAGTCTTTGAAAAGAAATATGTAATTCTTATGTATGTCAAGACCTTGTAGTTGGTAGTGTTGCGTTTCATATATAAGCAGTACAATTTATGAAAGTCTTTTTACTGATATTGTTCCTATAGGTAAGATGTTTTCTTTCTTTCTTTTTTTTTTTTTTTGAGGAGATATCATAAAATGTTTCCAATTCTCTGTTGACTGCTCCACTATAGCAGTATAGGATGAAGTTTGCCTGTCTTTTGACCAGGAGAGGGCACTAGTGGTTCTTAATTCAGAAGCTCCAGGGTGGACAGCTAAGGAAATTTAGAAGCTTAGTTTTGCTTTTGTTTTTGTTTTGCACTCTAACTACGTTGTGTGTGTGTGTGTGTGAAACTTACATTTATTACAGATATGAATAGCTTAACAGGAGAATTTGGTAGGAGCTAGGAATCCATTAACAAATACTTCTGTGTGTCAATTACAAGAAAGACCTTTTCTTGACTCATTAAGAGCTCAGCCATCTGCACATTTGTTGGAGTGGAAATCAGGTTAGATCTCAGAGGTTCTCTAAGGTTGAGACTTGTTTTGAATGGATTGAGAAAAACAGCTGTGAAATCTTGTCTCAGCTGGACTAAATGGCAAAGGGCATCAAAGTACTTTGGAAATAAAATAAATTTAAATTTAAATGCCTTAAGAATTGTACTGAATCTGAGTACTTAACTATGGTCATTTTTAAAAAAAATCAGTGGTTATTTGGAGTTATTGTTCTGGGTTCAGATAACTTTTTAAACTAAGCATGTAATTTATGGGCTAAAAATGTTAGCATCTTTATTTACCATGAGTCCTGGTAAGATCCAGAATGAGTTATCTATAATACAGGCATTATCTATAATATAGGGGAGGACAGCAGAATGGGATGAGTTGGTGTACAGAACATTGCTTGGAATCAGTCAGTCATAAGGCCATAGCGGATGAGTGGATTCAGCAGCCTTATGCAGCAGGAAAACATTTGCTGTCTACAAACAGATCTGAGGTAGTCAGCAAGTTTAAGATAAATTTACTCTGCTTTATAATTGTTCAGCCTTTAATAACAAGATAATACTACCTCCTGGGTACTATGCAATGTCATTTCACATAAGTCACATTTACTCTATTTTCATTGTGATATAAATGTGCAGCTGAAGTTAGTTTTGACAGTTTAACCCACACTTCAAAAGCTGTTTGATGAGGACTGGCGGTGTGAGTCAAGCCATAGATACCTGCCTGGCAAGCACAAAGCCCTGAGTTCAAACTTCAGTATAGCCAAAAAACAGTTTTTTGATTAGTTGATATTCAAATGGGAGTTTTAGTACATTTGACAGTACAACTACTAAATGCCATAACACTGGTATATTCCTAAGAGTAACTCAGGGGACCTCGAGTGACATAAAGGTGATGTTCCTGGATTTAGCAAATACAAACACAAAATGCACAGTTAAATTTCAATTTCAGACAAATAATGAATAATTGTCTTGAGGTGTATTCTTAGCTGTCTAGTGTTAAGGAAGTAAAACCAACTAACCCCACCCCCCAAAGTAACTGGCAAGAAAATAAAGTAAGCCAGGAGTAAACTTTCCTGATTTGTTCTTCGTTATCTCCATGCAACTATATTAAGTATTTTCACTCCTTCCATCATGGAAGAAATCTCATCTTCTTTTCAATGAGAATCTCTTCATTTTAATCTTATTTTTACCTTCTGTGCCTTGATATAAAAATGTCTTTGCTATCACATTTTTGACATCAGCTTTTCCAAGTCTAAAACCTATTCATGTCCATCCTAGCCTCAAATATTTCCCTTAACCATACCACTACCCCAAAAGTCATTTTTGGTGTATTGTTTGAACTTCTGATACATATAAAAAATTTGTTAAGAAAAATATCATGAAGGTTAACCATACTTGACATTTTTTGGTTTCAAGCTATATATTTAGGTGTTCAACTCACTTTTTTTCTGTTACCAGGGATTTAACTGAGGACCTCATAACTACCAGGCAATCCCTCCAACCAACTGAGTTTTGCCCCCAGTCCTTTTCCTTTTAGTTTTTTGATTAATTGATATTTGTCTCAAATATCACAGAGTACTTCCTAATGTGACTAATTGTGATATGAAATGGAAAAATATTTCTTTCTGTTTATTCTGCTTATTGTAACTTTTAAAAACTTTTTCTGCAACTGCAGTGCTTTAGCAATATTTATTAGATAAATTCCTTAACAAATGCTTAAATGGGGTTAAAAATTCAAACATTATGATTACTTTTGGCATTCAAAATTATGCCAAGCCTTTTAATTTTGAGAGTTTTTTCTAGTATTTCTACTAGGTATCTCAATATATTAGATTTCATGGAAATAAGCTGATTGACACTGATTGCAATTATGATGCATTTTTGAGAAAAGGGTTTAATTTCAACTAGTCAATTCTAATCTTAATAGTCTTTTATTGAAATATAAATAAATGACATATAAGAAATATGTGGATAGTTAATGACAATACAAATCATAACACTATATGTTTTGCTACATTATTAATTACACTACTCCATTGGTAAGAGACTACAAGGCCTGAGTTACTTGCCTACCTTAGTGAAATTCCATAAGGTCACATGAAATAATGTATATTAATTTACTGGCAAATTAAAGGACTCTATCATATAAAAGGACTGTTTTTTCTGTTGAGGCCTGAGAAGATGTGTTCATGAACCAAAGTTTACAAAAGGTAACACTTTTTTCCTTAGGGAAAAATAAAACACATACAAAACAATTACATTTAGGTTCATAATTGCATCACAGATAACTTTAAGACTAGTTAGTAAAAACTTAACCTGGAATGAGTGTGAGTTCTTGTAAGATTTGTTTTACAACACAGAAAAGTATTGCTATAGCAACAAAATAGTTTATGAAGACATGTATAACAAAGGAAGGACCACAGAAATTAGAAGGAAGGAGCTTTATACACTTAAATAAGACCCATATTTCTCTTTGTGAGACCTAACAGGCAGAATGAAACAAGTATATTTCTGTTGTAAGATTTTGCTTTTAAATTATTATCATCAGTAGTCTTTGGCAGTTTTCAGTCATTGAGAAATGCTCTATATATCCTGGTGCCAGAGAAGAGGGGTTGTAATTATCCAACTCCAATGCATACCCTCCTGATTGATAACCTGAGGTTGTATGAGTTTGTGTTGACAATTTACAAATAGCTCTGCTAAGACCTATATGCAATAGCTGTAGATGCACAGCCATTAATCACAGCCATCAGACAGCTTCCTAGAGTGGTTTACAGTAGATTTTAATGTAAGTTTTGCTAATTGGAAGTTACAGTAGTGCTCTGAATTCCCAGATGAATAACTATATTGGTGATGACTGCGTGTGGAGGAAAGCCCTCTAAATTTTCCTCTGGAAGGTTAGTTTAAAAATCATAATAAATATATTCTTATTCACTTCTAAAGCCTCCAAAGCTACAAAATTCTGCCATGTTTTTTTAAACAAAACAATATGACCCAGATGGTGTAAAATTATAATTGTATTCGTATTTACCAATATCTATATTTAAAATGGTATCCTTTCCTCTACTTAGGGTTGCTGTTTAATGCATTTCTCTATGTAGTTCCCTGAAAGAGACCATTTTTCTTGCCTCTAAGGTGGCTCCTGTAGAAAGAATTATGTCCACTTTGCAAAAATTCTTTGTTGTGTCACAGAGGCATAATCAGCAGAAAGTCTGAGAAGGCAACCACTATAATCGGAATATAAAATCCTAGATTTTAGTCATTTTCATTAAGGTTCAAGAATCTTGCTTTAATTGAGGTAGCTTTTTGGCTCTGATCCACAAACATGGAAAGGATAGACATTATTTTCATAATGACATCATTAAGCGGGCAATATTTTCAGACTATTAATAACAGAATATTGATCATATGTCAAACCCAGATAATGTCGCATGAAGAATCACTAATGTTAAATACTAACGTGGTAATGAGTTGAATTAGTGAATAACATTCTATACTTTCTACATAGTAAATGTTACTTTTATCACATGAGGATGGGGGAATTCAGCAATCTTTTATTATTTATTTATTCATTCATATGTGCATCCATTGTTTGGGCCATTTCTCCCCTCTGCCCTCTGCCCCCTCCCTTTTCTCCCATCCTCTCACTTCCAGGCAGAACATTTTCTGCCCTCTTCTCAAATTTTGTTGAAGAGAAGACATAAGCAATAAAAAGAATAAAAAGAATGACATAGTGTTTTTGCTAGTTTGAGGTAAAGATAGCTATACAGAGAGATCTAGCATTGCTTCTATGCACATGTGTATTACAACCCAGATTGGTTCATCTCTACCTGACCTCTTCACTACTTCCTGGTCACCTCCCCATAGTGGCCTCTGTCAGTTTAAGATTATTTTATTCACTCCTCTACAGTGGGCACATCAGACACTTTCAAGTTTTAGGTTTCCTACTTTTCCCTATTCCTCCTGTATGTATTCTTCCCTTAGCGTGTGACCCATGTCCAATAATACTACTGCATTTGTTTGAGGTCTAAAGTCTGCATATGAGGGAGAACATATTATTTTTGGATGTTTCAGCCTGGCTAACTTTGCTTAAGATGATGTTCTCCAGTTCCATCCACTTACTTGTGAATGACAAGATTTCATTCTTCTTCATGGCTGAGAAAAATTCCATTGTGTATAAATACCACATTTTCTTAATCCATTTGTCAGTAGTGGGGCATCTTGGTTGTTTCCATAACTTGGCTATTGTGAATAGCACTGCAATAAACATGGATCTGCAGGTGCCTCTGGAGTAATCTGTGTTGCATTCCTTTGGGTACATCCCCAGGAGTGTGATTGCTGTATCATATGGCAGATCTATGTTAAGTTTTTTAAGGAGCCTCTATATTGTTTTCCAGAGTGGTTGCACTAGCTTGCATTCCCACCAGCAGTGTATGAGGGTTCCTTTATTCCCACATCTTCACCAACATTTGTTGTCAGTGATGTTTTTGATGATAGCTATTCTAACAGGAGTGAGGTGGAATCCTAGTGTGGTTTAATTTGCATTTCCTTTATGGCCAGAGATGGTGAGCATTTTTCCATGTGTTTTTTAGCCATTTGGATTTCTTCTTCTGAAAAAGTTTTGTTTAGTTCAGTTGCCCCCTTCCTTATTTGTTCATTGACTTTGAGGGAGTTTACTTTTTTGAGCTCCCTGTATATTCTGGTTATCAGTCCTTTGTCTAATGTATAGCTAGCAATTATTTTCTCCTACTCTGTGGGTGGTCCCTTCAGTTTAGCTTTGCTGTGCAGAGCTTTTTAATTTCATATAGTCCCATTTGTCCATCCTTTCTCTTAGTTGCTGAGCTGTTCAGCCACCCTTTAAGGGAGAATTATCTGAGTTCAATCATATGCATGTGTTTTAAAGTGCATGTGTTTCACATTCTTATAAATTGCTAACATTATAGTAGGTCTACTTATATCAAGTAACTAATATATAAAGACAAAATTTGTAATATTTCTCATACTAATATTTCACATTACCAAAGCTTAATGTGTTACTTTGCAGGGTATAATGAATAGAAATGTTAGAGCACTATATACATGGCAATATTAGGTATGTTTTCACACATTAACTCACTTGCCAGTGACTGAATCACTTTAACAAAAACCAGTATATTTTGTAACTTTTTATTTCTTATATATTTGTTTTCTTCTACATGGGATCATATATTTATGTACTCTAATTTGCATAATAAGTGAAACTATGATGCAATAATCTCCTTGAAATATATTTGATGTTATAAGTTTCAGCACAAATGTTTACAAAAGTGTATTTTCCTCTATATGTGTTTTACTGGCTTAGGAAAGTGAAAGGAATTTAACGTTTAAGGGCATTCAAGAAACAGTCAATGATTTTGTGAGTGAAAGTAATATTATCTATTCATCATACTAATATCTAAGCCTAGGGAAAGGAACACATTGTATCACAGAAAGAAAATAATATAAATAGAGCTACCATAGAAGCAGGAATCCAACTACACTGAAGGTAAATCTGCACTCCCTTGTTCATTGCAGCACTATTCTCAATAGTCAAGATATGGAACCAATCTAAGTGCTCATCAACTGCTGAATGGACAAATAAAGTATGATACATGTACACAGGGCAATACTACTCAGCTATAAAAACAAGAGAGAATATTACCATCTGTGGCAACATGGATGGATCTAGATGTTATTAGATGAAGTGAAATAAGTTATTCACAGAAACCCAAGAACTGCATGTTCTCACTCATAAGTGGATTCTAAAAAAGTGGATTTAATGGAATTTGAGAATAGATTGGTAATTAACAAAGGCCAGGGAGAGTCAGGAGTAGGGAGATGTAGGGGGCGGGTAAAAGAGAAGGATTAATCAATTAATGCTAAGTTATATGTAGATAGAAGTAATGAGTTATGTGTGCTATTGCATATGATTAATATAAGTAATGTTTTGTGCTGTATATTTAAAAAGCTAGAAGAAAATATTTTAAATGTCACCATAAAAAAATGATAGATGTGTCACTATTCACAATATCTAAGTCATGGATTGAGACTAGTTGCTTATCATGGATGAATGGGTAAAGAAAATGTGGGAAACACATATAATATAGTATTATTCAATCATTAAGAAGAACAAAATATGCCATTTGAAGAAAAAAATGGATGGAATTGGCGGTCATCATGTTAAGCAAAACGATTAGACTCAGAAAGATAACTGTGATGTGTTTCCTCTCGTATGTGAAATCTAATAAAAAGCATGTGATATGGACTATTAGAGAATAGGAAAGAAAGGAATGGGAGGTAGAGGGTAGATAAGTGTAGGTAATAAGGTGACTAAATATAATCATATACCTTATGTATGTAAATGTCATAATGAAACTCAATATTTTTTACAATCAATACACAATAATATAAAACAGAAATGTTAGCTATTTGAAGATATATTCATATTTATCTTATTTAAATATTACATGATGTATACATGTACCAAAACATTACATGGTACCCCATAAATATGTACCATTTTACATATTAGTTAAAATAAAAAATATTGATTTGAATAAACTATGAATATTCAAAAACATTTATTTTAAACTTATTGAAATGGGACCCATAGAGCAATCATTGAAGATCATTATTAAATTGACTTCAGCAAAAATATCAAGCCATATTTAGGTACTCTACATTTTTGTGTCATTTTTCACCTTTTGCCTTTTCTTCTTCTTAGTCACATATTCTTAGTGATAAAACTGACTATGGTTGCCACAACTGCCCCATGCAAGAGTGTATAAGTAAGAATTTATCAAAATGTCTAAGGTTCCCAAATTGCCTCTTCACTCACCACAGTAAATGTCCCTACTTTTACCTTAATAGTATAATTTTTTGTTGTTGCGGTACTGTGGTTTGCACTCAGGGACTCACACTTGCTAGGCAGCCCGTCTACCACTTGAGCCATTCCAACAGTCCTTTTTTGGGTTGGTTATTTTTGAGGTAGAGACTTGCAAACTATTTTTCTGAGCTGTCCTAGAACCATGATCTCTGCCTCCCCAGTAGCTAAGATTATAGGTGTGAGCCACTGGCACCCGGCTTACAACTTTGTTTTAATGGAGGAAACTGTTAAACAAAAACAAGCCCTTAGTTGACATATCTTATGAGATTACTGAACACAGAATACCCATAGCTTTGGTATGGTCTGAGAACTGAAGAATATGAAAGTAGTATTTTTTCTCTGTTTTTTCAAATGAACTCATTCTAGATTTACAACACTCTTTCCTTTTTGTCTAAGAAGCATACATGGAAAGAACAGAAACACACTGTGAAGTTTTTGACATGCACATCAATGAAGAGAGAGGTGGTATCTTAGTTTTTTAGTTCACAGACTCTGGGTCAAACTGCTAATTGTTTCATATTCAGCTGTATTACAAAATACCTGTATAACTTCCATTAACTTCATTTATCCAGTCTTAGTTTTCTTATCTGCAAAACAAATAGTATCACATTCACCTCAATTATCATTATCAACATCTACCTCATCAGCAGCAATATTGTTTTTCTCATATTAGAAAACATGATTTCCATAGAGGCTCAAGAACACTGCCCATTACAGGCTCACTAATCACTGGTTTGTTTCTCAGGTTATTGTGTGAACTTCAATGAAGATTTGATGAATTTAAAGTGGTCGTGGAATGAAGTTAAGGACCCTTTCAATATTTCTGTAGAATATCCCCTACCCAGGCACCATTCAATTATTTAATAGGTAAAATGTGGAGAGAACAGAGATGGGCACCATCAAATACTGATTGTCAGGATCAAATTGTTGCAACATTCTTAGAAAAAAATTCGACAATATAAATCAAGGTTTTTAATGTCTATAAACCAATTCCCTTTCTAGGACTCTATCGGAAGAAAATTATCAGAAATACACAACACAATATTCTAAAAATATAAAAAACCATAAACAACCTAATCAATTAGCAATAAAATTAATTAAAGCAAGATATATTAATATAATAAAAACCACATAGTTATTGTAATTATGGTATTGAATATTTGCACATATAGAAAATGCTAATATTGTTATATACAAAGTTACAAAATAGAATATATATATGATCCATGTTATAGAGAAAAGAACAATATCGTATGTATATTAATACATACACAAGAATCAAATCCTACAATTTTAAATGTATATTCATTTATACATTTACACTTTTGTAGGTAGATAGATGATGATGATGATGAAGATAAATAGATAGATAGATAGATAGTTAGGAATGCTAAGATTACAAAGGATTCCAGTGATGTTTATCTGTATATCTTTCTACATCTTTTAAATTTTTTACTCAAAGTATACATTTATTCAAAAATGAAAAAATCTTTATATAAAAGAATCCACTATATACAATGTAAGGGTTTCCTCACCAGAAGCTTTTATTACTTCTGGTATTTGTGTCTAAAACCTGCCATTTGTTTATTTAGATTATAGGCTTAGAATTTAGTCTTTTAGGACAGTTACCACAAAGTAGCCCTGATGCAGGAGGAGGGGTATTAAGTGTACAAAGTCAGAGAGCAGTGGATTCTTGCTTTAGCACTAATTAGCCATGTAGTCCAGAGAAAATTACTTTTCTTTCCTAAGCTTCAGTTTTTCTCCATCTGTGGAATGGGGCAATTACACATTTCATTGGGTAGTTGTGAAGATTAAGCGATACTTGTAAGGCCTTTAGCTCAGTGATTAGCAAATGATAATTACCCAATACATGTGTTATTAGCTAATGTTAACTGCATTTTCTTTTCTTGTGCCCATGTTGTAATCTAACACAGTGTATTCCTACCTTCTATGCATGAAACAAAGCTATCTTTTAACTATAGACAGGCAGTGCCATGTGTTGACAAATGCACTGGCCTGAGAAAGAAAATATATGGATTGTGCTCACTTTTGTATTTCTAATTGTTTGTGTGACCAGAGACAAGTTAATAATGATCTCTGGGCTTTAATTTTGCTTTCTTCTTCACTTTATAATGAAAGTAGCAGGTGACATCAATAAAAGCTATTAGGTCACTGCTAATTCTGACATTGGTTTCCAACTCTCACATCTGCCCTGAATGTTAAACTATTTTAGTCTTCAAAGTCCTGCTGCCTGCTTGCCATCTGTTGCTGACTCCTGGCCTACAGTCACACCAGACATCTATGTGTGCTGCACTGCCTGTTTGTCTGTTGTCTGTAGGGGTATATCAAGCCTACAAAGGTCTATCACCCTGCCTTGATCATTGACTCCCTTTTTTCCCATATCTGATGATGACAGATACACAAAATATTGTGAAATAAGCAATAATTTGAGACCACAGAATATGATCAAAGTATATTTTGTGCATGCATAGTAATGTCATGATGAAACCACTTACAAAATACTATTTAGTATATATCAATAAAATTGATTATTTTTTAAAAGGTAATTTGACTATTAAAGGAAGTTAGATGAGCAAGAAAATCTCTGCTCCTCTTACCTTGCTGTCCCATAGACTGGCTTTCCCTGCTTCTGAAATTTTCCCCCAGTATATTAATGAATCTCAACCACCAATGTTTTCAGAAGTCCTTAGCATAAATTTTATAAAGGAAAACATTCATGTGAAAAAAATCTACAGAGCTATTGTCAGCAGATACATACTAACTCTGAATTCCCTTCAGTCTACTTCTAGTGTGTCTAAATAGTCCACAATTTCTTTTAATTCCTAAACATTTCTTTCTAACTATATAAGGAGACTGTTTATGCTTGTCACTCTGTCAGAAGGATATTTTTCATGTGCAGACCTTTGAGCAAAAAAATGGTTAATGGCCAGTCTGTATGTATAGCCTAATCCCAAATTTTCTACTAAATTTAGGTTTAATTTCAGGGAATTTTTTCCCAGTTAAGTGATTTTACATTTGCTTTTGTCTGGCTTAGCTAATTTGAAATAAAAAGAAATTGTATGACTGACATGGGTATGAATTGACTACGAACATACCAACACTTGTATACTTTAATATTATTTTATCAATCACAACCTCAGAAGGAGAACTGATTACATCACTTTTAAAGTGTTCTTTAAACATCTGATCATCAGATAATCAATCACACTTGATTCATGCTCAATCTACTTTATTTCATATATAACAAGATAATCCTGGGCCATATGAATATCTTAATTGCCTAGATAGAGAAAATCAGCTAGAAAATGATTAATGCAGTATTGCAGATAGAATTTGTCTGTGAAATCAGTTAATGAAAACATGAGAATCCATGAATTATTTCCCTCAAATTTGTCAGTTACAAATCATCTTTTATAAAATCCTACGTGAAGCTATATGAGTTTATGGTAAACACTTCTTCTACCAGCCTACGAAATTGAGCTATTTGTAAATTTACAGTGGAAGAAAACTTACAGAGCTAGACTCAGAGTTAAAAAGAGATAAGACTTTTCTTTCATAGTTGTATTGACCTGTGCTTCTCAACAGTACTATAAGCCTAATTGGAGGAAGTAGGTGTCTTGTCCCCAGTTCCTTTCTTGCTCTCTTTGCTTCCTGGCTTTCTGTCTGCCATGAGGTAAGATTTCCTCCACCTGGACATTTCTGTCTTTCCATGGTCCTTGAAGCAGCAAAGCTAGTCAGCCTGGAATTGAAAGCTTGAGACAAAATAAACCTCTCTTCCTTTTATTTTCTCAGGTATTTTGTTAAAGCAATGAAAAACTGAATAACACACTTAAAGGAATCTAGCCATGAACAAGTAGCACAGGTGAGGCCCAAGTGACTTGAATGATTATAGACCAGAAGATCGTAGTAAAAAAGTTCACTTCAGTGATCCTTAAATATTTAATTTTTGAAGGAAATTACCACCACTTTTTATCAAAAGTTCAGATTACTAGATGGCAATGGCAGGGACTCTGGCTGGCAGGAAGCATAGAATGAGCTTTAGGCATTCAGTTTAAAGAGATTTCCAGATGATTCTGATGCTTTTTGCCTTTGTACCATAGTTCGAGAAATACCATACTCTGAAAACAAGTGTGAAAGGTCTTTCATACTTAACAAAAAGGCTCTTAAGCAGTCCCTTCAAATGAGTGTTTTGGTACATTTGAGAATACAACTACTAAATGCCATAACACTGGTATATTCCTAAGAGTAACTCAGGGGACCTCGAGTGACATAAAGGTGATGTTCCTGGATTTAGCAAATACAAACACAAAATGCACAGTTAAATTTCAATTTCAGACAAATAATGAATAATTGTCTTGAGGTATATTCTTAGCTGTCTAGTGTTAAGGAAGTAAAACCAGCTAACCCCACCCCCTAAAGTAACTGGCAAGAAAATAAAGTAAGCCAGGAGTAAACTTTCCTGATTTGTTCTTAGTTATCTCCATGCAACTATATTAAGTATTTTCACTCCTTCCATCATGAAAGAAATCTCACCTTCTTTTCAATGAGAATCTCTTCATTTTAATCTTATTTTTATCTTCTGCACCTTGATATAAAAATGTCTTTCCTATCACATTTTTGACATCAGCTTTTCCAAGTCTAAAACCTATTCATGTCCATCCTAGCCTCAAATATTTCCCTTAACCATACCACTACCCCAAAAGTCATTTTTGGTGTGTTGTTTGAACTTCTGATACATATAAAAAATTTGTTAAGAAAAATATCATGAAGGTTAACCATACTTGACATTTTTTGGCTTCAAGCTATATATTTAGGTGTTCAACTCACTTTTTATGTGTTACCAGGGATTTAACTAAGGGCCTTATGATTACCAGGCAAGCCCTCTACCAACTGAGTCTTGCCCCTAGTCCTTTTCCTTTGAGTTTTTGTTGTGGTTGTTATAGACCTGATCTGACAGTTTTGCGCAGGCCAGCCTCAGACCATGATCCTCCTATCTCAGCATCCCATATAGTTTAGACTGCAAGCATGCACATCCATATGCAGCTAGTCTTTGAGATTGGGTCTCACTACCTGTCTGGGCTGGAGATATGATCCTTATATCTCCATCGCCTGAGAAGCTGGGATTAGCATGTCAGTGTCTTTGAGTTGATTTTGTTATGTTGTAAGATACATCTTATTTTCATACAATTGCATATGGACAAACCACATGGTTTGTCAACAGTGTTTACGAGAATATTGTCACCCCCATTATGTATTCTTGGTGGCTTTGTCAAATGTTAGTTGATGGCATGATTGAACTTATTTCTTGGCTCACGGCTCTGTTCATTCAGTGTATGTGTCCGTTTTTATACCTGGTTTCTCCTATTATGATTATTATAGTTTGGCCATAAAATCTGGAAAAACAAAATATAATTCTTCTTACTTTTTCTTCTTACTTTATACAAATCTTTTTGGCTATTAAGGGTCTTTTATGATCTATTCCATTTTTTTAAAATGTTTTCTCTTTTTGTGTAAAATACTACCATCAGAATTTTGATAAAGATTAAATTAAATCTGCATGTGCTTATTCATATGACTTTGGGGAATGTAGACATTTTAATATTAGTTCTCCCAATTCACAAACATGGAATATTTTTCCATTTATTTATGCCTTCATTTTCTTTCTTGAATATTTTAAAGTTTATAGACCTTTCATTTCTTAAGTATTTAATTTTTGATGCAGTTATAAATAGATTATTTTCTTGATTACTTTTGTTAAAGAAAATTTTTCTTAGCTGGTGGCGTACCTCAAGTGGTAGAGTGACTGCCTAGCAAGCAAGAGTCTCCGAGTTCAAATCCAAGTATTGCCAAAAAAACTAAATATAAATGAAAATTTTTCTTATCACATTTAATTTTTAAATAATTTTAATTCTACAGAAAAATTGCAAAGGATGCCCTTATAACCTTTTGTGTAAATACCAAATGTTAACATTTTATGCATTCACATTGACATTTTATATTTCTTTCTCAGATAGTTATTAGGGTTATGAAATGAAATTGATATTTTATGTTGATTTTTGTATCCTGGTTCTTTATGAATTAATTTTACTTCTAATAGTTTTTGTGTGTGTGTGTGTGTATTATTGATTTCTTTTTCTCTCACCCTGTACATTGCAACCAGAATTGATGCTTCTATGATGTAAACCTGAGTCACTTTCCTATATAAACATCTATGGTTGTGTATGGACTTAACATGGTATGATTAACCATGTTAATCATGATTACCTTTATGGTTAGCAATATTGAACACTTTTTATTTATCTTTTTATTTTAGTTTTTTAAGTCTTTTTAAAATTTATTCATATGTGCATACATTGGGCTGTTTCTCCCCTCTGCCCCCTGCCCTTCACCCCCTCCCCCTGCCCCAGGTTTGCTTCCAGGTCAAACCTGTTCTGCCCTTTTCTCCAATTTTGTTGAAGAGAAGACATAAGCAATTATAAGAATGACATAGCATTTTTGCTAGTTTGCAATAACCATAGCCATACAGAGGGATTCCAAGCATTGCTTCCATGCACATGTGTATTACAACCTGAATTGATTCATCTCAACCAGACCTTTTCACTACTTCCCAGTCACCTTCCCATAGTGACCTCTGTCTTTTTAAGGTTACTATACTAACTCCTCTACAGTGGACACATCAAACACTTTCAACTTTTGGGTTTCCTACCTATCCCCATTCCTCCTGTATGTGTTCTCCTCTTTGTGTGTGACCCAAGTCCAATAACATTACTGCCTTTGCTATTGTCAATAATGCTGCAATAAACATGGGTGTGCAGGTGCCTCTGGAGTAACTTATGTCACATTCCTTTGGATATATCTCCAGGATTGGGATTGCTGGATCACATGGCAGATCTATGTTTAGTTTTTTAAGAAGCCTCCATATTGTTTTCCAGAGTGGTTGCACTAGCTTGCACTTTTTAAATATACTTCTTGGTTCTTTAAATATCTTCTTTTGCGAAATTTCTCTTAAGGGCCTTTTCTTGTTTTTAATAGTGCTATTTGTTTTCCTGAGTTATGTGAGCTCATTATATATTTTTCATATTAAAAGTAGTATAATGCTAATATGTTTGTATCCAAAAACATCACAATTTATACCTTAAATTTCTACATAGAATGAAAGTACAAAAGAAACTGATAGTTTTGCAATGTTATTGTGCCATATTACATTCCAAATAGTAGGATACTAAATTCATCTTGATCAACATACTTGATGATATTGAGGTAGATCAGTATTATATTTTAGCTGTTCTAGTAATGAGTATTTTATTATAGTTTTAATCTTCACTTATATAATAACATATGCTTATGTATCTTTTAATGTGTACCTTTGCCATCACGTATGTCAATTCAATGTGTATGCTGATGTATTTTGACCATTTTCATTGGATTCATTATCTTGTTATGGATTTTGATGCAGATAGATAGGTAAATATATGTAGACATGTAGAGATAGGTCTATTTCTGAAATACTTGTTTTATAATACTTATTCTATAGGCCTGGCTCTCAAACAGATCAGTCTTGTTAATAATAGCATTTTTGCCAGCAGATTTATTGAGACATATTCTGTGTAACATAAAATTCATTTGTTTTCAGTGTACAATTAAATGGCTTTTGTGTTATTCACAATGCTGTGTTAATATTACCATAGTCTAAGAATATTTTTATCACGTTAAAGCTTAACTTTGTGACTATTGCAATTGTAGACACTACCCATTTAACCTCTAGCCTAAGACAAAAATAGTATACTTTTTGTCTGTACACAATTGCAAGTTAATATTTTATTAACATTGAATCATGCAAAAAATAAAAATAAATCATTCTTCAATGAGAATCTGAATTTTGGTATATGTTCTACAATGGGTTCATCAGTTTGTTAACATGACTGCATCTTAAAATGACCCCTTGAATTATTATCAATGTGAAGATTGAATGTATTTGCTAATGTTGAGAAATTATTTTCTATTTATAAATTTCATTTTCAGTTTTGAAATTAATGACCAAACTTAAAATATTCTGAGGATTAATAATAAAAATACAAGTGTGGAAACAATAATAATGATTTTGCTGATTCTGTCCATACAGGAAAAATATTGGCAGTTAGTCATAATAAGTATATGGAAGATTAGTCCAAAAAGTGTATTTAAAATATTTTTTAATTAATAGGTCTAATTGTTTGTGCTCTTCAACCTATATTTGCATTTCTTATCAATTGGATGGCTGCCCTGGGAGTATTGACCTTTTTTCCCCCCATCTGGCAACCAAATGAAACAGAAAGCCTCATAATAGCATACCATAGACAGAAATTTGTTTGTTTGGATTTTTTCGGTTTAAAAACCCTACTTTTTAGAGAGCTGTGTCTGTTAACACTAGTAAATATACATATCTCAATTATGCAATTAGGAGATCCAGCTGCTATTTGGAAGGCATCATGGTCCATTGGGAAAATCAGTGACCTGGAATTCAATGAGCTTGATCTACTCTGGCTTCATTACAATTCTGGTGTGTGGTTGGTACATCTTTCAAAATCTCAGTATCAATCATCTGATCTATAAAATGGTGACTTTATGCCTTACCAGTCTAGTTTAGTAAAGACCTTTAAGAATAAAATGGCAATGGGAGTAAAAACTACTATAAACCAAGAAAAAAAATACAAAATACATATAATATTTGAAGAAATTTTACTGTTCTTATTATGTTCTTTATCTAGGCAGATATTTTGGGATTAGAATTTGTGAAATTATCTAGTAAAGTACATGAACATGGAGCAAGTATTTTAAAAAGGTTATCTAAGTCTGAATCTGATCTAGAAATCTATTCGCATTTAAGACATACAGCTACATTACTGAATGAATGAATACCTGAAAATTATGTCAATAAGTTAAGTAGCATATTAATAAATTGTTAAACTTTGAAGACAAAGTCACTCTAATGCATTCCACATAAACAACCTGTCCTCTGGCACTGAAAAAAATTTGAATATCAAAAGATCTTTGATAGGCCTGGATTTCTTCTCAGTTTATATGAGTAGATTCAACTCCATATTTCCAAATTCACACTCAATCCAAGTAATGATTTTGTCTAGTTTCCATTTGAAAGCCAGAAAATAATACACAAGACAAGGCCAGCAAATTCAGATTTAGGCTTAGCCTGAGGTGATAGTGATAAAAAAGTTGTTATACTCTTTCCCTCAAGTAACTCCATATAGTAAAGGTATTCATGTAAATATGTAAACTACACCATGGTTTTGTTATACTATTTATAATATGATTCTATTAAATTTTCAAAATTTACCATGCATAGTAATCCCCTGTAGGATTTATAAGGCATAGTTTCTAATTCAATACTTACAGAGTGGTGCCTAAAGTATCTAAGTCTTCAATTGATGCTGATGTTATGGTACAGAGATTATTGACAACCACTTCGATAAGAAATATACATCAAGTGTAGAAAAAAGTTTTTCTACCTACCTGAAAGACTTGCCATCAAATTCTGTTACATGAGTATCATTAAAAAATGATTGCATAGATGTGGGAGCAATCCATCTTCAGGGAATCTCAAGCACAAAAACTTAGAAAGATACTCAATCAACAAATAACATGGGTGGAATATAGGTTATGGAGAAAGAAGTTTAAATGGTATGAAACAAAGCTGGGAGATTTCATAAGAAACAGATTGTTAAATAGCAAAAATAATGTGCTGAGTGTTCAACTACATTGTAAGGGCAATGGTATGGAAGCAGGTAATTGGCATAGTTCAACTTTCACTTGAGAAGAGTGAGGAGTAAATTGAAAAGTGTGAATGTTGGAAGTAGGCATAGCACTAAGGTGACAGAGATAGACATAAATATTTATTCAACACTAATGATGAATATAGGGGAAGGAAAATGAGAGAAGAGAAGACAAAAGAAGGAAAGGGAAGGGAAGACAAGGAAAAAGAAGGAAAGGGAAGGAAAGAGAAGGGAAGGGGAGGGGAGGAAAGGGGGAGAAGAGGGAAGGAGGGAGGGAAGAGGAGAGGAGAGGAAAGGAGAGAAGCGAAGAGGAAAGAAGAGAAGAGAAAAGAAGAGAAGAGAAGGGAAGAGAAGAGAGAAGAAGTCATGTTTGCTCCAAAGCTGGAAGAGGAAAGAGATAAGTTAGTTGAGATATTAGCAGAAATGAAGTGTTATGAAAACAATGGGATTGCAAATTATGAGAGATAAATTATATGACTTCAGCTTGTGGATAATTTGATTTTTAGCCTAAATTAATCTATTTTATAAATGAAGAAAAGCCATAATAAACATACAAAACTTAATTATAATTTTTATTGCTACAAAAAATTTAATGTGTGAAATGCTGTTTAAAAGTGGTTTTAAAGGTATAATATGGATAATAATATATAACAGGTTTTGCCTGGAAGTGAGTGGGGGGGAAAAAGGGAGGGAGGGGGGCAGGGGGGAGAAATGACCCAAACAATGTATGCACATGTGAATAAATGAATAATTAAAAAAATTTTAAAAATATATATATATGGTTCACAGATACAGCACAGGTCATGAACATAGTATATATTAATGACTGTCTTTGGGGAAGGTTTGTGTAAAATATCATGAGATCTAAGCTGCTTCTGGCCACAAAAGCAGAGAGAAAGAAGGCAATGTAATCAGGGAAGCAGAGTTCAGAGAAAGATTTGGCTTTACTCTTTTGGCTTTGAATATACAGAGGGAGCTGCCATTAGCAAAGGAGTGTAGGCAGTCTATAGAAAATGGAAAAAGAAGGAAAAAAATGACCTGCCAGGGCCTCCAGATGGAACACAGTCCTGTCCACAGCTTACATTGAGGATGCTTTTTCTCCACAAATATAAGGTAATACATTTGTGGTGTAGGAGGGCAAATATAGTGTATATACTCTGTACACATATATTGAAATGGAAAAATGAAATCTGTTGAAACTATTCTAGGAAAGGGTGGCGGAGAGGGATAAAGAAAAATGGTAGAGGGGCTGAACTTGAGATATTGTAAGAACCTTTGTAAATGCAACAGTGTACCCCCACCCAGGACAAGAATTTAAAAAAAAATACAAACCACTGTTTTTGCTAATTCATTTCAGCCTCAATAAAAACAAATATTGATGAGGAATAAAGATAAGAAAGACCTGATAGAAAAGGAGAAACTACAGGGGTTAGAGGTAAATTATTGTCATGACAGACCTCTGTAATTTCCATTGTATAGGAAAAATAGAAAGATCTGACAATAGGAAGTTGTGATGAGTCTGATAAAAAGGGAATATTGGAATGTTCCACGAACTGGTAAGAAAGATTTTTTTTTTACAGCTTTTGGTTGAAATGTCTCTTAGGTCCCTTTGATTTTGGGTGCAATTACCTCTGCTGATTTTCTGCCTGGATGATTTCTCCATTATTGAAAGTGAGGTGTTAATGTCTTTAACTATTATTGTATTGAGTCTGTGTTTCCCTTCAAGTCTAGCAATGTTTTCTATGTTTGAGTGTCCTGATACTGGATCTCTACATAGTAAGCATTAATATTTTCCATTGCTCAGTTAACCCCTTGCCATTTTATAATGGCCTACTTTGTATCCTTTATTGCTTTTCTTTTAAAGCCAATTTTGTATGCTTAGGTATGCTCAAATCACATACTACTATCTTCTGCTTATTTCTGAGGTTGTCTTGTGGACCATGACTGCCTCAATTAGTCAGAGGGGCTACTAGCTAGAATAGAAGTTTGATAGATTAGTTCTAGGTTTCTTGTCCCAGCACTGGAGAGATTCTAGAGACCCCATCCATAGGTAGGTCTGTGGGAAGTCAGCCATCAGTATCTGTCCATTGTTGGGTTTTACCAGCTTAGCACTAAGTTCCACAACAAGGTCTTACTCTTACTCTTTTCCTACCCACAGCAATTGTGATCTTACACCACACTATGCTATCCAAGGTTCAGGTAATGTTGGAGAAGGCAATTGCTTCACCACCAAAGGTTACATTAAACTGGTTCCCACTTGATCCACACAGCTCAAAGAATGTGGACTAGAGGCACACCAAAACAGCAAATTATAAAGGAAAAACTTCATTTATTAGTTGTGCACAAGTTTTTGCGTGATTATGCAGCTAGTCTAGAAAATGTATTTTTGCACTCTGACCTTCTTCGAGGCCTTTGGTTTCTATTGGGTGTTGGGTCTGACTTAGGTGGGCCTAGGACTGAGCCACAAGACAAAACATTGTGGTAGCTTTGATACATGGTTCCCCCAAAAGTGGAGTCTTTCTCCCTGCTCTGAAACCCGTGGTTGGATAATAGATGGTAGAGCAAGTTAAGTAAGTGCCCTAATGCATTTCTTGTTGGTCAGTTGTTGGGAATATGCATGGTGGTAGGTGTTGTAAAACTTTGTCTGGCACTAGGATTTACGATAGCAGATCTGGTACTAGTTTTCATGTCTAAAGCCTAGACCTAAATTCCTCTCCCTCCTCCGAGTGGGAAGCATCTCTCTCTCTAAACTGACCTGATGGGAGTTTAGGGAGGGATAATGCAGGCAACTTTGTCCTTCCTGCTTTCCATAATATTTATTTTTAAACTTTATTACACTACAAATAGGGAATCCTTAGCTCTTGTGGAGATAGTTTGGTGTGGGTAATTGTTCAACCTGGTGTGTCAGTGGAGATATGATCACCAGGGGGAAACTTAGTCAACTACCATATTGCTTTCACTCCCTCAGTTTCCTCATTTTGTAAAATATACAATTGTGTCAAGAAAGTTTAAATTACTTACTCTAGTTTCCAAGCCTTGACTAAAATCACTTGGATGCAGAAAGCAAGATTTTGTAATATGGATTTTGGTGGCCCAAAGCTTTCGCCACTTACTGATTTTGAATCTCCAGCAAGCTGCTTAATCTCTCTAAGCCTGGATTTATTCATCTGAAAAACTATAATGATAATAAAGCTGTTTCTTTTCTAAACTTAATTCTAAATTTTTTTCAAGTTAAAATTTGAGAGCCAGGTATCATGTCCAAACCCTATAATCTCATAAATCAGGAGGTTGTGGAAGAAGAATCATGAGTTTGAAGCCATCCTGGGCCATATAGAAAGAACCATCTCAAGAGAAAAACAAAATACTTTCATAAGATTAATGCTTTGGAAAATTATTCACATCAAAAAAATATGCTCATTCCTTCTTGGATTTAGGCATTCTTAAACTTTATGTATATATAAAAATGTTAATATATACATATATCTGTATATATATATATATATATATATTTATCACTAAAACAACAGAGACTTGTCTGAAAATTAGAAAATGTGGATAAATATAATGATGGTCATGGAATTACAAACTACTTCATTACCCATAAAAGATTTCTGTTGAAATGATGACAAATATCATGGAATTATGAATTTTTTCACACTTGCTTTTACATGTTTTATTTAATCTCATTTCTTCATCACCAGGCAGAAGCTTGTCTTCTTCAGTCTGAGAGTCTGTTTTAATTATCTACTAAAACCATCAGAGATAAAGATTTTTTAATTTAATTTTATTTTTGAATTAGCATACATTAATAAAATGAGATTTCATTGTGATAATTTCATACCTATGTACAGTAAACTTTGAACAAGCTCACCTCCTCCATTGTATTTCCATTCCTCCCTCTCCTCCTTCTGTTTTCAGTGTTTGGTGTGTTTCCTTATGCTGTCTTCATATGTATATTTACAGCACACTTCTATCCTCTTCACCCCTCAGTATCCTTTCCTTCCCCACTGCCTACTGATCCCATATCCCCTCAGACTCTCCCCCACTGCAAGGATTTTAAAAATAATTTCAAAGGCAATTTTTAAGAACTGTATGAGAACATCTCTATCTCCTTTACCCACATTTTAAAATTTATAGTGACTTACCATATTTGCCCAATTTATTTTTCTCTTTATTATAGAAGGTTTGGTCCCCTGAGCTTACTGTCAATTTGAATAAACAGAGCAGTGTTTGGGAAAAAAAGAAATGAAGGTTTATTAATTTGGTTTACAAAGGTATGCAGTACACTTAATGTCCAAAAAAGTGCAGACCACATTCCAAACAGATAAGTGGTTAAGGGAAAGCCTAAAACTCTAGGAACTTCTGGGTTTCTTTATCTCCCCTTGGTGCCAATGCCTGTCCTGA
This sequence comes from Castor canadensis, assembly GCF_047511655.1. Taxonomy (NCBI): domain Eukaryota; kingdom Metazoa; phylum Chordata; class Mammalia; order Rodentia; family Castoridae; genus Castor; species Castor canadensis. The sequence continues at coordinate 71,339,666 of NC_133405.1, read as the reverse complement.
TAACAAAGGATTTCCTTTGGAGGCAAAGAGTATTTATGACCCAAAATATGATGGCCCAGTAGGTGTCTGTAAGAATGTGTTGGGGAATAGGAGAGGGAAGAGAATAACAAAAAGAAGGAAAAGAAAAGTTTAGTTAGAGGAGCAACTGGGCAATGACTGTGGACTAGCAAAGTGATTTTGTTTCTAAAATGATGACTATATGCATACTTAGGTGTCTACTCCCCTTATATTTTGACAGATTTCTATTTAGTTGGAAACATTTTATTACTCTCTTCCTGAATCACTTGAAAACAAGTTGCAGTTATTACTCCTCAACCTCCATGAGATTTCAGTATATATTTCACAAATCAAGGACATCTCCCACCATACCACCACTACATTCAAACTAGTAAACATCACCATCCTGGTCATATATCCCATTCAAATTTTGTCAAAAGTTTTAACAATTTCCACTTAGTCCAGAATGTAATACAGAATTACATATTGTGCTTACTCATCAAATCTCTGAATTGTCCTTTAATTTGGAACAATTCTTCTATGTTGATATATTTTCATGACTACACCAATATTATAGAATGAAGGCCTTTAATTCTGCTTGATACAAACCTGAGATTGTTTGGTGTTCCTCATGATCACACTCAGGCCACACATAGTTGGCACAAATATTGCATATATAGTGTCATGGATTTGGGGAGCAACAGGTTGGTAAAAAGAATTTACCAAGATGGAGAATAGGAGAAAATAGTTTTATTAAGATACCATTAAGAGAAGAGACAGGTGGCAAGAAGCTACACAAAGGAGTGTAGCATTTGAATTTCTCTTGCATGGGAATATCTCTGTTCCATTTGATCTCCCAGAGGACTAGATCCACCCTGCCTCCATTCCATCTGTTTCTTGGTATTCCTTTGTCTGCCATATTTCCTTAAAATTGGGCCCCTTCCATATTCCTCCCTGACGGAGCCATAAAACCAATCCTGGTTTTGGGCATCTTGGTTTCCATAATTTGGCTATTGTGAATAACAATGCAATAAACATGGCTGTGCAGGTGCCTCTGGAGTAACCTGTGTTGCATTCCTTTGGGTATATCCTCAGGAGCAGGATTACTGGATCATATGGTAGATCTCTGTTAAGTTTTTTAAGAAGCCTCCATATTGTTTTCCAGAGTGGTAGCACTAGCTTCCATTCCCATCAGAAGTGTATGAAGGTTCTTTTTTCCCCACATCCTCCCCAGCACCTGTTGTTGGTGGTGTTTTTGATGACAGCTATTCTAACAGGGGTGGAGTGGAATCTTAGTGTCATTTTGATTTGCACTTCCTTTATGGCCAGAGATGGTGAGCATTTTTTTCATGTGGTTTTGGCCATTTAAATTTTTCTTTTGAAAAAGTTCTGTTTAGTTCAGTTGCCCATTTCTTTATTGGTTCATTGATTTTAGGAGAGTTTAGTATTTTGCACTCCAGGTAAATTCTGGTTATCAGTCCTTTGTTTGATGTATAGCTAGCAAATATTTTCTCCCTCTCTGTGGGTGGTCTCTTCAGTTTAGAGACCATTTCTTTTGTTGTGCAGAAGCTTTTTAATTTTATGTAGTCCTATCTGTCCATCCTTTCTCTTAGTCCCTGAGCTGCTAGGGTTCTATTGAGAAAGTCCTCCCCTATTCCCATGGCTTCCAGAGTATTCCCTGTTCTTTCCTGTACTAACTTCAGAGTTTGTGGTCTCATTTTAAGGTCCTGGATCCATTCTGAGTTGATACTAGCACAGAGGCATAAACATGGAACTAGTTTCAGTTTTGCAAGAAGATAAACACTTTTCCCAGCAACATTTGTTGAAGAGGCTGTCTTTTCTCAAACATCATATATTTTTGGCTCCTTTGTCAAAAATAAGGTGGGCATATCTGTGTGGATTCATATCTGGGTCCTCTATTCTGTTCCACTGGTCTTTATGTCTGTTTTTGCGCCAGTACCGTGCTGTTTTTATTGCTATTGCTTTGTCACATAGTTTGAAGTCGGGTATTGTGATACCTCCAGCATTGCTGTTTGTGCTGAATGTTGCTTTGGCTATTCTGGTCTCTTGTGTTCATTTTGAAAAATGAACTTTAGATTTTTCAATCACTGTAATGAATGTCATTCGGGTTTTGATGGGAATTGCATTAAACATGTGGATTGCTTTTGGTAGTATAGCCATTTTTACTATGTTGATACTACCAATCCATGCGAACAGGAGGTCTTTCCACCTTCTGTAATCTTCCTAAATCTCTTTTTTCAGGAGTTTGTAGTTCACCTTTTAGAGGTTATTCACATCCTTTGTTATGTTTACTCCTAGGTATTTGATTTTTTTGAAACTATTGTAAATGGAATTGTTTGCATGTATTCTTTCTCAATTTGTTTGTTGTTGGTGATAGAAAATCTAATAATTTTTGTAAGTTGGTTTTATATCCTGCTACCTTGCTGTAGCTGTTTATGGTGTCTAGGAGTTTTTGGGTACAGTTTCTTTGGTCTGTAATTTATAGAATCATGTCATCTGCAAATAAGGATATTTTGACCTTTTCTTTACCTATTTGTATTCCTTTTATTTCTTCTTCTTGCCTAATTGCTCTGTCTAGGAATTCCAGGACTATGTTGAATAAGAGTGGGTAGAGTGGGCACCCTTGTTTCATTCCTGATTTTAGGGGAAATGGTTTCATTTTTTTCCCATTAAGTATGGTATTGGTTATAAGTTTGTCACATATAGCTCTTACAATGTTGAAGTACATTCCTTCTATTCCTAGTTTTCTTAGAGCTTTTATCATGAAGTGATGTTGTATGTTGGTGAAGTAATTTTCTGCATCTATTGAGATGATCAAGTTGTTTTGGTCTTTGCTTCTATTAATGTGCTGTATTACATTTATAGAGTTGCATATGTTGAACAACCCCTGCATCGCTGGGATGAAGTTAACTTGGTAGTGGTGGATGATCTTTGTGATGTGTTGTTGGATTTGGTTTGACATTATTTTATTGAAGATTTCTGCATTGATGTTCATTAAGGAGATTGGCCTATAGTTTTCCTTTTTGGAGGTGTCTTTCTCTGGTTTTGGGTGAGTGTAATGTTGGCTTCATAAAGTGAGTTAGGCAGTGTTCCTTCCCTTTATACTTCATAGAAAAGTTTAAGGAGACTTGGTATTAGTTCTTCTTGAAAGGTCTGATTGAATTCATTAGAGAATCCATCAGGTCCTGGACTTTTCTTTTTTGGGAGAATTTTTATTGCTGCTTAAATTTCATTTTGTGTTATAGATCTATTCAAGTGATTAATGTCCTCCTGGTTCAATTTTGGATGGTCATAAGTATGTATAAATTTGTCCAATTCTTCAAGATTTTCAAATTTATTGAAATATAGGTTCTCAAACCAGTCTCTGATGTTTACCTGCATTTCTGATTTTGCTGATTTGGGGTTTTTTTTCTCCTCATTTTAGTCAGGTTTGTCAGTTGTCAGTCAATCTTGTGTATTTTTTCAGAGAATCTGCTTTTTGTTTCATTGATTCTTTGTATAGTTTTTGGTTCCTATATCATTAATTTTGGCCTTTATTTTTATTTTTTTCTCTCCTTCTGCTTGTTTTGGGTTTTGCTTGTTCTTATTTTCCTAGGAGTTTGAGATGTAGCATTAGGACATTGATTTGAGATTTTTCTGTGCTTTTTATATATGCACTCATGGATATAAACTCTCCTCTTAGGACTGTGTTTGTTTTGTCTCATAGGTTCCAATGGGTCATGTTTTCATTTTCATTAACTTCCAGGAACCTTTTAATTTCCTCTTTTAAGTCTTCAATGACTCACTGATCACTGAACAACATTTTGTTCAGCTTCCAATTGTTTGTGTATTTTCTGCTGTTCTTTTTGTTGTTGAGTTCTAGTTTTAATGCATTGTGATTGGCTAGAATGCATGGGATTATTTTTATTTTCTTATATTTGCTAAGGCTTGCTTTGTGCACTAAGATATGATCACTTTTGGAGAAGTTTCCATGGGCTGCTGAGAAGAACGTATATTGTGCAGAAGTTGGATGAAATATTCTGTTGACATTAGCTAGGTCCATTTGATTATGGTGTGATTTAGTTCTAGGATTTCTTTATTGATTTTTTGTTTGGATGACCTATCTATTGGTGATAGGGGGGTATTAAAGTCTCCTACTACCACTGCATTAGAGTTTATATACTTTTAGGTCCTTCAGAGTATATTTGATGAAGTTGGGTGCATTGAAGTTGGGTCCATATAGGTTGATAACTGGTATTTTCCTTTGGTGTATTTCCCATTTTATTAGTATGGAGTGTCCTTCTTTATCTCATTTGATCAATGTAAGTTTGAAGTCTACTTTGTCTGAGATAAGTATTGCTACTCTTGCCTGTTTTCAGGGACCTTTAGCTTGGTACATCTTCTTCCAGCCTTTCACCCTAAGCCAATGCTTGTTTCTGTCAATGAGAAGGGTATCCTGTAAACCACAGATTGTTGGATTTTCCTTTTTAATCCATTTGCCACACAGTGTCTTTTGATAGGGGAATTAAGTCTGTTAACATTCAATGTTAATATTGATAGATATGTGGTGATTCCTGTCATTTGGTTGTTTTTGCTGTTTGAGGCTTTGATTATGTGCAGCTAAATTAATGTTACTCTCTGATTCCTTGCCTTTTCTTCTCCTGTGGTTTTGTGTTGCCTGTTCTCTCATGGGTTTGTTTGCTTTCACTTTCTTTATGCAGAATTCCTTGGAGAATCTTTTGTAGTGGTGGATTTGTGGTCATATATTTTTTAGTTTCTGTTTATCATGGAAGACTTTTATTGCTCCATCTATTTTGAATGATAGTTTTGCTGGGTAGAGTATCCTAAGGTTGAAGTTGTTTTCATTCAGTGCCAGGAATACCTCACTCCATTCTCTTCTTGTTTTTAAGTTTTTCTGTTTAGAAGTTTGCCGTGATTTTGATGGGTTTACCTTCGTATGTTATTTGTTTTTTCTCTCTTACAACCTTCAATAATCTTTCTTTATTCTCTGTGCTTGTTGTTTTAATGATAATATGTCATGGGGTAGTTCTATTTTGGTAAAGTCTGTTTGGGTCTTGGAGGCTTCCTGTACCTGAATGGGCATAGCATTCTCTATGTTTGGTAAAATTTCTGTTATTATTTTGTTGAATATGTTATGAATCCTTTTTGCTTGCAACCTCTTCTCCTTCTTCAATATCCATGATTCTCAGGTTTGGTCTTTTGTTGGAGTTGGTGATTTCTTGCTTATTCCTTTCACAGATTTTGAGTTGTTTGAGTAATAGCTCTTCAGTTTTTCCTTTAATTTCCATTTTATCTTCAGGTTCTGAGATTCTGTTTTCCTCTTGTTCTAGTCCCCTGGAGTGGTCTTCCATTGTGTTTTGTATTTTTGTTTCATTCTTTTTTCTGAGGTTTCCCATATCATGGGTCACTTCCTCTTTAATATTGTCCATTTTCATCTTTAATTCATTTATAGTGTTTTCTACTTCACTTTGGTTTTTATTTAAGGCTCCTCTGATTTCATTTATTCATTTCTGTGTCTTCTCATATTCTTTATTTTTGCCGTCTTTAAATTTCTTATGTGCCTCTTGTACGTTTTGGTTATTCATGTCTAGTAACATCTCCATGAAACTCTCAGTGATTACTTGTAGAATTTCTTCTTTGAGCATTTTCTTGTAGGCATTGTTGGGTTCCTTGGCATTGTTTATCTTTGTTTTGTTGGGGTCCGGAACAGGGTATCCATTTTTTTAATTTCCTTCTGAATCCTGTATTAAATTATTTTTTGCAGGGGGAGAATGGTTTCCATCCACTTTTTGTCCTCCCATTGCTGCACTTGGTACTGTGAATCTATGTTCTTAATAGGATAGTTGGTGGTTTCGGTCACCTGTTTTCTTTCCCTTGGTTTAATTTTGTTTTGTGGCTGTGTTGGGTTTGTAGCTAAATGTGTTTGTGTTATTTCTGCCCCTGGTGTGGGTGTAATTTAGTATTTGCTAATTCACAATAGTAAAACTAACCGAAAAAAAAAAAAACCCAAAGAAATCAATGTTGAGAGATAAACACAAAACACAAACCAACAAAAAACAGAACAAACAAACATACAAACAAAAAATTCCATGTTCAGGAACAATAGAATTTCAGTCCTAGATTAAGTTCTGGTGTTACTCCTCCAGTATCCAATACTGGTGGGGAAAACCACGTTGGTATTTAAGCAGAAACTCTGTTGTAGTCTCTCCAGGTGGTTGGGTAGTGGTTTTTTTTTTCTTCTGTCTTTCAGAGAGCTTGTTCAGCTCCTCCCTCAGTGGGGCATGGCAGTTTACACTTGTATATTGTCCTCAGGTTCAGGAATCAGCTCTGTAGCCCACCAGCTGTCCTGCTTTTCAGTTGGGTTTTCACTGTGATTGATTATTGGGGGCTTGTTTCTTTGCATTGTTCCCTTTCTCTGGGGCAAGGTCAGTGATCTGTCAGCTGGCCCCTGCTGTCAGCATGTTGTGATTGTTTGCTAATTATTTTTCAGTTTCGCAGTGTCTTTTGACTTTGGATGTCGCTCATGGGCTCAAGAGATGATCTTTGTGGCTTGGTACATACATTTTTCAGGCAGTGACTTATCAACCACCTGCTATGTACCGTCTTCCTTTTCAGCCTTTGTTTACTGAAAGTTCCAGTGGAGATCAGCTCCTGGCTCCTCCCCCTTCTCCAGTGTGCTTTCAGCAACTCTGTCCCTCTATTGTTTGTTAGTTTTCAGTTCTTTGTTTATTATTCAGTTTTTTTTTGTAGGGGGGTGTCAGTCTGCCCAGGGGTCTATGCTAGTTCATCCTAGGGGTGGCTGGGGGAAAACCACGTAGTGCTTGGTGGTCACCTGTTGGTCTGTTGAATGTCCCCCAATCAGTTTTGGAGCCAGTGGTCTGGTGGTGTGGCAACCCTCCTATTTTTTCAGTGTAATATGGCATGGAGATTCTCCTCCTTTACCTTCTTCTTCTCTTTCCCTTTCTAATCCTGGTTCTTTTACTCATTTATATCATTATGTTTTCTATTTCTCAATTTTTAAAAATATAATAAACATTACTAACTATGGACCTTTATAAAAACACTTTATAAGATATAGAAGTATGTAAGTAGATTGGTTTACAATATCATAGACCATGATACTGAATTAAGTAAACCAATTAATTACAAAAATAATTTTGAACAAAAGAAACAAATCACAGAAGACTGAACATAATGCAATGCCAATTATATTCCATTTCTCAAAGTGACAAAAACAAGAGCAAAACAAGCAAACAAAGTACTATACATATATATGGACATATGGAAAGCTATTTCGGTAACAAGCTTCTAAAATAAGCTAAGAATAATTAATATAAAATTAAGATAGTCATTAACTCTGTTTTGGGAAAGCAAGGCAGTTAAAGATGGGTGCAAGAGTGAGCTTCTAAGAAAAAATATTTTTTTTTCTGAATAGAAGTGCTAATCATGTAGGACTTCACTATTAGTTTAACTGTTTATACAAGATTTATATACTATTTTAATGTAGTACATTTACCAATTGTGAAATTACAAAGAGTAAAAAAATGCAAGAAATAGAAGAAATCACTCAGAGTTCATCAAGGAAATAGAATATATGCACCTTATTAAAAAGAAGGCAAGACATGGAAAAGAAGTTTAGAATTAAAATGTATAGAAGAAAATAGAAATAATGGAGGAGATACAATTATCAAAGATAACTGAGGATTTGAAAAATTCAACTAAAATACAGATCCTCAAACTGACAGAGGATGTTATACCTGAAACAGCTTAAAAATAACAGAACCATATCATGCTGAATTTATAAGAAATTTAAAAAAGATGTAGTTTAATATATGAGGTAAAACAGTGTCTAGAAAGAATGGGCAGGAGAAAATTTAGAGTCCAGTAAAGTAAGAAGAAAAATATTTCAGGGAAGAATACATAGAATGTAAAAAGCTAATAATTTGGTAATTACATTGGAAAATATGAATTATTATAAACTGGAAAACCAATTAATTTTCATTGAGGTAAATCATGCTAATAAAAGCTGGAAGAAGGGGTTGGCAAAGTGGTTCAAGTACATGAGTCCTTGAGTTCAATCCCTACTATGTAAAAAAAAAAAGCTGTAGAAAAAAAATAGAGTAATTAAAAGTAGCCGTTTCAATTTCAAAGTTCTCTTTCTTTAAGTTTTCCAAAAATTTGGTTATGAATACCAAAAATTTTAAGTGTAAATACAGAAAGTTTTGAGAAAATATTATTCCAATTTCCTGGAAGATAAAAGGATAAAAGGATAAAAAGATAAAAGAAGATGGAAAAGTGATGGACCTAAAAATAAAATTAATGACTTAAGTAGTAAAACTAAAACTCAAACTCATCCAAAAAATTTGGAAGTGGAACTAGTTTGATGCCTATGATCTTTTGGCAAACTTTCCCCATAGACGCAATTACTTGAACAGCTATTAACAGAATAAAGTACCATTCGAGAGTTATGCAAATCATGTGGAAGGTCATAGTGCTTACTTTAAGAAGTCAGAAAAGAAATAGTTGACTGACTGCATCACTTTTCAGTATGATGAGCTGCCTTCTATTTGCAGGACAGTGAAAAACTTAAATAACAGTCCTTAGACTTGAAATGGAGAACAAGGCCCACCACAATGTAACTCCATACTTTCACAAAGCTCCATGACCAAAAACTAGACCACTACCATTTGACTTAGCTGATAAAACTGTGATAGGTCAGTCAGCAAAAAAAAAAATGGAATATACCAACCTTCCTCCAAACTCAGGTGGCATCATGGTATGCAGGACTTCACCTACTAGGGAACAGAGCACAAGTCTAAGTCAGGGCTTCATCTTAGAACAGCAACAACAAAAAAGCCCAGTAGGGTGGGATGAAGAACCCAGTAGAAACTGAAATCTCTTTTAAACAGGCCAGAGATCAAAGACAGAGCATCTACACTAATCCCAACATCAGGAAAAAACTTATCTGCCTTCAATACAAACGCAAGGATTTTGGCTGCATCAGTTTTAGTCATGAAGTGACAGTGGGGAACAGGTCTCATTCTCTAAATACTGTATAGGCATTTGCAGCTCTGAGATTTAGGTGTAACCTTAGTAGTCAAGGGACTAGCTCCATAACCCATGCCCTGACCTCATGAAGGATACCTTTTGCTATGCCAGTGATCAGAGCTGAGACTCTTGAACTGTCCAGGCACCAGGTAAATACTTTGCCCCAATGGGATAGAATCATGTTTTGGCTTCCATAAGCACAACCTGGGACATAAGCCTCAGTGTAACCTTGACACTATGCATGTTCTTACTGCTGTGATACTCAAGCATAACTCAGGTTAGCATCAACCCTAGTGGCCCAGGTTCTTCCCTCATCAGCACTCTAATCATCATGTAGCATACTTTGGTGAAAAGCCTTATTTTCTGGGGTATGAGAGGGTAGTATGCATAAGACTTTTCTCTGGAACCCAGTGCCAGTTTGGTGAAGCCTAATACTGGCCAAACACTAGTGAGCCCTTTTCCAGGTCTGCCTGTCATTGAAGCCTCTGGAAGAACTCTAGTGCCAGAGAAACACAGGTAGCCCCAATTTATTAGACTTCTATTTCTGCTCTCATCACCTGTGGCCAGGTGCAATATTTCAGGTGCACAAGTCAACTCAACAATAGGCAACCCATCAGAATGAGAGTCTGAGTCTTAAGCCAGTGCTGTGGTGGTCTTGGTAGGATGTGGGCTCAAGGTGTGACCTAGTTTGGTTGCTCTGGTGATCACAGGTGTGTTATTGGAACCTGGGGCTAGTCAATCCATGATTTACCTACCAAGAGCTGGGCAGAATTTTCCAGTATTGGATCACGGCCCAGTAACTGTAGATGAGAAATCCAAGGTATATCCTTGCCTAAGGGAAAGGCTTGTGGGGACAATATACTTTTTTAAGGTACTCTTTTGGTTCTTTCTGAACAATACACCGATATGGGATTTGGGGGTAAACTTGGGCATTGATTGGCTATTAGTACTAAATCATTGACAATAAATACATCACTGGCAGACTCCTTGCAAAGCTGAAGATGAGTACTATCAGTGTTAAAATATTAGATGAAGCAAACCAGACTAGAATGACCTGAGTAAATGTACCATCTTTCAATGTCCAGATGATATTACATGTCCAAAATTATCAATGGCTTTCAGGAAACCATGGCCTGTTCCAATATTTGCAACAAAGTGCCAGAAACTGACCAGGTAATTAACAGTAAGAAAGAATGCTCAGACAGAGGATTTATAAGAGTGGTTTCTACAAAAACTTAATGAGCTTGAAGAAAACACAGGTAAGCATTTTAAAACCCTGAAAGTAAAACTTAAAGCAATGGAAACAACACTAAATTATCAAAAAGAAATTTTTGAGCTGAAAAAGCACTCAGCAAATTTAAAAATGTCATAGAAGGCATCAATAACAGGACAGATGAAACAGAAGAAGCCATTAGTGATCTCAAAGACATGTTGTTCAAAAATACAGAGCTGGAAGAGAAAAAAAGAAAAACATATTAGAGAGGACAAAGAAAGTTTATAGGAACTTGGAACAAATTTTAAAAGAACAGAGATTTTGTTGGATCTAGGAGACAGCTCTAAATAAGCTACAATTGTCTGGAACTCTGAACCTCCCACCCAGGGCAATTTAGTAGAGTGTTCACATTTCACAGTACATGCCCAGACCTGCTCCATGGCAGGAGACACTGCTCAGCAGTGTTGAGTGTTAGCTCCACCTTAGATGTCATTTTACCAATGCAGTACCAGCCTGAGAGACCTTGGTAGACCTTTTAAACCTCACTTAAGACAAGCTGTATGGGGCTTGGTACTTTTCACACAGAGAAAGCCAGTGGAGTGTGCAAACTTTACAAACATTGAAGGGCATACCTTCCATGGGATGCATGGATCTGTATTATTCATGGATGGAGAATGCAAGCAGCATTGAAGCAGCTTCCCCTTCCCCCATTCCTGCCAGCCTCTCCTGCTGCCATCTAGAGCCACCATGCACCCACAGAGTTTCTATGGGTCAGAGCTACCCCATACCCACAGCTGCTGGTGAGTCAAGAACTGCCACACTCTCCAAGTGGCTACTATGCAAAGGGAACTGCCTCACTCTAACTCAACCACTGCTATGTATATGGAGTTACCCTGTATTCACCAGCCACTCCCAAGACCTAGACCTTCAGCTGGCCACTGCACCTAGGCAGCATCAGAGAGGAATCATGGACTACAACATGCTCAGAAGGGAACCAAGAGTGAACACACCATGAGAGACACAGATAGAACACTTGGGGCCAGAGATTGGAGGAAAACACCTCTTTCCCTGAAAGAGCCCAGTTGCTACACACCTTCCTTTTCAGCAAGGAAGAAGTTGTATCTCTTATTAATTACTCTCATTTTTCTCTATTAATTTTCATTTGCTTTTCTTTTTCCCTGATTATAAAGTCTTTCTTTATAATAATTACCCTGTGTACCTGCACATTTTTTCTTATACCTACATTCATATGCTTCTCCCTTTTCCCCTAACTTCCTTTGTCTTACTTCTTTCCTTTTCACACCCTTGTTTTTACTACTTAATTATACATATATAGATAGATAGATAGATAGATAACTTTAATAATAATTTTTAAAGTACTAGTTTATCCTATAAGAACCTTAGGTCCTTCCTTTTAATACAATATTGGGGGTGTGGTTGGTGTTCCCAATTGTATTTTGCCACATTTAAATATCTGGTTTAGATTTGAATTGGTGATTTCATTATCTCTGTAACTTTCCACACTTTTCATAGTAGTAATATCAATATTAAAACTATACTAAGCTGTCTCCTCAGTCCTGTGGTGAGAAAGTACACTTCAATACTGCCACAGTGCATTCCTGCCTAAAGAATGAGAGTACATGAACTGAAAGACTAAAAGTGAATAAAACTGCTTAGCCTCATAAAACAAAATACCTAGGAATAAACTTAACAAAGGATGTTAAAGACCTCTGTGAGGAAAACTATAAAACATTGAAGAATACAGAAGATGGAAAGATCTCCCATGCTCATGGATTGGTAGAATCAACATAGTGAAAATGGATATATTACCAAAAGCTGTCTACATGTTCAATGGAATTCCCATTCCAGAGATTGAAAATTCAACCCTGAGTTCATTTGGAAGCACAAAAGACCACGAATAGCCAAGGAAATACTGAACAAAAAGAGCAACATAGGAGGTATCACAATATCCAACTTCAAACTATACTACAGAGCCATAGCAGTAAAAACAGGATGGTACTGGCAGAAAAACAGACATGAAGACCAGTGGAACAGAACAGAATAATGAGATATGAATCCACATAGCTACAGCCACCTGATTTTTGACAAAGGTGCCAAAAACATACCGTAGAGAAAAGACAGTCTCTTTACCAAATGTTGCTGGGATAACTGGATATCTGCATGTGGAAAACACAAAATAGATTCTTTTTTGTCACCATGTACAAATATGAACTCAAAGTGGATTAAGGACTTTAATATAAGATCTGAAATATTGAAGCTAGTACAGGAAAGAGCAGGGAATACACTGGAATTAATAGGGAATGACTTCCTCAAAAGAACTCAAATGGCTCAGCAACTAAGAGAAAAGATTGACAAATGGGACTACATGAAACTACAAAGCTTTTGCACAACAAAAAAAATGGTTTCTAAATTGAATAGGCTACCCACAGAATGGGAGGAAATCTTTGCCAGCTATAATTGTGAAAAGGTTTTGATAACCAGAATCAGGGATCTTGTAAAACTGAACACACCAAAGTTCAATAACTCAATGAAGAAACGGGCAAATGAATTGAACAAAGTTTTTTTCAAAGGAAGAAGTCCAAATGGCTAAAAAACACATGAAGAAATGCTCAAAATCCCTGACCATAAAGGAAATGCAAATTAGAACCACATTATGATTCCCCATCACTCCTGTTAGAATGGCTGCCATCAAGAACACAAGCAGCAAATGTTAGCGAGGATGTGGGGAAATAGGAGCCCTCATACACTGCTGATGGGAATGCAAATTATTATAGCCATTATGGAAAACAGTATGCAGGTTCCTCAAAAACTAAAAACAGAACTTCCATATGATCCAGCAGTTCCACTCCTAAGGATATACTTAAAGGAATATAAGTCAGGTTACAACAAAGGTACCTGCATACCCATGTTTATTGCAGTATGATACCTGTTGAAACTATTCCAGGTATGGGAGGATGGAGAATGAAGGAGAATGGTAAGGGAGTGAATTCAAGTATGATATATTGAAAGAACTTTTGTAAATGACACAATGTACTCCCAACCAGCACACCAATAAAATAAACAACAACAAAAAAAATGAATGTAGAAACACAGAAATAATGTAAAGAAGAATCAGGCAATGTGACACAAATAATAGTGAAATGAATGAAATCACAAAGAATTAAAAAAATGATTATAAGACTGATCGGTGAAATTAAAGATAACATGTTTAGATGCTAGATGATTCCAAGAGAATTCAAATAATACTTGGATGATATAAGAAGACAATGTAAGATATGAAACAACAATTTAACAATGATATAAATATCTTAAAAATAATATTAAAACTTTGTAAATAAAAGACTCAAGAATTCAAATAAAAACTCAATTAAAAATCTTGCCAATACACTGTTTAATGTTAAAAAGACAATATCCAGATTTTAATACAAAGATTAATTAGAACATTATTAATGAACTATTAATGTTCTAATGAACTATTAAGCAAGTTCAAATGGAATATGCCAGACCTATGTGTCAACATTAGAAGAACCAACTTACAAATCATGGGCATAGAAGAAGGAGAAAGACAAACTAACAACATGGAAAACATATTCAATAAAACAATAGTGGAAATTTTCCCAAATATTGATAAAGAGATGGTCATCCTTGCATAAGGTCTTTATGGACACCAAATGGACAAGACAAGAAAAGACCCTTTTCACATTATATTGTAGTTAAAACATACATATACAAAACAAAAAAAATATTGACAGCTGGAAAAGTGCCAAGTAACATATAAACATATAACCATTGGAAAAAGGTTTTTGAAAAGATAGGAAAGGAATGGAATTATTTATTCTAAGCCCAATGAATCTTGATTATTTTACACAGAAAAGCTACCCTACACAACTGAATAACAGATAAAAATCTTCCATGATAAACAAAAATCAAAGGGATTCATGACTATTAAGTCAACACTACCAAATGCATTTGAAAAAATCCTTCACACAGAAAAGAAAGATAAATGCAACAATGGACACAGGGGAAAAAATAAATTTCTACCTGAGCTATAGGTGCTTTTAAGCTACCTCACTGGGAGGCCATCCCTCCTTCCTTGAGGAGTGTAGTTTCCTGCTTTTCCTCACTCACCATAAACTTTGCTTTGCTGTTGTTTTGCAAAATAAATAAATAAATAAATCTCACCAGATAAATACATTAACAACTGAGGATTAGAGAAAGTCCAATCATTCTTTAATCAGAAATCACAATCTGGCAGATTGGATTTAAGAAAACAAGACCTAACTATTTCTTGCCTACAAAAATGAATCCCAGTGGAAAGCAAACACAAACTTAAAGTGAAAAGATGGTAAAAAGTTACTTCAAGAAATGTATCTCAGAAGATGCTACACACATTTTTAAAAAAAATTTTATTGTTCTTCTGGGTAGGGGTACATTGTGGCATTTATATAAATTCTTACTATATATCAAATACATCATACTTGAATTAACCCCCTCCACCATTCTCCTTTTATGCCCTCCTCACCTGATTTCTGGAATAGTTTCAACAGGTACCATTTTTCCGTTTATGACAAAACCATCTTCAGAAACATTAGTCAGAAGATCAGAGGTCAATTAAGTTGCATAAGGTAACAATCCATCTGGAAGGTTAGCCAGGCTCAGAAGACAAAAAATCGTATGTTCTCCCTCATATGCGGACTTTAGATCTAGGGAAAATACAGCAATGTGGTTGGACTTGGACCACATGATAAGGGGAGAGCACATACAGGACATATGGGAATAGTTAGAAAACCCAAAACATGAAGGCATTTGATGTCCCACTCCAGAGGAACCAATACAGAAACCTTAGATAGATATTAACCTCCGATAGATATTATGGCTCATACTATTCCTATGTATCCAAATGGTTCTTTTTTGCCTGAATAGTAGGTGACGATATGGGAGATTATGCCGAAACCTGGAAGGATTAGAATATATACTTCGGGGTGTCCAAAGAATCAGAATAGGTGTTGATAGAGGATTGGGTCTCCCCCTCCTGCAGGGTCGAAGAAAGTAGTGTTTAGGTTTCGGTCAGTTAAGAGTATTGTAATTCCGGCTGCTAGGACTGGTAAGGAGAGTAGTAAAAGGACTGCAGTGACTAGGACGGATCACATGAACAATGGTGTCTGGTATTGTGACATTGCAGGGGGTTTTATGTTGATAATTGTTGTGATAAAATTAATGGCACCAAGGATTGAAGATACACCAGCCAAGTGAAGAGAAAAGATGGTGAGGTCCACTGATGCTCCAGCATGAGCTAGATTGCCTGCTAGTGGGGGGTATACGGTTCATCCAGTTCCTGCTCCGGCTTCTACTATAGAGGAGGCCAGTAGGAGTAGAAAAGATGGCGGGAGAAGTCAGAAGCTCATGTTGTTTATTCGGGGGAATGCTATATCGGGGGCCCCAATCATCAGTGGCACTAGTCAATTGCCAAATCCCCCAATAAGAATTGGCATTACTATGAAGAAAATTATTACAAAAGCATGGGCTGTGACGATGACGTTATAGATCTGGTCATCTCCTAGTAGGGTTCCTGGCTGTCCTAGCTCTGCTCGAATTAGTAGGCTCAGGGCGGTCCCCACTATCCCTGCTCAGGCGCCAAATATCAAGTACAGCGTGCCGATGTCTTTGTGGTTTGTTGAGAATAGTCAACGGTTGATGAACATAGGTAAGATGGCTGAGTAAGCATTAGACTGTAAATCTAAACACAGGGGTCAAGTCCCCTTTTTACCAGGCCTTGAGGTGATTGATCACGTTGAATTGCAAATTCAGAAGAGCAGCTTCAACTCTGCTGGGGCCTCTCCCGCCTTTTTTTTCTAGGCGGCGGGAGAGGTAGATTGAAGCCAGTTGTTTAGGGTATTTAGCTGTTAACTAAAATTTCGTGGGTTTGAATCCCGTCAATCTAGTGAGGACTTAGCTTAGTAAAAGTGCTTGATTTGCGTTCATGAGATGTAGGGTGACATCCTGCAGTCCTTATCGCAGGAATTAAGTTTTTTTAACTTGCTTAGGGCTTTGAAGGCTCTTGGTCTGTTTAACCTAAATTCCTAGCTTAGGGTGAATATGAGAGGTGTTAGGGGCAGGGTTATGGTTGTAATGATAAAAAGTGGGGGTAAGAGGATTGAGGGTTTGTTGTTGGGGTGTCGTCACTTTATTTTTGTAGTACTTGTGGTTGGGAATAGGGTTAGGGTGGTTGAGTAGACTAGTCGTATGTAGAAGTATAAGTTTAGTAGGGCTATTATGGCCATGATGGTTGGTATTAAGATTAGGTCATTTTTTGTTAGTTCGTCAATGATGATTCATTTTGGCAGGAATCCTGTTAGTGGTGGTAGGCCTCCAAGTGATAGTAGCGAGATAAGTAGTATTGGGGTGATTACTGGGGTTACATTTCATGAATGGGCTAGGGTGAGTGTGCTGGTGTTTGTGTTGTGGTTGATTATTATAAATATGGTGATGGTTAGTAGTGACAAAGGTCAACATGAGAAGTGGATCAGGAGCCACTGTAAAGATCAGTTATAGATGAATCAACTTGGGTTGTAACATATTTGTGTATGAAAGCAATGCTAGGAATCTCTCTGTATAGCTATCCTTAACTCAACTAGCAAAATCACTTTGTCTTCCTTATTATGCTTATGTCTTCTCTTCAACAAAATTAGAGATAAGGGCAGAACAGGTTCTGCCTAGAAGTGAGTGGGGCAGGAAGGGAGAGGGTGGAAGAGGTGGGAAGGGGGGAAAAATGACCTAATGTATGCACATGTGAATAAATGAAAAAAAATGAGGTAACAATCCATCCAGAGGACATTACAATGGTAAAAATGTATATACTGAGCATCAGTGAACCAATTTTCATAAAACAAACACTACTGAACATAAAAGCACTGATAGACTTCAATAAAATAATGGTAGTGACTTTAATACCCCACTCCCACCAATAGATAGATCATTCAGACAAAAAAAATCAACAAAAGAATGTCAGAAATATGTGACACTATAAATCAGATCATATGAACATAACAGATTGTATAATGTGTTCTACCCAGTGACCACAGATTATTCACTGTTCTCAGAAATGTATGGAATATTTTCAAAAACAGATCATAAATTAATGCATAAAACACCTCTTAACAAATACAAGAAAACTGAAATAACTTCCTGCGTCTCATGAGATCACAATGGAACAAAACCAGAAATCAACAGTAAAAGAAACAAAAAAAAAAGCTATTCAAACACATGGAGACTAAACAATACACTTTTGAATGATCACAGAGGTCATTGATGAAATACAGGAAAAAAATATTCTAGAATGAAATGCAAAAGAAGATAAAACTTACCAGAACATTTGGAGCATGGTAAAAACTTGGTAAAAGGAAAGTTACCGTAAGTGCCTTCATTAAAAAAATTAGAGTTTCCAAATAAATAACCTAACAATATACCTCAAGCTCTTAGAAAAAAGAAGGAACAAACCAACCCAAAAAGCAGTAGACAGAAGAAAAATAATAAAGATTAGGGTTGAAATTATTAGTGATTAAAAGAATAATGTAAAGAATGACACAAAGATGTACTCCTTTGAAAAGATTGACAAACTTTTACCAAAATAGTCAAGCAAATTAATAAAATTCGAAATGAGAATGATGTCGTCACAACAAACACCAATATAATCCATAAGATAATTGGGGAGTACTTCAAAAACTTAAATCCTAATAAGCTGGAAAACCTGGAATAATGAAAAAATTACTACACACATATGACATACCAAAATGAACAAATAGTATATAAACAACAGTGAAGTTAAAGCAACAATAAACAGACTTACCAAAAAGTCCAGGATCAGATAATTTCAGTGCTGAATGCTACCCAACCTTTAAGGAAGAACTAACATAAATGATCTTCACTTTATTCCATGAAATAGAATAGGAATGAATGCTGCCGAACTTAATTCTATGAAGCTAGTATTACCCTGATATCAAAAGTAGATAAGAATTCAATAATGACTAGAAAAAAAATTATAGACCAATATCCTAGTTGAAATAGACTCGAAAATTCTCAATATAATATTTGGAAGCTGAATTCAGCAACACATTAAAAGATCATAGCATATAATCCAGTTGTTCTTATTCCAGTGATGAAGGATTGTTCAACATACAGAAGTCAATACATGTAATACAATACATAAACAAAATCAAAGACAAAATCACATCATCATCTCATTAGATGCAGAAAATCTTTTGTTAAAATTCAGCAACACTTTATGAAAAAAATCATGAAGAAACTAGAAATAGAAGAAATATACCTTATAATAATAAAGACAATATACTGAAAATTTGTAGCTAGAGAATAGGGTACACTCTTTCTACTGTTATTGAACTTAGCCCTTGAATTCTTAGCCAGAGCAATGAGGCAAAAACATAAAACAAAAGAGATTCAGTCAGGAAAGGAAGACGTTGCATTATCCCTATTTGCAGATGATATAAGCCTATATTTGAATGGCCCTGAAGAGCCCACCAAAAATCTCTTAGATCTGATAAACATTTTGACAAATTAGTGGGATAAAAGCTCAACATACAAAATAAGCAGATTTTCTATATAAAAATAGCAGGTTGAGAAACAAACCAGAAAAATAATCCATTCATGTTAACCTAAAAAATATCTAATACTTAACTAAGGAGGAGAATGACTTCTACAATGGCAATGATAAAACATTGAAGAAATGAACTAAAGAAAATAAGTGAAGATGGAAAGACCTCTCATATTCAGGGATGAACAGAATCAATATTGTGAAAATCAGTATGTTACCAAGAGTGATTTATAGATTTTATGCAATCTCCATAAAAATTTCACTGTGTTTCATCACAGAAATAAAAAAAATCAATGTTAAAATTCATATGGAATCATAAAGCAACACATATAGATCAAGAACTCCTAGAAAAACAGAGAAAGGTTCGAGGTGTCACAATATCTGATTCAAGTTATACTAAAAACTCATAAAAAACAGCTTACTTCTGGCACAAACACAGACATGTAGACAAATGGAATATAATATCCAAAATAAGCCCCACAGCTACAGCCATGTGATGTTTGATGAAGGTGCCAAAACCATATGATGGTTAAGAGAGTCTCTTCAACAAACGGTGTTTGGAAAACTGGATGTTCACTTGCTGAAGACTGAATCTAGACCCCTATCTCTCACCCTACATGGAAAATAATTCAAAATTAATCAAATATCTTTATGTATGACCTAACTATGTAAGGTCAGATAATACTGCAGGAAAACACTTGATAATACAGGCATAAGTAATGCCTTTCTGCATAGGTCTTCAATTACTCAAAGAATAAGTGCAAGACTTAACACCTTAGGATACATAAAATTAAATGCTTCCATGTATCAAAAGAAATTATGACCAAAATAAAGTGATAACCTACATAATTGGAGAAAACCTAGAATATATAAAGAACTAAAAAATTAAAAAACAAAGCATTCAATTTACTATGAGCAAATGAATTAAACAGATCTCAAAACAAGAAACACAAATGGCTAATAAATACCTGCGAAATGTCCAATATTCTTATCATAAAAGAAATAAAAATAAAATTGAATTTGAGTTTCTACTTCACCCTAGGTAGGCACAAGTATTATTGTTAATAAAGGAAACAACAAAAGCTGGTGAGGATTTGAGGAAAAAGGAACCCTTAGTCACAGTTGATAGTAATGTAATTAATTGGAACTACTATGTAGATTACTATGTAGTTTCCTTAAAAAACCAAAAATCAAATTACCATATGACACTACTATATTACTCTTGAGAATATATCTGAAGGAATATGTCATCATAAAATAGAGACATTTGTGCATCCATGCTTATATAGCAGCACTATTCATAATAGCTAAACTATAGAATTAGCATAGGTGCCCATCAATCAATTAATGGGTAATGAAAATGTGGTATATGTACACAATGGTGTATTATGCATTCATAAAGAAGAATGAAAAAGTATTTGCAAGAAAACGGATAGAACTACTAATCATCATGGTAAGCAAAATAAGCCAAACTTAGAAAGACAGATATTGAATGCTTTTACTCAGTGCAGAACATAGACCTGAGAAAATAACATGAATATAAATGAAAGACCATATGGGAAGTGAAGCAGTGGTGGGGGAGGGCAAAAGGAGATGGTTTTTGTGGAGTGAATATAATCAAAAGTACTTTGCATGTGTATAAAAATAGAATAAAGAAACCCATTAAAATATCTGGAAAAAGGAGAAGCAATAAAGGGTTGAATTTTATCAAACTACATTTTATGCCTGCATGAAAATATCACAATGAAACTCCTTTGTACATTTAATATAAACTAAAAGAAAAGATCAGATATTTGCAGTTTTGAAGTTCGAGAAGAACTTAACAATGCCAAAGGGTTCAAAAGCTTGTTCAAATAAATTTGAACAGGAAACTTTGCAAGTCTAGAGAGTGATGCAAAAATCCAGGAATGTTAAAGATCACGAATCAAATTAACTAAACTAAGTTTATCCTAAGGAGTCTTAGAATTGAGGTCTTATAGTTGAAAGATAAGGAGATGATTCTCAAGTGTTCAAGAGAAAAGAAAAAAACACATAAGGTTTTCCCAAGTTGACAAATAGCAAACTTCTCACAGTACTACCTTACAAACCAGAGGAAGATTGGTCTGAGATTTTTTCACAGTAGTTAGGGGAGAAAAACTGTAAACAATGAATACTGTACTTAACAAAGATATCCTTTAAGATTGAAGGTAATACAAAGACATTCTAGACTAATAATAGTTGAGATTAAAAACCTTATGTATCAATAATTCTCTTGAAGGTAAATGGATTAAGTCCTCTAATTGAAAGACATAGAAATATTGAATTGATTTTAAAAAGAAACCCAACTTTTATTGTTTAGAAGAAACTCATTTCATCTTTGAAGATACAGATAAACTGAAATCAAGATATAGAAGTAGACATTCTATATAAATGAAAATATACACCAAACTAAGTAGCCATACTAGTAAAATCCACTGCAATGGTTTTTAAATTCAAAGCAATAAAATGAGATGAAAGGACTATTATATAATGATGGAGTCGATACAGTAAGGGGAAATAACAATTCTAAATATATATCCACTCAACATCTGAGCACCCAAATACGTAAAGCAAGTATTAATAGACTTAAATGAAGACATAGTATCTAATACATTAATGTATAGATAATACATACACAAAATAAAAATGGAAACAGCATTCATTATTGTACTCTATGTCAAATGGTCCTAATATACATCTAAAGAATATTCCATCCAACTGCTGCTGAATATACATTTTTTCTTATTATCACGTAGAACATTCTCAAGGATAGATTATATCATATACCACGAAATAAGTATCAACAATTTACAAACAATTGAATTCATATGGATTATCTTTTCTGAACATAATGCAATAATGTTAGAAAACAGTAAGATGAAAAATTTGGAAAGTATACAAATACATGGAAATTAAACAACTTAGTTTTGAGCACAATTCAATGGATCATGGAAAAAATCAAGAAAGAAAATTTTTAACTTCTTGAAAAAATGAAATAGTGAGACAACATAATAAAATCTGTTGGATACAGTAAAAGCAGTGTGAAGAAAGATATTCATAGCACCCAATGACTTCATCGAATGCTAGCAAATCAAATCCAACAGCACATTAAAAAATTCACTAAGCCACACATGGTAGTATATACTTGTTATTCCAAAACTTGGAAGGCAGAGGCAAGAAAATCACGAGTTCAACACCAACATGGGCTACACAGTGAGTTCAGGACAGTTAAATAATAAGGCCATATCTCAAACAAAGGCACCATTCACCATAATCATATGGGATTCATCCCAGGGATGGAAAGATGGTTCAACATAGGCAAATCAACAATAATGATAAAGTATATGCACTATTATAGTTTGAATATAAACAAGTGTTATGGAGGCTCAGATACTAAAGGCTTAGTTGCCAGGTGATGAGCTTTTAAGGAATGACTGTCTCATGAGGGTTCTAGCTTCACTGATAGACTAATAATTGAGGAATCCAGAACAGAATGGAGTTTCAGCAAGCAGAGCCTGCTTCAATTAAGAGATCTCTGGGGACTTATCTCCTTTGTGGACCATTCCTTTCTCTCTGCTTCCTGGTCACCATGAAGTGAACAACTTTGATTCAACACACCCTTCTAGCATTATGTGCTGCCTCACCACAAGGCCAATAAAAAAAAGAGAAAGCTGAGCATGTTCTGAAACCTCTGAGCCAAAATAAATTCTTCCTCCTTTAAAAAAATTGTTTCTCTCAGGTATTTTGTCACAGTGATTTAAAAAAGTGACAAATAAAAAAAAGAATGCCTAAAATTGTATTGTCATCTCCATGCAAAAAAAGCAGTTAATAAATATCAACATCCTTTATTATAAAAATGCTGAAAAATAAGTATACAAAGAATGTACCTCAATATACTAAAGGCCATTCATTCTTACTATAGTAAGACAACAGCTAATATTATATAAAATAGAGAAAAGCTGAAACCTTTGTCTCAAAGATCTGGAAAAATAAAAGGACGCTCACTTTCATGACTTATATTTAATGTAGTACTGTAATTTCAAGCCAGAACAATCCTGCAAGAGAAAGAAATAAATTGTACCAAAATTAATAATGAAGTTAAATTGCAGCTACTTGCAGATAACATAGTATTACAAATGGAAAATCCCCAACTCCACCAAAACCCCTTTTAGAATTAATGAATGAATTCAACAACGTTTTAGGGCTCAGAAACCACACACAGAAATCCATATTGGTGGACCTAATCAGGTGCAATGGTACAAACCTTTATTCCCAGTTAATCAGGAGGCAGAAACAGGAGGATCAGGGTTCAATGCCAATTTGGGCAAAAGATAGAGAGACCCTATTGTTAAAATTAGCTTCATGTGGTGATTCATGTCTGTAGTCCAGCTACTTGAGAGATATAGGTAGAAGGATAATGGTTAAGTCCAATCTGGACAAAGTTATTGAAAGACTTAATCTGAAAAACAAAATAAACAATGAAACAAAAACAAAAAGAAAGAAAGAAAAGTAAAAGCATAAGGAACTCAGGTTGTCATTCAAGTGGTAGAGCACTTGCCTACCAAGCATGAGGCCATGTATCACTCAGTATCACAAAAAAATCTATAAATTTTCTGTATGTCAATAATGAACTACCTGAAACAGCAATCAAGAAAGTCATCCCATTTACAATAGCTACATGAAATAAAATATCTAGGAGTAATTTAATCACAAAAGGGAAATATTTCTACAACGAAAAAATTGATGAGGAAACAAAAAAACGGAATGATATTCCATCTTTAAGTGTTTGAAGAATCAATATCAATAAAACATTCACACTACTTAAGGCTATTTAGAAATTTTATGCAATCTTTATTGAAATGCATGACATTCTAAAATGAAATAGAAATAATTCTAAAATTCAAGTTGAACCTCAAATATGCACAAAGTTGCCAAGCAAATATTGAGCAGCACCAATAAAGCAGGAAACATAAGAGTAACTGACTTCAAAACATACTAGAAAATTGTGGTAATCAGAATAGCATGGTACTGGCAAAGAAACAGGGAAATAGATCAATGCAAAAGCATAAGGATCCTACAACTAAACACACATCTATAGCCGAGAGATTTCCAACAAAGGAATGAAAAATATGCATTGGAGAAAGGACAGTCTTTTCAATAAAAGTTGCTAGGAAAATTTGATATTCACATGAAGAAGAAGAAAACTAGACCAGTGTTTTTTAGCAGCTACAAAGATCATTTCAAAATGGATTAAATAATTAAATGTCAGACCTGAAGCTATGGCACTGCAAGAAGAAAACGTAGGAGAAATCTCTAGATATTGGAATATACAAGAAATTTTTGGACATCATCCTACAAGGAATGGAAATAAAAGCGAATTAGACAATTGAGATTACATAAAAATTAAAGCTTCTCTATAGCAAAGGAAATACTCAGCAGAATCTGAGAGAAACTATCATGGGAGAATATATTTGCATCCTATATATCATACAAAGAGTTGATATCTGAGCTATGTAAAAATCCCAAAAACTCAATAATAAAATTCAAAGAACCCAATTAAAAGCTGGTAACATATTCAAATCAATATTTCTCAAAAGAAGTTGTATGAATGTCCAAAAGGTACATGAAAATCACTCACAGCCTCCAATCATCAGTCAACTGCAAGTCAAAAGCATTGCTTCACCCCAGCTTGAATGTCGAATATCAAAAGAATAAAGATAACAAGTGCTGACAAGGGTTTGAGTAAAGGGAATACTGAACACTGTTGTTGCAAATGTAAAATAGTACAGCCATTATGTAAAACAATCTGAAGATTCCTGACAAAATTAAAAATAGAGAAGAGACATGATATTAAATGTAATTCCCACAACATGGGAGATTGAGATCGGGAGATTTGTGGTTCAAGGCCAGTCCAGGTAAAACTTTAGAAAGACCCTATCTCAATCAATAAATAAGATGTTGTTGCATACACCTGTGATTTCACCTACATAAGAGTAATAGGAGAATAGGTAGGAGAATAATCAGCTGAGGTTGGCTGTCGGCAAAAGCTAGAAAGCCTATCTGAAAAATAACTAAAATGAAAAAAATGCGGTAGCGGTATGGCTCAAGTGGTAGAGTACTTACCTAGCAATTAGTTTAAAGTTTAAATTTTAAACTAATTTAGTCCTTAGTTTAAGCCCCAGTGCCATCAAAAAATTGACATGGTGCTACCATATGAGTCAGCAATCTTATTTCTGGGTATCTATCCAAAAGAAGTGAAATCAGTATGTACCAGCATTCATGGTATTTAAAACACAGTATTCAAAACATGGTAATAACCTAAGTGTACATCAACTGATGAATAGATACTTATACACAAACAAATATCAGTCATTAAAAATGAAACTCTGACATTTTTGACATATATAATTATGGAGATCATTATATTATATGAAATAAGTCAGGCACAGAAAGATGAACACCACATGATTTCACTTACGGATGAAAT
The DNA here is from genome assembly GCF_047511655.1 of Castor canadensis. Taxonomy (NCBI): domain Eukaryota; kingdom Metazoa; phylum Chordata; class Mammalia; order Rodentia; family Castoridae; genus Castor; species Castor canadensis. The sequence goes on along the minus strand of NC_133405.1, from coordinate 71,314,253 downwards.
CTAAGAAAGCTTATCACACTGAAGTTGGGAGTAGAGAAAATGGGGACTTTAGGAGTAAAGAGGGTGGAGAAACTATGACCTAACATTGTACATGTTTTGAAAATGACATGATACAAAAAGCTTCAGGCTTTTTGAACATCAGTTAAAATTTTTAAAGAATTTGTTTTTTAAAAATCATTAAAAAAGTGAAAGATAATGTATGAAACTGTGATGGGTAATATTGATTGGATTGCGAAGCACCTACAGGGTTAGCAAAACACACTTCTGGGTGTTTCTGAGAGGACATTTCCGAGAAGATTTTTTCATTATGACTATAGATTAATGAATGGCAAATCCACCGATTCGAAAAAACATTCAAAAAATTATTATGAGCTGTTGGAACTGTGGAAGGTGGGGACTGGTTGAAGAAAATATATCACTGGGGGCATGTCTTTGGGGGCTATATCCTACTCTGGCCCCTTCTTCTTACTAACCTGTTCTTCTTCCTGTCCATCATTATGAGAAATGCTCCCCCACAATGACACTCTGAAAACATGAACAAAAACAAATCTTTATTTACTTAACTTTTTCCTGCCATTTGTTTGGTCACAGTGATGTTAAAACTGACTAACCCAATGTTCTCAATCTATAGTAAAATGTCTTTTTATGTAAGGTACAAAAACACGTAAGTAATAAATATTAAGACATTAGACATTTAAAATTTGAATCACACACTGTGAGAAAATATTTCTAACCAAATAACATGTTGTATGTATACCTAGTAATTATTCTACAGTAGTGGGTTAGATTCCTGAGATCCCAAGGAGAATATCAAGGGGCAGTGTGCAGCACAAAGCTTATTGTACTAATAGTAAGATGCCAGTGGTAAATGACTGGATGAGTTTTACTCTTATCTTTACCATAACACTGTGCACTCAGTCATCACGAAGAAAGGGTATGGAAAGAACTGCATTAATATTACTATCATTAGCATACTTTATTCTACTATATGACCAGCATTTCAAGTAGCAGCTTCCTTTCAAATATATGTAGAATATCAGGTCCTCCTCTTATAAACAATATGTTTGCCTAGTACCCAATGAATATGTAAGAAAACTGTTCCTCTGCCAAACTCACTCTATGAAGCCAGTATTACACTCACCCCTAAACCAGACAGGGACACAACAAAAAAAGAGAATTACAGGCCAATCTCTTTAATGAGCATTGATGCAAAAATCCTCACTAAAATATCAGCAAACCAAATTCAACAGCATACCAGAAAGATTATACACCATGATCAAATTGGTTTCATCCCAGAGATGCAGGGATGGTTCAACACACACAAATCATTAATGTAATACAACATGTTAGCAGAAGTAAAGACAAAAGCCACATTATCATCTCAATAGATGCAGAAAAAAAGTTTGATAAAGCTCAATGTCTTTTTATGATAAAGGCTCTGCTGAAAAAGCGGAATCAAAGGAATGTTCATCAACATAATAAAGGCTATATATGACAATCCCATAGCAATATCATACTAGATGGGGAAAAACTGAAAACATTCAATACTATCCCTATTTGCAGATGACATGCTCCTATACCTAAAATATCTGAAAAAATCCATCAAAAAGCTGCTAGACACCATAAATATCTTCAGCAAATTTGCAGGATAGACAAACAATCTACAAAGATCAGTACCCTTTCTATATGCTTAAAATGAACAGGTTGAGAAAGATTATAGGAAAAACATTCCATTTACAATAGCCTCAAAAAAAATCAAATACCTGGAATAAACTTAACAAAGGATGTGAATGATCTCTATAAGGAAAACTATATAAACTATTGAATTAAAAAATTGAAGAAGACTAAAGAAGTTATAAAGATCTCCCATGCTCATGAATTAGTAATGTCAACATAGTGAAAATGAAAATGGCTATATACCAAAAGCAATCTACATGTACAATGCAATATTCACAAAATTCCAATGACATTCATCACAGGGACTGAAAAATCAACCCTAAATTTAATTAGGAAGAAAAGACTGCAAATAGCCAAGGCAATATTGAGGAAAAAGAGCAATGCTAGGGTATCACAATAGCCAACTTCAAACTGTACTACAGAGCCATAGCAATAAAAGCAGCATGGTACTGGCAGAAACACAGATATGAAGATAAGTCGAGCAGAATAGAGGACCCATGCAGCTGCACCCACCTGATTTTTAACAAAGGTGCCAAAAAAATATGATGGAGAAAAGACAGCCTCTTCAACAAATGTTGCAGGGGAAACAGTGTATCTATATGCAGAAAACTCAAAGTAGATCCATGTCTGTCACCCTGTACAAGTATCAACTCAAAGTGGATAAAGGACATTAATATCAGACATCAAATTTTGAAGTTAGTGAAAGAAGAGCAAGGAATATACTGGAATTAATAGGCATAGGCAATGACTTCCTAAATAGAACTCAAATGGCTCAGCCACTAAGAGACAGCCTTAATAAATGTGACTACATGAAATTAAAAAGCTTCTGCACAAGAAAACTAATGTTCTCTAAATTGAAGAGGCTGCCCACAGAAGGCCAGCTATACATCTGATAAGGGTTTGAGAACCAGAATATACAAGGATCTCAAAAAACTAAACTCCCCAAAAATCAATGTCCAAATGAACAAATGGGTAAGTGAACTGAACAGAGCTTTTACAAAGGAAGAAGTTCAAATGGTTAAAAAACATATGAAGAAATGCCCAATATCCTTTACCATAAAAGAAATGCAAATGAAAACCACATTAAGACTCCGCTCTTGTGAGAATGGCTATCATCAAGAACACAAGCAACAACAATATGTTGGCAAGGATGTGGGGAAAAAGTAACCCACATACACTGCTATTGGGAATGTAAGCTAGTGCAACCACTATGGAAAATATGAAAGCTCCTCTAGAAACTAAAACTAGAACTGCCATATGATGCAGCAATTCCACTCTTAGGGATATGCCCAAAGGAATGTCCGGTTACAACAAAGGCACCTGCACACCCATGTTTTTGCAGCATTATTCACAACAGGTAAAGTAAGCAAACAGCCAAAATGTCCCACTACAGAAGTATGGATCAAGAAAATGTGATGTTTATATACAATGGAATTCTACTCAGCCACAAAGAATAATGGAATTATTTGTTTGCAGATAAACAGATGGAACTTAAGTGAAGTTAGCCAGGTTCAGAAGGCCAAAAGCTGCATGTTTTCTCTTATATGTGGAATAGAGACCTAATAATAATGCAGCAGATTATGAAAAATGGGTCACCCTAAAGCGAGGTCACACACAAGAGTAGAAATGTAAAAGAAGTTGGGGAAGGTGAATATGGTTAATTTACTCTCTATACAAGAATGAATATGGAATTTTTAAACTGGTCAAAACAACTGTAAGAAAAGGACTAAAGTAGAAAGAAGAAAAATAGAGATTAACTAAATCAGTCTATAATACATGTATACATGGAAATGCCACAAGGAAATTCTCTGTGTAGCTATCTTAAGCAAGTAAAAATATCATTTCTTTTTCTTTTCTTTTGCAAAATTGGGGAACAGGAGGTGGAACAAGTCCTGCCTGGGGGTATGGATACCAATGAGAGGAGGGAGGAGTTGGAGGGTGAAAATGGTGCAAATACTCTGTACACATGTATGTAAATGGAAAAAATGCTACCTTTTGAAATGGTTCCAGGAATGGGAAGAGGAAGGATTAAGGAGAATGTGAAGGGGATGAATTCAAGTATGATATATTTGATATATTGCAAGGATCTTTATAAATGACACAATGTGCTCCTGCTCAGAACAAGAATAAAATAAATCAGTGTTCCTTCAGATAATACTTATCCTGATGTTGAAATCCTGGCCATCTTCCAATATTGCTTTGACTTGGCTAAATCCTTGGCAACGCAATGAGGCATCTAAGGAGCATGGTGTTGATGTCTTTCTTTTCTTAAGGGTCATAGACAGCAAATAATTTGTATCCAGAAGTTGTATTTATATACATATAAACTTCTAGAAAATAATTGCAAAAGTCAAATAACACAAGAAAATGTCGATCAAAGTCATAAAATGAGCCAAAAACACAAATGAAAATTTTCATCCACAATAGTAAACAGAGAATTAAATGTAAAATATTACTTTTCACTACTGCATTGACAAATATAATCCAATTTTGGTGAAATATTAATGAAAATTTGTTGTTATATGCTACTGGAGAGTGTCACTTGGAGAAGACATTTGAAACACAAATTATTTTTATTTGTTAAATAAACATTATACCTCTCCTAGGAGTAAAAAATTCCACTTATCAGGATCATTCACTGTTTGTGATTGTAAAAATTACATTCATTCACACACACACACACACACACACACACGCACACACACATATATTTCAATGGTATGAATGGTAACTAAATGCAAGGAGTAATAGAACAAATTACAAAACAAATTGTCTGGTGTGGTACAATTTATGTAAAAGTCATATACACAATAAAACAATATTAATTCCTCATAAGAAAACCTGTATTGATCTAAAAGTTGTAATGAAATATGTAAAAAATTGGACCAAAATATGTAACTGTCATATTACTGGTTGTCTTGTAATGAGGGTTGGGAGCAGAATCATTATTGCTATTAGGGTACCCATTGAAAATGACACCCAACTTCTTACATTCTATTTTTTAAATTAACAATATTACATATATTTCAATGTTGTTCTTGAAAACTTGGCCTTTGATCCTCTTTAAAACTACACGTCTCTCAGTAATGTCAGCAAGATGGTGGATAAGGAGATTGAAACCTTCTTTTTATGACATAACTCAACTACTGCAGTTGTCCATGAGCAAAAATATCTTTGAGAGAAATAAAAAATGTATTTGAGAACCTACTAGAACATAGTGGCATAAAAAATACACAATAACTGTCCAGAAAATATTGCTGAGGAGATTAGCATATCTGAGATATTTGGAGAAGATAGGGGCAATCAAATGTGTAGGCAATTATTATCAGCCCAAAAGCAGAATGCCCATTGTCATTTGTAGCCTCTCATAGGACTTCGGTAGAATTGGAATTGAGGTAATCAACAGTCATGCTTCCCACTGACACCCTTAGAAGATGAAGTTGCATCTGTACTCCTACTACTAAAGGGGCTGTTGTTACATTGTAGTATCAGAACTTTCACCCCTCTATACTTCTGGACCTGAAGTTGATGTATGTGAACATAGACTCCACACAGATTCCATTCTTGCCTGTACTTCAGAGATCACACTGTAGTCATATGTTTTATACCTGTGCCTCAAATGCTGGAGTTCCCTCAAGTATGAATAAGCCCTTCTTTGAGCCTTAGAGCCTCAGTTACTTGGAATGTGCCTTCATTCCAGAGCCCCAGGTCATCCACTACTCCCTGAATTTCTACATTCCTGAAATCTAACCCACTGTTTCAGAGACTCCAAATTTGCCAGACTCAAAGCCTCTGTAGGTTTTCAATTGCCTGTGCTTCTGACTGACTCCATTGCTTTATCAGACCATCTATTCATTAGACAGCACCACCAGTGTCACCAAGTAATATGCATCCAGAGCCTTAGATCTATTGTAGCTCTGTGCATACCTGTGCTCCAGATCCCAGGACCCAAGATGTTCCATAGCACCTATTCCTCACCTACCACAACACATGCAGCAACAGGAGTTCCTTCACTCCAAGTATCAGTACTATGACTAACCTGGACTTCAGTCCTTTGTCCTTCCCTGCATCCCAGTGCTTCAAACTCTACTTCTGTAGTTGATCATCAGGTGTTTGCATAAGACACTGTTACCACTGCCACCATGAGCACCTTTAAACTGAACAAGCCAACAAGATGAATCCACTTGTTGATGATTTTCTTTTGTGAGAAAACCATATCACAAAACTCTAATAGGTTTTGTCAATGAAGATCACAATAGCATTCCTTGCTACCATACATACCCACAGTCTTGGTCATTGAGAATACTTTAAATATCTGCCAATGTCAACCTCACCTGACAGAGTTCAACTGAGATTATGCAGTTTTACCTTCTCCAGTGCCAGATTCACCATGCTCCAACCAGGCAATGACCTTGCACTAAACATTAGTCTTTCCCCATAAAATCCAGTCTATAAAAGTCTATGAAGTATTTAAGAGCTGGCTACTCCATCAAGGCACACACATCACTAAAAAGTGGTAAGACACATGAGAAACCAAAAAGCATGATATCACCAAAAGAACAAATAGTTTCCCTTAATTGATTCCAAAGAAATGAAAATCTACAAATTGTCAGAAAAAGAATTTAAAACAATTGCAGTAATTGCTCAGCAAATGTTACAAGAGTAGTGGAACAGTAAAATGTAATCATGTAAGTAACTTTAGAAATGTGAAATTTAGCAGAGAAAATAAAATCATCAAAAAGAACCAACATAAATTCTGTAACTAAGGAATAATGAATGAAATGAGCACAAAAGAGAACATCAACTGCAGATCTGATCAAGCAAACAAAACAATTTGTGAACTCAAAGAGAGGCTCTTTGAACACATACACTCAAATGAAAAAAATGGAATGAGGACAGTCTACAGAATTTATAGTACAAAACAAAGAGATTTTACTGTTGCATTGCAATAGAGATAAAAGAAGGGAAAGAGAATAGGGCAAAAATATTGAAAGAAATAGTGATTGAAAATGTTATCAACTCGGGGGAAATATATAGACATCCATATACAAGGAACTCAAAAGTTCACAAAAAGTTTCAACCCAAAGAAGACTATAAGAAAAAAGGAATGAAAGAAAAGGTAAAACTGAAAGCCAAGAATACATTGTTTGGGTCATTTCTCCTCCCTGCCTCCTCTCCCCCATCCTTCCCTGCCCTCCCCCCTCGCTGCAAGGCTGAACCTGTTCTGCCCTTTTCTCTAATTTTGTTGAAGAGAAGACATAAGCAAAATAAGGAAGACAAAACATTTTTGCCTTTTGAGTTAAGGATAGCTATACAGAAAGATTCCTAGCATTGCTTTCATGTACAAATGTGTTACAACCCAAGTTGACTCATCTGATTCATCATTCAACTGATCGTTCCTGGTCCCCTTCTTATGTTAACCTCTGTCATTTTAAGGTTTCTGTATTAGTTCCTCTGGAGTGGGGACATCAAACTCTTTCATGATTTGGGTTTTCTACCTGTTCCCATATCTCCCATATGTGCTCTCCCCTTGTCATGTGATCCAAGTCCAACCACATTGCTGCATTTGCCCTAGATCTAAAGTGCACATATGAGGGAGAACATATGATTTTTGGTCTTCTGAGCCTGGCTAACCTCGCTCAGAATGATGTTCTCCAGTTCCATCCATTTAGGGAACTCAAGAAACTAAACTCTCTTAAAATCAAAAAACCAATTAAGAAATGGGCAACTGAACTAAACAAAACTTTCTCAAAAGAAGAAATTCAAATGGCCAAAAAGACATAAATAAATGCTCACCATCTCTAGCCATAAGGGAAATGCAAATCAAAACCACACTATGATTACACCTCACCCCTGTTAGAATAGCCATCATCAAAACACCAACAAAAACGAGGAACCCTTGCACACTGCTGGTGGGAATGCAAGCTGGTGCAACCATTCTGGAAAAATTTTTGGAGGCTTCTTAAAAATCTAAAAATAGATCTTTCATATGATCCAGCAATCCCACTCCTGGGGATATACCCAAAGGAACGCAATACAGGTTACTCCAGAGGCACCTGCACACCCATGTTTATTGCAGCGCTATTAACAATAGCTAAGTTATGGAAACAATCAAGATGCCCCACTATTGAAGAATGGATCAAGAAAATGTGGTATTTATGCACAATGGAATTTTACTCAGCCGTGAAGATGAACGGAATTTTCTTGTTTCAAAATTCTTTATTGCTGCTTCAATTTCATTGCTTGCTATAGATCTATTTAGGTGAATGAAACTAAAAGAAAAGAAATGGTTACCAGATTTAAAAAGCTGCCCAGAGAATTGGAGAAAATCTTTGCCAGTTATACTTCTGACAAGGGAATAATAAGAATAAAGTATAGGGAACCCAAAAACCTGTATCCCCCCAAATCAATGACCCAATGAAGAAATGGACCAATGAACTGAATAGAGCTTTTTCAAAGGAAGAAGTCCAAAAAGCCAAAAACACATGAAGAAATGGTCAACATCCTTAGCCTTAAAGGACATGCTAATCAAAACCATGCTAAGATTCTACCTCACTCCTATTAGAATGGCTATCATCAAGAACACAAACAATAACAAATGTTGATAAGGATGAAGTGAAAAAGGAACCCTCAAAACTGATGGTGGGAGTGTAAATTAGTACAACCACTATAGAAAACAGTGTGGAGGCTTCTCCAAAACCTGATACTAGAACTGCCTTATGATCCAACAATACCACTCCTAGGGTTATACCTAAAAGAATGTAAGTCAGGTTACAATTAGTGCACCTGGACACTGATGTTTGTTGCAGCATTATTTACAATAGCTAAGCTATGGAAACATTAAGATGTCCCACAAAAGTGTGGTATATATATATGAAAAGTAATTTTATTCAACCCTAAAGAAGAATAAAATTTTTTCATTTGCAGGGTTGTAGATGGAACTTGAGAACATCATCTTAAGTGAATTTAGCCAGGTCTAGACAGCCAAAGGCCTCATATTTTCTCTCATACATGGAATATAGACCTAATACAAGTACAGGCTGTATTATGAAAAACGGGACAAAGTAATGGGAGGTCACTAACAATAGAGGGAAGGTAACAGAAGGAAGTTAAGAAGGTGAATATGGTTGATGTATTTTCTATACAAGAATGAATATGGAATTTTTAAACCTGTTGAAATCACCATAAGTAGGGGACTAAGGTAGAAAGGAGAAAATAAGGGGATGAACCAATTTGGGTTATAATACATATACGCATGGAAATGTCACAGTGAAACTCCCTGCACTGATATCTTATACTAACAAAAATATCTTTTATCAAAATCGGAGAACAGAAAGGCAAAACATGTTTTGTCTGGGGTTTGGCAACAGTTGGAGTGAGGAGGATGTAGGGGAAAGGGGTAGGAGAGTGAATATAGTGGAAGTATTATGTACTCATGTCTGAAAATAGAAAAATGAGATCTGTTGAATCTGTTTCATGAATGGGTGGAAGGGAGAATGATGGAGGGGATGAATTCAACTAAGATGCATTGTAAGAACTTTGGTAAATGTCACAATGTACCTCCAGTACAACAATAATTTTAAAAAAGAAAAAAACCAAGTCCTAACAAATTTAAGAAGTCTGAAGTAATCATAAGTTTCCTTTCTGACGACAAAGATATGAAGCTATAAAACTGTTTTGAGTGTAGATTTGGAACATTCACATGTCGAAATTAAACATGGTCCTGAACAACCAATGGGGAAAATATGAAATCAAAAGGGAAATTTCAAAAGAAAAGCTATGTCTTACTATAAGAAATAATGAAAGATGACATAAAAAAACTTATTTGTAGAAAGTGAAATAGTTCTTTAAAGGAAATTTATAACACTTATTAACTACATGGAAAGTAATAATTTCCAAAAAACAACATAATTATATTAGGAAACGCAGAACAGAATAATCTTAATGTTAGCAGAAATAACAAAATCTGAGTGGAAATAAACAAAACCTTGCAAATCAGTATAATCAATCAATCAAATTGAATGTTGCATTTTGAAGTTTAAATATCAACAATGTTAGCTAAACTAGTTAAGAAACAGAGGACAAAAGTACAATCAGACATGAAAAGGGAGATATTTTAATTTATATTACAGAAATGAAAATGATCATCAAACTACTACGATCATTATATGCCAACAAATTGGATTTCCTATAAAGAATTCATAAATTTCACCTCACTGAATCAGGAAGGAGAAAATCTGAATGGATGAATAATTAGGATTAAACCAGTAATTTCACAAGATCTCCGAATCAAAGAAAATTCCAGGATTTAATGAATTCACAGCCAAGTTCTACCAAGCATTTAAAAAACTAATACCTATCTTGATCAAAGTATTCCAAAAATTGAGGAGTTCGGAATACTGAAAAACAAATTTAAGAGGCTAGCATTACCCTGATAGTGAGATGTAAGTATAAAAAGAGAAAATTACAGGACAAAATCTCTATAAAAATAATGCAAGATCCTGGCAAACTGAATTTAACAGCATATGAAAGGTATCATTAATTGTGACCAAGTCACATTTTCTTTGGGATACAAGACTGCTTTCATATGTATGAATCAATAAATATAATATACTATGTTAACACAATGAAGGACAAAAACCATATGCTTGTCAAATACATACAGAAAAGGTATTTAACAAAATTCAGCATCCTTTCTTTAAAAAATATTCAAGGAATTAGGTATAGCAAGAATGAACCTCAGTACTATGAAGGCCATATATTGAAAACACACAGGTAACATCACAATGTGAAAAGTTTAAAGGTTTTCCTCTATGATCACAAAGAAGACAAGGATACTCAGTATTGACACTTCTCTTGAACATAGCACTAGAAGCCCTAGCCAGAGGAATTAGGCAAGGAAACTGAATAAAATATACCAAAATTAGAAAGAAAATTGTCACTGTTTACAAACATTATGTTTCACATGAGGAAAAAACCATAAGTATCCCTCAACTGTTATAATTAATACACTAACAGCATAGTTGCATGATACTAAATCATACAAAAATCAATTATGTTTCTATAAATTTCTATCAATAAAGTATCCAAATATCAACCAATAAAATAATTCCATTTGCAATAATATTAAAATAAATATGATACTAAGCAATTAATTTAACCAAGTAAGTGAAACATATCTTTCTTGTTTTATTTGAGACAGAATCTCGCTATGTCACCCAGGCTGTCTTAGAAATCACTATGTAAAGCAGGCTGGCCTCAAACTCATAATTCTCCTGCCTTGGCCTCTTGAGTACTGGAATTGCAGGCATGAACCATCACACCCAGAACTGAGTGAAAAATTTCTGTGCTGCAGTGCCAGATATGGTGATGAACACCTGTAATCCCAGCTAGTCTGGAGGCAGAAAAGGAGAGGGTTGTAATTTGAGGCCATTCTGGGCAAAACATTAGCATGAGCCCCCATCTGAACCAGTAAGCCAGGCCAGGACTGGTGAAGTCTGCCTGTGGTCCCAGCTATACAGGAGGCATAGGAAGTAGGATTGCATTCTGAGGTTGGCTCCCGGCATAAAATGTGAGACACTATCTGAAAAATACCTAAAGTGAAGAAAGTCTTGGAGTATGGTAGAACATATATCTAGCAAGCACATGGCCCTGAATTCAAACTTCAATACTGCAAAAAAAAAAAAAGAGTTCTACACTGAGGTGTATAAAACTTTGATGAAACAAGTTGGAAATACAAACAAATTGAATAATATTTGATATTCATGCATTTGCAGAAAGATGATTTTTTGAACCCTGAAAGTTCCTTTTTTATTATTATATTACTTTTGTACTGGTGGTACCTTGTGACATTTGCAAAAGTTCTTTTTTTATTTTTTATTTTATTTTATCATTTTCACATTTTCTTATATATGTATACATTGTTATAGCTGAAAAACTATTTTTTACATGTTCATATTCCTCAAAGTGATTTAATTTAACCACTATCAAATTTCAGTGACATTTTAAAATAAATACGGAAAAATCTATCATAAAAGTTACATAGAACCCAAAAAAGGACCCCCAATAGCCAAAGCAATTTTGAGCAAAAACAACAAAGCTAGAGAATTCATGCTTCCAAATCTACAACAAATCTGAGGAAGTCAAACCAGCATAATACTGGCAAAGAAACACATATACCAACAGAATAGAAACACCAGAAATAAATACATACATTTATAGGTAGGTAATCTTTGATAAAAGTACCACAATCACTGAGGAAAAGCGTGTCTCTTCAATTAATGGTTCTGAGAATGCTACACACTAGTTTTCTGTTATCAACAGGGGATATGTTCTAAGACTTGCAATAAAGGCTTCAAATAGTATTGAATTTTCTATACAAGCACTTTGAAACCATAATAGTCAGTTTGATAACTGAGATTGCTACTAGGTATATCTATGCAACATGGATGCGTGGATACAAAAGGTGTTATCCATGTGTATCCATGCAGCAGTGATACACTGGATGAACTTGATAATTCATGTCCTAGGTGAGATTAGTATGTGTGGGGGCAACACAACATTATATTATGCTGCTGAGCATTGTGTGCCTATTAAAACTTAAGAATAATTTATTTCTCAAAATTTCCATTTGATAGTTTTGGATTAGAGTTTGTCACAGATAGTTAAAACTCTACAAAGTGAAACCACAGGAAAGAGGTAATTACTATATTTCCATTGCCAGAGGAATATAATTGGACCATATTTCATCCATTATGCAAACTTCTGATCAAAGAGTAGTAAAGACTTAAATGTAAGTCTTGAAACTGCAAGACTACCAGGAAAAACACAGGAGAAAATCTTTTTACACAGGTTTTTGTAAATATTTTTCACATGTAATCCCAAAAGCACAGGCAACAAATACAAAAGTAGACAAATAGGATTCCATCAAATTAAAAAGCTATACCATAGAGCAACATATAACAGAGTGAAAGGTACAAAATGGGAGAAGTATTTTTTGTGGGGGGGGTACTTGCTTCTTCTTTTTTTCTTTTTTTTAATTGTTTTTATTGTTTTACTATACATATGTGCATACAAGGCTACAAATACTTCTCCACTCCACAGGGGAGAAGTATTTTATCTTCTTAGGTAAAAGATTAATTTCCAAAGTACATAATGAGCACATACAACTCCATAGCCAAATATTCAAATATACCAACTAAAAATGAACAATGACCTAGATAAGTGTTTCTCCAGAAGTATCATACAATTGGCCATCGGGCATATGAAAAATGCTGAACAACAGTAATTATTAAGGAAATACAAATTAAAACCATAACGAGATATCCCCTCACACTTGTTAGGACATCTATTATCACAAGAATATAGGGAAACTGGAACCTCTGCACGCTGTTGGAGGAAATATAAATTTGCACAAACATTTTGGAGAACAGTACGGAGGACCTAAAAATTAAAAATAGAAATACCATATGATCCAGGAACCACACTTCTGGGTATATATGCAAAGGAAATGAAACATGTTGAAGAGGTATTTGCACTTCCATCTTCATTGCAGTATTATTCATAATAGTTAAAACATGGACTCAACCTATGCGTTAATTGATGAATGGATGAAGGCTATATGACATATATGCATATTAATACCTATGCCCATATATATGTAATGCAATAATATTTTCTTAAACATGAAAATCTGCAATTTGAAATAACCTACACAAACTTGGAGGACATGGTGCTAATTGTTACAAGTCAATTACTGAGAGGAAATGCTGCATGATCTTATTCATATTTTTAATCCAAAGTAATGTAAATTTCAGAAGCAGAGAATAGAATATTGTTTGCCAGGGGCTGAAACATGGAAATGTAAATGAAGAGATTCTGGTCAGAAGGTACAAAGTTTCAATTAGATATGAGATACAGTAATGCTAATTAATGTTTGTATGTTTACTTATGATCCTGTGGTATCTTTATTGAGATAATACTTTTATCTTATGACTTAAATCGGTCAATATTTTCCTTCATGATTTCTGGAATTTTAATTAACTTCTGTCATCTTTTTTCCACATCAATATTATAACTCATGCATTCTTATAATATTTGGGGTTTTTGATATTGATCTATTGTAAAAACTTATTTACTTGAAATGATGAAAAACATTTGAAATAACTTCAAGCTACTATTGTTTTTCAGTTTGAGCCAGAAATTTCCAGTAACCAGTCAATGAAGTCTTATTTTATTTACTTCTTTTAAATGTTTTTTAAAGCTTATAGTATGCCAATATATGTGAATTTATATTTTTATATGTTCTATTCTGTTCAATGAATTTATTTCTCATCAATAGTATATTAATTTTATCAATATCATTTCAAACAAATATTCATATGTAGTAGATAAATTACCTTTTCTTTTTCTACCTCAAACATATCTTGAGTCTTTTTGAGTTGCTTATATTCCATATTAATTTTAGAATTAGATTTATAAAGTTATAGATATTTTGTTGGGGTTTGATCAGAATTATATTGAAATAATTAATTAGATTTTGGAGAAATGAAACTTCATGATATTAGATAAACATGGTATATGCCTCTATTTTGTCACTATATTTTAAACCTTGAGTATTTTAAAATTTATTTAAAGATATTTTACACTTCTGTTACTGTGAAGGAAATCTTAGCTATCTCCATTATATCAGTATATCTTCTACAATTGCCAATATAAATAAAAGCTAATGATGTTATTTTATTTTTTTTGAAGTCTATGTTCTTCACATATTTATAAATGAACAGGAATTACTCGTGTAATACTAAAAATCGAGAAAGCATAATATTAAGCCAAACACTTTTCTTTCTGCCAAGTTAGTTCACATATACCTGTGTTTGCTACTTGTCCCCATCTTTTGTTAATATCTATTTTTCAGTGCTTGATCATGTGTGCCTGTTTATCAACTATCTCTGAAAGTTCCTTAGCTTATTTCATGTTATCTTCTATTCTTACTAATCACACAACTCTACATCTTGACCCACAGATCAAATATGTTTATTGCCTGATAGTGCTGAATTTCTAGGAGGTTTTTTTTCTTTGAGCTAGTGGGAATTGAACACTTGGTCTCATGTTTTCTAGGTAGGTGCTCTACTACTTAAGCCATGCCCCCAGCTCATTTTGCTTTTAGTTATTTTTGAGATAGAGTCTCACATTTATTACTGAGCTGACCTGGGACATAATCCTCTTATTTATGTTTTCCACATAGCTGGGGATGATAGGTATATGCAGTCATGCCCAGCTATTGGTTGAGATGTGGTCTTGCTAACTTTTTGCCCAGTCTGGCCTTGAACCACTATGATATTCTCAATCTCCAACTCTCAAGTAGCTGGAGTTACAGGGGTGAGTTAGTGTGCCCATACTAAACACTTAATTTTGGGGGGTGTGTGGTTAGTGGAGTTTGAATTCAGGGTGTTTTGATTGCTAGGCAGGTGCTCTACCTCTTGAGCCATTCCTCTAGCCCTTCTAGGAGCTCTTGTTCCATATCAAGTTCATCATTTCATTGACAAATACATCTTCCCCATCTAAAATATACATGTCATATAAGGTACAATAACAACAATTTTGAAAGTCAGTCACAATAATGCTTACTTATTTATTCAACACCTACTTTTCATTGCGTGCTTTCTGTCACACAATGTAACAGTCTTGGCAGTAAAAGGTAAATTTTTATGAAGTGCTAAATTCTTTTTTCATAAAATTTTCAGTCTAGGCAAGTATACAGCTATCATTTAAATTGCTACTCAGAAAAATATAATTTAACAGCCGTGAACCAACTACAAAGAAGAAATACATGGTTATATAAAGGCATATTACAGAGAACTGATAATAGCTCTTATTGTCCATGTTACTCAAAGAAAGTAGTTGTATTTGTGGTCATGTATTCTATGTGTCAATTTACTAGACCATGGAGTATCCAGAAATTTGGTTAAATATTGACCTGGATATGTCTATAAAACCCATTCCAATATGGGAGTTTCTCATCCAATCAGTAGATGTGAATAGAACAAAAATCTGATTAAAGAACAAATAATTCACACTTTTCATCTGATACCTTCTAGATGGGGCTTTGGTCTTCTGTATTCAGATGCAGATTTTAAATGGAACTTCAACCATCTGCTTACCTGGTTCTCATGCCTTTGGATTGACATTGGGAATATGCAATTGGCACTTCTGGGTCTCCAATTTGCTGAATACAGATTATGGGATTTCTCTGACTTCATAAGTGTGTAAATTTATGCCTTATACACATACAGACCACATCACATAACATCACATCACACACATACTCTTTTTTCTTTGGGAACCCAGACTATTACAGATTTTGGTAGTAAGTGTGGTTCTACAGGAATATAACTGTAAGATTTATGATCTTGTACTAAGGCTTTTGGATTTAGCTCTGTGGTCTGATTAGTTTAAATATGTCAGTTACTGTTTCTGGTAGCAGAGAACACTAATAGTCCATGCCATGATCTCATAATACAAATGTGCAAAATAAATCAACTAGATGCTCCTAACCAATCACTTATAAGAAAAAAGGATCTGGGCAGACATGGTGGCTCATGTCTACAATTCTAGATACTCAGGAGGTGAATATTGTGAGGATTGTGGGTTGAGGCCAGCCCAGGCATAAAGTGTGCAAAATCACATCTCAATATATAAGAGTCTCTTCTCATCCCAGCTACACGGGAAGTGTAAATAGGAGGATTGTAGTCTAGGGTGGCCTAGGTGTTAATGGGAGAAATTCTATTAAAAAGAACCAAACAGCAAAGAGAACTGGGGGCATGGCTCAAGTGGTAGAGTGCCAATAGCAAGCACAAGGCTCTGAGTTAAAACCATAGCATAGGATGAAGAAGAAGAAGAAGGAGGAGGAGGAGGAGGAGGAGGAGGAGGAGGAGGAGGAGGAGAAGAAGAAGAAGAAGAAGAAGAAGAAGAAGAAGAAGAAGAAGAAGAAGAAGAAGAAGAAGAAGAAGAAAAAGGAGAATGAGAAGGAGAAGAAGAAGGAGAAGAAGAAGAAAGAAGAAGAGGAGGAGAGAGGAGGGGAAGGAGGAGGACAAGGAGGAGGATGAGGGAGAGAAGGAGGAGGAGGGGGAGAAGGAGGAGGAGGAGGAAGAGGAAAGGGAGGAGGAAGATGGAAAGGGGAAGAGGAGGAAGATGGAAAGGGGAAGAAGAAGGAAGAAGCAGAAGCAAGAGGGGAGAAGGAGAAGGAGGAGGAAGAATAGGAGCAGAAGGAGAAGGAGAAAAGTAATAATAATAATAAGATGAAGAAGAAGGAAGAAGAAGAAAAAGAAGAAGGAAGAAGAAGAAGAAGAAGAAGAAGAAGAAGAAGAAGAAAAAGAAGAAGAAGAAGAAGAAGAAGAAGAAGAAGAAGAAGAAGAAGAAGAAGAAGAAGAAGAAGAAGAAGAAGAAGAAGAAGAAGAAGAAGAAGAAGAAGAAGAAGAAGAAGGAGGAGGATGAGGAGGAGAAGGAGGAGAGTTGCTGGATGGGATACTGTGCACATGATGCTTTCAAATACTTTTTAGAAAAGTGACAAATAAGATAAAATGGGATGATTGCTTCTAATGTAATTGGACTAAGGGAAGAAAGAAAATGTGCTCAGTGATTTGAGCTCACTGATCAAACAGCACATAGGTGATTTGAAAGCTTCTGGGTTTTCCCTGAAGAAAACTATTATATCTTATACACAAGGGGGTTTGATTCCTGAAAATTAATAACAGAATTTCATCCTGTACCTGAACAAATTATAAAACAAGTTTAACTCCAAACCTCACAAGTTGTCTACTTTTATTCTTGGGAAAGAATGTGATTGTGTAATTTGGAATGAGAATGCATGGAAATACTCTGATGAAACTGGAAACAGTGAGTACTAAATTTTCACAAGGCTTCTTTGCCATTGAAAGAGACCACTCCATACCCTTTGCATGTAGCCTCCCTAACCCTAGCTGAAGTGTCTCCTTCAATATCAAGTGGTAGCAGCCTCTGCAAAACTGTTTCAGGTAATTAACTGCAGATTAACTGTATTGCAATCAGTAACTGTAAAAAATGCTGCTTCTTCTCTAGATGGAACTTTATTGCACTTTTTTTGCTTCTGAACCTATAATTAAACACAAATTCCAAAAATCCCCTAAAGGTGTGTTACAAAGCAACCTAAGCAAAGGTGTACTACATTTCAAAATAACTACTTGAGTTTTTCTATATCTAGACAAAGTCTAAGGAATGTATGTGGGAATGTTGCATACTGATGAAAGAAACAGTTGGATCAGGCTGAATTTTTTTATATGGGCCCCCTAAGTGCTTAATATTGTGTCATGTGAATGCTGTAATGGTTTGTTTGATTTGTTTCCTGAAACATGGACGAAAGTGCAGCCAACCATAAGTTAATTTTTAAAGATGGTCATGCTTTAATTTAATATAGTGGAAGAGATTTAAAGTTTTAGGAGGACTGGTATGTCACAGTGAATTGATCATTTGATACTTTCTCTGCCACCTTGAGAAAGTTCATCATTACTATGAGAAATGAATCTGTGAAGAAAATTTCAGCACTTATCATGAGCTTTTTGATCATTCATTGCTATTGAGCAGACCTCACTGTAACTTGCAGGTAATGAATCAAGATATCAAAATGAATAGAAATAAGTACATGGCAGAGTGGAAGAGGTCAAATGATGACACTCAATTAACAAAGGTATTCTGGGCATGGCTATGGTGATGTTATAAGACTGTCAAAGAAACAATCAAGATGAATTGACTGGAGCAGACATATGGCATTGGTTAGCTAATCATTTTATCCCCAGGAGTCAGATAGATGGGAAGGCAACTAAATTATTACTGATCTGTATAGAAAGAAGTTTGGGGTTAAGAGGAAAGAATATTAACTCATATCATAAAAATAGACAGTCATGGTCCCTCAATCAATCTCCAGGCTTAGCCTAGGTTAGAGAACTAGAAACTCCTGAGTGAATTGGCAGGTCGGGTCTGACTAAGGAAGGACCCTGGAACATTGTTAAATATATATACTCTTAAATCTCTTTTCCAGTCTTCCCCTAAGGGACCAATGACTTTTTATTAGAGAAACAGTAATTTGGGTAAAAGGAGTAAAGGGAATTTCCAGAGAGTACTGGACATAGTATTGAACTGACACTAAATCCAGAAGATGCAAAATGTCACTGCAGTTCACCAAATATAACAGAAACTTAAAAAGGAATTTTAGTTAAGGTCCTTTTCTAAGTGGGACCACTGCATCTCAGAATCCATCATGTGTTAGGATCCCAGTAACAGAATGCATAATCACAATAGGTAAACTCAAAAAGTGGCAGAATCCCCATATTGGTTCCATGATCTGATCTGTGTGAGAGCCATTATGATATGAAAGGCAAAATGAAAACCATTAAAACTGACTCTGCCTGGAAAACATGATAAATAAAAAGAAACGCTACATTACTGAAAGGAATTATTAACTTCCGTCTTTTACCCTCCCTCTCCCATTAGTGATCTTCCCTTAGAGTAAACTGTTTTTCATAATATTGCTTATATTTGTATTGGGCCTATATTCCACATATGAGAGAAAACACATTGCCTTTGGCTTTCTGAACCTGGCTAGTTTCACTTAAGATTATGTTCTCCAGTTCCATCCAATAACCTGCAAATGACAAAATTTCATTCTTCTTTATATCTGAATAAAATTCAATTATTTATAAATAACCATTTTCTTGATCCATTCATCAGTAGTAGGACATCTTGGCTGTTTACAAAGCATAGCTATTGTGAATAAAGCTGCAATAAACAGGGGCCTTTATTGTAACCTGACTTATATTCCTTCATGTAATACCCTAGAAGTGGTATGACAGTTCTATTTTTAGTGTTTTGAGGAGCCACCATATTGCTTTCCTTATTGTTGTGTTCTTGATGATAGCGACTCTAACTGCAGTGAAGTGGAATATTAACTTGGTTTTGATTTGCATTTCCTTTATGGCCAGGGATGTTGAACATTTCTTCGTATGTTTTTTAGCCATTTGGATTTCCTCCTTTGAAAAGGCTCTGTTCAGTTCATTTGCCCATTTCTTCATTAGGTCATTGATTTTAGGGGAGTTTAGGTTTTTGAACTCCCTGTATATTCTGGTTATCAGCCCCTTGTCTATTGTATGGCTAGCAAAGATTTTCTCCCATTCTATGGGTGGCCTCTTCAATTTGGAAGGCATTTCTTTTGTTGTGCAGAGCTTTTTAATTTCATGTAGTCCCATTTGTCAATCCCTCCTTTAGTTGTTGAGCCATTTGCATTCTATTTAGAAAGTCATTGCCCACCCTATTAATTCCAGTGTAAAATTCACTGCTCTTTCATGCACAAGCTTCAATGTTTCAGTTCTTATATTAAGGTCCTTAATCCACTTTGAGTTCATTCTTGTACACAGTAAAGACATGGATCTAGTTTCAGTTTTCTACAAATAGATATCCAATTTTCCCAGCAACATCTGTTGAAGAGTCTGTCTTATCTCCATTGTATGTTTTGGGCAACTTTTTCAAAAATCAGTTGTGCATAGCTGTGTGAATTCACATCTGTGTCTTCTACTTTGTTTCACTAGTCTTCATGTCTGCTTTTTTTTTGTATCTTTTTTTTAAAGTTTTAGCAAGGATTTATTTTAGTATAACAGGATAAAGTATGAGGGAGGGGCGTGAGAAAAAGAGAGAAACATTTCCTATTCCCCACACAGGAAATGGGAGCAAAGACTCCTGTATCTTTTTTTTACATGATATCCAATTATTCTTTTTCAAGATGCCTTTTATCCTAACTGTGTATAAGACATACCAGAAGCAGTAAAGGTAGTATTACATATTAACTGTACTACCTTAGGGGTATATCAACTCTCCAGCTCTATTTCATTGAAACTTTGGTGACAAAAATGTAGAGAAATGGCATGTAGATATACTACCCTTGATGGAGAAAAATAAATGGAAACATGAGGATATTTACATCCCATATGAGTTTCAATAAGGGCTAACTTAAGGAAATGGGAATTTTAATAATTATATTTTGACATTAGTCAGCCTCTTTTCCCAACCATCTTGTCATTGCTCATAAAGCAAGTGACAACGGTGGCATCATGTAGTTTATTCAGTTGTTCAGGGACATGGCCTTCTACTCACCAAAACTCAAGCAGATTTGGGTCAGGACAGATGGACAAATATGCCAACAAAAGCAGAAACAAGTGATGAATCCTTGATATGTCATCATTACTTAGAGTGACTAGGCAGCTACCTCATGGCAAATTAATTACATTTGACCACTTTAAGTGGGAAGTGTTTTGTTCTTAACTATGGTAGACCCTCTGGATATGAACTTATATTCCTGGTATACAATAATTCTACCAAAACTGCCATCCAAAGAATTACAGAATGCCTTCTCAACTATCACTATATTTTAAGCAGCATTTACTCTCAGAATGGTCTTTGGATGCCTCAGTTGCAGATTCTGATATGTGGCAATAACTTGCCTGGTTTGCACAAGTTCTCCATGATACCAAATGTCCATACTTTACTGTATGAAGTCCATACTTTATTGTATAAATCTCCTTACTTTACTGTATAAATGTACATACTTTCATGTACAATGTACCCAATACTAAGTATTATGTTATTACAACTCAAAATAGAGGACTCTTTTTCTTCTTTCTTTCTTTCTTCCTTTTTTTCTCTTTCTTTTTTCCTTTCTTTCTCTCTTTCTCAGTCTCCCTCCCTATCTTCCTTCTTTCCTTCCTTTCTTCCTTCTTTTCCTTCCATCTTTTCTGTTTTTTTTTTATTTTACTATCTATGCATTTTTTTCATTCTGTTTCTCTAGAATATTTAAATGAAGAGCTGAAGGACATGGAAATTACCTGAGTAAATATGTGAGAAAAGAACACTGAAGTTACTAATGTCAAGATTGTTCAAGATCCTGTGGTGATAAAATTAAACTTTGAAAAACTGCATGACAAGAAACATGGCTTATGACATGGGAAGAGAATTGGGTGAATTGGCCTAAAGTGATGTTGGAGAAGTTTGCAAGAGCTAAACATTGGAGGTTCTTATCAAAGACTTTAGGCATTGTTTGTTTCTGTTTAGGATATATATGTCAAATAGAATATTTCCATTATGCTAAGAACATAGGAAACAGTATATAAAATCATAAATTTTATGAGCCCATCAGAGAAATGAGGCCTCATGGCAACCAGGTGAATGGAATATAAACATGGTAGGCTCATCTAAAGAGGGAGAAGTCATGTAAAGTATTTCATTTGTTTTCAGGCATGGGAAGAATTGGTACCATAAAATAATCAAAAAGAAAACCAGATAAAAAGGTCATTAGTTCTTAAAGGATGAATTGTGTTGCATATCAGTTAAAAATAAGTGACAAAAGAAATTGTACTCATTGACAAGCTCTTTTGCATGTGCATTCTTTATGTTTTAGGAGAAATACTGGGGAAAGATTATATCTTCCAATTATACTGTGGCAAAGGAAGCAGACATGCCCTCTGGGTGGGAGGCCATCTTGTCCCATAAAACACAAGGTCCCACTAGAACTGCAATTGGGACACCACAGGAGTGCAGAGGCAGAATGTGGGGAGAAAAGCCCACAAAATTATGTTGTCTCAGGCAACATGTACCATGACCATGAAAGGAACCACATTTGCATTCTTCCATTTTCCATGCTTTCCATGCTCATTTGCATTCTTCCATTTTCTTGAACAATAGTTCATGGATTCTCTTAAGGTGACTGACTAATCTCATTTTCAAATGGTTACTTGTGTATACTCATGCTATTCTACTGAAGAGGCTTTCTTATTCCTTTTACAACATATAAACTGAGAATTTCCCAAATATTTAAGTACTACTTCTTTTTTAAATAGCAATTCATTCTCTAAATTGTTTATTTCTTCTCACATTTTACTAGATGTGGTAAAAAGGTATCAGACCACAATTTCAACATTTCATTTAGATGTGTATTTAGTCAAACAACCTACTGTATCTTTCACAAATTCATCCTTTTGTAAAATACTGGGATATAAATAGTAGAGATAAGGTCTTTGCCAATTTTTAATATGTGTTTTAATGTTTATTTATGATTATTATATAGTAACTTTAAATTTCAATGCAGTTGAGTGTGATATTTGGACACATAAATACAATGTGCACTGATAAAATCCAGTCCTCTTTTATTCACCCTTTGTCTATCCCTACACATTGTAATGACTACTTTATATTCAGGTCAAACTTTTAGCTTTCATGTATAATATAGAAATGCAATACCAGTTTTTCTGTGCCTGGTTTATTTTGCTTAACATAATGTCCTCCAGTTCCATTCATTTTTCCAGGATTTCATGACAGGGTTTCAATGGCAGGATTTCATTACTCTTTATGGCTGAATTTTACTCTTGTATACATATACCTCATTTTCTTTACCTTTACCCTTTAACCAGTTGATGGGCACTTATATTAATTACATACTTTAATATATATAATAGCGCCATGATAATCGTGGGCATGCAGGTATCTATTTGGTATTTTGATTTTATTTCCTTTGGCTATATACTGAGAAGATGGATAGCTGACTCATATAACAGATTTATGTTTAGTTTATTGAGAAACCTCCACACTGTTTTCTATAGTGGCTGTCATAATTTATATTCTTTCTAAAATGTGTGAGATTGTTTTCCTCCATATTTTCACCATAACTTGTTATTTTGTTTTTATTGATAACATGTTAAATTGGATGAGTTGTTATTTCACTATAATTTTAATTTTCATTTCCTTAACAGCTAAACATATTCAATATTTTTCATAACTTTTTTGGCCATTTTTATTTCTCCTTTTCAAAACTATCAACATCAATTTCCAATTTTTAAATTACATTTGTTAAGTTTGGATTTGTTTATATATTCTGATAAATTCTTTGTTAGATGGATAATTGGAAAATATTTTCTCCCATTCTGTGGATTGTGTCTTCACTTTGCTGTGCAGAAGCTTTTTAAAGTTTGATTGAATTCTGTTTGTCTATTTTTTGCTTTTGGTTCCTGTGTTTTTGGGATAATATCTATATAATCATTGCCTATACAAAGGCATTGAAGTGTCTTTCCTATATTTTCCTGTAGTAGTTTTATAGTTTTAGGTCTGATATTGAGGTTGTTGATTCACTTTGAGTTGTTGTGCAAGGTGAGAAAAGTTTCAATCTTCTGCATATGGATATCCAGGTTTTTAGCACCATTAAAAGGATATCCTCTCTACAATGCATTATTTTGAATCCTATTTTGAGAGTTAGTTTTCTATTGAAGATTGGGATAATTTTAGAGATCTCTATTCTATTCCATTTGCTTATGTGACTCTTTTTATACCAGTGCCATTCTTTATTGGATATTGTGTATCTTTATTAAATCTTGAAATTATATATTATGATTCTTCCAGCTATATTCCTTTTTTAATGATTATTTTGGCAATTCAGGATCTCTAGTACTTCTGTAAGCACAAGGGGTCAAGCAACCATTGACAGAAAGTTCTGAAACTGTGAGCCAAAATGAATATTTCTTCCCCTAAGTTGTTTACCACTAAGTATCCTGTCATAGTGATGAGAAAGTTTATATGGTGTGTTCAACTAGCTATGAGTAAATTGTCACAGACTGAGTGACTAGTAGATGATAAAGATGAACGACTGAGAAAAATGATGAATAAATACAATTTCCATATTATCCAGGTATCCCTTTGTTATATATATAGCCTTCTAAATTTGAAAATAAGCACACAAATATTTACACATGAATTTTCAAAGCACCACTATTTACAGTAGCTAAATGTTGTAACCAGTCTTTATGTCTATAAATATAATGTGGTATAGCCATACAATGAAGAAAATTCAGGATATTAATGCTTTATTTTACTCTATAAAGATGATAACATGGCTGGAGATTAAAAACATTATGCAAAGTGAAGGAAGTCAGACATTAACCCTTACCAATTGTACGGTTCCATTTATTTCAGATACTGAGATTAGAGAACTCCAAATATCCAAAAAGTAGATAAATGGGTGCTAGCATCTGAAATGAAGGAAGGTAAAAGAGACACTGTTCAACTATATACCTTTGTTGCCTTTTACAGTCACAAAATGTTTTTTCACTGAAATGAGGTGACAATTGCATAATATTGAATGCACCAAATGCCACTAATTAATCACTTTAAAATGGTTAAGTTAATTTAAGTATTTTCTAAAAATGAAGATGGAGAGCAATTCAGAGGAGAAAGGTAGCTTTATCATAGACATAAACTAAGCCATAAGCCAACAAGTTTATCAGAAATAGCCAGGCAAATAAACAATTTTGATCCTTCTTTGGATCAAAACAAACCTCAAGGTTGAATGGTGATTCAGGCATATAATGCAAGCTACTTGGAAAGATAATGTTTTGAGGTCAGCTTGGGCAAAAATTATGTGAGACTGCATCTCTATAAACTAGTCTGAAATGGTGCACATCTGTACTTTCAGCAAGGCTGGAGGTATAAATAGGAGGATTGTGGTCTGAGGTTGGTCCCAGACAAAAAGACAAAGACAAAAAAGGAGAAAAAGACATGGAGCATGGCTCAGGTGGTAGAGTGTCTCCCTGGCAAGTGGATTGCCTTTAGTTCAAATCCTAGTATCACCAAAAACAAAACCACAAACTGAAGTGCTTGCTTCAAAAACCACTGCTGCAAAAAAACCTGAATTTAATTAGACTGGTCTTTGGAAGTGTTTGTGCTCCAAGATGTTGTTAAAAACAATGGAATAACCAGCTGACAAATAGTGAACTTTAATTTCCAGGTTTGGTTAGAGTAACTATCGAAAACAACTTTTCTAATACTACAGTCATCCCAGGATGGCTATGCACATGCATAAGACGACAATATCTGAGGAATAATATCAGAAAATTAACATGGTTCTGAGAATAGAAGATTCTACTAAAATAACCCAGCCACTGAATAAACAATAAGCAGATAGCTCTTCCCCACTCCCTCCCAAAACAACAATAACAAACCTCATTGGGAAAGGCAAAGTATACAAATACTCTATAATACCTAAAATGTCCAGTAAGCATATGGAACAAACATAGAGACAGGAAAAGAGGAAAGTCTGACTCATACATTGTGTGGGAGGAGGCAAAGCATGAAACAGAAATTGTCTATGAGAGCAACTCAATGTCAAATTTAATGGACAGACTTCAAAGTAGTCATTATAAATATGCTCGGTGAACCTAAGAAAAACATGAATAAATTAAAGGAGGCAGTTATGGCAATGTATAATTGAAGAAAAGATACCAAATTTAGAGATTGCAAAAAGAGGGCAAATTAAAATTTCAGTGGACTCAGTCATAGTCCTAACTAATAGAAAAGGAGCTGTCAGACTTTACAGATGGTGCAATCCAAAGAAAACTGAAAGCATAATAAAAATTGAACAATGATTCAGAAAAATGTGCAACATAATTAAAAACACCAACATTTAACTAAAGGGCATGTTAGAGAGAGATAAGAGAGAAAAAGGTGCAGAAACAATATTCTTGTCATGGCAGTAAACTTCCCTAATATATTTAAATACATTTAAGAAGCTCCACTCTTGGGGATACACTCAAAAGAATGTGACACAGGTTACTCCAGAGGCACTTGCACACCCATGTTTATTGCAGTACTATTCACAATAGCCAAGTTATGGAAACAGCCAAGATGCCCCACTACTGAAGAATGGATTAAGAAAATGTGGTATTTATACACAATGGAATTTTATGCAGCCATGAAGAAGAATGAAATATTGTCATTCGCAAGTAAATGGATGGAACTGGAGTGAATAATTCTGTGTGAGGTTAGCCTGGCCCAAAAGACCGAAAATCCTATGTTCTCCCTCATATGCAGACATTAGATCAAGGGCAAACACAACAAGGGGACAGGACTTTGATCACATGATAAAGCGAGAGCACACTTGGGAGGTATGAGGATAGGTAAGACACCCAAAAAACTAGATAGCATTTGTTGCCCTCAATGCAGAGAAACTAATGCAGATACTTTAAAGCAACAGAGGCCAATAGGAGGAGGGAACCAGGAACTAAAGAAAAGGTTAGTTTGAGAAGAATTAATTAAGAGGATAACACCCATGCACAGGAAAGCAATGCAAGTCAATTCCCTGTGTAGCTAGCCTTATCTCAACTAGTAAAAACCCTTGGTCCTTCCTATTATTGCTTATACTCTCTCTTCAACAAAATTAGAGGTAAGGGCAAAATAGTTTCTGCCTGATAGCGAGGGGGTGGGGGGGGAAGAGGGAGGGGTGGGGGGAAGGGGGGAGGGGGGAGAAATGACCCAAACATTGTATGCACATATAAATAAAAGAAAAAAAAACAAGTTCCACAAATGCAAACTCAAAATGACCTACACCCAGCACACTATAGTTAAAATGCAAAAGGGAAACATATAAAGGAGAGAAAATCTTGAGTGGAGAAAGATAAATTGGTAAATGCAATAAGATACAGTAGCTTTCTTCTTATCAAAACACTACAAACTACATTGGGGATATCTAACAATCATATTCTGGTACCAAAACTATTGCAGAACGGTTTTTGCACTTTAAGGAAGTGCTTTTGGCAAATTTTATTATATACACAGAAACTAAGGCACAGTTTCTCACCTAGATATACTAATTTAGGTAGCTACTTTTATGATGCATGTGTGCTAATTACTTCTGATTTCAGTAAACATTGTAAAAAACGTCTACATCCCATTGCTGGTACTGGCTGTACCCTTCCAACACCTTACTCCCATTATTGGGACACATTTTCTCTTAAAATCTACCTGTTCTTTCATCTAAGAATTGTATACTCTAATACTGAAGTGTTTATTTAATTTGTGGTGCCTTATATAAGAGTCAGAAAATGATAAGTTTATGAGGGTGGAAATAAACTATTTTAAAGCTAAATACACTGTAGATAAGATAGAATTGAAATAACATATTTATCAAATATTAGTGGACTTAAAAGAAGACACAGACTCTAATAAAATATTAGGAGGTTTTAAGTCTGCACTTTCAGCAATGGGCTTATCATCTAAACAAAACCTCACAAAAGACCTAACAGAGTTAAATTACATCCTAGACCAAATGGACTTAAGAAGCATCTGAAGGACATTCCATGCAAAAGATGCAAAATATATATTCTTTTCAATAACACTCAGAACATTCACTACAACAGGCCATATAGTAGGCTACAAAACTAGTCTTAATGTTTTTTTTAAATGAAATCGTTGAATATCCATTCTGAACTCCTATACATTAAAACTAGAAGGGAATAAGAAGAAAAACTTTGGAAATTCCAAACACGGAAATTAAGCAACAGGATTTGAACAACTAGCCAATGAAAGACAAATATCAACAATGAAATTTTTCAAAATGAATAAAAAAAGAGGAAAATCAACCAAAACCTATGAGATACAGAAAAACAATAAGAAGGAAGCTTATAGCAATAAATATCCACATCAAAAAGCAGAAAGATATAAAATAAAAATTAGTTGCTGTGTTTAAAGGAATTAGAAAATAGTAACCAACCAAGCCACAAATTTGCAGAAGAAAATAAAAAATAAAGATCAAAGCAGAAATAAATGAAATGGAGACTAATAACACAATGCAAAAATCAATAAAAGAAGGATTTTTTTTTCTTAAAAAGATAAAGCCTACAAACTCTAGCAAGGTGAAGAAAAAAAAGGGAGAAGACTTAAATCAGACATGAAAAGAGAGGCATTGCAATGAACAACACAAAAATACAAAATTTTGTTACACACTTTTATGGAAAACTAATTTTGTTAAACTAGAAGAAATGAACAAATTCCCAGATACATACTTCTTATAAGATTGAATCATGAAATAGGAAACTTGAACCAGTTAATAAAAACTTATGAGATTGAATCACTAATAAAATGTTTCCCATCAAAAATGTTTCAATGACCAGTGGGGTTATTTCTGAATTCCACAAAAGATGTAAAGTACAGATAATACCAATTCTTCTCAAGTTATTTTAAAAAAATGGAAGATGAAGGAATTCTTCCAAACACATTTTATAAAGCTAGTATTATCCACATATCAAAGCCATTTAAGGATACAACAGAAATAAAAATGACACATCAATACCCCAAATGAGTATACATGGAGAAATCCTCAGTAAAATGGTAGTAAACTGAATTATACAGTGTATTAAAATAATCATTGACTGTGGTTTAGTGTGATTCAAGCCCGTGCAAGATGTTTCAATGTACATAATTTAC
Source organism: Castor canadensis (assembly GCF_047511655.1). Classification (NCBI taxonomy): domain Eukaryota; kingdom Metazoa; phylum Chordata; class Mammalia; order Rodentia; family Castoridae; genus Castor; species Castor canadensis. The sequence continues at coordinate 71,285,252 of NC_133405.1, read as the reverse complement.
TAAAAATGATACACTATCTCAACAGAATGATGATATCAATAGATGGAGATAATGCACTTGGTAAAATTCAACATTGTTTCATGATAAAAATATTGAGCAAATTGGGAATAAAAGGAATGTACCACAAGAGAATACAGGCCATTTGTTATAAACAAGTTGCTAAAATTATATTGAATGAAGAGTAGCTGAGCCAGGCACACTGGAGGTTTACCCCTATAATCCTAGCTAGTCAGGAGGCAGAGATCAGAAAGATCACATTTGGAAGCCAGCCTAGGCAAATAGTTCCCAATACCCTATCTTGAAAAGTCTGCACCTAAGAAAGAGCTGGTGGAGTAACTTAAGGTGTAGGCCCTTAGTTCAAACACCAGTATCCCTCCTCTTCCCCCTCCACAAAAAACAGCTGAATTCTTTCTCTTTAAGATCTGGAACAAGATAAGGATTCTCATATTTCATTCAACAAAGTGCTCGCAGCAGTCATGCAAGTGAAGGAAATAAAAGACATCAAAATTGAAAAACGAATTCAAATTGTCATTGTTTTCAGATGAAATGATCTTACACAAACAGAAAACCCCAAAGAATTCCAGGAAAATAATTGAAACTAATAAATGAATTCAGAAAAGTTGCAAGATACAAGATTAATGTAGGAAAATAAATAACAATATTATATACCAAGAGCAAATTATTTGAAATTGAAATCAAGAACACCACACATTTAAAATAACTTAAAAAAGAAAATACTTCAGAATAATTTTAAAAGTATCTGAAAGTAAAATCATAAGACATTTATGAACAAAAATTGAAAAGTAAACAAAAAAGTGATAATATATTCTATGTTCATCAATTAGAAAAACAGTCTTGTTAAAATGTTGATATCACCTAGAATAATTTACAGGTTCAATGGAAGCCCTATCATAATGTCTATGACAATCTTCAAAGAAGTAGAAGAAAAAAAAATCCTGTAATTTATACTGAATCACAAAATTCCCTAAATAGATAAGTCTATCTTGAAGAACAAAAACAATCCAGAAGGCATTACACTACCTGAATTTAAAACATATTGAGAAAATGCACTAAGTGAAACAGCATGGTATTGGCATATAATCAGACACTTAAATCCATGGGCCAGAATAGGGAGCCAAGAGTGAAAGCCCCATATCCATAGCCAAGTGTTTTCTGACAAAGGTGTTACTAACAGGCATTAGAGAAGAATCAGTGGTGATGGGAATACTAGTCTTACTCTTTTCCAAAATTAGCTGGAAGTGGAATAAATAGTCAAATACAAGACATGAAACTGTAGAATAACACACATGGGAATCTTTTTACCACATTGGAATGGGCAACGATATATTGGTTAAGATTCCAAAAGCACAAGAAACAAAAGCAATAAAGGAAATACTCGGTGGGACTAAATTCGCCTAAAAGCTTTTTTGCAACCAAGAAGCAATCAACACAGTGGAGCAATGAGTTAAAGAATATGAGAAAATATTTCCAAACTACATCTGACAAGGGTTTGATATGGAGAATGCCTAAAGTTTTCTAAAATTTCAATAGAAAAAAACAATCAGCAAAATTAAAACAGGTACACTTCACTTAAATAGGCATTTCTCAAAAAAGGTCATATAAATGGCCAGTTGGTTGGTGAAAAATGGTCAACATCACTTAATCATCATGTAAATACAAACTGAAAGCACAATGACCTCAGAAAGAAGGCAGTTTTCATAAAGTCTAAATATAGGATGTGGTGGCAAATATGTGGAGAAAATGGAACCCTTGCACACTGTTGGGTTGAATTTAAATCAGTGCAGCCATTGTGGGAAATGATAAGAAGATCCTCAAAAAATTAAAAACACAACTATGGTATGATCCAGCAATCCCAATAGTGGGTATTATATCCAAAAGAAATGAAATCATTATGTCGGAAAAACATCTGCACTGCATTATTCATTGCAGCAACATTCACAACAGCCGTGACACATGGAAACAAACTAAGTATCCATCAACATAAAAAGGGAAAAAGAAAATATCATACATATACATAATGCAATACTATATGAACCTAAAAGAAATGAAATCCTATCATTTGTAACAACATGAATGGAACTGATTTGTTATGTTAAGTGAAACAAGTCAGGCATAGAAAGATGAGCACCACATGATCGCATATTTAAAAAAAATTGAACTGATAGAAGTTGAGAATAGATTGTTATAATGCCAGACACTGGAGAAAGTGGAGTAGGAAGATGCTCAATTTCTCTAGCAGTGGGCAGGATTTTTCTATATCTGGCAATTCTGTAATTGTCCAATTAACATTGCTCTCCAAATCCTTTTATAAGGAGGTGATTTCATTTCCTTTGTTTACATACCCAGATTACTGTATTACATGCTAATTTTATTTTTAAGTTCTCAGTTTTCCATAATTTCCGCACCAGTCTATATTCTCATTAGCAATGTCCTAGGACTTCCTATTCCATTACACCCTACCCCACCCACGCTAAAATTTGCTAACTTATTTTTTATAAATGTGATCCTAATGATTGTGAGATGGCATCTTGAAGTGGCTTTACTATGCGTTTCCTCAATGATTAGTGATGTAGAACAATTACTTATACACTTTTTGCCTGTTGTTTATGTCTTCTTTAAAGTAGTGTCTGTTGAGGTCCTTTTGTCCATTATTTAATCAGGTTATTTATTATGTGTTACTCTTTATAATATGTGTATATTGTCCTCTCATGAGATATGGTGCTTGCACATGTTTTTCTCAGTTCGTACGTTACCTTTTATGTTGCCGATTATGTCCTTTCCTATGCAGAGGTTTAAAAAATATCATACTACCTACTACAGATAGACCTGGAGTATATTACGCTAAGTGAATTATGCCAGACATAGAAAACAAAATGGTGTGTAATTTGAGTTACATGTAGAATCACAAAAAAAGAGAAAGAAAGGTCAAACATAAAGAAACAGAACAAAAGTGTCCTCACTATGGGATTATAGGAAATAAATGAGATCTATTTCAAAAGATACAAAGTAACACATATGTAGGGTGAGCAAGTCTAAAGATCTAATGTACAACCTGGGGCATATAGAAAATAATATAGATCATGAAGTTTTTTGTATTAAGGAATTTTTACATAATGTGTTTTAGCAGCTCTTAAAAAGAGATAGAGGAGATTATAAATATATAAATATATGCTAATTTGCTTCACTATAGTAACCACTTAAATATTATATGTATCCCATAACATCATGTTGTAAATCTAAAACATATACAGTAGAATCCACTTAAATATAAATTAACCAAATTGTAAGTTAAAAGTATTTCTGAAAAAAACAAAATAAAAATCTATGTGCCCTTGTGTAAGGCCACATTTCTTATGATGGCCAAAAAGGTATAAAAAAGAATTAATTTTAGACATCATTAAAATAAGAAACTTCTGCTCCTGAAAAGGTATAAATAAAACACAAGTCATGAATAAAACACAAGCTATATGCTGGGGTAACTGTTTGCAAATCACATCTAATAGAGTGCAGTGATTCCTACAAACATAAATCAGTGGGAAAATGTTACATATATATGTATATATGTTATCTATATATAAAATTAAAATTTTAACACTTGACATATAATCTCAACATATATATCTCTGAATATGATACAGAAATGGCAATAAGCACATGAAAATTTGTTCAGTAACATTTATCCTCAGGGAAATGAAAATAAGCATCATAGTGAAAAAAAATCTTAAAATACTTAATACCCAAGGTGTTAGTAAAGCAGTGAATGCACATTGATTGTGATGATGTGAAATGAAATTAGAACTTTGCCAAATTTGACCAATTGTTATATAATTAAACATCCACATATTAAACAACACAGCAATTCTACAGCTATATATATATATATAAACACTAATAAATATATCTGTGAACACAGATTTGTTTAAAATGTTCATAGCTGAATTATTTATAACAGCACAATACTAAAAAGGCATGCAATAATTAAGATACCCATAGAAATATTCCTTAGCAGTAAGGCTTGGTTTCAAGAAGTTCAGTTCTCTTGGCATATACTGTATCCTAAGATTTTGGGGTTTATTTTCAGTTTTTTGTTTTCTTTAAAAATAATATGCCTGGTAAGCATAAGGCCCCTATTTCATACCCTGGCATCACCAAAAAAAAAAAAGTGATGTATCTTAATCAAACTTACATGGCATTGACTAAAATAATTAGACTGCTGACTTAATTTTTTTCTAGAAGACAGGTATTTGGTATTTAACTATTTATATATACATTGCCTGTGACCTGCGTGGGTATGCTGTGTGAACTTGACTAAGAGTGGCAGGGAATGAGAAATATGACACACACAAACATACCAACATAAAACAGAAAAGCTGGGGATGGGAGGACTGCATGTTCCTGATAGGATACTTGAGAGCCTACCTGAACCAGAGTGTTTATTTTATAGGTCAGTACACGGAAAAGACTTGGGTAAAAATCAAGCTTTAACAATTCTTTGATTTAAGGTAAAGGAATGAGGTTTGGTGGACTAATTTTCCTAAGGCTATAGAAGCATAATTACAACACATCTGTTCTGCAATCACCAAGGCACACAGGACAACTTATCTAAGGTATTGATTAAACTGGCATCAGGGGGGTCTCCAAATAGTTCTGGTGCTTTATCTAGTTTTGCATCAGGGGGCTGATATGCAGACACAGCAGGTTGTATTCTTCACAGAGATGTGAGAACAAAGGGCAAGACACCAGGTGCTGGGAAAAATGAGAATAGGGGAGACTGTGCAAGCTGCTACCATGGACAGGCTGTGCAAACTCCATTATTTCCCAGTCTAGGGTTCATGACTTGTCTCCAACAATATGTATATATTTCTCTTCTTTTTTGGAAGCACTAGGATTTGAACTCAGGACCTCACACTTACTAAATAGCCACTCTTACTTGTTGAGCCACTCCACCAGCCCTATTTTGTGATGTGTTTTTCCAAAATAAGGTCTCCTGAACTACTTACCTGGGATTGGCTTCAAACCATGTTCATCCTGATCTCTGCCTCCTGAGTAGCTTGGGCTACAAATGTGAACCATCAGCACCTGACTACACAAATTTCAATGAATAAATGTTCTTTGAAGATACATTTAGATCAAAAGTTTGATAAGCATGATATGGAAACAAGGACACTGGCTTAAATGATATTTTAAGTAAGGGTGCTTGGATTATTAAGTAAGGGTACTTGGATTTCTCTTTATTTTGATGATGTTTCTTTCTGGGTTTCTTGTAATGGTTAATATAAAAATCTGTGAGCTTCATTCTCTCTTTTTTCAAAACTTTATGTAGATTATCTTTCTGTTGAATAGTCATTATCTCAGGCAGTCAGGTTAAAATGTAATTGATTAGACTGTAGCATTCTTTATGCTCCAGCTTAATTACAATCAGTTTTAAGATACGCTTTATACTGATTGATAGATATTATGGTCTCTTGATTATAATGAGAAACACTCAATTCTTATAACCATGCTGTGGTCTGAGGAATACTATAGTCTCCGTCATCTTTTGTGGGAAAAGGAAAGAAAAAAATGTAATAGCCACATTTATAGACCTTTCACTAAAATCCTGAATGCATTTTCACTTTGGAATACTTTTCTTCTAACCAGTAACCACACATCTCTTGAATAGAAAATAAGGACATTTCAGAGCAGAGGAATATGCAATAAAAAACATGATTCAAGGAAAGGTTGAGATGTTGGAGCTACATTTAACATAAAGAGTTGTTAATCATAGCAATTTTTTAGAAATAGAGTTTTTAAAACAAACTCAAGATAAACACTTGTTATTTGTGTAAGGAAGAATGTGAACCAATTTGATAGACCAACTTTCTTCCACTCTCCAAGACTTCTTTTTCTAACATAGTTTAGAAAGGCATGTTTTTTTTTTCTACATAAATATAAGGAGTGCATCAGGAAAAGTATGTAGCAAATGCAGAATAATAATGAAAAATAAATAGGTAAAATTCCATGACCCATATGCATTCTGAAAAGACTTTCTCATCAGGTAGAAATTAATTCTGTCTTCTCTCATAGTTCAAAGATCATTCTTTGTCTGTATATTCCATCATGTATCATGGTATCGTTTGCTTCAATTTATTTAGACATCTTTTTATCATTCCCATAAATCCATGAGTCTAGGCAATGTTATATAGCTAACAGTGCTGTTCTCATTGTCTAAATAATGTTTTGTATATAGTGGAAAGTGTTTTATTCTTTTAAACTCTAAAGTGCTCAACTGATATAATTATTCTTCACTTAAATTGTCAAGATATATATTTTGTTTTCTAGCATTTATTTTTAGGATATTAAATGGAATGATAGGATAAGTTGTGATTCACATGGCATAACTGGTTGTATTACTTTGGTAAAACTGAATAAAAGAAAACTCTGAACAAAAGTATATGACACTTTCAATAAGCTAAACTTCCAAGAAAACCATATACTTGCTCACTGAGAAGCCTGTGATAACCCATAACTTAACAGTCATGTTAACTGACATGAAGTTGCTACTATATATGAATGAATTAATTCCATCCTTCTAAACCTTCCCTCATTACTAAGAAAACCTCAGACTAATATAAATATGACTCTAGAGGTCTTAAAATATAGTTATTCTCAAACTAAAAATGTAAAACACCTATATCTACTATGCTTAGCAATATTAAATTTTCTAATGAAAATGAATTAGTCACAGGCTATCCACCCAATAGAAAAGGTGATGAAGAAATTATTTTTGAATATATGATTTTAATGGCTATGTTTTTTCGACAATTTTACTATTACAATTTTACAGATTACAAAACCTTAGTTATACAGACTAAAATTCCTTTTGCAAAGTAACAGAATTTTTTAACCCTTCTTAATTAATCTTGTATTTCCCTCCATCCACTTCATTAAATGTTTTCTGTTTTTCCTGAGATATTCAAAGACCTGCCTTGAAATATATCAGCTTGTCATATTGTCATCTTTTGGAGTAAGTGCCCACATTGGCAAAGAAGAGTCAAGGGACTGAAACCTTGAAGCTAGTATAAGAAAGATCAGGGAATACACTGGAAGCAATAGGCATAGGCAAGAACTTCCTCAGTAGAACTCAAGTGGCTCAGCGACTAAGAGAAAAGATTAACAAATGGGACTTTATGAAATTAAAATGCTTTTGCACAACAAAGGAAATGTCCTGTAAATTGAAGAGGCAACCCACAGAATGGCAGAAAATCTTTGCTAACTATACATCAGACAAGGATTGATAACCAGAATACACATGGAACTCAAAAAACTAAATTCCCAAAAAATCAATGACCCAATGAAGAAAAGGGCAACTGAACTGAATGGAACTTTCCAAAGGAAGAATTCCACATGGCTAAAAAACACATGAAAGAAATGCTCACCATCCATGGCCATAAAGGAAATGCAAATCAGAGCCACAATAAGATTCCACTGCACTCCCATTAGAATAGCTACCATCAAGAACACTACCACCAACAAATGTTGGCCAGGATGTGGGCAAAAAGGAACCCTCATACATTGCTGGTGGGCAGGTAAGCTAGTACAACCACTATAGAAAACAATATGGAAGTGCCTTTAAAAATTTAGAAAAAAAAAAAAAAAAACTAAAACTAGATCTGCCATAAGATCCAGAAATACTACTCGTAAAGATATACCCAAAGGAATGTGACTCAGGTTACTACAAAGGCACCTGCACACCTGTATTTACTGAAGTGCTATTCACAATATCTAAGCTATGGAAACAGCCAAGATGCCCCACTAATAGCAAATGGATTTTAAAAATGTAGTATTTGTACACAATAGAATTTTACTCTGCCAAAAAGAAGAATGAAATTTTGTCATTTGCAGGAAAATGGATGGAACTTGAGAGCATCATCTTAAGAGAAGTTAGTCAGGCTCAGAAGACCAAAAACTTGGATGGTCATAAGTATCTAGAAATTTTTCTATTTCTTCAAAATTTTCAAACATATTGGAATACAGGTTCTCAAAGTACTCTGATGATCCCTGGATTTCCTTGGTGTTTGTTATTATCTCCCCTTTTTCAATTCTGATTTTACTGATTTAGGATTTAGGTCTTTCCCTTCCTCATTTAAGTCTGATTTGCTAGGGGCTTGTCAATCTTTTTTATTTTTTTAAAGAACCAGCTTTTTGTTTTGTTGATCTTCTTTATGGCTGTTTGTTTGGTTTCTATTTCATTAATTTCATCCCTTATTGCCATTATTTCTCTCCTTCTGCCTATTTTGAGTTTTGCTTTTTCTTGTTTTTTTTTACAAGTTAGAGATGTAGCATTAGATAGTTTATTTGCAATATTTCTATCTGTTTAATATATGCACTCATGGCTATAAACTTTCTTCTTATGATTGTCTTTGCTGTTTCCCATAGGTTCCGGTAGGTGGTGTTTTCATTTTCATTAACTTCCAGGGACGTTTTGATTTCCACTCTTATTTCTTCTATGACCCACTGATCATTCAGCAATGTGTTATTCAGCCTCTAATTATTTGTGTATTTTCTGCTGTTGTTTTTGTTGTTGAGTTCTAATTTTAATGCATTGGATCAGATAGAATGCAGGGGTTTATTTCTAGTTTCTTATATTTGCTGAGGCTTGCTTTGTGCCTTATGATATGATCTATTTTGGAGAAAGTTCCATGGACAGCTGAGAAGAATGTATATTGTGCTGTTGTTGGATGAAATATTCTGTAGCCATCTGTTAGGTCCATTTGGTTTATGGTGTTATTTAGTTCTAGGATTTCTTTGTTGATTTTT